>NC_086097.1:188808605-190056956 GCF_963921235.1 Mobula hypostoma
ATCAATCTTAATTTGACTAATAGTTTCTCCCCGGTAGTTTTTAAAATTCAAATCACTATTCTGTGGTGGGGCTTTCTTTTCATCGGTGCTCTGTGCACCATCTGCTGGCGTTGCGATGAATTGGTCTATACTCCCCCAAATTGCTGAAATGCAATTGGATGAATAGAAGAGATGATTATTAAAGGGTTGATAGAGCTATTATCTGAATGAGATTCCTTATAGAGCTAGTTACGACTATTTGGAATTAAAATTTCAACAGGCGAATATTTTAATAACAATAATTGTAAAATAAAATTAAGGGAACAATAGCATCTATTTGCAACACACACAAAATGCTGGAGGCACTCAGCAGGCCAAAAAGCATCTCTCGAAAACAGTTGATGTTTTGGTCCAAGACGCTTCTTCAGAAGAAGGGTCTCGGCCCAAAATGTCAAATGTTTAACTCTTTTCCATAGACACTGCCTAATCTGCTGACTTCCTCCAGCACTGCGTGTGTATGTTGCTTTGGATTATAAACATATAACAACTACAGCATGGAAACAGGCCATCTTGGCCCTTCTAGTCCGTGCTGAACTCTTTCCCTCACCTAGTCCCACCGACCTGCACTCAGCCCATAACCCTCCATTCCTTTCCTGTCCATATAGCTGTCCAACTTAACTTTAAATGACAACACCGAACCTGCCTCAACCACTTCTGCTGGAAGCTCATTCCACACAGCTACCACTCTCTGAGTAAAGAAGATCCCCCTCATGTGACCTGTAAACTTTTGCCCTTTAACTCTCAACTCATGTCCTCTTGTTTGAATCTCCCCCACTCTCAATGGAAAAAGCCTATCCACGTCAACTCTATCTATCCCCCTCGTAATTTTAAATACCTCTATCAAGTCCCCCCTCAACCTTCTACGCTCCAAAGAATAAAGACCCAACTTGTTCAACCTTTCTCTATAACTTAGGAGATAAAACCCAGGCAACCTTCTAGTAAATCTCCTCTGTACTCTCTCAATTTTATTGACGTCTTTCCTATAATTTGGTGACCAGAACTGTACACAATACTCCAAATTTGGCCTCACCAATGCCTTATACAATTTCAACATTACATCCCAACTCCTATACTCAATGCTCTGATTTTAAAGGCCAGCATACCAAAAGCTTTCTTCACCACCCTATCCACATGAGATTCCACCTTCAGGGAACTATGCACCATTATTCCTAGATCCCTCTGTTCTACTGCATTCTTCAATGCCCTACCATTTACCATGTATGTCCTATTTTGATTAGTCCTACCAAAATATAGCACCTCACATTTACAAGCATTAAGCTCTATCTGCCGTCTTTCAGCCCACTCTTCTAAGTGGTCTAAATCTCTCTGCAAGCTTTGAAAACCTACCTCATTATCCACAACTCCACCTATCTTAGTGTCATCTGCATACATACTAATCCAATTTACCACCCCATCATCCAGATCATTAATATATATGACAAATAACATTGGACCCAGTACAGATCCCTAAGGCACACCACTGGTCACTGGCCTCCAATCTGACACACAGATATCCACCACCACTCTTTGGCGTCCTCCATCCAGCCACTGCTGGATCCATTTTACTACTTTGATATTAATACCTAATAATTGAACCTTCCTAACCTTGTCAAAGGCCTTACTGAAGTCCATATAGACAACATCCACCACTTTACCCTTGTCAACTTTCCTAGTAACCTCATCAAAACTTCAATAAGATTTGTCAAACATGACCTTCCACACACAAATCCATGTTGACTATTCCTAATCAGACCCTGTATATCCAGATAATTATATATACCATCTCTAAGAATACTTTCCATCAATTTATCCACCACTGACGTCAAACTCACAGGCCGATATTTGCTAGGTTTACTCTTAGAACCCTTTTTAAACAAAGGAACGACATGAGCAATACGCCAATCCTCTGGCACCATCCCCGGATTCCCAGCATATGCTTATTTTATCGTGTTTCTGTTTAACATCTATGTAATACTTTTCAAAATTCAAGTGAAATACGCAGTACATGATGATTCAGGGCATTACACATTGCAATACTGTGGTGGGATATTGAGTCAGACTCTGTAATATTGACCTAATGGATTCCTGTCTCAGAATGTTTGTTGCTGGAAAAATCTTGACAAGTGCATCCCTTGTAAGCTGGAAGTCCATTCGAAGTTTGGTGTCCTGGTTGAAAGATGCACCCAACACATTTCATTCTTGCTCATCTCCATCACTTGCTCCAGCTGACATTGTGGGGCATTTAGTGTTGTTGCCTCCTCTTTGCTCCAAGTCTTCAGCTTCAATTGTGACCTTGGATACCATCTGTGCAGAGTCTGCACAGTCTTTCTATGGCTGTGAGAGTTCCCTCCCTCATACCAAATACATGTTGGTTAATTAATTGGCTACTGTATATTACCACTTAGTGTTAATGGCAAAAGGAATTAAAATTAAATTGATATACATGAATAAGAAAGGACTTCTTAATTATATACTCAATTTTTTTAGGTTGAAATTATTGATCTATACTAAAAATTGCAAGTGAGCCGCTCAGTCCTGTGGCAACTGACTGTATCGAGCCTTTGGGAGATCAGAAAGCCCTATTCATCGACCCACTGAACCAGTTTTAGAACAAAATTGCTACATTTCTTTGAATTCCATGAACTCGAATATGCCAGTCAGTTCGTTGCCTTAACCACATTGCTAAGATTCACAAATTGCGTCAAATTTCTCTCCCATATTATTCCCTCCTGTAATATCTCAGGAAAATATTCCATCTAATTTGTTAGTCTGACCTTTGCTTAATAAATCTAAGGTTTTGAATTGAAATGGAAATTATGCAGTTTTAAGGACACATATGCCAGAATTAACTTCTTAGTCTCTTCTGTTTTTCAATCTGGCTCTACTGGGAAGTGATGAGATTTCCAATCGATGGTTAATGTGTAGTGTAAGAGAAATTAAATTCGACCAAATACACAGAAGAAAGTGCAGTCCAACCTGATTAGTAATACTCTTGTATTTTGTTGTTTTGCTTATCTTGTCCATTGACCATTGAATTAGTTTCTCTGATAGGAGTCAACTTACATGTAGTTAATGTTCATCAAGATATCCATGTGCCTCCTATTAATTTAAGATGGTATGCTATTTACAACTAATTTGAGAAAATGTTTACTTTCTGCAATAAAAATAGGAAATTGTTTAAGAGTAATGTGTAAACTTACTTTAATTGTATTATTAGATTGTATTACATTATGGTTAGGATAGCCAAGAGTTCTGCAGAACTCATCCTTTTGGTAAAAGTGTTGCATTAGTTAAACGGGGAAGTGACAAAATATTTAAACTGGGAAAGGAAAGAAGTTGGGAAAGCTGACTTTCCTCTGGTAAGTCCACCCCCACCCCACCCCTGACAGTATCCAAAGTGGTATAATTGTTATGTAGTGAACGGCCATAGAGATCTCTGTACTGTCTGCCTAGTCCCTTCTCACTCTTGACAGTCACCCAGCTGCCTGTCTCTTGCGGCTCAAGTGTGACTGACTCCTTGTAACTCCTGTCTGCTGACCCTCCATTCTCCCTAATGATGCATAGGCCATTCGATTCCCTCACATGGTCTGTACGGAGCTGCAGCCGAATGCATGTCTCCAGGTGTAGCGATCAGAGACATCGGAGGTCTCCCTAACTTCACACATTGTAACTGATTATTTGTGTATGCACACATGTTGCGCTGGAAGTAGCTGCCGAAGATGCCGGGAGAAAATGGCTCCCAAGCAGGGCGCTAAGGAGACCATGATGAAGCAGATTCACCCTGACGCTGGCACCTCCTTCAAGGCCACGTGCATCAAGAACTCAATATTGAACGATATTTTCGGGCGTTTCGCGGGCGAGGCTTCCTGCCTGGCTCATTATAACAAGCGGTCAACCACCAGCTAGCTCCTGGGAGACCCAGACCGTCATGCACTTGCTGCTGCCTGGCGAACTGGCCAAACACGCCGTGTCGGAGGGCACGGTGATGACCAAGTATACCAGCTCCAAATGAAGCTTGCAAAACTGGCAGTCTCAAAACAAAAGATCTCAGAACCACAGGAAGTCTATATTTAATAAATAGCTGTAACAACTTTGTATGGACTGAGTTGTTTGTATTTATCTTAAATTTATGTCTTTAGAATTCTAAAGACCCCAGCTATGGGTAGATAGCCCCACTGCCTTGTGGGCAGCTTGGGACTCGGGAGAGACGAAGGCTACGGGAGTAAACCCAGACAGAAAATCCGGAGTGGTGCAGCCAGGGCGGCTGGACGTCATTGAACATCCTTCCGGCATCTTCAGCAGCCAAACTGGTGCCAAACATACTGCTTCGCTTTCCTTTGGACTACACCGGTGAGGCCGAGAGGTGGATCTTGACGAATGGGCATCCCAGGATCTCCATCATACCTTCTGCCTAGTCTTGTGCCCAAGAGACAGAAGGATGTCATCATCACCATCATATATACACATTGTGGATTCCAGTTAATTGTGCCATTAGCTAATAAGGGCAGCTGTGTATTTGGGACAACTCTTAAAGAACAAATACCAAATGGAGAAAATAGCTGGGATTTCCTTTGTTATTTTGTACACTATGTCACTTAATTAGGGCAAAAGTCTGTTGATGAACAGTTTCTAACTAGCGTCAGATGCGCGCACTCGCACGGCGGTACGACACTACACTGTGCTTAGAGCGAACAGTTTTTAAATAGCACCAGTTGCGCTGTGTTTGTTGTCACTGATAGTTGGTGAGAAATAAGCAGTCAGTAAAGACAATTCAGAACTGCTTTTTTTTATCGTGGTTCCAAGAATTTAGGCTTGGAGATGCCAGAAACAGCCGGCAGTGAAAATGAAGCGATTGTAGTGAAATTTTAATCTTAAGTTAGGAATTGCAATTTGAATGTTACATTGAAATTGAAGATTTGGAGGATGCAATCATCTGAAGCATCGTGCGAAGGTAGTCCATTATCTGCACTAGGTTTCTGCGTGGATTTTCTTCATTTACAGTCAATCATAAGAATAAAACATAGAAACAGAAAAACTACAGCATAATACAGGCTCTTTGGTCCACAGTGCTGTGCCGAACCTGTACTTACTTTAGAAATTACCTAAGGTTACTGGTAGAATAAGGCAGATCAATTCCTCAGTTGAGAACTACACAATTTTATAGTACTATAGAAGTACTGGCAGTGTCCTCATTTGTTTTGTATTTAACTTAAACACAAAACTTGTTACTCAATTCAACTGTAGTTTGTCTTTTCATATCTTGTAACTATTTCCCAGAAACTGGCTAATTAGGGCAGCCAGTTAATTAGGCCTAAACGCGTTGGTCCCAATGTATTCCATTAAGCAGAATCGACTGTATATACAGTACATATGGTGACTTTCTTTTATGGGTTAGTGCTTTTAAAATTATCAGACATTTTAACTTACAATAGTTTTTCCATCTTGCTGAATGTCAGTGTTAGTCTAGGATTTTTGTGGGCATGTGTTTTTTGGTCTCTGTTTTGTAAGTGGGTTTAGGATTGGAATGGCGAATTCCAATCTAGTCTAATCTAATTTCAGTAAGATTCTCTAATGTCGCAAATATATATTTTTCAGTGGTTGTAACTCTTTCAGTTGGACATCCAAAATCCAATTTGCAAAGGTATTAATTTTGGCCAAAGACTTTGCTGAGGTTTATTATTTGCTCTTCAAATGCCTAATCAGTACTTCAGGAAGCAATGTCTTGATAATTCATCACCACCTTTACATGTAGAAAATATTCAGGAAACACATGCACATTACTCACATCAGTCATGTAAAATTGCACCAAAGTTCATGTAAACCCTATAATCTCACTTGCATTTTTCCAGAAATTTGCTGACGCAGTAACCACACCAGATAATAGATTGTTAAAAATATCTTTATTTACTCAGAAAATCAATGAAAATCAATCATTACCTCCTTGTGCAACTGAATCCTCAATTTCCTCACTTGCAGACCACAATCAGTTTGGATTGGCAACAACATCTCCTCCACAATCTCTATCAGCACAGGTGCATCACAATGCTGTGTGCTTAGGCCCCCGATCTACTCACTTTACACTTACGACTCTGAGGCTAAGCACAGCTCCAATGTCATATTCAAGTTTACTGAAACAAAAGTGATGATGAATCAGCATATGGGAGGGAGATTGAAAACCTGACTGAGTGGTGCCTTAACACCAACCTTTTATTCAACGTTAGCAAGACCAAGGAGCCGATTATCAACTTCAAGAGAAGGAAACCAGAGGTCCATGAGTAAGACAGAGGTGGAGAGGATCAGCAATTTAAAATTACTCCATGTAATTATTTCAGAGGGCATGTCCTGGGCCCAGTATGTACTTTGATAATAAATTTACATTAAACTTTAAAATAGCTTACATTTTGCATTTCTAGTTCAATTTGCATTTCTTCTTTATTATCCTGTATTATAGAGTCATAGAACATTACAGCACAGGAACAGGCTCTTTGGCCCATCTAGTCTGTGCCAAAACATTAACCTAGCTGGTTCCAATGAGCTGCACTCAGACCATAGCCTTCAGTACCCCTCACATCCATGTACCTATCCTACTTCTCTTAAATGTTGAAATCAAAATCGCATCCACCACTTGTGTTAGCAGCTCATTCCACACTCTCACCACCCTCTCAGAGAAGAAATTCTTCCTCATGTTCCCCTTAAACATTTAAACATTTCACCTTTCACCCTTAACCCATGACCTCTAGTTGTAGTCTCACTCAACCTCAATGGAAAATGCCTGCTTGCATTTACCCTGTTTATACCCCCCATAATTTTATATACCTCTATCAAATCTCCCCTCATTCTTCTATATTCTAGAGAATTAAGTACTAACTTATTCAACCTTCCCCTATAACTCAGGGCCTCAAGTCCCAGCAACATCCTTGTAAATTTTCTCTGTACTCTTTAAATCCTATTTACATCTTTCTTGTAGGTATGTAGGTCACCAAGACCAGACAAAATACTCAAAATTAGGCTTCACCAACATCTTGTACAACTTCAACATAACATCCTAAATCCTGTACTCAATAATTTGATTTATGAAGGCCAAGGTACCAAAAGCTTTCCTTACAACCCTATCTACCTGTGACGCCACTTACAAGGAATTATGTATCTGTATTCTCAGATCCCTCTGTTTGACCACACTACCACTCATTGTGTAAGACCTACCCTGGCTGGTCTTCCCAAAGTGCAACACCGCGCACTTGTCTGCATTAAATTCCATCTACTATTTTTCTGCCCATTTTCCCGGCTGGTCCAGATACTGTAACATACATTGGTAGTCTTTCTCGCTGTCCACTACACCCCAAAACTGCAAATTTGCTGATCCAGTTTACCACACTAACATCCAAATTGTTGATGTAGACGATGAACAACAATGGACCCAACACCTATCCCTGCGGCATACTACTAGTCACAAGATTCCAGTCAGAGAGTTAACCATCTGCTACAACTCTCTGGCTTCTCCAATTTACTACTTCATCTTGAATGCCAATTCACTGAACCTTTTTGACCAAGCTCCAATGCAGGACCTTGTCAATCCTTGTTAAAATTCATGTAGAAAACACCCAGTATCTTAACTTCATCAGATCTCCTGGTAACTTCTTCAAAAAGCTCTATAAGATTTGTTGGACACGATTTACTACACACATAAGGGCATATTGACTGCCCCTAATCAGCCCCTGTCTATCCAAGTACTTATTTATCGAGTCCAATAAGACCATAAAACCATAAGATATAGGAGCAGAAGTAGGCCATTCAGCCCATCGAGTCTGTTCTGCCATTCAACCATGGCTGATCCAATTCTTCCAGTCATCCCAACTTCTCTGCCTTCTTCCCATACCCTTTAAAGCCCTGGCTAATCAAGAACCTATCTATCTTTGCCTTAAATGCACCCAATGACTTGGCCTCCATAGCTGCTCGTGGCAACAAATTCCACAGATTTACCAGCCTCTGACTAAAGTAATTTCTCTGCATCTCTGTTCTAAATGGACGTCCTTCAATCCTGAAGTAATGCCCTCTTGTCCTAGACTCCCCTACCATGGGAAATAACTTTGCCATATCTAATCAGTTCAGGCCTTTTAGCATTTGGAATGTTTCTATGAGATCGCCCCTCATTCTCCTGAACTCCAGGGAATACAACCCAAGAGCTCCCAGACATTCCTCATATGGTAACCCTTTCATTCCTGGAATCATTCTCGTGAATCTTCTCTGAACCCTCTCCAATGTCCGTAAATAAGGAGCCCAAAACTGCACACAGTACTCCAAGTGTGGTCTCATGAGTGCCTTTTAGAGCCTCAACATTATATCCTGCTTTTATATTCTATACCTCTAGAAATGAATGCCAACATTGTATTTGCTTTCTTCACCACCGACTCAACCTGGAGGTTAACCTTTAGGGTATCCTGCACAAGGACTTCCAAGTCCCTTTGCATCTCTGCGTTTTGAATTCTCTCTCCATCTAAATAATAGTCTGCCTGCTTATTTCTTCCACCAAAGTGCAAGACCATACATTTTCCAACATTGTATTTCATTTGCCACTTTGCACATTCCCCTAAACTATCTAAGTCTCTCTGCAGGCTCTCTGTTTCCTCAACACTACTTGCTCCTCCATCTATCTTTGTATCATCAGCAAATTTAGCCACAAATCCATTAATACCATAGTCCAAATCATTGACATATATCATAAAAAGCAGCACTGACCCCTGTTGAACTCCACTGGTAACCGGCAGCCAACCAGAATAGGATCCCCTTATTCTCACTCACTGTATTCTGCTGATCAGCCAATACCCAACCCATGCTAGTAACTTCCCTGTAATTCCATGGGCTCTTATTTTGCTAGGCAGCCTCATGTGCATCACCTTTTCAAAGGCCTGAAATCCCAAGTACACCATGTCTACTGCATCTCCTTTGTCTACCCTGCTTGTAATTTCCTCAAAGAATTCCAATAGGTTTGTCAGGCAGGATTTTCCTTTCAGAAAACCATGCTGGCTTTGGCTTATCTTGTTATGTGCCTCCAGGTACTGCGTAATCCTATCCCTAACTATTGATTCTTTAGTTTCCTTTCTGTTGCCTCCCACCCTTCTTAAATAGCAGAATAACACTTGCAATTTCCAGTTATCCGGTATAACGCCAGAATCTATCGATTCTTGAACGATCATTGTTAAGGCCTCTGCGACCTCTCCAGCTACTTCCTTCAGAACCCGAGGGTGAATTCCATCAGGTCCAGGAGATTTATCCACCCTCAGACCAT
Organism: Mobula hypostoma; assembly: GCF_963921235.1. Taxonomy (NCBI): domain Eukaryota; kingdom Metazoa; phylum Chordata; class Chondrichthyes; order Myliobatiformes; family Myliobatidae; genus Mobula; species Mobula hypostoma. The sequence goes on from NC_086097.1 coordinate 188,817,931, forward strand.
TAAGTTTCCTGAGCACCTTCTTAGTTGTAATTTTCACTGCACATACTTCACTTCCCTGACACTCTTGAATGTCTGGTATACTGCAGATGTCTTCCACTGTGAAGACTGAATACGCATTCAGTTCCTCTGCCATCTCTGTACCTCTCATTACAATATCTCCAGCGTCATTTTCCATTGGTCCTATATCTACCTTCAACTCTCTTTGACTTCTAATATACTTAAAAAAGCTTTTCATATCTTCTTTGATATGTCGCCAGCTTACTTTCATAATCCACGTTTTCCTTCCTAATGACCTTCTTAGTTTCCTTCTGCAAGTTTTTAAAAGCTTCCCATCCTTTATCTTGCTACTAGCTTTGCCTTCCTTGTATGCCCTCTCTTTTGATTTTACTTTGGCTCTGACTTCACTTGTCAGCCACAGCAGTGTCTTTCTTCCATTCGAAAATTTCTTCTTGTTTGGAATATATCTCTCTTGCACTTCCCTCATTTTCTGTAGAAACTCCAGCCATTTCTGCTCTTCTGTCCTTCCTGCTAGTGTCCCTTTCCAGTCAACCTTGGTCAGTTCCCCCCCCCAAGCAATTTTAATTTCCTTTATTTTGCTGAAATACCAACACGTTGTAATTTAGTTTCTCCTTCTCAAATTTCAAAGTTCACTCGATCATATTGTGATTGCTGCTCCCTAAGGTTCCTTAATCTTAAACTCACTTAACATCTCCGGATCATTGCACACATCTAATCCAGCACAAGTGATCCCCTAGTGGGCTCAACAAGCTGTTCTAAAAAGCCATCCTTTAGACATTCTACAAATTCTCTCTCTTGATGTCCAGTACTGGCCTGGTTTTCCCAATCCACTTTCATGTTAAAATCCCCAACGGTTATCATGACATTGTTCTTCTGACACACCTTTTCTCTCTCCTGCTGTAATTTGTAATCCACATGCCGGCTCCTGTTCGGAGGCCTGTATACAACTGCCATTAGGGTCCTTTTACCCTTGCCATTTCTTAACTCAACCCATAGAGACTCTACACCTTCTGATCCCATGTCATTCCTTTCTAATGATTTAATATTATTTCTTATACACGGGGCCACACCACCCCCTCTGCCTACTAAACTATCTTTCTGATACATCATATATCCTTGAACGTTCAGCTCCCAATGGCAGCCATCCTTTAGCTAAATTTCAGAGATAGCCACAATGTCATACTTGCCAATCTGTAGCTGAATTTCAAGATCATCCATTTCTTTTATTATGCTGCATGCATTCAAGTAAACATAGAAACATAGAAAATAGGTGCAGGAGTAGGCCATTCGGCCCTTCGAGCCTGCACCGCCATTCAGTATGATCATGGTTGATCATCCAACTCAGATCCCTGTACCAGCCTTCCCACCATACCCCCGATCCCTTTAGCCACAAGGGCCATATCTAACTCCCTCTTAAATATAGCCACTGAACTGGCCTCAACTGTTTCCTGCGGCAGAGAATTCCACAGATTCACCACTCTCTGCGTGAAGAAGTTTTTCCTAATCTCGGTCCTAAAAGGCTTCCCCTTTATCCTCAAACTGTGACCCCTCATTCTGGACTTCCTCAACATCGGGAACAATCTTCCTGCATCTAGCCTGTCCAATCCCTTTAGGATTTTATATGTTTAATAAGATCCCCTCTCAATCTTCTAAATTCCAACGAGTATAAGCCTAGTCGATCCAGTCTTTCATCATATGAAAGTCCTGCCATCCCTGGAATCAATCTGGTGAACCTTCTTTGTACTCCTTCTATGGCAAGGATGTCTTTCCTTAGATTAGGGGACCGAAACTGCACACAATACTCCAGGTGTGGTCTTACCAAGGCCTTGTACAACTGCAGTAGTACCTCCCTGCTCCTGTACTCGAATCCTCTTGCTATGAATGCCAGCATACCATTTGCCTTTTTCACAGCATGCTGTACCTGCATGCCCACTTTCATTGACTGGTGTATAATGACACCCAGGTCTCGTTGCACCTCCCCTTTTCCTAATCGGCCACCATTCAGATAATAATCTGTTTTCCTGTTTTTGCCACCAAAGTGGATAACTTCATATTTATCCACATTAAATTGCATCTGCCATGAATTTGCCCACTCACCTAACCTATCCAAGTCACCCTGCATCCTCTTAGCATCCTCCTCACAGCTAACACTGCCACCCAGCTTCGTGTCATCTGCAAACTTGGAGATGCTGCATTTAATTCCCTCATTAATATATATTGTAAACAACTGGGGTCCCAGCACTGAGCCTTGCGGTACCCCACTAGTCACTGCCTGCCATTCTGAAAAGGTCCCGTTTATTCCCACTCTTTGCTTTCTGTCTGCCAACCAATTCTCTATCCACATCAATACCTTACCCCCAATACCGTGTGCTTTAAGTTTGCACACTAATCTCCTGTGTGGGACCTTGTCAAAAGCCTTTTGAAAATCCAAATATACCACATCCACTGGTTCTCCCCTATCCACTCTACTAGTTACATCCTCAAAAAATTCTATGAGATTATACTATACTATACTATAAAGTATAACACTTTATTTGTTGCTTTCTGTCCAGTATTTGTTGCTTTCTGTTTTAACTGTACCACGACTCTATTGCCCTGTAGCTCATCTCACTGGCTCTGATTATGCCTCATCTCCTGCCTGTCCTTTCTATCATCTATGCTGCATGCTATCTTTGATTTACTTCTGTTTTCCCCTTCCTCAGCCCTATCACTCCAGTTCCCATCCTCCTGCCAAATTAGTTTAAACCCTCCCTAACAGCTCTATTAAACCTGCCTGCTAGGATATTGGACCCCTTTGGGTTCAGGTGTAACCTGTCCTTTTTGTACAGGTCGTACCTCCCCCAGAAGAGGCCCCAGTGATCCAGGAATCTGAATCCCTGCACCCTACACCAGTCTCTCAGCCACACATTAATATGCCTGATCACGCTATTCTTGCGCTCGTTAACACGTGGCACAGGCAGCAATCCCGAGATCACCACCCTGGAGGTCCTGCTTTTCAGCTTCCTACCCAACTCCCTGAATTCTCTCTTCAGGACCTCCTCTCTTTTTCTACCTATGTCACTGGTACCAAAGTGTACCAAGACTAATGGTTGTTCATCCTCTCCCTTCAGAATACTCTACACCCAATCTGAGACATCCTCTACCCTGGCACCTGGGAGGCAACACACTGTGTAGGTATCTCTATCAGGCTGACAGAACCTCCCATCTGTTCCCCTCACTATGGAATCCCCTATGACTACCACATTCCTCATCTTCTTCTCTCCCTTCTGCACCATGGAACCAGGCTCAGTGCCAGAGACCCGACGAGATAGCGATTACTGAGGGGGATGGCCACAGGGGTGCTCTCAACTATCTGAGCTCTTCCCTTTGTTTTCCTGACAGTCACCCACTTGTCTAACTCCTGCAGCCTCAGGGTGACTAACTCTTTGCAGCTCCTATCTATCTCCTGCTCACTTTCCCTTATAAGCTTAGAATCTAAGTCCCTTTGAATACCTTCCAATAATGTTCCCACTACTGATGTCAGGCTCACCAGCCCATAATTTCCTGATTTACTCTTGGAGCCTTTCTTAAACAACAGAACAACATTAGCTATCCTCCAATACTTCGACACCTCAGGGATATTTTAAATATCTCCGCTAAAGCCCTTTACAATTTGTTCCAGCCTGCCTATAGCTGCTATGTACCTCCCTTTTCTTAACCAGGTCCTCAATATTTCTTGAAAACCATGGTTTCCTAAACCTGTTATCCTTGTCTTTTAATCTGGCAGGAACATACAAACTAGGTGCTCTCAAAGTTTTCCTTTTGAAGGCCTTCCACTTACTGAGTATACCTTTGCAAGAACCTGTCCCAATCCACACTTGCCAATTCCTTTCTGATATCATCAAAATTGTCCTTTCTTCAATTTAGAATCTCAACCCAGGGAGCAGACCTATCCTTTGTCATAATTACCTCGAAGGTAATGGCATTATGATCACTGGATGCAAAGTGTTCTCTGACACAAACTTCTGTCACCTCTCCTGTCTCATTTCTTAATAAGAGATCCAGTGTGGCACTCTTTCTAATTGGGATTTCTCTTTCTTGAATGTGATTATGATGCTGTTTTGCTACTTTGAACGTTTCAGTGTTATCACTAGTTGAGAAACACTTTTATTTCAGCAAGTAAATGAAAAGAAGTAGCTTTGGTGGCTTCTCAAAAGTAAGCAACACCTAGAGAACATCTTTCATTTTTTTATTATCAGTGAGTAAATATAACTAAGTTATTTGTTAAAATTTAGTTTTTTAACTGTAGTCATGTCACATTTAATAAACAAACGCTCGTACTAGCTTCAACAGAGGCAAATTTAATTTACATTTCCAAATTAACAGAACAAATAATTTTTGTTCTGATATTACTTGGTCTATCCAGAACTGGATTTCTTGTGGATTACTTGGTCCCTCCAGAAATGGATCACTATGTGTGTGTTGCTTGGATTTCCAGTAATGCAGATTTTCTTTTGTTTGGAGTTCTTGTCATAGTGCCAAAATTACTAATGTTTCATCAAAGATTTAGTTCAGACTTGTGAATTATGGATTGTGTGGTTTTCAGGCAACTTATAATGAATAATTGTTACTCCACAGTCTTCAGTGATCTAATGCCCACTGAAGACGAAGTTACCTCCATACCATAAGTCACTACCACAAAATTTTCATCAGCACAGCACAACTTCAGCAAACTGGCCAAAATTATTTATTAAAAACACTGAAAGGTGATCAGCTACAATTTAAAAGGAGAAAATGTGCTTTAGAAACCAAAATCAATTCTATTTAATATGTCACCTCCGTCAATCATGCCTGTCCTCCTATTTTCCAGATCTGACGGAAGAGTCCTTGACCTGAAATACGGCTCTCTTTCACTCTCCAGTTGGGGAGTGAGTATTCTTTGTTCACGTGTCATACTCTTGCTTTTCAGATGTTAATTTATATTAATGCAATTAGTTTCTTCAAAGGTAAAAAAATTGCAAACCATTTATCGGGAGGGAACATCCTGATCAGATGGATAAGTGTCATTAAGAAGTCTAATCAGAAGAGGCACATACTATAGAGGGAAAGCAGTAGAGGCAACTATTCAAACTATCCTGTGCTGATGAAATTTTCCATGACAATCAGCATCAGAATCAAGTTTGTTATCACTATCTTATATGACATGAAGTTTATTGTTTGTGGCAGCAGTACAATGCAGAGACGTAAAAATTACGACCAATTATAAAATTAGTAGATAGTTCAAATGAAAACAATAATGAGGTGATGTGCATGGTGATGAACTGTTCAGAAATCTGATGATGAGGGAAAGAAGCTGTTCCTATATTGTTAAACTGTAAATGTTCAGGTCCCTGATGGTAGTAATGAGAAGAGGGCATGTCCTGGATGGTGAGGGTCCTTAATGATGGATACCACCTTCTTGAGGCACTACCTCCTGAAGATGTTCTTGATGCGAGTGATGTGCCGTACGATGGAATGTGTGAATTCCCGTGGTGCTCATTGCAAGTTCTGTATCCCAAATGCTGTGCTCATTACTCTGTTCTTTCTGTAGAAATAAAAATAATAACGTAAACATTTTCTAGTCTGTTCGTATCTCTATAAAGCATTACTAACAGTCAGGATGTGCATGACCATTGCTGACCTTGGAACTTGTGTCATCGCCACACATTCTTGTTTCTGGATTCATAGCTGATATATCCTTTACCTTTCTTTGAGAAGGATTAAAATTTGGATGTCCACTTTACACAATGTAATGTATCCAATTTTTTCTTAAAATAGCAATGGTTTCTTCCTAAGCACTGTGAAAAAGATTTATAGAAAGTTATCTGTATAAAACCAATCTCTTAACTCTCCTTATTTCCTCACAGATGGTTTAACTCATTGGGACTCATCACTGCCTCCCCAGTATGAGGAAATAACTGGAGACCAAGAGACTGCAAATGCTAGAATATGGTCCTGATGCAGGGTCTCAACCTGAAATGTTGACTATTCTTCCTCTCACCACTACCCATACTACTCAAACAACTGAGTTCCTCCGGTAAATTGATTGATGCGTAAGGGTATAATCTAATTATTTAATGCATTTCCTTTGAAATTCTTGGGCTTCTTTGTTTTAGTATAAGCTCAATATTTAAGATCTCTTCTCAGCTATATTTTTGGGTACCTGCAATTAATACTGCTGAAAATCATCAGTAGGGCTCAAAAATATCCATACAAAACATTAGCAATAATTTATAATCTCAAATTTTATTGGAATCACTTTGATTTGAATACCAATTATTGATGCTATCAGGATGAATCAATGAGCAATTCATAAGTAAGTGGGATTTGGACAGTATGGCAAATTCCTAAACTTTACCTCAAAGTCTGCAAAGTTCAAACAGGTAACAATGCAGCAAAAATCAGCAGCAACCAGAATCAAGAAACAGAAGGAATATGCAGAGTGGCCACCCTTAATAAATATAGGTGAATTTGAAAGGAAATGCGAGTTGGTGTCCAAACAATTAGTGATTTATTGAAACTGGTGAATACCAAGAGACCAAGCAAAGCTGATCAACCTGAACATGATTTTGCAAATGCGATTACATAAGATACATAATACACTATGTTTAGGTTCTTGCGTTTCTCTGATTACTTCAATAAACAGATTTAACAGTTAAAGTAGGTTTCTGATACATTAAAAAAATTTAATCTATCTATATACTACTAAAACTCTTATGCTCTGTCTGTTTGTGACCTCCAATTAGCGCAAACGGTGCATTACAGCGGCACTATTTTTGGCTAAATGGAATTAAAATGCGCTAACTTATAGAATGCAGGCAAAGTTCAGGGTTACATATTTGTACAAAATGCTCATTCGCCAAAAATCAACAAGCTTGCTTTGACCCAAGAACCGATCGGCCATCATGGAAATCGGGACGCGACAGCCCGACGCATGCACGTGGCCAGCCTCAGCAGCGACACCTACCGGAGCAAAAGGGCAGGGCAGCTCTATTTCGAGGTGTCACATTCTGCTAATCACCATCAGCATGTGCAGGATTGGGACACATCTAACTACCACCCATCAATAAGAGATAATTAAATCTTATTGTAATGATGTACTCCAAAACACCCATAAAACCCTTTACTGCAGTCAAAGGACAGCGGTGGCTATATCACGTCCATTTAGGAGAGCACCAACCACATCATCAAGAATAATTAGCATCCTTTGGTGTTAGTGCTTTGTATCTTCTATCCAGCATTAGGGTAAAAAAAATGGTCAGCCTAATTATGCCACGTGAAAAGGGACGGGGGACATTATGGCCAAGAGATGACGCCAAACGTGATCAGGAAGCAGCAAGGAGAGGGAGAGAACAAGAATCAGGTGAGGCCAGGGCTGCAAGACTCCAGAATCACAGAGTCAAGATAAAAAAAGATGAGAGAAGAAGAGACAGAAGAGGAGAGGCATGCACGTCTCCAGGATCAGAGACAAACAACAAACAGCAGAAGAGATGAAGAGACGGGATGAAAGGGCTGCATGTCTCCAGAATGACAACGAGAGGCACAATGGTGGCAGAGCAACACTCACAACACATTGGAAGAACTTAGCAGGTCAGGCAGCATCCATGGAAATGATCAGTCAACACTTTGGGCCGGAACCCTTCATCAGGACTGAAGTGGGAGGAGGCAGAGGCCCTATAAAGGAGGTTGGGGGAGGGTGGGAAGGAGCAGACTGGTAAGTGCCAGGTGAAAAACCAGTAAGGGGAAAGATAAAGGGGTGGGGTGGGGGATAGGCAGGAAAGCTGAAGAAGGAATAGGGGAAAGCACAATGGGTAGTAGAAGGAGGCACTTGCTCTGTCATTGTAATGTTCCCACAACCTATGGACTCACTTTCAAGGACTCTTCATCTCATGTTCTTAATATTTAATATTTATTTATTTATTATTACTATTACATTTTTTTCTTTTTGTATTTGCACAGTTTGTTGTCTTTTGCACACTGGTTGAACACCCAAGCTGTGCGGTCTTTCATTGATTCTATTATAGTTATTATTCTATTATAGATTTATTGGGTATGCTAACAAAAAATGAATCTCAGGGTTGTACATAGTGACATATATGTACTTTGATAATAAATTTACTTTGAACTTTGGAGTCTAGATTCCATTACCCTGAGAAAATGATTGTGACTGTCTACTTTATTGATGTCTGTCTTAATTTTATAAACATCCATGAAGTCACTCACAGCTTCCTATGATTTGGGAAAATCAATCCCAGCCTATCCAGACACATCCCTAATAACTCAAGTTCTCCATATTTTAATATCTCTATTCCAAGTTGACAACAGACCTTGACAAAGTCCACAGGAGCTTTCAAGTCGATATATTCTGGATGATTATCATCAGAGCCCACCTTTCCACATCAGCAAACAATCTTGATATCAGTCTGAAGAAAATAGCGCATTGTTGGAAACGTCATCAAATCTTTTCCTGCTTCACTGATTTAGACGCATGGTTGGAACTCCATTTGTATGTGCAGATAAAATTTCCACTAAACATCTCGAGTATTAAAGTGTTGGATCGGGTAGAACTCTGAAGCAATGCTAGCCATATGTTTCTTCTAGTTTTTGAGAAATGAGAAACCAAAATACGTAAAGTTGTCATTAAAACTATTGGCAAACATCTTATTTGGAACACTATTAAACTATAATTGCTCTTAAAGTTTTGTCAATGTTACCTCGACTGAGCGAAGTATGCAATCACAATACTATTTAATCATGCATGAAGTCGAACGTCAGCTGCTGGAGTTATGTTATCACTCCACATATCCACCAGATGGTGCAATCTTGCATTTCATCCTCCCTCTATTTAGTGATGGAAGACAAAAAACATTCTTCTTGATTTCAGGAAAAAGATCTGAGAGATCTCTTCACATATTAAAAGGTAATCAAAAATTCAGGCAGCTGGGTGTTCATAATGCAGCACCAAGTGAATTCATCTACCAGTCCCCAGAGATATCAGTGCCCTGCAAGTTCAGAAGCTTTGAGAAATGTTATTAAAAATGCAGTTTAATTTCACTTTAACAATGCATCTATGGTTGTAGTTTGCTATAGTTTATTGTTTCTATGATGTCGATTGGCATAGTCTTACTTATGACTGTAAGTATTATCTACATTGCTGGAGAATATGGCATAACAGAGGTAAGGAGGAATTTTTTTTAGCCAGAGAGTGGTTAATCTGTGGAATGCTCTGCCACAGACTGCGGTGGAAGCCAAGTCCCTGGATACATTTAAGGTGGAATTTTAAGGCAGAGAAGGCAGGTGCATGGGATTGAGTGGGATCCGGAATCAGCCATGATGGAAAGGCGGAGCAGACTCGATGGGCTGTATGGCCTAGTTCTGCTCCTATGTCTTATGGTCTTATAAATATAATAATTATATATAAATACATATATATAAATATAAATTTTGTATTTATAACATGGGAATCTGGATGATTGATCTTGAATCTCATCTTAACAAATGATAAGTTGAAGTATTTAAATAAGTAAAAAAAAACTAGTTCTTTGCTAATCTGCTGGTGTTTACCCCATTATGTCAGGAAAGTCATATGAAAGCAAAATTCCCAAATTGGTTGGGTAACATTTTCAGGGTTTTATCTGATATCACTTTGCAGTGAATCCTTCACGGAATCCAGCAGCAGAATGTGTACTTGCTGCAATTTCCCAGCTGTCCACCTTGAACAGGAGCAATGGATGCATTCATTTCAATGGAGGGGTAAAATGAGGGAGAAGTGTAATTATTAGCTAGATTTAGGGTTTGTACAACACATAACTGCAGTGTTGGAAGTACAAAATAAAAACAGAGAATGCTGAGGATTCTTAGCAAGTCAGGCAGTATCTGTGGAAACAGAATTAATGTGTTTGATTAATGAGTAACCTAAGTCTGCACAGGCCAGCGGAGTTTTGAACAGTAGAGTTTTAAATGGATCACAAGAGCCTAATCTGGACCAATGTACTACTTCTTCAATATCAGGAGACAGACAGACAGATAGAAACTAGGGGAAAACTCATGTAGCGAGGAAGTGAAATTGAGTAGGAAGACGAATGGATGAGCCTGGATAATTTGTTCTTTCCCTGTTCCCTCTGTCTCTCCAATTCCCAAATGCCCCTCTAGCCTCATCTCCCAATACCTCCTTTCTCCCTCCGTCTTTTCACAATTTTGCCTTTTCCTCTTTCTCCCTCTTGTTTTCTCTCATGCTTTCCTTTCCTTACCACCCCTAGACCAGATTAGAGGGGCTTGTGGAAGTTGAGGTAAGGCAAGGGTTAACATAACAGGCAAGAACAGATTGCATTTAAAATGCATACAGCCCAGGCAAGGAAGGGCTTTGAAGAGCATAGTTTCCCTTTGCAATCCAGGCATCTGGGGATGAGAATACAAGCAATACTAAGCAACACAAGGCACACATACCAACCCTGGGACAATTGCTTCACTAACTTCAAAGCTTCATCAGTTATTGGCTTGTAGCTTCTATTGACTTTTAACACCTGTACTGTGAATGCTGATTCACAATAAGGAGTTCAGGTATACAGAGAGACTCAACAGGATGGTCATACCAGCAACGGCCAGGACAGGAAACACGACTACGAGGAAGCTAAAGCAAACAACACTGACCACAGAGGAATTCACGGTAAGGTGTCATTGCAGGAAAGTCTGCAAAAACATCAGAGAGCTCAAGATACACCAGAGCAGGTCTAGATGTGGATCAATGGTGACCCAAGTGCAGTGCACTGACTTAGTGTCTGGTGAGACGAAGGAGAATTCCAGCCAGAAACACCCCACAGAGCTGAAGATCTCTCTGCTCTTGAGTCGCCTCTCGCCTCAGCACCGAACAACAGACCTAATGAGTTCCTCTTTGGCTACCCCAATCCATTCGTCAAGGAAAGACAGGATCCAATGGCCTAGATTGTCAGACAACGTCGCCTGGATGCAGTTCGATGATGATCTAGATAGCATGCTGGAAGTTGCCTTAGCAGGTCCAGTACACAGAAAGATCAACTCACTCACAGCCATAGCGTACAATCTAGCTAAGGAACGATTTGACCCAATGGAGCGGAGAAGCCAGTCGGAGTTACCGCGGCAACCAAATAGGAGGGAAACGGAGATTCGTTGCTTGAGGGGCGAATTAAAGGCGCTCAACAAGAAGTTAAAAACCAGCCCACCGGCCGGAAAAGAAGGTATCAAGGACTTAATCAGTATGCTGCGGGAAAGGCTGTGCAACCTCTGGAGGGCGGAACATCTGCGACAGCAAAGAAGGAAGAAAGAGAAAAGCCAAGCGCAGTTTGTGAGAGATCCATTCAGCCTCACCAGGACTCTTCTCGGCCAACAAAGATCTGGTATACTATCCAGCTCGAAGCCAGAGGTAGAGGAGTTCCTGCAGGAGGAACACAGCGACCCATGGAGGGGTCAGGGACTAGGAACCAATCGGGCTGTGTGTAGACCGGAAAATCCATCAATTGAGCTGAATGTGAAGGAGCCTACATGGCAGAAAATCCAGGACATCATCCGGAAAGCTAAAGCATCAGCTGCCCCAGGCACAAGTGGCATACCTTATAAGGTGTATAAGAAATGCCCAAAGCTTCTTCGGAGGCTGTGGAAGTCATGAGAAAGATCTGGGCCAAAGGTACTATTCCATCAAGTTGGAAATTGGCAGAGGGATGCTTTATTCCAAAGGAAGACCTTTCTTCCACAATTGCCCAGTTTAGGACAATTTCTCTCCTGGATGTGGAATGTAAGATTTTCTTTTCTGTGCTCGCAAGAAGGCTGACTTCTTATAAGATGCAGACCCACTATATCAACACATCCATCCGGAAAGGCGGTATTCCAGGCTTTTCGGGGTGTCTGGAACACACCTCAATGATTAGTCATTTGATCCGTGAGGCCAAGCAGAAAAAAGGCGACCTAACAGTTGTCTGGTTAGACCTCGCGAACGCCTATGGGTCTATTCCACATGACCTCATCCTAGAAGGACTCGACCACTACTACATCCCATGATCACCAGCTACCTAGGAGAATTCAAACTTAGATTTACATCAGCCCATTTCACAACTAGTTGGCAGGACCTCCAGAAGGGGATTCCAACAGGGTGAACCATCTCCCCCATCCTATTTATTATGGGAATGAACCTCCTATTATCAGCAGCAGAACATGTAACCCGCAGCCCGACGCTGGAGTCAGGCATTGTTCAGCTGGTTCTACGAGGGTTCATGGATGACATCATTATAACAACTGTGTCACATGTCCAAGCAAGATGGATATTGGAAACCCTGGGTAAGTAGCCACTTGGGCGAGGATGTCCTTCAAGGCCAAGAAGTCCAGGTGCATGGTGATCAGAAAGGGCAAAGTTACTAGCAAGTTTAGCCTCCAAGTTCAAGGTGAGGTCATCCCTTCCATCCAAGGTAACCTGATAAAATGCTTGGGGAAATGGTTTAATGTGTCACGGACAGATGGGGCCAATGTCACCAATGCTGTGAAGCAGACAGACGAATGGCTGAAGAAGATCGACAAATCCAGACTTCCCAGTAAATTCAAGACCTGGCCGTACCAATACGGCATTCTGCCCAGGCTTCTCTGGCTCTTCACACTTTATGAGTTCCCCATGACTGCCATAGAGGGCATCGAGAGGAGAACCAACAAGCACCTGTGGAGATGGTTGGGAGTTCCCCCAAGCTTCTCTTCAGTGGGCCTCTACATTCGTTCTGGGCAACTGCAGCTTCCCCTGTCATCTGTTGTGGAGGAATTCAAGGTGGCAAAATGCAGAGCTTTATTAAGCCTGAGAGATTCCAATGATGCCTTGGTAAAGCAAGCCGGTGTTACAACCAGATCTGGGCGCAGGTGGGCAGCCAACGCAGCTGTGGAGGAGGCAGTGTGTTCTCTGAAGCTGTGAGATATCGGCAACTCCTGCATTGGGCTGCAAGGCCTCGGCTCAGTTCACTTCCAGAAGTGGGGAAACGCAAGCATAAGGAACAGGCGAGACATGATACAGGCAGAAGTACGGATCCGTGAGGAAGAGAAGTGTATTTCAAAGGCAGTGGAACAAGGGTCCCAGGGTGCCTGGACAAAATGGGATCTGCCTAAGCGCAAGATCTCATGGGCAGAGTTATGGAGACTGGAGTCCTTCCGTATTTCCTTCCTCTTGCAATCCGTGTATGACACCCTTCCTTCACCATTACATCTGTACACATGGGGGATGACAGAGGATCTGAACTGTAATCTCTGTGGTCAAAAGGGGACACTGGTTCATACACTGTCCGGGTGTAAAACAGCTCTAATCAAGGACAGTACAGGTGACGCCATGATAAGGTGCTTCTGGCTCTTGCTGACACACTAGAGCAGGAGAGATGCAAGAAGAGGACGGCTGGCACAGATTTGAGGAAGGCCATCACTTTCATCAAAGAGGGAGCTAGGCCTTTCGTAACCAAACAACCAAAGCCCAATCTGCTGCTAACGGCCAGGTCCTGGGAGATGAGGGTCGATGTGGGAAGGAGGTTGCGGTTCCCGGATGTGGTGCACACAACCCTATGCCCGGACATTGTACTGTGGTCAACCGAAGACAAGAAAGTAATTCTGGTTGAGCTGACTGTGCCGTGGGAGGAGGAATGGGAAGAGGCCTACGAGAGAAATGTCTGGAAATACCAGCCCTTAGTGCAGGATTGTAAAAGACAAGGGATGGCAGGCATGGTTGTTCCCTGTGGAGATCGGCTGCAGAGGTTTCGCAGCCAAATCAGCATGGCGGTTATTGTCAGATCTGGGCCTGGACAAAAGGAGCAAATAACAAGCAGCTCGTAGGATGGGGGGAGAGGCAGAATGAGCCTCTTTTTGGATTTGGAGTAGGCAAGGGGAGGGAAGCTGGAAGCCAGGAGCAGATGGGCAGTGATTTGGCCACCACTGCCAGCCCACCAGCTGCAGAGTGTCGTGGAAACACTCGGTGAAGGTTGGGAACCAGCTGATGACAACTGCTCCTGGCTGAAGGCTACAGTAACCTTATAAGGTAACCGGAGAATGCACCTTAACGGGTGTATGTAACAAGTATACTTGCAAATAAGGAGTTCAGGTATACAATGATGCTGAGATATATCCAAGGATGCCCTGGGACACGTCATCAGTGATGTAACCTGAGGTCATTAGGTTGCTCAGGCCACAGCCTGCGTCCCAGTGCCATTGCTCCATGGGTCACACCTCTTGATCCATAGCCGTATGAAGGCACACTCAGCACAGCAGCCTCTGTGACAGTCCAGAGGACTCTTCTCTTTGCAACCCCTGTAATGTCAAGGAGCAAGCAGGTTCTGCAGTCAAGTGTAATGTTTTGTAACTTCAAAACGTTAAACTAATTCAAAGGAAGACACAGGAATCCAAAATGTGAGTCTAACTTTCTGTTTATTTTAGGTGTGAGGCACACATGTATCACAAGTTAGCATGACAACATATGCAATTCACATATTTACACATATAACCTGTAATGAATTATTTAAACAAACAACATATATACAAGATTGCTCAAATTTTACTGAAATACATAACACTCCTCCCTGCTAAGATATAGACTCCAACTCAATTCAGAATGCATCTTAACTATAATCACAGTATGTTATATACTACTATATACAGATATCTGCAACATAGTGAACTTTAAATTGTCTCATTCAGGCCTAAAGATTTAATCGCTGTGGAGCCTTTCTTACTCTTGTGAGATAACATCTTTCCTGACAAGGCGGATCACTCTGCCTGGCAGATGAGACTTGTGGCTGTGAAGCAATCTCAGGCTGTAGGGCCTCCTCCATGGTGGTTGTAAGAGTTGACGCTGGGACTGAAGGAAGTGGTTCTTACAGCTCAGGGATTTGTTGCATAAGAAGTTCTCCAAAAATAAAACTAGGATGTTGATTGCCTAGGAAATGTAGCATGTGGTCTATTAATTCTCAATAGGTTTCAGTAGGTACACTTAATGTCAGAGAAATGTATACAATATACATCTTGAAATTCTTTTTAAAGCCTAGTGTTATCGAAGTCAGGCAAGGAGAGCACCTGTTTGGCACACTCAGACTCAGACAGTCCAAAAGTCAGTACTAGTTACGTTTTCAGAGTGACATATTTATCATATGCTGGCAGAGCTTCTGGTAAATTCACCACTCTGGCTGCAGTAGAACTATTTAGCCATGCTAGTAAAAATCTGGTATTGTCCGCTGTGATTTCCCACAGTTTGAACTGGGCTTCTGGCCATGCAAACCGCGTGGTTGCGTGCTGCTCCCAAAACTCTGGCAGCTTCAAAGCGTTGGTCGACATTTCGTTGAGTAGCTCTGGAATTGTCTGAGAGCACTGGTGTCACTAATGTAGGATTTTGTGAGTAAAACATGCAGGTGGAGTGGAGTGACATCTTACGTGCTTAACAAAAGCTGCAGCCCTTTACTTCCATTACGAACAAACCAAAGGCAGTCGCCTTTCACTGATATCAGACACCATCACTTAAAGTGAACACAACAACTCAATGACAGTGCGTGTGAATTATGTAGAGAAGTTTCTGTTGTGAACAATGAATGTCATCTCTCACGTATTACATTATCCTACAAAACCAACACTCTACTGGTTTATCTTAGTTATGAATAAGCTTCATTGTGTATTAACCAGTCAAGTTGTTGGCTGTACTTTAGGGGGCCTATACATTTAGAAAGGGGCTTCCCAATCTGTTTATACCCCCAAGTCATAGGTGAGTTTGATTCTGTGTTTTACTTTGATAACAAAACTTGAACTGTAAAGAGAGTACTGCCAATATGAATGACTCTAGCCAAGGCAACTCTTTTGAGGGTTGGTACCAACCTACTTACAACAATTGCGTAACACCCCTGCTCTGAAACTACTTCATGGCGATAGGGGTGAAGTATTGTATTAATCATCAGAGGACAGGACTAGACTTATTAAAAGTACATGCAATGTCTGTATGACTGGTGCCCCTCCAAATCCCGTCAATGGTGCTTATTGGGTATGTAGTTATTAGACCTATCACTGGCTCCCTTCTAAAATGGGATCTTTGGCTTGAACCAAAGCAGTGGAAGGGTTGTTGTTATCTGGCCCATGTAGTACTACATACGTACAACTTGCCCTTGCTCTCTCTACTCTTATTGTGTGGGTTTGCAATAGAATGACTATGGAGACTGAACGTTTCATGATTGCAGTGTTTCTTTTCTGGGGACCTGCCATATGGCCAATATCTGTAACTGCTAGCCAATTCTGAATAAAAATGACAATTCTCTGTTCATCTTCGGAGCAGTGTGGTGACAGTGGCTATGCTGTTCTCATTGAGCATAAGCAAAACAAAGTGTGGTTGAGTTTAAGAGTGCACGTGTTCTGGGTCCAGTTATTTTAATTAATTTTCGGCAACAACAAGGTCATTTTTTAAATCTCCCTAGGTCCTCATTTCTCATTTCTTGCAATATATAAATTAGAAGAAAATTTTTACTGTGTAAGCTTAAGAATAAAAGTAACTGACCTATTTGAAAATGAGTCAAGTATATTTGGTCACCTATAGTATTGCGAAGAGAATGGTAATGTGCAAGAACAGAACTGGAGAACAGCTGATATCTAACGGCTGCAGTATCAACTTGTTGTCCAAAAAGAACTACAGTCTGTAAATCAGTAAACAGTAATGAGTGGAAACAGATGATGCAAAAGTCTTTGATCTTGCTATGTGTTGGCAGGAATGCTGGAGGCCATATTGTGAGACTGTTCATACAAATGCCATTTTGTGAACTGTTTGGTGAATTGATTCTTACTCTGGGATAACTTCATCAGAGCAGATGAGCATGGACACAAGGAATTTCCGTCTAACAATCTGCTAAACTTGAGACCATTCTGCTGTTAAACAAATCTCAATACATCTCCAATTTGAAGTCAACTAACTAAGCAAACTTAATCTATCTAGATTAAGTTAGTTTAGTTAATTAAGATAACTAAGATTAAGTTAGTTCAGTTAAGCTACTGTAACTAGGACGGCATAGCAGTGTAGTGGGTAGTCCGGTCGCTTTACAGTGCAATTCATCACCGATAGGGTTTTGATTCCTGTCGCTGTCTGTAAGGAGTTTATATGTTTTCTGTGTGACCACATGGGTTTCCTCTGGGTGCTTTAGTTTCCTCCCACATTCTAAAGATATATGGTTAGGGTTAGTGAGCTGTGGCCATGCTACATTGGCACAGAAGCATGGAGACACTCCAGGCTGTCCCCTGCACTATCCTCACTGATTTCATCTGACACAAGTGGGACATTTCACTGTATATTTCAATGTTTCAATATACATGTGACAACTAAAGATAATCTCTAATCTCTCTTTATCTCTCTTTGAGCTCAATGGATTGAGCATTAGTGCGAATGTGAGCCAGAGAGTGGAAAAGAATACTGCTTCCCAAGCTAGAGACTCAAAAGAACTCAAATTTGGGATAATCATCTCAAGCTTTGCAAATCTAGAAAGCAGTTAAAAAGGTATATTATATCCTTCACGGCAAAGGATATGGGTAGAGAAATAAGGATGCATTATTACAAAAGCAAAGGACCTTGGTGAGACTGCATCCAGTGTACTCTGTGCAGTTTTGGTCTTCTTACCTAAGACATAATGAATTGCCGTAGAAGAATGCAACAAAGGTTTGCCAGACTGTTGGAATGGCAAGACTACTCTATAAGGAGACCAGGGTTATATTTAAAAGAACTTAAAAGAATAAGTGCAGCTGTGATTGACATGATCAGATAGGTTGGATGCATGGGGGGTATTTCTGCTGGCTATGGTGTCTAGAATGGGAGATCATGGCTAGGGTAATTGGATTTGAGAGCTAGAACATGTGAAAAGAAGTAGATTCACTAAGAGAATTATGGGCCTGTGAAACTCCCTACAACAAGTGAAGGAAAATATTGATCTGAATATGTCACATATGGAAAAAGAAGCCCAATAAATTTCAGTTTGGCAAGAAGTTCGTGGAGAGCACGAAGATGTGGTTTGGCTTGGTATAAATGGTCAACCATGGTTGCATTTAATAACATAACAGGCTTGAAGAACTAAATGATATACTACTGCTCCTATTTTCTATGTGATACCAGTGGAAATATTTTTAGAACCAATTTTACAAAATTCGCATTAGAAAAAGTCACATAATACCTGGCCTGAGACTCAAATATTGAACTTACCTATCTTTATCTTGCTTTTTATTAACAAGTATAGCATGAGAAAAAATCATCTATGGCATTTCATTATTTTGAAATAAGCAATGATATTAGTACATTCTATTCTCAATTGAAATATAAACTCACTCATTAGTATTAGCATCAACTGTAACAGGAATGTGGGGTGTGGGTTACAGGCTGGTGAAACACTGAATGACAATTGATTCATTATGCACACACCCACTAAGAGATTAATTTATTGAAACAAAAAGTTCCATTTATATTCAAACATGCTCCAAAGACCTGTCATCTAAGGCCAAGTTGAAAGTTATTAGTGAGTAACACAGAGTACCATAGTCAAACACAATGATTTGATTTTTCTTGAAATAATAAAATTATTGACATGAATGTAAAAGCCTGTCAGGAACTTACCTAACTTTTAAAATGGAAAAAAAAAGTTCAGGCTAAGGGAAGATACATTCAGTGGCCACTTTATTAGATACCTCCTTTATGTTTATGGTCTTCTGCTGCTGTAGCCATCCACTTCAAGGTTTGATGTACAATGTATTCAGAGATGCTCTTCTGCATACCACTGTTGTTACTGTTGCCCTCCTGTCAACTTGAACCAGTCTGACAACCTCCTCTGACCTTCCCATTAACAGGGCGTTTTTGACAGAACTGCAGCTCACTGGGTCTTTTCCTTGTTTATCACACCATTATCTGTAAACTCTAGAGACTGATGTGTGCAAAAATCCCAGAAAATCCGCAGTTTCTGAGATACTCAAACCACTCAGTCTGGCACCAACATTCATTCCAGGTCAAAGTCACTTAGATAACATTTCTTCCCTATTCTAATGTTTGGTCTGAACAACTAAATCTCTTGACTATGTCTGCGTGCTTTTATGCATTGAGTTGCTGCCACATTATTGGCTGATTAGATTTTTGGCTTAACGAACAGGTGTACTGGTGTACTTAATAAGATGGCCACTGAGTGTAAATGGAAGATAATATTAAATATGAAAATTAAATATGGACTCATCATCTATATAAATAAATATATTTCAAATGTATTTAGTACTAGATTTTTCTTGTTTTTATTGAAATGTTAATGAAATTATCATGTCTTTGAAATGTTATGAAGTAATGGTATTTGCAAACTGTTACAGTAATTGTTATATTGCATTATTTTATGAACTGTTCCTTGTAATAATGCTTGCTAATGTATACTTGATGAAACTATTTATTTCTTCTATGTCTCATCAAATGTAAGAAATGAGTTAAATATTTATTTTCAAAACACCAATCCTAACTCTAACCTTTTGATAAAATAAATCAAAACTAAGTCCTACTAAAAAATAAGACATACTGTATCTACTCATGACACAGAAAGTAGTTGTTATGTTTTCTTACTCCAAAACATTAAACTAATCAAAAGAAAAACGTGGAAGAGCCAGGGGTAACTTGTGTACGTTTAGTTTTATTATTTTAGTGAGGCGCACACTTGTGACGCAGTGGCGTAATGATATATGCCTTTCATGTACATTTACATATAACTTGTAGTGAATTATGTAAACAAAGAGTGCTTAATTAAACAGTATATTTACAACATTACTGAAATATTGAATACACAATAGAGGCCATTTGGCCCATTATAGAAACATAGAAAATTTACAGCACAATACAGGCCCTTTGGCCCACAAAGCTGTCCATGCTACTCACAGCAAAGCAATCGCAGGTGGCTGATTTCACCTCTCTTTATTCCCATGTGGCTTGTTCTCTGTCCCTTACCTCATTGTGATCCTTTTGTTATCTAGTACATTAAAGAGAAATATAAATTAGTTAATTAACTTACCAGCACACATTTGTTATGTGGGAGGAAGCCCCACGGAATACTCAGTGTAAACCCCCACAATCATGAGGAGAAGGTGCTAACCCAAGTTCCTGGAGCTGTGAGGCAGCATTTAAACCTGCTGCATCATTGTGCTGCCTTGTTTATTACGTACTAAATGACTACAATATTATAGAAGAAAACAGTGTGGAAACTAAACTGTGTAATATGCAGTATCTCTGCCTGACACTGTTCTTTTAAAGAAAGTGCTATTGCAACAAATCAACTGCCATTAAAGTAACAAAGGCAATTCTTATTAATATATGATGGGATTAATTATTCATCTCCCTTGAACTGATAACATTTTTTTCTGTGATAGCACCAGCAAGTTTAGAATCTCCAGAGATGTCAGCAGGTTTGTACAATTCACAGACTCGGTAACAGCAGTTTACCAGCATTTTCCTAACTTTACTCTAAAGTGGGATTGCTCACACACTACAGGAAGGGAGTGTGAAACTGCACATTTTCAAATGATCTTCGATGTTTGAACACCATACATTTAATTCTCCTGAGGTTCTTCCACTGGAGGAGATTCATCATGGACTAAATAGTATTTTTATTTTTTAAATTGTTTCAATTTATTTATATGCATTTAAATGTTTTAAACTGATTTTAGATTTTTCTTTACTATTTCCTTTATATAGTTGGGCAGAGGTTTGTCCAGCTGACTGTCTCCGAACCCTACATGATGTGATTTATGCTTGGAAGGCTTTGTTACTAAGCAGGGATAGAATGATGAGGGCTGAGCCAGCACTATTCAATAAGTTTTCAGTGGGTGGTAGGGGGACGTGCACAAAGTCTGGGCTATAATGCTATTTACATACTAACTTTTCACATCATAAAATCTCAGGTAGCGAAATATGAAACAAACTTGAAGCATTGCAGGACTTGTGAATAAAAATATTGGTTGTCATGTGGATGTTGATATTATTGGTGAATCTGGTGGCTTTTCTTTGTTTACATAAAGGACTCTTTGTTTGGTCTTGTGTGTTCTTGATGAGTCATTGTATGATGGCAAGCTCCTGCACCTGAGCTTACAAGATGCTTGTTCTTGAAGCTCCTTCTAGAAAGATCCCTTTAACCTGGAAATGCTTGATGTTTACTGTTATTGCATTGGGATAGATAGTGTTATATCTTAAATCCATCCATTAATTTTTGTTTATGCTTATTCTGATTTCAACATTCAATCTAACAGAGAGGCTATGCTCTGTGACACAAGAAATCCCAATTATGTTTACATGCGTTAATATGGGCACAAATTAAATTAGTTTTTAATATAAACCCCTGTGCCTTCAATTCAGTTTCTAATTCTGCAACACATTCTGTTCGAGCACAAATGTCACAGCATGTTTTAAATAACAAAAAGAAACATCCTGAATGTTTTCTACCATTTGAAATTATACCACGTGTCCTGGATAAGTAGTGGTATTTTCTTAGCTGTCTGTTGTAATAGGGAGCTTACCTTTCCTTTGTGCATTTCAGTTCCCCTCCCTGTCTACTTATTTCGTTTGTGATTTAGGATTCTGCAACCGTGAAATTGTTGACACCGTTTGGTAGCTCATCTGTCTCTTGGCTAGGCGAGAGTGAACCCTAATTTCAGCAAGGCATTTGATAAGGTACCCCATTGTGGTAAGCCATGTATATATGTTGTAACTGGGTTACCTGTCTGGACACGCCCCTCTGCTGACTGCTCCTGTGGCTCCTCCCACAGAACCCTGAATAAAGGTGATTGTGTCTCTGCCCCTCCCTCAGTCCAGGACAGATATTCAGCATGGACGTGGGTCCATTTACTCTTAATAAAAGCCTTTCGGTATTTACTCTACTTCCAGTCTTTGAAGTAGTTGATAGTGCATCAATTTTATTAGCAGTGATTTTAAAGCATGGATCACGTTCTGAGACCCGACAAGTTAGACCTCAACCCGCAAACACCTGAAGCTGGAAATGCTTTTGAACTCTGGCTGGCCTGCTTCGAATCATACCTGGAGGAGATTGAAGTGATCGATCTGCCGCGAAGCGCAGAGTTCTCCTCTCCAGGGTCAGTCCACGGGTCTACTCAATGATTAGAGACCAGCCAAGCTACTACAGCGCAATGAGCGCCCTCAGAAGGCAATACCTGCGGCCGGTAAACACCGTCTATGCGCGACATCGCTTAGCGATGCGGCAGCAGCGGCCCGGAGAGTCGAGTGCTGAGTTCGTCTGCGCCCTACAGACACACATGCGGGCCTGCGATTGCCAGGGGCTGAAGGCTGAAGAGCATGCAGAGATCCTAGTGAGAGACACCTTTGTCACTGGGACCAGGTCAGTGTATATGTGCCAGCGGCTGCTGGAACACGCCTATCTTACCTTCGGCGATTGAGCTGGCCGACAAGCTGGAGTCCGCTCTGCACATCTCTGAGGCTCTCCAGGCACGTGATCTCCTAACGGCCTCGTGGACGCCGCAGACCCCGCAACCCCCCGGTGAATCGGCCACGGCTGCTGTCAGTCATGAGTCCGCGAAGTGCTACTTCTGCAGACTAGAGAAGCACCACCGGAAACGCTGCCTGGCCTGAGAAGCTACCTGCTCCAGCTGCGGAAAGAAGGGCCACTTTGTCAAGGCCTGTAAGTCCAAACTGTGAGTGGGATCGAGCAGCGCCGCATGCGAGGCATAGGGGTCGCCATCTTGCCTGCATGCCACCACCATGTGCAAAACATGGGGCGGCCATCTTGGCGCCACCTGGCACCGCCTACGACCCACAGGTGCTCACCAGACACCCCACCGCGCCGGACCAAGACAGCGACTCAACTCTGACCTCTATGACCCTCGACCAAAGCGCTCCCCACCAGCTTGCAAGGACATCCCGGTGGAGGGGTACAGGACAAGCTGCCTGTTTGACATGGGCAGCACGGAGAGTTTTATCCACCCGGACACGGTACAGCATTGTGGACTCATGATAAGGCCGGTAAGCCAGAGGGTTGCCATGGCTTCCGGGTCGCATACAACAGAAATCCGGGGGGGTTGTGTAGCGACGCTAGCGGTGCAGGGCACAGAATATCGAGACATTACATTACTGGTCATGCCAGCGCTGTGTGCCTCTGTGCTATTGGGGCTTGACTTCCAGAGCCACCTGAAAAGCGTGACAATGAAGTATGATGGGCCCCTCCCGCCAATTACTGTCGTAAATCCCCAGTTTTGTAGGAATATGTCACATACCCCGCTACTGACCACCCACACACACCGACCCGTACATCCCACCCAACCTATGCCAACAGCCACACTACCGACACCACTTGTGGCCTCTCCACCCTCAAGATCCCTTCCCCACCGCTGTTCGCCAACCTGACCCCCGACTGTAAACCTGTGGCAACTAAAAGCAGGAGGTACAGCGCGGGGGACAGAGCTTTCATTAAGTCGGAGGTGCAGCGGCTGCTCAGGGAGGGGGTCATTGAGGCAAGCACAAGTCCTTGGAGGGTGCAGGTGGTCATTGTTCGGAACGGGGAGAAGAATAGGATGGTCGTGGACTATAGCCAGGTTCATGCAGCTCGACGCATACCCTCTACCCCGCATCGCAGATATGGGCAATTAGATAGCACAGTACAAGGTGTACTCGACCATAGACCTAAAATCCGCTTACCATCAGCTCCCCATCTGCCAGGAGGACCGCCCTAACACTGCCTTCGAGGCGGACGGCAGGCTTTATCACTTCCTGCGCATGCCCTTCAGTGTCATGAATGGTGTATCTGTCTTCCAGAGGGAAATGGACCGGATGGTGGACCAGTGCCAACTGAAGGCCACGTTCCCATATCTGGATAACATCACCATCTGCGGTCACAACCGGCAGGATCACGACAACAACCTCCAAAAATTTCTCCAAGTGGCCAAAGCTTTCAATCTCACCTATAACAAGGACAAGTGTGTATTCGGGTCCACCCAACTTGCTATCCTTGGGTGTGTCGTGGAGAACAGAGTCATTGGCCCTGACCCTGACCGTATGCGCCCCCTGTTGGAACTCCCTCTTCCCAACACCCTCAGAGCCCTCAAAAGGTGCCTGGGCTTCTTTTCATATTACGCCCAATGGGTCTCTAAATATGCAGACAAGGCCCGCCCCCTGGTCAAGTCCACCACATTTCCCCTCTCAGCTGAGGCCCGCGCAGCCTTCAACCGCATAAAAGGGGACATTGCCAAAGCAGCAATGCATGTGGTGGACGAGGCCATTCCCTTCCAAGTAGAGGGTGGCGCCTCCGACTTTGTGCTGGCTGCTACCCTCAACCAGGCAGGAAGACCAGTGGCGTTCTTCTCCCGTACCCTTCAAGGCCCTGAAATTCGGCACTCCGCGGTGGAGAAAGTGGCCCAGGCAATAGTGGAAGCTATTAGGCACTGGAGGCACTATCTCACTGGCAAAAAGTTTACCCTGCTGACTGACCAGCGCTCAGTCGCATTCATGTTTAGTAACCAACAGCGGGGCAAAATCAAAAATGATAAAATTCTGAGGTGGAGAATCGAACTCTCCACCTACAACTATGACATCGTGTACCGGCCTGGGAAGCTTAACGAGCCCAGCCCTATCCCGGGAAACGTGCGCCAGCGCGCAGATCAACTGGCTATATGCCCTACATGCAGATCTTTGCCACCCGGGGGACACCCGGCTTTTCCACTTTGTGAAAGCACGGAACCTGCCTTACTCCCTTGAGGAGATCAGGACGATGACCAGGGACTGCAAAGTCTGCACAGAGTGCAAACTGCACTTCTACCGACCCAAGAAGGCACAACTAATCAAGGCCACCCGCCCCTTTGAGCGACTGAGTGTTGACTTTAAGGGTCCCCTTCCCTCCACCGACCACAATGTGTACTTTCTTAACGTTATTGACGAGTACTCGCGGTTCCCCTTCGCCATCCCCTGCCCCGACACAACTATCACGTCAGTTATAAAAGCCCTGCGCAAGCTCTTCACTCTGTTCGGATACCCATGCTATATCCACAGTGACAGAGGGTCCTCGTTTATGAGTGACGAGCTGCGCTAATATCTACTGGCTAGGGGAATTGCAACCAGTAGCACCACGAGCTATAATCCCTGGGGGAATGGACAGGTGGAGAAGGAGAATGCCACGGTGTGGAAAGCCACACTCTTAGCCCTCAGGTCAAAGGAACTGCTGGTCTCCCGCTGGCAGGAGGTCCTTCCCGAGGCACTCCACTCCATCCGCTCCCTGTTATGCACAGCCACCAATGCCACCCCTCATGAGCGGCTCTTTTCTTTTCCCAGAAAGTCAACCACTGGGACCACCCTACCAACTTGGCTGACGTCCCCGGGGCCAGTGCTGCTCTGGAAACATGCAAGGAGCAATAAATACTCCCCGATGGTCGAGAGGGTTCACTTACTTCATGCGAATCCCCAGTATGCCTATGTGGTTTTATCTGATGGGCGGGAGGACACGGTCTCCATCCGCGACCTGGCGCCCGCAGGAGCTCCAGGCCCCTACCCTGAACACTCCATCGTGACTATTAACCCCATATCCACCGATATATATACCCACGAGACACCGCGCACTCCAAGCCCTACACAGACACCACACGACTGGGCGCGACACACACACACACGAGGGATTACTGATGCCTAACGTGCTGACACCTGAAGTCAGGCCGGAGCCAGCACAACCGCCATCGCCGGTGCAATCACCACCGGTGCTACGTAGATCACAGCGACGGACTCGACCGCCTGATAGACTTAACCTGTAAATATACTTGTTTTAAATATTGTCAGTCACTTCACTTCGCAGGACTCTCTTTTTTAAAAAATGAGGGGTGAATGTGGTAAACCATGTATATATGGGTTGTAACTGGGTTACCTGCCTGGACACACCCCTCTGCTGACTGCTCCTGTGGCTACTCCCACAGACCCCTGAATAAAGGCGATTGTGTCTCTGCTCCTTCCTCAGTCCAGGACAAATATTCAGCATGGACGTGGGTCCATTTACTGTTCATAAAAGCCTTTTAGTATTTACTCTACTTCCAGTCTTTTGGAGTATTTGATAGTGCATCACCCATGCAAGGCTTATTGAAAAAGTAAGGAGGCATGGGATCCATGGGGACATTGCTCTATGGATCCAGAACTGGCTTGCCCACAGAAGGCAAAGAGTGGTTGTAGACGGGTCATATTCTACATGGAGGTTGGTCACCGGTGGTGTGCCTCAGGGATCTGTTCTGGGACCCCTACTCTTCGTGATTTTTATAAATGACCTGGATGAGGAAGTGGAGGGATGGGTTAGAGAAGTTTTCTGATGACACAAAGGTTGGGGGTGTTGTGGATAGCGTGGAGGGCTGTCAGAGGTTACAGCGAGACATTGATAGGATGCAAAACTGGGCTGAGAAGTGGCGGATGGAGTTCAACCCAGATAAGTGTGAAGTGGTTCATTTTGTAGGTCAAATATGATGGCAGAATATAGCATTAATGGTAAGACTCTTGGCAGTGTGGAGGATCAGAAGGATCTTGGGGTTCGAGTCATTAGTACGCTCAAAGCAGCTGCGCAGGTTGACTCTGTGGTTAAGAAGGCGTACGGTGTATTGGCCTTCATCAATTGTGGAATTGAATTTAGGAGCTGAGAGGTAATGTTGCAGCTATATAGGACCCTGGTCAGACTCCACTTGGAGTACTGTGCTCAGTTCTGGTCGCCTCACTACAGGAAGGATGTGGAAGCCATAGAAAGGGTGCAGAGGAGATTTACAAGGATGTTGCCTGGATTGGGGAGCATGCCTTATGAGAATAGGTTGAGTGAACTCGGCCTTTTCTCCTTGGAGCGACGGAGAATGAGGGGTGACCTGATAGAGGTGAACAAGATGATGAGAGGCATTGATCGTGTGGATAGTCCGAGGCTTTTTCCCAGGGCTGAAATGGTTGCCACAGGAGGACACAGGTTTAAGATGCTGGGGAGTAGGTACAGAAGAGATGTCAGGGGTAAGTTTTTTACTCAGAGAGTGCTGAGTATGTGGAATGGGCTGCTGGCAACGGTGGAGGAGGTGGATACGATAGGGTCTTTTAAGAGACTTTTAGATAGGTATATGGTGCTTAGTAAAATAGAGGGCTATGGGTAAGCCTAGTAATTTCTAAGGTAGGGATATGTTCGGCACAACTTTGTGGGCCAAAGGGCCTGTATTGTGCTGTAGGTTTTCTATGTTTCTATGTTTCTAATGTTGGCATATTTCTATATGTCAAGCGACTAAGGTATATATCTGCACATGCTTCTTTTGCCTTTCTTAGCAAGCTAGCGTTTTTATAATATTCTCTGAATTAATACCGTGGAAACTGTGGTAACAATGTTGGGTGAATGAATTCCCAATTATCAGCAAACTTTGTATACTCATCTGCAACAAGTTATGGTCAAAGTGTGCTAGGACCTTGTCTGGAATGCCATATGTGGCAAATAGGGCCACCAGCTTGTGAAATACATATGTCTGAAGAACTTTTTGATTCAAAGTGTTCTATTTACAAAAAGTTGGAAAATAATGGAGAGTCACCTGGTCTCGTTTTAGTCTTAGATGTGAAGAGATTATCTGCCAACTTTATGCAGAGCCAATCTGGCACATCATATTCAACCAGTCTCTTCCATTTGTTTTGTCTTATCTCCACTGATCTGCACACATCACAGATACATTTCTTTCTTCACAGATATTAGTCGTATTATTATCCAGAAAGCTAAACTGCTTGGAAATACTGAGCTCATCTTAAATGATGACATGCAGAGGAAGAATGTATGTGAGATCTCTAATCACCCTTGCAATTCCTGCAGCATTTTATGAAGTGAGGCAGCATCTTCATCAATGGCTTTGATATAGATCAATGTTTCAGGATATTCACTTGCTGCATTTCTGTGAGTTGGTGATCTCGCTCTCCTACAGGAAGATACACATGATTCAGTATCCCTGTGAGGAGTTTGATGGAGAGTTTTCAATCGCTGTCAGTTAAAGAGCATCATGAAAAATCTGCTCATGTATACATCATCCAAATTTTATGGCCAGTGGCTCTATTTTTTTATTTTGAGTCTGGAGCATCTGAGTATTTGCCAACATTCTGAGTGTATATTTGCATGGCACTATTCGGAGGCATTTATTTGTGGTACCAGCTCTGTGCTGTCAGTAATATGTGCTATGCTATATAGTATGGTGTAGGCTCTACAATGACCAACTCTTTGATTCATTGAACTACTTGCTTATTAATGTCCAGTGAATAAATATCTTGTTTGTTGTCTTAAACGTTAACACACTTTCTTCCTTTAGTTTAGACTTTAATCTGTGCATTCAAACACAAAATACTGGAAACACTCTACAGATTAATCAATATTATAGGTCAAAGGGCCTATATCGGAATTCAGAGAGAGAAAGCGAGTTAATTATAGAGATTCCATCAGTAGCTATAGAGTATATATTTGCAGGTTATTCATAAACTCTTTGGAGTGATTATGAATTTACAGATATATGATGTTGAGAATGTCTACTGTCTGGACATTAAAATGTAGACCACAGGCATAATGCAAGAGACACCGACCACAGGTGCATAGTGGTTGGTTATCTGAACTGTTTCATCAATCTGTGATAATTTCTGTTTCTCCCTTTTTGCACAGCTGATAAATGGTTTTTGACCTGAAACACTTACTCTTTCTCTTTCAATAGATGCTGCATGTTTTAACACATTTTGAATGGTGTCTCTTAATTCAGGAGAGATGCAACTAAAAGCAAAATTTAATGATAATGTATCCTTAAAAAAGGAAGTTTCTGTTAGGAAGAATCATATTATGGTAATATATTTGTAAACTATAACACTCCTATTCTTACACTTACCATCACTCTCACATGACTTGGAGCATGCTATTCCTATCTTATTTGTTCTGATGAAAGGTCTTTGACATGAAACTTTAACTGTTGCTTTTTCCACATACGCTACCTCATCTGTTGAGACTTTCCCTCATTTCCTGTTTTTAATTCAGCTTTTTGGTTTGTTTTTGTGGGGTCTTTTAATCTCTTAGATTCATCTAAGGTAAAACAAGACCATAGAAGGTACGCAGGCGAACGGAGAACTCACCCAATCTCTTCCCCCATACTGATTCTGGGCTGAGTAATGACTACTAGACAGGCCAGCCCTTAATGTAAATGCACAATATGTCCCATGCCTTATCATCTAGCAAAAAAACTGTGGTAATTTAGAAAAAAAAGTTTTATTGTGTTCTTTTAAGACAGGAATGCCATTCAAGAACATGAATTCTCCCAAATGGAAAATCGCACAATGTTCTATCAAAGACAAAACAAAATAATCCCTACATGATTACATGGTAATAGACTGAAGAATCTGCAACAACTTTGTGAATGACATTAAATTAACTGCTCACCAGTCAAACTATCTCCATTTTGTTAATGCCATGCTGTTGTACAATAGCAGTAAATCTCAATCCAACAGCAAATAGAGACTGGCATTGGTCATATAAACTTAAAGTTAAAAAAAACATTTACCTTGTCTATCAACATTTGTTGCCCACTTTCCCAACCATTTACAGAAACAGATTTGTGTCTCAGTGTCCATTCTTCAGCATTTTACAACTGTGATCACTTAATCCATAAAATAGCCTTCATCATTTTAGCAAAGTACGTATAGGATCTCCTAGTAAGGTTTGCTGGTTTGTAATATCAATCTTGTCCTCTTTCAATGTAGCTTGGCTGGGATCAGCTAGCTCAGCATAATCAGAGATCAAATTTGGATTGTATTTAACAAGCACAATGCTAGCTTTAATAACCCAAGTTACTGAATTCATATTTACTTTTGCTATGATAGACATGTCATGCCTTTGATATATCTATCCAATTACTGATTTACAATATTCAAGATTAAGAAAGCTCAGAAATAACTTATGAAAAGAAAATAAGCTTATGGAATTCAAACTGTTTCAATCCAACTGGTTCCCTGAGGATGAGTCATGGCCAAATTGTCTGCCTTCCTAAGTGAAGACAGCCTAGAAATTAGAATTCACTTTTTGTTGATGAGGTAAATTCATCATTATTTGTGTTGAACTCAGCAAAAAAAATGAAGCTGTCCAGAAAGGAGTGTGAGGGTGATATAGAATCAGAAACTTGCATTAAAATGAATATAAACTGAAATGTAATATTTCTTTAAAAGACTTTGAGTAATTTCTTAAAAAATTTCATTTGCCCACCTGGTATCCTCTTCCCTCGATAGAGCCTGCAATTGTGTGTTCTAAAATCTGACGTCAAGTTTGTGAACAAGGCAGCCTATCCACTCAAAGCAGCTTATAGAGTGTAATTAATACCTCAGCACTGAGGATGTTGGCCTAAGTGAAGACAGCTACATTGGTTTTGTTTATCATTTCTGGCGGATTTTGTGGAAGCATCGATGGTGGTATTTTTTCAGTGCCTTAAAATTTGATATACGAGAGGTAATTGATAAGTTCGTGGCCTAAGGTAGAAGGAGTCAATTTTAGAAAACCTAGCACATTTATTTTTCCTACATTTACACACCTAGTCCAGCAGTCATGGAGCATAAGGATCCCTTCTTTGTGGAAGTCAGTGCCTTGGACCTCCAGAAGTGGTCTACACCAGGGGTGATTGATAAGTTTGTTGTCTAAGGTAGAAGGAGATTAGTTATTAACTTCAAACTTTCTGCATTTTCATTCAAAGAGTTGAACTGCACGAGCATGTAACGAGAGCGGTATAACTTATTTTCTTCTACCGTAGGCCACAAACTTATCAATCACCCCTGCTATGAGCCACCTGGAGGTCCAAGACGCTCTCATTACATGCACGCGCAGTTCAACTCTTTGAGTGATAATGCAGAAAGTTTGAAGTTAATAACTCATCTCCTTCTACCTTAGGCCACGAACACATCAATTACCCCTGTGTGGACCACTTCTACAAAGAAGGGATCCATATGCTCCATGACCACTGGACTAAGTGTGTACATGTAGGAGGGGACTATGTTGAAAAATAAATGTGCTAGGTTTTCTAAAATTGAATCCTTCTACCTTAGGCCACGAACTTATCAATCACCCCTCATAAATAGTCTAAACATTGGAAGCGAGTAGGAAGCCAGGGATCACAGCTAGGTAGTAGGTTATGAGTTTTATGCCAGATCTTGATCCTCAAATACCTTTTTCCTAAATTAACCAATGATTCTGGCACATTGATGATGATGGTGAATTTCATTATCAACATCTATTTTCACCTAAAAGATGACTCTCATGATACTGTAAATGTTCCATGCTTTCTATAGTCTTACTATGAACCTTTATTGTTGGATGAAAGTGTCGTGCAGCAGAATTACGTTGAGTTAGTATTGAGTCTATGGACAAGAGTCTTGTGTGCTTCAGTGAAATCACTGGCACAAACAAAAAGCTAATCTTCAAAACTAATGAGATGTTTTTCAACATATGGTAGTTATACTGCAGGACCAAGGTGATCCAAACCTGTGCATTTGCACAGTCAGGTGGGGTGCTTGAAGCCAAAGAAAAATTCAAGTATGTCAAAATGAGGTATGAGCAAATAGCTCAGAGGGAAAGCGTTTTTGGGTGATAAAGTGGGTATTAGTGGGCTGCATTTGGGTGTTGAAAGTTGTAGAAATGTATGGGATCTGCACACCTGTATTGCTCCAATAAAGTCTGTTTAGGAAGATGATTGGGGTTGCTGGAATGGATCACAAAGAAATAGTTAACAGTATGTCAAATCTGCTTGCACAATGCGGGAAATGACTGTAAGCATGGTGAAGTGCATTTCCAAGCTCTTGCAGGAGCTAGGAGATAATGACTTCCTCTTCAGAGGATTTGTTCACTTCTCTGCTGGGGAACTGACGTACATAAACTACTGCTTCAGGGAACACCTGAGGTGATGGCACAGATACAGGCCACTCTCTGGTCCTCTGCAGTCTCAAGGTGATCCACACCATGATGGAACAGCGTGTAGCACTGAAGGGACAGAGGTAAGATGTTAAGAAAGAAAATGGCTGTTATGCAAATAATGAACATTATTAGGTGCATGTTTGATACTGAAAAATATGCTGATGTAAATGATGTATCTGGTATAATTTTGTGATGGGTATATTTTCACTGGGAAATCATTGCTAGCGTGATTTACACCAAATTAAATCTTTTTGTTTCACACACAAAAAATGCTGGTTAACGCAGCAGGCCAGGCAGCATCTCTAGGAAGAGGTACAGTCGACGTTTCAGGCCGAGATCCTTCGTCAAGACTAACTGAAAGAAGAGATAGTAAGAGATTTGAAAGTGGGGGGGGGGGGAGATCTGAGATGATAGGAGAAGGGAGGGATGGAGCTAAGAGCTGGAAAGTTGATTGGCAAAAGGGATAAGAGGCTAGAGAAGGGAGAGGGTCATGGGACGGGAGGCCAAGGGAGAAAGAAGTGGGGGGGGGGGAGAGCCCAGAGGATGGGCAAGGAGTTATAGTGAGAGGGACAGAGGGAGAAAAGAGAGAGAGAGAGAGAGAGAAAGGGGGGGGGGAGAAAGAGAGATAAATAAGGGATGGAGTACGAAGGGGAGGTGGGGCATTAACAGAAGTTAGAGAAGTCAATGTTCATGCCATCAGGTTGAAGGCTACCCAGATGGAATATAAGGTGTTGTTCCTCCAACCTGAATGTGGCTTCATCTTTACAGTAGAGGAGGCCGTAGATAGGCATATCAGAATGGGAATGGGACGTGGAATTAAAATGTGTGGCCACTGGGAGATCTTGCTTTCGCTGGCGGACAGAGCGTAGGTGTTCAGCGAAACGGTCTCCCAGCCTGTGTCAGGTCTCACCAATATATAGAAGGCCACATCGGGAGCACCGGACGCAGTATATCACCCCAGTCGACTCACAGGTGAAGTGTCGCCTCACCTGGAAGGACTGTCTGGGGCCCTGAATGGTGGTGAGGGAGGAAGTGTAAGGGCATGTGTAGCACCTATTCCGCTTAATAGGATAAGTGCCGGGAGGGAGATCGGTGGGAAGGGATGGGGGGGACGAATGGACAAGGGAGTTGCGTAGGGAGCGATCCCTGCGGAAAGCCTATCGACTCTCACAGCTACCTGGACTATTCCTCCTCCCACCAGGTCTCTTGTGAAATTCTCGCAATTCCACTGTCTCCGCCGCATCTGTTCCCAGGATGAGGCTTTTCATTCCAGGATGAAGGAGATGTCCTCCTTTTTTAAAGAAAGGGGCTTTCCTTCCTCTACCATCAACTCTGCTCTCAAACGCATCTCTCCCATTTCACGCACATCTGCTCTCACCTCATCCTCCCGCCACCCCACTAGAAATAGTGTTCCCTTTGTCCTCACCTACCACCCCACCAGCCTCCAGGTCCAACATATAATTCTCCGTAACTTCTGCCACCTTCAACGGGATCCCACCACTAAGCACATCTTTCCCTCCCCCCCACTCTGCTTTCCGCAGGGATCGCTCCCTACGCGACTCCCTTGTCCATTCGTCCCCCCCATCCCTCCCCACTGATCTCCCTCCTGGCACTTATCCTGGTAAGCGGAACAAGTGCTACACATGCCCTTTCACTTCTTCCGTTACCACCATTAAGGGTCCCAGACAGTCCTTCCAGGTGAGGCGACACTTCACCTGTGAGTCGGCTGGGGTGATATACTGTGTCTGGTGCTGCCAATGTGGCCTTTTATATATTAGCCAGACCCGACGCAGGCTGGGAGACCATTTCGTTGAACACCTACGCTCTGCCCACCAGAGAAAGCAGGATCTCCCAGTGGCCACACATTTTAATTCCATGTCCCATTCCCATTCTGATATGTCTATCCACGGCCTCCACTACTATCGAGATGAAGCCACACTCAGGTTGGAGGAACAACACCTCATATTCCGTCTGGGTAGCCTCCAACCTGATGGCATGAACATTGACTTCTCTAACTTCTGTTAATGCCCCACCTCCCCTTCGTACCCCATCCCTTATTTATTTATAATCCCCCCCCCTTTTTTTCTCCCTCTGTCCCTCTCACTGTAACTCCTTGCCCATCCTCTGGGCTCCCCCCCCCCCACTTTCTTTCTCCCTAGGTCTCCCGTCCCATGATCCTCTCATATCCCTTTTGCCAATCACCTGTCCAGCTCTTGGCTGCATCCCTCCCCCTCCTGTCTTCCCCAATCATTTCGGATCTCCCCCTCCCCCTTCCACTTTCAAATCTCTTACTATCTCTTCTTTCAGTTAGTCCTGACGAAGGGACCCGACCCGAAACATCGACTGTACCTCTTCCTAGAGATGCTGCCTGGCCTGCTGCGTTCACCAGCAGTTTTTGTATGTGTTGCTTGAATTTCCAGCATCTGCAGATTTCCTTGTGTTTGCGAAATCTTTTTGTTTGTTTGAGTTGTGCAGAAAAAGGGTGCTAATTGATTCAATTTCAAAACAAAGGCCCCAAGAGTAATGTGGAACAGTCTTGACTGGCCATGTGGCGGCTCCCAAACAAGTTCTGTGGCAGGGTTGACACGACTTGCCTCCAGATCTCCAAACTTACAATTATCACAAGCATTGCATTGTATTATACAGGTCCTCACCGATATAGCCTTAACGCCGCTGAATTCTGCCTGATTAAAATGGCAGACAGGTTGGGATACATGATGAGTGTGACATGACCCTCCACTATAATTATATAAAGCCCTTGTTATTGGCTTAAATCTTCCCATAGCAAGTCAGCTGTATAACAAGTAAATCTGTGTTAAAGACTGCTTTGCAGTGCGGATTTGTTTTAAAATTATACTCGGAGCCATGGAAGGTTACTGGGTGTAATTAGTTTCCAGAGGTAGTTCAAATTACATTAGATATAGATCTACAAAATCTTTCAATCTCACTGAACTTTGGAATGAAATGGTTCAACGAATATTATTTGTTTAAATTTCCGTTTTGTCGTGACTACTTTACTCATTCAAAGGGCCATAGAAGCAGGTACGACAGTCTCGATTTAGTTATGAGATGCACCACAGTTCATGTAAATAACTTTAGACATTTCTTCCTATGTGCAGTTCACAAGGATCTTGACTGACTGTTAGTTTAGTTTGAAATATTTCAAAAACATACCTACATAGCTTTAATTTGTTCAACAAGACTCCTAAAGGAACTTGAGTTAGACGACTCCTTTTAAAATGCTCCAGGATATTCACTCAATATAGTACAATTCTCAATTATCAATCATAAATTCTGGGCTTCATTTGCTTCCTTTCAGCCCACCAGCCCAGAAGGCTAACAGAGAAGAACTGCAAATTGCTGCTCCAAAAGGGACAAAAAGATTCAAGGCATTAATTTTCTTCTTGGTCCTACATACAGTAGATTAACTCAATCAATTTTCTTGAGTCTTTCCCTGAACTAATTTAAAAGCTTTGTAAAGACTGATTTTTCATCTAACACTCTAATATTTATCAATATTAGGATTAACCATTAGAATAGTTCAGTTGTCGGTCTGTTCTCATAGGCGAAGTAACTGGCTCATTCTGCTTAGCTCCTTCCATGAAAAGACTGGCATTAAAGTGGACTAAGCAATTTTTTTAAAGGAAAATCAGTATTAGCAAACGTAAACAAAGTTTGAATTTTACATCTCATTGTATAAATATATATAGTAGTCTCCATTGATGAATAAAAACAAATGCTAAACACCAATGAGCCTAATTAATTTGATATAAGCATTGTTCAGTGGAGAATTATAGCTGCAGTCTTCAGAATATGTATAATCCTTCTAATATCACTTAAATAATTCTAAGTGATAAAGCAACTAATGAAAATTTAGTTTTATTTCAATATGATTTTTTTATTGGGAGAAAATTATAGTTAGCTTACTAACAAATTAATTACTCTTGCTCTATGTGCTGCTGGTACCACAGGTTGAATTCCCGGATTTCCTTCTCACGCAAACGGCGTGATTTGCTGGAGCGGCTAGATTTGGTGGTCTCTGCTGACTTCGAGCTTTGACCGCAGGAGGATGCTCTCCTCATCAAGTTCTGGGAGATGGAACGGTGGAGGTTTTTCATGGAAGATGATGCAGCCATTGTCACAACCCATGGATGTTTCAATGCTTGGGCAGCTGCCATTCTCTCATTAGGGTCTATTGTGATCAGCCGGTCAATAAAGTCCTTGGCGAGGTTTGACACGTTCGGCCATGGCTGAAACCAAAGGACAATGTAAAGAGAAATTAATATAAATACAATTGTGATGCATGATATTAATGAATTAATTAAAAGTAAACAAATAAACTCTAACAAATTGCTATTCATGTAACCTTTTATTTTGGATTTTGCAGAGATGTATTAAGGACATAAAACCATAATGACATGAGATTGTGGAGGAGAGGTTGGGTTCAGTATAACTGGAAGTTTGTGGTCAGTGCGGTACAGAAACAGAGAAGATGACCAAAAATACTGGAGTATAAAGTTGATTAATCTGGCAATCTAGAGATAATCTGGTAAAACCCAGATATCCCAAGAGAGACCAATGATGGTTACTTCCAGGGCAACATGATCACTGTTCCCCTATAATCCACAGGAACGTAAATGGCACCTCACACATAGAAGAACCTATCTGTATTTCTGAAATGACACCTGAATGTTATCGTGTCTCAATTCAGAGCAAAAATCAATTTTCAATAATTCAACAGTGACTATGCAAACACTATGCAAACAATTTGCTTGACAATCATACTTTATATAATCTGTAACATTAAAAATAAGCTTGACCCAGAAGCATTTGCATTTTTAAAAGTTATTGTTAGTTTATAAGCCAGAAAATAAAAACTGAAATACAACAGATTTAGGTAAAAAGTAGAACATCTCATTGGAAAAGAATTCAGAGTCATTTTCATCAGCAACAGCTTCATAAACACTTTTTTTAAACATTAGACATTGCGCACAAAGGAAACTTTCCATTTCATTTTAATATAAAGACTTAGTAAACTAATACCCTATTGATGGTGTAAAGTTGCAATAGCAAAACAGCTTTTTGCTGAATCAGCATATGAAGTACCATCATGATTATTCAAGACAGACAAAAACAAAGAAAATTTGTGTAAGTGTTTTCAGCTTCTGTAGCAGAACTCCAATTCCTCATTCCTCATTTATGTTTCTCCATATGGGTAGGAGATTTGAACAGGAGAAACATGCTGGAGAAACAAAAGACCTGAGATCTCTATGCTTGGGAGATCTCATTGTCAAAATTTTCTGTTGAGGTTCATACATTATGATTACTCTGCAAATGATAATTGGAGTTACTTTCATTCTTCCCATTATTTTGTTGTGTGACGCTTATATTAAATAGGCAACATGGAAAAGCAAAAGGAAGATATGAAGATCTTCTTTGGATTATATATTAAGACATCAAAGGTTGTAAATGTTTAATATTGCCAATAAAGTCCTAACCCAACAATGTACAAAGAAATGCCTGTGAGGAAATAACAGTCCAAAAAAATACAGCAAGCCAAATGGTCATATGTACAGATTGCTTAAACAGATAATTCAATTAACAGCCAGTAACACATTCAGTAAGAACAGTAAAATGTGATGTTAAAAGGAAAACAGATACAAGGCAAAAAAAGTTCCCTTTTGTAGACAATCTATTTTTGATTGCAGGAGAATATAGTGCTGAATTACAGGCATGTTTATAGAAAAAGTGATAAGAAAAAAAAAATCCTGATGAAGGGTCTTGGCCCAAGACGTCGATTGTTCATTCATTTTTATTGATGGTGCCTGACCTGCTGAGTTCCTCCAGCATGTTATGTGTGTTGCATGACAAAAAAAAGCTTGTCCTTGTAATTCTTCGTCCCCTGAACAGGTGTGTTAAACCGGTACAGTGCGGTGAGCCCTCAACAACTTATTTGTAGCCCCCTGACAGCAATTTTCTGTTGGATATCATGTACAATAAAACAGTTATTGCCATTGTAAATTAACTGAATCTAAACAATGAACCTCTAAATACACTCAAGATATCTGTACTGGAGCTCTTCAGGGTAGTATCTTGGGCTCAACCATCTTCAGCTGTTTCCTTCCATCATCTGGTGAGTGAAGCTGGTGGCAATCTATTCAACCTACGTTACCTCCATTCCTGAACCAAGGTCACTGGTGGGGTTGGTAAACGCATATAACGTTTGGAGAGTAAGTTCCAAGTTACGGTAGGTTTGTTCACTGAAGCATCTAAGATAATGGATCTTACAATCCACTTCTACAAAACAAAACTCCTGTAACAATCTGTTCCTGCTGGACCATATTTCAGAGAGTAACGGTCCACACTGAGACCATGAATAATGTAGACCACTGTTTATAGCAGAAGCCATCTCTTATTTAATACAAAAATTATCTCTTGCCTTCAGCAGCATTTGGCTCTTTGGAGAAAATCTGCAAGAAGATTTAGACCAGTCCTAGCACTATCCCTGGCAGAAGTGATTCCTGCCACACTTATGTGTTTCTGAAATTTGCACAACCCCCAGCAGTCACCTCAAAGCACTGGAGAGATACCACCAAAGATGAAGGAAGATAAAGCTACTATTTTGGATTACTTCCATTGTATCCTGCATAATGGACTACCTGACTGGCAGACCACAGTCTGTATGGCTTCAGACCTGTGTGTCAGACATGGTTATAAGCAGCACTGAGGCCCCACAGGGGACTGTATTGGCTCCTTTCCTGTTTATCCTGTATACCTTGGATACAACACTGAGTCATGTCATCTGCAGAAATTCTCTAATGACTCAGCAATAGTTGGGTGTATAAAGGGAGAGCGGGAGGATAAATACAGGGCCCTGGTGGAGGACTTTGTCAAATGGTGCAAGTTGAATCATCTGCAGCTCAACATCATAAAGACAAATGAGTTGGTGATGGACTTTAGGGAGACTAAGCCTGCACAGCTCCCTGTTATTATTGATGGCGAGGACCTACAAGTACCTGTGGGTGCATCTTGATGACAGACTTGAGTGGAGCACCAAAACAGAAGCTGTGTACAAGAAGGGCCTGAGTTGCCTCTACTTTCTGAAGGGACTGAAGTCCTTTGGAGTATGCAGGCCTCTCCTTCACATGTTCTGCCAGTCTGTTGTCACCAACACAATCTTCTATGTGGTGGTGTTCTGGGGCAATGGCATTAACATGGATCATGCCAACAGGCTCAGTAAACAGATTAGAAAGGCTGGCTTTGTTATAGGAGTCGAACTGGACACTCTGGATGCAGTGGTAGAACAAAGAATCCTATGGAAAACAAGAGAAAATCTGCAGGTGCTGGAA
Source organism: Mobula hypostoma (assembly GCF_963921235.1). NCBI lineage: Eukaryota > Metazoa > Chordata > Chondrichthyes > Myliobatiformes > Myliobatidae > Mobula > Mobula hypostoma. Next base: position 188,857,244 of record NC_086097.1, read on the forward strand.
ATCCGAGCAACAGACACAATGCTGGAGGAACTCAGTAGGCCCGGGAGCATATAAGGAAAAAAAGTACAGTCAACGTTTCGGGCCGAGACCCCTCGGCAGGAATGGAGAAAAAAAGCTAAGGCGGGGGGGGGGGTTGTGGAGAGGATAGAGAGAAACACAAGGTGATAGGAGAAACCTGAAATGGATGGGATGAAGTAAAGAGCTGGGAAGTTGATTGGTGAAAGAGATATAGAGCTGGAGAAGGGGGAGTGTGATAGAAGAGGACAGAAGCCCATGGAAGAAAGAGGGGGGGCACACCAGAGGGAGGAGATGGGCAGGCAAGGAGATAAGGTGAGGGAGGGAAAAGGGGATGAGGAATGTTAAAGGGGGGGTATTACCAGAAATTTGAGAAATTGATGTTTATGCCATCAGGTTGGAGGCTACCTAGACGGAATATAAGGTGTTGTTCCTCCAACTTAAGTGTGGCCTCATCACGACAGTGGAGGTCGTCATGTATGGACATATTGGAATGGGAATGGGAAGTGGAATTAAAATGGGTGGCCACTGGGAGATCCTGCTTTCTCTGGCAGATGGAGCGTAGGTGCTCAGTGAAGTGATCTGCCAATCTATGTCGGGTCTCACTGACATACAGGAGGCCACACTGGGAGCACCGGACATAGTAGATGACCCCAACAGACTCGCAGGTGAAGTGTCCCCTCTCCTGAAAGGACTGTTTGGAGCCCTGAATGGTAGCGAAGGAGGAGATGCAGGGGAAGGTGTAGCATATGTTCCACTTGCAAGGATAAATGCTGGAGGGAGATCAGTGGTGAGTGATGAAAGGACAAGGGGTTCGCATAGGGAGCAATCCTTGTGGAAAGCAGAAAGTGGGAAGGAGGGAATGATGTGCTTTGTAGTGGGATCTCATTGGAGATGGCGGAAGTTGCAGGGAATTGCGTGGTGGGTGCAGAGGCTGCTGGGGTGGTAGTTGAGGTCAAGAGGAATCCTATCCTTGGTACGGTGGTGGGAGAATGGGGTGACAGCAGATGTGTGTGAAATGAAAGAGATGCAGCGTTGATGGTGGAGGAAGAGAAGCCCCTTTCTTTAGAAAAGGAGGACATCTCCTTCAATCTGGAATGAAAAGCCTCATCCTGAGAGCAGATGCAGTGCAGACAGAGGAATTGAGAGAAGGGGATGGCGTTTTCACAGGTGGCAAGGTGGGAGGAGGTATAGTCCAGGTAGCTGTGAGAATCTGTGGGTTTGTAATAGACATCACTAGATAAGCTGTCTCCAGAGATAGAGACAGAGAGATCAAGAAAGGGTAGAGAGGTGTCGGAAATGGGCAAGGCAAATTTGAGAGCAGGGTGGAAGTTGGAGGCAAAGTAGATGTAGTTGATGAGTTCAGCACGGGTGCAGGAAGCAGCACCAATGCAGCCATCAATGTAGCATAGGAAAAGTGTGGGACGGTCACCAGTGTAGGCTTGGAACATAGACTGATACAGATCGCCAACGAACAGGCAGGGACAGCTGGGGCCCCATGCGAGTGCCCATGGCTACACCTTTTGTTTGAAGAAAGTGGGAGGAGCCAAAGGAGAAATTATTTAGAGTGAGAAGTTCTGCTCGGTGGTGAGAGCGGTGGTGGAGGGGAACAGGTTGGGTCTGGTGTCCGGAAAGAAATGGAGAGCTTTGAGGCCTTCCTGGTGGGGTTGGAGGTCTATAGTGACTGGATGTCCATAGTAAAAATAAGATGATGGCGACCAGGGAACCTGAAGTCATTGAAAAAATCCAGATGTAGGTAGGAAGGGAGTGAACCGGGGGGATAAAACAGAGTTGAGATATGCAGATATGAGTTCAGTGTGGGGCAGGAACAAAAAGAAACAATGGGTCTACCTGGACAAGCGGGTTTGTGGATTTTGGGTAGGAGGTAGAAATGGGAGTTTCAGGGTGCGGGAACAATGAGGTTGGTGACGGTGGATGGGAGAACACTAGAGTGAAAAAGGTTGGTGATGGTGTGGGGGACAATGGCCTGGTGCTCCTTAGTGGGGTCTTGTTACAAGGGTAAGTAAGAAGAGGAGTCTGAGAGTTGGCACTGGGCCTTAGCAAGGTAGAGGTCAGTACGCCAGAGTACTACATCACCTCCCTTATCTGTGGGTTCGATGGTGAGGTTAGGATTAGTGCAGAGAGAGTGGAGAGCAGGGTATTTGGAAGGAGTCTGGTTGGAATAGGAGAGTGGAGTGTTGAAGTCTAGTCCAGGGGTCCCCAACCTTTCTCACACTGCGGACCAGTTTCATGTTGACAATATTCTTGCGGACCGGCCGACATAGGGGGGGATTGGTGGCCAACGGACAAGAGTAGCAGTCAAATACGTTGTGTTTACCCAGAGAAAGACTACAATGACCGTGAAGCCTTGCACGGGCACAAGCGCGCATGTGTGACTTGTGCATGGTGTGCACCTGCCAATTATTTTTCTACAGATCGTTTTTGGCGATTCTGTTCGGCGGGGGGGGGGGTGTTAATCACGACCGGAATATCGGTGATCAGTGGCTAATACACTCAATTTTGTTTCTAAAAGGGTTTATCTAACGAATTTAATATTAAACACACAGCACATATTTTCCTCGCATGAATATAGCGATAAGTCAATTATCAGGAGAGTTTGAAGTAAGTGTTGAACGAACTTCCAGTAGAAGTGTCAGAAACAGGTTTGATATTATCATTTAAAGTTAAATTGGATAGGTATATAGACAGGAAAGGAATGGAGGGTTATGTGTTGAGTGCGGGTCGGTGGGATTAGGTGAGAGTAGCATTCAGCACGGACTAGAAGGGCAGAGATGGCCTGTTTCCGTGCTGCAATTGTTATATGGTTATATAAGTCAATAGCATCATAACATTTTACGTAACATTTGGATATTAAACACACACAGCATATTTTCTCCGTATGAACATATAAAATCATTGCAACGCACCAATATCGCTGAATCAGTGGGAGCCCTGGGCTTGTTTTCCTGCAATAAGACGGTCCTATCGAGGGGTGATGGGAGACAACGATACTCGAAGGGGGTTCCTTATGTCCAGTATAATCTGCAATTTAGTTTTTGTTACATTCATTGCAGAGATATGTTGGAAATGGAAGCAACGTTTTCGATGCTTTCGTGGCTATCTCAGGATATTGAGCCTTGTCTTTGATCCAGAATGCCAGCAGAGATGTTATGTCAAACATACTTTTCAGCCCGCCGTCATTTGTAAGCTCGAGGAGTTGATCTCCTTCCCGCGCTGACATGGATGATGCGCAGGTAATGACCTTGCGTGCGTAATGGCTCAACAGTGGGCTTGACAGGGAATGAGGAAAATGCAGCTGACTCATATCACCAAATCATATCGTTTCCTCCCGGCCCGGTAGCGCATGCTCTGCGGCCCGGTACCGGTCCGCGGCCCGGTGGTTGGGGACCGCTGGTCTAGTCGATTGATGCTTCTTCGGCAGTTGGAAATGAAAAGGTCCAGGGCAGGCAGAAGACCAGTGCGGGGTGTCCAGGAAGAGGAGGAGGGTGAAGATGAGAGAAGGGGTCATAGTTGCAGGACGGGGAGTCCTTGCTAAAGAAACAGGCTTGGAGACTGAAGCGGCAGAAGAGCTCAGCATCACGACGGGCGCGGAACTCACTGAGTGTGGGCGCAGGGGGACAAAGGTGAGGCCCTTACTGAGAACGGAATGTTTTGCCTCATAGAAGGACCTTGCATGGATGACAGCTGGGATTGGAGGGGGAAGGGGTTTGGTAGTGTCTGAGGGGATGGAAGGCTTGTGGTGTTCAGGAATGGAAGGGGGAGAGGAAGAAGGAGTCTCTGAGGACCCATGAGTTGGTGGTGGGACCTGAGAGAGATGGGATTGTGGAGTGGTGGTGGGGTAGATGGGGGTGTTCCAGTGGCAGCGTGTGAAGACCCGGGCTGGAGGTCAAGGCTGGAGTTGGAGGTTGCGCAATTGGCACTTTGGAGGTGGCTGAAGTTGTTGGAATCCACATTGATGGCGGTGGACTCCAGGTTTTAGAATCTGCTCTGGATCATTAGAGCCATTGAGGTCAGCAGCAGTGATCGTGGTTTGGTGACGCCCAGGCCTGCAGGTTCTGTAGTCTGTAGACGGGTGATCTTCCAATCCTTGCAGGACATGAGAAAGTCAAAGAATTGGCTATTGAAAGTGTGTATCTGGTGGAGGATAAAGTAGCATACAGGTCTATAACAGGCGGCAGAGAGAGAATCCTGGAGCTGTGGAATTGAGTGGGATAGGGACACCAAGTACCTCCTCATGGTGGAAGGTGTGGTGCATAGAACGTGGTGGGAGAAGCAGCAGAGAAACAGTCAATTGAGTGTGAGCACTGGGGGTCCTCAGAGGGTCCAAGTCGAGCAGCTTGAAAATGAATCTGGAAACATTGTGGTACAAGCTGGCGGTGAAGACTTGTTCCCAGAAAGGATACATGGCTGTGGTAGTGAGACTGGGTAAGCACGTGGTCAAAGATTTGGAGGGCCGCAGAGATTACAGAAGGGGAGCAGTGAGAGAGGGTTTCACTAAACTCCCGTTGAAGGGAAGATTTAAACTTCTTCAGGGTAGGCATCTCCCTATGGAAAATCCTGGCAATTCTGGACAATGTTTCTCACCCAATGCATGCCACCTTGGCTGAACAGAGCAGCACTTTTAGTAATAGACTAAGACAACTGCGCTGCTCCAAAGAGCTTTATATGAGGTCATTCTTACCCTCAGCCTTCAGGCTCTATAATGAGTCAACCTATAGCTGGGGAAGTGATGGCCCCCTCCTGTTAGACTATTTGAGGTAACTTTTTTTATTCTTTCTTACTTCTCTTCTAATATTTGTATATCTGTTCACTGGTAATTGTATTGTGACACTAATTTCCTTTGGGATTAATGAAGTATCTATCTATCCATCCATCCATCAAGCCAGGAAGCAGAATTGAGAGAAGAGATCTCTTTCTTGGTAAGGAAATGAGGTTACATGTTGTTGTTAATAGGTATAATCAACTGTTTCATAAGGGTTTGGCAGGAACATCTGTCTGCTTTTATCATTTGTAGTTAGGATGAAGCAAAGTAATTAAAAGCATCAGTTATATTTACATTATCAACAAAAATGGGAGATGTCTCAGTATTATCTAAGTGATTCTGAACAATAAGACTAAAGTAGCTGAAAACTTTATTTCATTTAGACCAACAAAAGTTCACATTAAACTCAAAATCAACCAGGCCTTAACAGAGTGAACATAGCTTTCTCCATTGCTTTTATTTGCGTGAAGTCTCAGTGCATGTGCTGGTGGTATACCTACAATTAACATTCATATACCTGACTGAGTATTGGTTTGCTGATCTTTGTAATGAGCTGTCGTTCTTCTTTCTCCTTTAAAACTCCTCCCTTCACCTGCTTCTCCTCCCTTCTAGTTGTCAGAACTTCAATGTTATCACTCTCCATTCCTCAACATTTCCCTATAAAGTCCTGCCTACACACACACATAAATACACCAAGTATTCAGTATCTACCACCGAGCATGTGAGAAACATCTATGCAGATGCATGTTTCAATATGTCTGTTTTCTCCAAACATAAAAATGCTCAGAAAGTTGTAAATTCACACCTTGCTGCCTGATTTCACTGATAGGATAAGAAGAACTATTGCCACTTTGTTAAAGAAGTATCATTAACACTTGATTCATTTCTTGTAAACAGGTATGAATGTACTTGGCAGAAAAATGCTGGGCGCATTTCTGCCAATAGCATAAATAGGACTCCTCCACTCAAGCCATAATGCTGCTCCTCAAATGTCAGAATTAAGCTGGTTATGTTTGTTTGAAGTGCAATGTGGCAGAATTAATATGGAATTCCAACACTTATGATTAGTTATAAAATAGACTGTATTCATAGAGTGATGCAGCATGGAAGCAAGTTCACTAACCCTCAGGAATCTATTTACATAATCCAACACTAATCCCATTTTATTCTTCCAACACTAATCCCATTTTATTCTTCCAACATTCTCAACAATCTCCCACAGAATCTACCACTCACTATACCAGTGGTCCCCAACTTCTGGGCCGCAAAGCATGCAGGGGTGCAGCAGTAGCCAGAACGCACCCAGCATATCTTTAAGAAAAGAGCCTGGCACCTAATTAATTAGCTTGTTTATTTCAGCTTTTTTCAGCTACCGCTGCACCCCTGCATACTTCGCGGCCTGAAGGTTGGGGACCACTGCCCTCTACCATTACAGCCAATTAACCTAGCAACCGCCACATCTTTGCGATATGGCAGGAAACCAGAGCTCACGGAGGAAACTCAGGCCGTCACGTGGCAAATGTACACACTCAGTACCTGAGGTCAGGATTAAACGTGGGCTAGGTGCTCATGTCTTTAGGGTGATACTCAAACCTACAATGATTAACACGAATGCAAGAGTGAGACAATTATGTCCATTTCTTAACTTAGTGATCCGTACTTATGCTCAGGACGTGATAGAAACGTAGAAACATAGAAAACCTGCAGCACAATACAGGTCCTCCGGCCCACAAAGCTGTGCTAAACATATCCTTACCTGAGAAGTTAGCTAGGGTTAACCATAGCCTTCTATTTTTCTGAGCTCCGTATACCTGTCCAGGAGTCTCTTAAAAGATCCTATCATATCCGCCTCCACCACCGTCGCCGGCAGCCCATTCCATGCACTCACCACTCTCTGTGTAAAAAACTTACCCCTGATATCTCCTCTGTACCTACCTCCAAGCACCTTAAAACTGTGCCCTCTCGTGCTAGCCATTTCAGCCCTGGGAAAAAGCCTCTGACTATCCACACGATCAATGCCTCTCATCATCTTATACACCTCTATCAGGTCACCTCTCATCCTCTGTCACTCCAAGGAAAAAAGGCCAACTTCACTCACAAGGCATGTTCCTCAATCCAGGCAGCATCCTTGTAAATCTCCTCTGCACCCTTTCTATGGTTTCCACATCTTTCCTATAGTGAGGTGACCAGAACAGAGCACAGTACTCCAAGTGGGGTCTAACCAGGGTCCTATATAGCTGCAACATTACCTCTCGGCTCCTAAGCTCAATCCCATGATTGATGAAGGCCAATGCACCATATGCTTTCTTAACCACAGAGTCAACCTGCATAGCAGCCTTGAGTATCCTATGGACTCGGACCCCAAGATCCCTCTGATCCTCCACACTGCCAAGAGTCTTACCATTAACACTATATTCTGTCATCATATTTGACCTACCTGTCACGGTCCGGTCCGTTGACTCCTCATTTCAATTAATTTCCACTGGGCTCCTTGATTAGGGCACCTGATCCTCATTCGAACTGACAGCATAAAACTCCGGGTTACGATTACTCGCTGCTGGTTCGTCACCGTAGCTGGTGCGGTAATGCATGTTCCGAGCCGCCAAGAATAAGAGACCGTCTTCCAAGCCACCAAGGATAAGGGACTGTCTTCGGAGCCACCAAGAATAAAGGACCGTCTTCCGAGCTGCCAAGAATAAGGGGCCATCTTCATGAGCTTCTCCGTGTCAAGATATGTATTATCTGTTGTTATTTGGTTTAGTCGTCTCGTTTCCAGCTGAGTAGGTCCAGCCATTTGCCGCTACTTCAAGTTGGGAGTTCTGTCTCCTCGTGTCCAACTAAGTGATTGCCAGATGTTTGCCGCTTCATGAGCTACTCCATGTCAAGATACATATTGTCTGTGGTTTGGTTTAGTCATCTCATTTCCAGCTGAGTTGGTCCGGCCATTTGCCGCCACTCAAAGTTGGGTATTCGGTCTCTTCATGTCCCAGTCCAAGTCCAGGCTCTGTGTTCCGGTCAAGTCCAAGTCCTGGCTCTGAGTCCAAGTCCGTCTCTGTGTCCAAGTCGTCCAATTCCATCTCTGTGTCAAGTCTCCATTCCTGTGTCCTGCACTTGGGTCCGCTCCCTACGCCCCATTGCAACACTACCAAAATGAACCACCTCACCCTTTGATGTATGTCACCTCACATTTATCTGGGTTGAACTCCATCTGCCACTTCCGAGCCTATTTTTGCATCCTAACAATGTCCTGCTGTGACCTCTGACAGCCCTCCAGCCTATCCACAACACCTCCAACCTTTGTGTCATCAGCAAATTTACTAACCCGTCCCTCCACTTCTTCATCCAGGTCATTTATAAAAATCATGAAGAGTAGGGTTCCCAGAACCAATCCCTGAGGCACACCACTGGTGACTGATCTCCATGCAGAATATGACCCATCTACAACCACTCTTTGCCTTCTGTGGGCAAGCCATTTCTGGATCCACAAAGCAATGTCCCCTTAGATCTCGTGCCTCCTTATTTTCTCAATAAGCCTTGAATGGGGTACCTTGTCAAATGCCTTGCTGAAATCCCTATAAAGTGATCTCCCTTACTTTGCTGAATACCACCAATGACAACCCAACACTCATCTTCCAGCCTTCATCTCTGGTTCCCAGCCCACTTCTGGTTCAGACTATGTTGTTCTTGCATATTATTTCAATGAAGCATGAGGAATAGCACCTCATATTTTAATTACCTGTTTCTCTTCTCATTACTGAGTTTAGGAGTGATGTCATAATCACTGGTCCCAATTCCCTGGCTTCCTGATTCTGGTAATACAGTTGGTATCACACCCCACTCTAGATCTATGCTCTGTGTTATTCCATGAAATGTTATCATCCTGCTTCTGCCTTGGATCATCTTCTAATGAGGCATTTCATCATTTCCATCTTCCTCTTTATTGTAAGTCTTTCCTTTTACTCTTTCCACTTCCTAATTTCTGATTCCTGGCTCCGTACGTCTTTTTAATGCAGTTACATCGCTAACTTTATTTCTGATGAAAGGCCATTGCCATGAAATTTCAACTGAGAATCAAAAACTGGGAAATGTGTATAAAGAAAAGAATGCAGGACATACTTAGTAGTACAGCCAGCATCTGTGAAGCCAGAAAGAGATTTCATGTTTTTGGTCAAAACCCTTTATCAGCTGGGTCACTGACCCATTTCTCTGTCTGCAAATTCTGCCTGACCTGCTGAGTATTTCCATGGTTTCTGTTTTCATTTCAGCCCTGACACTCTATTATCCTGTCAGGATTCATTCTTTCAAGCATGTTCTTTTTCAAGTTTACTTTGGGGCTGCTTCTGCCTGTGTGAGACATGTACGTATGTGGGGATGATGACACCAGTTCAGCACTCAGCCAGTAAGATAGCAGTAATAAGTTATACGACTGGCACTTAGACAAGGGTTGTTTATATTACGCTATAAAGCCAGGCATCTCTGCATACAACTTCCTTCCTGTAAAAGGTGGTTTAAGGAAACAGACTTTTATTTTTTTTTACCTTTAATGAAATATATATGGATTATACATACTTCTTCGAAAGTTAAGATGTTGGGCTCAAGGTAAAGGCTTGCACCACATTGTGTGACAGCGTTCAGGATAAATCATAAATATTACAGCACAGTACACGCTATTCAGCCCACAAGTTGTGACAATTTTTTAACCTACTCTAAGATCAACCTAACCCTTCACTCCTACACTGCCCTCCATTTCTCTATCATCCATGTTATTTTCTGACAGTTTCTTAAATGCCCTAATTTATCCGTTTCTACCACCATCCCAGGCAGAACCTTCCATGCACCCACGAATCTCTGTACAAAAAATGGACCTCTGACATCACCCTCCCCCCATACTTCCCTCCAAGCACCACAAAATGATCCACCCTCATATTGGCATTTCTGCCCTGGGAAAAAAAGTCTCTGTATATCCACTTGATCTATGCCTCTTACCGTTGTATATACCTCTATCAAGTCACCTCCCTTACTCCAAAGAAAAAAGCACTAGCTTGTTCAATCTATCTTCATAAGACATGCTGTCTAATCCAGGAGGCATCCTGATAAATCTCCTCTGCATCCTCCCCAAGGTTTCCACATGAGGTAACCAGAACTGAACACAATGCTCCAAGTGTGATCTAACCAGGGTTTAATAGCGCTGCATCATTACCTTGTGGCTCTTTTAAATATCCTTTTAAAAATTGGAAGTTAGCAGTGTTAATATTCATTCCAACCATCAATAACACAAATAATTTTCCTGCAAGTTTTATTAGAGAGATGTATTTCTGTTCATTATTGACTAAGATCACAAATATCATAATCATGATGTTTCTTTGGGTTTGCCTGTTCTTTAAACTATGTACTTAGCCTCTTCCCCTTTCCCAGCTTAAACATGTCTCCAGCCCTTATCTTTCAGTTTTGAAGGAAGCAAAAATTTGAACCATCAACACCTTTTCTATGCGGAGATATAGACTGACATGTTACATTCTACAAGACTTTTACCTTGTTTACACTATCAGTAACAGCATTAATAGACTATAAGGCCACAAGACAAAGGAGCAGAAGTCGGCCATTCGGCCCATCGAGTCTGCTCCGCCATTTTATCATGAGCTGATCCATTCTCCCATTTAGTCCCACTCCTCCTCCTTCTCACCATAACCTTTGATGCCCTGGCTACTCAGATACCTATCAATCTCTACCTTAAATACACCCAATGACTTGAACTCCACTGCTGCCCGTGGCAACAAATTCCACAGATTTGCTTTTTTTGCTTAATTTGCTTTTTACTCTGGTCAAATTTTCACTTCATTGCTCTTTTGGTATTTTTAGTAACCACAGTATACTGCTGTTGGAATGGGTCTGCTATGAAAATGACTGTATAACACAAAGCATTGTTAAACTACTGAATTAGTGCCTCAGCTTTCTTCTAGTGACTGATTATAACACCTTCCCTGTTTATTGTAATTTCATTTACACATTACATACTTTCCTACATTAAGCCCCTTGAAATTTTTCAAATATTCTGCTTGACAATGATGTAACACTTAACATTTCCAGACCATAAAATATAGGAGCAAGACATTTGGCCTATTGAATCATGGCTGATCGAGTTTTCCTCTCAGACCCAGTCTCTAGCCTACCCCACCCCCACCTCCCATATCCCTTCATGCCCTGACCAATCAAGAAAATAGCAACATCTGCCTTAAATATACATAAAGACTAGGTCTCCAAAGCTGCCTGTGGCAAAGAATTCCACATGTTTGCCACTTTCTAGTAGAAGAACTCCCCCTCTCCATTCTTAAAGGAAGCACCTTTATTCTGAGAATGTGTCTTCTGGTTTTAGACTCTCCCATCATACACATTCTCTCCACATCCACTCTATCAAGGCCTTTCACCATTCAATAGGTTTCAATGAAGTCAGCCCTCATTCTTCTGAATTCTAGTGAATACAGACCCAGAGCCATCAAGTGCTCTTCATATGACAAGCCATTCAAATTTGGAATCATTTTTGTGAACCACCTTCAAACTCTTTCCAGTTTCAGCACATCCTTTCTAAGATAAGAGGTCCAAAACTGCTCAAAATATTCCAATTGAGGCCTCACCAGTGCTTTATAACGTCTCAACATTACATCCTTGCTTTTATATTTTAGTGCTCTTGAAATGAATGTTAACATTGCATTTGCCTTCTTTACCAAAGACTCCATCTGCAAATTAATCTTTAGGGAATTCTGCACAAGGACTCTCAAATTCTCTTATGCCTTAGTTTTTTGTGTTTTCTCTCTACTTACAAATTAGTCAACCCTTTCATTTCTTCCACCAAAGTGCATAACCATACATTTTCCGGTACTGTGTTCCATCTGCCACTTCTGTGCCCATTCTCCCAATCTGTCTGAGTCCTTCGGTAGCCTCTCTACTTCCTCAAAACTACCTGCTCATCCACCCATTTTCATATTGTCTGCAAACTTTGCAACAATTCTATCATCCAAATCATTGGCATACAACGCGAAAAGAAGCGATCCTAACATGGACCCCTGTGGAACACCACTTGTCACCAGCAGCCAACCAAATAAGATTCCCTTTATTCTTAGTCATCGCCTCTTGCCAATCAGCCACTGCTTTATCCATGCTATAATCTTTCCTGTAATACATGGGCTCGCAACTTGTTAAACAGCTGGTGTGTGGCACTTTGTCAAAGGCCTTCTGAAAATCCAAGTACACAACATTGACTGATTCTCCTTTGTCTATCCTGCTTATATTTCTTCAAAAAATTCCAACAGATTTGTCTGGCAAGATATTCCCTTGAGGAAACCATGCTGACTACGGCCTATTTTATCACGTGCCTCCAAGTACTCTGAATCCACATCCTTAACAATCGATTACAACATCTTCCTAACCACTGAGGTCAGATGAACTGGCCTATAATTTCCTTTCTTCTGCCTCTCTCCCTTCTTGAAGAGTGGAGTGACATTTGCAAATTTCCAGTCATCCAGAACCATACCAGAATCTATTGATTCTTGAAAGATTATTATTATGCTACCTCTTTCAGAACCTTGTGGTGTACACCATCTGGACCAGGTGACTTATCTACCTTCAGACCTTTCAGTTTCCCAAGAACCTTCTCCCTATTACAGTAATGGTAACTTCACACACTTCGTGGCCCCCAACCCCTGGAACTTCCACCATGCTGCTATTGTTTTCCACAGTGAAGGCTGATGCAAAATACTTATTCAGCTCATTTGCCATTTCCTTATCCCCTATTACTACCTCTCCAGCATTGTTTTCCAGTGGTCCAATATCCACTCTCACCTCTCTTTTACACTTTATGTATCTGAAGAAACTTTTGGTATCCTCTTTAATATTATTAGCCAACTAACTTTTGTATTCCATCGTTACAGTCTTAATTGCTTTTTAGTTGCCTTCTGTTGGTTTTTAAAAGCTTCCCAATCTTCTAGCTTCCCACTAACTTTTGCTCTATTATATGCTGTCTCTGGCTTTATGTTAGCTTTAACTTCTCTTGTTAGCCACAGTTGTGTCATCTTTCCTTTAAAATACTTCTTCCTCTTTGGGATATATATATCCTGTGCTTTCCAAATTGCTTCCAGAAAATCCAACCATTGTTGCTGTGCTGTCATATCTGCCAGTGTTCTTTTCCAATTACTTCAGGCCAACTCCTCTCTCATGGCTCTGTGATTCCCTTTACTCCACTGAAATATAGATACACCTGACTTTTGCTTCTCCTTCTCAAATTTCAGGGTGAATTCAATCATATTATGATCGCATGCCCCTAAGGGTCCTTTTACCTTAAGCTCTGAAATCATTTCTGGTTCATTGCACAACACCCAACCCAGAGTAGCTGATCCCCTAGTAAGCTCAACCATGAGCTGCTCTAAAAAGCCATCTTGCAAGAATTCTAGAAATTTCCCCTCATGGGATTCAGCACCAACCTGGTTTTCCCAATCTACCTGCATATTTAAATCTCCCATGACAATATAACATTGCCCTTTTTACATGCATTTTCTATCTCCCATTGTGATTTGTAGACCACATCCTTACTGCGTGTGGGGTTCTATATACAACTTCCATTAGAGCCTTCTTACCCTTGCAGTTCTTTACCTCTTTTCACAATTATTCGACACCTTCCCAGCCTATGTCACCTCTTTCTAATGATTTGATTTCATTTTATACCAAAAAAGCAACACCGCACCCTCTGCCTTCCTGCCTGCCCTTTCGATACAATGTGTATCCTTGGACATGAAGCTCCCAGCTATAACCTTCTTTCAGCCATGATTCAGAGATGCCTGCAACATCATACTTGCCAATCTGTAACTGTGCTACAAGTTCATCTACCTTATTCCATATATTTCACGCATTCAAATAATACCTTCAGTCCTGTATGCACCCTTTTTGATTTTGTCTGCCTTTTACATTGCAACTCATCCTGTTGACTGCAATGTTACTCTATCATCAGTCTCTCCTTGCTCGGAGTCTCAGTACACGTTGCCTCTGTTTGTAAGCAAACTACCCCATCATCAGCACTATCAGTCCAGTTCCCATTCCCCTGCCAAATTAGTTTAAACTTTCCCCAACAACTCTAGCCAACATGCCTGTCAGGATATTGGAACTCCTCTGGTCCAGGTGTAACTCAACCCTTTTGTACCTTTCCCAGAAGAGATCCTGAAGATCTATAATTCTGAACCCCTGTTCCTCAGCTACGTATTCACTTGCCAAATCATTCTATTCTTACCATCACTGGCATGTGGCATAGGCAGCAATCCAGAGATTACTACCCTGGACATCCTGTTTCTCATCTTTCTACCTAGCTCCTAGAATCTCTTTTCAGGACATCATCATGTCTATGTATGTCATTGGTGCAAATATGTACCAAGACTTCCAGCTACTCACCCTTGCCCTTGAGAATGGCATGGACCCAATCCGAGACATCCTTCACACAGGCAACTGGGAGGGAGCCTACCATCCAGGTGTCTCCAATGCACCTACAGAATCTCATCTCTGTTTTTCTGACTAGGGAATCTCTTATCAACACTGCAGTCCTATTCAACTCACTGCGTTTCTGAGCCATAACACCAGACTCAGTGCCAGAGACCTGGTCACTGACTCTCTTCTGGTAGGTTGTTCCCCTCAATTGTGTATCTAAAGTTGTATACTTATTATTATGGGGAATGGCCACAGGTGTACCCTGCACTGGCTGTGCATTTCCCCTCCTTCTCCTGACCCATCTCCTGCAATCTAGGGTTGAGTACCTCACTGTAGCTCCTGTCTATCACTGCTTCATCTTCCCGTATGAGTCGAAGGTCATCAAGCTGCAGCTCCAGTTCCTTAATACATTCTCTCAGGGGTTACAGCTTGGTGCACCTGGTGCAGATGTGTTTATCTGGGAGACTGGAGGTCTCCCAGAATTCCCACATCCCACACAGAGTACAAAACACAGTATATTCTTCTATGAAGAGTGAGCTTTAAGTCAGCAAGTACAAATAACCCAATCCTCATGTAAAGCAGATTACGCGCATTATAAGGCCTAAGGCATTGGTTATTTCCCATAAAGCTGACTCTAAATTATCTGTGATATTGGGCTGCCTTCCAGTCAAGTGTGGTGTAAGTGGACTGATGGCTTCAACCACTCCACTACCCAAGAAGACCACTGTCATATGAAATCCTGGTTTTGTGTTTGAGATATTTGAAGATCAATTTAATTAGAAAATCTTACATTTACAAGTTGTCTTACTAAAGCATCTCTTCAGAATTTACTTATAACAGTAATCTGATCTGGTCCCCAGCACAAGTTATTCACCTTTGGTGAAGACTTCCCTTACATGCCTTATCCTTTTCCTCTTCCTCTTGCATTTTTCCTTTGAAATAATTGCTTACACGAAAAATTCAGGCTTATGTCTAGAGCATCAAGATGAAAGGGTGGGTGATTTCCTGACATGACACTACTTAATAGCAGCTGGCAGAATCCTTACACTGCAATACCTGAGAAGGGTGTTCCCCTTCCAAAGCTGATGCTGCTGACAAGATTTGTAGACAGTCCAAATCTTGTGAACCTAACCACTTCCTGGTGTAACAAATTTGTGCAGGGAATTTATTCCACTTTTCCATAGGTTGACTTTAAATCAGATTCAATCTTAAGAAAATGGCAATATTTCAGCGACAGCAGGTTTTGACTTCATTTGCAATCTGATAATACACATTTTCAGGTATCTAATTCCATCAGTATTTTGCATGCTATTTTATATCGGATATAACAATCAGGAATCTGATTAACGCTCCTAAAGCATCCATTCCTGAGATACTCTAGAAAAAAATCATAATATTTCAAGTTTTGAAAACAAATGCATGGACTAAAAATATACCAAGATAAAGAATAGTGTGCAGAATTTCAACCAATGGATCCAAAAAAGTGACTGCTTTAAATATATAGTTATCATGATGACAAAAAAAACACAGGCACTATTTGTATTTCATTGGTGACAATGTGACCTTCTTGTTTCTGTGCTGACTTTCATTAATTTTTTTTTGCTTGTGAATTCTGCCATTTACCCCACTGGATCTGCTTGGATCACATTTCTTCTTTGTCATACATTTTATAATTGAAATCCATCAGGGCATGAAATTGACGGATAGAAGCATATTGCTTTCAATGTCTGGTAAGTGCAGGTTTCATTCCTTCTGCACGCAAGCAGAACAAAGGGGACATACAACAGTGACATAAACCAAAGCTAAAAAGATATCGATAACAAGCAGGTAAAACAATATCTGACTGGATAATATAGCCCTTATCTCTCCATCAACTTTGTTACAGCACAAAAGGATACAGTCTCTGACAGATTTCACAGCTAGATTTTTTAATGTACTGAAAAAGAAATAGGCCTTTGTTGATTTAAAAGTTGAAGAAACTTGAGCAAGTCCAAAGAGGGACAGTATAATAAAACTTTCTTCGAGGGGGCAGGGAGAAATGGAATTAAAATCAGCCAGCTTAACTCATACACTGTCTACAAGCATTGTGTAACAATAACTCCGGTGTTCTCTTGTTTAAATGTAATCCCTATTTATTAAGGAGTTTCTTTTTTAATACCCTACATACCTAAGCTGTCAAATAATCCTACAGAGTAGCAGGATGCTCTTAAGAAATTATTTTGCCTACAGAGAATAATAGTAATATTAACTTTTCACTCCATTCCAATCTGAATTCTTCAGCACATTATATAGGTCGCCTGCTGGTAGTTTGTGCTTCTGGAATATTCAGTAGTCTTTCTTTCACCATATTGTAACATGCATATTAAATAAAGATAGAGGAAATGTATTTGACACAATGGGTGGGATTTTCTCTAACTACCATCACAAAGAGAATATGATGTGTTAGAATTGGGAAAAGAGTAAAATGTGTGGCAAATTCGCCCTGCTCTGCTGGGGGAGAAACTGATAGCGATGCAGGTGGATGCTTTCCTGGTGTCATGGATTCTTGATTACCTGACTGGCAGACCACAGTACGTGTGCTTGCAACACTGTGTGTCCAACAGAGTGATCAGCAGCACTGGGGCTCCACAGGGGACTGTCTTGTCTCCCTTTCTCTTCACCATTTACACTTCGGACTTCAACTACTGCACAGAGTCTTGTCATCTTCAAAAGTTTTCGGATGACTCTGCCATAGTTGGATGCATCAGCAGGGGAGATGAGGTCGAGTACAGGGCTACTGTAGGAAACTTTGTCACATGGTGTGAGCAGAATTATCTGCAGCTTAATGTGAAAAAGACTAAGGAGCTGGTGGTAGACCTGAGGAGAGCTAAGGTACCGGTGACCCCTGTTTTCATCCAGGGGGTCAGTGTGAACATGGTGGAGGATTACAAATACCTGGGGATACGTATTGACAATAAACTGGACTGGTCAAAGAACACTGAGGCTGTCTACAAGAAGGGTCAGATCCGTCTCTACTTCCTGAGGAGACTGAGGTCCTTTAACATCTGCCGGACGATGCTGAGGATGTTCTACGAGTCTGTGGTGGCCAGTGCTATCATGTTTGTTGTTGTGTGCTGGGGCAGCAGGCTGAGGGTAGCAGACACCAACAGAATCAACAAACTCATTCGTAAGGCCAGTGATGTTGTGGGGATGGAACTGGACTCTCTCACGGTGGTGTCTGAAAAGAGGATGCTGTCTAAGTTGCATGCCATCTTGGACAATGTCTCCCATCCACTACATAATGTACTGGGTGGGCACAGGAGTACATTCAGCCAGAGACTCATTCCACTGAGGTGCAGCACAGAACGTCATAGGAAGTCATTCCTGCCTGTGGCCATCAAACTTTACAACTCCTCCCTTGGAGGGTCAGACACCCTGTGCCGATAGGCTGGTCCTGGACTTATTTCCTGGCATAATTTACATATTACTCTTTAACTATTTATGGTTCTATTACCATTTATTATTTATGGTGCAACTGTAACGAAAACCAATTTCCCCTTGGGATCAATAAAGTATGACTATGACTATGACTATGACTAAGTTCAAAATTAACTATTTAATTGCAAACCCACCACACCCAAAATGTTAACCAAAAATACTTTAGAAGATTTTTATTAGCCAGTATTTGAAATGAAATTGCAATATTATTTTTTAATGTTTGGAAATCTTCATGAGCTATAACAACTTATAATTTTATTGTGGCTCTAACAAAGAAAATATATCACAAAAGAATTGTCAAATAAACTTTGCAACGGAACTAGGGGTATGTGCTATTAAAGCAGAAGGCCAATAGCCGGGTCTGTAAGGTAGGTCTTAGTAGGTATCGCAAAGCATGAAAAAATGGTAGGGACTTCAGAGCTTGGAGTCATGGCTATCAACTTTAGGATGATTAAGAGTCCTGTATTGATGGTATATATTCATGGTTGATGGTGACTGCAGAGGTAATGACTGTTAGGTTGAAGGGAGAATTTGAAAATTATGGTAAAAATTGTGAAACTAAGGTGCCTTTTAATCAGGGACAAATGCAAGTTAGAAGGTACAAAGACGGTAGATGGATGCAATTTGAGGCGAGCAAGACAATATTAGCATGTTTTGGTAGATATCTGTGGAGGATAAAACAAGGATGGCTGGTAAATACTGCAATGAAATATTCAAATTTGAAAAGAAAGAAGCATTCTTACAATTGTATAGGGTACTGATGATGTCTCACCTTAAGTTCTGTGCACAGTTTTGGTCCCCTTATTTAAGAAAGGATATACTAGCATTAGAGGTAGTCCAAATGAAATTTACTGTGCTAATTCCTCAGATGAGAGATTTATCCTAATACGTATAACACATATGGCAGAAGAAATTAGATCTACTTTCTTTGCAGTTTAGAAGAATGACGGGTGATTTTGTTTAAAACACAAAAAAAAGCCCTAAGATACATGGGAAGGTAGATGAGAGAATCTGGACAAGGAGACAACAGGATTACAGGGATGTTATTTAAAACTGAGGTGTGCTCATGGAGGGTGGGGAATCTTTCAAATTCCCTACCCCAGGGATGCTGGGACTAGTTAACAGAGTGTACCGAGAATATCTTTGAAATATAAGGGAATTGAGGCCATGGGGAAATGACAGAGAAAAGTAGGGAAGACCTGGGGCAAACCAGCTACGATTTTATTGAATGGCAGGAGAGGTTCAAGGGGCTGAGTAGCCTACTCCCACTCCTATTTTCTGAGCTTCTTATATTCCCATGTTTATATGTAATCCCTTCTCAGTCTTCTGGACTCCACCACATATCAGCCTAAACAACCCAATCTCTACACACATCAGATTTGTCATTCCAAGACTCAGCCTAGTAAATCTTTGTTGCACTCCCTTCTTAGCATGAGCATCCTTTCTTAGAAAGGAGATCAAAACTACACACAAAACCCTAGTTAATTTAGTCTACCACTACTTTATTATTTCCTGTCAGTCATCTTATGCGTAGCCTATAATCACTTTATAGACATACAATCAATGTATATGAACTATATTATGTATGTATATTTATTGTGTTTATTAAATTATTATTGTGTTCTTTACCATTTGTGTTTTTTTTTGTGCTGCATCAGATCTGGAATAACAGACAAACAGGTATCCGTTAGTCTCATGAGACCATGGGTTTGTGCCTTGGTAGGTTTCCAAGGCGCAGGCCTGGGCAAGGTTGTATGGAAGACCAGCAGTTGCCCATGCTGCAAGTCTCCCTTCTCCACACCACTGATTTTGTCCAAGGGAAGGGCGTTAGGTCCCATACAGCTTGGCACCGGTGTCGTCGCAGAGCAATGTGTGGTTAAGTGCCTTGCTCAAGGACACACACGCTGCCTCAGCAAAGGCTCAAACTAGTGACCTTCAAATCACTAGACGAACGCCTTAACCACTAGGCCACGTGCCAATAACAATTATTTCATTCTCCTTTACACCGCTGTACAGGAAATGATATTAAACAATCTTGAAACATAGATACAAAAACTGCACTGCAGCAGAGAGGAAGGCTCTATAAAGGGTAATCAAAACTGCCCAATGCATCATTGGCACCTGCCTACCCACTAAGGACATATATACAGAAAGGTATGTCTCCTCAGAATGCTGGCTTCTATACTCCTCTGGGATCCGAATGGATATTGACTAGACATCGTGACCTGGTTGGCTGGTTCAAAACACTGTGAACAGTTTAGCCGCAGAAGATTCTGTGTTCTTTATCTTTTTTTTGTGCTGCATTGGATCCACAGCAACAATTATTTCATTCTCATTTATACCTATATGCAGGAAATGACATTAAACTATCTTGAGATGGGGTTCTCAACAAGGCACTATAAAGCTACAGCAAGACATTCATTTTTCTGTATTCAAATCTAATGACACAAACTGTACAAGCTTCTGAAGATATGCCAAATAAAATCAAAGTCAATGTGGGTCCAATACGGATGGAAAGAAATTAGATTGGAGAATAAAGGCAGGCAAAAATGTATATTTTTCCTGTCTTTATGGCAGTAAGTCTCCCAGAAACTATAATGAATGAAGGTCTGAGAGACATTGGCATTAGAGAAATTAATGGGACTTAAAAATGTTAAATGCTCAGGACTTGATAACTTGCAACCCAAAATGTTCAAAGTTTGCACATGCCAAGAAAGTTGGCGGTGTTGTGAATAATCTTTAAGTTTATTTAAACCAGGATATAGATCAAATGGAAAACTGGGCAAAAAGCATTGGTGGATGGTAAAAAGTAAATGGTAGGATGTTAAGGATTATTGATGGATAGAAGGACCTTGAGTTTCAAGCTTACAGCTCCCTAAAAGTTGCAACGTCATAAATAGGATGGTGAAGAAGGTATGTGGCATGTTTGCATCCACAGGTCAATGGCACAAGTCTATAAGTTTGGATAATACATTGCAACTTCATGTAGGATGGGTTAAACTGCTCTTGCAGTGCTACATATGTTTCTGGTCACTACACTCTAGGAAGGAGGTGGGTGTTCTGTAGATAGTGTAGAGGAGATTCACCAGGAATGCTGGGATGAATGACCTAAGTTATGGGGAGAGATTGGATAGGCTGATTTCATTTTCCCTGGAGCGAAGGATGCTGAGGTGGGATCTGACGGAAGTGGATAAAATTATAAGAGAACATATATGGTAGTCAGAATAGAGTCATAGAGAACTACAGCACAGAAGTAGGCTCTTCAGTTCAACTAGTCCATGCTGAACTATTATTTTGCCTAGTCCCCTCAGCCAGTACCTGGCCTTCCATACCCCTCCCATCCATGTATTTTCAGAAGTTGAAATTGAACCTACATTTACCACTTCTGCTGGCAGCTCTTTCACACTCAAATCACCCAGAGTGAAAATTTTCCCCCTCATTTTCACCTTTCATCTTCAACCCATAAATGTCTAGCATTAGTCTCACTCAACCTCACTGGAAAAAAAGCCTTCTTTCATCTTCCCTTTTTATTCAACACCCTCATAATTTTGTATACCTCTATCAAACCTTCCTTCATTCTCCTATGCTCCAGGGAATAAAGCACTAACTTATTTAACCTTTCCCTATAACTCATGTCCTGAAGACCCAGCAACATCCTTGTAAATTTTCTCTTTACTCTTTCAATTTTATTGACATTTTTCTTGTAGGTAGATGACCAGAACTGCACACGGTATTCCATATTAGGATTCTCTAACATCTTGTACAACTTCAGCATTATAAGAATTCCATGATAAGAATCTTTTACCCCAGGTAGGGGTAGCAAAAACCATAGAGTATAAAGACTAAGGTGGGAGGTAGGAGACTTAAATGAGATCTGACGGGAAAGATTCTTTTTTTTTTAATATACAGGGAGTAGTTGATATCTGGAATTCACTACTACAGGAGCTGGTAGAATCAAATACAATTGGCACAGACACATTTAGACGGGTACTTAAATAGACAAGGTAGAGAAGGACACGTAGGGAAATGGAGTAAGTGTGGATGGACAAAATGCTCAGCATGGTCTAGTGCACTGAAGGCCCACTTCTATGCAGTACAGCACTGTTACTCGATGACCATGAAAGTGTTGGTTGAAGATATACTGGATGCATTGGTTGTCAACTTCCAAAATTCTATACTCTATAATGGTTCCCATAGATCGGAAGAAAGCAAATCTAAGAAAAGGTTGAGATAAAAAAAAACCAGAATTACAAACCAGCTACCCTGACATCAGTAATAGGAAAATGCTGGAATCTATTTGCAATAAAGCGTTAACAAGGGCTTAGAAAATAATAATAGATATGAATTTATGAAAAGAAAATCATGATTGACAGTTCTGATACTGTTCTTTAAAGCTGTAACTAGCAGATCAGAAGAACCAAGTGGATATAGTGAATTTGGATGTTAGAAAGCTTACAATAAGAGGTTATTCAACAAAATTGGAGAACAAGATGCTGTGCTAACAAATTGCTGTTGGTTATGAAACAGAAACCTGAGAATAGCTAGTATATATTGGCTGCATTCTGGTCGCAAAGATGCAGCTGATGAGATGCCTCAGAGACGGAGAACTGACATCAATCATTTAATAGAACAGACCAGCTGTAATATATGGACCACAATGTTTATGCCTTTCCCAATTCTCTGACATCCTTTTAGCCCAGCTGAAGATGTCCTTTACCATGGCACCAATAAGGGATTATGGGATACTTCTCTCACATTCTGTATCTAATAGTCTCCAGCTTTGAGGAGCTATTCAAAGAGGTGTTTTGCTATCATCTTTTTAACAAGTAATGGGCAATAAATTCAGCATTGATGCCCATATATACAGATGAATTTTCAAAAAATGAAATTTATGGAAACATTGCACTCTAATCATCGTTTCTGGCATTGCATTATTTATGCATGGTTCACAGACTCTTTACTGCAACTAGATGATAATTATAGACTACTACATGTATGGATCTAACATGATATAAGTAGATTACTGTCTGAACAACAATGAATTGTATGAAAAGCAGAATTTGCAGGAAATATTTGAAGGGTTAACATATGAGGTTTGTTTGATGGCTCTGGGATAGTACTTGTGTGAGTTTAGAAGAATGAAGGGGAATCTCACTGAAACTTGAAAGGCCTAAATAGAGTGGATATGAAGATAATGTTGCCAATTGTGTGGAGTCTAGGACCAGAGGGCATAGCCTCAGAATAAAAGGACATTCCTTTAGAACAGGAAAACAAGGATATCTTTTTAGCCAGAGCATGCTAAATCTGTGGAATTCATTGCCACAGATAGCTGTGAAGGCCAAGTCATTGGGGATATATAAAGCGGAGGTTGATAAGTTCTTAAGTAGTAAGGGTGCCAAAGGTTACAGGGAGAAGGCACAGATGTGACTGGAAGTGATAAGTCAGCTATGATGGAATGGTGGGACAGACACATTGGGTTGAATGGCCGAATGCTGCTCATATGTCTTATTAATGCTTCACACTAAAAGGAAATTTGCAGCACTTTAGCACTGTTATCTCATTTCTGCAGTATAATGTTGTAACCAAGCAGAGTCCCCGTGCGAGACTCATTCACTAAGTAAGGAGGCATGGGACCCAAGGAGACCTTGCTTTGTGGATCCAGAATTGGCTTGCCCATGGAAGGCAAAGCGTGGTTGTGGATGGTTTGTATTCAACATAGAGGTCAGTGACCAATGGTGTTCTGTTCTGGGGACACCCCCCCCCCAAGTTTGTGATTTTTATAAATAACATGGATGAAGAAGTAGAAGGGTGGGTTAGTAAGTTTGCTGATGACACAAAGATTGGGGGTGCTGTGGATAGTCTGGAGGGTTGTCAGATGTTACAGTGGGACATTGGAACTGGGTGGAGAACTGGCAGATGGAGGTCAACCCAGACAATTGTGAAGTGACACACATCAAAGTTGCTGGTGAACGCAACAGGCCAGGCAGCATCTCTAGGAAGAGGTACAGTCGGCGTTTCAGGCCGAGACCCTTCGTCAGGACTAACTGAAGGAAGAGTGAGTAAGAGATTTGAAAGTGGGAGGGGGAGGGGGAGATCCAAAATGATAGGAGAAGACAGGAGGGGGAGGGATGGAGCCAAAAACTGGACAGGTGATTGGCAAAGGGGATATGAGAGGATTATGGGACAGGAGGCCCAGGGAGAAAGACAAGGGGGGGGGAACCTAGAGGATGGGCAAGGGGTATAGTCAGAGGGACAGAGGGAGAAAAAGGAGAGTGAGAGAAAGAATGTGTGTGTAAAAATAAATAACGGATGGGGTACGAGGGGGGAGGTGGGGCATTAGCGGAAGTTAGAGAAGTCAATGATCATGCCATCAGGTTGGAGGCTACCCAGATGGAATATAAGGTGTTGTTCCTCCAACCTGAGTGTGGCTTCATCTTTACAGTAGAGGAGGCCGTGGATAGACATGTCAGAATGGGAATGGGATGTGGAATTAAAATGTGTGGCCACTGGGAGATGCTGCTTTCTCTGGCGGACAGAGCGTAGGTGTTCAGCAAAGCGGTCTCCCAGTCTGCGTCGGGTCTCGCCAATGTATAGAAGGCCACATCAGGATATACTGCGTCCGGTGCTCCTGATGTAGCCTTCTATACATTGGTGAGACCCGACGCAGACTGGGAGACCGCTTTGCACAACTGCTCCTCCCTCCCCATCATCCTCAACACAGGCGTCCCCCAACCCCCAACCCAGGACTGGGTGCTGAGCCCACTGCTGTACGCTCTGTTCATACACAACGGTACAGTCAAACACCTGAGCAATCACATTGTCAATTTCGCTGATGACATGATAGTGGTAGGGCTCATCACCAACAACGATGGGACTGCCTACAGAGAGGAGGTGGAAGAGCTCAAGTCCTGGTGCCAGGCAAATAACCTCTTTCTCAATGTCAGCAAGACAAAGGAAGTGATTATTGACTTCTGGAGAACTTGCACCACTCACACTCCCCTTTACAATGGCAGCACAGCAGTGGAAACTGTGAGCAGTTTCAAACTCCTGGGTGTGCACATCTCACACAACCTCTCATTAACTCATCCCAGAACTCATCCTACTCAATCAGGAAGGCTCACCAATGCTTCTACGTTCTGAGGAGGCTGAAGAGAGCTGGACATTGCACACCCATACTCACATCATTCTACAGATGTGCAGTAGAGAGCATCCTACCAAGGTGCATCACTGTACAGTACTGAAACTCCACTGCAGCAGACAGGAAGACTCTACAACGCTTAGTCAAATATGCCAAAACGCATCACTGGCACCAGTCTACCTACCATCAAGGGCATACCTACTGAAAGGTTGGAAAAGGGTCAGTAACATCATGAAGGATCCCACACACCCTGCGCATGGTCCGCTTGTCCCATTCCCCTCAGGGAGGGGGCTATGTAGGACCACCAGACTCAATAGCAGTAACTTTCTCCTAGCAAAAAGACTGATCAACACCTCCATCCACAAACTCCACCACTACTTTATTACTTCCCATCGGTCACCTTATGTACAGCCTTGTGGATATACAATCAATTTGTGTACATAAACTACCTAATGTATTTATATTTGTGTATTTTTTTAGTATTATTATTGTATTCTTTATCTTTTGTGCTGCATTGGATCCAGAGTAACAATTATTTTATTCTCCTTACACTTGTGTACAGGAAATGACAAGAAACAATCTTGGATACATTTCTTCGACAAGGCTGGTACACTGATCAAGGAGGAGGGAATCATAGTGAGTTAGCAAATTGGATAGGGAAGACATTGTTTTGAAGCTTGTTTAAGGAATAGATAAGTGTTTTTGTAGCAGTAGTAGTTGAAAGAAAATTGGATAAAAGTAGCCTTTGTGATAGATGGATAACGTTTGGCAAGATCTTCTCTAGGCAGGCAAGGCAGAAGAGTTCATGGAAGAGATTAATGCTCCTTCTTTACACTTTCTCCAATTCTGCTAGAGGAAAACAGTGACTCACTCAGGTATTGGGACAGCAAAAAGGCTGCTGCAGAGTGAAATGAAATGGTGAAACAAAGGCTCAAATTCTGCAGAATGCAAATGGAAGCTAATCTATCTGTAGATTATGTCACCAAGGAGCAAAATTTGGATTGAGGATAGATTGTGAGGACTTATTCTGCATAAATGAAGATGTTGAAGTAGGACTATGAGGATAGGGATCATCAGAATCAGGTTTAATATCACTGGTAATGTTGAGAAATTTGTTAACTTTGCGGCAGCAGTATAATGCAATACATGATAATATAGGAAAATAACTGTGAATTGCAGAAAATTTATCTATCAAACAGTTAAATTAAATAAATAGTGCAAAAACATAAATAAAATGTAATGAGGTAGTGTTCGAGGACATTAAACAAAAAATGTCAAATAAAATGTATGAGGGAGAAATTGTATAGCATTATAAACATATGATAACATGACTGCCTTTTCCTAATATCACTGATGTGTGGTTTTCTTCCTTTCCCTTTGTATAAGAGCATGTGTGCCTTGGGACTGCAAATCACTAGCATTTTGTCCATTAGAGCACACTAGATGCTAATTATTTCATGAATATGAACACGTCTGGAAATCAACCGCTATTAATATACAGATTCCAGTTCACAATAGTGGAACTTAACAAGCAATTAGAAGGCAATTCTGTGATGCAAACTGTATTATTCCTCCCCTGGAGTTGGCAGCTTTGTGGGAGTGGACACCCAGATTCACAAGTGCTAACCATAACATCCTGGTAGAATGAGTTCGAAGGTAAGCAGTTTGTAGGAAGTCTCTTTATCTCCAACCTACCAACTGGGTCGTGAGAAAGCACCATTGTAAGAGGTGGCTAGAGTGATAAATGCCATAGGAGAAACATTGACCTGATTGCAGTGCAGAAAGAAATCAGAGAGCCTCATGATCTGGTTAATACCAGTGGAGGCAAATGCAAATGTCGCTTTTAAAAAAAGTCATTTTTGGGATGTGGGCATTGCCAGCTAAGCCAGCATTTATTGCCCATCCCTAGATGCCCTTGAGCTGCCTTCTTCAACCACTGCAGTCCCTGAAGTGTAGGTACACCTACAGTGCTGTTTGGGCGGGAATTCCATGATTTTGACCCAGCGACAATGAAAGGATGGTTATATGTTTCCAAGTCAGGATGGGGGATTTCCAAGTGGTGGTGTAACCAGGTATCCGCTGTTCTCGTCCTTCTAGAATGATGGTAGTGGTCGTGGGACTGGAAGGTGCCGTCTTAGGAACTTTAGTGTGTTGTTGCAGTGCATGTTGTAGATAGTACACACTATTGTAACTGTTCTTCAATGGTGGAGGGACTGGATTCTTGTGGAAAGGGTACCAATCAAGTGGGCTGCCTTGTACTGGATGGTATCAAGCCTCTTGAGTGCTGATGGAGCTGCACTTATTCAGGTGAGTGGCGAATATTCCATTACTCTCTTGACCTGAGCCTTGTAGATGATAGACAGGCTTTGAGGAGTCAGCAAGTGAGCTACACGCCACAGGGTTCCTAGCCTTTGACCTGCTCTGGTAGCCACAGTGTTTATATGGCTAGACCAGTTCAGTTTCCTATCAATGGTAACCCCCAGGACATTGATAGTAGGAGATTCAGTGATAGTGGTGCCACTGAATGTAAAGGGACGATAGTTAGAACTTCTCTTGTTGGAGACAGTCATTGCCTGGTACTTGTGTGGCTTGAATGTTACTTGCTATTGTCAGCCCAAGCCAGGTCCTGCTGTGTTTGGGTATGAACTGCTTCACTACCTGAGGAGTCACGAATGGTGCAGAACATTGTGCAGTCATCTGTAAATATCCTCACTTCTCACCTTATGATGGACGGAAGGTCACAAACACCATGTACCACCACACCGTCACTCCCACATGTACTAAATTTTATACATTCAAGCAAATTTCTTGATCTGTTTTATATTTCATATAACTATTGTTTCTTAAACTATTTCATGCATTTTCTTCCTGAAAGTTATAATGTTATTCGCATGTACGCACCGGCCAAGATAATGAATTATTATGGTTGAAGCTGTAATTTTTGCCAAGCTGCATCCAAGTGTAATTCCCTATCTTGGAAGTTAAAGGTACATGATTTGCTATAACTCTTGTTAAAAATGTTGAAAGAAAATATCAAAAAGATAATTATGAAATTTAAATATGGTCATATTCTATGAATTGTTAATGAACTATGAGAAGCTTTATATTGTGGAATCCTTTCCCAAAATCAGCAGGCACTCTAACTTTGGCATTGGTACACATCCCCTGCATGGTTACACATACCTAGAGGGTATTGTGTGCTGAAGCACAGTAACATAGCATGCAGGAGACTTCCCTTTGACCAATACATAATAATAGGTGCGCTGACTGAAACAATACACTATTTTTGGCAGAGATTAACAGCCATTGGCTGCTTACCCAGAGAACTGTCACTGAATGAACCATGAAACCAAATGCTTAAAGATAAAATACAATAAGACTCTTGACGGCTGGGTAAAGTAGTACAATTTCTTCGGAAAATCCGTTCTCAAAGGACATGTCTGCTACCAACAGAAAGAAAATATAATAATAATACTTAGACAGTTTAATTAAGATAATATGAGAACTAGCCATGGCTTGGTTGTAAAAGATGTTCTCATTTGCAAGGAGGGCATTTTCAGTATTGTTCATGATCTACAAGACAGCTGTGATTACAAGAGCTTTGTACATGCAGAATTAGACAAGCAGTGGGGAAGAATGCATTAGTGCATGCTGAGGCAGGACAACTGGTCTCATTGTGAAATGGTCCGATAAAGCAGACTAAATTTGTAAATACCATTCCACATGGATGACAAATTAAAATTCATATTTCCAAATGAAATATTTGGTTTGTAAGATTATATTTACAGTTTACAGACAGAATCACAGCTTCCTAGATAAATTGTAAAGGGTTTCTGGACATGTTTTTCTACATTCCTATAGCTTATCGTGATCTCTATAATTGGTTGGTCATCAAAATATAAAGTTTCAAAAAATTGCCAAGAAACCAAATATCAAGAGCTACAGTTAACTTTCTTTCCTGTCTCCCAGTTTGAAAAAAATCTGTCACATTTTTGCTTGCATGCTATACTCTGGAATTTTCTTACATTCATTATTGATTCCACGAGTTCAGTTTGACAGCATAGAAAGAAAGTAACTAATTCTTTTTAACTTTGAAGTCCAATCTGACCATAACTTGTTATTCACCTGAATTTTCATTCAATACGTGGATAGGAACTCACAGGTTCAGAAAGAAAGCAGTGCACAGAGTGTGCATGAGCAGGAATGTAACCCAAGATGACGGTGTCTTGTTGCAGGGCTAAATTAATTGATGGCTTCTTTCTCCTTATTCTGTGTTAATATAGAGAAATAAAAGTACAGAAAAATAAAGGTTTTAGAAAATCCTGAAATTGAAGAGATATCATGTATTTTGCTACAATAAACCATATGATAAAAGATATAAGGAAGGATGAGGTAAAGTAATTTAAACAGAAAATGGTTAATCACAGAATTCATTCAGAGCTTTAACAGAACTGAAGAACTGCTTAAAAGAAAAGTTACAGGGAAATAACCTGAATCAGAATAATTTTAATATCACCAGCATAACGTATGTCATGAAATTTGTCAACTTTGCAGCAGCAATACAATGAAATACATGATAAATAAATATGAGAAAAAATTTGCATTACATTAAGTATACATATGTCTATTAAATAGTTAAGTAGTACAAAAAGAGAAATGAAAAAGTAGTGAGATAGTGCTCATGGGTTCAATGTCTGTTTAGAAATCGGATGGCAGAAGGAAGAAGCTGTTCCTGAATGGCTGAGTGTGTGCCTTCAGGCTTCTGTACCTCCTAGAATGCTTCTGTAATGGATCAAGAGAACTGTCCAGATTGCTTTATGGAATCAGTACAAACTTCATATGCTGAATTATCTCCTTCGTGCTGTAATAATTCATCATTCTATGATCAACAAGGTATGCAAGAAGAATTCTTAAAATATATTTCAGGCTCATAGTGACAATGATTCAAATTCATACCTGTTTCAATTTTGCAACTGGATTTGATTGAAATTTAAGTATCATGGAGAGATATAGCTTCTGAATAACACAAGGATTCAATAGCTTTCAAGTAACAGTTTAGTAATACACCTTCAGCATCTTGAAGGGAGAAACCATTCCACAATGAAACACACAAGACAATGAGTAATGCACTAACTGCATGTAAAATAGGGGGAAATCAATGTGATAAAACTTTTTTTTGCTTGCATTTAAGGAAGAAGGTGCTTACAGAGAAGGTTCATTAGGTTGGTTCCTGGGATGAATGAACTGATAGAAAAATGTTGAGTTGGAATGAAAGTCGCTTCTATTGAAACGTAAGATTCTGAGAGGGACTGCCAAGGTGGACGGAGAGGATGTTCCCTTTCTAGAAATAGGGGACATCAGAAAAAAGTTTCATCTATTTCAGATGTGGACAAAAATGAACTTCTATTTCTCCTAGGGTTTTCTTTGGAAACCTTTGTAATATTTTTATCTCAGGTGGCTATTGATGTGGAGTCATTGTATATATTCAAACTTCAGTATACTTTAGTTATTCATGTAAACTAAAAATGCGTCACATGGAAAGAAAGTTGGAAATGACATTGTGAACAAATTTGAATCAACTATGATCCGACTGAATGGTTAAGCAGGTTTGAAGGGCCAATTAGCCCACTCCAACCCCTGTTTCTTATGTCTTTATTAATAGATTAATTGATTGAGAAGTGTTCCATATGAATTTAATTACAGGCAAATGTGAGTTCATCCAAAGTTCAAAGTAAATTTTATTATCAAAGTGTATATATGTCACGATATACAACCCTGGGATTAATTTTTTTGTGGGCATACTCAGTAGATCTATAGAACAGTAACTATAACAGATCCTCCAATGAAAGGCCACCAAACCAGAGTGCAGAAAGAAGAAAGAGTAATATGATAAATAAGCAATAAATATTGAGAACATAAAATGAAGAGTCCTTGAAAGTGAGTTCATTGGTTGTGGAAACATTTCAATAATGGGACAAGTGAAGTTATCCCCTTTGGTTCAAGAGCCAGATGATTGAGGGGTTGTAACTGTTCCTAAACCTAGTGGTGTGAGTCCTAACGTTCTTGTACCTTTCTCCTGATGGCTGCAGCAAGAAGGGGTGGGGTTCTTTCCTGCAACAGTATTTCATGTAGATGTGCTCAATGGTGGGGAGGGCTTTACCCATGATGGACTGGGCCATACCCACTAATTTTGCAGAGTTTTCCTTTGGTGCTTCCATGCCAGGCTATGATGCAGCCAGTCAATAAACTCCTCTTTACACACATATAATAGCACCTGGAAATTTAAGGTTGCTAACCCATTTGATATCTGACCCTCCAATGAGGACTGACTCTTGGACCTCTGGTTTCCTTCTTCTGAAGTTTATAATCAGTTCCGTAGTCTTGCTGACATTGATTGAGAGGTTATTGTTTTGACACCATTCAGCCGAATTTTCAATCTTCCTTCTATATGCCACTAAAGAAAATAGGATTTTATAAACAAATCAACAGGAATCTAAAAACAAAATCAGTGATCCAAGTATGCAGATCACTAAAACTTCAAGGCAGATGCAAAAATATTGATATATTAATTTTACAAAAAGACAGCTGGAGAGATTAGAAACTATAAAACCCATAGAGCTGAAAAACACAATAAATATTTCAGGAGAGAAATTGACTCAGGGAAGGTCAGAAAATTAAATGAATCATATTTTCCCACTTTTGGTGATAATATAATCAAATATTAGTAACTAGATCTGGAAAGTTTTACATTGGACTTATTTGAAGAATCCTAGCACTAAATTGTGCTTTACTCAATACATCCTGAAATTAGTCAAAAGCAAATATGGTAAAGTTTTAGGGCATTATACTTCCATCAACAAATGCTAAAAATGTGACCAGCACAGTCCCCTATGGGGTCAAGCTGAATTTACTGCAGGTACTGATATAGTGAAGGTATTGGTTCTGGAGATATGGAAATAAATTTCCACAATCTCATTGTTGGGAGAGGATGGGAGGGAGGAGGTGAGGTAGGTGAAGTTTAAGAAGGGTTTTCCTTGTGGAGTCCTTGAGACTTTTGATGTTGATTTCTTGCAACAGATTTAAGTGCTTCCAATGGGGATAACTGAGTGGATTTGGCAGTATTCAGCTCTACTGCCCATTACGGCATTGGCATTTAGGGCAGCAGTGAAGGTCCTCCATCTCTAGCAGTGTTCAGGGTTTCCTTCATCATGTCAGTAAGCTCAGCTTTCTCTGCTGTCAGTCATTCAAGTTCTGGGTGGAGACTCAGGAATACCATCGCACTCAGGTATAGAAGGGTTCTTCATTGTTGTTTCCGTAACAATTCTGCTTTACCAGTTAGGTTTGTCAGCCCTGAGCTAAACCCCCGAACCTGCAGGACTGGTGGACCACTTTTACTCTTGCTTCTACCCTTTGACCTGTTTGGCATGGGTCACCCTACCAAGAGCCAAAGCATAAAGCCTTGACTCCAGCCAACATAGCTCTCCAGGTCATCACTGAGGCATGCAAGCCTCCAAACCACATGGTTGTGGTCCTCCTGGAAGAGGCAGTAGTCAGTCCAACCATTATTGGTAACAATCAGAACTCTAGTTATGGCACAACCACTTTCTAAGCAATATTTAAGAAAACTCCACTGGAATTCGCTTTGCCCAACTCCTGCTTTGACAGGTTTTGCTGTATGGGCATACAGGCACACGTACACTGTTCCGATGCTCTGTGTCCTTTCTGAATTTGACACTAAGATCACGAAGAATGATCAGCTTATTTCTCACTGGGGCACAGGCAAAGTTTTCCTGAAGATTGAAGATCCTCTTCGGCCTCTATAATTCTCAGGGTTGGCACATACATGCTGAAAACATTAGCTTGTTGATTTCATGTTACAGAAAGCCAGGTTTATTAAACAATATATAATTTAAACAAATAAAATGGTAAATTGTTTTACAATTGTTACATGTAGTGAGGTACAGTGAAAAATTTTGTTTTGCATTCAGTCCATACAGACGATTACTGTATACACCTTAAACACTTTAGGAATATATTAAATATATTTCTACGTACAATATAGCAGACGCGGTGGGGATGACATTCCCCCACGAGAAAATGCCCTGAACACATAGTTCAAACAGCACACAGAATTGTACATCAAGAGGTTCTACCTGACTGAGTAAACAGGTAGGGAAAGTGATACCACTTGGCTACTGAACTCTCATGAGAATTCACTGTCATGCCTTTATGTTTGGCATTGCTTAGCATTCAATGCCAGCTAATTATAATACAAGCAAGCACGATTTTCACGCAAAGGCAGAGTGTTTCGGCCATGTCTTTGGATGCCACAGTGAAAGTAATTTGCATATAGTGTATGTCATGGCGATCCAGCAATCTCTCCATCAATGGACTATTAGGTTTGCTGAGATACCAAGATGAGGAAGCAGCAGTGCTTCTGTACAACACTTTAAACTCTCTCTGGGCGTGTGGAGCAGCTTGTGCTCTTTCAGGATAACTGCGACTTTTGACCAGTGGACCTGAATGAATTTCTTTCATTTTCTCACACTTTCAAGATAACATTGATTTGCATAGTCCTTCAGTAATTTCATCAATATTATTTCATTAATATATAAGGAATAAAAAATACTTTTTAAATAAATGAAGGCATCATAGGATAAATAACTAACTGCTTAGGAACATCCTATTTTGATTTAGATGTAATGCTCTAGTTCACATCTTTACTGTTATACTGTAGGTATTTCATTTAGCAGCTCTATAAGAGAAGTCTGTTCTGCTTTCAGCCTGTTTGGGTTATTGTTGAAGATAAGGGGTGATGTCGAATGAGTGCCATCCAATTAGCGGGAGGTTTTTCTTGGTGAGGGACAATAAGGTTGGTCTTGGGCTTTTGTTTGAGAAGAGATGAAGAGAGAAGAAGCTGGGAAGAACCGGTCGTAGCATACGATCCAGTGGGAGACCCTGTTCAAGATGGATTGCGAACGACATTTGGAAGGTGGTGTGTGCTTTCACGTTGACCAAGGGCCCAGCGTATGAGTGACAGAGAAGTTGAACGTGAGCTCCAACTTGTGCACATTTGACTGTTTAATTAGAATGGACCCTTTTCTTCTTGTTATTCTTTACTAACCCCTTCAGTTAAGATTCATAAATAACACACATAAAAGTTGCCGGTGAACGCAGCAGGCCAGGCAGCATCTCTAGGAAGAGGCGCAGTTGACGTTTCAGGCCGAGACCCTTCGTCAGGACTCGGCCTGAAACGTCGACTGCGCCTCTTCCTAGAGATGCTGCCTGGCCTGCTGCGTTCACCAGCAACTTTTATGTGTGTTGCTTGAATTTCCAGCATCTGCAGAATTCCTGTTGTTTGCGTTTTTAAGATTCATAAATATACAGCTTTCCCCCGCCATCCAAAGGTAGAGCGTTCCTATGAAATTGTTCGTAAGCTGGAATGTCGTAAAGTGAAGAAGCAATTACCGTTTATTTATATGGGAAAAATTTGTGAGCATTCGCAGACCCAAAAAAAACCCTACCAAATCATGCCAAATAACACATAAAATCTAAAATAACTGTGACATATAGTAAAAGCAGGAATGATATGATAAATATACAGCCTATATAAGGTAGAAATTCTTTTCTGCATGTCCACCATAGCGAAATCTCACGCAAGCGCTCTCAGCAGAAACACTCGGCACAAGCGCTCGCGGCAGAAACACTCTGTCCAGTAACCTTTTAGCTATGAAGCTGCCAAATCATACCAAATAACACATAAAAATACACAGCCTATATAAAGTAGAAATAATGTATGTACAGTGTAGTATCACTTAACCGGAATTGGGAAGACAGTGAGTACACTGATGTTGGTGTGTTAGGCTGAGTCATCGGAGGTTGGGGTGGTGGGAAACTGGGGTGTCATCTCATAGTTGTCTGTTTCCATCAGGGCAGACAGGTCATCTTCTTCTATGTCTGCCTGCCTCGATGTCGAAGGTTGAGGTTCGTCGTCTGCTGTGGAAGGCTTGAAAAACAACAGTATGCTTGACTGCTTAGCCTCGCGCATTTTTCTATCATACTGTTCTTTGTAAGTACTCAAACCATCCTGCAAATATGCCCTAAACCTAAGTACCCTTTCAAAATTAAAGTCGTACTTTTCTGCAATCATTGTTGTCAATTGCAGTGAAAATCTCACGCAGTTGCTTCACGTTCAGTCCTTGGACGAATTCACTTTTGGTCCGTTTGCTGCTGCATTCGGTTTTGATTGTTATCCTTTCCTCTTCCAATTGCATTAGCTCTTCATTTTGGTCAGGGAATGCCAAAACCTCTTCCAACATCATCTTCGTCAACTTCCACAAGCCAAACTTACTTCGTCCTTACTTTGTTCACCACGATCGAACCAGTTAATTATGTCTAGTTTTACACTAAGTGCGACACCCTTACAAGCTCTTTTAATGCTTTTCCGATACCTTAGAACTCATCTTGCTAACGGATGCGCAAAATAAATCCACATAAAGCACAGATGGTCACAGGCAATGCCGGCTAGAATGCAGTTCCTGGGGAGGAGCTTGGCTGCTCGGGGCGCGCGCTGCCTTTTTTCGTAACAGTGGCAATACCTTCTGTTAGCGAAAACAGTTAACTAATGTAGGTCTTTCGTAACAGCGAGGTGTCGTAAAGTGAACATTCGAAAAGCGGGGGACACCTGTAATTCTTTAATTGTATGCAGTGTTTTCATTGACTTGTAACGGGGTAGTAAATGACACAGTATCCACACAGACAGGGGGTCTTGGGGCAGGCTCGCGCCTCAATCTCACACGCTTGGTGGGGCCAGAGATTATCTTCCCTAGACTTATGCAGCCGAGGAAACCAAAGTGTTTCATAGATAAAATACTGCTCATTGGAAACCCAAAGCAAAATTAGAATCTGCTTGACAATTACTATGTGTACTGTAAGTTACAGGTTTTGAATCAGGATCTTGTTAAAAAATTAGTTACAATGAAAATATTTGATTATCATTCTGAAATAAAGTTTTTTTTCACTAGAAACTTTTAATTTCCTGTACATTTTTGTGCTTTTGTATTTTAAGGTTCCCTCTGCCATTCCAGCTTATTTTCTGTCTGTGAAGATATTCTGGATTCAGCAACATCTCTCTTCTGGTACAAGCCTTTTCTGAAAGACAACTATAGCAGGTTTGTATAAGCACATACAGGATCAAGTACAGACCAATTGGACTGCAAGCCTGTCTCGCCATTCAATAAGGTCATTGCCATTTCAGTCTTGGCCTCAACATTCCATTCCTACTCTCTACTTCTTGACTATCTTGTTGTCAAATATTTATTGCTTTGCCTTGAATATATTTAATAACTCCACTCCTGAATTCCAGAGAGTCCCAACCCTCAGAGAAGAAATTCTTCCTCATTTCAATCATTAATTGTTCTCCTCTTATTCTGAAACTATGTCCCCTGGTTCCAGGAATCCTTGGTGGACAAAACCATTCTTTGAACATCCACCTTGTCAATTCCCCCCCTCGATAAAATTATCTCTAAACACCATTAAGTCTAAGACCAACCTGCACAAGCTCTTTTTATACATCAACCCTTTAACCTCAGGAATCAACCTCGGCACTGCTGTAATGCAAGGACAGTGGATTATGGTTATTTGAGCTATTGACCCATTAGAGTAGCAGCCTACTTGGGCCAACTCTTAAAGAACAAAAACTAATTTTTAAAAAAGCCAGGATTCTCTTTAATTATTTGAGACACTGTTCTGCTTAATTGGGGCAGAAGACTGTTGCTGAGCAGTTTCTAATTAATGTCAGTTGCATAGCTGTTGAACACTACACAGTGCTTTGAGCGAACAGTTTTTAAATTGCGGCAGATGCACGTTTGTGTTCAAAAACCAGTGATATTTGTCACTGAGAGTTGGCAAGAAATAAGCAGTAAGACAATTCAGAACTGTTTTGCTCACTGTGGTTTCAAGCATTCAGGCCTGGAAATGCCAGAAATAGCCGGGAGTGAAAATGAAATAACTTCACTACTTCAACAAGTTAGGAACTATAAAGAATTTGAAGGTACTGACAATCATCTTGACTGTTACAATGACATTGGAGATTTGGAGGATGCAGCTGTCAACAGCATTGCATGAAGGCAGTCCATTATCTGCAATAAGTGTTTGTGCTGATTTTGTTCACTTACAGTCAAAAGAACATGGCAGTGTACGCTGGATGAATTCCTCCATCGATAACTATTAAGAACTAATACACAGATTTATAATGCTGTAGTAGAATGGTAGTACTCTGTATTTCATTTAAATACATAATTTGTTACTCAGTTTGTGTCTTTTATACCTTTTTAACTACTTCCACAAAACTTTGTCTAATTGTGGCAGCCACTTAATTGGGCCAAAATGTACTGATCCCCATGTGTCCCAATTAACTGGAATCCACTATGTTCACTGTATTTCCTTAAATATAGAAAGTAAAACTTTCTGCAGTACTCTCGGTGCAGGGTTGCCACTGCCGTTTAAATTTGTATCAAACTTCCCCATCTCTTGCAATGAAGGACAATATTCACAAACATTTTAATTACTTGTCTCTTTTCAAAATACCTTGACTCTTTTATACCTTCAGTGGATATTTTGGCTGAATAAAAATGATTCTTTAGGAAAATTAAAAACAAAACATATTCTTTGCCGCTGACTATGTGAAATGAATAAACGATGAAAAAAGGATGTTTTTTTTTAAAAAAGGTGGATAGAAGCAGTTACATATCCAAGTAATGTCAACACATATAGAAAATCAGGAAATGAATATACCCAATCTGCTTCAGTAAACTGCAAACCATGAGTCGAAAAATATATTTAAAATATTGTAATGGGAAAGATTTGGGAACTACAAAGGAAGAAAGACCTTTTGATGGCTGTTCCATATATTGGCTTGTTTATTGTGCCTTTCAGTGTAGGGTTTTGGAAAATAAATTCAGTGGTTGTCTATTTGGTTACACTAGAGACTGAATAAAACACGATGAAGACTCTCACTGAAAGAGGTTAACATAGGTATAGTAGACAGAGTCAGTGCAAAGATTTGCAATTGAGAAATCCTAATTGCCTTAAAATCATCTAAAACACAAATGGAGACAATGAAAATTGTATGTATGTATCAGCTTCCAATGATCAGATCAGTTCTGTAGAGTCCGGCATGTAAAAAGTCAATAAATTGAAAATCTTTTTGATTTACAAGTGACACATACAGTACTTTTGCTTGAAAACTGAGCAGCTCTTGGTTACTTGCCCTGACTTCTCCCTGTGTAGCTTAGAGCTCAATTTTCCTCAATAATGCTCATATGAAATGGATTCAGATGTTTTACCAGGTTAAAGGTATTATACAGTGCCTTGAAAGAGTATTCACCCGCAACCCTTTGTTCACATAAATGAGTATTTACAACTAGGGATTTTGATCAATTTAAATGAGAATTTTTATTTGTGAATCACATACTCCTTCCACCACCCCACCACACACACAGTAGAGCCCAAAAATCAGGGAAGATTGTAAAGAATGAGAAATTAAAAACTGAAATGTCAGCTGTTCAAAAGTATTCATCCCCTTTGCTCAACACTTAGTCGAACCACCTCTTGCAGCTATTACAGCCAGTAGTCTTTTGGGATAAAGTCTCTATTAGCTTTGCACAATGAAATGGAGCAAGATTTACTCAATCCTCCTTGCAAAATTGCTCAAGCTGTGTCAGGTTATCTGGGGAGCAGTGGTGGACAGCAACCTTGAGGTCCTGCCAGAGACGTTCTATCGCCTTAAGGTCAGGATTCCGACAGGTCCACTCAAGAACATTAATTTTCTTCATTTGAAGCCACTCCACGGTTG
This sequence comes from Mobula hypostoma, assembly GCF_963921235.1. NCBI lineage: Eukaryota > Metazoa > Chordata > Chondrichthyes > Myliobatiformes > Myliobatidae > Mobula > Mobula hypostoma. Next base: position 188,895,977 of record NC_086097.1, read on the forward strand.
CTCTGGAGGTGTCCTTTGGGTTGTTGTCCTTCTGAAAGACCAGATTCCTTCCCAGTTTAACTCCTTTGGCAGATGCTAACAGGTTTTTAATCCAGAATCTCTGTATATAACAGCATTCATCTTCCCATCAGTCCTGACTAGATTTCCAGTCCCCACTGCTGCCTCTGCCATACTTTACAGTAGGGATGGTGTTACCTGGTTGATTCAGTATTAGATCTACTGCATAGTGTTGAGTCTACAAAGTTCCACTTTAGTCTCATCTGACCTCAAAAGCTTCTTCCACAACTTTATGATATCCTCTAAGTGATGCTTTGCAAAGTCTTTATGGGCAAGGATATGCCTTGCCATTCTTCCATAAATACCCTTTTTGTGCAAGGACTTAGAGATTATGGAACCATTAACATCATCTCCAGTTGCAGCCACTGACTTCTGTAGCTCATTCAGAGTGATGGTTGGCGCCACAGCTGCCTCTCATACAGTGCTATTTTTCTCCAGCGACTGATTAGAGGGTTCAGCCTGACATAGGAAGTGGCTGTGGTTTCATATTTTTTCCACTATTTCATGATGGACTGCACTGAGCTTTGAGGTTTGTTCAGTGCCTTTGAGATGGTCTTGTACCCTTCCCCAGAATTGAGCTTCTCTATTATCACTTCCATGAATCACCTTGAATGCTCTTTTGTCTTCATTTTGGTTTGGTCTATTGAAAACCTACTGTACTATTGGATTACAAGGAGGTGGTGTACAGTATTCTTATGAATTCACTGAAAACAGGTGATCCTCCAATTTTCTACATCAACATATTGGATGCATTGGTACAGTAATATATTGCTAATGAGGAGAGTTGGCATAGTAACTACAAAGGGGATGAATACTTTTTCAAGGAACTGAATGTATATAAATTGCACGGACTCTCAATGGGCTTCATTTTCCAATAGCACAGAAAATATGGGCGTATGCTTTAATTTGCTGACTGTAAGGGAATGATTTTTAAACAGGATTCTGAGGGACTGTTTTCATCAGAGGAAAGTAATAGAAAATGAAGATGTAACTAATAAGAATCCTTCAGTTATGGTGGAGAACTTAATACCTTACTGAACTGGCAGAATAATCTTAATATTTGATAATTCACCTATCACATGCACAAAATTATGGACACATTATCACAATAAAATCTTTAAATGAACCTCAGTGTGAGACTTTGGCTGCCTCACTCAGGACTTGCCATTGATTAACGTTATATCAAATGTGTTTGTAGTCTGAAAATTGCAAAGTTAAGCTACATTTGAGTATGGTTATACTTTATACTTTATTGTCGCCGAACAATTGGTACTAGAACGTACAATCATCACAGCGATATTTGATTCTGTGCTTCACACTCCCTGGATTACAAATATTAAATATTAAAAATAGTTGAAATTAGTAAATATTAAAAATTTAAATTATAAATCATAAATAGAAAATAGAAAAATGGAAAATAAGGTAGTGCAAAAAAACCGAGAGGCAGGTCTGGATATTTGGAGGGTACAGTCCAGATCTCGGTCAGGATCCGTTCAGCAGTCTTATCACAGTTGGAAAGAAGCTGTTCCCAAATCTGGCTGTACGAGTTTTCAAGCTCCTGAACCTTCTCCCGGAGGGAAGAGGGACGGAAAGTGTGTTGGCTGGGTGGGTCGTGTCCTTGATTATCCTGGCAGCACTGCTCCGACAGCATGTGGTGTAAAGTGAGTCCACGGACAGAAGATTGGTTTGTGTGATGTGCTGTGCCGTGTTCACGATCTTCTGCAGCTTCTTTCGGTCTTGGACAGGACAACTTCCATACCAGGTTGTGATGCACCCTAGAAGAATGCTTTCTACGGTGCATCTATAAAAATTAGTGAGGGTTTTAGGGGACAGGCCAAATTTCTTTAGTTTTCTCTGGAAGTAAAGGCACTGGTGGGCCTTCTTGGCAGTGAACTCTGCTTGGTTGGATCAAGTCAGGTTATGGGAGAGAGCATTTAACAAATGAGGAAAAACATAATCATCCTTCATCAATTTTCTGTGTCCAATCAACTTTAATATAATTGAATAAGACAACAAAAGGAGAATGTTGAAATCTACAAAACAAACACCTTTCGTTGTCCAAACAATATAATTGCAAGTTGGAAGACTGAATGCTGTTACAAACTGTGCATCCACCTGTTTCTCAATGAAAATTCATATGTGGCAGGTCCAGATCGAAGTATCAACTGCTCTACTACTACACTCATCACTTGGTGAGTGTAGAAGTATTAGTTAAAGAGAAAAAAACAATGTTTTTTTCATATAACACCTTTCGAGATGTCAACAAAAAACAGTTCTGAGGCAATGAAATGCTCTTTGAGATTTGTAATGCAGAAAAATGGGTGGTGGGGTAGAGATACAACTCTATCAAAGGAGGTGCAAGGAACTCCTTCCCTCTGCTAGCTTACAAATCATCCTCGTGCAAGGTGTATCACCTGCTTAGCTTCCCCCCCCCACCCCCTGACCGACCAATCGAGGTCACGTGAAACCACGGCAGCAGACGGTGGATGGTCATATGAACAGCTGGTACATATCGCAAGTCCTGGTTATACAACCAGTGACGCCAGGCACACAACTTCTGAAGAATATTGATTATTTCTGGAGTCACCCATCTTGTAAAGACACTGCCCAGAAGGCAGCAATGGCAAACCAATTCCGTAGAAAAATTTGCCAAGAACAACCATGGTCATACAACATGGCACATAATGATGATGAAGAATGCAGAAAAATAGCAACTGGTGTCCTACAAATGGCACAGAAGGAAACAATCAGGTCACCTTTATCTTTAAGATGTTGGTTGAAGGATAAATGCTGGCCTAATACTATGAAAGATCCCTGGTTTAGAAGGGTTACCACAAATTGACACGGAATACTTTGTGTGGCAGTGACACACTTGTGAGAATATACATGCAAGGCATCTGCAGGCATGAGCATTTTTGTCAAATATGTAAATACCACCTGTGCAAAATTCTAACGCGTATATAAGGTGCTCTAATGGTGTGTGGGCCTCATCCACTGGATAGAGGCATGCTGCTTCATTGTTAGTCACATGCCAGGGCCTAAATTGGGCCCTGCTGGATTGATCTTCTCCCGTGGGGATTTGTTCTTCAATCCCTTATTAATACTGATCAGCCTATCTTCCTGTTCTGCCACATTTTTAATGCCCTCAACCAACCAGAGTTGATATGGCCACATATGTGGAAACAGTCCTTTGCAGCAGATGAGAGCTTAGTCATCAGGACTTAAAGGGAGCCTGCCTGATCTGGTCTTAGACCATGAATTCTGCCACTGGAAACCTGACTTAATGACAGTTCCTGGTTGGGCTTCCCAACTTCCACAGTTGCACCCGTGTCACGGCTCATCCTAAACAGCTCAAACAGCTGCATGACAGAGGAGTCTCTGACCTACAGGGTATTCCCAGGGACGGACAGATGCACAGACAGACACACACACAGACACACACACACACACACACACACACACACAAACATCAAATGCTGCTGGCAGATCATCAACTTGGTGGAAGATGCTCTTTGGTCGGCCCGAAATTTGTTGGTCTACCAGCACACTGAAATGTCTGTGGAGGAATGCTGCTGATTGGCACTTTCTAGGCTGCAGGGATACGTGCTGAAGGATCCACTGAAGTTTGTTGCAGCCACCACAAGGACTTAGTGGGGAAGGACCACATTGTGGGGTTCTTCACCTGCAGGAGACGAAGGGGCCCGGTTGGAGAAAGAAGCCACTTAATTATTGTTGTAGCAGTGTACCACCCCAGAGTGCCACCAGTGGCAGCAGTACCACTGACGAGTACCAATGCAATTGAACAGTATGGAAAGCATTGACTGCGAATGTAAAGAATGAAAAGGCAGTGAATGGTTTATTCTTATAAGTATTTTAAAAATTATTAATAAAGTCTATTTTGTTTAAAAACTTCCATGGTCACAACACCTTTCCTGCCACTGCAATTTGTTTGCTAGCCCAGTCATCCTTTCAATGCCCAGATAAAACTTCAATGGTGTCTGTATTCTTCTAGTCTGACCCACTTACCAAGCCTTTTTCCCTGCAACGACTGGCACTCTGCAACATGACTAACCCAAGCTCCTTTTAAACTTTTCCAGAATCAGCCATGCATCTTTCGAGGCACTGAAGAATTAGTAAGCCAATATCTATTTAGTACAAAAACTGATAAGGGCCAACATGCAGAAGGCTGTGGAACTCTGAACCCAGTCAATTGATCAAAACCTGACAGACAAGGTAGGTGCAGTATCAGATTTAGAGTTTCACTTGCTCCCTATTCGCCGTCTGGCTGTAGAATGGGGAACACGTTATATCAGAACATAAATACTTAATTTGCTAGAAAGTTGTTTTTGGGCCAGTCCTTAGGATGTTTAGATATTGATGCTGTTGGCTGTGGTAATTAAATACAAATGAGTTTGCCTTTGTGGAATCCTACCCCAGAACCTAGTCTGTTTTCTGAAAGAACACTGCTGTTATGTTGTCTAGTCTTTGACAAGTCAATGATATCGACTTGACAGCCATGTATGTGGATCACTACTAACAGCGATCTTACCAAGCTCAGTTTTACTTAAAATCAAATAGGTACAGCATTCAACTATTCGTTTGTATTCATTTTTTGTTATTGCTTCTTCCACTTAAAGTGTGGGTCCTGCTGAGTGTGGCCAGTTAGGAGTCAGTGAGAAGTTATCCTTCTGTACACTGACTTTTTCCAGCCTCCCCTCCATAAACTCTGTCTACATTTCTTACTACCTTGGTAAAGCAACCAGTATAGTCAAAGATTTCTCCCACCCCAGACATTCACTCTTCTCTGCACCCCTCCCATTGGGCAGAAGATAGAAAAGCCTTACGTCATGTGTTATAGAGAAGTACAGCACTGAAACAGGCCCTTTGGCTCATCTAGTCCATGTCGAAGCCACTTAAACTGCCTACTTCCAGCAATCTGCACCTGGACCACAGCCCTACTAACCATTACCTGTCCAAACTTCTCTTAAACGTCAAAATCGAGCTCGCATGCGCCACTTGCACTGGTAGCTCATTCCACACTCAGGAATGAAGAGGTTTCACCTCACGTTCCTTTTAAACTTCTCTCCTTTCACTCTTAACACATGATCTCTGGTTGTAGTCCCACCGACCTCAGTGGAAAAAGCACCAGGTTCAAGGACAGCTTCTATCCCTGTTATGACCGTTGAATGAACCTCTTGTATGATAAGATGGACTCCTGACTTCATAGTCTACCTCGTTAAAGGCTTGCACCTACTTGTTCAGCTGCACTTTCTCTGTAACTGTAGCATCATATTCTGCACCTTCTGTTATTGTTCCTTCCCTGCACTGCCTTGATGTACTGATGTGATGAAATAATCTGCGAAGATGTACGTTCCCCCCTCGCTGTGAAATGGAGACATTTCTTTTTCTCTTATTAGGGAGAGAGAGAGCCTGTGGTATGTTGAATACTGGGTGAATGAGTAGTCTTTGGGGTACTGCATGTCTGTGTCTTTGCTGTTGCTTTGCTACACGCTTGAGTTCTCAGTGGTGGGTGCCAATGCTTTTTTTCCCCATGGTGGGGGGGGGAAGGGGTATTGTTGCTTGCTGCCGCTTACGGCAGGAGGGAGGAAAGCTGGGGGGTGGGGTTTGGAGTTCTAACATTTAACTGTCATTCATTCTTTGGGGGCACTCCTCTGTTTTTGTGGATGGTTGCAAAGAAAAAGCATTTCAGGATGTATATTTCTCTGACATTAAATGTACCTTTGAAACAAAGTTCTCCAGGATATCTCAGTATATGACAATAGTAAACCAAATATAAATAAGATTAGAAAGGTTATCCCTAAAATCAACTGCCTGGTCACCCCAGGTGGATCTTATATTCCCATCACAAAGCAGGAGCCCATGCGATCAAATATAGATCATCTGGGTGGAAGTTGTTGGTGTCCAGCTTCTCAGGATTTTCACAGAATCTAGGTCGTACATGTCATATATGCTTTGGTACTGATAATGATGAAGTACAGAGGATGAGCTCTTGGTGCCAGAATAATGCTCTTGCACAAAAGTTAAGAATGCAAGCCCTGAGATAGCACAACATTTTTCAAAAGCTTTACTGCTGAGAGTTGCAGTGTTTGCCTCATAGTGTTAACTAACTTAACTGCAGGACTTTTACTTTTGACAGCATGAATCTAGAGCATGGAAGCCATTGATCCATAAAGCATTCTAGTATCTATCAGAGTCCTCTATGTTCATCCTGCTACTCATGAAAGGCATAGAGGAGTATTCACCTGCAGTCCAGCTGAGGAACTATAGGGTTAGAGAACATTGGACTCTGGCATGACCAGGATGAGGATCAAGGTGTGGGTGTCTCTATCTCCATTGGATGTGTTTTTAAAAAAATCTCATCTTAACAATAATTAGCACGTTATCTCTAAGTTACATCTTCTTGTTCATTTGCTATTTTTGCTAATATTGTCAAAAAGGGGAAATGAAACAAATTACTTCATATATAAGGCATGAGGGCACTAGGCCAGTCTGATATTCTACAAATCATTCAGCACAGTGAAGATTGTCTCCACAGAAGTTGAAGGCCAGTGCAGCAGGAGGCAATCATGTTTATTGCACACATTACAATACAATATTGCATCCTGATCCAAAAACTGTACCTCATGAGTTGCTGCAGAAGGTCAATATTCCCTCACTCAAGATGTTAGTATTCAAGTGGACAGTGGCTGTCAAAATAGAAACTAATTTTACCTTTATCATTAAAGTCAGCCTTAGAATTCTAAAGGGCTTATGTATGTATGGTTATTTCGAGAAGGGGCTATACAGAGTCAAGAAATGAACAGCTCACAGCTTGTAATTGAGAAGTTTAAAGTTTAAAGACTTTAAAAATGAGTTACAACTTTAAACAAACTATTCCATAAGTTTCACCTACCTCACCTACGTAACTGTACTTGCACTTGAGAATCATCCTGTAAAGCCTGGTCCGGTTTTCATCTTCAAATGGCATAGTTCCACTCAGCAAAATATAAGAGATCACACCCAAAGCCCACATATCAACAGCATTGGTGTAAGGTTTTCTCAGTAGGATCTCTGGTGCTATGTACTCTGGTGTACCACAAGTGGTCCTCATGCACCAATCTCCACCTTTGTTCCCAGAATTGGCTAGTCCAAAATCAGTGACGAGGATCTTGGAGTCTGATCCTGGGTGATAATAAAGTAGATTTTCCGGTTTCAAATCTCGATGTGTAATCCCCAGGGTGTGTAGGTATTTTATCCCATCTAAAACCATCTGCAGTACCCTCGTGGCATCTCTTTCTGTAAACGATCCTTTGGCAATGACACGATCAAAAAGTTCTCCACCAGTCGCCAATTCCATCACCATGTAAATGCGATCTTGAGTCTCGAAGACCTCAATCAGCTGGACGATGTTGCGGTGACTGACCCTTCTGAGCACACTGAGCTCAGACTCACAAACTTCCTTTCCTTCTTTTGCCTTGGTCTCAATCATTTTGATGGCAAAGGGCTGCTTGGTGGCCCTGTGTTCAACTCTCACCACCCTGCTGAAACTTCCTCTTCCAATAAGAGCCTTGATGTCATACCTGATTAAAATGAGCAGTAACTTTGGTTACATTTTTTGGATAGAATCTCTTTAAAATGTATTGTTTCAAATTTACAGTTGACAAGATATGACTGGAATCAAATAATAAAAATGTTGGAAACATTCAGAAAGTCAGCCAACATTGGTGGCAAAAGAAACAAAGTTAACAGTTCAAGTTGGAGACCATTTGGCAGAACCGTAAAAATCAAAGTTGAATTAAATGTTCGGGCTTTTGGACAAGTATGTACACGCAATGGGTAAAAAAACAATAAATAAATCAAAACTTCCAAGTTTTATGTTTTTTCCTTACAAGAGATATTCATATAATTATATAATAAAAATGTAAACTTCAACTTAATCCCTCCTAACTAAATTTACCTGCTTATTCAATCAGTGTGTATTTCATGAGAATAAACAAAGTCAATAAGGCAAATATCAAACGGAGAGCATTTCCTAACCTGAAAATAAATGAGCTCATTTGTCTAGATAGAAACTTAGATAAAGCTTGCTTCATCACTCCCCACCAGGCATACAGTTGCCAGACCACAGATTTTCTTTTATGAAGTTGGAAACATTTGATGTATCAGCATAGATTAAACTTTTACCTGTTCATTGGCCAATCATAAGTAAACAATACTGTGAAGATACTTAGACTATGCATTGAATTTCTGAGTCTGCCCCTAATATTTGATTTGTCCCCAAATGCTCTACCAACTGGTATTTTTTGGATAATTTGTCCTTTAATATTTACCACGTAACTCACACGTTTCCAAGTTAACAACTGGATAAATAACAGTAATGAACTGTCAATAGACAAACAGCAAATTCCAGGAATTGTCACATGCAGCAATCCACCATAAATATATTCTGAGTATATTGTTGTTAATGTTCCAAATACAGCCTGATTACACGCTGGTTCTCACAAAATGGTGGATTCACCCCTCCCCCATAGTCTTGCCCCTTTTCAAAACGAGTGGGATAATCATCAAACTTTAGATATACAACTGCGTGTCTGTACATCTCTATTTCAGGGAAGATCTTCCAGCAACCTCTTTCCATTGTTCTTGATCAACTTTACAACTATATCTCAGCAATATACAGATATTTGTTTTCAATATGGGGAATGGTCCACAGAGCAGAATCTTTCACACTTAGCCACCCTCCTTATACAGATAGCCATCTGTCATGCCTTCAGACTTTCTGATTACCAGAGACTTGATCCAGATAGTCTAATGAAGTGCTTTAGCAAGCAAAGTACCATTGCATGGTATCTCCACTGAAGTATAGAGTGATGGATGGATTTAGACAGGAATCTTCATTCTGCATTTCGTTCAAAAGTTCACTTTGATTTGGTGCTCTATGTCAAACATGTAGCAAAGGATTTTTTTTCTACTGCATACTGAAGAAATCTGAAATAAAACAAATGAATTCTTAAGACTTAAAAGCCATGAACAAATAATTCAGGATTTGGGGTTTGTAAAATGGTAATAAGCTCCAAGTTGCTTCAAAGGCACGGTGGACAAGAATGGACAATAAATATTTTCATTTATGGTCAAAGGCAAACACAAAAGGAATTCCACAAACCTGGCCTACAAAGCTGAAGGTTTGCTGCTAACAATATAAGAGACAGAAAGGGAGGAATATAGAGCCATCAAGAATAAAGGAAGCTGATGGTTTTTGATACCTATGCCTATTATTCAATTTGTGGAAGGAATATTTGCAAGTGTTAGAAGGGAGCACATTTCAACCAAAGGACTAACTCCCACGAGACTAGCTATTTGATCCACACTGTAAAGACTAATTGGTTCAGGGGTGGTGCTGAGGTGGTGCTTGCTGGTGCTATAGCACCAGCAGAAATTACCATAGCACCACCAAGAAATTAACTGAAATTTGACATACAAATTACAGCTGTTTTGCTTTCTCTGTATAATTTTGAACACAGCTTGTCTCTCCAGTTGATCTAGTGAAGCAGCTCCCCCAATTACCATAGCACCCACGCAGCAGTAAAGTTATAAACTCTGTGCTGGTCTAAGGTCAGATCCACTCTACACTTCTGCTTATTTGTTCATTGTCAGTATCTTGCCGTTGCTGTCCTCAGATCAGTTAAGCTGATCTAAGATCACTTAAGGTGGTGACATCACTCACTCTCACTCACGTGAGAGGTTGATAGTATACATCCAGGCGTAGATCCATGGTCTCGCGAGACTAATGGATGCCACACACACACACACATTGTGCTTTTACAAGCGAGCGTGGGCCTGGCACGTGCATTATTTTGGCCGGTATGAAAAATGGATTGATTTTTAGTCAGAAAACGACCTCATCCAGAGGAATCAGTGGTTTCTCAGCCTGAGCCTGTTTTAATTGAAACTGACATGCAGAGAGAAGTAAGTGGGGATGAGGATGACAGCAGTTCATCGAAGGAGTGTGAGGGTGAAGTAGAGGAACAAGAAATGGAGTGGAATTCAGAAGAGAACATGGATGAATCTGCTCTTTAGTGTTAGTGGGAATACTGTCAGCGATGTTAGCCAGCGGCCTGAGGAAGGACCACGTCGGCCAGCATTGAAAAAGTACCCTTTGCAACAGTTTGGCAATCAGCAAAGGAGTTTTATTCATGGCTGGTTTGACCTGTACTCCTGGTTGGAATATTCGATCACGAAAGATACTACGTTCTGCTTCGCATGCAGGCATTTCCTGTGTGGAGGACATGGGTTCCATTCTGAGTCTACCTTCACTATCACCGGTTACCGCAACTGGCGGAAAGCTACAACAGCTTTGAAAACCCACCATGTAAGTGCAGCTTATAAGTTTGCTATGGAGGCATGGGCCGAATTCAGATTGAGAAAACAAGACGGTTCAAGATTGGGAAATATGCTTGATAAATGACATGCAAAGATTGTCCAAGAAAATCGTGGGTATATGAGAGCAGTGGTTGTGTCTCTACGCTATACTGCGTGACAAGGCATTGCCCAGCGAGGACACCAGAGGATGATGGATCTGGCAATAGGGAAAACTTTGTTGAGTTGCTCAGTGTAATTGGGAAGTTTGATAAGACTGTAGCTAAAAAAAAAGAGGACAATCCTGGAAATGCAAAGGACACCCATCACTGTATCCAAAATGAAATTATAGGTATTATGGCAGATATGGTCAGACGTCAAAGAAGTGCAGAAATCAGGGAAGCTGGATATTTTGCCATCATGGTCGATGAAAGTAAAGACTTGAGTAAAAAAGAGCAAATATCAGTGGCGGTGTGGTATTTGAATAACGAAACAGTGCTTGAAGAATTCATGCACTTCACTCCAGCAGAAGGGTTGGACACTGAGTCGCTTCTTAAAAGCGTTGAACAGACACTCGCCCAGTGTGTTATTGATAAGAACGCGTGTATAGGTCAGTGTTATGACGGGGTGGCAGTGATGTCCGGGTGCAATAACAGAGTACAAGAGAGGTTCAGGAAAGAGGTCCCCAGGCATTATATATACACTGCCATGTTCACAGACTTAACCTTGTTTTAGTGGATGTTGTGAGCAATGTATAACGAGCAGGTGAGTTTTTTGAAACTGTGCAGCTGCTTTACAACTTCTTTTCAAACTCTGTTGCCCACGATCTTTTCATGAAGAAACAGAGAGAACTGGAATCAACTGCACAGCCTGTTGAGTTGAAGAAATTGTCAGAAACATGCTGGGCATGGCAGTATACAGCTTTGTGGGCTATAAGGAAATCACTCCCTGCCATTCTAGCTACACTACAGGATATTATGGGTCAACCAAATGCACGGAGGAAAACGGAGGCCAGAGCTGTAAATGGATTGATTGACAAGCAGTTTGCTTTACTTCTCACTCTGTTTGAGGATTTATTCCGAGTCACCAAGTTCATGTCAGACCAGCTACAATCTCCCAGTTTGGAGCTTTCATCTGCTGTGGACTTGGCTCAGTCTGTTATCAATGCACTCTCAGCAAAATGGGGAGAGGAATCATGGAGTGAAATTCAGGGAAGAGCTAGGGACTTGTGTGTCAAGGCCGGTATACAGAGCACATGAAAGGAGACAGGCCCAGCACCCCGCTGCCTACATGATTTTGTTGTTCAGGCATAAACTGAACACACCTGTCACATCCTCTGATGATTGTCTTTGGTCAATGGCCCAATACTATGGAGTGACTGAAGTGAACCTGACTGCAGAGCTACATCAGGTTCGGTGTCTGCTGGAAACAAAACAAAAGCAAGGACAGACAGTGAATGACACAGTGGAATTTCTAGCTCCAATGAGACCCTACCGCAATGCACTTATAGATTTATGCAAACAGATCTGCATATCACTGATTCTACCTGTGACATCTGCCTCATGCAAACGGAGTTTCTCTTGCCTCAGATGCCTCAAAAACTACCTAAGGAATAGCAGCGGCGATGCTTGGAACAGCAACTTGGCCCTGTTGGCCATAAACAGCCGGAGGACCAAAGCACTTGACATCCAGAAAATCATTGATGCTTTCACTACCAATCACAACAACAGATGGATTGTTCTTCTCTGAAAACTTCAATGCTGAGTGCAGTTAATTTTTAAAAAAATTTGGGCCAAGACTAATGCTGAATATTATTACTATTATTTTGTGGTGGATACCCCATAGTCCTCATGTTTCCTGCAAATCTTAAAATATTACACTTACTGCTATTAAGCCTACTGGTTTTACTTAGACCTCCAAGCGGTGATTCTGTTGATTTTTGTTTTAAATTCAGTAGCTGAATTAATTGAGGTATTGCATGGTCAGAGTACGATTTGTCCAACTCCTGGTAAAGCCTTGCATCTGTTGTTTGCCTTATTTGACTTTAATAATGGTGTATCTTTTGGCATTGTCTGTCTATGTATTGTGAATAGCAGTGGACGTTGTGGGTTAGTGTTGTGTTTTTCAGTTGAAAAGGACACATTTGACGCTGATTGCGGGATTGGTGCGTGATTCACATTGTGCGCTGTGGGTCAGATGCTCTGTTGGTTTGTTTGTTTATGCTCTGTGTAGCTCAGGTTGTGTCCGATGTTGTTGACACTGTCACAGTTCACTTCCATATTATATCTATCAATTGCTGTTGCTTGTGAATCAACAGCGGCATTTATAGCAGGCACATAATGCTTGAAACTGACTTTTGAACGCCATGCGTCTGGCCTTGTGAATACATATTACCATACAGTATATCCCTTAGCACCATCACTGAATCATTCAGCCCCACTGTAGCACCAGCAAGAAAAAATCTCTGGCGCTGCCACTGAATTGGTTGCATAACTTTACACATTGTGAAAAAAGAAATTCATTCTCTATCTGTACAATCATAAAAATGTTGAATTTACAGTATATGATACCTTTCTTATGTTGAAATATTCCAAAGCACTTCACAGGAGAGTTACCAAATAGAATTTAGCAACTAACTATAAAGAGATATCACAGTTGCTGACCAAAACTTTATATTCAAAACACCTGAAATGTGGGGAGGTAGAAGGCAATAAATTCAAATGGATTTCCAGTGTAGTGTCTAAACACTAAAGAACAACTATCAAAAGCATCACAGGCAGAATATTTGCATGAATTATTGCTGACATCTTTATTGCTGAATTGCAATGAAGTTGAACAGATTGTGCACAGATTTAGTTATGGAGGGATAATTTGGGAACAGTTTCTTTCCAACTGTGATAAGACTGCTGAACGGATCCTGACTTGGATCTGGGCCGTACCCTCCAAATATCCAGACCTGCCTCTCAATTTTTTTGCACTACCTTACTTTCCCTTTTCTATTTTCTATTTATGATTTATAATTTGAATTTTTAATACTTACTATCGATTTGTACTCCAGGGAGCGCAAAGCGCAGAATCAAATATCACTGTGATGATTGTACGCTCTGGTATCAATTGGTTGGCGACAATAAAGTATAAAGAATAAAGTATTTTGTGGCGGTGCCAGGGAGTTGAGGGTCAGGTTAGGGTTTAGTGAAGGGATGAGGAGGAGCTAGGGTTTAGAGGCAGTCAATGAAGAGTTAAGGGAAGGAGCTGAATTTCGGTGTCCAGGTCAGTGCGCTGAGTGGTCAAAAGGCCAATTATCCAACGTTCAGATTGGCAGATGCTGAGGACAGAGACCAATAATTCCCAAGTCAGAAGACCATACAGGTAGGCAGCATGAGGGCCAGTAACCCCTCAGGTTGCCTAGCCCCAGGGATGGAAGTCCATGCGGACAGGAGAAACAGGGTCCGGTGACCTCCTGAGGTCAGCAAGTCCCTGGGTCAAAGGTGTATGAAAGCCCAGTTGCCAAAGCCCCATGATTGGCGAGTTCTGGTGTCGAGGTCAAAGTCCCATGAATCAGAATCATATTTAATATCACTAGCATATTCGTGAAATTTGCTGTTTTGCAGCAGCAATAGATTTCCATACATGCTAATAAGTAACTATAAATTACAATTAAGAAATATATTTTTAAAAATTAAAGTAGTGCAAAAAGGAAAAAAGGTGAGGTAGTGTGGGTTTATTGTCCATTCAGAAATCATATAATACAGAGGAAAAAGCTGTTCCTAATGTATTGAGTGAGTGTCATCAGACCTATGAAACTCCTTCATATTAGCAATGAGAAGTGGGCATGTCCTGGGTTATAAGGGTCCTTAATGATGGATGCTGCCTTTTTGAGGCATCACTTTTTCAAGATGTCCTGGATGCTGAGGAGGCTAGCACTCCTGATGGAGCTGGCAGAGTTTAGAACTTTCTGTAGCTTTTTCCAGTCCTGTACAGTTACCCCTCCATACCAGATGGTGATGCAACCGGTTAGAATGCTCTCCATAGTACATTTGTAGAAATTTGTGAGTCTTTGGTGTCATATCAAATCTTCTCAGGCTCCGAATGAAATATAGCCACTACCATACTTTCTTTGTAATTGTATCAATATGTTGGGTCCAGGATCAATCTTCAAACATGCTGACATCTAGGAATTTGAAACTACTCGTGCTTTCCACTGCTGATCCCTCAATGAGGACTAGTCAGTGTTCCCTCGATTTCCCCTTGAAAAAGTCCACAATCAATTCCTTGCTCTTAATGATGTTGAATGCAAGATAGTTGTTGCGACACCACTCAACGAGCTGATCTATCTCTCTCCTGTACGCATCCTCATCCCCATCTGAAGTTCTGCTAATAGCTGTGTCATTGGCGAATTCATGGATGGAGTTTGAGTTTTGCCTAGCCACACAGCCGTGGATGTAGAGACAGTAGAGCATTAGGATAAGCACATATCTTTGAGTTATTCCACAGTGGATTGTCAGTGAGGAGGAGATGTTGTTTCTGATCCACACTGTCTGTAGTCTCCTGATGAGGAAGTCAAGAATTCTGTTGCAGAGTGGGGGTACAGAGGCCCAGATTTTCAAGTTTGTTGATGAGTACAAAGGGGATGATGATGACAACTGCTGAACAGAAATCAACAAACAGCAGCCTGATGTAGGTATTTCTGTCATCCAGGTGATCCGTACCTGAGTGGAGAGCAAGTGAGATTGCATCTACTGTAGATCTATTGTGGCGATAGACAAATTACAGTAGGTCCAGGTCTTTGCTTAAGTAGGAGTTGATTCTGGCCATGAACAACTGCTCAAAGCACATCAGCACAGTAGATGTGAGTGCAATCAGTCTATAGTAATTGAGACAGCTCACCCGCATCTTCTTGGGCACAGGTATAATTGTTGTCCTTTTGTAGCAGGTGGGGACCTTTGACTGCAGCATTGAGAGTTTGAACCCACCAGAGGGTCGCATAAGTTTTCAGTACCCTACCAGGACTGATGCCTTGTGAGAGCTCATGCTCTCAAAAGAAACGTTGGTGTCAGCAGGGATTCACACGGTGTAGTTTCGAAGCATGAATAAAAAGCATTGAGCTTATCTGGGAACGAAGCATCACAGCCATTCATAATGTTAAGTTTCACCTTGTGGGAAGTAATGGCCTGCAAATCCTGTCAGAGCTGACATGCATCCAATTCCATCTCTAACTTCAATCGAAATTGTCTTTTTGCTCTTAACAATAGCCTTCTATAGGTTGTACCAGGACTACTTCCATAGCTCTGGATCACCGGTCGTGAATGCCACAGATCTAGCCCTCAGCAGACTACAAATTTTCTGGGTCATCCACAGCTACTTTTTGTCTGGTACATTCTCGAAGGCACACACTGAACCAATAGGTCTTGATGAAGTTGATGGCAACTGGGCTGTATTCATTCAGATTTGGAGATGAATCCCTGAATATTGTCCAGTCCACCCATTCAAAGCAGCCCTGTAAGTACTCCTCTGCCTCTCTTGACCTCACCAATCAAAGTCCTGGTGTCCAAATTGAGTCCAGAGTTAGAAGCCCAAAGTTGGAGATTCCAGAGGTCAAGGCACAAATATCAAAGCCGCATGAGTCAACATGTCAGGAAGTCAAAGGCTCTATGTTTGTGAGTCTGAGAGTCTGTGACCTAGGACTGGAGGCCCAGAGGCAGCCTATGCTGGAGTTGGAGACTGTGTGAGTGGATGACTGGTGACAGTGGGGAATAGGTGCATGCTTTTCTGTTGCTGTTCTGTTTTGTTGTTGCTCATGTTGTTTTGCTGAACACTGTGGGCATGCTATGTGAGTGTTGGAATGTGTAGCCAGTCCTGAGGGCTGCCCCAGGACACCTTTAGATGTGTTGTTTTAAAAAATACAAACCTCTCATTTCACTGTAAGCTTCGATGTACATGTGATAAATTTGAATCTATTTTCAGCCATTGAATTAGGTAGAGGATTGCCAACATTTCTGCTTATTTTGTTTACGTTTTAGTTGACTGCATTTTGATTAGCTGTTTGCAATTGTATAGCATAATCTGACAGTGAATTTCCAGAGGATCTCCTTTTTCCGGCATGTCTTGTTGGGTTTATACTAACTACTCTTGCTGGTTTTGATTCATGCTGTAAATATATTGAGTTTGGGCCTATCTCCCTTTGTATGTGGAAAATGTGAATGCTAAAACTATGAATTTAAGTTTCACTTATTTGTTTAATTGTACTAAAATTAGGTAAAATTGATAGAAATAACAAATGCTACTTTTTTTGTAGTTAGTAACTTGTTTCAATCCAATTCTGCTAGTCAGGTTGAAAATATAGTGTCCTCTGTCCTCAACTTCAGAAGCAGCAAATAGTATAGGAAAGCTACTGCACTGATTCACCCTCAAAAGGCTCTCAGTATATGATGAGAATTTCCTTTTGCAATTACTGCTGTTTGAGTAATGAGGGTGAAGAGGAGTTTTATTTCAATTTTTAAAGTAACGAAGGATTTTTATAGAATAAATAGAATATAAGTATCACCACTGCCAAGAAGATGAAAATTAGTGTATGTAGTTAAATAAATGAGCAGTGATTAGGGAAAAATTATTTTGAGGAGTTGCGAAAGAATAAAACATATTACCAAATGGGCTAGGCAGGGAAATATTTGCACAAGGGAATAACATTTCCATTCCATTCAGAATTAGTTGGTTCTGCCTCTTGCTCCTTCAAATTACGGAAAATGAAGGAACTATTCTGTTTTGTTGTTACCAGTATTTATTTATTGGTTCCATCCTCAGCATTTTCTTTATTACTTCCTGCTGAACATCAATCACATTGAATCTGTTTACCCAATTCAAATTCACTAGAACTCCGGTTCTAGTACCCAGGTGACAGTGGTCACCTATTATTCTATTTTTTTAGTTTAATACTGTCCACACATTTTGAAAAAAGCAAATATTTAGTTTAAGACCTTCAGTTAAACCACTTTTACTAAACATTAAAACTCAGTGAAGAGCGGCCATCAAGTATTGTAAGTGTGCTGTTGATAGACTGACAAAGGTCAACAATTATGTTGCAACAGGTTATTTGTCTAACCTGTTTCCTCACCAAAGAGATGATCTATTAATTAACTCTAAATATTTCCGCCTATTCTTCAACTGTTACTTACATAAATATTCTAAGTTTTGGTACCAGTATCCTTACTTTAAATCCTGTTCCTCATCCTGGATACTAAGAGTGGAATTTATCCTTTCTGTTCCTTTCAACTATTGAAAGCATCATTCAAACTATCTTTTCACCATTCAAATGCCATGGTGTACAACCCTTGACTAGTCACTTTGTATAGCAAACCATTAAATGGCAGAGAAACCATGGAGAGTGCCCTGTCTGGCTGCATCATTGTGTGGTACAGAAGCTGCAAGGCAGAGGACTGCAGGCCCTAAAGTAGACAGTAAAAACTGTCGCGAGGATCAGCGGGGGTCTCCCTCTCTCCATTTGTGATATTTACAGGGTATGTTGCAGACGAAGGGCCCAAAGCATCGTTGAGGATCCCCACTACCATCTCACAATCTCTTTGACACACTCCCGTCAGTCAGGAAGGAGGTACAGAAGCATCAGGGCTAGGACCAGGAGACTGAGTAACAGCTTCTTCCCTCAGACTGTGAGATGAATGAGTACCCTGACACCAGCGAGGTCTTGTCACTAGGTCAGCAAGATGTTCATCTGTACTGTATTTTTCTACATGCATTTTGAATTATTTTTATTGACTTATTTATATAATAATATTTTGGTTTATGTTCTGTGTGTGATATATGTTGTGTGGGTGCACCGTAGTCTGGAGGAACATTGTTTCCTTTGGTTGTATAAATGTACAGTCAGACGACATTAAAATTAAACATGAAATGATATAAACACACTGTCACTACAATGTTTTTGTGGGATAGTGCTGTGGTAAAGGCTTAGACAATTAAATGAACAGCTTGCACATCTAACATCCTAAATGTCCCTTTAATGGCTACATGTGGAACGCTATCTGCAATATTTCTAACTATAGGTACTCTGGGAGGACAGGTTCTAGATAATGACCTTTCATTTTATTATTTAATTCAGCTTTAAAATTCACATGCATGCCTACTTTGTATCTGTATGAGTACTGTACTGTGCTCAGTTCTGGTCGCCTCACTACAGGAAGGACGTGGAAGCCATAGAAAGGGTGCGGAGGAGATTTACAAGGATGTTGCCTGGATGGGGAGCATGCCTTATGAGAATATATTGAGTGAACTCGGCCTTTTCTCCTTGGAGCGACGGAGAATGAGAGGTGACCTGATAGAGGTGTATAAGATGATGAGAGGCATTGATCGTGTGGATAGTCAGAGGCTTTTTCCCAGGGCTGAAATGGTTGCCACAAGAGGACACAGGTTTAAGGTGCTCGGGAGTAGGTACAGAGGAGAAGTCAGAGTAAGTTTTTTACCCAGAGAGTGGTGAGTGCATGGAATGAGCTGCCAGCAATGGTGGTGAAGGTGGATACGACAGGGTCTTCTAAGATACTTTTGGATAGGTACATAGAGTTTAGACAAGTAGAGGGCTATGGTAGTAATTTCTAAGGTAGGGACATGTTCGGCACAACTTTGTGGGCCGAAGGGCCTGTATTGTGCTGTTGGTTTTCTATGTTTCTATGTATCCTTTTCTAATTCTGCCACTGCCCTACAACGACTCATTGATCATCAGGGAATAGTTTGAGATCTGCTGCTTTAGTTTCACACTTTTTATAAATGATTGTTTGACAGAGCGTACAAATGGCTGGAGAGACTCACACCCCAGCATGCTCCGGTCCACAACATGCCTTCCCACTCTGTCACTGCGGTGCCAGTCATTGGATTACCCCCACTGTTGATGCCGTTCATCCGAGTTTCTGATAGAAGCGCAATCCCTTTACCATTAAAACCATCATCGCACCAACTTCAACTCGTTTCTCGGGATTTGATAACTGTACAACTTCTCACTTCTTTCAGGTCATTTGCCCCCTCAAAATAACACTCACGTTTGGATAATCCGCCCGCAACCTCTGAACTGTCACTTATTCGCTTGGTGGTCTCTTGCACTAAGGTCATGCTCCCACATCTCGGATCCTCTTCACAAAAACAAACCGTTTTATCGTAATAACAACTGCGTTGATATGGCGGAGTTTACTGATAAGAATAAGAAAACAAAAGTCAGTGCTCGAATTCTGTAACCAAGCATTTTCTCTCCAAATTGCCCCCATCCTCGCCACCGTTCAGGATGGAAGAATCTTGACCTTACCATCCGTGTGCAGGGAAGTTCATTCGGAAACTAACACAGAATGCCATTTCCCACTCCTTATTAATCACTGTAGAGCACAATTTATGGAACAAGGTGAGCTGGGATACACGCGCCTTTAGGCACAATGACTAAATGTTTTGACAAATAAAAATAGCAAGTTGCGGGCAACATCTGTGATGTGAGGAACAGAATTAGCTCTCGGTGTTAACTGTTTTTCTCCACAAATCAAGTTTGCTCTGCTATGTAATTTTCTGCGCTCTCTGCTTCTTTTCCAGCATCTATTTCTCTTTTTTTGCTTTACCAGTAACCTATGATTGAGAAGCGTGGACTCCTTCCTGCGACTCGGCGCACAGCGACTAACAACTGTTATAACCTATAGATAAGAAACTGCAGTAATTGGTATTCATTAAAATAAAGAGAATGTTAATTAGGTTATAGGTTGGTCTAAACCGGCTGCTCCCCTCAAAACTAATTTGAGAATTGTTTGCCCGGTTACCTTGCTGTGACTTTCGGGTCAAACTTGGCTCGGTACTTTGCCACCTTGGTTTTACTTGCTCCTTCGGGACAACCAGCGTCGCTCTGCCCACTGCCCAGTCCCTTGGATTCCGCTTTGTGTGGTCCGTCATCACACACCTTGGACTTGCAGTTTACCACCGTCTTCACAAAGTCCACATAGCAGTTCCTCGGCGACTCTGGCAGCACTTTACTCGTCCCGCAGCCCATCACTCGGACATTGTGGAATCAGCTTGCTGCATTTGATCACCGCAGACTGAGATCTCCTCCCTCCGATGAGCGAACACCAGGTAGCGCCAGTCCTGCTCACCGCATCGCAACACTGCCGCCCTCAAGCGACCAGGCAAGCAAAGGGCACCAGTAATTCAGAAGATCACTTTCCTTCAAAATTGGCTCAGCGTGGAATAAAGACCAGCCCACTACCCATAACACGTGAGGAGAAGTGCCCGATGATCTAATAACAGATGAGGATATCACCGACAATAAACCCAAGTGGATGTTACCAACAAAAGACCTGTCTGCATGTTTATGAAGGCATGACATCCTCACTTGGAATATAGCCCCTTGCCTTCAGGGTCGCTGGATCTAAATTCTGCAACTCTCATCAGGGATGCTCAGTAAACTGGGTCACCAACATCCTTTCAAGGATTAACACATGCTGGCCTTGCAAATTGCACTCATTTCCAGCAAAATAAACAAATAACAGTTAGTCCATCAAATACAATTTTTTCAGGTGGCATTAAACCATAATAATGCTTGTGATTGCAGAATTTTCTACTTTTAGTTCAATATTCTAGCATCTGGTGTACTTTGCTTTTGAGCAAATGGAAGAACTTGCTTCTGAAAAATTTGAGTAACACATCTGAAACCAAATTACATGGACTAACAACTCGACCTCACCATAATTTCCACATCATTGGCATGTGTACAGATTGTCACTTCAGTGAGTTTTCTACATTTGGACCAACTCCTTAATTATGTTTAATGGCCAAGTACACAAAGGAAAGAGAATGAGAAAATAAACTTTGATCATAATTACTGGAGTGGAAAGTGCTAAAGATTTCTGATTGTTTGCCCCACTGGGGGTATTCTGTTAACCAGCCCCTTCCCTGCAAGTTGGTTTTGATATTAAAAAGGATGAGAGGAGGGAGACAGTTTTCTGAAAAAAAGGGACATAATGTCAGTGAACCTGTGGTAATCTTATTAGTGTTTCTTAATTTCAATGGTGACCTGGTAGCGTAGTGGTCATTTATTTATTTGTTTATTGACGTGGAATAGGTCTTCTGAGCCATGATATCTAACAATTCCCCAATTTTATTGCTAGCCACTGACCTACCAACTAGTAAGTCTTTGGAATGTGGGAGGAAACTGGGGCATCCGGAGGAAACCCACGTAGTCATGGGGAGAATGTACAAACTCTTTACAGGCAATGGTGGGAATTGAACCCTGGTCATCTGTACTATAAAGCCCTGTGCTAATTGCTACAGTACTGTGCCGCCCTGCTCAACAATTTACAGTACCAGCGACCAGGGTTGACCAGGGTTCAATTCCCACCACTGTCTGTGACGAATTTGTTGTCTTCCCATGGGTTTCCTCCTTGAGCTCAGGTATCTTCTCACAGTCCAAACACATACCAGTCGTTAGGTTAATTGGTCATTGTAAATTCCCTGTGATTAGGTTAGGGTTAAATTGGGGGTTGCAGGGCGACATGGGTCGAAGGCCTGAAATGGCCTGTTCTGCGCTGTATCTCAAGAAATAAAAAAAATGAAGAAAAATCCCAACAACATTACATTAAAAGTACCATTTTAATATATTAACGGGTTGACTTGCTTGATTTAAATTGGGATCTATTGCCATCTAGTGACCAACTTTATTAGTTCGATAGGTAGTAGGAGTAAAGCAGTAGGTAAATCCAAATTTTAAAAACTTAATTAGGTCAAACTAATTTTGTTGGATTTGGTTGTGACTTTTGTGGAGATATTCTGAGGAAAATGCTAGTGAAAATGCAATGAAACTAATTTACAGAAATGTAGGAGCACAGAATATTGAATAGTCCATTCTTCCCCACCCATCATGTTCAACAATAATTTGAGCTAACTGGTATTTGAACTAATTCCATTGCATTTGTCCCTTGTCACCCAACAAATTTGATCAACAAAACTTTAGCAATCTTAGATGAAAAATTGTTTGTTTCTTTTGATGGGGTAGCGGTCTCCCATAACCCTGTACAAGTAGAAATTTGCCCAAACTTCACTCCTGAATGAGCTGAGTTCAACTTTCAGAAGTCATTTCCACATCCTTTATTTAGCAACTGTTGGAATAGTTTCTATCTATCTACTCTATAAGTTACTTTTAATATCTCACACTGCACAACCTGTCATTGTTGTTAAATTCATGAAGTCCAAGAGTTACATGGGTAAATCTTTCTTCATAGTTCTCCAAAGACGCAGTATATATCGTTCTTCACAATTGTCCTAACCTAGGCTTGGTATGATTGGAACATACTTTTGATTCCTTTGCATTTTAGTCATTTGGCCATTATAGGCCAGTATTCCACAAGTATCTGACAATGAATCTTGAATCTGACGTATTAATTCTACTTCTCTTCCCAGTGATGCTGCCTGACTTGAGTGTTTCCAATATTATTGTTTGTTTTGAAATTTCCATATCACATAAGCTTTTGTGATTATTTTCTGTATTTATCTGAGGCATTTAATAATCCATGTATCATTTCTAGCTTTTCATATTTTTGTATGTATACAATTCTGTACTTATTTGAGTCATACCTTCACTTAATCTATTATTGAAGATGTCACAGCAATCCACTGCAACCAAGGAAGATCCCAGTTTGTTCTTTTGAAGATGTCCTTGACGCTGGGGAGGCTAGTGCCCATGATGGAGCTGACTAAGCTTACAACTTTCTGTAGCTCTTTCCAGTCCTGTACAGTGGCTCCGCCATACCATATGGTGATGCAACCCGTTAGCATGTTCTCCATGGTACATCTGTAGAAATTCTGGTACTTGCTTGACTTTCATATATGCACTCAGCTTCTGTGATTGGAGAGTGCACGGCTATAGAAAGCAAAGGAGTGAAGTGTAGCCCTTGCCCCTGGAACCCAGGCAACTCATTGTGCTGCAGTGTTTTCTCTTGAGGATGACAGTGTTACATGCGTTCTCTTGTAACCTAGACCTGATCATGAGGTGACTCTTCTAAAGATTCACCACCACCTTTACATTGAGACTTTCTCCATTGGTGAAGAGGTCTGCAGAATTAGTTGAGGCCATATATAGTGTACCAGACCTGATTTAGTATTGTTTCAAATTTTTCTGCTTAGGGAAGCAGAAGATATTACTGACTGGTTGTTAGTTATGTTTAGGGCAGCAGTGAAGTTCTTCTATCTCTGTCTGTCCTTGGCCATCTTCTCTATTGTGCCTTGGTGTGGCTCAGGGACCTCACACACACAGATGTAGAAAGATACTTCATTGCTGTTTCTGTAACTCTTTTTTCCTGACCAGTCAGGGTTGTTAGCCCTGAGCTGAATCTCCAAACCTGGAGGACCAGTGGACCAATATTAGCCTGGCCTCTGCCCTTTTACCTGTTTGGCATGGGTGACCCTACCAAGAGCCAAAGCACAAGGCCCTGATTCCAGCTCTCTGAGAAATGCAAGCCTCCAAACCCTATAGCAAAGTTGTGGTCTCCTTGGAGGTGACTGGCAGTTGAAGCCAACTAAACACTGAATAAATAATAGAAAACCTTTTCCTCCTGGCTACAACATTTCCTAAGCAGACCACTACAATCTGTACGGATTGGAAACGATATCTCCACCTCACTGACAATCAATACCAGTGCACCCCAGGGATGTGTACTTAGCCCACTGCTCTAATGTCTCTACACCCATGTCTGTGTATCAACCTACCTTTGTAAATTCCAGGAAAGTAGGGTACAGCTTTGTATGTTTGGGACATTGGACAGGAATTTCTAAAATGTCTTTCACCTGGACACTTCTGTTTCATCGCTCAGAAGATTTTTTAAAATGATAGTGAGTTATTAATAATAACACAACGGGGTGACCCACTGGGGCACCCTTTGAAAGAAGGGTAGTGCAGTCTGATGTGACCAGAATGAACATTAAATGTTCCTGATTGCTATTGGTATTGCTTTGCTTTAGAAACTGAAGTAGAAAACCTCAGTTTATTAAAGAAGAACACCGCGTAGCAAAGCAAATATAGCTCCTTTTTTAACGAAGGAACCCGGATGCAAGATTGGATCACTCTAACCACATGGAGAGTCGAGAGCGGCTTCTGGCTGAGTGGCAAAATATAGGCCCATAACAAATCTAGGCCCGGAGTGTTACGCTGTTGCGGGGCTTGGGTCCTAATGCAAAGCTCGTCAAACTGTCCGCTATTTAGACACCGGCCCATATAGACTGGAAAGGCAGGGTGTTGGGACAGGAGTTGAGAGTCAGGCCGATTTCGCTTGCTCTCCAGTGATGTTCACTGCTTTCTCTGTGAGACTACCCCGGTTGCTGTGCTTCATCTCTGTGAGCTTTGCAGTGATTTGCCCAGTTAATATGATGAACTGAGACTGAGGCTTGGGCCTACTCCATGTTCCTCCGACAATTTGGATCTAAGGACTCAATCTGGTTTAGATGCTGTGCTCATTTCTATTGTTTGCACAATTTGTGTTTTTTTCTCTCTCTCTGCGCGTTGGGTGTTGCTCTTTATTTTTTTTAAATTGGGTTTTTTCAGGTTTCCTGCTTTGTGGCTGCCTGTACACAGTCAAATCTCAAGGTTGTATAATTTATACATTTTTAATAAGAAATGTACTTTGAATCTTTGAGATAGAATACTGAGAATCATGGTATTTTTCCTGCACCAGTATGGTTTAGTTTATTAGACCACCCACTCTATTTGTCAGTTATTTTGGAAGTTTCTGCAATGTTAGCTTGGAAATAGATTTTCTGCGGCAATCTTAAAAGTATCATTGTAACTTATTTACCAGTACATTGCAGAAGGATTCAGTAACAGAGACAGAAACCACGCAGTTCCATCTGCATGAATCACTCCTGGGAAGGTTAAGACATCTGCTGCAATGAAGCTGTCTTGTAACCGCAATGCACTTCAACAGACAGCTGACTAGACTTGTGAAGGGTGGTGCCTCCTGTTAGCTTCTGTAATTCACAGCCCTTTCCTGTGGAAAGCAGCTTATGATATGCTCATGATAAAGCTCCCTTTTATATTTGCTCTGTTCTTAGTTGCATCAGAATTTCTAGGGAACTATCTACAAAGGCAAAAGGTCAGCTTGGGGTTGCCAAGGTTGGAAATGGACTAACTAGGAACACTGGAGATATGAGGGGGTAATGATATAGGATTTGAGGGTGACTGAAAAAAGAGGCCTGAGTTTTCAAATTAAATCCATAAGGAGGCTAAAACTTGAAATCTCACCCCTGCTAATCTGTAATTTAACCTTTGTAATTAAAATGATGAATTTAAAATAAGCATCTTCTTGCTTTAAATTCTTTTATGTCCTTGTCAAGTTCTCGTAAAGTAACCTCCACCTTTTTTGCCTCTTCCTTCCCACTGTGACCCTTTGTGGATCCCCAGTTGTGAGAAATACTATCAGCCGATTGTATTATTCTTTCTTCCCTTAATAAGCACTTAGGCCATACCTACTTGATCAAAGTTTTGATCATTGATTTCTGTTAGCTCCTCCTTTAGCAACCATTTTATTAGCAGTCTTTTTATGCTGCTGTTCTACAATTCTATTGTTCTCCAACTGCTTATACTGCTGTTTTCTCTCTATGTTCTTTGCCAACTGACAGAACGCACACAGGTCGTGGATGCAGGAATACACATAAAGCTGGACAGGAACCAGAAATATCTTGTAAGGGATTAGGGACAAATAGATTATAGAAATTTTAGTTTATTATTTCTTTATGGAAGGCACTGTGAGGTAAATGAGTGCTGGAGAAAACAAACCTTTATCATCTTTGAAGCCAAACTCAGCATCAATATGGTCAAATAAATACTACCTGAGGCAATGAATAAAGCTCTTTCTCTGCAGTCAGCCAAGAACAACACTCTGGTTTTCTCGAGTTGACGTTGCTAAAAGAATCTATTTTTCCACAGTCTTCAAAGCTCTGAAGTTCTGAAAAGTTTAGTGCAGGGCATTGGGAGTAATGGGGGAGAAGGGCACAGAGGGGAAAATGAAAGGTGGAGGAAATGACAATTTGTTTAGAGGTATTGAATGTAACTTTTCTACAAATGTCCACCATGGGGTGCCCAAAATGCCATCCAGTAATTCAGCCCTCAAAGTTCTGGCAAATCAGTTTTATTTGCACTTGAGATTCTTATTTTCTGATTGCTGCTTCAGGCCTAAAGCTTTGCATGGGGATGTATTTCATAGCATGCCTTCATTAATGATTCAGTCTTAAATTAGAACATCAGTTGATGTCAACTGCATCAACAGCCTGGACTCCAGCCGCTAGGAATGTTGATTAAACCTCTAACATGCCCCGTGAGCACTCATGGGACAGGGACGCTGAGCACAATAATCCAGATATGCAGACCTCCACAATCCTTGCAGAGTACCATTGTCATGGTGACTGAACCCAGGCGTGGAGCAATGACAAACAAGTGTATTCATTGGAACTCCAACTAAACTTCGGTGGCATGACCGAGCAATGCCGTGAGACGAATCAAGCTCGAAACACATACAAGGACCCTGCAATAAGCGCTAAGTGAGAGTCCACTTTAAATAATCACAGCAGGCCGAAGACCCATGCCAGTCAAAATAAACTCACTAAGATTAAACAGAAAGCACAAGGGCTTTAACGACTCCAGATAAAATGACAATTAACAAATACAGGTGCAAGGCTGGCAGGGCTGATGACAACAGGCTAGACTTAGGAGATTTTTCATGTATCTCACAAATAGTTCATGGCATTGTATTCTTGTTCTTAGGCCTTCACCTTCTCCCACTTTGGGGAAAACTGCATTTCTTCAAACCCATAGAGAAGTTGTAATGGTGATGTGGGGAGTGACTCACCGATGAAGTGCTTAGCAAACTGTTAAATTGTAGAGGCGGACCAGTGAACGTATGGACTTTTAGAGTTATAGAAAGATTACAGCACAGAAAGCCATTCAATCCATCAAATCCTTATTGGCACTCTATTTTCACCCCACTCACCAAACCCTTCCCTAAAACCTTGCAATTAGTCTAATTCCCTTTTGAAGATGTAATGGAAAATGCCTCCACCACAACTACAGACAGCACATTCCAGATTTTAACCATATGATAAGTAAAAATGTTTTCTTCATGTCAGTTTTATTTATCTTCCCCTTTAATTTATACCTGTGAACTCCTGTACTCAAACCATCAATAAAGGGAAACAAACCCACCCCCCACCAGCCACTGTCTAGAATCCCACATTATTTGATGTACTTTTATCAGATCTCCCCCTCAGTCTCCTCTAAAGAAAACAATTTCAACTTCTCAAATTTATCCTTGAAACTGTTGTCCCTCATGCAAACAACTATTCCCATAAATCTTCTGTAGACCCTCTCTGATGCTTTCACGTCCCACCTGCAATAATAAGACAGCCAGATTGAACATAGTACTCCACCCGAGGTCAGTTCAATATTTTATAAAGGTTCAGCATGAGCTCCCTGTGTTATACTCAATGCTAAATCCTACCAGTGGTTGCAGCTAGTGAGCAGCCTGTCGAAGCTGCATAAAACATTCTTTGTGCACACACTTAATTGCTTTTAATGTATGGGAATTCATTAATAAATCATAGGAATTGAGAATGGAAGCAATCCATTCAGTCTTTGGAAATATTAGAAATGATAGCTCAGTCATGCTGAAGCAGTTCCCTTGAAATTATTTCTTTATTTGCTGAAAGGGTATTTTGACTTCTCTAAATGGTTTGTCTCCTACTCAGGAAGAATATTACCTTAGCTGTTTTTTTTTGAAAAAGCTGTCACCAAAATACATTTGCTTCAGATTTCAACCAATGAAACAACTTACTTTTCACTGTATAAAAACAAAAACAAAGTTCGAAATAATTAGCAAGGCAGGCAGACCCATGGAAAGAAAACCACAGGTTTTCTGAGACTCTTTATCAGTTTTGGAGGTCTTGGATCTGAAACATTAATGATTTCCAGAGATGCTAGAATAGCTTATAGAGTTCAGTAAGAACGTAATCACTAAAATCTGCCATCTTAAAATTTGTCCCTCCTGCTGGTGCATTTAGCCATTGAACACAGTGCTTTGTGTTAAATATGACACAATCAAATAACTAGCAAGCAGTGCAACATGGGCAAGTTGCCTGCATCAGTGTCAGTGGGCAAATGTCAACACCACATCAGAGTCCTGCTTTTGTACAGGAGTGCAGGGGGTGAAATGTTTTCAATGCTTAGGTTTAAGTAGAAAGGTTTCTGAAATATCTGCATTTGTAGGTGGTCAGATTTATAACCCTACCTCTTTATATTGTAAAAGGAAGTAGTAATCTTGAAAGAAGATTGTAAATAAGCTTGTAATTTGCCTTGCAAGTAGAAAATTTACATCACAAAATACTCCTGTTTGCATCATGAAACATTACAATATTTTGTGTGTAATATTTTGATACTGAGTTGCTGTCTATAGTTTTGTCCAGAAAGTCTGTAGTTTTCCTTTTAAAAGAATGTTCCAACAAATTGTTGGGATTATGAAAGCAGGTTTCACAAATCAGTGGATGAAAATTTTGTTGCTTATTCTACAGAACTATAAATAGGCTGTTAAGGTCCAGCAATGATAATTTCAGTCACCTGTGCACATGTACTTAATTTTCCGCAGTTTCTGACTCAACAGGCATGATTAACATTACGACATTAGCCTGTTACAACACGCACCTGATTGCAGCAACCTGTGGGGTTTAGACACTCGAACTCTCTGGGATATGGATAGCTTGTGCAGCCCCTTTAAAGATACAGGCCCATCACTCTAACTGGCAGCTGTGTTTCCGCAGCAGAATTTTAATATTTAAGGAGTACCTGAAGTGTGGTTGGGTCAGCTTAACTTGGGGTGCTTGTCTAGTTTAGCTAGAGGATCTCTAGTTCAGGAGTGAGCCAAGGAGATGCTGAAGCAGTCTGGAGCTCTACTGGCCAAGTCTTAAGGATCCAGTAACCAGGTCTCATCTAAGGGAAAGGCTCCAAATGTAAATCCTTGGAGCCTAGTCCCAGTAGCACAAAGACCATTTGTAGCGCCTCATTGCCATTGTTTGCAGATGTGGATGAGGATTTGGATTCTGATTTGGTCTCAGTTTCAACTAAAGATTCTGCTGAACCTATGGAGGAGACTCAGATTTGCTGAATCTCCCCCGCTACCAAAGGAGCCTTAGGAGTCATCCTTGGAGGGAGGTTCAGTGGTAGCTGCAACACCCAAATGGGTCAAAAATCCCTTCCATCTGCAAGAATTTGGAAAACGTCTTCAGCAAGGGAAGGCCTCGACTCTTCCACTGCATCATCCCTACGACTGTGCTATAGATCTACTGCCTGGTACTTGTCCTCCGCGAGGTCAATTATATGTGGTCTCAGGATTGGAGAGACGTGCTATGGAGGAATACATAAAGGAGGCTCTTGCAATGGAATTCATTTGGCCCTCCAGCTCTCCAGCCAGTGCTGGCTTCTTCTTTGTCCAGGAGCCTGCAGATATGCATTCATAATAGAGGGCTGAATTGAATATGGGCCAAAAATCATTACCCCACCCCCCTTCCACTCATGAACACTGCCTTCGAGATTCTCCAAAGGGCA
Source organism: Mobula hypostoma (assembly GCF_963921235.1). Taxonomy (NCBI): domain Eukaryota; kingdom Metazoa; phylum Chordata; class Chondrichthyes; order Myliobatiformes; family Myliobatidae; genus Mobula; species Mobula hypostoma. The sequence continues at coordinate 188,925,999 of NC_086097.1, forward strand.
AGAGTATTCTTGAAGCTAGACTTGTGGAGTGCATACAATCTGGTCCAAAAAAAGGAAGAGGATGAGAGGAAGATTGTATTCAACATACTGACAGGGCTCTATGAGTACCTGGTCAGATCACTGGGTCTTGCAAACACGCCAGCAGTTTTTCAGGCCTTTATAAATTACGTGCTCCAGGGAGCTCTCCACAAGTACATCTTAGTCTACTTGGATGATATACCAATCTTCTTGAAGTCCATGGATGAGCACATTGCTCACGTCAGAGATATCTTAAGGAGGCTTCTAGATCATGTACTTTATGTCAAGCTGGAGAAATCCAAGTTTCACGTAACCACCATTTCATTTCTCATCTCTAATGGCAACCTCAAGATGAACCCTACTAGGTCACAGGGAATGAGAGATTGGCCACAACCATCCAATATGAAACAAGTCCAACGATTCCTGGGATTTTACAGAAAATTCATCAGGAATTTCAGCTCAGTAGTGGTGCCACTGACAGCACTAACTAAGAGACTAAGAGATTCACCGGCTCTTTTATCTGCACTACTGAAGCTTTTGCAGAGCTTAAACAGTGGTCCTCGACAGCTCTCATTTTGGTTTCACCTAACTGGACCTTCCCATCATCGTGGAGGTGAATGTCTCGGACGTTGGAATGGATGCAGTGTTGTCTCAACAGACATCTTTGGACAGTTAACTGCACCCATGTGCATTCCTCTTCAGCCAGCTATCCCTGGCAGGGGAGAACTATGGCATCGGAAATAGAGAACTACTTGCAGTTAGGTTGGCTTTGGAGGAATGGCAGCACTGGATTGAGGGGCTCAAGAACCACATGAACCCGGCTTGTCTTCAGGAGAGCAGATGACTGAATTCCAGTCAGGCCAGATGGTCTCTTTTCTTTAACTGCTTCAATTTCATCCTGACCTATCGACTGGAGACAAAGAATCAGAAACCAGATATCTTGTGTTGTCGGCTCAACGAACCTGAATCAGAATCAGGTTTATTATCACTGGCATGTATCATGAAATGTGTTAACTTAGCGGCAGCAGTTCAATGCAATACATAATATAGAAGAAAAAAATAAAATAATAATAAAAAATAAGTAAATCAATTATGGTATATGGATATTGAATAGATTAAAAATTGTGCAAAAGCCGGAAATAATATATATTAAAAAAGTGAGGTAGTGTCCATGGGTTCAATGTCCATTTAGGAATTGAATGGCAGAGGAGAAGAAGCTCTTCCTGAATCGCTGAGTGCGTGCCTTCAGGCTTCTGTACCTCCTACCTGATGGTAACAGTGAGAAAAGGGCATGCGCTGGGTGCTGGAGGTCCTAAGTAATGAATGCTGCCTTTCTGAGACACCGCTCCTTGAATATGTCCTGAGTACTTTGTAGGCTAGCATCCAAGATGGAGCCGACTAAATTTACAAACCTCTGCAGCTTCTTTCAGTCCTGTGAGGTAGCTCCCCCCACCCCCCCATACGAGACAGTGATGCAGCCTGTCAGAATTTTCTCCACGGTACATCTGTAGAGGTTTTTGAGTGTATTTGTTGGCATACCAAATCTCTTCAAACTCCTAATGACGTATAGTCTACCACTATTTTGCCCCAAGCTAAGATGATAGTGCCAATTCATTGAGGAATCGACTCACTTGTTCACAAGGCCCAGGAACAAGGGGAGATTCCCAAGAACAGTCCTCCGGATTGTCAGTTTGTCCCAAGTTCCATCAGCTCTCAAGTACTTCAATGGGGACACGCATCAAGAATGACCGCCCATCCAGGAATTGCCAAGACCCTCGAGTTCATTACAAGAAGATACTGGTGGCCTGGAATGACGTTAGATGTCTGATAATACATGTAGGCTTGCGAGGTGTGTGCCCAGAACAAGGACCCCATACCCCAAACTCAAAGGCTTCTTCACCCTCTACCTGTTCCCGACAGACCATGGGCATATATCTCCATCGACTTTATCACGGGTCTTCCAATTTCCAAGGAAAAGGCCGTCAACATGGTAATTGTAGAAGGCCTGCAAATTCATTGCCTTAGTCAATTGCCATCTGCAGTGGAGAAGGCCAAAATTGTCCTGCACCAGGTCTTCAGGTCAATGGATTTCTGGTAGACATTGTGTCAGATCGTGGCCCTCAATTCGTGTCATGTTTTTGGAGGGCACTCTGTATGCTGATTGGGCCAACAAGGAGTCTTTCCTCAGGGTCTCACCTACAGTCCAATGGCCAGATGGAGTGGGTGAACCAGGATATGGAACAGACCCCAAGACGCCTGGCCTCAGAGGAACCAGATGAGCTGTGCGACCATTTGATGTGGGAAGGGGGTTGCCCACAACATGTTACAGCATTCTATGTATGGGATGTCCCAGCTGAATCCTAAGTTGGGTATACTCCGCCACTCTTTCCTGAGTAGGAGGCTGAGGTTGGGGTTCCTGCAGCCGAAGATATCATCTGATGCTGCAAGGAAAAATGCACTAGAGCAAGGGAGATTTTAAGAAAAAGGGAGATTTTTGTTGGCTTCTACCCTGAAATCTGAAATAAAGGCTAACCACAAGAGTTGACAGGGACCAGCTTTGCAGCCTGGTCAACAAGTTTGGCTGTCTACTCAGGACTTGCATCTCCATGTGGAGTCTAGGAAATTGGCAGACAAGCTCAATGAACCCTTCAAAGTTCTCAAGAAAGTAAACCTGGTGGCTTACACCCTGTAACTCCCAAAGACTCTCAAGATCAATCCCACCTTCCACAGTTCCAAATTAAAACCTGTAAACACCAGCCCTTTTAGCCTACAACCATCAGTCCTGCCACCACCCAGGTTTGTCAGTGGGGGAACAGCTCTTCACTGTAAAAGAATTCTGGATTCCCAAACTGTTCAGGGGGTTCAGCAGTTCCTTGTGGACTGGGAAGGATTTGGGCCCAAGGAACGGTGCTTGTTTCCTGAAAGGGAAATCTTGGATCCGGCTCTCATCCATGACTATCATCATTGTCTCTCCGAGCAGCCAGGGCCATCAGGAGTGAGCAGTAGACGAAGGGGTCCTGTTACGATATGCACCTGACCCCGCCAGCTTCCATGGTTTAGACACTCCAATTCTCTGGAATATGGATAGCTGGCTTTAAAGATTCAGGCCCACCCCTCTATTTAGTGGAGCCAAGATTTTAATATTTAAAGAGCACTGAAACTGAGGTTCTGTGCTGAACTGTCAGCTCAACTTTGGAATCTCCTCTAATATCTAGTTTAGAACCCTGTCTGTTTCAGTCTCGTATCATGTCTCGATTCTAGTTTTGGATACACCAATACTTGGGTGCTAACCATCCTTGCCTCCTATAATCGTGCCGTGATTTAAAGAGAAGTGAAAGTCATATTAGTACAGTAATTCAAAAAAATGCAGATGCTGGCAAGCTGAAATAAAAAACAAAATGTAGTATAGACATTCAGCAGGTCTGACAGTAACTGTTACAAGAGAATAAAGTTAATATTTCAAATGTACAGTGGCATGCAAAAGTTTGGGCACCCTGGTCAAAATTTCTGTTACTGTGAATAGTTAAGTGAGTAGAAGATGAACTGATCTCCAAAAGTTATAAAGTTAAAGAAGAAACATTCTTTTCAACATTTTAAGCAAGATTAGTGTATTATTTTTGTTTTGTATAATTTTGGAGTGAAAAAAAGGAAAGGAGCATCATGCAAAGGTTTGGGTACCCCAAGAGATTTGAGCTCTCAGGTAATTTTTACCAAGGTCTCAGACCTTAATTAGCTTGTTAGGGCTATGACTTGTTCACAATCATCATTAGGAAAGGCCAGGTGATGCAAATTTCAAAGCTTTATAAATACCCTGACTCCTCAAATCTTATCCCAACAATCAGCAGCCATGGGCTCCTCTAAGCAGCTGCCTGGCACTCTGAAAATAAAAATAAATGATGCTTACAAAGCAGAAGGCTATAAGAAGATAGCAAAGCATTTTCAGGTTGCTGTTTCCTCACTTTGTAACGTAATTAAGAAATGGCAGTTAACAGGAATGCTGGAGGTCAAGTTGAGGTCTGGAAGACCAAGAAAACTTTCTGAGAGAACTGCTGGTAGGATTGCTAGAAAGGCAAATCAAACCCCCATTTGACTGCAAAAGACCTTCAGGAAGATTTAGCAGACTCTGGAGTGGTGGTGCACTGTTCTACTGTGCAGCAACACCTGCACAAATACGATCTTCATGGAAGAGTCATCAGAAGAAAACCTTTCCTGTGTCCTCACCACAAAATTCAGTGTCAGAAGTTTGCAAAGGAACAAGCCTGATGCATTTTGGAAACAAGTTCTGTGGACTGATGAAGTTAAAATAGAACTTTTTGGCCACAATGAGCAAAGGTATGTTTGGAGAAAAAAGGGTGCAGAATTTCATGAAAAGAACCCCTCTCCAACTGTTAAGCACGGGTGGATCGATCATGCTTTGGGCTTGTGTTGCAGTCAGTGGCACGGGGAACATTTCACTGGTAGAGGGAAGAATAAATTCAATTAAATACCAGAAAATTCTGGAAGCAAACATCACACTGTCTGTAAAAAAGCTGAAGATGAAAAGAGGATGGCTTCTACAACAGGATGATGATCCTAAACACACCTCAAAATCCACAATGGACTACCTCAAGAGGCACAAGCTGAAGGTTTTGCCATAGCCCTCACAATCCCCCGACCTAAACATCATCGAAAATCTGTGGATAGACCTCAAAAGAGCAGTGCATGCAAGACAGCCCAAGAATCTCACAGAACTAGAAGCCTTTTGCAAGGAAGAATGGGCAAACAAGAATTGAAAGACTCTTAGCTGGCTACAGAATGCATTTACAAGCTGTGATACTTGCCAAAGGGAGTGTTACTAAGTACTGACCATGCAGGGTGCCCAAACTTTTGCTTCAGGCCCTTTTTCCTTTTTTGTTATTTTGGAACTGTAAAAGATGGAAATAAAAAAAAAGTAATTTTGCTTAAAATATTAAAGAAATGTGTCATCTTTAACTCGATGCCTTTTGGAAATCAGTTCATCTTTTACTCACTTAGCTATTCACAGTAACAGAAATTTTGACCAGGGGTGCCCAAATGTTTGCATGTCACTGTAATTCTCTTTGAAATGTGAACTATTTGCCCAACCTCTGCAATGCTAGGCCTAAGGAAGCTAGGGCTGGGAAGGGAAATTAATGAGACTTCATTTGGTTTCAAGCATAGTCCTGCAATACCATATATGCAGTGTGGTTAGATGTACTGGTGTTCAAAGAGCATGATTTTAGCTGAACTGGGAGATGGGGATTGTGATTATCAGAAATAATAGTCCAGGCAGACTTTACAGCTACAAAAAACAATTGACGTAGAAGTTCTGTAACCAAGGCAGCACTAATGTTGGGACATAACCATGCTTTCCCTCTGAAATCTCAGTTTCCAGCACTGGTATGAGCCTGAACCCAGCAGCAGCATTTTCCAACTTGCCTCCTGAGCTGGTTGTTTCTATTCTGTTCCTGTGGACATATCCAGCCGCCTGCCTGCTGAGGTTGCAATAGGAACAGCTGTTCCACTTAACATCAGTGGAAGTCTGCATCAGGTAGGAAAAAGATTAGTAGTTAATTTTTATTGTTTGTTTCAACTAGTTTAAATTTTTTGTAAATATGTACAGTATTTAGAGCATTAATTGTAAAAGAATTGTAAAATACATTTTAATTTTTAGTAATTACTTTTTTTTTGTAAGCAAGTCTTCAGTAAAGCTACCATTAACACTGGTAGCTTTGACATCTGGTGAGCCAGGGGGTAAGTCCTCACAAACCATCAAAGTGTTTTATGAGAGCAGCAAGCTTCCTGTGCAGAGAAAGCCTGCATGCTGTACTCCGCTGTGTTATAGCTTTGGAGGTCAGTGCTGTGCTTGTACCAGGTTTGACTTAGCACCTGGGTCATTGCCAGAACTAACAATATGACCTAGACCAGGAATTTAGCAATTCTGAGACAACAAAAGACCTGCTGCAACAATTTTAAAAAGTGCATTTTGATTATTTCCTGACACAATTCCTGTATTGAGAATTAATATGTAATTAAGTTCCGACCCTATTAATTATTTTCCTCATTGAAACATAAACTAAGAAAGAAAAGAAGAATGAAATAAAGGGGGTAGTGCAGATGCTCCTGTCTAAATTAGAGGTGCTGAGATTGAGGGGGTTGAGAGCTTTAAGTTCTTCGGAGTGAACATCACCAGCAGCCTGCCCGAGTCCAACCATGTAGTTGCCATGGCCGAGAAAACACACTAACAGCTCTACTTCCTCATGCAAAAGAAACTCGCCAGGTCCCTTTGACCCTCATCAATTTTTATCAATGCAGCATAGAAATGATCCTATCCAGATGCAACATGGCTTGGTATGGCAACTGCTCTGCCTGTCAGTGCAACAAAGCGCTGAGAGTTGTGGACTTAGCTCAGCACAGCGCGGAAACCGGCCTCCCTGTAATGTATTGTGTGAGTATTCGTAGCGTCAGAGTGTATATGACGTCAGGACGTGGAGAGGTAAAAAATAGAAGTCTGTTGAATAAACATGGTTGTTCAATCTACAGCAGTGTCCGAGTCACTTCAATATTACATGGTGTCAGAAGAAATCGCGAAAAACAGGGAGAGAAGACACGTAAAAGATGTCACAGTTACAGCCTCCGTCAAGTTGAAGCCTACAAGGTAATCTTGCTGAGAACTGGAAAATATGGATCCAGAAGTTTGAGCTGTTTTGCATCGCTAGCGGTGTAGCTGAACAGACGGAGAAAGTGCAATGTGCTATGTTTCTGCATGTGGCGGGAGAAGACGCAGTAAAGGTTTTGCAACACGTTTGCCTTCCAAGATGACGAGCAAGATAAAATTGAAGTGTTGAAGAAAAAGTTTCAAGATTACTGTGAACCGAGAAAAATCCTACCGTACATCTGACACATATTTTTCATGGGGGTTCAAGGACCAATAGAGACCAGAGACGCCTATGTAACAGATTTGAAGAACAAGGCAAAAGACTGTGAGTTTGGACAACTGTATGACTCTTTAATTTGTGACAGGATTGTATGCAGCATACGAGATGATCAAGTGAGAGGCAGGCTATTGAGAGAGGCAAATCTTACATTAAAGGCAATTGATGTTTGCCATGCCAGTGATTTCACGTCAAGTCAGGTTAAAGTGCTCAATGAAGAGATTGAAGTGCACAAAGTAAAAACTGTGAAAACTGACAAGAGTAGGACAAAGCCAGCTCCACAGGAAGTTCAAAAGGAAGTTGACTGCAACAGATGTGGTTATAAACATGGATACAGAAAATGTCCAGACTTTGGTCAGACATGCAAGTTATGCCAGAAAAGAAATCACTTTGCAAAGATGTGCAAATCGAAGGAGCACGCAAGGAAAATGCATGCTGTGGAACAGAGTGAGGGCAACAGTGACATGTTCATTGGCACAGTTGAAGTGGAACAGGAGGTATGCATCAAGAATAGTGACAATACAGGGATGGAGGATGAAGATGATTGGACCCAAGATCTGATAATAAACAGGAGGAATGTGACATTTAAGCTTGACACTGGGGCAAAGTGCAATGTAATGTCAGTAGAAACATTCAACTCACTGGACACCAGAGGAAGACTGAGAAAATCCACCCGCAAGCTTGTTGCACATTTCGGCCACAAGACGGTGCCATAGGGCAATAAAACACTCACCTGTGTGTACAAAGGACAAAAATACAAGATCGAGTTTGAAATAGTACAGCAACATATTTCAGCAATACTGGGCAAAGCAACATGCACAAAGCTAGGCCTGGTGAAGCGAATCTATGGTGTTGAAAAAGAAAATGATATTCTCAAAGACTTTGATGACTTGTTTTCTGGATTAGGATGTTTACCAGGGAAACACCATATCCAGATTGATCCAACTATTGCACCAGTCGTGCATGCCCCGAGAAAGATTCCAGTAACTCTCAGGGATCAAGTAGTGGAGGAGCTACACAGAATGGAACAGATGGGAGTCATAACAAGACAAATAGAACCGACTGACTGGATGAATAGTATGGTGACAGTGGTCACAAGACAAAAGACGAGGATTTGCATGGATCCACAAGATTTCAATCAAGCCATCAAAAGAGAGCACTATCCGCTGCTCACGGTTGAAGAGGTTGTCTCCCGCATGCCTAATGCGAAATACTTCTCAGTATTAGATGCAAATCAAGGCTTCTGGCAGATCAAGCTGGATAAGAAAGTTCCAAATTATGCACTTTCAACACGCCCATAGGGAGATATCGTTTCCTGCATCTACCCTTTGGGATTTCTTCTGCATCAGAGGTATTCCAGAGATCTGTGGCACAAATGATTGAAGGTCTGGATGGGGTGGTCAATATCATTGATGATTTGCTGATATGGGGTGACACAATTGAGGAACATGATCAGAGACTGAGGAAGTTCCTGGAGAGAGCACGTGAGTACAACCTAAAACTGAACAAAAGTAAATGTAAGATCAGAAGTACAGAGATCAAATACATAGGTCATGTGCTCAGTGCTGATGGGCTAACACCAGATGATGAAAAGGTCCGAGCTGTGGTACAGCTACCACCACCCGAAGACAAGCAAGAACTATTGAGGTTCATGGGCATGATACAGTATCTTGCCAAATTCACTCCCAACTTATCAGAGGTCAGCGCTCCACTCCGAAAGCTACTAGAGAGCAGCACTGAATGGCATTGGGAAGACAAACAAAAGAAAAGTTTTGACACATTGAAGCAGTTGGTTACCAATGCACCAGCACTCAAGTTCCATGATGTCAATAAACCGGTGACAATGTCTGTGGATGCCAGTTCGGAAGGAATAGGAGCTGTTATACTACAGGGTGGGAGGCCTGTGGCGTATGGATCACGAGCACTTATGGACTGTCAATGCTGATATGCTCAAATCGAGAAGGAATTACTCGCCGTAGTTTATGGGTGTGAGAAGTTCCACCAAAATGTATATGGCAAAGAAATCCAGATTGAGAGTGATCACAAACCACTTGAGAGCATCTTTAAAAAGCCACTCCACCAAGCTCCTATGAGACTGCAAAGGATGCTTCTCAGGCTACAGAGGTACACTCTCACAGTCACCTATAAGCCAGGAAAAGAACTGTACATCGCTGATGCTTTGAGCTGTGCTTACCTCAAAGAGCAAAAGGAAGAGTTGCTAGGAAAAGAGCTGGAGGTCAACTGGGTTACACCTCAGCTACCCATCTCTGAGGAGAAGATGAACATGTTCAGGAAAGTGACTGCAGATAATCCTGAAATGCAAATGCTGAGAGGCATTACAATGAATGGATGGCCAACAGAAAGAAAAGATGTTCCAAAGGAAATGCAGAAATACTGGACATTTAAAGAGGAAATCAGCTATGCATCAAGACTAATGTTCAAAACGGCAAAACCCATCGTACGAAACCAAATGAGACAGAAAATGCTCAACAGACTTCATGAGTCACACCTGGGGATAGTGAAATGTAAATGTAAGGGGGTTTCGACTTTTATGTTACTGCGGAGGCCAATTAAAATGGCGTTTTTGTTATGTTAATCTGGGGAATGTGGCTTTGTTGTGTTAAACGTTGAGAAAGTTTGTGCTAGTAACTTGTTTTCTTTAGTGTGTGATAAGAGAGTGCTATTAACCAATTGGGATAGTTGTTATGGTTTTGGTGTATTTGAAGATACTGTATGCGTGGGGTTTTGGGGGAGAAGGCAGGAGAGCGATACAGAGGATGGACGAGATGCTGTGATGTCCGCTAACGGGGTCGGACCCCGAGCGGGACGTTCGGCGAGGAGACGGAGACGGACTCGTGTGGAGCGTCTGGTCGACCACCGTTGTTGGTCCCAGGTGGTCCGAGGGGTCGCGGGGTGAAGAAGAAGGTCCTTGAGCTCCAACGGTTTTTGTGCACGAAGAGATTGAACTTTGATAAGTGTGGCGCCTTTTATTTTCCTTTTATATTTTATTCTCTCTTAATTATATAGTTCCAGTAATATCTATAAACTGTAAATCATTTAATTGTATCTGGTGTATTGTCTGTTATTTGGGCGGGGTGGGGTACCTCACACAGCATCCACACAAACGAATTATCCAGTTTGGCGGGGCCGAGGCTGTTTCCCTAGACGACAGCGAGCCCAGCGAGCCTGAGGGTGGCCGGGGGGGTGGGGGCTACATAAAGAAAGAGCAAGGGACATTCTCTATTGGCCAGGCATGTCTACTCAGATAGAGGAGATTGTGTCTCAGTGTGCTGTCTGTAATGAAAACAAAAACAGCAATCCAAGAGAGCCTCTGCTTCCCCATCCACTACCAGGAAGACCATGGGAGAAGATTGGCACAGATCTCTTTCACTACAATGGTGCAGAATATCTGCTTTGTGTGGACTACTATTCAAAATATCCGGAGATCACCAAGTTAAGTGACACATCCAGTCGTGGTGTCATTACCGCAATGAGGTCGACATTTGCAAGACATGTTATTCCAGATATTGTCATTAGTGACAATGGTCCACAATATGCCAGTGGTGAGTTCAGAGGGTTCTCAGAAAGCTGGGAATTTCAACATGTTACATCCAGTCCAGGGCACGCTCAGTCTAATGGACAAGCAGAGAGAACTGTACAAACTGTCACGAACATGCTCAAGAAGGCACAAAGCAGCAACCGTTACCCTTACATTGCTCTGCTTGAATACCGCAACACACCAACTGAGGGTGTAGGGTTCTCTCCTGCGCAGCTGTTGATGGGACGTCGTCTGAAGTCCAAACTGCCAACGTACACAACTCTACTGACTCCTGAAGGTAATGCTCAAGTTAATGACAAGCAAAAGTACGAGCAAATAAAGCAAAAGAGCTACTATAACAGACATACAAGACAGTTGCCAGATCTGCATACAGGTGAAAATGTCAGAATACAGAGAGGAGACACTTGGCAACCAGCTGTGGTTGTGAACAGACATCAGGAACCAAGATCCTTCATAGTTCGCACGCCGGATAGAAGAGTCTACAGGAGGAACAGGAAGCATTTGCTGAAGACAGGCGAGAGTGAGTTTCCATGTACAGATGCACAGGACATTTCCACATTTACAGACATGGAAACAAACGACACCAAGCGTGATGCAGACCGCAAAGACACAGAGGTCACTGGAGAGACTGACACGGATGAAGGACAAGCACAGTCACAGTTGTATCACACGCGGTCTGGGAGACAAGTCAAACTTCCAGCTAGATACAGAGACTAGACATACTTACAGTCTCACACAGTTTGAGGCAAAGTCACACATGCCAGAAGTTCCAAGATGTGAAATAAAAGGTTTATTAGTCTACGTTAGTAAAAGAAAATACAATACTAACAGCAGTGAAAGATACAATGCAGAATACAGTACAAGTTAAGATTTTTTTTAGTTTATGTCATGGTTGTTGCACTGTAAGAAGGGCACACCTAGAGGCATTGTTTTGGTAATTCAGTGTTGTTAAAAAAAAATCTTGAGAAGGGGGATGTAATGTATTGTGTGAGTATTCGTAGTGTCAGAGTGTGTATGACGTCAGGACGTTGAGAGGTAAAAAATGGAAGTCTGTTGAATAAATACGGTTGTTCAATCTACAGCGGTGTCCGAGTCATATCAATATTACACTCCCCTTCATGCACTGTCTATTCTTTTCACTTCTGAAGTAAAGCAGCCAGCATAATCAAAGACCCCACCCACAATGGACATTCTCTTCCCCCTCCTCCCATCAGACAAAGGATACCAAATCCAGAAAGCACATACCACCAGGCTCAAGGACAGCTTCTATCCTACTGTTATAGGACCACTGAATGGTTCCCTAGCACAGTAAGATGGATTCCTGACCTCACAAACTGCCTCGTTATGTCCTTGCATCTCACTTTCCACCCGCGCTACATTTTCTTTGTAACTGTGACTCTTGATCCTGAATTCTGTTATTGCTTTACCTTGAACTACCTACATGCACTACTGTTGTGAATTGATGTGTACGAACAGTAAGCAAGACCTCAGTACACATGACAATAATAAACCAATCTACCAATTTCTTAATGATTTTAATGGGAGAATTGTTGATATACATGACATCTAAACACTTACAATTAACAAACCAACCAGATTATCATATCTGCACAGAAGGAACTGCACAATTATTCTAATAGCCATTTTCTTTCAATGAAACACTTTCTCACTTTGAAAATACACTATTCTTTACTAGTATTCTGATTTACTAAGTACATTGAAACAGTGCATGAACACTACATCACTATTTTTTGCTCTTTTGCACTACTTATTTAATTTAATTCCTTACATGTGTATTTCTTCATGTAATTTAGTTTATTTTTATATATTGCACAGCACTGCTGCTGCAAAGCAACACATTTTACGACATATCCTCAGTGACCTCTTTATTAGGTACACCTGTTTGTTATTGCAAATATCTAATCATCCAATCATATCACAGCAGCTCAATGCTTAAAAGTATGCAGACATGATCACAAAGTTCAGTTGTTGTTCAGACAAAACATCAGAATGGAGAAGAAATGTAGATTGTTGGTGCCAGATGGGGTGGTTTGAGTATCTCAGAAACTGCTGATCTCCTGGGATTTACACACATAAAAGTCTCTAGCATTTACAGAGAATTGTATGAAAAACAAAGAAATATCTAATGAGCTGCAGTTCTGTGGGTGAAAACGCCTTGTTAACGAGAGAGGTCAGAGGAGAGTGGCCAGATTAAGGCTGGTTTATACTTGTGTGTACTAGCTTATGCAAGTGCCTACGCAAGTGGGCTATGGTGTTGTGAGCATTTACACTTGTGTGTTGATGTGTCTGCTTCGCTCTTCAATTCACCGCCAAAACGCTAGTTGGCGGTAGGGTTTCTATGTCACTGTGTTGAGTTTCTTCGTGTTGAAACTCAACACCAAGAAACTCAAACTTCAAACAATGGCGACTGAAACTGAAGGAGGGTGAATTTTCTGTGCTTGTCCGGCCATTGAAAGACATGGACAAGGAAATGCATTTCAAATATTTTTGGATGTTGGCAGATAGATTTGACGATTTGGTTCATCGTCTCTAACCATTTATTTCGCATCAGTCTACGCACAGTGTACTCAGAGACTGGCAATCACCATTCGAGTTTTAGCTTCAGGTGGAAGTCAACAGGCTGTAGCAGTTAGCTACAAACTGGTGTCAAGCACAGGGTCCTCTATAATTTCGGAGGTCTGTCAAGCTTTATGGAAAGCATTGCAGCCAGAGTTCCTTCCCCGACCTTCAGTCACCCAATGGGAAGCTATTGGAGCGTAGGAAGAAATGCGAAGCTACCAAGTGGACCAATTACACTTGCTGAGGTCTGCGTCGCCACAACACGTAATTACATTTTGGGAGAGGTGCGCATTAGACTACGGCGTAGGGTTTGGCGTAGAGTACAGCGTAGATACGTTGCTACACCGTACCTACGGCATACATTTGATGCACAAGTATAAATCAGCCTTTAGTTCAAGCTGACAGGAAAACGACAGTAACTCAAATAAAGTGGATTCCTTATCCACAGTTATTTTGATTTGAGATATTAATTGCAGTTTCTTTTTAAGCACTGGAGTGAAGAAATAAAGTTGAATAGCCTTTTTAAGCCTGAGTACATACAACCCTTAATATGATTTAGAAGTTATTTGAAGGGTTACTGTTATATTTTGTATAATATGTTTGCTCAGTTGATCTATATATCTTAGGTATGCATATGTAATTAATTTTCAAGCTTAAGCAGAACAGAAGTCAACTTGTTCTCATTGGCATGGAAGGCGGATTCACACAAAATTACTGAATGTTGATATGATCATATTATGCATATTAATTATGTAATTCTTGATGCTTTTTTGTATTATCACATCAGCCAATATTCAACAGCACTGCAACCATTAATGTAATCTCACAAATTAAATGGATTAATGATATTAGCAATATAATTTAAGATGCATATACATTGTAAAATGTTCTGTCGTGTTATTGCATACTAATTTCATATACAGAATGTGTTGTTTGTCAAAACTTTATCTGTTCCTTCAAAATATGCTGACAGTGTTTCTTATTCACACATGCTTATTCTCTTATTTTGATCATTTGGAGTAATTTGTATAAAAAAGAAAATGCCTGAAACATTCAACAGTCAGGCAGCATCCATGGAAAGGGAAACAGTCTTAATGTTTCAAGTCAATAAATCATTTTATATTTTGATCTGCCTTCATTATCTTCAGCAGTTTGAACGGGGTACGACTGCGCAAGTGCGTGGAGGTCGGCCAGCGAGAACAGCGGGAAGAGTTTAAAAGCGAGCAGAGTTGAAAAGGTGACAGTTATTTCTTCAGCAGTTTAAACGGGGCACGACTGCACAAGCGCGTGGAGGTCCGCCAGTGAGAACAGCGGGAAGAGTTTAAAAAGAAGACAGATTTACAGAGCGGGCATTGGGGGAGATGGTGTCAGTAGAGGGAGACAGAGTAGGAAAGCTTTGGTTCAATGGGGCTTCGGCGATAATGGGTTGAGGCAAGGTAGATTATCTGTTTAGAATACAGACAGAAAGAACGTGTGTGAGGCCAGTTTTGTGTGCTCGGTGTCAGATGTGGGAGGTCCTGGAGACTCCCAGCCTCCCGGACGGCCACATCTGCGCCAAGGTGTGTCGACCTGCAGCTCCTTGGGGACCGCGTTAGGGAACTGGAGATGCACCTCAATGACCTTCGCATGGTCAGGGAGAGTGAGGAGGTGATAGAGAGGAGCTATAGGCAGGTAGTCACACCGGGGCCTCAGGAGACAGATAAGTGGATAACAGTCAGGAGAGGGAAGGACAAGAGGCAGGTGCTAGAGAATACCCCAGTGGTTATCCCCCTTACCAATAAGCACTCCTGTTTGAGTACTGTTGGGGGAGATGGCTGACCTGGGGGAAGCAACAGTGGTCGCGCCTCTGGCACAGAGTCTGGCGCTGTGGCTCAGAAGGGTAGGGGAAGGAAGAGGATGGCAGCGGTGATAGGGGACTCTATAGTTAGGGGGTCAGACAGGCGATTCTGTGGACGCAGGAAAGAAACGCAGATGGTAGTTTGCCTCCCAGGTGCCAGAGTCCAGGATGTTTCTGATCGCATCCACAATATCTTGAAGTGGGAAGGAGAACAGCTGGAGGTCATGGTACATATTGGTACCAACAACATAGGTAGGAAAAGAGAGGAAGTCCTGAAAGCAGACTACAGGAAGTTAGGAAGGAAGTTGAGAAGCAGGACCTCAAAGGTAGTAATCTCGGGATTATTGCCTGTGCCACGTGACAGTGAGTATTGGCATAGAATGAGGTGGAGGATAAATGCGTGGTTGAGGGATTGGAGCAGGGGGCAGGCACCCAGATTTCTGGATCATTGGGACCTCTTCTGGGGCAGGTGTCACCTGTACAAAAAGGATGGGTTGCACTTGAATCCTGAGGGACCAATATCCTGGCGGGGAGGCTTGTAAAGGCTATTGGGGAGAGTTTAAACTATAATTGCTGGGGGGTCAGAACTGAACTGAAGTGACAGAGGAAAGGGAGTTTGGCTCACAAATAGAGAAAGCTTGGGGACAGTGCGAGAGGGAGGATGGCAGGTGATAGAGAAGGGACGCACTCAGACCGATGCTTTGCGATGTGTCTATTTTAACGTGAGGAGTATTATGAATAAAGTGGATGAACCTAGAGCGTGGGTCAGCACTTGGAGCTATGATGTATGATATTACAGAGACTTGGATGGTGCAGGGGCAGGACTGGCTACTTCAAGTGCCAGGCTTTAGAAGTTTCAGAAAGGACATAGAAGGAGGCAAAAGAGGTGGGGGCGTGGCACTGTTGATCAGAGATAGTGTCACGGCTGCAGAAAAGGAGGAAGTCATGGAAAGGTTGTTTACAGAGTCTGTGGGTGGAAGTTAGGAATAAGAAGGGGTCAATAACTCTACTGGGTGTTTTTTTATAGACCACCCAATAGTAACAGGAACATCGAGGAGCAGATAGGGAGACAGACTCTAGGAGTAATAATAATAATAGCAGGGTTGTTGTGGTGGGAGATTTTAATTTCCCAATTATTGATTGGCATCTCCCTAGAGCAAGGGGTTTAGATGGGGTGGAGTTTGTTAGGTGTGTTCAGGAGGGTTTCTTGACACAATATGTAGATAAGCCTACAAGAGGAGAGGCTGTACTTGATCTGGTATTGGGAAATGAACCTGGTCAGGTGTCAGATTTCTCAGTGGGAGAGCATTTTGGAGATAGTGATCACAATTCTATCTCCTTTACCATAGCATTGGAGAGGGATGGGAACAGACAAGTTAGGGAAATGTTTAATTAGAGTAAGGGGAAATATGAGGCTATCAGGCAGGAACTTGGAAGCATAAATTGGAAACAGATGTTCTCCGGGAAACGTACGGAAGAAATGTGGCAAATGTTCAGGGGATATTTGCATGGGGTTCTGCGTAGATACGTTCCAATGAGACAGAGAAAGAATAGTAGGGTACAGGAACCATGGTGTACAAAGGCTGTTGTAAATCTAGTCAAGAAAAGAAGAGCTCACAAAAGGTTCAAATAACTAGGTAATGAAAGAGATCTAGAAGATTACAAGGTTAGCAGGAAGGAGTTTAAGAATGAAATTAGGAGAGCCAGACGGGGCCATGAGAAGGTCTTGGCGGTCAGGATTAAGGAAAACCCCAAGGAATTCTATAATTATGTGAAGAGCAAGAGGATAAGACGTGAAAGAATAGGACCAATCAAGTGTGTATGGAACCGGAGGATATGGCAGGGGTACATAATGAATACTTTACCTCAGTATTCACTACGGAAAAGGATCTTGGCGATTGTAGGGATGACTTGCAGTGGACTGAAAAGCTTGAGCATGTAGATATTAAGGAAGAGGATGTGCTGGAGCTTTTGGAAAGCATCAAGTTGGATAAGTCTCCGGGACCGGATGGAATGTACCCCAGGCTATTGTGAGAAATGAGGAAGGAGATTGCTGAGCCTCTGGCGATGATCTTTGCATCATCAATGGGGATGGGAGAGGTTCCGGAGGATTGGAGGGTTGCAGATGTTGTTCCCTTATTCAAGAAAGTGAGTAGGGGTAGCTCAGTAAATTATAGACCAGTGAGTCTTACTTCAGTGGTTGGTAAATTGATGGAGAAGATCCTGAGATGCAGGATTTATGAACATTTGGAGAGGCATAATATAATTAGGAATAGTCAGCATGGCTTTGTGAAAGGCAGGTCATGCCTTACGAGCCTGATTGAATTTTTTGAGGATGAGACTAAACACTTTGAAGGTGGAGCTGTAGATGTAGTGAATATAGATTTTAGCAATGCATTTGATAAGGTAGTCCATGCAACGCTTATTGAGAAAGTAAGGAGGCATAGGATGCAAGGAGACATTGCTTTGTGGATCTGGAACTGGCTTGCCCACAGAAGGCAAAGAGTGGTTCTAGCTGGGTCATATTCTGCATGGAGGCTGGTGACCAGTGGTGTGCCTCGGGGATCTGTTTCGGCACCCTTACCCTTCGTGATTTTTATAAATGACCTGGATGAGGAAATGGAAGGATGGGTTAGTAAATTTGCTGATGACAAAGGTTGGAGGTATTGTGGATAGTGTGGAGGGCTGTCAGAGTTTACAGTGGGATATTGATAGGATGCAAAACTGGGCTGAGAAGTGGCAGATGGAGTTCAACCCAGATAAGTGTGAGGTGGTACATTTTGGTAGGTCAAATATGATGGAAGAACATAGCATTAATGGTAAGACTCTTGGCAGTGTGG
Source organism: Mobula hypostoma (assembly GCF_963921235.1). Lineage (NCBI taxonomy): Eukaryota > Metazoa > Chordata > Chondrichthyes > Myliobatiformes > Myliobatidae > Mobula > Mobula hypostoma. Next base: position 188,943,765 of record NC_086097.1, read on the forward strand.
AGGATCAGCGGGATCTTGGGATCAGAGTCCATAGGACACTCAAAGCAGTTGCGCAGGTTGACTCTATGGTTAAGAAGGCATACAGTGTATTGGCCTTCATCAATCGTGAGTTTAAGAGCCGAGAGATAATGTTGCAGCTTCATAGGACCCTGGTCAGACCCCACTTAGAGTACTGTGCTCAATTCTGGTTGCCTCACTACAGGAAGGATGTGGAAACCATAGAAAGGGTGCAGAGGAGATTTACAAGGATGTTGCCTGGATTGGGGAGCATGCCTTATGAGAATAGGTTGAGTGAACTTGGCTTTTTCCTCCTTGGAGCGATGGAGGATGAGAGGTGACCTGATAGAGGTGAACAAGATAATGAGAGGCATTGATCGTGTGGATAGTCAGAGGCTTTTTCCCAGGGCTGAAATGGCTAGCACGAGAGGGCAAAGTTTTAAGGTGCTTGGAAGTAGGTTCAGAGGAGATGTCAGGGGTAAGTTTTTTTTTACACAAAGAGTGCTGAGTGCGTGGAATGGGCTGCCGGTGGCAGTGGTGGAGGCGGAAACGATAGGGTCTTTTAAGAGACTCCTGGATGGATACATGGAGCTTAGAAAAACAGAGGGCTATGGGTAAACCTAGGTAGTTCTTAGGTAAGGACGCAAACACGAGGAAATCTGCAGATGCTGGAATTTCAAGCAACACACATAAAAGTTGCTGGAAAATGCAGTCGGCCAGGCAGTTTTTCTAGGAAGAGGTCAGTTAGTCCTGACGAAGGGTCTCGGCCCAAAACGTCAACTGTACCTCTTCTTAGGTAAGGACATGTTCGCAAAGCTTTGTGGGCCAAAGGGCCTGTATTGTCCTGTAGGTTTTCTGTGTTTCTATGTTTCATTTGACACTTTGATTTGCAGCAATAGGTAAAGACACAAATTTGTCCTCTCCTCCATTCTACACAATCTTTTGTTTCTGCTATTAAATTACCATAAGGCAGACTTATAGCTCTTTTTTAAAATTTAGTTTGCTTTTTGACCAGTGTGCAGAGAGCTTGCTTACTGACGTAATTAATTGATTCCATCTTGGCAGCAGCGGAGTGTAAATTCAAGCAAAATTTTAAATAAATTGGAACAAAAAGAAAATGTCAATAATGGGATCTGTATGAAGTGGGGGCAAAAATCTGTAATCATTATTTAGTGTAGCCTACATGTGACTTCAAACCTGCAGCAATGAGTTGAGTTTAAACCTGTAATAGCCTGGGAGGCTATGCAATTCGGGATAATTTAGGAAAAGGTAATAATGCTCTTGCCTGTTATAATCACATCCTTTGAACAGATGAATCATAATAAAAACTGCTGTTGTGAACAGCTAATTTAAGACTTTTCTACTGGGAGATCTTCAGCGACATTCACCATTGTCAGGACTGACATCATTCACCATAATTTGAGAATGATTGACAAGTTGACCCCAGCCACTCTTTCAAAGTTTAGTATCAAAGTACCTCATAAACATTTCCTGCAGCCCCTGTGTAATCATTAACAACTGCTAACGCCATAAACATTGCATCCCAAATAACTTTGTAGCAGGAGAGTTTACTTAAAAGCTTGAATATTTAAGTACTTTATTGCATTTTATGCTTGCACCAGGCAGTTGTTACTTGTAAAGTTTTATTTGGTATAAGGTTAATCTAGCATTGAAAGAAATAGATAAGAAAATTTATTATACATCTCACTTCTGTCACATTGAGCTGTTGACTTTACTGGAGAAAAAAGTGAAATACACTAGAGATAGTTACTTGAAAGTAAATGATTCCACAAAGAGAAAGGTTGGGGACTGCTAAGTTTTAGGGCTTCATAGATGACAATGTGCATAAAGGCAAAACAAAGCTTCTGAGACATTGACAGCACCACCCTTTACACATTCTACCAGTCTGTTGTTGCCAGTACAATCTTCTATGTGGTGGTGTGCTGGGGCAATGGTATCAACGTGGGTGACGCCAACAGGCTCAATAATCTGATTAGAAAGTCTGGCTCTGTTATAGAAGTCAAACTGGACACACTGGAGGCTGTGGTAGAACAAAGGACCCTACAGAAAATCCTGGCAATTCTGGACAATGTTTCTCACCCTTTTCATGCCATCTTGGCTGAACAGAGGAGCACTTTTAGTAATAGACTAAGACAACTGTGCTGATCCAAAGAGCGCTATATAAGGTCATTCTTACCCTCAGCCTTCAGGCTCTATAATGAGTTAACCTATAGCCAGGGAAGTGATCATGTAAACTTTCACTTATAAATCTTGTACATCTTATTTTTAAGGTAACTTTCTTACCTCTCTTCTAATATTTGTATATCTGTGCACTTGTAATGCTACTGTGACACTGTAAATTCCTTTGAGATGAATAAGGTATCTATCTACAATATCTATCTCAATACAATGGAAAGCCTGGAAGAATATACAAAATGAAACCAATTAAAATGTGTCAATAAAGAAGAACACTGAATATTACTTTACATTTCTTTATCAAAGTTATGAAGATATTAAATAAAGTTTGGGCTGAGAATGCTTATATCATTCAGTGATCTTGGATGGATGTAGGGATGAGGGAACATAGTGCGTGGCAACCATAGAGGGGTTTGAAAAACTACGGGTGGGTGGGGTGGGTGCCTGTTCTGCTTACCAGGTACTGACTGCAAAAGAAAAAGCAAGAAATCAGAAACATTGTGATGGTAGCCTAAAGTTCAAAGTAAATTTTATTATCAAAGTACATACATGTCACCATATACAACTGTGAGGCTCATTTTTTGTGTGCATATGCATCAAACTAGAGAATAACAACTATAACAGAATTAATGTAAGACCACCAACTAGTGCATTCAACTTGAGTGCAGAAGACAACAAGATGTGCAGTAACAAAAAGAAGGAACAATAATAATAATAAAAATAAGCAATAAGTATCAAGAACATGAGATGAAGAGCCCTTGAAAGTGAGTCCACTGGTTGTGGGAACATTACAGTGATGGGGCAAGTGAAGTTGAGGGAAGTTATCCCTTTTGGTTCAAGAATCTGATAATTGAGGGGTGGTAACTGTTCCTGAACCTGGTGGTTAGCTAGAAGACATGATCACAAATTATTGCAGCCTTCCTGGTTGACTAAGGAAATGGAAGAGAAAGTATTTTAGAGTCAAGGACAGAAAAACATCGCCAATTGCGATCATTACTGCATGAAAGAAAGTTGCAGTAGCTGTCAGTATATTGTTCTTAAACCCCTGGTCATGATTAACAGACTTAACTGGTGCTTAAGACCATTGAGGTTACTACTATCAGTAAAAGGTGAAGGGTCTTGGCCCAAAACATCATCTATACAGTTTTCCATAGATGCTGCCTGGCCTGCTGCTTTCCTCCTGCATTGTGTGTGTTACTTGGATATCCAACATCTGCAGATTTTCTCTGGTTTGTGATGGGACTAGTATTTGGTTGGTTCTGATACAATATCTTAAGCAAATAGCAAGGCTACTTTAATAGCTGTTTGAACTTGTTTTTTTTTGCTGCATGACCTTTTCTTGATATATAGAATTCTTTGATACCAATGACCACAGACACTTCTGCTTCTACTTTTTTGCTAGATTGCAAACACCTAATGAATGTGTGGGCAGTGTTCAGTAAGAGTCCCTGTTCAAGGAATTAATCCCATAACAACTTATGTTGAGGTGTTTCCACCAACAGAAGCATCACAAACAAGCAGACATAGCTAAAATATAAAGGGTAAGTCATTTAAAATTACGTGCATAGAAATTTCTTCTCTCAGAGGATATGCATCTCTAGAATTTACTACCTCTGAGGTTAGTGGAATAGATATTATTAGATATACTTGAGGTGGAGTTAGGGATGTACTTGTAAGCTCAAGGAATTGAGGATGATTGGGAGCTGACAAAGATAGAAGTTAAGGCCAGCATCAATCAATCATGATGATATCAAATGGCAGAACCAACTTGAGGGATCTGGTGGGCTTCTCTTGCTTCTATTTACTTGTGTTTTTTTAATTGTTTGAGATTGTGTATGTTTTTATTGGATATTCCCCTTCCCCTGTGTCTTAAATTCAAATGGACAGGTGAAAGAATACATTGAAGGGAGGAAGAGATGCAAGAGATTGATTGAACCGATGCATTACTCATTCAGGAGTCAACATGGACAAATAGTTTCCTTCTGTGTCATAATAAACAAACAATTTGAAGAGCGGGCTACATTGCGCAAGCTGCATTGTGGCAAGGAAACGCCGTATCGGCCCCGGGGATTTATCCACCCTAATTTGTCTCGAGACAAAGCAGCAGTGAGGTCATACACCCTATACAGACTACAGCGGAGAGGTGCCTGCTGTGTGGAAGCAAATTAGGTGGATAAATCCACAGGGCCTGACAAGGTGTTCCCTAGAACCTTGTAGGATATAAGTGCAGAAATTGCAGGGACTCTAGCAGAGATATTTAAGTCATCCTTAGTGACAAGTGAGGTACTGGAGAGTTGGCGGATAGCCAATGTTGTTTCGCTGTTTAAGAAAGGCTTTAAAAATAAACCAGGAAACGATAGGCCGATAAGCCTGACATCAATATTGGGAAAGTTATTGGAAAGCATTCTAAGTCCAAATATATTAATATTTGGATAGACATGGAACGATTAGGGATGGTCAGCATGGCTTAGTATGTGGTAGGTCACGTCCAACCAATCTTACAGAGTTCTTTGAGGAAGTTACTAGGGAAGTGGATGAAGACAAGGCAGTGGATATTGTCTACATGGACATTAGTAAGGCATTTGTCAAGGTCCCGCATGGGAGGTTGGTCAAGAAGGTTCAGTTGCTCAGCATTCAAGATGAAGTTGTAAATTGGCTTTGTGGGAGAAGCCAGAAAGTGGCTTTCAGAAGCCAGACGGTTGCCTCTCTGACTGGAGGCCTGTGACTAGTGGAGTGCTGCAATGATCAGTGCTGGGTCTATTGTTGATCAATGATCTGGATGATAATGTGGTTAACTGGATCAGCAAATTTGCAGACAACACCAAGATTAAGGGTGTAGTGGACAGCGAGGAAGACTATCAGAGCTTGCATTGGGATCTGGATCAGATGGAAAAATGAACTGAAAGATAGCAGATGGAATTTAATGTAGACAAGTGAACAGTGTTGCACTTTGGTTGGACTAATCAGAGTAGGTCTTACACAGCGAATGGCAGGACACTGAGGAATGCTGTCGAACAAAGGGATCTAGAATTCAGGTTCATAATTCATTGAAAGTGGCATCACATGTAGATAGGGTTGTTAAAAAACGCTTTTGATACATTAGCCTTCATAAATCAAAGTATTGAATACAGGAGATAGGAAGTTGAGTTGAAGTTGTACAAGATGTTGGTGAAGCCTATTGTGTGCTGTTTTGGTCATCTACCTACAGGAAAGATGTAAATAAGGTTGAATGAGTACAGAGAAAATTTACAAGAATGTTACTGGTACTGGAGAACCCGAATTATAAGGAAAGATTGAATAGGTTAGGATTTTATTCCTTTGAACGTAGAAGATTGAGGGGAGATTTGATAGAGGTGTGCAAAATTATGAGGGGTATAGAAAGGGTAAATGCAAGCAGGCTTTTTTCCACTGAGGTTGAATGGGGCTATAACTAGAAGTCATGGGTTAAGGGTGAAAAGTGAGAAGATTAAGGGGAACATGAGGGGAAACCTCTTCACTCAGCAGGTTGTGAGAGTGTGGAATGAGCTGCCATGCAAGCTCAACTTCAACATTTATGCAAAGTTTGGATAGGTATCTGGCTGGTAGGGGTATGGAGGGCTCTGGTCCCAGTGCAAGTTGATGAGAGTATGCAGTTTAAATGGTTAGTCACAGACTAGAGATTTGAATGGTCTGTTTCTGTGCCTGTACTTTTCTATCACTCTATGACTCTAGAAGTTTCATTTGAGATGCTAAACCCAAAAAGTCATCCAATCCTTTAGTTATAAAAAAACCTCACAACACTACTTTGAAGAAGAGTTGCAGAGCTTTCTCTTGCCCCTCGCCTTTAGTCTTCACCACCGAAACAGATGAATTTTTTGTTATCATAGAGATGACTGTGGGACTTGACTATTATCAGAATTGGCTGCCACATTTCCATGGTTGCAGATGGCTGATAAATTGTTAGGGGTGTCCTTGGTTTATGAAAACCACGCTCCAAATGTGAGTTGTTAATTGATCTCAGTTGAAGATGTTGTTGTGAAACATTCTCAATTGCTCAACAGATGGCACCAGAGACCCCTTTAACAAAAAGCCTGTTTGACAACAGCAAATGAGAGAGAAGAAAATCAAAAAGCACAGTGAAAGCAACTATGCATTCACAATTGACTTGCAACACCATAAGGGTTGTCAGTTAATTCTTAATGCCTCTAGTGTTATGTGGTTGATGCTTTCTTTCTTGTCTAAGCTATTTACTCCCTCTTGTAAACAACAGGAATTCTGCAGATGCTGGAAATTCAAGCAACACACATCAAAGTTGCTGGTGAACGCAGCAGGCCAGGCAGCATCTCTAGGAAGAGGTACAGTTGACGTTTCAGGCCGAGACCCTTCGTCAGGACGAAGGGTCTCGGCCTGAAACATCGACTGTACCTCTTACTCCCTCTTGTTCTTGCTTTTGATGTTAAGAAACTGTTTTTAGAGTGGAAAATAATACATAACTATAATTTTCAATAACAATCCTGAAAAGAGCAGAGCTGACTAAAGGGTGAAAGGAAATACTAACTTGGAGGGGAATTCTAATGCATATTTTGGATGCTGTACTGAGGAAAATAGAAGATTATAAGGGCCTATGACTGCATGCAATGCCAAATTATATATAGGTGCTTCAATTATATGGTTCAGATAAACATGGAGATTATTGAGCATGAGCAAGGACACAAAACAGCATACAACACATTTTAACAAAAATAAATCAGAAAATCTGGTCAGAACTTCTGTTCATTTTCCTGAAACTTAATGTTTCTCTCCCCAGTGCTGTATGACATGCTGTGTATTTTTTCAATTTAAAAAAAAATTCAGATTTTTCCCATATGTAATATTTTGCTTTTGAATTACAAGCTTTGGCAGCAATTATGTAAAATATAATGTATAGCTATCTCAAAACTTGAGTGGCCTAGGTTCAACCCTGAGCCAAGGTGCATCTGTGCAGAGTTTGCGTGTTTTCCCCACGACTGCTGAATTTCTGGTGAGTCCCCTGGTTTGTGCTGGTGGGTTAATTGGCTGTTGTGAATTAGCCCCTTGGAAAAGGTAACTGAGAAAAGGAAATAAATGACAATTGATGGGCATGTGAGAGAGAGTATCTTGTGAGACTACAGGGAAATAAAGAGAGAGTGAATACCTGGATGGGATGGCTTCTCTGTGAGGTAACATCACCTGATGGGCCAAATAGTAAGTCATTTCTTTGCACACTTAATATCTACCAGGAACATGGACCACCCACACGGACGTATGCTTTCACTGGAGAGTTAAAACCTTACTTAGCTTGTTGCCATGGAGTACAAGCCTTTCATTGACTCGTAGGTAGGTTTTTTTTCAATAACTTCCTTGGGAGGTTCGGTTTGAGACCCCAGTTCCTCACTCCCCCACCCCCACCCCCACCCATCTCCCTTCACTGCTGATGTCTGATAATATTGATCCCTGATTCCCAGTAATCTGGAACAACAATTCTCAGCTTTGTCCTCTTTTAATGGCCCCACTCAAACCCCATGGCCTTGGGTTTCCATTCATGCCTTGTGCTTCATATGTGGAACGATTTTGTTTCTGCTGGGTAACTCATTTACTTATTTACTTTACTACATCCTTTTGGGCACTGTGGAATGTTTTACTTATACCACAGGTTTTATAGAATGAGTTAACCTCCAGTTAGTCTTTGGATATTGACCTCAGTGTTATGTGTAATAGCCAGAGATGAAAGAAAATACTCAGCAGAAAAAATAACTCCCATGGTAAGGTGACCCAACCAGATTTACAGAACTGGATAAGCAACCCAGAGGTTATAATGCTAAAATCCTGCAAGGTGTCAAAGTGAACTCAATAATCCAGTAATTTGTTAACGTGATATTTAGTTAAGCATTCTCAACCAGTTCACTGATGCCTCTCTAGCCCCACGTGTATGCAAATGAGTATTAAAACCCACAGGCAAAAAGCAACAGGTAATAAATGATGCCTTGCCAATGTTACTTGCATCTTAATTACACACAGTGAAACAATTATAGCATGCCTTAGATACCAAAGGAAGGAGTCATTTCTACACAGATGCTCCATTTTAAGAGCAGATTGAAAACTTTGTATATTACATGCCTGTCCATTTGAAGAGGGGTTCAGATCATAATTCAGCACAGAATAAGGCAGGAGTCATTTTTTTCCACAAATAATTATTCCAGGATTTGTACGCTGACTTTGGTTACTTCGACATGGCTTTATTATCTGTGAAAAATTAAATATTATCAGCAAAAGTTATTCATTATAAGATATGGCAGGCACTTAAGGATATAAAACTTGATGTAAATTACCAGTCACTGTAGCTTATGAATGACCTTCGATCTGCTTATTACCTATTCCTTAATGTGATGGAATAATTCTTATTTTCAAAACTGGTTTAGTCTCCAGTGTTTAAGCATCTTAATTAGTTGACAGAACTGAATAAACACACAAAATGCCGGGTTTCCATCATCTACAGAATCTCTTGTGTTTTTGACACAACAGATCTGGATGCCATTTTGTGAATTAAAGACAGTACTTTTTTTTTCCAGAGAAACCAAACACAAAATAATAAGGACTTGGCCACTAGTGTAAAATGTAGGAACTGAGCCACACTGCAAATAGAATGTCAGTACCAAATCCCTTATGCTGTTAGACATGATCTGCCTGGGTCGGTGCCAGGGTTTCCCTATTATCTCCTCCGGTGCTAATCCAGGAAAGCCTTTTGACTGAGGTAATGACAATAGAGATACCTCAGTTGCCACCTGCCAAAATTCCTGATATTTTGGCCTATACTGCTGGATTTGTAGTAGGGTTGTGACGTTCAATGCCATTGACACTGCCAGTCTTATTTCAGTGTTCCATCAGGTCTTAGAAAAGTCATGAAGTGCAGTTAATGATGGAAAGTGATAATATTGGTTCACTTGGTCAGACTGTCGCCTTGGCCTGAACCTGGGTTGACTTTATACAGCCAGTCCTCATCTCTTCCATTGCAGTTTAACAATACTCTGTTATACCAAAGGTAGGGGCCTCAGTAATCCCTGATTAACTCTCTAAAATGCTGAAAATAGGCAGTCATTTAAAATATTAAAAGTATTTTATTTATGGAACAGTTCACAAACTTAGCCAGCAGGATTTCACTCAAATACTTTCTATAAATCTTACTCCCTTTCAACTTTATCTTGGAGATGGTCACATGATACAGTTCTTAAAATGGAGACAGCATTGAAGGTGGTACTAAAGTCAAGAAACTACAAAAATATTTAAACAACAGGTTAGGCAGCATATATGGAAGGAGAAACCCTTCAGCAAGACTGGAAAATGTAAGAAACATATAAGAGTATGAACTTGATAGGGACAAAGGAATTTCTCTGATAGAGTGAGACCAAGATTGCAGTTGTTTATGTATGGTTAAAAGATTAATAAGGGCAATTACTAAGGGTGGGACAGTCTAAGACCAGCAGACACAGCCTCAGAATAGAGGGGAATCCTTTTAGAATGGAGATAAGGAGGAATTTCTTTAGGCACAGAGTGGTGAATCTGTGGAATTTGTTGCCACAAGCAGCTGTGGAGGTCAAGTCTCTATGTATATTTAAGGCAGAGGTTGATGAATTCTTGATTGGTTAGGGAATGAAGGGATATGGGGAGAAGACAGGAGATTGGGGCTGGAAATTGGATTGGGCATGATGAAATGGCAGAACAGACTTGATGGGCCAAATGGCCTAATACTGCTCCCATGTCTTATGGTCTTATAACACTCATATTAGCAGAACATAATACATACAAAGAAACATAATCTTCTTCTGTCACAGTAACCCATTTGGTCTCACTCTATCACCCATCTCTCTCTGACCTTCTCTCCAATTGAATACTAAGTTGCCTTCTCCCTTTCTGAGGAAGGATATTGGACCTGGTGTATTAACACTTTCTTTTCCCAGATTGTGCTTCTCCTGCTGAATTTTTCTGGAATCTTCTGTTTTTTATGGTAGTTTTCCAGCATTTTTGTTTTTTTAGAGTTTTGAAAATCACTTGGAGTCAGTCCTGCAGCAAAAAGTATTAGAGACCAAGGCTGCACATAGAACATTGAACTATCACCATAGCAACATGTATTTCAACCCATGAAGTCTGCACTGATCATAATGACAATTTAAACTGCAAATCTGTCTGCACAGGGTCTATCTCCATCAGTTTCCTGTCCATGTGTCTGTCTAGATGCCTCTTAAGTATTGCTATTGTATTTGCTTCTAAAACTTCCCATGGTAGCATTTCCAGTTACCTTCCTCTGTGTTAAAAAAACAAATCTTTCCTCGTAAATCTCTATTAGCTATCCCCCGTCTCCTTAAATCAAGCCCTCCGGTATTTAACATTTCCATCCCGCACTGGCACTTGTCTGCAAAAAGCTCAGTGGGAAATTAAATGGACTGACGGCAGAAGAAGGTGGATTGATGTTCTGGCCACACTGGTCAGAACACAGAGAAGCTTGATACCCACTGGATACAATGATGGGAGCTCATCCTTTCCAGGATGGATTAATAAGTCATCTCCATCAATGCACCCACCAAGCCAGCATAGGACTGCATCAGAAATGATGCTGATTCAGCATCCACTGCAGCACAAACTGGATGGAGCCAACATCTGAGGATTGCAGTCAGAGCTCAGGCTGTTTCCTCTCATCCCAGCTTGTTGCAATGCAAGCTAAGAATGTGTAAAAGGATATTCAGCGCACTCCAGCTGGTTCTGTTACAGATATGCTTCCTAAACACTCTCTTCAGAAATGGCCTTCAACTGAGGCCTCTTCTTCTCATCCTCTCCCAGCGAAAGATCATAAGACCAATAGGTAAGACGAATTATCGGGAAATTATAGGCTGGTGAGCTTGACGTCAGTGGGGGCTAAGTTACTAGAAGGTATACTAACGACCCAGATATACAAGTACAGCAGATTCCAGTTAATTGGGACACATTGGAACCAGTACATTTTGGTCCAATTAAGCAACTGCTCCAATTAGCATAAGTTTCATGGAAATAGTTAAAAAGGTATAAAAAATGTATAAAATACTCCTTCTCCCAGTGTAGAGTGCCCTCCTGCTTCAAAATATCCACCATTGTCCCTGTACCTAAAAAGACCAAGGTAACATGTCTGAACACTGGCATCCTGTCACACTCACCTCAATAATAAGCAAATACTTTGAAAGGCTGGTCAACGACTACATTTGCAGCATGCTACCACCCACACTGGACCCCCTACAATTCGCCTAATGGCACAACCGATTGACAGATGATGCAATGGCCACAGATCTACACACTGTCCTTACACATCTGGAGAAGAAAGATGCTTATGTGAGAATGCTGTTCTTGGACTACAGTTCAGCATTCAACACCGTAATTCCCTCTAGGCTTGACAAGAAGCTCAGGGATCTTGACCTTCACCCTGCCTTATGTAGCTGGAACCTAGACTTCCAGTCGGATCGCCGGCAGGTGGTAAGAGTGGGGTCACTCACCTTTGCCCCCGATCCTCAGCACAGGTGCCCCTCAGAGTTATGTCCTAAGCCCCCTCCTTTACTGTCTGTATACCAATGACTGTGTCACCACCCATATCTCCAATGTGCTAATTAAATTTGCTGACAACACGACACTGATTGGCCTGATCTCAAATAATAAAGAGGCAGCCAACAGAGAAGTCATCACCCTGACACAGTGGTGTCAAGAAAACAACCTCAATGTTGCAAAAACAAAGGAGCTGGTTGTGGACTACAGGAGGAATGCAGACAGGGTAATCCCTATTGACATCAATGGATCTGGGGTTGAGAGGGTGAATAGTTTTAAATCCCCCGGCATACACATCACCGAGGATCTCATGTGGTCTGTACGTACTGGCTGTGTAGTGAAAGAAAGCACAACAGCACCTCTTTCACCTCAGACGGTTGAAGAAGTTTGGTATGGATCCCCAAAACCAAAGAATTTTCTACAGGGGCACAACTGAGAGCAGCCTGATTGGCTGTATCACTGCCTGGTATGGGAACTGTACTTCCCTCAATCACAAGACTCTGCAGAGAGTGGTGCAGACATCCCAGCGCATCTGTAGAAGTGAACTTCCCATCACCCCAACCATAAACTGTTCCAGCTGCTACCATCTGGGAAACGGTACCACAGCATAAAACCCAGGACCAACAGACTCTGCGACAGCTTCCTCCACCAGGCCATCAGACTAATTAATTCATGCTGATACAATTGTATTTCTATGTTATATTGACTGTCCTGTTGTACATACTATGTATTACAAATTACTATTAATTGCACTTTACACATTTAGATGGAGATGTAACATAAAGATTTTTACTCTTCATGTATATGAAGGATGTAAGCAATAAAATCAGTTCAATTCAAAAAGACAAACTATTGCTTAACTGAGTAGCTAGTTATGTATTTAAATGAAATATAGACCAAATTAGAACACTGTCAAAACTACTATAGTACTATAAAACTGTGTATTAGTTCCTAATAGTTATTGACAGAGGAATTCATCCAGTGTGTTCTTTTGATTGAGTGTGAATGAACAAAATCAGCACAGACACCTGGTGCAGATAGTGGACTGCCTTCAAATAGTGCTTTCAACAATTGCATCCTCTAATTCTTCTTTCTTTCTTTTTAAATCTTTTTATTGAATAAGTATACAAAAAAGGTAAGCCATATAAACATTAATACAATGTTAAAGTATAATAAAATTCCAAAAGGTATCAATACCAAAAAAAATACTACAAACAATGTAATTTAAACATAAGAAACCAAGATAACATAATAGTATACTAAATTTTATATATATCAATGGAAAAAAAAAGAAAAAAAACCCCCAAAAAAACCCCACCGTGCAACTAACTAAAAGCAAAGCAAAGCAATGGGCTAACTTGAAACCAAACAGAGTTAAACTTAAAATCACGTCCTCAATCCTGACCTCCATTAAAAACAGTGAAAAAAAAAACAAGAAGGGTAAATATTACATTAAATGAAAATATCGAATAAAAGGTCCCCAAATCTGTTCAAATTTAAATGAAGAATCATAAAGGTTACTTCTAATTTTCTCCAAATTCAAACATAAAATCGTCTGAGAAAACCAAAAAAAGGTAGTTGGAGCATTAAGCTCTTTCCAATATTGTAAAATACATCTTTTCGCCATTAAAGTAAGAAATGCAATCATTCTACGGGCTGAAGGGGAAAGATTACTAGAAATTTTAGGTAGTCCAAAGATAGCAGTAATAGGGTGAGGAGAGATATCTATATTTAATACCTTAGAAATAATATTAAAAATATCTCTCCAAAAAGTTTCCAAAGTAGGGCAAGACCAAAACATATGAGTTAAAGAGGCTATCTGCCCCGAACATCTATCACAGAAAGGATTAATATGCGAGTAAAAACGCGCTAACTTATCTTTGGACATATGTGCTCTATGAACCACTTTAAATTGAATTAGGGAATGTTTAGCACAAATAGAGGAAGTATTAACTAATTGTAAAATCTGCCCCCAATCATCCACAGAAATGGTAAGCCCCAATTCCTGTTCCCAATCTACCCTAATCTTATCAAATGGAGCTTTCCTAAGTTTCATAATAATATTATAAATCATAGCCGATGCACCTTTCTGACATGGATTGAGGTTAATTATCGAATCTAAAATATATGTAGGAGGAAGCATTGGAAAGGAAGAAAGTATAGTACTTAGGAAATTTCTAACTTGTAAATATCTAAAAAAATGTATTCTTGATAAGTTATATTTATTAGATAATTGTTCAAAAGACATAAGGGAACCATCTAAAAATAAATCCAAAAACCGTAAAATACCCTTAGTCTTCCAAGTTTGAAAAGCGCGATCCGTAAAAGAGGGAGGAAAAAATATGTTACCTAAAATAGGAATCGCTAACCCGAATTGATTAAGATCAAAGAATTTTCTGAATTGAAACCAAATGTGCAAAGCATATTTAACTATCGGGTTAGAGACCTGCTTAAGACGTTTCGAATCAAAAGGGAGAGAGGAGCCTAAAATAGAGCCAAGTGTATAACCCTGAACAGATTGTAGTTCCAATGCTACCCATTTAGGAATAGATAGTATGTCCTGATCAAGTAACCAAAATTTCATGTCGAATATTAATAGCCCAATAATAGAATCTAAAGTTAGGTAATGCTAAACCTCCATCTCTCTTAGCTTTCTGTAAATGTATTTTACCCAGTCTCGGATTCTTATTCTGCCAAATAAATGAAGAAATTTTAGAGTCAACTTTATCAAAGAAAGATTTTGGAACAAAAATTGGTAATGCCTGAAACACATATAAAAATTTTGGCAAAAAAAACATCTTAACTGCATTAATACGACCAATCAAAGTTAAATATAAGGGAAACCATTTAGATGAAAGTTGAGTAATATGGTCTATTAATGGTAAAAAGTTAGTCTTAAATAAATCTTTGTATTTACAAGTAATTTTAATCCCAAGATATGAGAAATAATTATTAATCAATTTAAATGGAAATTTATAATATAAGGGAAGATGTTTATTAATCGGAAAAAGTTCACTCTTACTAAGATTTAATTTATAACCTGAAAAAAAACCAAATTGTGCTAATAACTCTAAAACAGCAGGAATGGATTTCTCAGGATTAGAAATATATAAAAGTAAATCATCAGCATAGAGTGATAATTTATGGGACTTTAATCCCCGAGTTATCCCAGTAATATTTGAAGATTCATCCTCTAATTCTTCATTATCATTTTAACATTCAAGATGACAGTTGATACCTTCACATTCCTAACTTGTTGAAGTAGTGAAATGGTTTCATTTTCACTCCTGGCCACTCTGGCATCTCCAACCCTGAATGTTTGAAACTGTAGTGAGCTAAAAAATTCTGCATTGTCATACTGTTTATTACTCACCAACTATCAGTGACAAAAATCACTGATATTTGAACACAAACATACAAGTGATGCTGTTTGAAAACTGTTCACTCTAAACACAGTGTAGTGTCTAACAGCCACATGACGTGCACTTGACTGATACTAGTTAGAAATGGTTCAGCAACAGTCTTCTGCTCCAAATAAGTTTCACAGTGTTCCAAATAAACAGAGAGAGTCCCAAATATTTTCTCAAATTTTTTTTCTTTAAGAGTTGTCCCAAATAAGTGGCTGCCTGGATTAACTGATGGCCCAATTAACTGGAATCCACAGTGTTTGGACAGACAGGGACTGATTAGGGATAGTCAATGTAGCTTTGTGTCTAACCAATCTTACAGAATTTTTTTTAAACAAGTTGCCAGGACATTGATGAAGTAAAGGCAGTGGATGTTGTCTACATGGACTTTAGTAAGGCCTTTGACAAGGTTGCTTGGCATTCAGGAAGAGGTAGTAGATTGTATTTGATATTGGCTTCATGGGGGATGCTAGAGAGTGGTAGTAGATGGTTGCCTCTCTGATTGGAGGCCTGTGACTAGTGGTGCACTGCAGCAATCAGTGCAGCATCCATTGTTGTTTATCATCTATGTCAACAATCTGGATAAAATGTGGTAAACCACATCAGCAGATTTGCAGACGACACCAAGACTGGGGGTGCAGTGGACAGCGAAGAAGGTTGTCAAAGCTTGCAGCAGGATCTCGACCAGCTGGAACAATGGGCTGAAAAATTACAGATGGAATTTAATTCAAACAAGTGTGAGATGTTACACTTTGGGAGGACAGATCAGTTAGGACTTACGTGGTGAATAGAAGGGCACTGAGCAGTATGGTAAAACAGAGGGAATACAGATCCATAACTTCTTGAAAGTGGCATCACAGGTTAAGGGTGAAAGGTGAAATGTTCGAAGGAACATGAGGGAAAACTTGCTCACTCAGAGGATGGTAAGAGTGAGGAATGAGCTGTAGCAGAATTGGTGGGTGATAATTCGATTTCCACAGTTAAGTCAAATTTGGATGGGAGGAATATGGAGTGCTATGGTCCGGGGGCAGTTTAATACGACTGGGTAGAATAATAGTTTGACAAGGACTAGATGCCCCGAAGGGGCTGTTTCAGTGCTTTAGTTTTCTATGAATGGTCCCAGGCTTTTCCCCAGGAAAGAAGAGTCCAAAACAGAGTACAGGTTTAAGGTAAGGGGAAACATTTTAAATGGACTTGAGGATGGTGCGTATATGGAACAGGTTGCCAGAGAAAGTGAAAGAGGCAGGTACGGTTTTGACATTTATAAGACATTTGGACAAGTACAAGGATAGGAAAGGTTTAGAGGGCTAATGGTGAATGCAGGCAAATGGGATTAACTCAGTTATCCAACTTGGTCGTCATGGATGAGTTGGGCCAGTGGTTTGTTTCCATGCTGTAAAACTCTATGACTCCCTAACTCTCTATGCAATGCATCTAAGCCACGTATGATTGGAAAATAATCCAGCAGTAAACTTTGTAAACAGTTTGCAATCCCTTTAAATAGTCTATCACACTGTTAAAACTGTGATGATCTGAGTAAGATTATGAGAAGGCATAAACCGCACAGGCATGATCTCAAGTTTCAATGCTGATTGACATCATGATATGCCAACTCTAGATGTTGTTAATGATTGATGCATGAGCGCTTTAACAAGCTTGCAAACATCGCCTTTGCCAGAATTCTCAACAGATCTACAGAGATCAGTTTTGCTCACATCAACTGGTGGCTAACAAAAGCAGCAAAGATCCAAATTTACTAATTAAAAACAAACTTTACTGCAGGGTGATTGAAGACTTACTATGGAAACTACTTTGTTTTCACTTGCATTACAGCAAAATACAACACTGGTTTAATACACGTTTAACATCCACCTCCAATGTATATCAGCTCATCACTCTGCAGCTGGGTCCTGAATTTCTTGTCAGAGCGTTCACAGGCAGTGAGACAGGCCCTCACCTGTCCTCCACTTCTATCCTGAACACTGGTACACCACAAGGTTGTGTATTGAGTCCCGTACTCTACTCCCTCTTCACTTACGACTGTGTACCTGCATTTAACACCAATACCATCGTCAAATTCGCCAATGACACAACAGTGATCGGGTTGATCTCCAACAGAGACGAATCAGCGTACAGAGTGGAGGTACAGAACTTAGTGAGCTGGTGCTCAGAGAACAACCTGTCTCTTAATACAGCAAAGACTAAGGAGCTAATTATCAATTTTGGAAAGTTACGGGATGACGAGTACACTCCAGTCTAGATTAAGGGAGACATAGTGGAGAGAGTGCCCAGTTTCAGGTTTCTGGGAATACATAATTCAGAAGACCTTACGTGGTCCACTAACACCACTACAATAGTTAAGAAACTATTAAGAAGCTTGTTTTTCCTCAGGACGTTGAAGAAAGCTGGTCTACCTGAACAGATGCTGGTGACCTTTTACCGCTGTACCATAGAGAGCATCTTAACATACTGCATCTCTGTGTTGTATCTCAGTTGTACAGCAGCTGATAGGAAAGCACTTCAGCAGTCGTCTCTAGTGCACAGAAGATCATCGGGACACAGCTCCCAGCCCTGGAGTACACCTACAGCTCTTGCTGCCTAAGGAAAGCCACAAGCATCTGTAAGGACAATACACACCCATGCAATCATCTGTTTGAACTTCTTCTATCTGGCAGATGTTACAAGTTTTTCTATGCCCGCACTTTCAGACTGAAAAATAGCTTTTTCCTCAGAGCTATAGTTGCTCTGAACCAATCGATGAAGCATCATCCATTTGTTATAATTGCTACTTTAATACTGGTTTTATGGCTGTCATGCACCTGAGTTGTGTTTTTGTACTGCTGGACATCGCTTGTACTGGCTGGTTACTTGATTTTATTTATTGTTTATTTATTTTATTTCTTGTTTTATAGCATTGAGTATGAGAGTTGCAAACTCTTTTTCGCTGTATTGGTGCATGACAAATTGTACCATGAAACAAAATATCTTTCTTGTCATTGCATTTCATATAATCAAGAAAATCTGAGACCCTCTCATTGAATCCAGTACCTGATTTTAATGGACTTTTCTTGCATCTAATTATGTTATTTACAGAATTAGTGTGTGGGTTAATACGGTAAATAAAAGGAGTCATTTCGTGTCATGATGCTGTATAAATGAATCAAAGTTGAGTTCATTGCTGTAAGCACAGGTGCAGTGTAAAATTTGCTTGCAGCTACATCAAAGGCACATAGGATCATAAAAGCAGCACCTACAACATAAATTATTTGAATCTTTATGAGAAGGAAAACACAATTAGAACTATAAAACTGAATAGAAATGTCTCAGCAAAATATTAATTAATTGTTGCAGTTATCACTGATTTATATTTAATAAGAATACTGGGTCTATCTCAGGATCAATATGGCATCATGCACCATTACTCATGCCCTTGTAGAGCCAGTGAAGGTGATTGTAATGTTCATTTCCTGCACCAGCTCAGTGATATTACACAGACCATTTCACATCAGAGCTGTTTTATGTGGGTTTGCAAATCATACTGTGAAATCTTCTCTGTTTACCTGGGGAGCAAAATTTCTCAGCATCTATATAACATGGCACACAATCCTGTATAAAGGTTGTGAAAGCATTGAGAGAGAGACACAATTCTCACAGCATTAAATGTGCTATGCCAGGTAAATGCAGTGAGATTATAATTTATAAATATAAGGAAACACAGCAATTAAAGGTGTTATTTTTCATTGAATATGCAACAGTTAAACTCTACATTGTAGGTCAGAAATGACCAGAAAATAACAATAATGTTATTAGCGCTTGCTGTTATTACATCTAACATTCATGGTTTAGAAGTACCTAACATTGGAAAACCAAGAATTGTCACCAAAGATATAGTTTTTTTCAAATGATATATTAGTACCAAGAAGACTGCATTGGTACTTGCTCAATGAAAATGGGGTGGAAAAACTAGAAATAAAGACTCCCAATGTGTATTAGTCCTAGAAATAAAAATGTTGTATTTGTGATCTCAAATCTCAAATTTAAAACTGATTTGCAAACTGAGCATTAGGTCCTGTTTTGCCTACGAAGAATAAAGCAAAATGGGAAGTATTTGAGATAATTTTATTTATTCGTTTTTAATTTTGATTTTCCTTTCCTTGATCTAGCTGTGTACTTTATGTCCTTGCTGTGAACATTGGTAAGAATCATTGACATTGACAACATGCGGGCTGCCTTCAAGAGAGTGAATCCAAAGAAAGCATCCGGTCTGGACAGATGCTTTCACAGATGTATTTCTGGTGTATTCGCAGATATCTTCAACCTTTTGTTCCGGCAGTGTGTGTTACCACCTACATCGTGCAGGCTTCAATTATACCAGTGCCCAAGGAGTGCATTGAAACTTATCTAAATGACCATCATCCAGTGGCATTTACATCCACAGTGATGAAGCGTTTCGAGAGGCTGGTGTTGAAGCATATCAGCTGCTGTCAGAATGGTGACATGGATCCATTCCAATTTGCCTACCACACCAACAGCTCTACAGCAGATGATATTACAGTTCAGCATTTAACACTATCATCCCCTCAAAACTTTATCAGTAAACTCCAAGACATGGATCCCAATGCCTCCTCATGAAATTGGATCTTGGATTTCCTCACTTGTAGACCCCAGTCTGTTCGGATTGGCAAAAATATCACCTCCACAATCTCCGCAAACACAGGGGCACTGCAGGGATGTGCACTTAGCCCTCTGCTCTACTCTCTTTACACCTATGACTGTGTGGCTAAGTACAGCTCCAACATCATATACAAGTTTGTTGTCAACACCGCTGTTGTGGGCTGTACTAAAGAGGGGATTGAAAACTTGGCCGAGTGGTATAATAGCAACAACCTCCCATTCAATGTCAATAAGACCAGGAACTGACTGTAGACTTCAAGAAAGGGAAACCAGAGGTCCATGAGCCAGTAATCATTGGATGATCAAAGGTGGAGAGGGGAGGTAACTTTAAACCCCTGGGTGTCACTATCTCAGAAGATCTGTTCTGGACCCATCATATAAATATTATTGCAAAGAAGGCACAACAACATATCTACTTCCTCAGGCGTCCGTGGAGGTTCGGCATGCCATCGAAAACCATGGCAAACTTCTATAGATCTGTGGTGGAAAGTGTGCTGACTGGCTGCATTACGGCCTGGTATAGGAACACCAATGCCTCTCAGCAGAAAATCCTAAAAAGGCAGTGGATTCAGCCCAGAACATCACAGGTAAAGCCCTCCCAATCATTGTGCACATCTACGTGAAATGTTGCCGTAGAAAAGCAACATTAATCATCAAAGATCCTCACCACCCAGGCCATGCTCCTTTCTTGCTGCTGCCATCAGGTAGAAGGTACGGGTGCCTCAGGACACGCACCACCAGGTTCAAGAACAGTTACTACCCCTCAACCATCAGTCTCTTGAACCAAAGGGGATAGCTACACTCATTTAAGGACTCTGTTATATTGTTATTTCGTGCTCATTACTTATTGCTATTTAGTTACATCTGTATTTGCACAGTTTGTTTTCAGTTTACAGTTTCTGAAGTTTACATTTACCATTCTATAGATTTTCTAAGTATGCCGGCAGAAAAAGAATCGCAGGGTGGTGATTTGTATGTACTCTGATAATAAATTTTACTTTGAACTTTAAAGTATATACTCTGATAATAAATTTTACTTTGAACTTTAAAGTATTGGTCTCTAAGTTATCAGTGTTCCAATCCAGGATGCGGAGCAAGCCAAGAATTCTATCTTAATGAGCTTATACAACAGTGTCAATTAAAAAGCTCTCAAATGACTGACATTGACAAAATACAGAAATGCATCAGTAACTTGTCTTAACTTAATTTTGCACTTCATCTCATTCTTAAATTAACCCTTGGAAATTTATTACTTGCTGCAAAAGCTCAGAGTATGACGCTGCACTCTTCTAATCTTGGGTGTTATACATTTTTTTCTTGGTACCTCATAATCATGTAAAAATACTACCTGCTGTGTGTTATATTTTATAACAAAATAAAGAGGAATGACTTTAATAAATTTAGCTTTGTGAATGTGGGGGGGTGGGAGGAAGAGGGGGAAGGGTGACCAGGGACAAAGAATTGGGAGTTCATGAGTCAAAAAATGCTGAAATATAAAGCATCAATGCACTGCTGTAAGAAAAACTCATGAACACACTAAAATAAAAAGGGTTCTTGATTTGTGAGGAATGTTGGTGTTATTTGATTCCAGAAAATTAAATAAATTGACATAATTTTATCAGATCCCAAACCAGGATAGAACAGAGGAACATATCTTAATCACATGACACAGGTTCCTCTAGACACAAATTTCTTTGCTGAATGCAAGTTCTAATTAGTAATTTTATATTAATAGTTTAAATGCTGAAGCAATGGAATTTCTATTTACTTGGAAAATAATTCAAATAATATAATTTAATATTAAAACTTTTGAATAAAGAGGAATAAACAGTAACTAGTGTTGCATTGTACAAATAGAAAAAGATAAGAGAAGGGTGAAATTCTGCAGAAGTTGTAAACTCTAGCGTTCCAGAAGTAATAGCTGATCCATCCATTTACAAATTTCTTCAAATTCCTCTTCAACAGGAAAAAAAAGAAAATCTGCAGATGCTGGAAATCCAAGCAACACACACAAAATGGAGGAATTTAGTAGGCCCAGAAGCATCAATGGAAAGAAGTACAGTTGATGTTTTGGGCCAAAACCCTTTGGCAGGACTAGAGGGAAAAAGCTGAGGAGTGGATTTAAAAGGTGATGGGAAGGAAGAGAGAACAACCAGATGATAGGTGAAACCTGGAGGGGGATAGATGAAGTAAAGAGCTGGGAGGTTGATTGGTGAAAGAGACAGAAGGCCGTGCAAGAAAGAAAAAAGGTGGAAGGAGCACCAAAGGGAGGTGAGGGAAAGGCAAGGGGATAGGGTGAGAGAGGGAAAAGGGGATGGGAAATGTAGGAAGGGTGTTGGGGGGGCATTACCAGAAGTTCGAGATATTGATGTCCATGCCATCAGGTTGGAGGCTACCCAAATGGAATACAGGGTGTTGTTCCTCCAACCTAAGTGTGGCCCCATCACAACAGTGGAGGAGGCCATGGATGGACATATTGGAATGGGAATGGGAAGTGGAATTAGAATGGGTGGCCACTGGGAGATCCTGCTTGTTCTGATGGATGGAACATAGATTATCTGTTTGGTGAAGCAGTCTCCCAATCTAAGTTGGGTCTCACCGATGTACAGGTGGTCACACTGGGAGCACCGAACACAGTAAATGATTTTCAACAGATATTCCTGCAATGTGAGATAGGCTGTGTGACGTTCATAATGGAGATACTAAAGAACTTAATGCCCAGTTGTTTTTTCCCTCTCTCTTTACCCAGGCTGAAATCTTTTTTTGTCTCTCAGTTAAAACCAACTTCACATCCTCTTCATGGAGTCATGCCCCTGATCTCAAGATCTCAAAGACAAACTTTGTTTCTTTAAGCTTCTTGCTTTTTTTTCCACTTTTCTCTCTTCCTTCTTAGCTGTTTCGTAATGGAGTTAAATTTGTTCCTTAAGGTTGTTATAATCGGGGGTGGTAATGGGGATAGCTCCCACTACCTATTAAATACTACCAATGGCGTGTGTCTCAAATAGCCTCTGACAACCAAGTCCTAGGCTTCACATACAGATAGCTACTGAGCCCAGCAGAACTATTCTACTGATAGGAGAAGGGGCAAAGGCAGGTTACTGGTGTCTTTAAACCAGTCGCTTCAGGCAGACAGGGCTCATTAGCTGTGGCTGGCAGCTCTTCAGCTCATCTAGGAAAAGGAAAACACTGATCTCAAACCAACATGGCCTTGTCGCTATAGACCCTCATGGGGAAGGCTTCAGAGTAAACACTGAGGAAAAATCCAGAGCTGGAGTCCCTAAGGCAACTGTAGTTACATTGAGTTCAATGCTGACTGGCAACTGTTGTGATGCTGCTGGTGCCAAACTATAATGGTCTCTGCTGTTCCTTTACATTAATCAGCTGCACGGAGAGGGGGAGCCTGCTTCATGGGCAACATCTTGTACTGCACTGGCTTGTGTATCATGTAGACAGCTGGGATGCAACATTCATGGTTGACCCTGACCAATGCAGGGCCTCAATGAAGCAATATCTTCACAGATGCTGAATGGCCTATTGAGTGTTTCCAGCATTTCTTGTCACTATGGTTTTATTAAACAAAATACCTTAGTTTTAACTTCAGATCAATTTCAGTCAAGCTACTTTCTCAAATTTTAAGTAATTAATCTCAAAATATTTTTGAAATGTACAAAGGAATAATTTTATACAGCCACAATAATTAATCTTTTACCACTTCCCTGCTCACCATTCAGAAGGATTCACTCGCAATTCTTTCAGTATTTGATATTAATGACAGAGTGTCTTCTGGAAAAACCAAACACAAATTTGGTGGTGGCACTGCAGAATACCTGCACTTAGTCTGCAAGGTCTATCACTTTAATTCTCCATCGTATTCTCCCATTGACCTCTATGTCATTCAGCTTGAATCCATGCTGTAGGGTGTGAAGGAAAGGCTAGCAGTGGATACGACACACCAGTGAAATGATGGAGAACTTGAATAGCTACCTCAATGGATGTAAGTTCTTTTACCAAGCTCCTGGCCATTTGACGTACTATCCTCTTATGCATTACAGTATCAACTTTTGATGGAAAATACTCCTTTAAAACACTTCAGATGTTTTACTATATTATGGACACCAGTAAGTACCATTGCTGTTTACAAGTGATTGGATGAATGTAACCTGGATGTTGAAGGTTATGCGAGTAGATATCATGTCAAAGCCGAAATCCAAGATCATGGGCTTGTTAGTGTTGTCTGGGCTCACATACGTCTCTTCAACACATTCTGATATCCAGCCAATATCCAAAAGCAAATGTGGAATCAAATTTGTATATAAATAACTTGTTATTACTTCCCATAAACACTCTGCAATCCACACACTATCAAAAGAAATATCACAGGAAGTTGAAGCAGGATTAAGGAGCAGAATGCCTAGAAATGGGGGGACAGAGGATTTCTTACAAAAGCAATTTTTTAACCAATGCATTTTATATTTCATAATGTTTTAGAAACTCCAATTAACCATATTTTAAGCATTTCCTAATAAGGATGCTTAGACTGAAAAAAAACAGACAATTCTGTGTGGCAGTCATAAATATAGCAATTTTTAGTAGCTTAGAGGAGTTATAGGATTTTTACCTTGAAGCAATGACATCTGACAAAGTATTTCTAAAGAGGGATGATGTGTAAACTTAAGTCTTAAACACAGGCGTGGAGTCCTTATGTCTTTGTAGGTGCATTCGGTCATATTTTGCAAGTGTAATCAGAGCAAGTTGCTGCCGTGCATCTTCCAGATGGCACACACAGCAGCCATAGTGAAAACTGAAGATTGAGGGAGTGACTTTTGAGTGGAGTGGATGGAGGGCCAATCAAATAAGATGTGTTGGATGGTTTAGGCTTCTCTGTGGTGTACTTAAAGGGTCATTCTTTTAAGTTTTTTTTTAAATGTTGAAAGCGTGGGACCTTGTGAAAGAAATGCCAGTAAATTCCAGTAATTAAGTTATTACCTGGGACTTCCATAGCACAATTATTACTGGACAAATATCAGCTCAATCCTTAGCATTGACCATGCCTAATTGCTACTGTATGTTCTTTAAGCAGTTGTGATTAAATTGGAATATTATGGAATAATTATGAAACACCCCTGCCTTATAACGTGGGAAATTCATTATCTAATAAGCTTCTCTAAATATGAATACTTTCTTTCACCCTAACACATTAGGCATTGTGTATTGAAATAAATTAGTATTGACATCTGAATGTTCTTCAATGAATAGAAAAACACAGTAATTGATCCTAATTAATAATGCTCTTCACTACGCAACATTAATTTCCCTCGGGTCTTTTTCCAGAAAGCAGACCTCAGACGTGACGAATGTGCAGCCACATACATATAATGTAGCATTGAAAACCAATGCAGCGAACAAGTAGGTCATCTGCCTGAGAACTGTCTGCAGAGGCACAGGGATATAACAATAACAGAAGAAACAAGCCATTGAAGCAATACTCATGCAGTTATTAACTCGGAAAAATAAACTAAACAATGTTTTCAGTGCACAAAATGTCTTTTATGCCTGCTGACCACAAAATGTAAATAGTTTGGTTTATATTCATTATAATTAATGATGCACACAATGATGCACTATGCTGCATTCTAAAGACACACATTTGTTTTCCATTTACCTTGTGTATGCACTGCAAGCTGAGATGGTCTTTGCAATTGTAAAGTTAATAATAGATGTATTTTCTAATTAAACTTATGTGCATAGAACAAATCCTTTATTCAGCAAGGGGATGTAATAAATGCTTCCCTTTGTGGGTTCTTACAACCCACATGGCTTTTCATGAATTAGTCAACAAATTACAATATCTGGCAGAAAGTGTCTCCTGTCAAAGTCACTTGATTAAAAGAGAACTTTAGGAAGTTTAAAAACTATCATCCCTAAGTATCATTTTATTTTGATTCTTGCTCGTGAAATTTATATTTAATACACAAACTAACAAGTTACATTTGAATTTGTAAAAATAATTTTGATTGGACAGAGCACTTGAATCTCAGAAAATGTGCATCTGTGAACAGAAAAAGTGAAGAAATTTATGCAAAAATAAAATTGCTTTGAAAAGCACTTCAGCACTTGTACACCACACATGCAGTAATTATGTATTTATCTAATTACAGTGGAATATATTACACTGTCCTATGAAGTTAAACAGAATAGAAGCAGGCCAGACTGGTTTTTACAATAAGTAACCCAAGTGTATAAAAATAAAAATCCATCCCAAGCAGGCACTCAGAACAAAACTCCTGATTGACCAATATGATAAACTTAGCACACAAAAAATGCTGGAGGAACTCAGCAGGCCAGGCAGCATCTGTGGAAAAAAGTAAACAGTTGATGTTTCAGGCTGAGACCCTCCTTCAGGACTGATAAATTTAGTTAAATTTATTAATATAAATTTAGTTAACTTACTTTAGTTATATTCCTAATTGCAAGAGGTCCTTGTAACATAGCATTGGTAGCGAGGTACATGAACTAACTGAACTCAGGTTCAACTCCGTTATCTATAAAGGTAATTCATTTTAGTCAGTAGACAATAGACAATAGGTGCAGGAGTAGGCCATTTGGCCCTTCGAGCCAGCACCGCCATTCACTGTGATCATGGCTGATCATCCACAATCAGGATCCATTTCCTGCCTTATCCCCATAACCTTTGATTCCACTGTCTTTAAGAGCTCTATCCATCTCTTTTTTGAAAGCATCCAGATTCTTGGCCTCCACAGCCTTCTGGGGCAGAGCATTCCATATATCCACCACTCTCTGGGTGAAACAGTTTTTCCTCAACTCCGTTATAAATGGCCTACCCCTAATTCTTAAACTGTGGCCTCTGGTTCTGGACTCACCCATCAGCGGGAACATGTTTCCTGCCTCCAGCGTGTCCAATCCCTTAATAATCTTATATGTTTCAATAAGATCCCCTCTCAGCCTTCTAAATTCCAGAGTATACAAGCCCAGTCCCTCCAATCTTTCGACATATGACAGTCCCGCCATCCCGGGAATTAACCTTGTGAACCTACGCTGCACTCCCTCAATAGCAAGAATGTCCTTCCTCTGAGCTAACTTTTTTTTACTTATTTTTTTACTGTTTTACAATTAGCTGATCCTTTTCATATTTATACCTTTTTTTTAGGGAGCGTATACCGGAAGTCATGGGGGTAGTTTTAGCGCTTGCTTCTTTCTGGCGGGTCTGCTTTAGATTTTGCCTTGGGGTCTTGGGGTGGGGGGTGGTGGGAGGGGCTTCACGTTTTAGTTTGTTTTTCTTTGGACTATATACATTATTGAAGTACTGGTTGCGTCCTTTTCCCCGGTATCTTTTGTATGTTCTGTTTCCTCTCCGGGTTTGTGGGTCGCGCCTATTGTCAATCCTCCTTGTTGTGGGTTGACTTTAGGATTTATGGAGTTTATTATTAATTTTGTCTCCTGGAATACTAATGGTCTTAATCATCCTATTAAAAGAAAAAAAGTTTTTAAAGTGTTCCGGAGACTTAAAGCACAAATTTTATTTTTACAAGAGACCCATGTACGGAGGGGGGACAGACTACGTTTTTTCAAATTCTGGAAGGGACAACAATTTCATTCGAACTCCAATGCTAAGATTCGAGGCGTCTCTATTTTTATAGATTCCTCAGTTACTTTTATACAACAGGATATTATCTCTGATCCGAATGGTAGATTTTTATTGGTTAGTGGTTTACTATTTAATAAAAAAGTAGTTTTGGTTAATGTTTATGCTCCTAATATGGATTGTCCAGAATTTTATAAATCATTGTTTGATCAGTTTCCGAATTTGAACGAGTTTTCATTGATTTGGGGCGGAGATCTTAATACCTGTTTATCTCCAGCTTTGGACCGTTCGGCTCCTTTACGGACTTTACCTAATAAATCTGCAAATTTGATTAATTTTTTCCTTTCTGATTCTGGGTCGACGGACATTTGGCGTTTTCTGCATCCTCAGGAAAAAGATTTTTCCTTTTTTTCACATGTTCATCATTCCTATTCAAGAATTGATTATTTTTTTATTGATTCTCGTCTCATTCCTTCAGTGATTAAATGTGATTATGATTCTATAACCATTTCGGATCATGCTCCACTTAAGCTTTCTATTAAAATTATGGCCAATATACCAAACAATAGACAATGGCGTTTTAATTCGCTGTTGCTTCAGGACTTGGACTTTGTTAATTTTATGAATGAACAGATGGAGCTTTTTTTTTACAATTAACCATACAGAAGATATTTCGGTTAACACTCTTTGGGACACTTTTAAAGCCTATATTCGGGGTCAGATTATTTCGTATTCCGTTGCTTTGAGGAAGAAACAGAAGCAGGAGGAGATGGCAATTGTGGACAAGATTAAAGAAATTGATAAGAAATATGTTATGGCTCCTTCTGAGGAGCTATACAAACAAAGAACTGAACTTCAAATGGAACACAGTTTACTACTCTCGTCCTCGATTGTAAACCAATTAAAGAAAACAAGAAGTGATTTTTATGTTCACAGTGATAAAATTGGCAAGCTGCTGGCTAATCAATTGAAATCTAATTATGTTAAATCTCAAATCAATCAGATTTATAACCAAAATGATCGATTGATATTGGATCATGTGGGGATTAATCAAACCTTTTGTGATTTTTATTCTTCTTTATATCAATCAGAGTCTCCTCGAGATTCTAAATATATGAATGATTTTTTAGATAAGTTAGACTTCCCTCAGATTTCACAGGATATGTCTTCTTTATTAGATATTTCCATTACAATGGATGAGATTAAGAATGTTATTTTTTCTATGAATCTGGGGAAAGCTCCTGGCCCTGATGGGTTTACCGTTGAATTTTATAAATGTTTTGCTTCTTTATTGATTCCTTGGCTCTATAAGGTTTTTGAGGCTTCTTTGAAACTTGGTAAACTTCCGGAATCTTTTAATAGAGCATCAATTTCTTTAATACTAAAGAAGGATAAAGACCCTGCTCAATGTGCATCTTATAGACCAATATCTTTATTAAATGTTGATTCTAAAGTTTTTTCTAAGTTATTAGCAAATAGACTAGAAAAAGTACTTCCTTCTATTATTTCGGAAGACCAAACGGGTTTTATTAAAGGTCGTTACTCTTTTTATAATATTCGTACATTGTTAAATATCGTTTATACTCCCTCACAAAATGTTCCTGAGTGTGTTATTTCTTTAGATGCCGAGAAAGCTTTTGATAGAGTAGAATGGCCTTATTTATTTAAGGTGCTTGAAATGTTTAATTTTAGCTTGAAATTTATATCCTGGATTAAACTGTTATATCACTCCCCTGTAGCCTCGGTTCGTACTAACTCTTTAAACTCACCTTTTTTTCCTCTCTTTCGTGGTACTCGACAAGGCTGTCCTCTTAGTCCCCTATTATTTGATATTGCATTAGAACCTCTTGCAATTGCTATTCGAGAATCTTCAAATATTACTGGGATAACTCGGGGATTAAAGTCCCATAAATTATCACTCTATGCTGATGATTTACTTTTATATATTTCTAATCCTGAGAGATCTATTCCTGCTGTTTTAGAGTTATTAGCACAATTTGGTCTTTTCTCAGGTTATAAATTAAATCTTAGTAAGAGTGAACTTTTTCCGATTAATAAACATCTTCCCTTATATTATAAATTTTCATTTAAATTGATTAATAATTACCTTTCATATCTTGGGATTAAAATTACTTGTAAACATAAAGATTTATTTAAGACTAACTTTTTACCATTAATAGACCATATTACTCAACTTTCATCTAAATGGTTTCCCTTATATTTAACTTTGATTGGTCGTATTAATGCAGTTAAGATGTTTTTTTTGCCAAAATTTTTATATATGTTTCAGGCATTACCAATTTTCGTTCCTAAATCTTTTTTTGATAAAGTCGACTCTAAAATTTCTTCATTTATTTGGCAGAATAAGAATCCGAGACTGGGTAAAATACATTTACAGAAAGCTAAGAGAGATGGAGGTTTAGCATTACCTAACTTTAGATTTTATTATTGGGCTATTAATATTCGACATATGAAATTTTGGTTACTTGACCGGGACATACTATCTATTCCTAAATGGGTAGCATTGGAATTACAATCTGTTCAGGGTTATACACTTGGTTCTATTTTAGGTTCATCTCTTCCTTTTGATTCGAAACGCCTTAAGCAGGTCTCTAACCCGATCGTTAAATATGCTTTGCGTATTTGGTTTCAATTCAGAAAATTTTTTGATCTTAATCAATTCGGGTTAGCGATTCCTATTTTAGGTAACATATTTTTTCCTCCCTCTTTTACGGATCGCGCTTTTCAAACTTGGAAGACTAAGGGTATTTTACGGTTTTTGGATTTATTTTTAGATGGTTCCCTTATGTCTTTTGAACAATTATCTAATAAATATAACTTATCAAGAATACATTTTTTTAGATATTTACAAGTTAGAAATTTCCTAAGTACTATACTTTCTTCCTTTCCAATGCTTCCTCCTATATATATTTTAGATTCGATAATTAACCTTAATCCATGTCAGAAAGGTGCATCGGCTATGATTTATAATATTATTATGAAACTTAGGAAAGCTCCATTTGATAAGATTAGGGTAGATTGGGAACAGGAATTGGGGCTTACCATTTCTGTGGATGATTGGGGGCAGATTTTACAATTAGTTAATACTTCCTCTATTTGTGCTAAACATTCCCTAATTCAATTTAAAGTGGTTCATAGAGCACATATGTCCAAAGATAAGTTAGCGCGTTTTTACTCGCATATTAATCCTTTCTGTGATAGATGTTCGGGGCAGATAGCCTCTTTAACTCATATGTTTTGGTCTTGTCCTACTTTGGAAACTTTTTGGAGAGATATTTTCAATATTATTTCTAAGGTATTAAATATAGATATCTCTCCTCACCCTATTACTGCTATCTTTGGACTACCTAAAATTTCTAGTAATCTTTCCCCTTCAGCCCGTAGAATGATTGCATTTCTTACTTTAATGGTGAAAAGATGTATTTTACAACATTGGAAAGAGCTTAATGCTCCAACTACCTTTTTTTGGTTTTCTCAGACGATTTTATGTTTGAATCTGGAGAAAATTAGAAGTAACCTTTATGATTCTTCATTTAAATTTGAACAGATTTGGGGACCTTTTATTCGATATTTTCATTTAATGTAATATTTACCCTTCTTGTTTTTTTTTTCACTGTTTTAATGGAGGTCGGGATTGAGGAAGTGATTTTAAGTTTAACTCTGTTTGGTTTCAAGTTAGCCCATTGCTTTGCTTTGCTTTTAGTTAGTTGCACGGTGGGTTTTTTTTTGGGGTTTTTTTTTCTTTTTTTCCATTGATATATATAAAATCTAGTATACTATTATGTTATCTTGGTTTCTTATGCTTAAATTACATTGTTTGTAGTATTTTCTTTTTGGTATTGTTATCTTTTGGAATTTTATTATACTTTAACATTGTATTAATGTTTATATGGCTTACCTTTTTTGTATACTTACTCAATAAAAAGATTTAAAAAGAAAGAAAAGAATGTCCTTCCTCAAATTTGGAGACCAAAACTGCACACAGTACTCCAGGTGTGGTCTCACCTGGGCTCTGTACAGCTGCAGAAGGACCTCTTTGCTCTTGTACTCAATTCCCCTTGTTATGAAGGCCAGCATGCCATTAGCTTTCTTCACAGCCTGCTGTACTTGCATGCTTGCTTTCAGTGACTGATGTACAAGAACAGCTAGATCTCGTTGTACTTCCCCTTTTCCTAACTTGACTCCATTTAGATAATAATCTGCCTTCCTGTTCTTACCACCAAAGTGGATAACCTCACATTCATCCACATTAATCTGCATCTGCCCACTCACCCAGCCTGTCCAAGTCACCCTGCATTCTCATAACATCCTCCTCACATTTCACACTGCCACCCAGCTTTGTGTCATCGGCAAATTTGCTAATGTTACTTTTAATTCCCTCATCTAAATCATTAATATATGTTGTAAACAGCTGCGGTCCCAGCACTGAACCCTGCGATACCCCACTAGTCACCGCCTGCCATTCCGAAAGTGACCCATTAACCGCTACTCTTTGTTTTCTGTCAGCCAGCCAATTTTCAATCCATGTCAGTATTCTGCCCCCAATACCATGCGCCCTAATTTTGCCCACTAATCTCCTATGTGGGACTTTATCAAAGGCTTTCTGAAAGTCCAGGTACACTACATCCACTGGCTCTCCCTTGTCCATTTTCATAGTTACATCCTCAAAAAATTCCAGAAGATTAGTCAAGCACATTTCCCCTTTGTAAATCCATGCTGACTCGGACCGATCCTGTTTCTGCTATCCAGATGTGTCGTAATTTCATCTTTTATAATTGACTCCAGCATCTTTCCCACCACCACCGTCAGTGGTTGGGGTCAGGAAAAAGGGAAGTGAAGTTACTACATTTTATGATCTCAGTGACTAGAGATAGAAGAGAAAGAAAATTAACATTGCCTAAAGCTCAGGCATCTGACACGAAATGATGATTGAACTATCTTCTGATAAATCACCTATCTACTGATAATGCCTTTGAAGTACTTTGCTTTGTCTTCTTTTATCTTGGTAGTGCAGTGGTTAAATTACTACTTTTACTCATTTAAGTGATATGAACTTTGCAAGCTGATTCAGCATTTAAATGCCAATCTGTAATTGTCCTTGAGAAGGGGTTGTTGAGTTGCCTTTAATCGCTGCAGTCTGTGTGTGTTAGTGCTGTTAGTGAGGCAGCTCCAGGATTCTGACACAGCATTGAAGGAATGGTGATATATTTCCAAGTCAGGATGATGTGCAGCTTGAAGGGCAACTTTCAGGTGTAGTCTTCATGTTTTATTGCCCTGGTTTTTCAAGCTAGTGAAATCAGGTTTGGAAGGTGTTGTCTAAGAAATCTTGGTCAGTTGGCCAAGTAACACAGAGGTCTGGACTAATAAAGAACTGACAAAATTCCCCTAAAGCCTCTGTGGAATTGAAACTAAGTTAAAAATCTGGACCTTTTCTTTAAAAAAAATAATTACCCTTAGTGATATTAAGAGAAGTGTGGATTGTCGTAAAGACATCCAGTTCATGATTGTCCTTCATTCTCTTCCAGTCAAGATGGTGCCAATGAACAACGGGCACCATCTTCCAGATAGCTAATCCTTTTGGTTTTTCCAAGTCTTCTACTTATTCTTTTGATCTTAATTTTGCCTTTGAAACAGTTGGAACCTGCGACTTACAGTCTGTAGTTCGATTAAGTGAACTAGCGCTCTGTCCCTGAGAAAACTCCAAGAGAGACGTGTGAGCACAAGCTATCACAAGAAGCTCAGTGACGAGGTGAGGGGCCATGATCGACTACATTTCTCGCCGGCTAAAGCATCAAGGAAGATTGAAACAATGAGGCAAATGCAGAGGAGAGCGAACAGTTCTGGGAGAGGCCGTTAGGTTTGAGTTGCTGCCCTCGGAGGGGCTACTGGTTCAAGTCATTGCCCTGTGTGTAACTTCAGCCATACTACTATGGTTGATTTCTTCATCTTCCAGTATGCTATTTGTTCAGGCTAATAGAATAAGTAATTAATACTCGTCTTGCCATCAATGCCCATATCCTGAAAGATGAATTTAAATATATATATTATGTTGAAGAATAGCTGCCTGTGCAAGGAAATGTGAAGGTTGACCCTTCTCAGCATAGCTGGTGATGATAAAGAGCAGCCTGTGAAAAACTGATGGAATTTTATATGACTAACAGAAGTCAGAATTTATGCAAATAATCAGCTGCATTGCTAAACCACATTTCTGAGTGAGGATCAGAAAACTATTGGAGGTGGAAATTCCAGAACTGGGTGCAATGCTGTTCCCATATGCACTGAGAAATACAACTGTGAGAATTTCCTAATTACAGAAGATGAGTAGCCATGAATATTCCCACAAACCACCAAGAGATTATGAATAGGTATAGGTAATCAGGAGTTAATGGAATACTGGCTTTTATCTCAGGGGATCAGGAATAGCAGAATGAGGAGGTAAAGTTTCAGATGCATGGAGGCTAAGATGAGCAAATTGGTCTTGCAGTGATTTAATTACAGGCTTGCCAGAACAATACCAGTTTAACTTGAGAGATTACACAAACTTTATTTCATTCCCTTGAGTCTGAAGGTGATATGAATTGTCAATTGTGGTGGCTGTCCATTGTGTCTGTGCAGCTGTCCTATGCATGTGAGTTTTTAAAGTGGAAAAGCTGGTACACTGGGTAATTTCCAGAAGTCCAGGTCAGTGGTGTGAGCAAGCATCACAGACCGCGGTCTTCCTTGGTTCCGGTGGATGACCATGACGCCTTCTGTTCCTTTACTCTCCATGAAGTGTTACAGAACTGCCATCCCGGCAGTTGGACTTCACTATAGATGTCATCTGTCCAATCCACCAGAGCTGACTTCACACGCTAGTACAGGCATATCCGTATCTCGCCAGGGCATAAGGTCACCGGCTACCTTCACCTGGTTCAGCCCATCTGTCGAAGCGGTGTACCGGCGTGTGGCCACTACCACATGCAAACAGCTAATTGGAGCCACAGGTTCAAGCTCAGTGAATTAGCTGCCCCAGAATGAAAACGACAAGCCCCTTACCCAGGGGTTCTACCTCTCCCTGAACATCCCATACACCCCGAGTTGTTATTTAAATTATTTTAAAAGATTAATGAACAAATAAACCATTGCCTACAGTCACAAAACTGAGATTTAGAGTAAATATGCTAAAGTTCAGAGAAGAACCATTTAGAATTTGAATATAAATCTGTTTTATCATTAAAAGGGTAGGTAAGAATCTGGCAGTGTCTCTTCTGAAAATACACTGGGTTAATTACAATTTTCAGCACTTAATTGTTAGATGAGTGTCAAAGGTTATGAAATAAAGGTGGGTGAATAAAACTGAGGTAGAAATCATGAAGAATGTGGGAGAAAACTAAAGGACTGATCGATCTTTGACTGTTTCAGTGATTCTCAGGAGTTCATAAGCTATCATGATTCATAGGCTGATTCCAATCAGCCTACGTTTGTACGTCTTTCTAAGCACTACACAGCCGAAGTATCAAAGTTACATCAGCTGATCAAAGGAATGTGATGCATTCTGACACAGCTAGTGCTTGTTCTGCTGAATAAGGAAGCAGATATATCTTTAATATTGAGTCATACAGCATTTAATGTTTGTTTTAAAATCTTGAACTTTGTCACGAGGAGGATTGATTTTAAAGGCAAAGTGAATTTTGATCTATATTTCTTACACTCTTATCTGTTGTGATATTTTTTTGTGCCAAATGAATCATACGGATATGTATCGGTGCTCCTGATGGTGCTTAAAATCAAACTCAATGTAAAATTTCTGGTACCACATCAGAACTAGAAGTTATATAAGATGTTGATGAAGCCTAATTTGGTGTATTGTATACAGTTCTGATTATGTACCTAACAGGATATCAATAAGATTGAAACAATACAGAGAATATTTACAAGGATTTTGCCAGAACATGAGGATCTGAGTTATAGAGAAAGGTTAATTGGGTTAAGACTTTATTTCCTGGAGCATAGGAAAATGAGGGGAGATTTGATAGAGGTATACAAAATTATGTGGGGAATAAGTAGGGTGGAATGCAAGCAGACACTTTCTACTGAGGTTGGATGAGACAAACTAGAGGTTGGAGGTTAAGGTTGAAAGGTGAAATATTTAAGGGAACCTGTGGGTGTTGAGAGAGTGGAACAAGCTGCCAGTGGAAGTGGTGGATACGAGTTCAATTTCAAGATTTAAGAGAAATTTGCCTAGATACATGAATGGGAGTGGTGTGAGTCGATTGGAGTTGACTGTTGTAGTTTAGCATGGAGTATGTGGGCCAAAGGGCTTGTTTCTGTACTGTAGTTCTCTATGACTCCCACTGAACTTAAAAGGATTGGCTTTGCAAAATGGAATATTGCTACACTTTCTAGCCAATAGTATGAACAGTTTTTGGAATTTATTATCCTTCTCTTTCCATGTTTTTGAAGATTTTTGCTGCACCAAAAATAAGCTTAACAATTGGAATAATTCTCCCTTAGTTGTATTTCAAAACTTCACATGTTTCATAAAATAAATTGACTGACGATAAAGTCCTTGAACATTCCAAGGCTTTTGATGAATCAGGGTCATACCTCTGGGCTGTTACTAGAGAAGCAAGGCAACTCCTGTGTGGCAATGCAGGGGATTTTCACCAGAAATACAACTGAACAAGAATAGTACACAACTAGAAAGTTAATAAATTGTTATGTTTGCTTTAGCCATTGCAACATTTGGTAAATATTTTAACTGAATGCTGCAATTGTGAGTAAAACACCAAATATCATAATTTATATTTTTAAAAAAACATTTCTTGTAGAATGCATTTATTGATAAACCCAACTAATTCACGGCTCCCCCAGCCTCTTGCCAAGTCTCAGTCTGTTCTGATCCACATCTCTCCATTTTGAAAACCTCTATTTAGACCCTGTAATCCATTTGAAAATATTTCCTTCTTGCTGGGAGATTAAGGTGGAATGTGCGTGTCTGTTCAACAGGTCAACCTAAGCTGAATGGTAGATGGAAGTTCATTACTTCCACTCACACTATAAGCAAATTTGAACAAAAACTAGCTGTATGGTACCATTATGATTTTTTGTTGCTATTTCTGTTATAGACTCATAGAATAATATTGCACAGAAACAGAGCTTTTGGTCCAACTGGTATATGCCGGCCAAAGCATCCTCCCTATTAGACCTACTTGCCTGTGTTCAGCTCATAACCCTCCGAACCCCACCTCTCCATGTATCTATCCAAATGCCGCTTAAATGTTACAAATGAGCCTGCCTTGACAACTTCCTCTGGCAGCTCATTCCAGCTACTCACGATCCTCTCTGTGCAAAAGTTACCTCTCAGGTCTCTTTTAAATCTCTCCCCTCTTACTTTGTATCTGTGCTCTCTAGTTTTGGATTCTCCAGCCCTAGAGAAAAGATTGTGTCTGTCAGCCTTATCCATACTCGTCATGACTTTATAGACTTTTATGAGGGCACCTCTCATTCTTCTGCACTCCAAGGAATAAAAATCTACCATGAGCAATGTCTCTCTTTAACTGAGATCCTCTTGTCCAGGTTGTATCTTTGTAAATCTCTGCATGCTCTCCAGCACATTTTTTTTTTCCCCTTTCAATGTGCAGCATGATGGCTGATTTAAAAAAAAAGGTAAAAAATGAACAAAATTCATGGGTTTATAAACAGTGAGTTCTGGGTGATAATAATCATCAATAAATAAAGCAGCAATGGCTGGCCACATTGATAACGGGATATTGCCTACTGAATGAATTGAGCAGTATTTTGAAGCAAATGAAATAACCAATGAAAAGCAGCTGCCAGTTTTTCCTGAGTGCATTGGGTGGAAAAGCAATGTAGAAATTTCACTGCTCCAACCAAAGCAGCTGAAATAAGATTTGCAGACAGTGTCAAAGTAATACAAGAATATTTAGAACTGAAACCATTGTTAATTGCTGAACACTTTAGGTTTCATAAATGGAATCAAGAGGAAAGGGGGTCCATTACAACTTATGTGGCTGAATTAAAGAGGTTGTCTCAGCATTGCCAGTTCACTAATGGGCTTAATGGTGCACTGAAAAATCGTTTAGTTTGTGGAATCTTACAAGGAAGCGTTCAAAAAAAGCTCCTAACTGAAGCACAACTCACATTTAAAAGGTGGAATTAATTGAAGATGAATTAGATACTGGCTCAACTGTTGCAGTCATTCCATAAAATGAGATTGAATGGCATTTCAAAGATACTGAATTGAAGTCTGCAGATATCCAACTAAGAACTTATACTGGAGAAAAGATAATTCCTGTGGGGATGACATTTGTAGCAGTGAAATATAACATCCAACAAGTCACATTGGGCTTGTATGTGGTAAAAACAGGAGGGCCAGCATTACAGAACATAGAATAGTACACCACAGTACAGGCCCTTCGGCCCACAATGTTGTGCCGACCCTTAATCCCTGCCTCCCATATAAGCCCCCACCTTAGATTCCTCCATATACCTGTCTAATAGTCTCTTAAATTTCACTAGTGTATCTGCCTCCACCGCTGTCTCAGGCAGTGCATTCCACGCACCAACCACTCTCTGAGTAAAAAACCTTCCTCTAATATCCCCCTTAAACTTCCCACCCCTGAATTGAAAGCCATGTCCTCTTGTATTGAGCAGTGATGCACTGGGGAAGAGGTGCTGGCTGTCCACTCTATCTATTCCTTCTAATATCTTGTATACCTCTAGCATGTCTCCTCTCATTCTCCACTCTAGAGAGTAAAGCCCTAGCTCCCTTCATCTCTGATCATAATGGCTAACAGCATCCTGGTAAATCTCCTCTGTACCCCTTCCAATGCTTTCACATCCTTCCTATAGTGAGGCGATCAGAACTAGACACAGTACTCCAAGTGTGGCCTAACCAGAGTTTTATAGAGCTGCATCATTGCATCGTGACTCTTAAACTCTATCCCTCAACTTATGAAAGCCAACACCCCATAAGTTTTCTTAACTACCCTATCTACCTGTGAGGCAACTTTCAGGGATCTGTGGACGTGTAGCCCCAGATCCCTCTGCTCCTCCACACTACCAAGTATCCTGCCATTTACTTTGTACTCTGCCTTGGAGCTTGTCCTTCCAAAGTGTACCACCTCACACTTCTCCGGGTTGAACTCCATCTGCCACTTCTCAGCCCACTTCTGCATCTTATCAATGTCTCTCTGTAATCTTCGACAATCCTCTACACTATCTACAACATCACCAACCTTTGTGTCATCTGCAAACTTGCCAACCCACCCTTCTACCCCAACATCCAGGTCGTTAATAAAAATCACGAAAAGTAGAGGTCCCCGAACAGATCCTTGTGGGGCATCACTAATCACAACCCTCCAATCCAAATGTACTCCCTCCACCATGACCCTCTGCTTTCTGCAGGCAAGCCAATTCTGAATCCACCTGGCCAAACTTCCCTGGATCCCATGCCTTCTGACTTTCTGAATAACCCTTTGTGGAACCTTGTCAAATGCCTTACTAAAATCCATGTAGGTCACATCCACTGCACTACAACTCATCTATATGCCTGGTCACCTCCTCAAAGAACTCTATCAGGCTTGTTAGACACGATCTTCCCTTTACAAAGCCATGCTGACTGTCCATGATCAGACCATTCTCTAAATGCCCATAGATCTTATCTCTAAGAATCTTTTCCAACAGCTTTCCCACCACAGACATAAGGCACACTGGTCTATCCCTACTACCTTTTTTGAACAAGGGGACAACATTTTCCTCCCTCCAATCCTCCAGTACCATTTCCGTGGACAACAAGGACAGCCTGGCGAATATTCAGCCATGCCCCGGGGACTTATCCATCCTAATGTATTTACATCTCCTCTCCCTTAATATCAACATGCCCCAGAACATCAACCTCACTCATATTGTCCCCACCATCATCAAATTCCCTCTCATTGGTGAATACCATATTCATTGAGGACCTGCTCACTTCCACAGCCTCTGGGTACATCTTCCCACCTTTCACTCTAATCAGTCCTATCTTCAGTCCTGTCATCCTTTTGTTCTTCACATAATTGAAAAATGCCTTGAGGTTTTCCTTTTCCCTGCTCGCCAAGGCCTTCACATGCCCCCTTCTTGCTCTCCTCAGCCCCTTCTTAAGCTCCTTTCTTGCTACCCTATATTCCTCAATTGACCCATCTGATCCTTGCTTCCTAAACCTGATGTATGATGCCTTCTTCCACCTGACTAGATTTTCCACCTCACTTGTCACCCATGGTGCCTTCACCCTACCATTCTTTATCTTCCTCACCGGGGCAAATTTATTCCTAACATCCTGCAAGAGATCCCTAAACATCGACCACATGTCCGTAGTACATTTCCCTGAAAAAACATCATCTCAATTCATGCCTGCAAGTTCTAGCCTTATAGCCTCATAATTTGCCCTTCCCCAATTAAAAAATTTCCTGTCATCTCTGATTCTATCCTTTTCCATGATAATGTTAAAGGCCAGGGAGTGGTGGTCATTGTCCCCCAGATGCTCACCCACTGAGAGATCTGTGACCTGACCCGGTTCATTACCTAGTACTAGATCTAGTATGGCATTCCCCCTAGTTGGCCTGTCAACATACTGTGACAGGAATTGGTCCTGGACACACTTAACAAACTCTGCCCTATCTAAACCATTGGAACTAATCAGGTGCCAATGAATATTAGGGAAGTTAAAGTCACCCATGATAACAACCCTGTTATTTTTGCACCTTTCCAAAATCTGTCTCCCAATCTGCTCCTCGGTATCTCTGCTGCTACCAGGGGGCCTATAGAATTCTCCCAATAGAGTAACTGCTCCCTTCCTGTTCCTGACTTCTACCCATACTGACTCAAAAGAGGATCCTGCTACATTACCCACCCTTTCTGTAGCTGTAATAGTATCCCTGATCAGTAATGCCACCCCTCCTCCCCTTTTCCCATCTCTCTATCCCTTTTAAAGCACTGAAATCCAGGAATATTGAGAATTCATTCCTGCCATTGTGTCATGAATGGCTGAGACAACTACAATTTTATTGGACACCATTCCACTATTTGCATGCCACATTCCCTGCAAAAGAATCAATTAAAAGCAAAATTTAAAAAGGCATTAGATGGCAGTGTTCAAAGATGGCATTGGAAAACACAAACGTATCATGGGTAAAATATTGTAAAATGAAAATGCCACTCCCAAATTTTACAGAGCCAATTCAGTTTCTTATATCATATTCTTATAAGGTAGCCAGTGAGCTAGATTGCATGGAGGCTGAAGGAGTTCTTTCCAAAGTTGAGTTGAGTCCATGGTGTGTAACACCATTAGCTCTAGTAGCCGAGAAAAATAGGTTGGTCAGAGGAAAAATGTGCTGAGAAAATTCAAGCAGTGGTGGATTTTCCAAGACCAAATGATATGTCACAGTTGCATTCCTTTATAGAATTTGTCAATTATTTTAACAGGTTTCTGCCGAACCTGGCTGCTGTGCTTCATTCCTTGAACTCATTACAACAGATCGGGAAGAAATGGCAAAGGACAAAGCAGTGTGAGGTGGCTTTCCAAAAGTCAAAGGAAGTGGTGACATCAGACACTGTACTCACACATTGTGATTCACATCATCCAGTGAAGCTCCCCTGTGACACCCCACCTTATAATACAGATGCAGTCATGTCCCATGTTCTGAGTGATGGAGCTGAATGCCCATAGACTTTGCATTATTTTCCCTTACTGCTACAGAGAAAAATTATGCACAGATTGACAGAGAGGCCTTGAGTCAGCTTTGGGGTTAGAACATTTCAACTAATATTTGTATAGGAGAGAGTTTACCCTCGTAACTGATCATCAAAGACAAGTGTCCATTTTCAGTCCACAGAAGGGTGTTCCACTAACATCAGCAACTCAATGGCAAAGCTGGGCTCTGTGTCTTGGAGGACGCAATTGCAAAATCAAATTCAAGAGGACAGCTGATTGTGGAAATGCTGATGGATTCCTGTTTACTCTTGGAAAAGGAAATACCTTAAAATTTACAAAAGAGGCCACAGAGAGTGGTGGGTGCATGGAATGCACTGCTGATGACGAGGCTGATACAATAGAGTCTTTTAAGAAACTCTTAGGTAGATACATGGAGCTTAGAAAAACAGAGGGCTATGCGGTAGGAAAATTCTAGGCAGTTTCTAGAGTAGGTTACATGGTCGGTACAACATTGTGGGCTGAAGGGCCTGTAATATGCTGTAATTTTCTCTGTTCTATATGATTCTGTTGAGTTTCTTGTATTTACTGAGATTGCCCACAAGAAAATGAATCTCAGGGTTGTGGGGTATATGGTGACATATATGTACTTTGTTAATAAATTATCAATAAATGTCACTCAAGAGTCTTGCAAAGGTCTGTAGCTGTACCGTGGAGCATTCTAACTGGTTGCATCACCGTTTGGTATAGAGGGGCCACTGCAGGATCAGAAAAAGCCACAGGAGGTTGTAAATTCAGCCAGCTCCATCATGGGCACTAGCCTTCCCAGCATCTTGGACATCTTCAAAAAGCAATCTTCAAAACAAAAAAGGCTGCATCCATCATTAAGCACCTGCTTTACCTAGAACATGCCCTCTCCTCTTTGCTACCATCAAGGAGGATGTACAAGAGCCTGAAGACACACACTCAATATTTTGGGAACAGCTTCTTCCCTGCCACCATCAGATTTCTGAATGGACAATGAATCCACTTCCATTACCTCACTATTTATGTATTTATTGTTGACTTTTTGCACTACCTATTTAATTTAATACAATATTTTGTATAGCAATTTATAGTTTTTTAAAGAATTATGTATTACACTGTACTGCTGCTGCAAAACAGCAAATTTCATGACTTATACCAGTGATGTTAAACCTGACTTTGATCCTGATTCCCACCATGGGAAGTATCTGTCATGTCACACTGTGGCAAGAAGATATTATCCCCACCATCCTGGTCATGCCATCGCACAGGAGTTAAAAATATCTATCGTGCCACACTACTTGGTGCATGACCAGCTACTTTACTTCAACCATTCAGTTCATGAGTGAGAGAATGAAGCCTCTGTCAGTCAGGGCTGAGCATGGATGTTGCACCCTAGCTGTCCAGATATGCAAGTTTGGGAAATACGATACGGAGAGCAGGCTCTTGCCTATGTAGCAAGCTTGCCCTTTCCGTGCATCTGATCAGCCCAAAGAAATAGCAGAGACTGATACAGTTTGGCACCAGCACCATTGCAAAAGTTGCCAGTCAGCAGTGAACTCAATGTAGGACTGGCAAGAACTCCAAGTCTGGATTTTACCTTCGGGGCTTACTCCCAAAGCCTGCCCCATAAGTGAGATCAGAGTTTTCCTTCTCCTAGATGAGCTGCCCACTACAGCTAATGGGTGCCATCTGCCCAAAGCAACTGGTTTTAAGGCGCTAGTAACCCACCGTTACCCCTTCTCCTGTCAGAAGAAATAGTTCCACAGGGCAGAGTAGCTACAGTAAGCCACATGTGAAGGCCTGGAGCTGGACTTGATAGGCAGAGGCTACTTGAAGTGTACGCTTTTGTGAGC
Source organism: Mobula hypostoma (assembly GCF_963921235.1). NCBI lineage: Eukaryota > Metazoa > Chordata > Chondrichthyes > Myliobatiformes > Myliobatidae > Mobula > Mobula hypostoma. Next base: position 188,986,791 of record NC_086097.1, read on the forward strand.
ATTTAATAGGTAGCGGGGGCTTGCCCTCATTACTACAGCTGGCTAATAACAACCTTAAAGAACCAATTCAGCTCTTGAATCATCCTCACAACAGTAATCACTACTTCAGTCTAGCAACACAATGACCATTTAGTACTATAATGCATTTTGTTGGGTCTGTTCTAACTGTGTTCTTCCTTGTATAATTTCTACTTATTTATGAATTAAATCTATTTATTTAACCTTGTTTTTAACTAACATCTTTTGTCTTTTATTTTCATATTTGTACTTTATCCCCCTGTAAAGCACTTTGAACTACATCGACTGTATGAAAACTACTCAATAAGTTATTATTATTACAGCCATTATTATTTCATACGATTTATGTTCAATTCATGTTTTTCTCTTGAATATTGTGTCTTTGATACTACGAGCCTGTAATGCTACTGCAAGTAAGTTTTTCCTTGCACTTCTGCACATGGCAATAAACTCAAAAGTCCAGTTAAGCGGAAGAATAGGAATCCAGTAGCTCACCCAATGAGCTCTAAGAAATTTTCTGTGTTGGGATGACTACATGTTCTGATGTAATGTATGATATTGATTTGTTTACATACAAAACAGCAATATGACCAATTATATTACCACAGGTAGTTTTATTTTTTTAATCTGATAATAATATAAAGTGAATTAATTAACTTCCATCCCAATGGTTAATCTATAATTTGAAGAATATTGAAATCTATAATTTTTTGTTGAGCTGGGTTGAATTAGTTTTCTTTCCAACAAGACATGCCAATTGAGAGAGTTAATTAGAATATCAATTAAGAATTTCTTGATCTAAGATGTGAAAGTACTCAGACTATGGATCAAAAATGTAGGTATATAGGAAATAAATGAGAAATCTAACAGAACAGAAACAAGGTTAAACAGTCCCCCCCCCCCCAACCCACAGAGTCCTGAGTATGTGAAATGACAGAAGAAAGGGAAAAAATGGAAAGAGTTGCAGGACATTCTATAGCATTTGAAAAGCAGTTAAGTTTTCTGAGAATGGATGCTGTTCTTTGGTGGGAGAGCAGGAGGTCATTTTGTATACAAAAGATCTCAGGTTGCAATAAGTAAACAGGCTGAGAAGACAAATATTAAACATGACACCAGGATTAAAATTGTGATGGAGTTGTTTTACCAGGTTAAAACATAGATCTGAAGTGTCTAATGCCATTTGGCATACATTTAAGGAAAGAGGGGGTAAGTTCAAAGGAGATGCGAGAGGCAAGTTTTTTTTTAATACAGAATGGTGGGTGCCTGGAATGCGCCACCTGGGGTGGTGGTAAAAGCAGATACATTAGAGACTTTTAAGAGACATTTAGATAGGCACATGAACATGAGGAAAATGGAAGGATGTGAACATTGTGTAGGCAGAAGAGGTTGGTTTAGTTAGCCACTTGATTACTAATTTAATTGGTTCGGTATAATACTATGGGCCAAGCGGCCTGTTCCTGTACTGCTCTATGTTCTACACACTTCAATCGACAGCTAGTATTGTGGTCTAACAGATCATACAGTACATAATGTCCTTAACAATTATTTGTCCTTTATGAAGGCACTGAAACAATTTACTGCAGTCAGTGTACCATCTGCTATTCAAAATCAAGAATATGGCAGTGGAACCAAATCGAGATAGTTGCGGCAGTGATCAAAAAGCAGAAAACACTGGAAATGGCAACATCTACAGAAAAGGAAATAGAAAATGTTTTAAATTGTTGACTTGTCACTAGAACCATTTTTATTTCTCATTTACAGGATTTTATATGTATTGTTTTTTCAGAAGTTTTTATTAATAATTATATGGTAAGAAATAAAAGAAACTTCAATCATCAGGATAAAATTAACAAGTTGAATGATCTGCTTACCAAAATAAATGACAACTAATAATCAATATTAAAGACTCTCTTAACAAGGAGGTGAAATTTTATTCCCACTTATGCAGTTAATAAATCTAAATCCAAACATTTAAAATATCTTCTATAGCTAAGCACATACTTAATCACCTTTATAAAATGTTAAACAATGTTCATTAATTTTTTTTTGTTGATGTGGGATTGCTCTGGTATCTTTTGGATTGTATGTTAAACTTGGGTCCTGTCTATTTCATTGAACAGATTTGAAAGACCTCATGGCATTATTCATAGAAGAGCAAGAAATCTCTCCTGGTATCTTCAGCTAATGTATCTACATAAATTATCTGCCCACTTATTGCACTATGTTCATTAAGTAGGGAGTAGCTTGATAGAGTGCCTGAAGTTTATTACCAACACTCATTAAAATACTTTTCTGACTTTCAAGCAGGATATTCAGATACTGCAGTTTCCATTAATTTACCGACACTTTTGTGGTAAAAATTCAAACTTGATTGCATATGCTAACACGCTCAGACAGGAAAATGTAGTGGGGGGGGCGGGGGGGGGGTAGATTCTAACAAAGTGTTCGGAAGGCAAGGAGGGAACAAAAAGTATCATGAAGACTAACTACAAATATTCCAAAGCATTTTATTACTATTAAAAGGGCAAAGGAAATAGGAAAAAATTCAGGTCCATAAAGGACAAAGAAGTAATCTGTGCATGAAGCCAGAAGGTTTTGATAAGCTCTTAAATGAATGCTTCTCAACTGTATTCACTCAGGAGAACAACACAGATGGAGAATTCAGAGAGGAGACAGTAGAATTCCAGAACAAGTAATCATTAAAAAATGAGGAGGATCAGATATCTGAAAAATCATAAAGGTGGCTAAATCCCTAGGGCCCAATGAGAGGCATCCCTGGCTGCCATGGATAGCAAGGGAAAAAATTTCAGGGACCCTATTAGAGGTTTTAAATCTTCTTCGGCCATTGCTGATATACCAGATGATTGAAGGGCAAATTTTATTACTTTTATTCAGGACAAGCAGCCAAGATAAGCCAAGTAATTACATAACAGGGTCTATCAGCAGTTTTAGTGAGGTCCTCAGGAATAACTCTGATGAGCAGAATCACGCTACATGGAAAGGCGGGAATTAATCAAAGATGGACAGTGTGACTGAGTGAATTGTTTGAACAAGAAACAATGTAAATTGGTGAGGGGAATGTGATTGATGGTGCTTACATGGACATCATGAAGACCTTTCATAAGGACCCACATGGGAGATTGGCCCAAAAGATTAAAGTCTGGGAGATTCAGGGCAAATTGACAAATTCGATCTAAAACTGGTTGAATGACAGCGGGATTGAAAGTCTGTAACTAGTGGTTATCCACAAGGATTGATGCGGGGTGCATACAGTTTGTTACATATATCAATGATTTTAATATGTTACAGGTGGTATGATTTGTAATTTTGCATATAGCACAAAAGTTAGTTGATAGTGAGGAAGCTATTGTTAAGTAATAGAGCGATATTAATGAGTTAATATAATAGCAGAAAAATGGCAGCTGGAACTTAACTTTGATTTGTGCAAGTTGACACATTTTGGGAGACCTTTATTAGTCAGGGTATAGAATATTAGAGTAAGGAGGTTATGGTGTAACTTGATAAAACATTGATTTCGCCACATGAGTAATGTGTGTACTTCCAATCACTACACTATAGGAAGGATACAATTGCACTGGAAAGGACACAGACAAGATTCACCAGGATATTGATTGGAATAGAGTGTTTCAGTTATGAGGAGAAGCTGGATAGGCTGGGTTCAAAGTTCAAAGTAAATTTACTATTGAAGTACCTATATGTCACCATATACTGTACAACCCTAAGATTCATTTTCTCTAGGGCATTCACTGTAAATACAAAGAAACACAATATAATCAATACAAAACTGCACACACCAAAGATGAACAACTATGCGCAGAAGACAACAAATTGTGCAAATACCAAAAAAAAAGATAATAATGAATATTGATAACATGAATTTTAGAGTCCTTGAAAGTAAGTCCATCGGCTGTGGAATCAGTTAAGTGTTGGGGTGAGAGAAGTTAACCCTTCTGGTTCAAGTACCTGATGGTTGAGGGATAACAACTGTTCTTGAACCTTGTGGTACAGGGCCTGAGGCTCCCGATGGCAGCAGTGAGAAGCGAGCAAGGCCTGGGTGGTGGGGGTCCTTGATAATGGAAGCTACTTTCTTGCAACAGCTCTCCTTGTTGATGTGCTCAATAGCTGGGAGAGCTTTACCTGTGATGGATTGTGCTGTATTCATTAGTTTTTGTCGGCTTTTCTGTTCAAAGGCATCAGTGTCCCATACCAAGCTGTGATGCAACCAGTCAGTATGCTCTCCACCATGCTTCTATAGAAGTTTGTCAACGTTTTTCATGACATGCCGAATCTTCACAAACTCCTAAGAAAGTAGAGATGCAGTCATACCTTCTTTGTAATGGCACTTATGTGGTGGATGCAGTACAGATGCTCTGCAATGATATTGCTGAGGAATTTAAAGTTGATGACCCTCTCCAACTCTAATAGAGATCTGACTGAGGTTCAGACGATTATGAGATATAGAGTAAATATCTTTCACCAAGAGTTGAAATGTATAATACAGAAAGCATGCATTGAAAGTGAGAGGGTCATTTTGAAGGAGATGTGAGGTTCAAGTTTTTTCACAGAGAGTGGTGGATGCCAGGAACGCACTGCCTGGGATGGAGGTGGATACAGAAACATTAGCGACTCTTAAGAGACTTGTAGATAGGCACAAGAATGTGAGGGAAATGGAAAGAAACAGAGATTGTGTAGGCAAAAGAAATTAGTTTAGTTAGCCAGTTGATTACTAATTTAGTTGGTTCAGCACAACATTGTGGGCCAAAGGGCTTGTTCAAGACAAATCATGAAAAAGTGGGTGGGAAATTGGTTTCTCATCAGGTGTGAATGGAACATAAAAATTCCAGCTCTTATCATCCTTACTAGTTGACTAACATAATCAACACAAGAGATTCTGCAGATGCTGGAAATCAGGCTGAGATCCTTCTTTAGGAATGGAAAGGAAGGAGCAAGATGCCATAATAAAAAGATTGGGGGAAGGAGGATAGCTAGAAAGATGAAGCCAGGTGAGTAGGAAAAGTATAGGGCTGAAGGGGAAGGAATCTGATGGGAGAGGAGAGTGGACAAAGGGAAGGAGGAGGGAACCCAAGGGGTGGAGATAAGCAGGTGAGAAGAGGTAAGAGGCCAGAGTAGCAAATAGAAGTAGAGGGTAGGGGGAGGAAATTTTTTTTTTAAACTTGAAGGAGAAATCGATATTCATACCATCAGGTTGGAGGCTACCCAGACGGAATATAAGGTGTTGCTCCTCCACCTTGAGGATGGCCTCATCTTGGCACAAGAGAAAGCCATGGACTGACATGCCGGAATGGGAATGCCAATCGAAGTTAAAAAGTTCTGCTTTTGGCAGATGGAGTGAAGGTGTTAGACAAAGTGGTCCTCCAATATACTATGGGTCTCACCAATGTAGAAGAGGCCATATTGGGAGCACTGGTCACAATAAATGACACTAGCGGATTTACAGGTGAAGTGTGCTTCACCTGGGAGGACTGTTTGGGGCCCTGCATGGAGGTGATGGAGGAGGAGAATGGGCAGGTGTAGCACCTTGGCCACTTGCAGGTATAAATGCTGGGAGGGAGATTAGTGGGGAGGGACGAATGGAGAAGGAAATCTCAGAGGATGTGATCGCTGTGAAGAGTAGAGAGTGGGGGGAAGCAAAGGTGAATTTGGTGGTACAATTCCTTTGGAGATGGCGGACGCTGTGGAGAATGATCTGTTGAATGCAGAGACTCATGGGATGGTAGGTAAGGACAAGAGGAACTCTATCACTGTTAAGGTGGCATGAAAATGGAGTGAGCACAGATGTATGGGAAATGGAGGTGATGCAGGACAGAGCAGCATCAATAGTGGAGGAAGGAAACCACATTCTCCATGCTCACTTCTAACCAAGATCCACAAACCTGACTCTCTGGGTAGGCCCATTGTCTCTGCCTGCTCCAACCCACTGAACTCATGTCTTCATACCTTGATTCCATTCTATTCCCCTTGATTCAGTCCCTTACCATCTACATCGGCAACACTTCTCATGTTCTTGATCTCCTGACTAACTTTCAATTCCCTGGCGCAGACCGCCAAATTTTTTCTTTGGACATCAAGTGCCTATATACTTCCACCCACTCCATCAAGAAGGCCTTAATGCTCTCTGCTTTTTTCTGAATAAAAGAACCAACTGCATTTCCCTTCCACCACCACCCAGCCCTGTCTGGCAAGACCGGTGCTCAACCTCAACAATTTTTCATTCTGTTCCTCCCATTTCCTTCAGACTTGAGGAGCAGCCATGGGCTCCCACATGGACCCCAGCTATGCCTGCCTTTTTGTTGGTTATGTAGAACAGTCTATGTTCCAAGCCTTCCCCAGTAATGCTCCTCAACTCTTCCTGCGCTACACTGAAGACCACATTGATGCTGCTTCATGCACCCATGCAGAACTCATCAATTTCATCAACCTAGCCTCCAACTTCCACCCTTTCTTTAAATTTATTCGGTCCATTTCTGACACCTCCTTCCCCTTTCTCGACCTTTCCGTCTTCACCTCTGGAGACAAACTGTCCAATAACATCTCTTAAAAACTTACTGAATCTCATATTTATCTTGATAATATATCTTCGCACCCTGTCTCTTGTAAAAATACTATTCCCTTTTATTCAGTTCCTTCTAAACCTATCACTTCCCATGGTTACCTTGATAATACCTCTTCCCAACCTGTCTCCTGTAAAAATGCTATTCTCTATTCTCAGTTCCTTCAATCTCTGCCACATCTGTTCCCAGGATGAGTCTTTCCTTTCCAGGACATCAGAGATGTCCTCCTTCTTCAAAGAACAGGGTTTACCTTCCTCCACTATTGATGCTGCACTCACCCACATCTCCTCCATTTCCCAGACATTCGCAGTCACCCGACCTTCCTGCCACGTTAACAATGATACAGTTCCTCTTGTCCTTACCCCTCATGAGCCTCCACATCCAACACATCATTTTTCTCAACTTCTGATATCTCCAAAGGTATCCTACCACCAAGCATATATTTACGCCTACCCCTCTTTGCTTTCCACAGGGATCACTCCCTCTGTGATTTGCCCCTCCCCACTAATCTCCCTCCTGGCACTTATCCCTGCAAGTGGCCAAAGTGCTACCTGCCCATTCACCTCCATTCAGGGCCCCAAACATTTCAGGTGAAGTGTTTCAGGCAACACTTCACCTGAAATCTGCTGGGGTCATCTATTGTGTCTGGAGCTCCTGATACAGTCTCCTCTATGTTGGTGAGACCTACCGTAAATCGGGGGACCTCTTCATTGAGCGCCTTTGCTCTATTCACCAAAAATGGAACTTCCCAATGGTCAAACATTTTAATTCTGATTTCAATCCCAACAAGGCAGTCCATGGCTTCCTCTTGCGAAACAATGAGGCCACCCTCAGAGTGGAGGAGCAACACATTATACTCCACCCTGATGGCGTGAGTATCGATTTCTATTTTTGATTAAAAAAATTTCCCAGCCCCCCCCTTCTCTTGCACAATCTGACCTCTTACCTCTCCTCACCTGCCTATCACCTGCTCATGGGTCCCCTCCTCCTTCCCTTTCTCCTATGGTCAACTCTTCAAGTCAAGTCACTTTTTATTGTCATTTTGACCATAAACTGCTGGTACAGTACACAGTAAAAACGAAACAACGTTCCTGCAGGCCCATGGTGCTACATGAAACAATACAAAACTACACTAGACTAAGTGAGACAACACAAGGCTACACTAGACTACAGACCTACCCAGGACTACATAAAGTGCACAAAACAGTGCAGGGCAGTACAATAATTAATAAACAAGACAATAGGCACAGTAGAGGACAAATTACAATATAATAATAAATAATGTAGATGTCAGTCTAGTTTCTGGGTATTAAGGAGTCTGATGGCTTGGGGGAAGAAACTGTTGCACAGTCTGGTCGTGAGAGCCCGAATGCTTCGGTACCTTTTGCCAGATGGCAGGAGGGAGAAGAGTTTATATGAAGGGTGCGTGGGGTCCTTCACAATGCTGCTGGCTTTACAGGTGCAGCATGTAATGTAAATGTCTGTAATGGCGGGAAGAGAGACCCTGATGATCTTCTCAGCTGACCTCACTATCCGCTGCGGGGTCTTGTGATCTGAGATGGTGCAATTCCGAAACCAGGCAGTGATGCAGCTGCTCAGGATGCTCTCGATACAGCCTCTGTAGAACATGGTGAGGATGGGGTGTGGGAAATGGACTTTTCTCAGCCTTCGCAGAAAGTAGAGACACTGCTGTGCTTTCTTGGCTATGGAGCTAGTGTTGAGGGGCCAGGTGAGATTCTCTGCCAGGTGAACACCAAGAAATTTGGTGCTCTTAATAATCTCAATAGAGGAGCTGTCAATGTTCAGAGGAGAGTGGGCGCTCTGTGCTCTCCTAAAGTCATCAACCATCTGTTTTGTTTTGTTCACATTCAGAGACAGCTTGTTGGCTCTGCACCAGTCTGTTAGCCGCTGCATCTCCTTTCTGTATGCTGACTCGTCGTTCTTGCTGATAAGACCCACCATGGTCGGGTCATCACCGAACTTGATGTGATTCGAGCTGTGTATTGCTGCACAGTCGTGGGTCAGCAGTGAACAGCAGTGGACTGAGCACACAGCCCTGGGCAGCCCCCATGCTCAGTGTGATGCTGTTGGAGATGCTGCTCCCAATCCAGACTGACTGAGGTCTCCCAGTCAGGAAGTCATGTTTCCAATCAGATTTCTTCCTCTTCAGCCCTTTACCTTTCCTACCCACCTGGCTTCACTTATCACCTTTCAGCTATCCTCCTTCCCTTCCTCTCGCCTTTTTATTCTGGCAACTTCCAACTTCCTTTCCATTCCAGAAGAAAGGTCTTGGTTTCAAACGTCAACTGTTTATTCATTTCCATAGATGCTGCCAGACCTGCCGAGTTCCTCCAGCATTTTGTGGGTGTGACTAACATAATAATTCGGTATGTGCCGTGGTCCATTTGGCAGAAACCTATACTGGAGCGTGGGGTGAGATCAAATCCATATGATCTAAATTTACACAGCAAAATTTAATTCAATAATTGAACATGCATTTTTGTGGACTTGATAAGATGAAATTGTCTGCTCAAAATAGTTTTGTGTTTTTTACAAGAAGGAATACCTTTCATTTTACATGTAGGCTAGATATTTTCTAGAATAGCTAAAGAATGTGCAAGCTGAATGTAAAAGAACTATGCTTTTACACATTCACTAAAACGTAACCTTGTGCTACACGCAAATTTTGGCCCAATTGAAAAGTTTCTTGAAAAGCAGAGTCTGAAACTGGGTCACTTTGAGTTCAGTGTGATTGACTGACAAATTGTTTGCCATGAAAATGCATTGAAAACAATCTGTACTGTTTTCAAAGTGAAAGAGGTCAATGAAAGAAATGTGCTTTGAATATTATTTTAGTTTCTAACAGTAAAAAAATGTTGAAAAGCATGGAGAAAGGCTGCAAGAAGCCTTACTCTTGTTACTACAGCATAACCATCTCTGCCTCATATTGCAAGTGATAATAATTCAATGCAAAAGGTGAAACTGACAATGAAAGGAGTATGAATATAAATTGTTGTTGCTATGGCAATTGCTGCCCTGCCAGATAGAATTTTATACACATTGCCAAGTGCCTTTGTGGAACTTTTGTTTATTCTAAGAAAACAACTTTTCTCTTTGCAGCTTCTGAAATAATCTTTAGGATTACGAAACATGCTTTCCATTATTTTGCGGATACTTTGAGTTGTGGAACAGAGTTGTGTCAAGATCATATTGATAGTTAACTTGTCTCTGACTACCACGTTAAAATGAGAAGTTAATTCATCCTTCTGATCTCCCTCTTGGCGCTCTTCCATGCAAGTGGAACAAGTGTTACATCTCCTCCCTCACAACCATTTAGGGCCCCAAGTGGTCCTTCCAGGGGAAGCGACACTTCACCTGTTGGGATCGTCTGTTGTATCTGGTGCTCCCAGTGTACCTACTGTATATCAGCGAGACCCGACGTAGATTGGGAGACCACTTTGCTGAGCACCTACGCTCCGTGCGCCAGAAAAAGCGGGATCTCCCAGTTGCCACCCATCTTATTTCTACTTCCCATTCCCATTCCGGAACGTCAGTCTATGGCCTCCTCTGCTGTCGCAATGAGACCACACTCAGGTTGGAGGAGCAACCATCTGGGTAGCCTCCAACCTGATTGCATGAACGCTGATTTCTCAAACTTCCAGTAGTGCCCCTCCCCACTTCACCATTCCCCATTCCCATTCTCCTCTATCACCTTATCTCCTTTCCTGCCTATCACCTCCCTCTGGTGCTTCTCCCCTTTTCTTTCTTCAATGACCTTCAGTCCTCTCCTACTAGATTTCCCCTTCTCCAGCCCTGTACCTCTTTCACTAATCAATTTCCCAGTTCTTTACTTCATCCCTCCCCAACTCCCGGATTCACCTATCACCTTGTGGTTCTTCCTCCCCTCCCCCCCCCCAACCTTTTCTTAATCTGACTCCTCATCTTTTTATCCAGTCCTGATCAAGGGTTTCGACCCAAAACGTCGACTGTACTCTTTTCCATAGATGCCGCCTGGCCTGCTGATTTCCTCCAGCAGTTTGTGTATGTTGCTTGGATTTCCAGCACCTGCAGATTTTCTCTTGTTTGTCAATTTGTTTGTGACGACCACATTAAAAATAAACTTAAGGAATTATACACAAGTTGGACAATCCACACCAGGGGAATGCGAGAAGAGCTACTTTTTAATCAGAACGGTGATTGAGATTTTGAAGACAAAGCTTTGTGGCTGTTTTTCTGAGACGAGGAGCGACCAATCAGCAAGCGGCTGTGTGTGAAAAGAGCTACCTTTCCATCAGGTCTGCATTCAAGATTTAAAAAGCAGAGCTTTGAGTCAGTTTTCTCTGAGCTGGGCAATCCACATCAAGGGTGGGTGAGAAGAGCTACTATTTAATCGGAGTAGTGATCCAGATTTTGAAGGCAGAGTTTTGGGGCAGTTTCTCTGAATTGAGAAACAACCAATCAGCAAGTGGAATTCTCTAGAAAGGGCCAATAAAAATAGCACCACTGTAAGTAGAGCGGCTGTTCATTTGGAGTGTGCCAGTGTTTAGACTGGCTTTGGCTCATCAGAGTTAGATGAGATCAAGTTTGGGAGAGGTAGATCGTCTTGTAAGTTTCTCTCCCTCTGACCTTAATTGTTCATTCCTCATCAGTTAGGGCAAAGCACTTTAGTGAGAATGGCTCCAGGGGCAGTGTTTTGTATTGTGTGTGGAATGTGGGAAGTCAGGGAGACCTGCAGTCTCCCAGATAAACACATCTGCACCAGGTGCACTGAGTTGCAGCTCCTGAGAGAATGTGTTAACGAACTGGAGCTGCAACTTGATGACCTTTAACTCATACAGGGAGACAGTCACCTCCAGGTTGCAGGAGACAGATAACTGGGTGACTATCAGGAGAAGGAGGGGAAATACACAACCAGTGCAGAGTAAACCTGTGGCCATTCCCCTCAATAATAAGTATATCACTTCAGATACTATTGAGGGGGATGAGATACCAGGGGTAGCCATAGTGACCAGGTCTCTGACACTGAGTTTGGTGCTCTGCATCAGAAGAAGAGAGGTGAAGAGCACTGCAGTGGAGATTTCTTAGTCAGAGGATCAGATACTAGCTTCCGTGGGCACCATAAAGACATCTGGATGGTATATTGCCTCCCTGATGCCAGAATCAGGGATGTCTCAGATCAGGTCCCTGGCATTCTCAGGGTCAAAGATGAGCAGCCAGAGGTCTTGGTGCATATTGGCACCAATGGCATACGTAGACAAGGTGAAGAGGTGAATAATAACATTTTTAATATAACTATTTTAATATTTAGTGATGCTGACATAATTAGCTAATTTCATAGAGCACTTCCTCTCAAAATTATAATGATCCATCCAGCTTAAATTCTGGAACCATGCTCAGCCTTTAACATTCTTTTTGGTCCTACTTCATTCTGCTGTACGCTCACGATAATACTCAACCCCGCCCTCCATGTCTTGCATTCCAGAAGGTAGTTGTTCTTGCCCAGTTTTTTCAGAATCTATTAGACAGTACCAGAATGCCCATTTAACAGATGGATAAATTTGAGATTGGGCCTCAAAATTATCGGGGCTATTTTGTCTCCCAGTTACATGGCTGACTGGCACGCTCCACTGATCAGCCATGCTGAAGTCAAGTCAGACCAATGTACCTGCTGACAATGTGCTAACCAGTTACATCTGTTGAACCATCCTTTATCACCTCATGTGACAGCTCTTTGTAATTTCATTAATACACAACCTGAACTCAGTCAAGTTAAAGAAATATTTCACACAAACACCATTAAACGTGAAATGTGCGAGCACAGTGATTTTCATTAGTTCTTAAAATTAGTCCCGAAGGAACCAGATTTCTTGATATGTATTATACGTGAAAAGAAATTGGACCCTAATGGCTATATAATTATACAAAGAGCAATTGGATTTTAACAGAGCTCTTTCCAATCTGTCATGAGAGCAATCTGATAACAGTTTGAGAATCAGCGGGTGCTTCCAACTCACAGAATGTACCTTCTGTCAAACAATGTCAAACACTGCGCTAAAGATAATAACAAAAAAATGAATGCAAACTTTCACAGGAAAAGTGATGCTGTAGCACAGTAAGTATGCAGGGAAGTTCCTTGTATTGACAACTTCTCTACTGATGTAATTTCAGTGAAGGTCATGCAGTAAGCTCAATTAGAAAAACAAATTGGGGAACAACTATTTTCATTCAAGTGACATTGCTGAAATAGAGGCAGGCTGAGGAACTTACCATACTTCTGAGGAAATATTTACAGTTAACATGTGATGTTAATCTCCATTCTAAGTATTAATTTATGTACTGTACAGTAGAATTAGAGTGATATTTTAACCCAAGGTTATCTTTCTCTCATTTTATCATGTAAGTAGTTTATAAATCTCATTATACCCACAGTGACTCCTTTATTAGGTACTCCTGTACACCTGGCCATTAATGCAAATATCTAATCAGCTAATCATGTGACAGCATCCCAATGCATGAAAGCATGCAGACATGGTCAAGAGGTTCAGTTGTTCAGACCAAACATCGTGATCAAAGAGACTTTGATTGTGGAATGATTGTTGGTGCCAGACAAGTTGGTTTGAGTATTTCAATAACTACTGATCTGGGATTTTCATGCACAGCAGTCTCTAGGGTTACAGAGAATGGTGCAATAACAAAAAAAGAAATATCTGGTAAGTGGCAGTTCTGTGGACAAAAATGCCTTGTAATGAGAGATATCAGAGGAGAATGGCAAGACTGGTTCAAGGTGACAGGAAGGAGACAGTACCTCAAATGACCACACATTACAACAGTGGTGTGCAGAGGAGCATCTCTGAACACACAACATATCAAACCATCAGGTGGATGGGCTACAGCAGCCAAAGACCACAGACACACACTCAGTGGCCATTTATTAGGTATATAATAAAATGTATAGCTAGAAAATTATATAATATTTATGATATTGGAAAATGATTTAATTTCTCTTTCAGGATCACAATTGCAAAAAATTTGCAAATCATTAGATTGAAAGTTCAAATTCCATTTCATGTAGTGCTCCAAGTATCTCGATGTACAGTAGATCTCTACCAGTTTCAGTGCATCTAATGAAGACTACTACAAATAATTCTTCTTTTTCAGGTAATCAACAGGTGTCGTTGCCAACCCCTCCACAAAACTAAAATAGTCTTGATCGTTCAGTCCGGGATAACTACAACCTGCCTTCACCACCCCTTTACCATCCAAATTGAGATACATTGTCCATCTTTCCCACAATTCCATATTTGAAGCTGAATTTGTTCAGTCAGGTTTTATACCTACAACTGTACCTTTGTGGCATGAATTATTTTGTAAATGCCATTTTCTTGGTTATGTCTGAGCTCTTTGCAATTATTTGTTATGGTTGATTGCACCTTCTAGTATGATATTGGAACAAAGGGATAAAGAATTGACCTTTCAACATGGAATACAACAAGAAAATGCTCGAAGCACTCAGCAAACTAGGCAGAATAAACAGAAAGAAAAAATGCTTCAGCTCAAAGACACTTTCTCAGAACTAGAAAAGTGAGCTACGCAAGCTATCTTATGTATTTTATTTGGTGTGGTTTGTATTATTTTGTTCTTTATCTTTTGTGGTTTTCTTGTGCTGCATCAGATCTGAAATAACAATGATTTCATTCTTCTTTACACTATGTACAAGAAATGACTATAAACAACTTTGAATCTTGAATTGCAATTGCAAGGGTTGAAATGCTCTTTTAGGTGGAGACCAGCAGTGTCTATAAAATAGCTTGATCCAGTAAAAAGCAAAGAGAGAAAATGAAGATTTGTATAAGAGAACATGATAGATGCTGATAATTAGTAATCAACTTAGTCATAGTCATACCTTATTGATCTCAGGGGAAATTGGTTTTCGTTACAGTTGCACCATAAATAATTAAATAGTAATAAAACCATAAATAATTAAATAGTAATATGTAAATTATGCCGGTAAATTATGAAATAAGTCCAGGACCAGCCTATTGGCTCAGGGTGTCTGACCCTCCAAGGGAGGAGTTGTAAAGTTTGATGGCCACAGGCAGGAATGACTTCCTATGATGCTCTGTGTTGCATCTTGGTAGAATGAGTCTCTGGCTGAATGTACTCATATACCCACCCAGTACATTATGTAGTGGATGGGAGACATTGTCCAAGATGGCATGCAACTTGGACAGCATCCTCTTTTCAGTCACCACCGTAAGAGAGTCCAGTTCCATCCCCACAACATCACTGGCCTTACGAATGAGTTTGTTGATTCTGTTGGTGTCTGCTACCCTCAGCCTGCTGCCCCAGCACACAACAGCAAACATGATAGCACTGGCCACCACAGACTCGTAGAACATCCTCAGCATCGTCCGGCAGATGTTAAAGGACCTCAATCTCCTCAGGAAATAGCGACGGCTCTGACCCTTCTTGTAGACAGCCTCAGTGTTCTTTAACCAGTCCAGTTTATCGTCAATTCGTATCCCCAGGTATTTGTAATTACTTTTTATAATAATATTGAACTTTGAAGTTATTGTCCAGAGATATAACAATCCACAAATACAAATATTGTTTTTATAAAAGCCAGAACGGTTATTAGACAGCCTAGACATCTTTTATAGATGTCTATAGAGTGCTGAATTCAGAATCTCACTTTATTTTCATAAAATGGATGCAGCTCAATTCAGATTTAACCCCAAAACAGCCAAAATTAGAGGTCAGGACAATCTCAGTGGCACAATTAATATATTTTCTGCATGACATGTGATTTAAAATGAGGCTCTGCCACTTGTTAGACCATAGGTAATTATTACACTTGAAGTATTACTTACCAAGCACCAACTCAAATCTCAGTGAGGATGTTGTTTTAGGTATCCATGGAGCTACCACACTCTAAAATTAATTATTTTGTTCAATAACATCACACTGTACTGTACTACAAATTATTACTTCTGTGGAAATCCAGATCAAGTTGCTCATGTTATGGGATTCATCCTCCATATACACTTATTAGCTGGTTAATTAGGACCACTGTGCTTTGTATATCTGAGTTGTCCTCATCTGTCTATCTTCAAATGTCCACCAGGGAATCATTTGAGAATGGTTCTAAAGACTTGTATTCTCAGGTACAGTGCAGTAGTGTGTTGCCAGTGGCCTTGAGGCTGCTTGCAAAATAAAAACAGGGTTTGTTTTAGGTTTTGAAATGTGTCACAGCAAATACTGTTAATGATCTTTTGGATAGTCATACAGGATTTGAGGTGCTTAAAGACTTATGTCTCCCCCTCTCCTGCCAATATAAACACAGGACACCTTTGGCCCTCCATTCATGACTGTCTTTTTGCGAACCAAAAAATGATGCAAAAAATTAAGTAATAATTTTTCATTATTTACATATAATTAAAATTACTTTTGTGTGGATTTATAAATGTGTGATATCTAAAAACAATTGACTTTGCCTGAGTAAACTCATAATAAGTCAATATTAACCAAAATTTCTCTTTCAGTATACAATGGGCAACCATGGGACTCTATAACGCATTTTTGAAAAAAGCTGTGGGTTTTAATGAAATTCTAAGGAAGCTTTTTATACAAACCCAAGCGTCTGAAACTTGGTGGTAAATTTATCAACCGGATTCAACACATAGGTTGCAACAATTATGCTAGTATGTCTGCTTCTGGCCCCAACACTCTTTGAAAAGTGGTACACCTCAGAATCGTTGTTGAAGAAAGCTCCAATGATCTTACTTTCAGAATGTCATTAAACTTAGACATTTGCTCAGTTTAACTGCCTTACTAATGACTGACGAGTAAATACGTCTAAATCAAGCAGTTCATGGTCTTGCAGCAGGCAAACAGGATGAAGATGTAAAGTGCAGTATCCTTCAAGAGGGTGAACCCTCGCAAGGTGTCAGGCCCCAGGTGTACCTGGAAAGATGGTGAAAACCTGTGCCAAGCAACTAGTGGGAGAGTTCAAGGATATCTTCAGCCTCCCCTGCTGGGTCAGAGCTTGCCAACTGTTTCAAAAGGGCATCTTTCACATTGGTGCAGAGTGAGCTGCCTCAACAAACATTTACATAGAATTTTGTACTATTTATTTACTTAATTGTATCTTAAATTAATTAGTTATGCTGTCAGAAATGTCACGACTAATGTCAGTGACAATAAACTTGATTTTGATTCTGACTCTGATCTCATTTTATAATACAAATTTCTTTGTTGTGCTGTCATCATCTAAAGTCAAAGAGTGAGTAATATTTAAAGCCGAAGTACAGTCTGCAGAAGATATTTAGATCAGAGTGATCATCTGTACACTTTGGTGAAGCTCAGGAGTCAAAATTAGAAAGAAGAATAAATAAGTGGAAGTCATGGTTACAATTAATGGTTAAAACTGTGCAAAATATAGAGTCCAAAGACCAATTCCATCTACAATGTTTTGTTGTATTTTCTATCAAGTAAACTTTGTGAGCTTCACTTAACATCTGCCATCAGATTATCTGTTACTGTATGTTTCTAATTTCACTTACTTTATCACCATTCACTCAGTCTTGCTAAATTTGCAGAATAATTTTTGGTTGTGCTGTTCTGTTAAGCTTGTCTAGTTTTACCCTTATGGAACAAGTTCAGCCAACTCCAGTGGATAGGTGGAAGAGACAATGTTTTCTGACATTTCTGCTAGCTCATTTGAGATGCAGCTCGGATTGGAGGGGAGGAGGAGTGAAACATGAAGGAATACTGCATTCCAATTTACTTGCAAAGAGGAAGAAATTCTGGCCTACTTAACATATATTAGTTCAATATTTTTAAAGCACATCTTTCTCAATATTTCTCAACTAGTTTTATGCTAATTTATGAAGCATGTTGGTACAGTTAAAGCTCCAGATCGCTGAACATGGTTATGCCTACAAATTGCATTAATGAAATTCAGTTTCTTATTAGAAACCAAATAAGTATATTAGAACGGTCATTTCAAGTAACTTAGCATATTAGTTCACACAGTGACATAAGCAGGGGTTCCCAACCTTTTTTATGCCATAGACCCCTACCATTAACTGAGGGATCAGTGGACACCAGTTTGGGAACGCCTGAGATAGTGGAAAAAGATGGTGAATGAATTGTCCTAAATTCAAAAAATTTATGGTTACGGAATAGAAACATAGAAAACCTATAGCACAATACAGGCCTTTCGGCCCACAGAGTTGTGCCAAACATGTCCCTACCTTAGAAATTACTAGACTTACCTATAGCCCTCTATTTTACTAAGCTCCATGTAACTAACTAAAAGTCTTTTAAAAGACCCTATCGTATTCACCTCCACCCACTGTTGCAGGCAGCCCATTCCACGCACACACCACTCTCCGAGTAAAACAGAAACTTACTCCTGACATCTCCTCTGTACTTACTCCCCAGCACCTTAAACCTGTGTCCTGTTGTGGCAACCATCTCAGCCCTGGGAAAAAGCCTCTGACTATCCACACGATCAATGCCTTTCATCATCTTATACACCTCTATCAGGTCACCTCTCATCCTCCATTGCACCAAGAAGAAAAGGCCAAGCTCACTCAACCTATTCTCATAAATTGTGAAAGGAAAATCATGTCTGACGAATCTCATAGAATTTTTTGAGGATGTAAATAGTAGAGTGGATAGGGGAGAGCCAGTGGATGTGGTATATTTGGATTTTCAAAAGGCTTTTGACAAGGTCCCACACAGGAGATTAGTGTGCAAACTTAAAGCACACGGTCTTGGGGGTAAGGTATTGAGGTGGATAGAGAATTGGTTAGCAGACAGGAAGCAAAGAGTGGGAATAAACGGGACCTTTTCAGAATGGCAGGTGGTGATTAGTGGGGTACCGCAAGGCTCAGTGCTGGGACCCCAGTTTACAATATATATTAATGACTTGGATGAGGGAATTAAATGCAGCATCTCCAAGTTTGCGGATGACACGAAGCTGGGTGGCAGTGTTAGCTGTGAGGAGGATGCTAAGAGGATGCAGAGTGACTTGGATAGGTTGGGTGAGTGGGCAAATTCATGGCAGATGCAATTTAATGTGGATAAATGTGAATTTATCCACTTTGGTGGCAAAAATAGGAAAACAGATTATTATCTGAATGGTGGCCGATTAGGAAAAGGGGAGGTGCAACGAGACCTGGGTGTCATTATACACCAGTCATTGAAAGTGGGCATGCAGGTACAGCAGGCGGTGAAAAAGGCGAATGGTATGCTGGCATTTATAGCAAGAGGATTTGAGTACAGGAGCAGGGAGGTACTACTGCAGTTGTACAAGGCCTTGGTGAGACCACACCTGGAGTATTGTGTGCAGTTTTGGTCCCCTAATCTGAGGAAAGACATCCTTGCCATAGAAGGGAGTACAAAGAAGGTTCACCAGATTGATTCCTGGGATGGCAGGACTTTCATATGAAGAAAGACTGGATGAACTGGGCTTGTACTCGTTGGAATTTAGAAGATTGAGGGGGGATCTGATTGAAACGTATAAAATCCTAAAGGGATTGGACAGGCTAGATGCAGGAAGATTGTTCCCGATGTTGGGGAAGTCCAGAACGAGGGGTCACAGTTTGAGGATAAAGGGGAAGCCTTTTAGGACCGAGATGAGGAAAAACTTCTTCACACAGAGAGTGGTGAATCTGTGGAATTCTCTGCCACAGGAAACAGTTGAGGCCAGTTCATTGGCTATATTTAAGAGGGAGTTAGATATGGCCCTTGTGGCTACGGGGATCAGGGGGTATGGAGGGAAGGCTGGGACAGGGTTCTGAGTTGGATGATCAGCCATGATCATAATAAATGGCGGTGCAGGCTCGTAGGGCCAAATGGCCTACTCCTGCACCTATTTTCTATGTTTCTATGTTTCTATAAGGCATGCTCCCCAATCCAGGCAACATCCTTGTAAATCTCCTCTGCATGCTTTCTATGGCTTCCACATCCTTCCTGTAGTGGGGCGACCAGAACTGAGCACAGTACTCCAACTGTGGTCTGACCAGGGTCCTATATAGCTGCAACATTACCTCTCGGCTCCTAAATTGAATTCCACAATTGATGAAGGCCAATACACCGTACGCCTTCTTAACCACAGAGTCAACCTGTGCAGCTGCTTTGAGTGTCCTATGGACTCGGACCCCAAGATCCCTCTGATCCTCCACACTACCAAGAGCCTTACCATTAATACTATATTCTGCCATCATATTTGACCTACCAAAATGAACCACCTCACACCTATCTGGATTGAACTCCACTTGCCACTTCTCAGCCCAGTTTTGCATCCTATCAATGTCCCGCTGTATCTTCTGACAGTCCTTCACACTATCCACAACACCCCCAACCTTTGTGTTATCAGCAAACTTACTAACCCATCCCTCCACTTCCTCATCCAGGTTATTTATAAAAATCACGAAGAGTAAGGGTCCCAGAACAGATCCCTGAGGCACTCCACTGGTGACCAACCTCCATGCAGAATATGACCCGTCTACAACCACACTTTGCCTTCTGTGGGCAAGCCAGTTCTGGATCCACAAAGCAATCTCCCCTTAGATCCCATGCCTCCTTACTTTCTCAATAAGCCTTGCATGGGGTACCTTATCAAATGCCTTGCTGAAATCCATATACACTACATCTACTGCTCTTCCTTCATCAGTCACTGTTAATCAGAATCAGAACAAGGACACAATGGACATGCTCAAAGTTAGTAAGCAATTGCACTCATTGCCTGCCATGGACAGAAAATACCACTGCAAATATTGGCGTCTTTTTATTTTATTAGTAATCAAATCACACAATTTAGATTGCTTTCTAACAAACAAATTGACTTAGGTCTCAACTAAAGAATTCAAGAGAATGGACAGCTTTCATTTTTAATGTTAATCACATTTCATAGAGGTAATTAAAGTTGAAAGAAATATTGATAAATTTCATTGAGTCGAAACACAAAAGGTGATCTACAAGCAAATTATATACGTTGGATTTTTGCTGAAACATTCCAAAGCTAGACCCACTTTTTCTCCAGAGGAGATTATCAACTCATCAACACACTTTACCTTTGAGAATGTAAGCTTTTCTTGTAACCAAACCAGAGGGTATACAGAATGAGCTACCAGAAGAAGTGGTTGAAGCAGGTTGAATGGTACTAGTAAAGAAACACTTGCATAGCTACATGCAGGAACGGGGCTTAGTGGCTTGGAGGATTATGAGCCAAACACAGGAAATTGGGACAAGTTGTGGGCATGGACTTGGTGTGCTGAAGCCCGTTATAGTGCTGTATTGCTCTATGACTCCAAGACTCCACAAGCCTAAATTGTGTATTTAGCTTCTTGAAGTGGAGTTTTAAACTCATATTTATCTAACTCTTATCTATCATATTTATCTAACCAACAAGAGGACCAGAATATAAAACCAAAGACGTCATGCTGAGACTTTAGAAAGCACTGGTGAGGCCTCACTTGGAGTATTGTGAACAGTTTTGGGCTTCTTATCTTACAAAGGAAGTGCTGAAACTGGAGAGGATTCAAAGAAGGTTAAAAAAAATGATTCCAGGATTGAATGGCTTGTCATATGAGGAGTGTTTGATGGCTCTGTGCCTGTTCTCACTGGAATTCAGAAGAATGAGGGGTGACCTAATTGAAATCTATCAAATGTTGAAAAGTCTCAATAGACTGGATGTGGAGATGACGTTTCCCATGGTGGGAGACTCTAGGACAAGAGGACACAGCGTCAGGGCAGAGGGACATCTTTTTAGAAAGGAGATGAGGAGGAATTTCTTTATCCAGAGAGCAGTGAATCTGTGGAATTTGTTGTCACAGGCAGCTATGGAGGCCAAGTCTTTAAATATACTTAAGGCAAAGGCTGATAGATTTTTGATTGGACAGGGCATGAAGGGATACGGGGAGAAGGCAGGAGATTTGGACTGAGAGGGAAAAATGGATCAAATAGCATGATGAAATAGCAGGATTAGACGATGGGCCAATTAGCCTAATTCTACTCCTATATCTTATGGTCTTATAACTCAAAGGTATTTATGGTGAGAAAGAACCTAATAGGTTTACATGAAATCACTGGTTCACAAGAGTGACAATATACATGAGAACTTGGTGTGAAAAAGTTGCGATATAAGTCCTTTTTAAATATTTCCCCTTTCACCCTAAATCTATGGTCCTACTTTTGTTCTCCTCTACCCTGGATAAATGACCATTACCATCCACCTCAGATGTGCCTCTCATTATTTTAAACATTTCTATAAGCTTGCCTTTCATTTTCCTAGGTTGCGTGGAATAAAGACCATGCCTTGCCAACCTTTCCCTCTAGACCTGGCAACATCCTCATAAATCTTTTCTGCAATCTTTCCAGTTAACCGCTTCTTTCCTACGATAGGCTGACTAAAACTGTACAGAACGTTTCAAGTGTGGCTTCAGCAATTACTTATACAACTGCAACATCATGTCCCAACTCCTACACTCAATGTTATTTCTAAAGTTGTGTGGGAATGCTATAAACAATGGCAGTTATATCTTTACTCTGACAATCTCTTAAACAGTGCCTCCAGAAAGTTTAACCAGTCATTTATCTGAGTTGCAAAATTTGATGTGTACAGATGTAATGTTTAGTTAGGCAGAATTATGATTTGAAAGCAATTTATTAAGAGTTTTTACAATAAGTTAGTTGGATCTGAGAAGTATGGTTTCTTATTATGGAGCACCCAAAACTGCATTGACATTTTCTTTTACCATCAATTCATCATTTCTCCTCACTCCTCTACAAAACCGCCAACTTGGAAAAGAATCCGCTGAGACAATTTATTTGCTCTTGTGGAGTCAATGGAGCAGGCTCCTCCTTTTATTGTCAGTTAGTGCACCCTGAGAAAATGCTGAAACATCTTCTCGTTATACTGTTTAGTCTTTGTTTTGATTGTGCTCCCATTGATGAACACCAGACTATTTACATAGTTCTATTAAAGCACCAAAAACAGTTGTAGTGAAAGCTGGAGCTGGAAGGGTAACCATGTGGCAATAATTTCTCATTGTCGTTTTCTAAGGTAGGCGTGTGAGGTAATTTTGATAATTTATTACAGTGTATTTTCTATTTTGCTTCATACAATTTTGTTTAATTTAAACAAAACTGAGACTTAAAGGGAATCAAATAAAGTTACACCTAAAAATATTGTAGATTGGGTTGAGTAAAAATACAAAATTAACTACAAAGAATATTAAAGGAAATTGTAAGGGTTCTAATTTAAGCATAACATATTATAGATAAGGTTTAGAGTGTCTTATTCAGGAGTATGAAGATGAAAATATAAAATAGATCATTTGCTTTTTTATTGCAGGTGTTAATAAAGTTGGTCTAGTTCAGCTAGGCTTATCATACTGTCACTTCACTCAGTTATCTAAATACCTTATTACAGTTTGACTCCAATAAATAACCAACAGCATAGTTTCATGACAGATAGTTTGATGTCTCTTGCTCCAAGACTATTTGACTAAATGGCTCTTCTCTCAATCTGCTTAAAATTCAACACAAGACTGAACTTTGGTCCACTAAACCAACTACAGTATAAATAAATTAGATGACCTACTGTATGAATAAAGATTGTTCAGATCTCAAATCATCAGCATGCACTCCATTAGTAGTTCTTTTCCATTAGATAGATAACTGATGTGACTCTGTGGTATATCTCCTATCTCTGAGTTAGGTTGTGGGTTAAAGAACACCACACTCATCTCCCAGTCCAAAGGTAATTGCAACACTCAAAGGAGGTGCTGTCTTTTCGTTGGGATGTCAAAGTGAGACATTCTCACTCACAAAGGGTCAAAGGTCTCATGATATTTCTCAGAGGTGTAACTACACTGGTCCAATGAAATAATGGCCACATATCATACAGATGTCCTTGAATAATTATTTTTATCTCTCTCTTTCTTCAGCAGACACCGTGAAAACTACAAGAAAATAAAAGACACAAAAGGTTTGAAACATCAGTCTTTTAAAGTCTCTCAAGCTAGTGTCTGCTGATAAACAGGCCCCAAAACACATCAGCACAACAGAAGTGTGCTGAAATCAAATAAAATCACTAAAAACATATCACACTGTCCATGTAAAGGCACATCAACAACATTATACACAATATTAAACAAATAAAAACAATTACCATGTGCACCTCTTGGACCACATGCAGAATAAGGCTATTTTAGGGCCATATGTCTCTCTCTGCTTCTATGTTGGTTCTGACCCATAATGCCATAATCATGGTCTTATTAAACTCTGGTCATGTGACCCATTACACTCCACATTAAATAAAACCTTACATAAAAAGCACAAAATTTTTAATCAAACATTATTTTAAGATAAAAAAAATCACGAATTTATGACAAAAACATACAAAGTAAACACCTCAATGAAACATGTCTCTGAAACAGTTACAAGAGGAAAAGCAGAAGAGTTCTCTCAGGTTTAACAGCCCATAGATATCCTTCAATAAAAATCACCACAATAGCAAATATGGAAGCTTGGTGTGTATAAATTCCCTACCGCATTTCTGAAACTACAAAAAAAAATGGCATTCTAGAAAATACTTCATTGGCAGCGAAAACTTTGAATTGTTATTAAACTACATTAATTATTTTGCCATTCCCACATCACAATCTGAACTTCTTTATTGTTCTAAAATCATATACAGTGACTCTTTAAGGCACCTAATAGAAGCAATAAAATTTATCAAACAATCCACATTACCAATTACTGCCATCTTAGTTAGCAGCACAATTATGCTTTGTAGTCATTCCCTACAGAAAAAGAGTTAGAAGGTGTAAAATAATAGATCTACGAATTTCTGAGATTACCCTGATTCATATTTTTAAATTGTATACTGCATTGCATTAATCATCAGACGTATCAATATGAAATACTTAATTTCACGCAAACTTTGCGAAATGGTAGTGACTCCTGTGGTTAACTAACATGTTTATTGATCAAGTTGAACATTGGGTACATGGCCACAACCTATCTTATAATTCAATTTTGATAGTACTCCAAAAGATTATAGCAGAATACATGAAAGAGCTAAGAGAAGTGTTCACTGTTCCATTTATATTCAAAGCATACATTTAAATCTAAAAGTGATTCCTAGATAAGTAAAAAATGCAATTGCATCAATTCCCACCACCAGTCACATTTTCCTTTCTGTCCTCCTTTCAGCATTTATTCAATGACCTGAAAACATAACTGGTTTCTTTTTTTGCTTGACTAGTTGAGTTCTTCCAACAACTCTGTTTTGGAATAAGTAATCTGTATTTTGAAATAATTTTAGTGAATATTTAGTAATACATAGATCCATGCCTTGACTAAATGATGTTCAATCAAAAGGAATGTGTAGCCCTAGTGCTTAACTGTTAATGCCTGTTAGTCTTGAATACTTCATTAGATGATTCGTGTTACTACTGTCTACCTGTTTAACATGTTCTTGCCCCACCCCTCATGTTGTTTGTTGTTGGCCTCCGTCGATCCGAGCTGGCCATGATATCGCATCCTAGCTGTCTAGATACCCAAGCCTGGGCCGTATAATACGGAGAACAAGCTGTTGCCCATGTAGCAAGCTCCCTTCTCCATTCATCTGATGAACCCAAAGGAACGGCGGAGACCGATACAGTTTGGTACCAGCAGTGTCGCAGGAGTCGCCAGTATGCATTGAACTCAATGTAGGACTGCCTTAGGGACTCCAGCTCTGGATTTTTCTTTGGGGTTTATTCCTTAAGCCTTTCCCATGAGTGGGTATAGCCGCAAGACAGAAGAGGTCTGAGATCAGAGTTTTCCTTCTCCTAGGTGAGCTGCCAAACATGGCTGATGAGCCCCATCTGCATGAAGCGACTGATTTTAAGGCATCAGTAACCTGCATTTGCCCCTTCTCTTGTCAGTAGAAACAGTTCTGCCGGGCTTAGTAGCTAAGCCACATGTGAAGGCCACGAGCTGGACTTGTTTGTCAGAGTCTATTTGAGACGTAAGCCATTGGGAGCCAAGTGGGAGCTCCCCCCAGATATAGCTCCCTCAGCTATAACGACCTTAAGAAACCACCCCTTATGTAGAGGGTAATGTACGTCGACTGATTCTTAAATACTGAGGCTATCAGGTGAGTGTAGTGAAATTAAATTAAAGACATTTTGCAGGTAGAAGTTGTAGATGAGGAACAGCAATCTGATGCCTAGATGCAGAGGCCCAATGTTGCTTGGTTATGCAGACAGAAAGTAATACCACAGACACCCTGTGTTCAAATAGGAAATCAATAAACTGAAGCCCTGAATCAGACCTGGTGAGGTTGTCTCTTGTTGAGGAGGCCTTGCTGCACCCTCACATGCTGCTTTTAGTTTCTGAACCTGTTCCATAATCTGCTGGCTAGCCTCAGCCTTACCTTTGTACCTTCAGATTACTGATCTCCAACCCTCCTGTCCATTAATTCCTAATTTCATGGCGTTGACAGGGGTCAACAAGGGTCATCCCCTTCAGCTGGCGCTTTAGTCCTGCAGTCTGCTTGTCTGCACATCTGATGACCTGCCTGGTGGGAAACAGGGTTTAAAATGCTAATAAGCTCTTGGCATTGAATTTACCAGGATTACTATGTTTCTGCAAATATTGAATTTCTCCCCAGCTATCTTGCTATTTCCCCATTTCCCATTAAGCACACTGCTCTGGCTGTCTACTTGTAAATTCATGTTATGATCTAACCTTTAGCGGGATGATCTATATAGAA
Source organism: Mobula hypostoma (assembly GCF_963921235.1). Lineage (NCBI taxonomy): Eukaryota > Metazoa > Chordata > Chondrichthyes > Myliobatiformes > Myliobatidae > Mobula > Mobula hypostoma. The sequence goes on from NC_086097.1 coordinate 189,013,179, forward strand.
CTGTTACTCAAGGTGAACTGAGATCAGTGGCAGGGTTTTAGTATTAGCACACTTCTCTATCAATTTGAAAAATAGTATTATATGATCTTTCATAACTGGGAGAAAATGTAATGAGATGCACAGAATGCTGGTGCAATGGTTCCATTCTGGAAGTGCTTCCTTTGACAAGCATTGACGAAAAGCGTTATTGGAAGCTGTGCAGAATTGCAATGCTATTTATTGTAAAGATGAGAACATTTAAAAATTAACTTTGATTCAATATAAAGAGTAACACAACTTGTATTTTTAATGCTATATGTTTTATATTTTTGTAGTATTTTGTGTTTTGTGTATTTTTAGAGTCTTTATCTTTTGTGTCTTTTTTGTGCTCCATCAGATCCAGAGTAACAATTATTTTGTTGTCCTTATACTTGCATAGAGGAAATTGCATGTTGAATTATATGTTCTAATTAGAAGGCATTGGGAGGAACAGCAAGGGTGGCAGTATCAATAACCAGGCTTCTCAGTTTCATAATATGACTGAGGTCCGACCTCACATGCAGACAGGAATGTGGATTCAGCTTACCAACATGGTATCAATGAATGTGCTGCAGGATTCAGAGTCAAAAGAAGCAGACTATTACTTGCCAAACCTATTAATGGTCTAACAGTTTGTTTTTTCCGGATAATGGAAATTATCGCCAAGTCTAACTAATGTGTAAATCAGTTCTAAGGCAACACAATGGTATAGCAAGGGAAAGCCGGTGAATAAAAAAATAGGTCATCTTATGTGCAGAGGCAGGTAATGTGAGCAAAGTCCTAACAGAGGGTTCTCATCTGTATTTACCATGAAGTATGTCGAGATAGTGAGTTCAGCGAAGGGTAATCTAGAGTGGGCCATAACGAAGAAGGAGCAGATGTTAGATGTCATGCGGCATATAAGAGTCAGGGTTTGAGGAGTCTATTCCAATTTGTGCTGAGAGGCAAATGAGGAGGTAGCTGGACTGGAGGATATCTAATATGGTTCTTTTATTTAGAAGGGCAATAAGGATAACGGCCAGACTGGCTCAAGCTGACAGGAAGCTAACAGTAACTCAAACAACCACACGTTATAACAGTGGCGTGCCGAAGAGCATTTCTGAATGCACAACACATTGAACCTTGAAGTGGATGGGCTACAGCAGTGAAGGCCTTGAACATACACCCAGTGGCCACTTTATTAAGTAGAGGAGGTACCTAATAATGTAGCCACTGAGTGTAGATACTGTAGATATTCAGAATCCTTTGCTCATAGCAAAAGCATCAAAAACAAAAGAGCATAGGTTTAAGGTAAGAGGAAGGAATTTTAAAGGGATTTGAGGGGAAAGTGTTGATGATACAGAACTTGCTGCCAGAGGGGATGGGGCAGCTGGATATAATCACTACTTTTAAGAGATTTTTAAAAAGGTACTTTCAATAAGTAGGCCATAGCATGATATGTACCTAATATGGACAAAAATAGTCAGTATGGATATGGTGGTCGGAAGAGCGCCTTTCTGTGCTGTATAATTCTATGGCTCCAGTCCGACTCTGATGTTGCCTATATGGAGTTTGCATGCTCTCCTGTATTGTTTCCCCAGATACTCTCATTTCCACTGTACAAATCTAAGAGGTGAAATAGGCCTTAGGAAAGCTGCTTACCTGGTATGATCTTTAGTGAACATAATGCCTTTTATGCCCCTGGGAACACCAATCACAGCTCTATTTCTCAAAATTCGATTTGGGTCCTCCATCAAAGTTTTTCTAATGCTCTTCCAGCAGTTTTTATAATGTATGGAGAAAGGAAAGGGTTGTCACTTTCTTACTGGTTGTGTCTGGCTAACATATCTCACAACAAAGCTAATACATGCATTTTAGCGAATTATTACAAAGAATAGAAACACATTGATGACCTCATCTGAAAGGAGTTTTCCCCAATGATTTTACATCTGATTTATAAGGTATATCAAACAAATGAATTTGTGCTGAAGTACAATGAAATTATTTTAAAACTTAACAGTATAACTTCCACTGAAATCAATCCTATGCACTCAATTCTGAATGCACTGCTTAAGAGCATATTGTTCCTTATCTACAGACCAAGCATGTCTTTCATGAGTTTTTACATTAATCAGAATCAGGTTTAATATCACCGGCATATGTCGTGAAATTTGTTAACTTTGCGGCAGCAGAACAATGCAATATTTAATAACAGAGAAAAAACTGAATTAGAGTAAATAAATTAATAAAATATATAAATTAGTTACATTAAATAAGTAGTGCAAAAAATAGGAATAAAAATGGTTGTGAGTTAGTATTCATGGATCCGATGTCCATTCAGAAATCGGATGGCAGAGGGGAAGAAACTATTCCTGAATTGTTGAGTGTGTGCCTTCAGGCCTCTGTACTTCCTTCCTGATGGTAGCAATGAGAAGAGGACATGCCCTCGGTGATGGGGGTCCTCAACGATTACAACATTGAGGCTTTTTATAGTTTTAACTTTCAAAAGGAACAAACAATTGTTCCCAAGAAGTAATCAAAATGATCTTTGTATGAACGACAAAGTGGTAATCTAATCAACAGGTTCCAATGAAATTAGAAACCCCTATCATGTACCTTGAGTAGTAGATATAAATCGTGTAATTTCAACTAACACTACCAAGTAGACTGTACCTTTAAGCATATGTGAAATGCTTCAGTCTATCAATTTTGATAACTGGACATATAATTACTTTTGGAATAATGGTATAAACATTCATATGGTAACAGAAATATATGGTGGGAGACCTTGGGCATTTGCTGCAGCTATTTTGCAGCAGTGGAACAGGTGAACTGGCATCTCCAACTGAGCTCATGGGCCAGACCATTCAGAAATTAAGTAGCTCTTCCTGAACTAATGAATAGGAGTATCATAGGACATCGTGCAACAGCTGGCAAACAGAGCCTTGATGGAGGTCAGCCATCATCTCATTCAATGGCGGATCTTTCAAACTTCCTTCTAGAATTCCCTGGAGACCAGGAGGTGAAAGAAGTTAAATTATTGATGTTTTACTTTTATTCTTTTAATTTCAATTATTACTTAATGTTTCAGTTTTGTTTTAATCTATTTATGGTTAAGAAAATTATTAGACTTATTTAAATTAGATAAAGCAATCTTAATAATTATGTCATGCTTCTGAATATCAGAGTTAAAAAGATATAAATTGTCATCAGCTTTAACACCATCAGTAACATTGCCTCCTGAAATGGCCTGTGGTGTTCACCTGAAATCTATTCACTGCAGGATGCAGGTCTCAGCTCTGGTCCAATTTTCCTGAAGAGAGTCACCATGGAGACAGTGTACATTTTGCAAACATCGAGGTTAAATTATCTATTGGATCCGACCGATATCATTGGACTCTAATCATTTCAATATTAATGAGGATCCTACCATGTTCACAACTTGTATCCCTTGTGGCTAATCTGCGAAGTTTGCTCTGATCCTTGCTGCTCTAAGGCTGAGGTTATGGGCCTGATCTGGCTGCTGCCGGCTTCAAGACTATAAACTCACTTTCATTCTGAATGCTGTTTGCTTACTGTTATTGTTTATATGATACATTTTTTTTTCCTCACTCTCTCTGCACATTGGGTGTTTGTTGGATCTTTTTAAATGGGTTCTTTTGGGGTTCTTGCTTTGTGGTTACCTGTAAGGAGATGAATCGCAAAGCTTCAACACAAAATGCTGGAGGAAGTCAGCAGGCCAGCCAGCATCTATGGAAAAAAGTAGAGTAGACGTTTTGAGCCAAGACTCTTTGGCAGGACTGAAGAAAAAAAGATGAGGGGTAGATTTAAAAGGTTTGGGAGGGGGAAAACACAAGGTGATAGGTGAAATTGAGAGGGGGAGGTAAAGAATGGGAAGTTGATTGGTGAAAGAGATACATGGCTGTATAAGGGGGAGTCTGATAGGAGAGGACAGAAGGCCATGGAGGAAAGAAAAAAGGGGGAGGAGCTCCAGAGGGAGGCAATGGGCAGTCAAGGAGATAAGGTGAGAGAGGGAATAGGGAATGGTGAAGGGTAGGGGGGGCATTATCGGAAGTTCGAGAAATCGATGTTCATATCATCAGGTTGGAGGCCACTCAGAAAGAATATAAGGTGTTCCTCCAACCTTACTGTGGCCTCATCATGACAGTAGAGGAGGCCATGGTTAAACATATTGTTATGGGAATGGAAAGTGGAATTAAAATGGGTGACCACTTGGATACCCCGCTTCTTCTGGCAGATGGACTATAGGTGTTCAGCGAAGTGGTCTCCCAATTTACGTCAGGGTCTCACTGATATACAGGAGGTCATACCAGGAGCACTGGACACAGTGTATGACCCAACAGACTCACAGGTGAAGTGTTGCCTCACCTGGAAGGACTGATTGGGGCTCTGAATGGTAGTGAGGGATGAGGTGTAGGGGCAGGTATAGCACTTGTTCCGCTTGCAAGGATAAGAACCAGGAGGGAGATCAGTGGGGAGGGACGAATGGACAAGGGAATTGCGTAGGGAACAATAGCTGCTGAGAAAAGAAAGTGGGGGGAGGGGGGTTAGGGAAAGATGCGCTTGGTGGTGGGATCCCGTTGGAAATGGCGGAAGTTCCAGAGAATTATGTACTGGATGTGGAGGCTGGTTGGGTGGTAGGTGAGGACAAGAGGAACACCATCCCTGGTTGGGTGGTGGGGAGGAGCAGATGTGCCTGAAATGGTCGAGGTGCAGTTGAGGGCAGTGTTAATGGTAGAGAAATGGAAACCCTGTCTTTGAAAAAGGAGGACATCTTCTATGTTCTAGAATGAAAAGCCTCATCCTGAGAGCAGATGCAATGGAGATGGAGGAATTGAGAGAAGGGGATGGCATTTTTACAAGTAACAGGGTGGGAAGCGGTATAGTCCAAGTAGCTGTGAGAGCCTGTGGGTTTACAATAGGCGTCAGTAGTTAAGCTGTCTCCAGAGATGGAGACAGTGAGCTTGAGAAAGGGGAGGGAGGTGTTGGAAATAGGCCAGTACAAGATTCTAATTGACTAACTTCTAAGGCTAAACTGTTCACAGTGTTTTGAACCAGCCAACCGGATCATGACATTTAATCAATATCCATTTGGACCCCAGAGGAGTATTTAAGCCGGCATTCTCAGGGGACAGCACCCTCAACTGTGCACTGATGATGGCTTATCGATTGGAGCCGAAATGTCTGCAAGCATTTTACCAAGCTCAGCAAACTTCCCAATAGCCAACCCCGGCTACCAATATTCCGCAATGTTTCAGATCTCAGTGTTGTATAATGTGTGTATACTTTGGTAATAAATGCACCTTGAACTTTGTCCCAAAAAATGTGGATGAAAAATTATGAGTGGGCAGAAAAACAACTGTAAGGGACACATGAATGTCCTTCCAGCTGCCCTTTTAACCTTTCTTTTCCTTCAGTCACATTGGGACCAAGATTAAAATCAAGACTGTGTGTACAGAAAAACATTGTGCTCACATTTATAAACACCATGTAACGTAAATGATGTGGAGTGAAAACAAAAGGGATAATTTTTTGCGGGTTGATTGTTATCACTTGTGGATTAGTGCGTGCAGGAAGGGCTGGTAAAGCAAATTGTGATGTACATCATCATTTGAATATACTTGTTCTCAGGATGTGGGCAACTCCGGTATATTTATTGCCCCCATGTGACTGAGAGGATTAAGCGCCAAGAAGTTAGTATAGAACTGGCGACACATGTAAAGCAGAACAACCAGAGCTTCACTTCTCTCAAAGGTACTAGAATGTTTTTTATAACTACCAGGCTGCTTCTATATTTGGTGTGCTTGCAACCTCAAGAATTCACTGCTGCAAGCAGTTTCTGCAAATTAAAAATAAAACCACAGCATTTCTGCTTCTTCATCTTTAATGCAGCAGGGAATGAAGAAAATATTGCATTTCTAATTATAGAGCAATTTATTTTGATGCCGAAAGGTAACATTGCATTCTTATAGCATTGATTATAATTGTCAGGCTGCTGTTTGTAGTTAAGGCCTCTGCAGATGCAGTATCTGTAAAGACAGTATAAGACAAATGCTGCAGGCATGTCATTCTGTTTATTGTAGAAACTGCAATTAGCTACACAACTGCCAGTCACCTTGAATATCCATTGATGCATTAATTGAGGCCATGTATTTGCTTTCTCGGTATATTTCTGACTGTAATAGGCTTTTAACAAATGCTGGCTTTCAAAATCTTTGATGGATGCTTAAAAGTAAGAAATAGATCCAGTAAAAGTAATGAAGAGTAGAAACTTAGAAACAGATTGCCACATCACATGGGACAGAATTTTTGCAAGAAAATTCTTCAAATAGAGATCTTTCTAGAATTGCAACTACAGCATGAAGGAATAGAGCAAAGAACATATAGGGTTCTTGATCGAGGCATTGACTAGAATTTCCTGCTTACCATTGCTCTTGCATATTAAGTCTGAACTTACATTTTGCTGATGCCAATTGTCAACTCACCGAGAGGCAACAGTTTGATCTTCAGAGTTGAAATCCTGTGCTTCTACGAATGTGACTACCCTCACATGGAGGAAAGGAAGCAGAACAACCATCACTCATAAGACAGCTGGGAATAAACCACTTGACAATTGGACGATCCATACCTTCTTGCTTTGCAGTCTGTAAAATTTGTAAACAACTTTGACTGTTTCAGCGTGACTCTTACATGAAGAATCATTCAAAAGTATTAAAACTTGTATATAAAATCAATAAACAATGTTTAGTTCAATAAAAAAGCCTGAAACACCACAAAATCCATGGATTCCCTCATGTCTTCAGTATTAGTTTTCTATTTATTATTATTTGTTCTCTTTTGTATTTGCACAGTTTGTCTTCCTTTGGTTTTTTTTTGTCAGACTTTATGTGTAGTTTTTCATGAATTCTATTCTATTTCTTTGTTCTGATGTGAATGCCTGCAAGAAAATGGATCTCAGGGTGGTATATGGTGACATATATGTACTGTGATAATCAAATCAAGTTTCATCGTCATTCAAACCATTCATGGATACAGCCGAATGAGACAACGTTACTCTGGGGCCAAGGTGCAAAAACATACACACGCATTCAAGGTAATGAGAAAGGCAAAAAAAGAACATAGTCACGTAAGAAAACAAATTTTTAGACCAAGTTCCTGAGTGACAAGTCCCACAACTTTGTTTCCCAGCAGTCAAGAGGCCACCGGCCACCACCGCGCGCGCCCCCCCCCGAGCCCAGGCGCCACGCTACAACGCAGGCCACGCTACAACGCAGGCTTGTGGGCTGAGGCCTAGTTCTAGCTACAACTGAGGCAACACTGCAGCCTCGCTACCTGTCTGTCACCAAACAAGGGAAGCAGATCTGCGGCAATCAATGTCCAACAGAGTCTTACGATTGCAAGAGAAGCATATAAGACAACTCCGGTGCGTCCGAGTAGCTCGCAACAGTACGGTCTCCACCCAAGTCAGCTCTTCTGCATTCATTCCGGATTCTCCTGTGGCCCAATGGACCAGCTCAAATCCCCAGGCCCTATGGCGTGACTTGAATCCCTCCGCCCGATGGCCCTGCTCAAATCCCCCGGCGCAATTGGACATCCCCAGCCTGATGGGCCGACTTGCCTTCTCTGAACCGTCAGTGGCTCTTACGACACCCTGGCTGCCTACTCCGAACAACGAGCAGCTCACTGATGTGATGGACCTGCTATACAGGTAGATATCGGAGTAAAGAATCATCTTACTATGTATAAAATACATTTAACAAGGAAGTAAAGCACCTTCGGTTGGCCTCCGTGAGGCTGCTGCATGTATATGCACTGCCATCTTATTGGAATAAATTTACTTTGAAATTTGAGATCACATAAGAACACCATAAGGAGTCCAGTTTTGGAATGCCATCAGGAAACCACCAGCAAAGAGCAGCTATAAACTTTGGATGTGTTTTTAAATTTCTTTCCTCTTCTTTCTGTAAGAGTATACTTCAGATAAATATTATGTGGAGATTTGTGACAAATATGATTATATGATATATATGTACAGTATCTGAAATACATCCTATGGAAATGTTTGATGATGAAACTCAATAAAAAATAAACTACAAAAAAAAAAGAAAATCCCAAACGTGACTGCTTTTGCATAGAAATGCTGGTAATTTTTCTAGGGATTCAATATCCCTCTAAAACTAAGGTTCTCTAAACCTGTTTGTGTTGGAGAGCATTTGGTAAATGCACTCTTTACACACGTGTATTCCCACACACACACAAACATTGCCTTGTCATTGTGCTGAGTGAACGTACTTCAATGTCGTCCCCAGTGTATTCTCATAGTGGGTCCGAAACCGAACTGATGTGCTGGGGTTGGATTTCTGGTGTCTTTCCTTCCATGCACAGCGGAATGTTCCACTTCTTTAGTAATGGGGATGTGTTGTCTATATACTGTATTTAAGGTAGATACTTCTGTTTATTTTGTAATATGATTGTTACTACATTGTGGGGTGCATCATATTCTAATTCAAGTTAACTTTGTGGGTAATTAAGTATGGTATGTCCTGGTGCCTAATAAACTGGGTTCCTTGCTCTCGATAGGGGAGAGAGATTGGGCTGCCAGGAGTTCACACTGGGCAAGAAATAAGTATGGATCTATTATTGTGTTTTGCAGTAGATATTGTTTTGTAAATATTGGCAGCTTTCTTTTCACTGTTTTCAATAATTTTTTTAAGTTTGATTTTTGACACACCTAATAATCACACTTGCATTAAAATGCTGAGTGATTCCAGCCATTTTTCTCTTTGGTTATAACCCACGTATCTAACACTGTTAACCTTGCCTTTTACTCAAAGAGAAACACACAAATTCTATACTCTCAAATTTTACACTTTGAAGACCTTCCACGTACCAAGTAACTGTTTGCCGGAAAAAGGTCTATTCCAAGCCTGTTATTATGAGGAATTCAAAATCTTTGCTTTTAGGATGTTTTCATTTTCCGTTGACTGTGTGCTTCCATCTACCATGGTCAATAGGCCTCTCAACCACAGAAAAGTGATTTCCAGGACAACTGTTTCATCTCCACCAACTATTCCCCTTCTCACTTTCCCTTGCAGATGCAGCACCTACCCTTTTGCTTTTTCCCTTCCAATGAGCTTGGGACTCAGACGCTTGTCCCAGATGAAGCAGCAATTCTCTTTAATTTCTTCCAATTTAACAAATTGTAATGTGTGCCTGTGATGCCGGTTTCCATATTTTAGGAAAAAAAAACAAATGCAGACTTGGTAGCCATTTGACAGAAAACCTTAGTTACATAGAAACATAGAAATCTGCAGCACATTACAGGCCCTTTGGCCCACAATGTTGTGCCGACCGTGTAACCTAGTCTAGAAGCTCAGAATCAGAATCAGGTTTATTATCACCGGCATGTGACATGAAATTTGTTAACTTAGCAGCAGCAGTTCAATGCAATACATAATCTAGCAGAGAGAAAAAAAATAATAAATAAAATAAAACATATTAAATAAACAAGTAAATCAATTACACATATTGAATAGATTATTAAAAAATGTGCAAAAACAGAAATACTGTATATTAAAAAGGTGAGGTAGTGTCCAAAGCTTCAAAGTCCATTTAGGAATCGGAAGGCAGAGGGGAAGAAGCTGTTCCTGAATCGCTGAGTGTGTGCCTTCAGGCTTCTGTACCTCCTACCTGATGGTAACAGTGAGAAAAGGGCATGCCCAGGGTGCTGGAAGTCCTTACTAATGGATGCTGCCTTTCTGAGACACCGCTTCCTAAAGATGTCCTGGGTACTTTGTAGGCTAGTGCCCAAGTTGACTAGATTTACAACTTCCTGCAGCTTCTTTCAGTCCTGTGCAGTAGCCCCACCCATACCAGACAGTGATGCAACCTGTCAGAATGCTCTCCACGGTACAACTATAGAAGTTTTTGAGTGTATTTGTTGACATGCCAAATCGCTTCAAACTCCTAATAAAGTGTAACTGCTGACCTGCATTCTTTATGACTACATCAGTATGTTGGGACCAGGTTAGATCCTCAGAGATCTTAACACCCAGGAACTTGAAACTGCTCACTCTCTCCACTTCTGATCCCTCTATGAGGATTGGTATGTGTTCCTTCATCTTACCCTTCCTGAAGTCCACAATCAGCTCTTGCGTCTTACTGACGTTGAGTGCCAGGTTGTTGCTGTGGCACCATTCCACTAGTAGACATATCTCACTCTTGTATACCCTCTCGTCACCACCTGAGATTCTACCAACAATGGTTGTGTCGTCAGCAAATTTGTAGATGGTGTTTGAGCTATGCCTAGACACACAGTCATGTGTATACAGAGAGTAGAGCAGTGGGCTAAGCACACACCCCTGAGGTGCGCCAGTGTTGATTGTCAGCGAAGAGGATATGTTACCACCAATCCGCACAGATTGTGGTCTTCTGGTTAGGAAGTCGAGGATCCAATTACAGACGGAGGTACAGAGGCCCAGGTTCTGCAACTTCTCAATTAGGATTGTGGGAATGATGATATTAAATGCTGAGCTATATTCGATGAACAGCATCCTGATGTAGGTGTTTGTGTTTTCTAGGTGGTCTAAAGCCGTGTGAAGAGCCATGGGAGATTGCATCTGCCATTGACCTATTGTGATGATGGACAAATTGCAGTGGGTCCAGGTCCTTGCTGAGGCAGGAGTTCAATCTAGTCATAACCAACCTCTCAAAGCATTTCATCAGTGTCGATGTGAGTGCTACCGAGTGATAGTCGTTAAGGCAGCCCATGTTATTCTTCTTTGGCACTGGTATAACTGTTGCCTTTTTAAAGCTAGTGGAAACTTCTGCCCGTAGCAGTGAGAGGTTGAAAATCTCCTTGAATACTCCTGTTAGTTGGTTGGCACAGGTTTTCAGAGCCTTACCAGATACTCCATTGGGACCTTCTGTCTTGTGAGGGTTCAGTCTAACATCGGCCTCTGAGACAGAGATCACAGGGTCATCAGGTGCAGCAGGGATCTTCACAGCTGTAGATGTGTTCTCCCTTCCAAAGTCTACATAGAAGGCCTAGAATTTCCCTACTGCATAGCCCTCTGTTTTTCTAAGCTCATGTACCTATCTAAGAGTCTCTTAAAATACCCTATCGTATCCACCTGCACCACTTTCGCTGGCAGTGCATTCCACACACTCACCACTCTGTGGGTGAAAACTTATCTCTGACATCCCCCTTGTACCTACCCCCAAGCACCTTAAAACTATGTCCCCTCGTGTTAGCCATTTCAGCCTCAGGAAAAAGCCTCTGGTTGTACACACGATCAATACATCTCCTCATCTTATACACCTCTATCAGGTCACCTCTCATCCTCCATCGCTCCAAGGAGAGACGGTCAAGTTCACTCAACCTATTCTCATAAGGCATGCTCTCCAGTCAGGCAACATCCTTATATCTTTCCTCTGCACTCTTTCTAGAGTATCCACATCCTTCCTGTAATGGAGTGACCAGATCTGAACACAGTACTCCAAGTGGGGTCTAAATAAGGTCTTATGTAGCTGTAACATTACCTCACGGCTCTTGAACTTAGTCCCACGGTTGATGAATGCCAACTCACCATATGCCTTCTTAACAACACTGTCAATCTGTGCAGCAGCTTTGCGTGTCCTATGGACATGGACCCCAAGATCTCCCTGATCCTCCACACTGCCAAGAGTCTTACCATTAATAGTTCGGTCTGTAAGAGTGACCATGAGCTTCAGTTGCTTACCACTTTCGTTTTCTGCGTACTCTTAGTCTGACTTATCTGTCTTTGACCTACTTGCTCCATTGAGAACACAACCCATTTTCTCTCTGCATATATTAAAGCCTATGAAACTTAGACTTGAATTTATGATTTCAGGTAAGCAGTATTTCTGTCCACAGACATAGCCATATTTCTCTGTTTCAATTTCCTTCCCTTTTCTCCTTAATCACAATTTTTAAAAGTTAATTCTATCTTGACAAATTTTGGTCAAGCACTATCACAAACATTCCTTCCTGTTTCTGAAACTTTTATTTTCTTTGTTCCAGTTCTGATGAAGTGCCGTTGACCTGAGATATCAACTCTTTTTTTCTTTCCCCACTGAGACTGATAAGCACTTCTTCACATTTTCTGTTTTGGATTCTGAATACCAGTATCTGCAGGTTTTCCTTACCTCAATTATTTTCAGTTGAACTGATTTATTTCATCCAAATTTTGAGCTCAGATTGTTTCATTGGTGCCCAGTGATATTGTATTACATTCTCACTCACATTCTCGATTAAAGATAAAACTCTCTTATTTCATTTTAATGTTCAAACTTTGGAGATGTAGTAATGTTTACTGGCAGAAACCAGCAGAAGTTGAACCCCCTCCTTTGCCTGGGTCCTATTGTTAAAAGGCTCATGCTCACAATAACATGAGTTTGTTTATTTCAGCTAGACCTTTCCGCTTGGGGCATGAGTGCATTTGGAGCCGGAACAACTTCCTGTGGTGGTTTACAGCAGCGTTATTTGAAATAATTGGCATAAATATATAGACAAATATTAGGAATTATGAGCAATAATTTTTGACAAATGTGACCTTCAGTGAAAATTTAGTTTTTTTTTATATTGTGAGTGCACATATATTAAGATATTTATGATCAGACTCACAAGATTCAAATTTCAGAATAGAGGTTAAGTTGAACAGGTCCTAAAATTAATTAGTGCCATGTGATTAAACTGAAGGCAGAATACCCACTTTGTTCTCTTTTTCTTTACGATGATTTCATTTTACAGCTGTTGATTTTCTCCACAAATCAACAGACAGTCCAATATCATGCAATTGCTTGCTACAGGCAGCTGTGGAGGCCAAGTCATTGGGTATATTTAAGGTAGAGGTTGATAGGTTCTTGATTAGTCAGGGCATGAAGGGATATGGGGAGAAGGCAGGAGACTGGGGCTGAGAGGGAAATGGATCAGCCAGGATGAAATGCAGAGCCAAATTTGACTCGATGGGCCAAATGGCCTAGAGCTGCTCCTATTGACAGTGTTTCACTCAGTCTTGTAGGAGAATTTGCTTCACATTTGGCAGCAGCAGGAACAACCCATAAGAGTATACCTGCTTGTCCTAACTCCCTTGCTGTTGATAGAGTTGGAATGAACTCACAGAAGATTCCAGTCAGAGTCCTCATTCTAATGCAAACAACAGGAATTCTGCAGATGCTGGAAATTCAAGCAACATACATCAAAGTTGCTGGTGAACGCAGCAGGCCAGGCAGCATCTATAGGAAGAAGCGCAGTCGACGTTTCAGGCCGAGACCCTTCGTCAGGACTAACTGAAGGAAGAGTGAGTAAGGGATTTGAAAGCTGGAGGGGGAGGGGGAGATGCAAAATGATAGGAGAAGACAGGAGGGGGAGGGATGGAGCCGAGAGCTGGACAGGTGATAGGCAGAAGGGGATACGAGAGGATCATGGGACAGGAGGTCCGGGAAGAAAGACGGGGGGGGGTGACCCAGAGGATGGGCAAGAGGTATATTCAGAGGGACAGAGGGAGAAAAAGGAGAGTGAGAGAAAGAATGTGTGCATTAAAAAGAGTAACAGATGGGGTACGAGGGGGAGGTGGGGCCTAGCGGAAGTTAGAGAAGTCAATGTTCATGCCATCAGGTTGGAGGCTACCCATACGGAATATAAGGTGTTGTTCCTCCAACCTGAGTGTGGCTTCATCTTTACAGTAGAGGAGGCCGTGGATAGACATGTCAGAATGGGAATGGGATGTGGAATTAAAATGTGTGGCCACTGGGAGATCCTGCTTTCTCTGGCGGACAGAGCGTAGATGTTCAGCAAAGCGGTCTCCCAGTCTGCGTCGGGTCTCACCAATATATAAAAGGCCACATCGGGAGCACCGGACGCAGTATATCACCCCAGTCGACTCACAGGTGAAGTGATGCCTCACCTGGAAGGACTGTTTGGGGCCCTGAATGGTGGTAAGGGAGGAAGTGTAAGGGCATGTGTAGCACTTGTTCCGCTTACACGGATAAGTGCCAGGAGGGAGATCAGTGGGGAGGGATGGGGGGGATGAATGGACAAGGGAGTTGTGTAGGGAGCGATCCCTGCGGAATGCAGAGAGAGGGGGGGAGGGAAAGATATGCTTAGTGGTGGGATCCCGTTGGAGGTGGCGGAAGTTGCGGAGAATAATATGTTGGACCCGGAGGCTGGTGGGGTGGTAGGTGAGGACCAGGGGAACCCTATTCCTAGTGGGGTGGTGGGAGGATGGAGTGAGAGCAGATGTACGTGAAATGGGGGAGATGCGTTTAAGAGCAGAGTTGATAGTGGAGGAAGGGAAGCCCCTTTCTTTAAAAAATGAAGACATCTCCCTCGTCCTAGAATGAAAAGCCTCATCCTGAGAGCAGATGCGGCGGAGACGGAGGAATTGCGAGAAGGGGATGGCGTTTTTGCAAGAGACAGGGTGAGAAGAGGAATAGTCCAGATAGTTGTGAGAGTCAGTAGGCTTATAGTAGACATCAGTGGATAAGCTGTCTCCAGAGACAGAGACAGAAATATCTAGAAAGGGGAGGGAGGTGTCAGAAATGGACCAGGTAAACTTGAGGGCAGGGTGGAAGTTGACTTTATTAACTTTGCCTCCAACTTCCACCCTGCCCTCAAGTTTACCTGGTCCATTTCTGACACCTCCCTCCCCTTTCTAGATATTTCTGTCTCTGTCTCTGGAGACAGCTTATCCACTGATGTCTACTATAAGCCTACTGACTCTCACAACTATCTGGACTATTCCTCTTCTCACCCTGTCTCTTGCAAAAACGCCATCCCCTTCTCGCAATTCCTCCGTCTCCGCCGCATCTGCTCTCAGGATGAGGCTTTTCATTCTAGGACGAGGGAGATGTCTTCATTTTTTAAAGAAAGGGGCTTCCCTTCCTCCACTATCAACTCTGCTCTTAAACGCATCTCCCCCATTTCACGTACATCTGCTCTCACTCCATCCTCCCACCACCCCACTAGGAATAGGGTTCCCCTGGTCCTCACCTACCACCCCACCAGCCTCCGGGTCCAACATATTATTCTCCGCAACTTCCGCCACCTCCAACGGGATCCCACCACTAAGCATATCTTTCCCTCCCCGCCTCTCTCTGCATTCCGCAGGGATCGCTCCCTACACAACTCCCTTGTCCATTCGTCCCCCCCATCCCTCCCCACTGATCTCCCTCCTGGCACTTATCCGTGTAAGCGGAACAAGTGCTACACATGCCCTTACACTTCCTCCCTTACCACCATTCAGGGCCCCAAACAGTCCTTCCAGGTGAGGCATCACTTCACCTGTGAGTCGACTGGGGTGATATACTGCGTCTGGTGCTCCCGATGTGGCCTTTTATATATTGGTGAGACCCGACGCAGACTGGGAGACCGCTTTGCTGAACATCTACGCTCTGTCCGCCAGAGAAAGCAGGATCTCCCAGTGGCCACACATTTTAATTCCACATCCCATTCCCATTCTGACATGTCTATCCACGGCCTCCTCTACTGTAAAGATGAAGCCACACTCAGGTTGGAGGAACAACACCTTATATTCCGTATGGGTAGCCTCCAACCTGATGGCATGAACATTGACTTCTCTAACTTCCGCTAGGCCCCACCTCCCCCTCGTACCCCATCTGTTACTCTTTTTAATGCACACATTCTTTCTCTCACTCTCCTTTTTCTCCCTCTGTCCCTCTGAATATACCTCTTGCCCATCCTCTGGGTCACCCCCCCCGTCTTTCTTCCCGGACCTCCTGTCCCATGATCCTCTCGTATCCCCTTCTGCCTATCACCTGTCCAGCTCTCGGCTCCATCCCTCCCCCTCCTGTCTTCTCCTATCATTTTGCATCTCCCCCTCCCCCTCCAGCTTTCAAATCCCTTACTCACTCTTCCTTCAGTTAGTCCTGACGAAGGGTCTCGGCCTGAAACGTCGACTGCGCTTCTTCCTATAGATGCTGCCTGGCCTGCTGCGTTCACCAGCAACTTTGATGTATGTTCCTCATTCTAATCCTCCTTTTACCTTTCAATAGAGGATTGAACAAATATTTCAAAATTTAAAAATTGGCCACCTTTTGGCCTCCTTTAAGATGAGTCATAACAGGACTATGATTCTGTGCATCTGCTCGATTCTATGCTAAGAGCCACCAACTGCAACACCATTCTTTGCTTAAGTTAAAGATTTGCTCAGAAGTAGGCCCTAGAGATATTGAGATACCAAGATAAGAGTCCTGCGAGCCTGACAGCAGATAATAGCTCAGGAGGTGCTAGTTCATTGAAGGGCACGGAAGCAGACAAGTTTCACACCAGAACATTCAGTAGTGAGGGGAGGGTGGCTTCGAGAGGTAGGACATGAGCAATTAAATAGTTGGGACATTCTGATTCCTGTGACAAGACCTATAAACTATGTGGAGGAGTCTCTTCACCCATAGATTTAGGAAGATTTTGGAGTCCCAGCATTTAAGCATGAAAGTGCTCGAAAGGTTTGGAGCCCAAGGTTGACATTGTGTCTAATGGTACCATGACTTGCACATCAGCGTAGGCAAAACCACCCTGCATCACCGTGCTGCATTACAAGCTCAGAGGTTTGTCATCCAAGGGCAGCAGCTGTCAAAAACAAACGGCTGGAGGAACTCAATAGGTGGAGATGGAAACTACTGTGTATTTAATATTTCAGTAATATTTGGGTATTATTGTAAATATACTGTTTGATTAGCATTCTCTATTGTTTATGTAATTCATTATGGGTTATATGTAAAAGTATGTGAATGACATACGTCATCATGCCACCATGTCATAAGCACACGCCTCACTAAAAGTTAAAATGAAGTGGATACTTTTATCCCTGTCTCTGTGTTTTTCTTTTAAGCAACACACATCAAAGTTGCTGGTGAACGCAGCAGGCCGGGCAGCATCTCTAGGAAGAGGTACAGTTGACGTTCCAAGCCGAGACCCTTCGTCAGGACGAACTGAAGGAAGAGCTAGTAAGAGATTTAAAAATGGGAGGGGGAGGGGGAGATCCAAAATGACAGGAGAAGACAGGAGGGGGAGGGATGGAGCCAGGAGCTGGACAGGTGATTGGCAAAAGGGATATGAGAGGATCATGGGACAGGAGGCCCAGGGAGAAGGAAAAGTGGGGGTGGGGGGAACCCAGAGGATGGGCAAGGGGTATAGTGAGAGGGACAGAGGGAGAAAAAGGAGAGAGAGAGAAAGAATGTGTGTATATAAATAAATAATGGATGGGGTACGAGGGGGAGGTGGGGCATTAGCGGAAGTTCATGCCATCAGGTTGGAGGCTATCCAGACGGAATATAAGGTGTTGTTCCTCCAACCTGAGTGTGGCTTCATCTTTACAGTAGAGGAGGCCATAGATAGACATATCAGAATGGGAATGGGATGTGGAATTAAAATGTGTGGCCACTGGGAGATCCTGCTTTCTCTAACTTCCACTAATGCCCCACCTCCCTCTCGTACCCCATCTGTTATTTATTTTTATACACACATACTTTCTCTCACTCTCCTTTTTCTCCCTCTGTCCCTCTGACTATACCCCTTGCCCATCCTCTAGGTTCTCCCTGCCCCTTGTCTTTCTCCCTGGGCCTCCTGTCCCATGATCCTCTCATATCCCCTTTGCCAATCACCTGTCCAGCTCTTGGCTCCATCCCTCCCCCTCCTGTCTTCTCCTATCATTTTGGATCTCCCCCTCCCCCTCCCGCTTTCAAATCTCTTACTAACTCTTCCTTCAGTTAGTCCTGACGAAGGGTCTTGGCCTGAAATGTCGACTGTACCTCTTCCTAGAGATGCTACCTGGCCTGCTGCGTTCACCAGCAACTTTGATGTGTGTTGCTTGAATTTCCAGCATCTGCAGAATTCCTCGTGTTTGTGTTTTTCTTTTGATTAGTTTTATGTTTTGGAGTTATAAAACGTAATAGAGGCAATAAGAAAGTTTTAAAACAAACCCAAAATGACTTCCTACATGTTGAAGTGCAGCATGTTCTTTCTTCATATGGGAGAAGAGAGAGACATTTAAGTTTAAAGAAGGACAGCATGTTGTTTTTCTTTGATTGCACAGCGAGACGCTCAAGTTAAAATAAAAGGCAGAACACGGATGAAATTCATAGGTTCATAAACGGTGAGTACCTGGTGATATAATAAGAAATTTTAAAAAGCAGAAATGGCTGGCTACATCAGAAAGATAAATGTGTTCGATTGCAGAGCAAGTAACAGGAATATCTATACTGTACAAATCGAGCAGCATTTTGCAGCAAATGGAATAGCCAATGAAAAATGAGTGCCAGTTTTGTTGAGTGTAATAGGTGGGGAAGCGTACAATTTGCTTAGAAGTTTAACTGCTCCAACCAAACCAGCCGGAATGAGCTTTGCTGATATCATGAAAGTAATGCAGGAACATTTAGCATTGAAACCATTGTTGATTGCAGAACGCTTTGGGTTTCATAAGTGGAATCAAAAGGAAGAGGTGTCCATTTCAGTTTATATGCCTGAACTGAAGAAATTGTCTGAGCACTGTGTGTTCAGTGATGGGCTTAATGGTGCATTGAGAGATCATTTAACTTATGGAATCTTTTAAGAATACACTCAAAAACAGCTCCTAACTGAAGCATAATTCACATTGAAAAGAGCTTTGAAATTGCTGCTTCAATGGAGACAGCAGACAAAGACACAATTGAGTTGCAGTCAGGAATTAAAGTGAGCTTGAGCAAAATTGCAACGTCTAAACAGAAACCAGCCTGGCTAAACAAATTGTGCTACTGTTGTGGCGGGGGCTATATACACCAATACAATGCAGATTTAAAGGTAAAGCTTACAGAAAATGCAACATAGTGTAAGGGGGTTTCTTTTTTTTATGTCACTGTGTAGTATAATTAAAATGGCTTCTTTGTTATGTTATAATTGAAAGGGCTTCTTTGTTATGTTAACTGCTGGGAAAGTCCTCCCACTAGCAGTTTTGTTTGGATCACCTTACTGATAAGAAAGGTGTTACATAGAAACATAGAAAATAGGTGCAGGAGTAGGCCATTCGGCCCTTCGAGCCTGCACCGCCATTTATTATGATCATGGCTGATCATCCAACTCAGAACCCCACCCCAGCCTTCCCTCCATACCCCCTGACCCCCGTAGCCACAAGGGCCATATCTAACTCCCTCTTAAATATAGCCAATGAACTGGCCTCAACTGTTTCCTGTGGCAGAGAATTCCACAGATTCACCACTCTCTGTATGAAGAAGTTTTTCCTAATCTCGGTCCTAAAAGGCTTCCCCTCTATCCTCAAACTGTGGCCTCTCGTTCTGGACTTCCCCAACATCGGGAACAATCTTCCTGCACCTAGCCTGTCCAATCCCTTTAGGATTTTATACGTTTCAATCAGATCCCCCCTCAATCTTCTAAATTCCAACGAGTACAAGCCCAGTTCATCCAGTCTTTCTTCATATGAAAGTCCTGCCATCCCAGGAATCAATCTGGTGAACCTTCTTTGTACTCCCTCTATGGCAAGGATGTCTTTCATCAGATTAGGGGACCAAAACTGCACACAATACTCCAGGTGTGGTCTCACCAAGGCCTTGTACAACTGCAGTAGTACCTCCCTGCTCCTGTACTCGAATCCTCTCGCTATAAATGCCAGCATACCATTCGCCTTTTTCACCGCCTGCTGTACCTGCATGCCCACTTTCAATGACTGGTGTATAATGACACCCAGGTCTCGTTGCACCTCCCCTTTTCCTAATCGGCCACCATTCAGATAATAATCTGTTTTCCTATTTTTGCCACCAAAGTGGATAACTTCACATTTATCCACATTAAATTGCATCTGCCATGAATTTGCCCACTCACCTAACCTATCCAAGTCACCCTGCATCCTCTTAGCATCCCCCTCACAGCTAACACTGCCGCCCAGCTTCGTGTCATCCGCAAACTTGGAGATGCTGCATTTAATTCCCTCATCCAAGTCATTCATATATATTGTAAACAACTGGGGTCCCAGCACTGAGCCTTGCGGTACCCCACTAGTCACCGCCTGCCATTCTGAAAAGGTCCCGTTTATTCCCACTCTTTGCTTCCTGTCTGCTAACCAATTCTCCACCCACACCAATACCTTACCCCCAATACCGTGTGCTTTAAGTTTGTACACTAATCTCCTGTGTGGGACCTTGTCAAAAGCCTTTTGAAAATCCAAATATACCACATCCACTGGTTCTCCCCTATCCACTCTACTAGTTATTGTATTTGCTGGGTTTTTGGGTAGAAGGCGGGAGAGAGAGACAGAGGATGGACCAGGTTCTGTGAGTCCACTAACAGGGTCGGAACCCGAGTAGGGCGTTCGGTGAGGAGAGGAGACGGAGATGGACACAAGTGGAGCGTCTAGTCAACCACCGTTGTTGGTCCCAGGTGGCCGGTCGAGGTGGTCTGAGGGGTTGCAGGATGAAGAAGAAGGGTCCTGAGCTCCAACTGTTTGTGCATGAAGAGATTGAACTTTGATAAATGTGGCACCTTTTATTTTCCTTTTATATTTTATTCTCTATTAATTATATAGTTCCAGTAACATCTCTAAACTGTAAATCATTTAATCATATCTGGTGTATTGTCTGTTGTTTGGGCGGGGTGGGGTACATCACACAGCATCCACACAAACTGATTACCCAGTTTGGCGGGGCCGAGGGCTGTCTCCCTAGACGACAGCGAGCCGAGCAACCCTGAGGCTGGCCAGGGGGGCTACAATAGTAAAACACATTCAAAGAGCATGCTGGGCAGACGAAAGCAAACTGAGAGCACAGGGAAGAGAAAGAGATAAGTGTCAAGTTGCAGTTTCAAAAAGACCACAAATCTGCATGCTGTTGATGAAAAACCTGATAACAATGTGAGTAACACAGGGCTGAGTAGCCTTGGGATTTATTATGTGAAAACTAACACAGAGGAGGTGCCAGAACCCAAGATTGTTTCACAGACACAAGTTTCACCTGTCAAGCAGAGAAACCACCCCCCCTCCCCCCGTGAGGAAAGACATTATCCCACAAGAGATCACCTACAGTGATTAAATCTTTAGGCCACAATGGGAGAGTTTAAATTTTACTATGACGTGGATGTCTATTGCTGCATCTACAATCTCTTGTGATTCTTCAGTCTTCCGTCATGCTGGCTCAAAAGCCATAGTTGCATCACAGCTGTACGTTGGTGTGTTCAAAGGGGCTAGCAGGTTGTTCCATCTGTACAACTAACTGTTCCTCAAAAGGTTAGTATGATTTCTGAGGTACCACCTGAGAGAATTGATATGGATTCATACAAAACAAACTTCCAGTCCTTCTCAGAAGGAAATAAGTTGTGCACTCACTAACCTACAGTCCTCGCTGTTGTCTATCACCTAATCAATTAGACAGGGGCCAAGACAGTATTCTCCATGGATGGAACTTTTGGTCTTGGATCTTCACGAGTTCATGATCCAAGTTCTTGGGCACACTTATTAAAAGAAGATCAGACTTTGATTTAAAAATATCCACAGCCCATTCAAATTTAGCGATAGAAAGATTTTAAAACATTTTCTTTGAATATCATTATGATTAATTAAACAAAGAGCACACATATGATCCATGGTATGCACATTGCTCGATCTGATCTGACCAACCAGCTGACAGCTGCATATCTACTCTATGTGTTTCCGTAAATTTTTCCTAACATCCTGATTGTATACTCAGAGGTTTCAGCTTACTTGCTGATGTTTTATAGTTATTTTTGACCATGGTTCTACATGAGTGTCACACCAGGAACATGATATAAATCTCACTTATATTTTAAGAATCTTGGAAACTCCTGCCTTCTTTATGATTCAGACTAACTGATAGATATTATTAGCTAAAAGTAACATGGGTGAACAAGCTTCCCTCTTCTTTACACAACTTGCTTCAGCAACTGAAATTCCACATTCTGACTATTAATATAAAATTCCTTTAAGTCCCACAAAACACTTCCTGTAAATAGAAGTACTTGAGAATACCTAAACAAACATTTTCTCATGTCTCTTACTGTCTCATTTCATGATCCCTTTAACTTCAAAGTTCATTTAATAAATCCTGCATCCTCCCTTATTTATTTTTTTGCCATTTAATTTCTCAGAGATTTATTGACCATCTCTCTGTTGTGCATGCATATATACTTGCAAAGGAATTAGTGTACAGCTTGGAATTCTTTGACCTTGTTCATAGTTTCTTCCTTGGGGCTAATATGTCATGTAAAAGTCTTAATCTTGTTTGTGGCTTGAAAGCTTTAAGCTTTTCTATATCTGGTTTATAAGCAAACCCTTTACCGAGCTTTGGTTTTAATGTTATTTTGTGGCCTTCAGTCATGTTTGAATATACATCTCCTAAGCAAAGTGTTGCACCTTTGCCTGTTCAGTTGTTTCATTAAAGGCTACCCACAGTTATTGATCATAGCATTTTTTTGGTTTAAAATGAATCCTTTAGGAACCCACTTTATAACCTGATATGAGTAAGACAACAGAAACAAATATTCTCACTTCACCAACCTTTCACCTGTACATCCTCTTTTCCTTCTCCTCTTTATACCCCTGCGTCTTGAGATTGCCAAAACGCCGGTGGGAAGAGTGAAACTGTCATGATAGCAAGGCTTTGAGGAGTTCATAAACTGTAACATTCATTGTGAGGATCACTGCAAAGCACTTTCTCCAGAATAGACCAGGGAGAAGAGAATTTGTTTCTCTTGCCGGTAAACTGGTGTGATTAGGTACTCTTCTGCGTATGCATGTTGCTTATATGTAAACAAGTTATAAACCAGCATCTCGAGTGACGTCTCCACAGAAAATCCTTGTTTCACATTGGCATGTACACGATGCAGAAATGCAGATGAAACTACAGGCAACCTCCGAATAAATGGAACTTGTCTGCTGCCAGAATAGCAAGCATTGATCTGCGTGATTTGTGCATTTGTCCCCGCATCCAACTGACATTAAATTATGAACTCCTTCTTGGTTACAGTATTTGGTAGAGTTGACATGAGGCTCCTACATATTATAAATGGACCACTAATTATGCTGAGACAATACCTCTTGGTTCTTGACTCCATAACTATGGGAAATAGTCTCAACCCTGACAAGGATCTAATTAAATCTTCTCAAAAATATACATTATTAAAGTAATTCTTCTCAACTCAAAAGAATGCTAAATAAGGATATCAAAGGTAAACACTGGATATAGTTTCACCAAAGCCATTTACAAATGGAGTAAGACTTCCTACAACAATCAACACACATCAAAATTGCTGGTGAACGCAGCAGGCCAGGCAGCATCTCCAGGAAGAGGTATAGTCGACGTTTGGGCCAAGACCCTTCGTCAGGACTAACTGAAGGAAGAGCTAGTAAGAGACAACAATCAATTTGTTTTTGACGAGTACCTGCATGTGATGCCATTCCTTTGTGCCTTTTGCCTTGGTTGTTGGAAAAGATTAAGTGAATAACTGAGGGGCATTTTGAAAATTTTACACACTAAAATCATAGTGCACTGGGAATGGCAAGTGAATAGGTTCCCGGTCAAGTGAATGCTATCAATTTTCTGGAGTGTTGTTGGAGCTGAACTTATTCAAGCAAGTGGAGGGTATTCCCTCACATTCCTGATTTGAAGATGATGGTCCTGTACTGTGTGACCAAAAGCTGAGTCACTCACTGTACGCTTCCTGGGTTCCTGCTTTTGTAGCCACAGTACATGGTCCAAGTGAGAATTTGGCCAGTGGTGATGATGGGGCACTTGGTGACGATAATGTTATTGAGTATGAATGATAAGTCGTCTCTTGTTGAAAATGATAAAATAACTGTTAATTTTGTGATGTGCATATTGTTTGCTACTGCAGCCCATGCTTGACTGCTGAGTAAAAGAACGAACTGCTGGAGGAACTCACGGGGTCAGGAAGCATTTGGGGAGGTAAGAGTTTGATCAATATTTCTGGCAAACTGAGCTCTAACTTTCAGAGGGCAGATAGCAGCTATAAGATAGTAGTGAACATACTGTCAAAGTGTTTGTTGAGATGTGTCTGTGTGGTGGTATAGTGGGTAGTGGCTGTCTTTCTCACTTTCTGCATCCATCGCTGGTTAGCAGTCTTGTGAAAAGGAGAGCTGAATGTGTGAGTCTCTCCCTGCTAGTACATAGCCTCTCCAACAGCAAGCCTCATGTAGTGCCTCCTCACAGGCGATACATGGAAAATTAACTCCTTTTGGACTCAGGCTGAACTATAGCGGGTAGGGAGAAGGTCTGGCCCCTGCACATGTAGCACGCAGGCCCACTGGTGTGTGGACATGCCCTGGCGCTCGTGAACCAGATCCCCAGCTATGAGTAAATAGCCCCACTGCCTTGTAGGCAGCCTTGGGAGAGACGAAGGCTACGGGAGTAAACCCAGACAGCAGATCTGGAGCCCCAAAAGGTGGCTGGATGTCATTGAACATCCTTCTGGCAGCTCCTGCAGCCAAGCTGGTGCCAAAAGTATTACTTGATTAGCTTTCCTTAGGACTACACTGGTGAGACCGAGAGGGGGAACTTAATGACTGGGCATCTCAGGATCTCCATACCTTCTGCCCAGGCTTGTGATGAAGACCATCACTGCCCATTGTCCTTCAAGTCAGACGGATGCCAACCAAACATACAGATGCACAAAAAATACAGTGGATTCCAGTTAATTGAACTATCAGGGCAGCTGCTTATTTGGGACAGCTCTTAAAGAACAAAAACTAAATCAAGAAAATAGATGGATTCCCTTCATTTATTTGTGACAGTATGTCACGTAACTGGGGCAGTAGACTTTTGTGGAATAGTTTCTAACTAGCTTCAGTCACAGGCACTTGCGTGGCCATTAGACACTACATCACGCTTAGAGCGATCAGTTTTTAAATGCCATCAGTTGTGTGCATTTATGATCAAAAAGCAGTGATATTTGTCACTGATAGCTGGCGAGAAATAAGCAGCAAGGCAATTCAGAACTGCTTTGTTTACCACAGTTTCAAGCATCCAGGCTTGGAGATATCAGAAATGGCTGGGAGTGAAATGAAACGATTTCACTACTTCAACAAGTTAGGAAATACATCGGTATCGACAATCATCTTGAATGTTACAATGAAAATGAAGATTTAGAGAATGTAATCATCTAAGGTATTGTATGAATGCAGTCCATTATCTGCACTAGGTGCCGGCACTGATTTTGCTCACTACAGTCAATCATAAGAACACAGCAGACGAATTCCTCCAGCGATAACTATTAGAAACGAACACACAGTTTTATAGTATTGTAGAGGTATTGGTAGTGTTCTAATTTGTTCTGTATCTCATTTAAGTACATAAATTGTTACTCAGTTGAACAGTAGTTTGTCTTTTTTATACCTTTTAACTATTTCCATGGAACTCTGACTAATTGGGTCAGCGGCTTAATTGGCTCAGAACGTACTGGTCCAGAGATGTCCCAATTAATTAGAATCCACTCTAATAATATAGCCCAAGTCCTTCAGTGTCTTGTAGATTGATGGTGCCCAGGATGTTGTCAGCAAGAACATGCCTGCAGCAGCACGATCATCATGTGCTAAAAAAAAGGGTAGCTGCAGCTTGTGGTCCACCAAGTGAACACTGGAGAGCAGCGCCGATGAGGGGGCTAGCCCCGACCCAACATGGACACTGTGTCACACCTCCTCTAACATCTCCTTCTCCGGGTGCTGCAACAGGTGACCTGTGATGTGAGGCCCTGGTCCGCATTCCAACCAAGGCCATGCAACTCCACCGCCACTGGTCTCACCAATGAACCAGTGAACCAAACTTGTCATGAATTTGATGGGTTGTTATAACAATTTGGTTGTTTTGTGCTAACTACTACTATGACCAGTTGATTGTTAAGTTCAAGGTTCTCAACTCAAATGTTCTGTTGTAATGTTTGTCATCCTTGAAGAGAAGGAGGCTGGAGGGTGACCCATCAGAAGCATCAATCCAATCTTTAGATAGAAGATTGATTCTTTTTTCCCCATAGTGGGTGGCAAAAACAAGAGGGCATAGGTTTCCTTCTAAGAGACGAAGGAATTTCAAAGGGATTTGAGGGGAAAGTGCTTTTTTAAAATACAAAGGAATGTTGATGTCTACAACTCGCTGCCATAAAAGGAGGGAGAGTCACATAAAGTCACCATGTTTAACGGAAATTTAGGCAGGCACTTATATAAGCAAGGCATAGAAGGATACAGACCTAATGCAGGCAAATGGGATCAGTATGGAAAGGAAAATGGTCAGCATGAATATGGTGAGATGAAAGATCCCATTCCATGTTATACAATGTTATCACTGGATGCTTTGATCTGACTGGCTTCTACTGCAGTCATGTTGTTTTTGACAAGAGATTACCAACTAATCCACCCTTATCTGGCTGTAAGTGTTTTATGAAGAAGCATTAGAGTCAACAGCAACTCATTCAGCACCTGCCATATGACTCCTTATCTCGCTGAATCCCTACAGACTTCAGTAGCCTGCAGCAACTCTGGAAAGCACAAGACAATCCGAAAACTGTCAATATCTGTCAGGAGTTAGCAGCAACAACTTCACCAATATAGCTGCCTTCACCACTGAGTTGCAACTTTACACCCGAACAGTGCATGTAGTGCCTGAAGTCTAAACAGATGTTATCAAGCCAGATACTTCCCCAATATGCCTGCATGTAACAGTAAAACATAATGTTTATCAGTGAGTGATCTTGCACAATTTAAAAACAACAAAGCCTCACATTTTATAGAATTCTGATTAAAGCTCCAGATTACTTTGAATCTTCTTATTTCTTATTTCACCTCCATGTGTTCACAAAGCAGAACAGAGCTCTAAACTCTGCTAGCCACATGGGACCAGGTACTTCCCAAAGGAGTGGATGAAGTCTTTATTCATTGCCAAAGCAGTCTAACAAATGTTTATTGGTTTCAGATTTCATAAACGCAACTTTAATCCCTAGACTCTGGACTGTTTTGAAAAGTGTTTCTCTCAAAAATTTAGAAAATCTTGCTTTGCCTTAAATTCTTCAAAAAATATTTTCTGTGAAATATTGGCTCAGAACACAGCAAAGGCACACTCTGTGAAGTGGTCATTCCATATAAGGAGACAATGAGCCACACAAGAGCCAGGGAATAACACACATAAAAGTTGCTGGTGAACGCAGCAGGCCAGGCAGCATCTCTAGGAAGAGGACTGCTCTTGGCTCCATCTGACAGGAAATGGTAAAGTAGTGGTGGTGGGGTGGGTTAGTGGGTGATTTTTGATTCTGGTCATTCTAGCTTGGATGCTATGTAGCCTCCTGTGTTATGGGTGTGGGACAAACAGTCCATGAGCAGGGTGGGTGGGATACTTTATGATATTGCTGGCCTTTTCCTGGAATATTTCTGCATACATGATGGTGGGTAGGCTGATGCAAGGGATGTGTTGGGCAGTCTTGACTATCTGTTGTGGAACCTTCCTGTCTGCTACAATGTAGTTCCCATACCATCCAGTAATGTAGCATGTTAGGACGCTCTCTACTCCACACCTGTAGAAGGTCATGAGTATCAACGTGCATTGTCCAGCACTCTTTGGCCTCTTCAGAAAGTAGAGGTATTAGTGAGCTTTCGGATTTTATCTGGAGACCCTCATATATAAAAGGGCACACAAGAGACCGCACACAAAGTATTTGAACTGTTCCCCATTCTGGCCTCTTACCTCTTCTTCCCACCTGCCTCTCACCTTCCTCTGGTGCTTCTCCTTCTTCCCTTTCTCCTCTGGTCCACTCACCTCTCCTATCAGGTTACTTGTTCTCAAGCCCCTTACCTTACACACACATCTAGCTTCACCTATCACGTTTTAGTTTGGCCTCCTTCCACTCCACTCACCTCTTATTCTGGCATCCCGTCCCCCCTTCCCGTCCAGTCCTGATGAGGGGTCTCGGCC
This sequence comes from Mobula hypostoma, assembly GCF_963921235.1. Taxonomy (NCBI): domain Eukaryota; kingdom Metazoa; phylum Chordata; class Chondrichthyes; order Myliobatiformes; family Myliobatidae; genus Mobula; species Mobula hypostoma. Next base: position 189,041,145 of record NC_086097.1, read on the forward strand.
TGAAATGTGAAATATTTATTCATTTCCCTGGATGCCACTTGACCTGCTGAGTTCCTCCACCATTTTGTATGTGTTGTTCCGGATTTCCAGTATCTGCAGAACCTCTTGTGTTTATGTTTGAGAGACCGGTCAGATGGATGAGGATGGATTTGTCATCTTCTGCAGGACTGCAGGCACCTTCAGCAGGAGGGGAATGGGACTTCTCTACACCCCTTCCCTCCTCACCCTCTAAAAGTTGCTACTGTTGGGGCTGGGTTGAATCATGCAGAGCTGAGAGTGTTGAACGAATCAAATCACTCACTAACTTGCTTTCTGTGTTCATCTCAAATGAACCATTTTTTTTCCATTTCCATCATACAACAGTTCTCAGAAATGGAATCCTGTTGCAACCTGGGGACCAGCTGTACTCTTCTCAGGGAAAGTCATTTATTCCCTGGCTCTAAACGCAAACAACAGGAATTCTGCAGATGCTGGAAATTCAAGCAACACACATAAAAGTTGCTGGTGAACGCAGCAGGCCAGGCAGCATCTCTAGGAAGAGGTGCAGTCGACGTTTCAGGCCGAGACCCTTCGTCAGGACTAACTGAAAGAAGAGATAGTAAGAGATTTGAAAGTGGGGGGGGGGGAGATCTGAGATGATAGGAGAAGACAGGAGGGGGAGGGATGGAGCCAAGAGCTGGACAGTCGACATTTCAGGCCGAGACCCTTCGTCAGAACTAGTACCTCTTCCTAGAGATGCTGCCTGGCCTGCTGCGTTCACCAGCAACTTTGATGTGTGTTACTTGAATTTCTAGCATCTGCAGAATTCCTGTTGTTTATGTATTTATACTGTAATTTTTGTGGTTTTTATTATTGAGTTACTTATCTTACTGTTTTTTTTTGTACTGCACTGGATCCTTTACTGGAAATGACATTAAGCAATCTTGAATCTTAAGTCTTGAATCATAAGTTGGGTATTCATAAGCTGGGGATGTCTGGTAAATTCAGGATTTACACAAGAGAGTCCTGAGAGCATGAAATTTGTGTAGAGATGTACAATTGTGAGCAACTATATTGAAGGGGAAAATATATCTACATAAAGATAGACATTTGACCTGGTTGTTTGTGCTAATCATGTGTTATAATAATGGCTGCCCAATCTCAAAATTCAATTCCATTTTCATAACCCAAACAAAAATCTGTTACTGTGATACAAGAAATAACCTTTGGAAACTGCAAAGCATTTTTAGCCATCCTAAAGTTGAGAAGAATGTCATATAAATTTCGATCTTCCCCTTCTGTTTTTCTTTCAAGTGCTGTTCAATATGAAGAACCAATGCAAGATTGTGGGTAGAAATGAGTATAATGCCTCTGCTGTCCAAACATAACTTGTAACCAGTTCAGTTTCCAGGGAACAGATGAAGCCTCCCAAATCCATTCCTTCCTAACGTAGAAATTTAATGGTCTGACTAAACACATTAAAAATTAAATTTCCTTCTTTCCTGGACACTGGGTATTGCTGAGTGGCAAGCCTGCTCGGAAACATTTGCTGGATCTAAATTGGAATAGAACCAAGCTCCTTAAAGAAAATATAGTTAACCGCAGAGAAAAATTAAACTGCTACAGAACCAAGATAATGAAAACAAAAAAATAAAATCAGTAGAAAAATCCAGATGGCTAAAAACAGGATTAAATTTTAAGCTTTTAGTTATATGTAGTTTATCTGTTTTTAGTTACTAATAAGGCAAAATTCAATTTCATCTGAAGCAGATCCTTTCTGGCTGAAGTTGGGGCAAATCTAAACAGGAACTAGGCATTTGTGTGTTATCCATGTTAGTTCACCTGATCGTTCCCTGATATAAACAGTGCACCAAAAGACATCAAGTTCCACCCATGTCAATATAAATTGAAGCTCAAACTTCTACACTATAACTATTGTGGAATAGTCTCAGCAGAAGTGGAAGCTCGTGGCATCAGCTTTTTGCTTTTCTATATAAAGTGATGCAAGGAGCACTGTTTTGCAGCCCCTGTTCCCATAGGCTGTTGTGCAGCTGAATAATGCTACACCTCGGCCTGCCAGTGTCCTTTGAGTATTATGGACTATCAAAGTCGCTTTTTGCATGTACAGTATAGTGCAAAAGTCTTAAAACTTACAAAAATAATGGAAGTATGATTTTCGAAATATCAAAAAAATTACTATAAGGGCAGTAAACAGTAAAAAAAAACTAAATCAAATCAATATTTGGTGTGACTACCCTTTGCCTTTAAAACTGCAACACTTCTCTTAGGTAGGCTGCCACGCAGTTTTATAAGAAAATCAGCTGGTAGGTTGTCCCAAGCATCTTGGAGATCTTGCCGCAGTTCTTCTGCAGACTTTGGCTGTCTTGTTTGCTTCTGTCTCGCCAAGTAATCCCAGGCAGCCTCGATGACATTGAGATCAGAGCTCTGTGGAGGCCACGTCATGTGAAACCATATTAAAAATCTTGGGTGCCGAAGACTTCTGCATAGTACTGTAAATAGTTTTTTTTAAAATGAAGCACTACCAAATGCATTGTAAATATCTGTTTTGCACAGACTGGAGCAGCGTCACAATCTCGTTGTCTTGATTAGTGAAAATAAAGTTTTATTCTATAAGGCCATATTACTATAACACATAGGAGCAGAATTAGATCATTTATACAGTGTGTTGTGAGACTGTGAGGAAGGACAGGCCAATGATAGAGGAAGGATATTTTGTGCCCCTCAAGATTAATGCCTCTGCTGTCCAAACATAACTTGTAACCAGTTCAGTTTCCAGGGAACAGATGAAGCCTCCCAAATCCATTCCTTCCTAACGTAGAAATTTAATGGTCTGACTAAATACATCCTTTTTATACAGGTCATAATTTCCTCAGAGGATATCCCAATCTTTAAGAAAACTGAAACCCTGCTTCCTGAACCAATTCTTCAGTCAGTAGACTTGACTGGGCAGCTTCTAAATTCATTGTAAGCTCCCAGACTACACAAGTTCCACAGACTGTGCTGCATTTGAGTGGATGTTTGTTGAGCCTTTAGTGAATGAATAAGTAGCTCAGTTATGACACAGTGGACGGCTCCCTGTTATTGGAAACTTCAGTATGTCAACAGTGAGCAACTGCGGTTGGGTTGGAGATCAGGGGGCAGGGTAAAGAACTGATGTCAGATTCTCCCTAGACCGTTCTGGCAGAGAAGTCATTTACAAGCTCTGATTTTTCAATGCTTTCATCCTTAAGGTATGTGAAACTGAAGGATAACTTTTGGCTTTCCTCTCATAGATGGAACAAACTGGCTAAGGAGGACAAGATTACATTGTCAATGTACATGCCTCATGATCATTTTACCCAGCCGCTGCAGATCTTTGCTATGCCTTCGGATCCATTGCTCACTGCCAAATTTAGACGTTGAGGCAGATGCCATACTATCTGCAAGGAAAAAATTTCATCTATTTTACAGTTCTTTACCTCAATGGACAAGGCTTTAAGTTCCACAATGTCTAGCTCAGTATGGAACAAGAGAAAATTGTCTAATATTAATGTATGTTTGTTGCCTGCATTATTCGGTGGGGTGCTCTGCAGTACGTGCTAGAAAGACACGGAAATTTCGTATCTCATGCTGCACAATCTAAACATTGAAGATAGTAGGTAATGTCCGAGGAAAGGCAACAAGGATATCTGAAGCTTAACACCATGAGGCAGAATTTGAGGACTAGCAGAAGGTGGCCACTGGGACGTGCCCTTACTCGGCATCAGCAGCCTCACCTTCCAGTTGACCCGTGGTGGCAAACCTTGACAACACAAGCCAAGCTCCAAGGAAACCCCCAGTAAGAGACACTTTGCCTAAGGAGCCTAGTCCCAGTCACAAGTGACTCCATAATTTTACATGTTGCCACTAATCAGGTAGGAAAGCATAGGAGCTGCATAAAACTTGCTCATATGTTGTTTTGTAGGTGCACCTCAATGATTATAACACATGAATTAACACATCATTTCTCCAATTACTTAAACAATTGGTATAGCACTTCTGTGTCTCCTGATACTTGGTATCCTGGTTAAAGAATTCAGATCCATGGATTCAACACATTTTACTATCCATTAAACACTCCTGTGCAGATTACACACTTTGCCGGCACAGCAAACTTCTTTATGCGTCGTGCCATTATATGGGTATTTTCACTCCTGCAGACAAAGCTGTGAAATAGGTAAAGTTGTTGCCTCGCTGTCCCAGTGATCCAGGTTCGGTAATGACCTCAAAGACAAGTTCTCCCTGTGAGAATGTGGCTTTCCCTCAGCTCCTCCAGTTTCGTCCCTCATCACAAATGAAATGCTGTTTAAAAGATAATTGCTGACTACAAATTGTCCCTCGTGCAGGTAGGTGGTATGAAAATTAAGGACAGCACATAGGTCTGTGAAAGCTCAAAGGAAGTAAATAAAGAATAATGCAATTGCTTGAAAAACTGGCATAGATTTGATGGACTGAATTGCTTATTTCTATGATATATGGGAAAAAAACAGAAGGAACTACCAAAGCATGTCCCGGCTGATCACCTAGTATCCATCACATAGACTTACTATTTGGCACATTTCTCATTTAATCGGACTTGCATGTTGTTTTGAGTGAATATGGAGGCTTCCCTTGCAGCCTCTGTCAGCTCTATGGCAGCCATATTGGGTATTCCTGTAGCTTGCCTGCTGTACAGAGTGCACCTTCAAGTGCTGGCTTCCTTCTCTGATTGCTACACAGTACAAAATAAGGAGAAAAGCATTAGAACCACAAAGTGCTCGTTTCTGGGTCAATGCTATTTAAGATCTTATTTTGGCCAATTTGTTTTTCTATTGGTACTCGATCTGATGTTAGTACCTAATGTAACAATATCTCAGTGCACCAATAATAACAGTATTCCAATTTCTATGTGAAAATGTGTAAAAGCTAGTGTTATATAGTTAAAATAACACTCAGAAGGAGTAGTGATAGAAGGAATATTTGTAAAACAGGGTAACTAGATGGGAATGTATTAACTCTGAGTTGTTGATGCAGAAACAACTGCACTCCATTGATTTCATTAGGTGATAATTAGGAATTCTCATATAAAAAGTGCTTGAGCAAAAATCTTTAATCCAAATGACATAAAAGGTTCACAAGACAGAATCAATAAAGTGTGAAAAGAAGCTACCGATATAGCCTAGAAAACAAGCAACGAGAGTATAAACACAAAGCAAAGGGGGTTTTGCAGTTCAAAGATACTGTAATTACTAAGTAGTTACAACACAGAATACAGGCCATTTGATTCAATTTCAATATTTTTGATCTAGCTTGTCAACATATGTTATTCCTTTCAACCCAGCTGGTGGTGTAGTGGCATCAGCGCTGGACTGTGGAGCAGGAGGTCTCGAGTTCGAATCCAGCCGGCTCCCTTGCACGCTTTTCAACCGTGCTGGGTTAAGAGCTGGTGATCTCTTTGAAAAACTCACCCGGCAGAAGGCAATGGCAAACCACTGCTGTAACTTGCCTCATACATGATTTCCCACTACACCAGAGCGGCGTGAGAGGAAGTCATTCGCTAACTGGAAAAATTCCGGATGTGATGTATCTTTCTTTTCTCCCCATGTATCTTTATATAGCTCAGCTACTTCTCTGGATATGCTGTGCATTCTAACCACTCATTCAGTAAATAAAATTTCTACTGAATTTGTTACTGGATTTATAATTGATTATATTACATTTATGGCTTTTAGTTTTGTTGTCCCACACAAATGGAACCATCTTTATTATGTTTATTCTCTTAACCACTTCCATGATATTAAAGACATGGTATGCATGGCCCCTGGGTGGCACAGTGGTGTAGCTGTTAGCACGTTTGGTGGCCAATTCATTTGGCATGTTTAAAATAGAGCCTGAAAGATTCTTGATTACTAAGGGTATCTAACGTTATGGGGAGAAGGCAGAAGAATGGGGATGAGAGGGATAATGAATCAGCCTTAATGGAATGGCAGAACAGATTTAATATGCTGAATAGCCTAATTCTGCTTCTATGTCTTAGGGACCTATGGTCTTAGCACCAGCAATTATCGACTGGGCTTCATTTCCTGCCACTGTCAGTTAGGAGCTTGTATGTTTTCCCCGTGACTATGTAGGTTTACTCGTTGTGGTTCTGTTTCCTCCCACACTCCAAGAGGCTGTTGCGTTCACTTCGACAGTGTGTAGTACCTACCTGCTTCAAGGAGGCTTCAATCATACCCAAGAAGAGTGTGGTGACCTGCCACAGTGACTATGGCCCAGTTGCACTTTCATCTACAGTGATGAAGTGTTTTGAGAGTCTAGTGATGAAACATATCAGCACCCGCCTGAGAGATGACTTAGATCCGCTCCAATTTGCCTACCGAAGCAGCAGGTCCACAGCAGATGCCATCTCATTGGCTCTTCACACAACCCTGAAACATCTGGACAACAAGGATGCATACATCAGGATGATCTTTATCAACTATAGCTCAGCATTTAACACCATCATCCCCTCAAAACTAATCAGTAAGCTTCAAGACCTGGGCCTCAGTACCTCCTTGTGCAATTGGATCCTGAATTTCCTCATTTGTAGACCTTGGTCAAGTTGGACTGGCAAAAACACGTCCTCCATGATCTCCATCAGTACAGGTGCACTACAAGGCTGTGTGCTTAGTCCCCTGCTCTACTCGCTTTACTCTTATGACTGTCTGCCTAAGCACAGCTCCAACACCATATTCAAGTTTGCTGATGACACCACTGTTGTGGGCTTTATCAAGGGTGGTGATAAAGCAAGCATACAGGAAGGAGTTTGAAACACTGGCCAAGTGATGTCATAACAACAATCTCTCACTCAGTGTCAGCAAGAGCAAGGAACTGGTTGTAGACTTCAGGAGGGGGAAGCAGAAGTCCATAAGCCAGTCCCCATCAAAAGATCAGAGGTGGAGAGAGTCAGTAACTTTCACTTCCTTGGTGTTAATATTTCAAAAGACATGTCCTGGGCCTAGCATGTAAATGTAATTGCGAAGAAAGCACAACTGTGCCTCAACTTCTTTAGGAGTTTATGGAGATTCAGCATGACATCTAAAACTTTGAGAAACTTGTGTAGGTGTGTAGTGGAGAGTGTGTTGACTGGCTGCATCATGGCATGGTATGGGAACACCAATGCCTTTGACCAGAAAGTCCTTCAAAAGGTAATGGAATCGGCCCAGTACATCACAGGTAAAGCACTGCCAGTCATTGAGCATGTCTACATGAAACACTGTTGTTGGAAAGCAGCATCACTCATCAAAGATCCTCACCACCCAGGCCATGCTTTTGTCTTGTCGCTGCCATCAGATAGAAGGTACAAGAGCCTCAGGGCTCGCAGCACCAGGTTCATGAACTCCAACTACCCCTCAACCATCAGGATCTTAAACAAAAGGGAGAAACATGTCCTGGGTGGTGGGGATACTTAATGAAAGACACCGTCTTCCTAAGGCACTGCTCCTTGAAGGTGTCTTGAATACTATGGAGGTTAGAACCCATGATGGAGTAGACTAATTTTACAAGTTTGTACAACTTACTTCGATCATGTGCAGTAGCCCCTGCACCAGACGGTGATACAGCCAATCAGAATACTCTCCATGGTACTTTTGTACAAGTTTTTGAGTGGTTTAATTGACAAACCAAATCTCCTCAAACTCCTAATGAAATATAGCAGCAGTCTGCATTCTTTATAGCTGCATCAATATTTTGCATCCAGGTTAGGTCCTCAGAGATATTGACACCCAGGAATTGAAATTGCTCACCCACTTGAAAGATGTCGTCCTTGAGGGGGAGAAATATCCTTGCAGAAGGTTTGCTAGCATGGTTTAAGAGGGTTTAAGCTAACTTGCAAGGGGGATGGGACCCGGAGTGATAGAGCAGTGTAAGTGCACGGAGTAAAGCCAGATCTGCCATATGGAGAGGCTTTGAGGAAAGAGAAGCAGAATAAAGGGTGTAAAGACAGTAAGGTAGAAGGGCTTAAGTGTGTGTACCTCAATGAAAGAAGCATCAGGAACAAAGGTGATGAACTGAGAGCTTGGATACATACATGGAATTATGATGTAGTGGCCATTACAGAGACTTGGCTGGCACCAGAGCAGGAATGGATTCTCAATGTTCCTGGATTTCAGTGCTTTAAAAGGGATAGAGAAGGGGGAAAAAGGGGAGGAGGGGTGCCATTACTGGTCAGGGATATTATTACAGCTACAGAAAGGGTGGGTAATATAGCAGGATCCTTTTTTGAGTCAGTATGGGTGGAAGTCAGGAACAGAAAGGGAGCAGTTACTCTACTGGGGGTATTCTATAGGTCCCCTGGTAGCAGCAGAGATACAGAGGAGCAGATTGGGAGGCAGATTTTGGAAAGATGCAAAAATAACAGGGTTGCTATCATGGGTGACTTTAACTTCCCTAATATTGATTGGCACCTGATTAGTTCCAATGGTTTAGCTAGATGGGGCAGAATTTGTTAAGTGTGTCCAGGGCGGATTCCTGTCACAGTATGTTGACAGGCCAACTAGGGGGAATGCCATACTAGATCTAGTATGAGGTAACGAACCGGGTCAGGTCACAGATCTCTCAGTGGGTGAGCATCTGGGGGACAGTGACCACCGCTCCCTGGCCTTTAACATTATCATGGAAAAGGATAGAATCAGAGAGGACAGGAAAATTTTTAATTGGGCAAGGGCAAATTATGAGGCTATAAGGCTAGAACTTGCGGGTGTGAATTGGGATGATGTTTTTGCAGGGAAATGTACTATGGACATGAGGTCAATATTTAGAGATCTCTTGCAGGATGTTAGGGATAAATTTGTCCGAGTGAGGAAGATAAAGAATGGTAGGGTGAAGGAACCATGGGTGACAAGTGAGGTGGAAAATCTAGTCAGGTGAAAGAAGGCAGCATACATGAGGTTTAGAAAGCAAGGGTCAGATGGGTCTATTGCGGAATATAGGGAAGCAAGAAAGGAGCTTAAGAAGAGGCTGAGGAGAGCAAGAAGGGGACATGAGAAGGCCTTGACAAGTAGGGTAAAGGAAAACCCCAAGGCATTCTTCAATTATGTGAAGAACAAAAGGATGACAGGAGTGAAGGTAGGACCGATTAGAGATAAAGGCGGGAAGATGTGCCTGGAGGCTGTGGAAGTGAGCGAGGTCCTCAATGAATACTTCTCTTCAGTATTCACCAATGAGAGGGAACTTGATGATGGTCAGGCCAATATAAGTGAGGTTGATGTTCTGGAGCATGCTGATATTAAGGGAGAGGAGGTGTTGGATTTGTTAAAATACATTAGGACGGATAAGTCCCCGGGGCCTGACAGAATATTCCCCAGGCTGCTCCACAAGGTGAGGGAAGAGATTGCTGAGCCTCTGGCTAGGATCTTTATGTCCTCGTTGTCTACGGGAATGGTCCCAGAGGATTGGAGGGAGGCGAATGTTGTCCCCTTGTTCAAAAAAGATAGTAGGGATAGTCCGGGTAATTATAGACCAGTGAGCCTTACATCTGTGGTGGGAAAGCTGTTGGAAAAGATTCCTAGAGATAGGATCTATGGGCATTTAGAGAATCATGGTCTGATCAGGGACAGTCAGCATGGCTTTGTGAAGGGCAAATCGAGTCTAACAAGCCTGATAGAGTTCTTTGAGGAGGTGACCAGGCATATAGATGAGGGTAGTGCAGTGGATGTGATCTACATGGATTTTAGTAAGGCATTTGACAAGGTTCCACACGGTAGGCTTATTCAGAAAGTCAGAAGGCATGGGATCCAGCGAAGTTTGGCCAGGTGGATTCAGAATTGGCTTGCCTGCAGAAGGCAGAGGGTCATGGTGGAGAGAGTACATTCAGATTGGAGGGTTGTGACTAGTGGTGTCCCACAAAGATCTGTTCTGGGACCTCTACTTTTCGTGATTTTTATTAACGACCTGGATGTGGAGGTAGAAGGGTGGGTTGGCAAGTTTGCAGATGACACAGAGATTGGTGGTGTTGTAGATAGTGTAGAGGATTGTCGAAGATTGCAGAGAGACATTGATAGGATGCAGAAGTGGGCTGAGAAGTGGCAGATAGAGTTCAACCCGGAGAAGTGTGAGGTGGTACACTTTGAAAGGACAAACTCCAAGGCAGAGTACAAAGTAAATGGCAGGATACTTGGTAGTGTGGAGGAGCAGAGGGATCTGGGGGTACATGTCCACAGATCCCTGAAAGTTGCATCACAGGTAGATAGGGTAGTTAAGAAAGCTTATGGGGTGTTAGCTTTCATAAGTCGAGGGATAGAGTTTAAGAGTCGCGATATGATGATGCAGCTCTATAAAACTCAGGTTTGGCCACACTTGGAGTACTGTGTACAGTTCTGGTCACCTCACTATAGGAAGGATGTGGGAGCATTGGAAACAGTACAGAGCAGATTTACCAGGATGGTGCCTGATTTAGAGAGTATGGATTATGATCAGAGACTAAGGGAGCTAGGGCTTTACTCTTTGGAGAGAAGGAGGATGAGAGGAGACATGATAGAGGTGTACAGGGTATTAAGAGGAATAGATAGAGTGGATAGCCAGTGCCTCTTCCCCAGGGCACCACTGCTCAATACAAGAGGACATGGCTTTAAGGTAAGGGGTGGGAAGTTCAAGGGGGATATTAGAGGAAGGTTTTTTACTCAGAGAGTGGTTGGTGCATGGAATGCACTGCCTGAGTCAGTGGTGGAGGCAGATACACTAGTGAAGTTTAAGAGACTACTAGACAGGTATATGGAGGAATCTAAGGTGGGGGGTCATATGGGAGGCAGGGTTAGAGAGTCGGCACAACATTGTGGGCCGAAGGGCCTATAATGTGCTGTACTGTTCTATGTATGTTCTGAGACAGATCACAGGGTCACTGGGTGCTGCAGGGATCCTCACAGGTGTGGTTTTATTCTCCCTTTCAAAGTGAGCATAAAAGGCATTGAGATCATCTGGTAGTGAAACATCACTGCCATTCATGATGATGAGCTTTGCTTTGTAGGAAGTAATGGCCTGAGAGCTCTGCCAGATTTGCTGTGCATCCGATGCTGCCTTTATCCTCTCCCAGAATTGCTTCTTGGCTCTTGAAGTAGTCCTCTGCAAGTCAGATCTGGTTTTCTTATACAGACCTGGATCACCAGACTTAAATGCCACAGATCGAGCCCTCAGCAAACTATGAACCTGCTGGTTCATCCATGGCTTTTGCTTTGGGAATGTGCAGTAAATCTTATACACTCATCCACACAGGTCTTAATGAAGTCAAGCTCGAAGATAACTCCCTGAACACAGTCCTGTCCACCTATTCAAAGCAGTTCTGTAAGCGCTCTTGTACCTTCTCGAAGGTTGAATTGTGACGCTCCCTCTGTAGTTGCTGTCTCGAATACTGTTTAGCTGATAATAAATTAATAAATTGTAGCTTCTTGAGTACATTGATTTTAACACATCAAAATTAGGAGGGAATTCCCTCCCTCGATATTGCTTTACTGCTGTTGAGAATAATAAGGTGAATTTTGCACTTAAGTATTCACATTGGTTTTTCAGCCGTAGCAAGATTCTGCATGGTCATCTACCATGGTTTAAACATTTTTTTTTCACAGAAGTATCGAAGCATCTGCACATAATTGAGCGCGTGTAACCAAAAAAGGTAGAGATCATAGAAGTGTAACAAGTTTTACATTTTCCATTATAATTACCATAGCAACACAGGGAATAATTAATGTCTTTAATAAACAGATGCACAGCAATTTCAAGAAAAGCAGAATTAACAGGAATACAATCAACTGCAGAATGATTTACTTGTACTCCTCTGATTTTACTTCATGTGCATTTCTGTAAATGCCGAGCTTTTTTACACCCCTGAAGAACCAACGCAACTCTAAATGAAAGCACAGGTCAAAACCTTGTTGGACATAACCCACCATAACAAGGGGTTTCCCAGCAATCAAAGATCAAACACAGATTGTTTATCGCAACAGCCTGGATCCTGCGCAGAGAAACTCAATGTGCTTCAGAGGCCTGCCTTTTAACTGTCCACGTTCATCTACACTGATGAGAGATTAACTGGCACAGATTTATAATTTAACAAATATGTTTAAATTAACTGAATGATGTCAACACATAAAATTTGAAGGTAATACCTTGTTAATTTAATAACATTGAACATTTAATGACATATCATTCGTTACTCTTGGTATTTCCTGTGTCAGTAAAGAACTCCTTACCAGATAGTGTACAACCTACTTTCTTGTTAGAACATAAATCCTTATGACCATAAGATACAGGATCTTACAGACGGTCAAAAGATGAATATTTCCCAGGATGAATCCATTTACGTGCCATTAATAACTTTGGTTTCCACAAAGCAATCAAACCACTCCCAAAACATAAATGTTTTCTTTCCTTCTCTGATACATTGATGTTTGGTCATTCTATGCAAGGATATTCCCAAATTTTACATTACAAAGGTATTAGACAAAAGACAATAGACAATAGGTGCAGGAGTAGGCCATTCAGCCCTTCGAGCCAGCACCACCATTCACTGTGATCATGGCTGATCATCCACAATCAGTACCCTTTTCCTGCCTTCTCCCCATATCCCTTCACTCCGCTATCTTTAAGAGCTCTATCTAACTCTTTCTTGAAAGAATCCAGGGAATTGGCCTCCACTGCCTTCTGAGGCAGAACATTCCAAAGATCCACAACCCTCTGTGTGAAAAAGCTTTTCCTCAACTCCGTTCTAAATTGTCTACCCCTTATTCTTAAACTGCGGCCTCTGGTTCTGGACTCCCCCAACATCGGGAACATGTTTCCTTGCTCTAGCTTGTCCAATCCCTTAATAATCTTATAAGTTTCAATCAGATCCCCTCTCATCCTTCTAAATTCTAGTGTATACAACCCCAGTTCCTCCAATCTTTCAACATATGACAGTCCCGCCATCCCAGGAATTAACCTTGAGAACCTACACTGCACTCCCTCAATAGCTAGAATGTTCTTCCTCAAATTTGGAGACCAAAACTGTAAACAATACTCCAGGTGTGGTCTCACCAGGGCCCTGTACAACTTCAGAAGGACCTCTTTGCTCCTATACTCAATTCCCCTTGTTATGAAGGTCAACATGCCATTAGCTTTCTTCACTGCTTGCTGTACCTGCATGCTTACTTTCAGTGACTGATGAACAAGGACACCTAGATCTTGTCGTACTTCCCCTTTTCCTAACTTGACACCATTCAGATAGTAATCTGCCTTCCTGTTCTTGCCACCAAAGTGGATAACCTCACAGTTATCCACATTAAACTGCATCTGCTAAGAAAAGGTAAGATATTCTAAGAAAAGTAGCCATCTGTAAGGCTTCCTTCAGCCAACAAAGCCTTTAATGACATGATAACTATTGTTATTGATTTCAAGCTCTACTTAATCTGAAAATAAATTATGGACTGACACTCATTCTGTTACTGCAGGAGCTCCACACAATTATATGACTCTAAAGCAATAGTAGCATTAATCAAAGGCTGAATGTTGTTATAATTACCACAATCTGTAATAGTTTATTGCTCAATCTTACAAAATTTCCCAGAAAATTTTATAACATCGGTCTTGATGCAGTCAGGGTGATGCCAATCTGGCGAGAAAGGGTAAAAGTGCTATTGACTTTATCCAACTGGCCCCTTTCAATGAACTGAATTTTTCCAACATCGTGTAACATCATATCCAACTGAATGAATTGGCAACGTATATCCCAGACATTTTGCTCTGGCTGGCAGGCTGGGACTCCTGGTTACTTAGATGAATAAACACAGGAACAAGTTTCATCAGGAGGACCCTGAAGTTCTAGTTAAGCAACAGCAAGCATCACTGTATTCCATTCGTGAGGCCAAGTTCTTCATGGATATATTTCAGGAATTGCTCTAAAGAGCCCAGTCTGTGAAAGACTGGGTGGTGGCTAGACAGACTCAAAAACAACATGTAAATAGTAGTCTCGGAGTTTCCTGTTGAAATCTTGCTCTGTAACCAGCTTTCAGTTCTGAGCACTTCGAGGATAAAGTTATGCCCTGGGTCCAAAGTCACAGCTTCATAGCTTACTCAGGTGTAGAAGAAGAGAAGTGTCCAGAGTGCAAACTAAGGGAGTGTAGTGAGGGAATACTACTCATCCTAATATTAACTGAGGCACATTGTAAAAGGCATAGAGAGCACAGAATTCCCAAATTCTATCCAGGACAGTATTTTAGCCAGCATGTGGAGAGTCAGAGAGAAGCACACACAATCCTTCATTTAATTTTAGGGAATGAAGGTAGGTTGAAGTAGAATCAGAGCTTAATATTTTTATGGTGGTGATCATAATTCAGTAAGCTTCACTATGGTTATAAAATAACCAAGGTAAAATAAAATGTCTTTCTAGTATCCCTGGTGATTGCCCATTCCCCCTCTGTCTGAAATTCGACTAAGTGTGCTTTCCACAATATTCTGACCTACTGAGATAGAAACATAGAAACATAGAAAATAGGTGCAGGAGTAGGCCATTTGGCCCTTCGAGCCTGCACCGCAATTCAGTACGATCATGGCTGATCATCCATCTCAGAACCCTATACCTGCCTTCTCTCCATACCCCCTGATCCCTTTAGCCACAAGGGCCATATCTAACTCCCTCTTAAATATAGCCAATGAACTGGCCCCAAATGTTTCCTGTGGCAGAGAATTCCACAGATTCACCACTCTCTGTGTGAAGTAGTCTTTCCTCATCTCGGTCCTAAAAGGCTTCCCCTTTATCCTCAAACTGTGACCCCTCGTTCTGGACTTATATAAGGCAGAATGATTCTAGCCTCTACTTCAGCTCCACATCATAGAGTTCAAACTGCAGCGGCTGGAGTTATTCCCTGCGTTTGTGGTTGTCTCAGTTACTGGAAGCATACAGAACTTCCCACTTGACACAGGATATACATTCCACTCATATGAATTACTCTGCCAAGCCTCACTTTCACAGGAGAAATCCAGTAACAAAATAATCACCAATCCATCAGCTGCACTCCCCAAGACCATAAGACCATAAGACTATAAGGCATTGGAGAAGAATTAGGCCATCTGCTCCACCATTTGATCATGGTAGATCCATTTCCCTCTCAACTCATTTCTCTTGTCTTCTCCCTGTAACCGTTCACACCCTGATTTATCAAGAGTCTATCAACCTCCCCATTAAATACACTCAATGACTTGGCCTCCACTGGTGCCTGTGGCAATGAGTTCAACAAATTCACCACCCTCTGGCTAAAGAAATTCCTCATCTCTGTTCTAAATGGACATCCCTCTATTTTGAGGCTGTACCCTCTGGTCCTAGACTCCCCCACCAAAAGAAAACATCCTCTCCACATCTTCTCTTTCTAGGCCTTACAATATTCAATAAGTTTCAATGAGATCTATATTACAGCGAGTATAGGCCCCGAACCTTAAATCGATACTCATATGATAATCCTTTCATTCCTGGAGACATTCTTGTGGACCTCCTCTGAACCCTCTCCAATATCAGCCCATCTATTCTTAAATAAGGGGCCCAAAACCGCTCACAATACTCACCAGTGAGGCCTCACCAGTGCCTTATATAGCCTCGGCATTACATCTTTGCTTTTATATTCTAGTCCCTTTGAAATGAATGCTAATATTGCATTCCCCTTCCTCACCACCTGAAAATTAACCTTTAGGCAATCCTGCATGAGAACTCCCAAGGCCCTTTGAACCTCAGATTGTTGAATCTGCTCGCTGTTTAGAAAATAATCTGTGCTTTTACTCCTTCTACCAAGGTGCATAACCATACACTTCCTGACATTGTATTCCATCTGCCACCTCTTTGCCTATTCTAATTTGTCTAAGTCCTTCTGTGGCCCCTCTGCTTCCTCAACACTACTTGTCCCTCCACCAATCTTCATATCATCCGGAAACTTGGCCACAAAGTCTTTAATTTCATCATGCAAATGGTTGACGTACAACATAAAAAGAAACGGCCCCGACACAGACCATTGTGGAACTAGTTCCCCGGCAGCCAAGCTGAAAATGATCCCTTTATTCCCATTCCTTGCCTCCTGTCAATCCGTCAATGTTCTATGCATGCTAGTACCTTTCTTGTAATATCCTGGGATTTTATCTTATGTAGCAGCCTCACGTGCGACATCTTGTCAAAGGTCTTCTGAAGATCCAAGTACAGAACATCCATCACTTCTCCTTGTCTATCAAGCTTGCTATTTCTTCAAAGAATTCCAACAGATTTGTCAGGAAAGATTTTCCCTGAAGGAAACCATGCTGACTTTGGCATATTTTGTCATCTGCTTCCAAATACCCAGAAACATCATCCTTAACAATCGACTCCAATATCTTCCCAACCACTGAGGTCAAGTCAACTGGCCTATAATTTCCTTTCATCTGTCTCCCTCCCTTCTTGGGGAGTGGAGTCACATTTGCAATTTTTCAGTCCTCCAGAACTGGAAAGATCATGACTAATACCTCCACAATCTCTTCAGCTACCTCTTTTAGAGGGTATAGTTCATCAAATCCAGATGATTTATCTAACTTCAGACCTTTCAGTTTCCCAAGCCCCATCTCCATACTAATAGCAAATGCATTAACTTCTACCTCTTGATACTCTTGAACTTCTGGCATACTACTAGTGTCTTGTACAATGAAGCCTGATGCAAAATATTTAATCAGTCTGTCTGTCATTTCCTTGTCCGCTATTACTTTCTTTCTAGTCTCATTTTCTAGCTGTCCAATATCTACTCTTGCCTCTATTTTAATCTTTCTAAATCTGAAACCCTTTTAGTATCTTTTTGATAAGGTTATGTACCTTCATATTTCATCTTTTGGTTTTTTTTTTAGTTGCCTTCTGTTGGTTTTTAAAAATGTCCCAATTCTCTAACTTCCCACTAATTTTTGCTCCATTATATGACTTCTCTTTTGTTTTTATGTTGGCTTTGATTTCCCTTCTCAGCCACAGTCAGGTCATCTGGCCTTTAGAATACTTCCTTTTCTTTGGGATGTGTCTATCCTGCACCTTTCGAGTTGCTCACAGAAACCCCAGCCGTTGCTGCTCTGCCATCATCACTGCTAGTGTCCCCTTCCAATCAACTTTGGCCAGCTCCTCTCTCATGCCACTGTAATTCCATTTACTCCACTATAATACTAATACATCTGACTTTAGCTTCTGCCTGTCAAAATGTAGGGTGAATTCTATCATGTTATGATCACTGTTACCTAAGAGTTCCATTATCTTCAGCTCCCTAATCATATCTGGTTCATTCCACAACACCTAATCCAGAATTGCTGATCCCTTAGTAGACTCAACCACAAGCTGCTCCAAAAAGCCATCTCGGAGGTATTCCACAAATTCTCTCTCTTGGAATCCAAAATCAACTTAATTTTCCCAATCTATCTGCATATGGAAATCCCCCATGGTGAATCTACCATTGTCTTTTTGACATGGTTTTTCTATCTCCTGCTGTAAATTGTAGATCACTTCTTGGCTACTTTTCGGAGGCCTGTTAAAAGCTCCCATCAGTGTCTTCTTACCCTTGAGGTTTCTTACTCTACTCACAATGATTCTACATCTCCCATTCTTATTTAGTCTCTCTAAGAATTTGATTTCATTTTTTACTAACAGAACCACTCCTCCTCTTCTAACCACCTGCCTCTCCTTTTGATAGATTGTGGGTCATTGGATATTAAGCTCCCAACTACAATCATCTTTCAGTCAGGACTCCGTGATACCAACAATGTCACACCTGCCAATCTCTAACTGCGAGCATATGAAACAAAGACTTGTTTCCTTTATTTTGTAGTGAATACGACAAAATTAATTGATGACAATGATGCAATGATGCAATGATGCATTAATTATGCAAAGAGACAGCTTTCTGCAAGTCAATATAAAGTCAGTGTTGTCAACAGGGATCCACCCAGCCCATCAGTCACTTTCAGTCCCAATACAGTTCTTACATTAACCTCATTATTCGTCTTGGAAGCTACAAAACAAGAAGCAAGTCACCATCAAACACAAGATACTGTGTGAAGAGAACTAGTGGGGTTAAAAATTACCCGTATATTCACGGAAGGTGACAAAAATGTACACTTCTTGGAATGAGCGACATGATAATATTCACATGGTATAAGTAGGTCTGAAATTCACAGCAAGAACTTTCACACAAAGGACCATGATAACGATATTGACCAGGGGGTGTTGGAGAAATCAATGAAGATATTTACAGGGAACTGATATTTTCATATGTGCTACATCCCAATCATAAACAGGAAACTATATTTCCTTAAGTCAAAAAATGTGACAGAGTTGAAATAGATAAATTTCAGACCTATTAGTATTATTACATTTTATGTGAAATACTTGAGTTCAAGAAAATCCTAGTAAGTAACTGTCAACGGAAGAACTTTGATGTACATACCACCTCTCTTAACATTAGAGCATCTTGAAGTACCTTACACTCAGCTGAGTACGCTGAAGTGATGCCTTATTCAAATAAAAAGGAGAGTTTCTTCAAACAGCCGGAAGTCACAACTGGCATCCAGATTACAAACTGTGCTCTTGTTTCATAACTGTAAATTAAATACATTAAAGATTCTAGCACGAATAAAGCAATGGCTGATTGTTAGGAGGCAAAGAGTGGAAATAAAGGGAGCGTTTTCTAACTGGCTCTTGGAGACTAGTGGTGTTCCACAGGGGTCTGCATTGGGACCACTTCCTTTTATGTTATATGTCAATGATTTGGATGATGGAATTGATGGCATTGTTGAAAAGTTTTCAAACAATATGAAGATAGGTGGAGTGGCATGTAGTTTTGAGGAAATAGAAAGGCTACTGAAGGACTTAGACAGATTAGGAGAATGAGCAAAGAAATGGCAGATGGAACACAGTACCAGGAGTGTATGGTCATGTAGAAGAAATGGAAGGGTTGACTATTTTCTAAATGGAAAGAAAATACAAAAAAAACTGAGGCACAAAGGGACTTGGGAGCCCTTGTGCAAGATTCCCTAAAGGTTAATTTATGGGTTGAGTCTGTGGTGAAGAAGACAAATGTGATGTTAGCATTCATTTCAAGAAGACTAGAATATAAAAGCAAGGATGTAATGTTGAAACTTTATAAAGCACTGGTGAGGCCTCATTTGCAGTATTGTGAACAAATTTGGGGCCCTTATCTTAGAGAGGATGTGCTGAAACTGGAGAGGGGTCAAAGGAGGTTCACGAAAATGATTTCAGGATTGAATCGCTCATCATATGAAGAGCTTTTGATGGCTCTGGGGCTGTATTCACTGGAATTCAGAAGAATGAAGGGTGACCTTATTGAAACCTATCGAATGTTGAAAGGTCTAGACAGAGTGGATGTGGAGAGCATGTTTCCTATGGTAGGAGAGCCCAAGATCAGAGGGCACAGCCTCAGAATAGAGGGGTGTCCTTCTAGAATGGAGATGAGGAGGAATTTCTTTAGCCAGAGAGTGCTGAATCTGTGGATTTTTTGCCACAGGCAAATGGTGATGGATTCTTGATTGGTCAGGGCATGAAGGGAGGAGATTGGGGCTGAGAGGAAAATTGGATCAGCCATGATGAGATGGTAGAGGAAACTCGATGGACCAAATGGCCCAATTCTGCTCCTATATCTTATGTCTTGTGGTCTAAGTGGTGCTTAACGTAGAGTAATTACTTATCAGCTGGCTGAGGGCATCTGCAAAAGGTTCATTTCCCATGTTTGTCCTGATATGATGAAAATTCATTAGGATCAGTATCAGCTTGAGGATAGTGTTGTACTGTGGTACTGCTTCTGGTCGTCCATTCAAGCAGTGGAAATGAACATATTCAGAGACTGTGGCTTCATCTCGGAGGTTGGCTGAAAGTTATGAGAAAAAAGATGAAGATACTGCCTAAAATCAACGATGTCAGTTATTAGGAAGCTTCAGAAGAAATGATTTTGAGCATGATAAAGAGAGCTATGAAGGATAGTACGTCATACCATAAAAATAAATCTAAAATGTTGCTACAATATAAACAGCAGCTAAAATAAAGAAGCATGGGTTAAGATGATAAAAAAATAACCTTCTGATATCAGTTCTAAAGGCATGTCAGATAATGTGATCAATAATTGAAACTGATAAACAGAGTGGTCTAACATTATGTCAACAATTAAGTGGAGGAACTGGGTAAAACAAGATTGTTTTTTAGATGGATAATTGATATAAATGGCTTTTTTCAAATGGCCATGCATGTTATGATTTTGCAGACAGTTGAAAGATGAACATTTTCCCGGGAAGAATCCATTTACATTCCATTAATAACCTTGGTTTCCACAAAGCAATCAAACCACTCCCGAAACACAAAATGCTTCCTTCCCTTCTCTGTCACATTGATATTTGGTCATTCTATGCAAGGATATTCCCAAATTTTACATTATAAGGATATTCTAAGAAATATCAGAGGGATCTTGGGGTCCAAGTCCAAAGGACACTCAAAGCTGCTGCACAGGTAGACTCTGTGGTTAAGAAGGCATATGGTGCATTGGCCTTTGTCAACCGTGGGAATGAGTTTAAAAGCCGAGAGGTAATGTTACAGCTATATAGGGCCCTGGTCAGACCCCACTTGGAGAACTGTGCTCAGCTCTGGTCACCTCACTACAGGAAGGATGTGGAAACTATAGAAAGGGTGCAGAGGAGATTTACAAGGATATTGCCTGGATTGGGGAGCATGCCTTATGAGAATAGGTTGAGTGAACACAGCCGTTTCTCCTTGGAGCGACGTAGGATGAGAGGTGACCTGATAAAGGTGTATAAGATGATGAGAGGCATTGATTGTGTGGATAGTCAGAGGCTTTTCCCCAGGGCTGAGATGGCTAACACGAGAGGGCACAGTTTTAAGGTGCTTCGAAGTAGGTGCAGAGAAGATGTCAGGGGTAAGTTTTTTAAATAGAGAGTGGTGAGTGCGTGGAATGGGCTGCCAGCAACGGTGGTGGAGGCGAATACAATAGGGTCTTTTAAGAGACTCCTGGATAGGTACATGGAGCTTAGAAAAATAGAGGACTATGGGTATCCCTAAGTAATTTTTAAAATAAGTAGATGTTTGGCACAGCGTTGTGGGCCGAAGGGCCTGTACTGTGCTGTAGTTTTTCTAAGTTTCTATGTTTCTAAAAGTAGCCATCTATAAGGCTTCCTTCAGCCAACAAAGCCTTTAATGGCATGATAACTATTGCTTATTGATTTCAAGCTCCACTTCATTTGAAAATAAATCATGGACTGGCACTCATTCTGTTACTGTAGGAGCTCCACACAATAATATGACTCTAAAGCAATAGAAGCATTATCAAAGGCTGAATATTGTTAAAATTACCATATTCCATAACAGTTTAGTGACAAATCTTGCAAAATTTCCCAGAAAATTTTACATCAACCTTGATGTAGTCAGGGTGATGCCAATTCGGCAGGAAAGGGTAAAAGTGTGATTGACCTTATCCGACCAGCCCATTGAGTGAACTGAATTCTTCAAACATCGCTGTGAATGAACCTGGCTGGCAGGCTGGGACTCCTGGATATCTAGATGAACAAACAGAGGAGCAAATTGCATTAGGCTCTTTGAGTCTGAATGAGTACACCACAGCTGTCACTGTCTTCATTAAAACCTCTGTGGATGAGTGTGTGCCTATGAGAACTTACTGTACATACCAAAATCATAAGCTGTGGATGAACCAGGAGGTTTGCAGTCTGCTGAGGGCTATATCTGTGGTATTCAAGTCTGATGGCCCAGGTCTGCACAAGAAAATCAGGTGTGTCTTACTACCTCAAAAGTAAAGGAACAATTTTGATCGAGGTTGGAGGTCGAATCGGACATACGTCAGCTCTGGCAAGGTTTACAGGCCATTACTTCCTATAAAGCAAGACCTAATATCATGAATGGCAATGATGCTTAACTCCCAGATGGGCCCAACACCTTTTATGCACACTTTGAAAGGGAGAATAAAATTACAGCTGTGAGGATCCCTGCAGCATTCAGTTACCCTGTGACCTTTGTCTCGGAGGCCGAGATCAGGCTGTCTTTCAAGAGGGTGAACCCTTGCAAGGTGACAGGCCCCGATGGAATACCTAGTAGGGTTCTGAAAACCTGTGCCAACTTTTCAAAGACATTTTCAATCTCTCATTGCTACAGTTGGAAGTTCCCACTTGCTTCAAAAGGGCAACAATTACACCAGTGCCCAAGAAGAGCAGGGTAAGCTGCCTCTATGACTATCATTCAGAAGCACTCACATCTACAGTGCTGAAGTGCTTTGAGAGGTTGATAACAGCTGGGATCAACTCCTGTCTAAGCAAGGACCTGGAGCCACTGCAACTTGTCTATTGCCACAATGGATCTACAGCAGATGCAATCCAATTGGCTCGTCATGTGGCCTTGGATCACCTGGACAATACAAATACCCCATGTCAGGATGTTGTTTATTGACTGCTGCTCAGGATTGAACACAATCATTCCTACAGTTCTGATTGAGGGATTCGGAGCAAGAAGGCTGTGAGTGGAACGACTAAGGATTTCTGGAGCAAAGGCATTTTACTACTTGGGGTAAAAGAGAGGCAAGACTGCGCAGGCGCATGGTGTCAGCCAGTAGAGCGGGAAAAGTTTAAAAAGAAGACCGTCATATTCAGCAGGGAGCATTCGGAGTGGGCAGCAGAGTGAGAGGTAGCAGAGTGGAATAGCTTTGGCTCAACAGACTTATACGATAATGAGGCGAGGTAGGTTTACCTGTGTTAATTGCGGAAAGGAAGTAGTATGTGTGTGAGGCCGGTTTTCTGTGCTCGGTGCCGGACGTGGGAGATCCTGGAGTCTCCCAGCCTCCTGGACAGCCATATCTGCACCCAGTGTGTCGAACTGCAGCTCCCAAGGGACCACGTTAGGGAACTGGAGATGCAGCTCAATGACCTTTGTGTGGTCGGGGAGACCCAGGAGGTGATAGGAAAGAGTTATAGGCAGGTGGTCACACTGGGGCCATGGGAGACAGACAAGTGCGTCACAGTCAGGAGGGGGAAGGGGAAGAGTCAGGTACTAGAGAGTACCCCTGCGGCTGCACCCTTTGACAATAAGTACTCCTGTTTGAGTACTGTTCGTGGGGACAGCCTACCTGGGGGAAGCGGCAGTGGCCATACCTCTGGCACAGAGTCCGGCCCTGTGGCGCAAAAGGATAGAGAAAGGAAGAGGAAGGCAGTAGTGATAGGGGACTCTATAGTTAGGGGGTCAGACAGGCGATTTTGTGGACGCAGGAAAGAAACACAAAAGGAAGTTTGCCTCTCAGGTGCCAGGGTCCGGGATGTTTCAGATCATGTCCAAGTTATCCTGCAGTGGGAGGGAGAACAGCCAGAGGTCGTGGTACATATTAAATGACATAGGCAGGAAAAGGGAAGAGGTCCTGAAAAAAGACTACAGGGAGTTAGGAAGGAAGTTGAGAAGCAGGACCACAAAGGTAGTAATCTCAGGATTACTACCTGTGCCACGCGACAGTAAGTATAGGAATAGAATGAGGTGGAGGATAAATGTGTGGCTGAGGGATTGGAGCAGGGAACAGGTATTCAGATTTCTGGATCATTGGGACCTCTTTTGGGGCAGGTATGACCTGTACAAAAAGGACTGTTTGCACTTGAATTCCAGGGGGACAAATATCCTGGTGGGGACAGGAATGGTTACTTCAAGTGCCAGGTTTTAGATGTTTCAGAAAGGACAGGGAGGGAGCCAAAAGAGGTGGGGGGGGGGGCACTGTTGATCAGAGATAGTGTCATGGCTGCAGAAAAGGTGGACATCATGGAGAGATTGTCTACGGAGTCTCTGTGGGTGGATTAGGAAGGGGTCAATAACTTTACTGGGTGTTTTTTATAGGCCACCCAATAGTAACAGGGATATCGAGGAGCAGATAGAGAAACAGATCCTGGAAAGGTGTAATAATAACAGAGTTGTCATAATGGGAGATTTTAATTTCCCAAATATCGATTGGCATCTCCCTAGAACATCTCCCTTCAGCATGTAGATATTAAGAAAGAGGATGTGCTGGAGATTTTGGAAAGCATCAAGTTGGATAAGTCACTGGGACCAGATGAGATGTACCCCAGGCTACTGTGGGAGGCGAGGGAAGAGATTGCTGAGCCTCTGGCAATGATCTTTGAATCATCAATGGGAACAGGAGAGGTCCCGGAGGATTGGAGGGTTGCGGATGTTGTTCCTTTATTCAAAAAAGGGAGTAGAGATAGCCCAGGAAATTATAGACCAGTGAGTCTTACTTCAGTGGCTGGTAAGCTGATGGAGAAGATCCTGAGAGGCAGGATTTATGAACATTTGGAGAGGTATAATATGATTAGGAATAGTCAGCATGGCTTTGTCAAGGGCAGGTTGTGCCTTACGAGTCTGATTGAATTTTTTGAGAATGTGACTAAACACATTGATGAATGAAGAGTAGTAGATGTAGTGTATATGGATTTCAGCAAGGCATTTGACAAGGTACCCCATCAAACACTTATTGAGAAAGTAAGGAGGCATGGGATCCAAGGGGACCTTGCTTTGTGGATCCAGAACTGGCTTGCCCACAGAAGGCAAAGAGTGGTTGTAGATGGGTCATATTCTGCATGGAAGTTGGTGACCAGTGGTATGCCTCAGTGTTTTGTTCTGGGATCCTTACTCTTCGTGATTTTTATAAATGACCTGGATGAGGAAGTAGAGGGATGGGTTAGAAAGTTTGCTGATGACACAAAGGTTGGGAGTTTTGTGGATAGTGTGGAAGGCTGTCAGAGGTTACAATAGGACATAGATAGGATGCAAAACTGGGCTGAGAAGTGGCAGATGGAGTTCAACCCAGATAAGTGTGAAGTGGTTCATTTTGGTAGGTCAAATATGATGGCAGAATATAGAATTAATGGTAAGACTCTTGGCAGTGTGGAGGATCAGAGGGATCTTGGGGTCCGAGTCCATAGGACGCTCAAAGCAACTGTGCAGGTTGACTCTGTGGTTAAGAAGGCATACAGTGTATTGGCCTTCATTAATGGTGGAATTGAATTTAGTAGCTGAGAGGTAATGTTGTAGTTATATAGGGCCCTGGTCAGACCCCACTTGGAGTACTGTGCTCAGTTCTAGTCACCTCACTACAGGAAGGATGTGGAAGCCATAGAAAGGATTCAGGGGAGATTTACAAGATGTTGCCTGGATTGGGGAGCATGCCTTACGAAAACAAGTTGAATGATCTCAGTCTTTTCTCCTTGGAGCGACGGAGGATGAGGTGACCTGATAGAGGTGTATAAGATGTTGAGAGGCATTGATCATGTGGATAGTCAGAGGCTTTTTTCCCCAGGGCTGAAATGGTTGCCACAAGAGAGCACAGTTTTAAGGTGCTGGGAAATAGGTACAGAGGAGATGTCAGGGGTAAGTTTTTTTACGCAGAGAGTGGTGAGTGCATGGAATGGGCTGCCGGCAACGGTGGTGGAGGCGGAATCGATAGGGTCTTTTAAGAGACTTTTGGATTGGTACATGGAGCTTAGAAAAATAGAGGGCTATGGGTAAGCCTAGTAACTTCTAAGGTAGGGACATGTTTGGCACAACTTTGTGGGCTGAAGGGCCTTCATTATGCTGTAGGTTTTCTATGTTTCTATGAAAAGTTCCAGAACCTGGGCCTCTGTACCTCCCTCTGTAATTGGGTCCTTGACTTCCTAACCAGAAGTGCACAATCTATGTGGATTGATAATAACATCACCACCTCACTGACAATCAACACTTGTGCACCTCAGGGAAGTGTGCTTTGCCCACCGTTCTCTCTCTCTACACCCATGACTGTGTCGCTAGGCACAGCACAAATGCAGTCTTTAAATTTGCTGACTATTGTTGGCAGAATTTCAGATGGCGACGAGAGGGCATACAGGAGCGAGATATGTCAGCTAGTTGAGTGGTGTCCCAGCAACAACTTGGCACTCAGTGTCAATAAGACCAAAGAAATGATTGTGGACTTCAGGAAGGCTAAGACGAGGTAACACACACCAGTCCTCATAGAGGGATCAGAAGTGGAAAAAGTGAGCAACTTCAAGTTCTTGCGTGTCAATATCTCTGAGGATCTAATCTGGGCCCAACACATTGATGCAGCTACGAAAGTAGGCATGGCAGCATCTAAACTTCACTTGAAGTTTGAGGAGATTTGGTATGTCACCAAGTTCAAAGTCAAAGTCAAAGTCTGTCCTGAGCCTTGTGGCCTATCAGGCTGGTGCTTATGCCGGTTTCTGTGGCGTGAAGCAACTGAGAGTACGAGACTCCCCCCTGGATAGGACGCCAGTCTATCACGAGGTTAACCCCCAACATTTGCCGGTACACATTTTCAGCTGGGTGGACTGGAGCAGTGTGTGGTTAAGTGCCTTGCTCAAAGACACAACACGCTGCCTTGGCCGAGACTCGAACTCACGACCTTCAGATCGTGAGCCCAAGGCCCTAACCACTTGGCCACGCGCCACACTTATCACCAAGGACACTCACAAATTTCTACAGATGCACCGTGGAGAGCATTCTAACTGGCTGTATCACCGTCTGGTATGTTGGGGGGGGCGCGGCGGATGCTACTGCAGAGGATCAAATAATGCTGCAGAGAGTTTTATATTTGGGGAGCTCTATCATGCGCAGCAGCCTCCGTAGTATCCAGGACATCTTAAAGGAGCAATATCACAAACAGGCAGTGTCCTCATTAAGGATCCCCATCACATAGGTCATGCCTTGTTCTTATTGCTACCGTCAGGAAGGAGGTACAGAAGCCTGAAGGTACACACTTTGTGATTCAGGAGCAGTTTCTTCCCCTCTGCCATCTGATTTCTGAATGGACATTGAACCCACTACCACGCTACTTCTCCACTTCTTTATTTCTATTCTTGCACTATTTATTTAATTTTATATATATATTTACTGTAATTCATATTTTTGCTATTATTATGCATTGTGATAATAAATCTGATTCTGATTCTGAGGAGGATTGTGGAGTTCCAACAGCAAACAGCAAACATCATTGTACTCCGTGTGTGAGGCCAAGTGCTTCGTGGAAAATTCAGGAGTGCAAACTAAGGGAGTGTAGTGAGGGAATACTACTCATCCTAATAGTAACTGAGGCGCATTGTAAAAGGCATAGAGAGCACAGAATTCCCAAATTCTATCCAGGACAATATTTCAGCCAGCATGTGGAGAATCAGAGAGAAGCACAATTCTTCATTTAATTTTAGGGAATGAAGGTAGGTTGAAGTAGAATCAAAGAGTTTAATACCTCCATGGTAGTAATCATAATTCAGTAAGATACTATATGTAAAATTCAAGATATTAGAAAATATCTTCCTAGTCTCCCTGGTGATCACTCATTCCCCCTCTGCTTGAGATGTGATCAAGTGTGCTTTCTGTAATGCTGTATCCTGACCCATATAGATTTGACAAAGTGATTCTAACTTCCGCTTCAGCTCCAAAATATAGAGTTCAAACTTCTGCAGCTGGAGTTATTCCATCTGTTTGTGGTTGTCTCAGTTACTGGAAGCGTACAGAACTTCTCGCATCACGCAGGATGCACATTCCACTCAGATGAATTACTCTGCCAAGCCTTCCTTTCACAGATGAAATCCAGTAACAAAATAATCACCAATCCATCAGCCGTATTCCCTCAGACCGTGGGACACTCCAGCAGAATTAGGCCATTCGGCACATCCAGTCTGCTCTGTCATTTGATCATGGCTGATCCATTTCCCTCTTGACCCTATTCTCCAGCCGTCTCCCCATAACTTTTCCATCATCCAAGTCATTGACATACAACGCAAAAAGAAGTGGTCCCAACCAGGGCCGGATTTAGTGGGGCTGGAGCCCTGGGCTGGAGGCCCTGATGGGCCCCCGCCGACACCGCAAAATGCTGCTGTACCAAGCAAAAAAAGGCAAGAACAAGAGCAAAGGTCGTACTGGTCTAAATATCAAAGCTGTGGACCAAGACATTGGTTTAGTACAATACGTAGGCTATGAACTTACAGGCCTTAAGAGGGAGGGAGGACAGAAAGTAATGCAGATTCTTAGTTTGAAGGACAGCATCTAAAGCATTCAAAAATAGACCTAGGCTTAGTTGATTTAGTAAAGTTATGAGGGAGACGAAATATGATGTACCCAATCTTGAATCTTTATTTAGCTATTGCTGCACATACCAATAGGTCTTATTTCTCAAACAATGCCAAAGCATTTTTATCTGGTATTTTTCTCAACCGTGTGTTCTGAGAAAGTAAAATGGAAATGAAAGACAAAAAGGCCAAGTGAGATGGCACTATGGCAAACTAGGAAACTTGACAATACTCCAACAATCTTTTTGAAAAATGAGATCTAGCACATAATAACCTATTGCTGAGCTGTGTGGCTTGCAGAGTAAAGACCACTTATTACTTACTAGGTTTGTAAACAGTCAACTATTAGCCTATTGCCACAAAAACAGGAACAGTACTGACACACAAGCCTAGATATTTACAAAGTCAGATGCTTGTTTTTCAAAATTAAAGCCTAGTTCTTCCGCATTTCTTCGCAGCAAAGTCTTTGATCAGATCACTAAAATCCAGTTTCCGAAGAAGATCATTTTCAAGTGACATCAGAGTAAGATGATTCAGCCTATCCTGTCCCATTGTGGATCTGAGCCTATGTAGCTGCCATTATCAGGCCTGCTGAATATGTATGTCACTGGAGCCTCAGATAGTCAGTCCCCTCTCGACCAAAAACTTCACAACCACCAACACTCTTCTCAATACGTCGGTCCAGTAGACACACTCTGACTCGAAATGTTTTTGCAGTTCTGTATCTATTCTTCCGCTGTCAGACTCTAGTGTAACGTAGGTCAGTATTGTTTTCCTGTGGTGTTCGCTATTTGCATGCTCTCCTATGCGCTCAGCCGCATGTTTCCAGTCGCTAAAGCCAGTTTCGAAGATGGACTAACAGTTACCATCACTGAAGATGTGGCATGCAAAACAAAACACACAGCTGGTGGAAGGGGAATATAAGAGCCATTGCCTTGATATGTACTCACCATTTACGAGCTTGTGTTTTAAGTGAAATTTGGAGGAAAAAAGGTCTCTGCTATTTGTGTACTTGTTCTGAAGCTTTGCTATCCACATCCTTATTCTGGCAGGACTCTGGCCCTTTCTTAGCCCAGTATGCTTGGACTGAATCATCTAACGTTTCCTCTCCCCAGCAAACAGGATCAGTGCTATAATGATCCTCAATAGCGGTAACGTTAACATTAATGACGGCCCAACTTGGTTGTTCGGAGGCCTGTGTGGTCAGGAATCCCAAAGTAATGCTCTCTGCCTCTTCAACATTAGCAGCTGACTGTGGCAAGGACGGTGGTCCTGTGCTAACGCTGGTGCTAGCGCTAGCTGCTGAACAGTCTCCATTTGTCCACCGGTCTCAGACTGTGACAAGAGCGATGGTACTGCTGCATCATCGAGAACAGGTTTAAAAAATTCTGTCAATTTCAATATCTTTTTTAATGCTTCTTTCTCATGATCCTCTTTTTCTTTTTTCTTTTTTTTTTCTTTTCTGTGTTCCACTCTCATATTTTTTTTTGTCCACCATGATGATAGCTACCTATTTTGGGCCCATCTGCAGCTGTGGCCCCTGGGCTGCAGCCCAGCCTAGCCCTGCCTAAAGTCCGGCTCTGGTCCCAACACCAGCAGCAAATCGGAAAAGGCCCCCTTTATTCCTACTCCTTCACCCCTTCCAGTCAGTCAATGCTCTATTGATGCTTTCCTGCAAATCATTAGGCTCTTAGCATTGATATGTGCAGTACCTTGTCAAAGGCCTCTTGAAAATCCAAGTACTCAATGTCCACCAATTCTCCTTTGTCTATCCTGCTTGATATTTCCTCAAAAAATTCCAACAGATCTGTCAGGCAAGATCTTCCCTTAAGAAAACCATGCATAGAGAATATTGACTTCTCTAACTTCTGCTAATGCCCCACATCCCCCTTGTACCCCATCCGTCATTTATATATACACATTCTTTCTCTCGCTCTCCTTTTTCTCCCTCTGTCCCTCTGACTATACCCCTTGCCTATCCTCTGGGTTTTTCTTCCCCCCCGCCGGCTTTTCCTTCTCCCTGGGCCTCCTGTCCCCATGATCCTCTCATATCCCTTTTGCCAATCACCTGTCCAGCTCTTGGCTCCATTCCTCCCCCTCCTGTCTTCTCCTATCATTTTGGATCTCCCTCTCCCCCTCCCACTTTTAAATCTCTTACTAGCTCTTTCTTCAGTTAGTCCTGACAAAGGGTCTTGGCCTGAAACGTCGACTGTACCTCTTCCTAGAGATGCTGCCAGGCCTGCTGCGTTCACCAGCAACTTTGATGTGTGTTGCTTGAATTTCCAGCATCTGCAGAATTCCTCATGTTTGCTGATTTTATCATGTGCTTTCAAGTACCCTGAGAACCTCACCCTTGACAATTGACTCCAACATCTTCCCAGCCGGTGAGGTCAGCTAACTGGCCTATAATTTCCTTTCTTCTGCCTCCAGAATCTAGTAATTCTTGAAATATCATTGCTTATGCCTCTACAATCTCTTCAGCTACCTCTTTCAGAACCCTTGGGTGTAGTCCATCTAGTTCAGGTGACTTATCTACCTTCAGACCTTTCAGCTTCCCAAGAACCTTCCCCTAGTAATAGCAACTGCACTTACTCCTGCTCCCTGACACTTTTGAACATCCAGTATACTGATCATGTTTTCCTCAGTGAAAAATGACGCAAAATACTTATTCAGTTCATCCACCATTTCCTTGCCCCCATTACTACCTCTCCAGCATCATTTTCCAGTAGTCCAATATCAACTCTCGCCTCTTTATATGTATGAAAAAACCTTCGGTATCCTCTTTGATATTATTGGCTAGCTTACCATCGGACCTTCATATTTAACTTTTTCACTCCTTGTGGCTTTTTTAGTTGCCTTCTGTTGGTTTTTAAAGCTTCCCAATCCTCCAATGTTCCGCTAATTTTTGCTGTATTATATGCCTTCTCTTTTATGTTTGCTTTGGCTTCCTTTTTCAGCCACAGCTGTGTCTTCCTGCCTTTAGAATACTTCTACTTTGGGATTTCCTGCATCTTCCGACTTTCTCCCAGAGACTCCAGCCATTGCTGCTTTGCTGTCATCCCTGCTAGTGTGTGCTTTCAATCAACTTTGACCAGCTCCTCTCTCATGCCTCTGTAGTTCCATTTACTCCACTGTAATACTGATACATCTGACTTTAGCTTCACCCTCTCAAATTGCAGGGTGAATTCTATCATATTATAATCACTGCCTCCTAAGGGTCTCTATACCTTAAACTCCCTAATCTAATCTGGTTCATTACACAAAACCCAATCCAGAATAGCTGTTCCCCTGGTGGGTTCAACTACAAGGTGCTCTAAAAAAGCCATCTTGCAGGCATTCTACAAATTCTCTCTCCTGGTGTCCAAAATGAACACCAACCTTATTTTCCAAGCACCTGCATATTGAAATACCCCATGACTATTGTAATATTACTCTTTTGACATGCATTTGTGGCCCACATCCTGGCTCTGTTTGGATACTGTTTAGGGGGTTGTGTATAACTCCCAACAGCGTCTTTTTTACCCTTGCAGTTCCTTAACTCTACCCACAACAGTTCTACAATTTTACATCCATGTCACCTGTTTCTAATGATTTGATTTAATTTTTTACCATCAAAGCCAATCCACCCCCTATACCTACATGCCTGTCCTTTCAATACAATGTGTATCCTTGGATTTTAAGGTCCCAACTCTAATCTTCTTTCAGGCACGATTCAGTGATGCCCTACAAATTTATACTTCATCTGCTTGTCCTTCCGGACAGTCTCACCACACATGGTCTCTGCTTGTATAACATCTGCCCCATTTTCAGCCTTATTACTCACTCCCTCAACATCAAATGGTACCAACTGTGGCATCCCACCTTGCTCCTACTAACTCTATTCACCACCAAGGTTTAACTTACCAAAGTCTACATTCAGAAACATGGTGCTCTAGGAGGCCTTGGTTAGCAACATTAGAAAGTCACCTGACTTCAACTAACTGGTAACAACTATCCCAAAAAATCTTAAATGTATGCTACAAAGTTGAGATGACATAAAATTAAATTAACTAGATTTAACTAATAAACTGAAAACAAAATAAATTTGCCTCCTTATTATGAAAGTCTTTGTTCTGAAGACCGTTGTACTCAAACTGTATAAATATAACATTCTTAATGAAATTTTTGCAACTGAATTTACAAGGGAAGAGGACAATTACTACATTATTCGTATGGAGGAAGTCTGTGAGACTTTGGATGGGGTAAACATAGTAAAAGAGAAAAGATTAAGAGGTTTATTATCTTTCAGAATGAATGTTAGTATGGCTGGGTGGAATATTCCCCATTCTTTTAAAAGAAGCAAAAGAGGAAATTACAGAAGGTCTAACTGTCAATTTTCAATCGTCCCTAGCTCCAGGAATAGAGCCAGAGAAGTGGCAGACTGGCAATGTAGTGTGTTGTTTACATAAAGGCATATTTTTTTTGGCTATATATAAATAAAAGACATTCTTTGCAAATTTAGAATTAATCTGCAAATTCCTGTAATCCCATGTTTTTAACATGCATACTACATTAGTACATTCATTGCAGTTTACTTATCACTGAGCAAACAATGTAAATGTGATAACAAACCGCACTCAACATGACCAATTTTATAGTTACTGATTGACTTCATGTTTGAAATATAAATGGAAACAAGTAGAACAAATTTAATTTGGTCAGTTCTATAAAATAATACGCTGAAATTGCAAGACAACAGGACAATTACCTGCATGGTTTTCCTGCTGTTCAGTGCACTGGAAAATGTTCATTAATGCATGGAGCAGTTGGAAAATTGATAGATTGCTGACTAACAAAACACCTCACTGAAGTGACCACCTTTTGACCTGGAGTGCAGGTAAATACTGATAGTTAGCAATTGGTCAATGGGCTGGATACTCCAGACTAATAAATGGAATACAAGGATATTCCTTCAGAAAAGAGATGAGGCGGTATTTGTTTTGCCAGAGGGTGGTGAATCTGGAATTCTTTGCCACAGACAGCTGTGGAGGTTAAACCACTGGATAGACTTAAAGCAGAGATTAATGGGTTCTTGATGAGTAAGGTTGTCAAAGGTCAAGGGAAGAAGGCAAAGGAAAGGGTTGAGAGGGATAATAAATCTAAATTGCCTGATTCTGCTTCTTTGTCTTATTGTCTTATGAGAAATTCCATGAGGAGCAGTGGAACAGAGGAACTTGGAAAATCTACTCACAGGTCCTGAAAGGTGGCCAGACAGTGATTAAGGTTGTCAGAGAGGTTTACAGGGCGATTTCCTTTATTAGCCATAACGCAGAAAACAAGATTGAGAAGGTTATTCGAGAACTACATATGCTACTGCCAAAACTTGTTACATCTTTGACCATCATATTGGATAAACGACAGGAATGCTCTGGAGAGGAGGACAGAAAACACTTAAGTGAATATTCTTTAGGAATAGGGAATATTTCAGCTATGAAAGAAAACTTGGATACATACTATCAAGCAGAGGAAGCTGAGAGAAGACATAATATGAGCTGTCCAAATAGCAAAGTAAAAGTTACTTAATTTGAAATAATTAATAGGAAGATTAAAGGAGAGCTGAGGAAAGATTTCATGATGGTATTTGGAAATTACCCCCTGAAGGGATGGTGGATGTAGATGTACTGAACACATTTTTAAAGAATTTTGAAGTTCAATGTTGAAAGTAAATTTATTCGATGTACATACTGTATATGTCACTGTCATGTACCCCGTGACGGGGATAAAGAACCAGCGGAAATAGAAACCACTTTGGAGTCTCATATTGCAATAAACTACTAATATTTATTAGTAACTACGCAATACAGTAATATAAATGTAGATAAATCAAACAGATTAGCAATGATTATATATAAAAGTAAGTGTGGAATATATATGTATGAAAACCAAGCTTCTTTAAGTCTAGGGGTAAAAAGATACGGTCTTACGATGTTGAGTAAAGTTCAGTTCAGTTCATGGTATGTAGTTGAATAGCGATGGAGAGAGAGAGAGAGAGTGAGTTGAGTCTTCAGGTGAGCTGATGCTGTCGATCTTCTCGTCGTCCTTCGAAATCCTTTACAAGTCACTGACTGTGACTTTAACCGGGGGACCGGTTTTCCTGTGGTGGAGCTATCACCCTGGCAAGGGTGGACACATAGACAACTCCTCACCAGTCAATTCCTTCTCCTACGTTGGAATTGTAACTTGGAATCGATCTGCCTGATCAATCCTCCAAAACCCATTTTCTCTGCGGGCACAACAATGCTCATTCAATGTCCAGATCATGTGCCTGAGGTCTGTATCATCTGACCTTCCATTTATTTCACCAGGCTGAGCATCACCTGTCATTCAAAGAGTCCCTCCTTCCTTTGTCTGCAAAGAAGTGCACAAGCCGGCAACAAGTCCTTGAAGAAACATCAACAATCAGCCTTTGGTCACCATAGCAACCTTCGAGCTGCTCGGTGCTGTCTCCAACTCCAAACTCAGTAAAAATCCAAAGTTACTTCCAATGCCTTAAAGTGACAGTCCAACTGTCAATCTTCGTCTCTCTCTCCTTTCCAAAAGCAACATATTGGTGGTAAATAACTCTGTCTCTCTCTCCTTTCCAAACAAACCATCAATGATGAATATCTCTCTCTGTCTCTCTTCAAACAGTTTATAGGGGCACTCCTGGATCCCCTCACACTCCCCTTCCTCAGGGAAAAAAAATTGTTCGAAGACGATTTTTTTTAAATGTCCATCACAGGGTTTTAAACAATACAGGGAAAAAACATCAGACGACAAAGCAAAAAGGGTTACAGTTTTCAACTTAACATCTGGATAACTAATCAGCTATAACATTGTCAGTACCTTTTACATGTTTGATTTTTAAGTCACCTTCCTGCAATATTGGACTCCAATTTAACAACCTTTTATTCTTATCCTTCATCTTAGTTAGAAACATCAACGGATTATAACCCATGTAAACCACAAATGGTCTCTGAGCAACAGAAAGGTTTTGAGGTCTCTGATCATAGGCCTCAAAATGTTGTAAAGCCAGAATAAGTGCCAATAACTCCTTCTCAACAGTTGAATAATTTTTCTGGTTCACATTAAATTTCTTTGTGGAATAAGCTACTGGATATTCAATGTCATTCACTCCCTTCTGTAACAGTACTGCCCCAGCAGCTTCGTCACTAACACCGGTTGTTATAGGAAATGGCTTTGAAAAGTCAGGTGTTTTGAGTACAGGATAGTTTCCAGACGTTCAAATGCCTCCTGGCAAAAGTCACTCCATTCAAATCTTTCATTCTTCCCCAGGAGTTTTGTTAGGGGGAGTGCGATGTCAGCAAAGTTCTTACAGAATTTTCTATAATACCCAATCATCCCTAAAACCCTTCTCAAAGCTTTCTTGCTAGTTGGAACAGGAACTTTGACAATTGCTTGAACCTTGGCCTGTACAGGAGCCAGTTGGCCTTGGCCCACCACATAACCCAGACATGTAACTGTGGCATGGCCAAATTCACTTTTAGTGAGGTTCACAGTAAGATTGGCCTTAGACAGTCTGTCAAACCGTCATTCTACAGCTGCAATATGTTCTTCCCACGTGTCATTCCAGACGACTAAATCATTGATATGAACTCCTGTGCTTTCTAACCCTCCAATCACAAAATTGATTATTCTTTGAAATGTTTCTGGAGCATTCTTCATCCCAAAGTGTAAAACATTGTATTCATGCAGTCTAGACGGTGTCACAAATGTTGATATCTCTTTAACCCTCTCTGTTAAAGGATCACCCCGGTATCCTTTCAACAAGTCAATCTTAAAAAGTTATGTAGCCTTCTCCACTCTATCAATACTGTCATCCAAAAGCAACATATCAGTGGTGAATAACTCTGTCTCTCTCTCTCCTTTCCAAACAAGCTATCAATGATGAATGTCTCTCTCTGTCTCTCTTCAAACAGTTTATAGGGGCACTCCTGGATCCCCTCACAGTCACTATATACAATCCTGAGATTTGTTTTCTTCCTGGCATTCAGTGATAAACAAACAACCAATATGCAAAAGACAACAAACCGAAAATACAAAAAGAAAAAAAAGAATAATAATAACTATTAAATAAGTAATAAATATTGAGAATATGAGATGAAGGGTCCTTGAAAGTGAGTTCATAGGTTGTGGGAACATTTCAGTTATGGGGTGAGTGAAGTTATCCCCTTTGGTTCAAGAGCCTGATGGTTGAGGGGTAATAACTATTCCTGAACCTGGTGGTGTGAGGCCTGTGGCTGCTTTCCTGGTTTCGTGAATGCTGCTTTTCTGCAACACTGCTCCATGTAGATGTGCTCACAGGTTGGGGGGCTTTACCCATGATGGATCCACTACTTTTTGTAGGCTTTTCCCATTCAGAGGCATTGGTATTTCCATACCAAGCCATGAGGCAACCTGTTAGTATATTCTCCACTGCACATCTAAAGAAGTTCATCAAAGTTTCTTGTTCATGTATCTGGAAAACCTAACCTACAGGACCATGGACCTGGTGTGTGTCAATGTTTCTTGACTGACTGGAGTAAACAGATGGGCCAAAAGGCTTTCTTCTCCATCATAAATTCTCTATAATTCTTGAGTTGCAATTGAACTGAGTGATTTGCTAAATTCTTCTTCAGAGAAGATAAGAACTGACCAACAATTGTGTAATATTTTTAAGGTTTTGCAATAATCTGGCTGCTTATTCATCACTGCTACTGATATAACTTTTGTAATCTATAATGCATTTTTTATTGAATTTCATTTTTCCATTTGCTGGAGTGGAACTTGAATCTCATTTCCAAACCATTAGTTTGCTTCTCCTTTTACAGTACAAGTTCCTTTATCCGTTATTAAAGCTTAATTTGACTGTTTTATAAGTTTTGTCTTTGATAAAAGTGAAAATAACAAATATCATTGAACGATAGCTGC
Organism: Mobula hypostoma; assembly: GCF_963921235.1. NCBI lineage: Eukaryota > Metazoa > Chordata > Chondrichthyes > Myliobatiformes > Myliobatidae > Mobula > Mobula hypostoma. The sequence goes on from NC_086097.1 coordinate 189,078,198, forward strand.
TATTGACTCAACAATTACAAATAGATTGCATAAGCTAATTACCACTTTCAAATATTACTGAGTGTTTAATCCACCTTTGCTAAATATAACATGAAGATAAGATTTTATTACCAGTAGTATGAAATGAATGTGCTAAAGTCCACTGTGTGCATGGAGCAGAGCAAATCCAGGTCGTACAGCTCAAAGTTCAAAATAAAATTTATGATCAGAGTACATACATGTCACCACATACATCCTTGAGGTTCTTTTTCTGAGGGCATACTTAGCAAATCTATAAAACAGTAACTGTAAACAAACATCAGGAACAGTAAACTGTAAACAAATTGTGCAAATGCAGATATAAATAGCAATAAACAACGAGCATGAAATACCATTAGAGTCCTTAAATAAGTGTAGCTCTCCCCTTTTTGTTCAAGAGCCTGATGGTTGAGGGGTAGTAACTGTTCTTGAACCTGGTGGTGCGAGTCCTGAGGCACTTGTACCTTCTACCTGATGGCAGCAGTGAGAAAAGAGCATGGCTGGTTGATAAGGATCTTTGATGCCACTTTTCTAAGGCCACGTTTCATATAGATGTGCTCAATAGTTCTGTTTTCTACGCCAGTTCCCAAACAAACAGATTTGATAGCTCTAGTACAGTGGTCTCCAACTGTTCATGACCTTACCATGAAATTTACAGAAAGATGTTGTTTTTGCTTGGCATTGCTGCCTGCCATGAAACCATGAAAAGTAACAGTGCAAGAGTGCAAACTTAGGATAATTAATGTAAGAAACATCCATCTGTCCAAAAATTCATCAGTGAATGGGCAGCACATTGCACTCTGTATGCAAATCATCTTGGTTGTACCAAGTTTCAGGATTTTAAGCAGTGGCCAATCAGCGACACGAAGCATGAGAAGACGTAGCTCACTCAGGTTCGCCGACTGAATGCATAGGGCATCAGTTCATGGCAGTTTGGTAGTTGGAGCAGCAGCTAATCAGCAATCAGGATTGATTTGCAAGAACAAAATAAAGTAAGGCATGGGCAAGCCATTGTTGGAATGGACAGTGTTAGAATGGAGATTTTGAGGCTTCAGCGAAGAGAGGTTTGAGTGAGAGAAGGCAAAAAAAGCTGTAGATAGATTTTTTCCCCCAGTTTTAATTGATTTATGTTTCTTTAAATTTGCTCAATTAGAACAGTAGAGATGCCAGGCAGGATAGTTCAAAGGTCCTCTTGTGGGATGGAGAAGGCAGCGTCCCTGATGACTACACCTGCGCGAAATGCATCCAGCTGCAGCTTCTAACATTCTGAGTTAAGAAGTCAGAGCTGGAACTGGATGAACTCCAGATCATTTGGGAGGCTGAGAGGTAATTGATAGGGCACATAGAGGGGTAGTTACATCCAAGCTGCAGGACAGAGGAGACCGGGTGAGAGTCAGGAAAGGGAATGGTTTAAACACCCAGTGCAGAGAGCCTCTGCAGCCATCCCCCTCAACAACAGGTTACTTTGGTTTACTTTTTAACAGCATACTACTTTAGATATTGTCGGGGGTGGAGGATGAGCTAGCAGAGAGAAGTCACAGTACTCAGGCCTCTGGCACTCGCTGAGTCTGGTTCTGTGACTCAGCTGGGAAGGGAGGAGAAGAGACAAGCCGTGGTGATCGGGCTTTCGTTGGTTAGGGGAACAGAAAGGAGGATCTGCATACAAGAATGAGATTCCCATGGTATGTCGCCTCGGGACATCTCAGATTGAGTACTTAGCATTCTTATGTTGGAGGGTGAGCAGCCAAAGGTCATGGTCCCTGTAGGTACCAATGACGTAGGTAGGAAGAGTGACAAAGTTCTGCAAAGGGAGTTCAGGGTGTTAGGTGCCAAGTTAAAGGGCAGGATCCTCGGGGTTTTGATCTCAGGACTGCAACCTGTACCACGTGCTAGAGAAGCCAGAAATAGGAAAATCATACAGTTTAAAATGTGGCTAAGGATTTGGTGTAGGAGGGAGGACATCAGATTTTTGGATCATAGGGATCTCTTCTGGGGAAGGTGGGAACAGAGGAATTGTACCTGAACTGGAAGGGAATTAGTATCCTAGCAGGAAGGTTTACTAGTGCTGCACTGGAGGTGGGGTTTAAGTTTAAGAGTTGCAGGGGGATGGGAACCAGAGCGCCAGAACAGATAGTGGAGAAGTTGTGGAGACAAATGTTGTTAAGACCTCAGAACAAAGTCAGGAATCAAAATGTTGAGCATAATGCGACTAATGTCCTGAGCTGCATATATTTCAATGCAATAAGTATTGTAGGAAAGGCAGATGAGCACAGAGTTTGGATCAACACTTGGAATTATGATATTGTAATGTAGCCATCAGTGAGACTTAGTTGCAGGAGGGGCAGGACTGGCAGCTCAATATTCTGGGGTTCTGTTGTCTTAGGCATGACGGAGCAGGAGGGATTAAAGGAGGACATTACTAGTCAGGGAAAATGTCGCGGCAGTGCTCAGTCAGGACAGACTGGAGGACTTGTCTACTGAGGCTTTATGGGTGGAACTGAGGAATAAGAAAGATATAACCACTTTAACAGGGCTATATTATAAACCACACAATAGTCTGCGGGATTTAGTGGAACAAGTTTGTAGAGAGATCGCAGACTGTTACAAGAAACAAAAGGTTGTTATGATAGGTGGTTTTAGCTTTTCATATATTGACTGGAACTCCTGGACTGTAAAAGGACTAGATGGGATAGAATTTGTCAAATGTGTTCAAGAAAGTTTCCTTAATCTGTATGTAAAAGTCCCAACGACAGAGTGTGTGATACTTGATCTGCTATTAGAGAATGAGACAGGGTTGGCAACAGAAGTTTGTGTAGGGAAACACTGCATCGAGTGATCATAATGCCATTAGTTTAAAAGTAAATATGGAAAAGAATAGGTCTGGTCCATGGGTTGAGATCCTAAATTGGAGAAAAGCCATTTTCAATGGCATCAAAAAGTGTGGATTGGGACAGGCTGTTTTCTGGCAAAGATGTACTTGGTAAGTGGGAGGGCTTCAAAAGTGAAATTTTGAGAGTACAAAGCTTGTATGTGCTTGTTAGAATAAAAGGTTTAGAACCAGAGGGCACAGCCTCAAAATCGAGGGGCGACCTTTTGGAACAGGTGAGGAGGAACTTTTTTAGCCAGAGTGGCGAACCTGTGGAATGCTCTTCCACAGACTGCGGCGGAGGCCAAGTCCGTGGGTATGTTTCAGGTGGAAGTTGATTGTTTCCTGATCGCTCAGGGTATCAAAGGATATGGTGAGAAGGCAGGTGTATGGGGTTGAGTGGGATCTGGGATCAGCCACAATGGAATGGCAGAGCACACTTGATGGGCTGAATGGCAGAATTCTGCTTCCATGTCTTTTGGTGAAAGGTGAAATGAGGGGAAACTTCTTCACTCAGATGATGATGAGAGTGTGGAACAAGCTGCCAGAGGAAGTGATGCATGAGAGTTCAATTTCAACAGTTAAGAGAAATTTGGATAGTGCATGGATGTGAGAGGTATGTCCAGGTGCAGTTTATGGTTTGGCATGAACTAGGCAGTTTAATGGTTTGGCATGGACTAGATGGGCCAAAGGGCCTGTTTCTGTAGTGTAGCTTTCTATGACTCAACACTCAAGAGAGAAATTAGGAGGGCTAAAAGAAGGCATGAAGTTGTTCTGGCAGACAAGGTGAAGGAGCATCCCAAGCAACTCTACAGATATGTTAAGAGCAAAAGGATTGCAAGGGACAAAATTGGTCCTCTGGAATATCAGAATGGTAATCTATGCGTGGAGCCAAAAAAGATGGGGGGGAGGAATCTTAAATGGATTTTTTGCATCTGTATTTACTGGGGAGAAGGACACAGAGTCTACACAAGTAAGGCAAAGTAACAGCGAAGTCATGGACCTTATACAGATTACAGAGGAGGAGGTGTTTGTTGTCTTGAGGCAAATTAGGGTGGATAAATCCCCACGGCCTGACAAGGAGTTCCTTCAGACACTGTGGAAGGCAAATGCAGAAATTTCAGAGGCCCTAGCAGAGTTATTTAAACCATCCTTAGCAACAGGTGAGGTACCAGATAACTGGTGAATAGCAAATGTTGTTCTGCTGTTCAAGAAAGGCTCTAAAACTAAACAAGGAAATGATAGGCTGATGAGCCTGAATTCAGTAGTGGGAAAGTTATCGGAAGGTATTCTGGGGGACTGGTTATGTGACTATTTGGATAGACATGGACTGATTAGGGATAGTTGGCATGGCTTTGTGTGCAGTATGTCATGTTTTTAGAGTTTCACAAGAAAGCTACTAGTAAAGTTGATAAAGACAAGGCAGTGGATGTTGTCTACATGGACTTTAACAAGACATTTGACAAAGTCCTGTATGGGAATTAGTCAAGAGGTTGATTTACTGGGTATTCAAGATGAAGCAGTAAATTGGATTCGACATTGGCTTTGTGGGAGAAGGCAGAGAGTGGTTGTAGACAGTTGCCTCGCTGGCTGGAGCCTGTGACTAATGGAGTGCTGCAGATATTTGTGCTGGGTCTGTTGTTGTTTGTCATCTATATCAATAATCTGGATGATAGTGTGGTTAACTGGATCAGCAAATTTGTGGAAGGTTGGGGGTGTAGTGGACTATGAGGAAGTCTATCAGTGCTTGCAGTGAGATCTGAACCAGCTAAAAAATTGCATTGAAAAATGGCAGATGGAATTTAATGCAAACAAGTGCCAACCAGGGTAGGTCTTACACAGTGAACAGTCGGGCACAGAGAAGTGTTGTAGGTGCCTAATTAATTAGCTTGTTTATTTAGGCTTCTTTTCTTAAAGATGTGCTGGATGTGTTCCAACTACCGCTGCACTACTGCATTCTTCGTGGCAATGTATCGGGCCGTGGCCTGGAGGTTAGGTACCACTGTTGTAGAAGAAAGAGGTCTGGGAATCCAGGTCCAAAATTTGTTCAATGTGGTGGCACAGGTAGATACAGAAGATGGGATGTTAATGTTAAAGTTGTATAAGACATTGTTGAGGCCTAATTTGGAGTATTGTGTGCAGTTTTGGTCACCTACCTACAGAAAAGATGTTAATAAGATTGAAAGAGTACAGAGAAAATTTACAAGGATGCAGCTAGGACTGGAAGAGCTGAGTTATAAGGAATGATTGAACAGATTAGGACTTTATTTATTGGAATGTAGAAGATTGAGGGGAGATTTGATAGAGGTATACAAGATTATGAAGGGGAAAGAAAGGGTAAATGCAAGCAGGCTTTTCCTGCTGAGGTTGGGTGGGACAACAGCTAGAGGTCATGGGTTAAGGGTGAAAGGGGAATTTTTAGACTGGGGAAAAATACACACTCAGGAGAACAGATACATTATCAGGTCTTTAATTCCTATATCTGTTTTAGATGCTTTACTGCAGAAAGAGGGTATCAAAATAAAAACAACAAAATAATTTTTTTTTTAAATCACAGTTCCTGCTGTTACAATCTCACTTTAATTTTGGTCCACACACTTATGTACCATCTAGTTGTGTGGGCAGTATGAAAACTTAAAAAAAAACAAAACCAATGCAGTAGTGGCAATTCTAAAAAAATCAATATGAACAACATTGGAATCCCACCAACCTTGTACCTTATACATCAAAAATATAAATAAATATACCTCTCATCTCAACTAGGAGGTATACTCACTTTGGCACACAAATGTTTAACTTCTAAACACGTATAGACTAGACCCTGAGAGGAATTCTCCTCGCTCACACTACGTGAACAGTTTAACACATTCACATTACGCCATTACATTCACATTCGGTCATGACACAATAAATTAAGGTAAAAATAAACTTTTACAATATAGTGCCTTGTAGTTAAATTAATAGAAAGGCTAACCTACCAGGCTGATAAAGAACTTTGCACAACCACGCTATGCAGGGCCAATACCCTACTCGCGAAAAACTAAAGCATCCACGTGTAAAACATGTCATATCACCAATATAGATATTCTAGGTTTACAAACAAGTATAAACAAATTTGCATGGATATTATCAAATATTATTCACTTTTCCTCACCATACGACCAGTACTCCACATTGCTTCTAGAATGCTGTAACTCTCTTTTCTACTCTGCACGTGCATATGTTCAGTAAGTCCCAACCAGCTGGGTCTGTGGTGGTGTTACTGAGCCACTCTTGGTGATGGAGATTGAAGTCCCCCACCCAGAGTACATTCTGTGCTCTTGCCACCCTCAATGCTGTCTCTAAGTGCTGCTCAACATGGAGAAGTACTGATTCATCAGCTGAGGGAGGACAGTACGTGGTGATCAGCAGGAGGTTTCCTTGCCCATGTTTAACCTGGTGCCATGAGACTTCATGGGGTCCAGAGTCGATGATCAGAGTTGTCTGGGCAACTCCCTCTCTACTGTTTACCTCTGTGCCACCACCTCTGCTATGTCTGTCCTGCTGGTGAGACAGTACGTACCCAGGAATGGTGGTGTAGTCCAGAATGTTAACCGACAGAAGGTATGATTCTGTCAGTACATCTATGTTAGTCTGTTGCTTGACTAGTCCATGAGACAGCTCTCCTGACTTTGGCACAAGTCCCCAGGTGTTAGTAAGGAGGACTTTGCAGGGTGGATAGGGCTGGTTTTGCCGTTGCTGTTTCCAATGCCTAGGTCCATCTGGGTTCATTCCTTATTATTCTCTTTTTAGTGGTTGGATACAGCTGAATGGCTTACTAGGCCATTTTAGAGGGCATTTAAGAATCAACCACATTGATGTGGATCTGGAGTCACATATAGGCCAGACCAAGTAAGTTTGGCAGGATTCCTCCTCTAAAGGACATTAGTGAACCAGATGGGTTTTATGACAATTGACAAGGTTTCATGGTCGTTAGATATTTTTACTGAATCCAAATTCACCATCTGCCATGGTGAAATTCAAACACATGGCCCCAGTGCATAACTGGGTCTCTGGATTAATGATACAGTGGTAATTACCAGTATATCAAATCTCCCCCAACTTATCAATTAATTTATTTTTCTATATCTTGTACTGCAATAAATTAATCAACTTCTAGATTCATAGCATTGCAATGACAGCAATTTACAGACATAATTGACAGAATAATTGATGAAAGGTTGTGCACCATAAATGGAAGGTCATTTAAATTTGAATGAATATAAATATCTGGACTGATGTAAAGTGGGCTATCTTTTTGCTTTTGTACACCTTAAACTATTGCATAATCAACATGCCTACTCTGTAAAAAGGAATGCAAAATTTAAATGGAAAGTACATTGACTATTATATACACTGTAACAACATAACTTTAAAACAAATTATTTTGATTGATTCAATTAATTGTTAAGCAAATGATTAATAGTTAATAAATATTAGTAATATCAGGACCGTTAATTTGATTAATTACCACCCAATCAATTCACTCTCAGCCATCAGTGAAGTCAGTGACAGCACTGTCAGTTGGCTCTTGCTCACCAATAATTTACACATCGATGTCAGAACCATTGGCGTCTAAACCTTATCTGCAGCCTGGGTCAAACATGAACCAAAGGGCTGAATTCTGGAGATGAGACGAGAGTGACTGCCCTTGACTGTATTTGGATGAGCGTGACAACAGGGCACTCTAATAAAACAGAAGTTAAGGGCATCAAAGAGAAAACATTCCTGTAGCACAGATTAGACAAAAGAAGATTATTGACCCATGTTAATCATTCCACCCAGGACATCATTGTTGGAATTCCTCAAGACAATGTCCTATGCCCAGTGCTCTTCAGCTGCTCCATCAATGGCCTTCCCCCTATCCCTATGGAACTGGGATGCCTGCTGATGATTACACAGTATTCAATTGAATTTGCAACTCCTCAGCAAATCTGGCAGCTCATATCTCATGTAGCACGACCTAGTCAAAACATTCAGGCATGGCAATATTCACAGTGGACAATGACAACTTCCAAAAAGGAAAATCTCACCTCTTGACATCCAGTGGTCATTTTACCATCGGCAAGGCAAACAAGTGTTGAGCATGATTGAGTACTCTGCACCTTGTCAAGAAGTTCAACACCACTGAGGATAAAGCATCCCATTTCATTGACTCCTCGCTGACCATCATGATCATACATTCCCTCCAACAATACATAACAACTCCAAAATTCACTGTACTCACTCACTTGGACAACTTATGGTAGCATAGTGGTTATCACAACACTATGAGGTTATCACTGTGTGGTTATCACAGCTTGGGGCATTGGAATTCAGAGTTCAGTCTGGCATCGTCTGTAAGAAAGTTTGTACATTTTTTCTGTGTGTGTATAGGTTTCTGCTGGGTGCTCCAGTTTCCTCTCACAGTCCAAAGACGCACTGGGTGGCAGGCTAAGTGGTCATGATACATTGTCCTGCAAGAAGGCTGGCGTTAAATCTTTGGGTGCCGCATCTCTGTGGCCCAGAAGGTCCTTTTCTGCACAGCATCTCTAAATAAATGAACTCCAACAGCACCTCCTAACCCCTTGACCTTCACCATCAAGAACTAAAGTGATAGATGGCTAATGGAACACCTCCACCAAGTCGCACACCAAACTGACATGGAAGTATACTGCCAGACTTTCATCGTTGCTGGGCTAAATCTTAGAGCTGTCTATTCAACAACACAGTTGGATTATGTTCATTAGAGCTACTGCAGCTGTTCATGAAGACAGTTCTTAACACCTTCTCAAGGACAATTAAGGAGGAGCAATAAATATTGGTCTTGGCAGTGATGACCAGATGCCAAAGAACAAGGTCTCTGACGTCTGGGTGCAGCAGAAGAAAAACAAGCCAGCACCCAATGAAATCAGCATCAGACAGCTGAACAATGTCCAATATTTGTAATGCGAAATGGAACTCCAATAAATGCCCTTGAACATCTGCATGCTGCTATGGTGGGATTTTGTTTACCTGCAACTGATATTTAGAAATGAAATTACCTGTAATGGGTTATTTGTGCCTGTGTGGGGCACCAGAGAGCATTGCGCTCGGAGGTTTTTTGAGCACCTGCATTGGTTAATTGTTGTTTAATGATTAATCATTTAGAATTTCTTGTGCTTTTTTTCAACAGCTGACTCTTTGTAATAATACTTTCTGTTTAAACTTGCTAAGTTTATTTTGGTAGGCTCAGAGATTCTGTGTTACTTGTATTATTTAAGCAGATGCTTGATTAGCTCTAATTGCAGGGTCCTAATTTTGAGAATGTTACTTCTTGCGGTGTCACTCAGCCGAGTCACCGATGTTCTTTTGGAATTATTATGAATAAACTCTTGTCGCCTTCTCTAAATCGGAGTCTATTTTTCCTCCACACTTGGGTTCCAATATTTACAGCGTACATTGCGACACCACCTCAGATGTCTAGTCTATACCACCAGGATGTCATCCAGTAATACATGGAATCTCTTCCTGAAGAAATGGCAGAGAGAGGAAGGGCTGTTATATATAAGACACCATTCTCTTCTGGTTTTGTAACAACTATATTTTCTTTTTGTATTTTTGGCAGAGTTGAGAAAGATGAGGCCTCCCTTGGTCAGGATTGACCATGGATGTTGCATCCCAGCTGTCTAGATACACGAGCCTGGGCAATACAATATGGAGAACAAGTTGTTGCACATGTAGCAAGCTCCCCTCTCCAGACATCTGATGAACCCAATTGAATGGCAAAGACTGATAGATTTTAGCACCAGCAGCGTCACAAAAGTTGCCACACAACATAGGTCTGCCTTAGGGACTCCAGGTCCAGATTTTTCCCTCAGAGTTTACTTGCAAAGCCTTTCCCATGAGTGGGTATAACCATTTGAAATCAGAGTTTTCCTTCTCCTAGATGAGCAGCCAACCATGGATGATCAACCTCATCTGCCTGAAGCAACTGGCTTTAAGGTGCCAGTAACCCGCAGTTGCTCTTCTCCTGTCACAAGAATGGTTCTGCTGGGCTTCGTAGCTAAGCCACACATAAAGGCCAGGAGTTGGACTTGATTGTTCGAGGCTATTCGAGGCGCACATCATTGGGAGCATTTAATATGTTGTGGGAGCTTGTCCCTACACCACCCCGGCTAGAACAGTTTTAAGGAACCAGAGTTAAGAATACGAATTATGAATTGAAGAAACATCTTGCTAGTTCTGTTTGACCTAGAGGGTTGAACTTCTCCAAATTCTATTCAGTTAAAAACCACAAGCCAATACTCTGGTGAGTTTTAACAGATCTTTTCATAACTCATGTTTCACTGTGAGAGTTGATCACAAGATTATGAGAGCAAAGATCGTGCAAATGCTAGAACAATGGAGCAGTTCAGGCAGTATTTGTAGAAAGAGATACAGTTAATATTTCATCTCAAAGTCCCTTCATTAGACCTATTTGTTTCTCTTTCCACAGATGATGCCTGACCTGCTGTGTATTTTGCAGAATTTTCTGGAATTAGTTTAGATCTGCAGGATCTGCAGCTTTTGGAGTCTTGCTCTGAATTAGAACAGATTTAGTTTGTTGATTAACTCCTGGCACTGGTTTAGAAGAGGAACTGAACCAAGTGTAGCAGAGATAGAAAGGAGGGGAATCTAGCCAGAATAAAAGCAGAAGTGTGCACTGCACAGGGCAGTTGCTTCAGTACAGATTAGCTAATATTTTGGGTTGAAACTTTATGATAGCACTGAAGAACCAGTGACTTGCTGAGAAGATTTTTTTTTATGTTGTATATATAAACGACAGGTTTGTAGAAATCTGACATGGTTACAAATTCCATTCAGTTTTCATCCTAATTATTGTATTTGCATATCAACATTTTAAGTATAACTCTCACACTTTAAGACATTCAAAGCAGAAAATCCATAGTCAGACCTAACTGGCACATATAACTGAGGTTTGTAGGGCATTGCCTGCTTGATCAGCCTTCCTTGTAGAGATTTGAGCACCAAAACCTAAAATAGTGTTGAAGGTGCAATATTACTGCCCTATTTTTCATTTAAGTTTTTAAAGTAAGGTCCATTATATCTCTCTCAGGTGGATATAGAAGGTCCATCAGCATTTCTGTGAAGATGAAAAGGAAAGCTATCCCTCATCGTTTAGCCAATTCTCTCATTCAAAATGCATTTGTCAGAGTATCCAGTTAATTCCGGGAGTTTGTTTTCTGCAAAGTAACTGCAACAATAATGCTAAACTTTGCTGGATATCAAAATATTCGGGATTCAAAATTCAAGGTTGTTTTTTTCCTGTACACAAGTGTAAAGGAGAACAAAATTATTGTTACTCCAGATCTGAGGCAGCACAAAAGTAACACAAAAGAAAAAATATAATAGTAGTAATAATAATAAAACATGCAATTAATATATAGATAAGATAGCTTACATATATACATAGATTGATTAAATAATTATAAAGTGACACTAGGCTGTACACAAGGTGACTGACGGGAAGTAATAAAGTAGGAGTGGAGTTAGTGGGTGGAGGTGTTGATCAGTCTTACTGCTTGGGGAAATAATTGTTTTTTAGTCTGGTGGTCCTGGTGTGGATGCTGTATAGCCTCCTCCCTGATGAGAGGGGGACAACCATTCCATAAGCAACGTATATGGGATCCTTCATGATGTTACTGGCCCTTTTCCAGCACCTCTCTATATACAGTATATGTCCTTGATGGTGGGTAGACTAGTGCTAATGATGCACTGGCAGTTTTGACTACCCATTGTAGAGCATTCCTATCTGCCACAGTGCAGTTACAATATCATGATGAAGCTTGTCAGGATGCTCTCTACAGCACATCAGTAGAACGATGTGATTATGGATGTGGAAAGTCCAGATCTCTTCAGCCTCCTCAGAAAGCAGAGGCATTGGTGAGCCTCCTTGATTGTGTAGGATGTGTTCTGGGACTATGTGTGTGATGTACACTCCCAAGAGTTTGAACTGTTTGTAGTTTCAACTGCTGTCTCACTGATATAAAGAGGGTTGTGAGTGGTGTGAATTCTGAAGTCAATAACCATCTCCTTTGTCTTGTTGACATTGGGGAAGAGATTATTTGCTTGACACCAAACTTTAGCACTTCCACCTCCTCTCCGTACAGAATTTCCTTATTACCCCTGGATACTTCAGCTTGCCTGACTTCCCCTTCTTAACAGCAAACAAACACCATGTCCAATTTTCTTATATGTCTGGAATTTAGCACTGTGTTTCCAATATGCAAATGTTCGAAGTTGCACTCATAGTTTTCTGGAAATCCTGTCAGTCACTGCAGAAATGATTGCATCTATAATTTTGTTATTTTATTTCAAATCATCAATTCTAGGTGATTTCTCAAAATCTCCTAAACTCTCTTAAATTCCTCAGTGTTATCATTTCAGGGAACCTGTCCTGGACCCACCACATAAGTGCAATTATGAAGAAAGCACGGCAGCACCTCTACTTCCTTAGGAGTTTGCAAAGATTCAGCATGACATTTAAAACTTTGACAAACTTCTATAGGTAGGTGGTGGAGGGTATATTGATTGGCTGCATCACAGCCTTGTATAGAAACACCAATGCCCTCGAATGGAAGATCCTACGAAAGGTATTTGGATACTGCCAGTCCATCATAGGTAAAGCACTCCACTCCATTGACTCTCTTCCATCATCCTCAACATTGAGCAAATCTACGTGAAGCCTTGTTGCAGAAAAGCAGCATCAATCATCAGAGACCTCCACCACTCAGGTCACACTCTCTTCTCACTGCTACCATTATTGTTTTTATTTATTTTTATCTTTTCACAGTTTGTTGTCTTTTGCACACTGGTTGAATACCCAAGTTGGAGCGGCCTTTCATTGATACTATTATGGTTATTATTCTATTATGGATTTATTAAGGTAGCCTGCATGAAAATAAATCTCAGGTTTGTATATCATGAAATACGTATGTATACTTTGATAATAAATTTGCATAGAACTTTGAACTTCTGAAGTTGCCAAGTTTCTGTTCTCAATCTTTTCTTCTGCTTTATTCCCTTCTTGTCTTCCCTGAGGACTATAATTCACAAGGATGACTTCAACATGTGCTTTCAGTACTTTGTAGGGACTAAGCTGGAAACTTCCCCAAAACAGGCACAGGAGTTACAATATCAGTCACATACTAATTACATGGATGAAGGCCGCACCCATCATTAACTAGAATGTTCATTTGCTTAACACTTCAGCAGGGGTAAAAATCTATACAGTAAGTGATTGGGACCACTTAAATCAAGGTGCATTTTTCAAAGGGGAAGTGTACTGGGGCAGCAATATTATATTATTCTGACATAAGAAATATGCAAGAGAAAGAATTTTGCAGTTCTGCACTGGGGTACTGATGGAGGACTGCTATGAAGCAGAAAAATCTTGAATCTGCCATTAGCTAGAAGGTCCCCATGACCCACAATCAGCAATCAACAGGAGGAACTTGTTGTGTTAGACAATGTGTGTGTGTAAGTGAATGCATCTTCAAATGCTGAATACCACCAACTTTACTAACTTCAGTGACTCTCAGTGCCTGTCGTTCACTTTCAATTATCTTTATCAGTAAGAACTAACTTCTAACTTTCATTTACTTCATTTCATACAGTACTGCTGAAAGCCTCAATCTCTTACTTCACAATTTACACACAACCAGCCCTTAAAACATACACAGTGAGAGCGGGAAGTAAGTGAATCTTACAGGTTGTGACAAGTCAGGTATCACATGGGCCTCTGTACTCAAAATTTATATCAATTATTTGGCTGAGTGGTCCGAATGTCATATTTCTACCTACAGAAGGTGGGACTGATTGCCGAGAGGTGAAAGGGTGAGGACATGGCAAATAGGAAATAATGTTTGAAATTCTGAGCACTTGGTGTACAAAACAGAAGAGCAGATGAAAGTGTTGATGCTCACGGGAACCCAGGCACCTTTGTACACAAATCACTAAAAGCTAACATACAACTGCTGCAAGCAGTTGGGAGGGAAAATGGTACCTTTTAATTTGGAGTTACAGAGAATATGCAGGAAAGATTCTCTAAACTAGTCCCTGGAATGATGAGTTTGTCGATTGTGGAGATATTAAATAGGCAAGTACATAGTCTCTAAAGATTAGAAGATTGAAGGCGATATGTTTGAAAATTAGTATATTCATCATAATGTTAGAGCAGGAAAGAGAGCATTTGTTTCTGCTCCTCTTGTCTGTACCTGTAAAGTTAATAATAATAATGATAAGTACTTGATTGATCCCCAGTGGGAAATTATTTTGTTACGGCAGCAAGATTTAAAAACACACTTAGCAATAAGTAGTAATAATAATATTAAATAATAACAAAGTACAGAATAATAATTTACCAATGTGTAATACTATGCAATAATAATTACAAAATAATAAAGCAGAGACTGTTGTACTATGATGTGTGTTCTTTTGTCACACAGAGATGAACTGTTGTATATGATTATTGCATTCGGTAGGAAAGATTTTCTGCAACAATCCTTGTGTCAGCATAGCTGAATGAGCCTGTTCAAAAGGGTGCTCCACTGCTTATTCAGTAGGTCATGGAGAGGATGTGCCTGATTGTCCATAATGGAAAACAGTTTGTCTAGTGACCTCCTGTCCACCACTAACTCAAAAGAGTCTGGGTTGTAGGCAAGGATAGATTCAGCCTTTCTGATTCATTTATTTAGTCTAACCTGCACCGATGCTGCTCCCCCAACACAAAGCTGCAAAGAAGATTGCACTCACTACAACAGACTGGTAAAAGATCTCCAACAACCTGTTGCGCACATTGAAGGATCTGAGCTTCCTTAGAAAATAGAGCCTGCTCATTCCCTTTTTTGTAAACAACCTCAGTGTTGGTTTTCCTGTCAAGTCTGTTGTTGAGGTGAACATCCAAACATTTGTACTCCTCCACCACCAAACTTCTTGTCCCAGAATGTATACAGGACTCATCACAGTCCCCTTCCTCTTCAAATCAATCCTTGGTTTTGGCCATATTCAGGAGCAGGTGATTCTTCCCACACCTCTCCACAAATTTGTCAACCAACTCCAGCCCATCTCTGATACACCCAACCACTGCATTGTCATCAGGGAACTTCTGCAAGTGACAAGACTCAGATTTGTACTGAAAATCTGCGGTGTACAGTGTGAACCGAAACAGAGACAAGACAGTTCCTTGTGACGCTCCACTACCACTCACCGCCATCTCAGAGTGAGAACTACCCAGCCCTACAAACTAGGGTCAATCAGTCAGGTAGTCAGTAATCCAGGAGATAATGCATTTGTCTATGCCCATCCTTTGCTGCTTCTCACTCAGAAGAAGTGGCTGGATTTTAGTGAAGGCACTAGAAAAATCAAAAAATGTGATTCTCACAATACCACCAGCATCATCCAGGTGGGAGTGAGCTCGATACAAAAGGTAGGTGATGGTATCATCCACCCCCATATGAGGTTGGTAGGCAAACTGTAGAGGGTCCAATGTAGATCTCACCTGTGGTCCAAGATAAGTCAAGACCAGCCTTTCCAGCACCTTCATCACTTAAGATGTCTGTAGTCATTAAGTTCAGATGGAGTCACCTTCTTGGGTACTGGAACCAAGCAAGAAATCTCCCATGGCACGGGTATCTTTTCCTGACTCTGACTCAGATCGTAAATGTGCTGCAAAATACCAGACAGCTGGCTTGCACAGGCCTTCAGTACCCTGGGGCTGATACCATCCAGTCCAGCAGCCTTGCCTTGATGCAGTCTCTCCAGTTGTCTGTTAACCTTGTCAGACACAAAGGGGAGAATCACCCGTACTTTCAAACCTCTTCTGGACTGCCCAATTGAAAAGCCCCATCACTTCCCCTATCAGTGACACAATTAAAATAGCAACTTGGCCTCAATGATATCATTGGAACCTGACCCAGATACAGAGAGGGAATCCCTATCAGTTTACAGCATTCTCCTTGTTGACTTGTAATGAAGGTTAAAAGTGTAGAATATATGAGCAGCACAAAATATTAGCAAAGTTTACTGTTTTTTTACCTGGTTTACACCGCATTATTATGTTAGAGTCATTTATCCTGAATTGCAGAACACTTCGGGATGTAGATTGAAGATATAACTCCTTGAAAGTTGTGCTAGGACTGGCATATACTCGATTGTTTTAAAGGTGAATAGTAATGTTAATAGAAAACAATTCAGCATCCGAGAAGGCCTCCTAGAATAGATTTAGCCCTCAGTGTCTCTGAAACCTTATCGTGATTAAGATGAAGACAGAGGTAGTCAACACATATCATTCCTATTTTGTTTCCATGAGTTTAATTTAATTGGTCTTTGAGGTGGTTCAAAACCTAGATATTTATTTTTTATAAGTATGACTGAAGCAATGTTATTGAATATGGGAAAGTGGGTAGCAGTTTTTCATATCTACATATTTGAAATACATTTTGCTACAGTATGCAGCATCACAAAGAAGATTAAGCCCAAAAGAATTCTACAGATGCTGGAAATCTTGAGCAAACAAAATGCTGGAGGAATTCAGCAAGTCAGGCAGCATTCGTGGATGGGAATAAACAGTTGACATTGGGAGTGAGGTGTCCAGATGAAGGGACTTGGCCCAAAACTGTTTATTTCCCTCCATAGATGCTGCCTGACTTTCTGAGTTCCTTCAGCATTTTGTGTGTGTTGCTCACAAAGAAGATTGCTTGGATGTGACATGAGATTACCAGGTAAATCAAGGAAACAATTTAAGGACACACTCAAAGACTCTTTGAAAAGTAAGGCCTTCCAACTCATGGGAATGTGTGGCCAGTGGCTGCTCAAGATGGAGAAGGAAATTTCTGGATGGTGTTGCAAAATTGTGTATCTATTGGCCACCATCTGGTAAATGGGATTAGCAGAGATAAGACTTGGGTGGAATGGGCATTGTGGGCCAAAGGAGCTATTTCCCTGCTGTGTTGAGGAAGGGACAAGGGTACCCCTCACATCAGATGTTGCTGGCATCCTGGATCATTGCCTACTGTCTGATTATATCATTCACAGTACTTGTCACCCTGTCTGATTTAAGAATATAGGATTCCAATTCAGAGATGCGGTCATATATAATAATAGTGAAGATATCTGTTGGATTACCTGGTGCAAATGTTGAATATGATCCTAAAATCTAATATATATTCAGAGGTATGCTGAAAGTCTTACTCATAACATGCACTTACTGTATCCAAAACAATTTATTTCCCAACAAGCTCATTATATTTCCAGCATATTTCCTGAGCACTGTGACTGAGTATACAGGAGATCTCATTATATGTTCTAATTGGCCCAGTCATGATAAAAAAAAAGCATTTTTCTTTATGCTAGATTATTTACAGCCATATGTAACACTTAACATTGCTGCAGGGTATGTTATTGGAAATTTGCCAAATAATTTCACTAAGCTGTTACTGCAATGTACAGTATGAATTTGCATGAGTTATAGGTGTAATCTAGCTTCACATGCAATTGATAGTGCAGTGATGATGTATTTTCTAATGCCACCATTAGGAAACCACCTGTAAGTTACCAACTTGCAACAACAGAACTGTGCATCCAAAGTTATTCCAAAAAGGTTTAGAAATTCATTGAATTATAATAGTCATAGAGAAGTACAGCACAGAAACAAGCCCTTTGGCCCATCTAGTCCATGCCAAAACCATTTAAACTGCCTACTCCCAATGACCATACCCACCAAATTCCTACTATCCATGTACCTATCCAAACCTCTCAAACTCACATTGAGCTTGCATGGACCACTTAGTCTGGCAGCTCATTCCAGACTTTCACGACCCTCTGAGAGAAGAACTTTCCCCTCAAGTTTACCTTAAACTTCTCACCATTCACCCTTAAGCCAAGACCTCTGGTTGTTGTCCCACCCGACCTCAGTGGAAAAAGCCTGCTTGTATTTACTCTAACTATCCAGAACAAAAGAACAAATAAAGGCATTGCAAATTTCTCCATCCTCCTCCATTGTTCTGGTTCAAAAGAGCAAATGCATCTTAATGAGACAATGCTTCCAAATAATGAAAATGATCATTATAATCATTTTCGTTTTTCTCACCAGCCAGCACTTACCATATGGTTAATGCAGTATCTCTACATACACTCATTCATACCCAGGCCAAAGCTGGGGAAGTGACCATTCTCCCTTGGATGCATACACCATTTATCAACTCATCATTCTTCCTTCCCGGTTTATTGAAGTGATCTTTCTGTCTTAGAAACTTCACCTGTGCTGGCCTCTGGTCATATGATAGTGAAGCATGCAGATTGCCTTTCTATTGCTTTGGAAATCTTCTTTGTAGGCTTTCTAGAGAGAAGCATTGTCACTGCAAACACAAACACACAGAGAAGAGGCTGTGGAGGAGGAGGTGGGATCCTTTTTAAACTATCTAGTGAAGAGTTGGATAAAAATATACAAGGCATCATCAGGTTGAAGCTTCCTAAGCACCAGCTCAGGTACTAGTTCCACGAAGACAATCTGGCCATTCTAGGTATCAGTCTAGTAAAGCTGTATATCATAGATTAAGAAACATATCTGGAACTAGGTAAATAGCCAGGCAAAGAGCAAAAAAAAATCTATGGGCTAGATTACTAGAACTGCTGCCCCAGAGAACTCCAATGATAACTGCAACAGTGCACCATTCAGGTTAGTGATAGTGCAGAGGCACACTAAAATTCTCGGAACATTTTTCAGTGTAAGAGGCTGGTTGGAAACAATGATAAATTAGGCAAGTTTATACAAAATACTTGTTTAAATCTCTTGCACTCTCCTTAGTTTACATTACTAATTCTTCAAACTCACTATCGAACAAACTCTCACTTTTTTGCTCCCGATGTGGCTTTCTATATATTGGCGAGACCTGACGTGGACTGGGAGATCGTTTTGCCGAACACCTACGCTCTGTCCGCCAGAGAAAGCAGGATTTCCCAGTGGCCACACATTTTAATTCCACATCCCATTCCCATTCTGACATGTCTATCCACGGCCTCCTCTACTGTAAAGATGAAGCCACACTCAGGTTGGAGGAACAACACCTTATATTCCATCTGGGTAGCCTCCAACCTGATGTCATGAATATTGACTTCTCTAACTTCCGCTAATGCCCCACCTCCCCCTCATACCCCATCTGTTATTTATTTATATACACACATTCTTTCTCTCTCTCTCCCTTTTCTTCCTCTGTCCCTCTGACTATACCCCTTGCGCATCCTCTGGGTTTCCCCTCCTCCCCCTTTCCCTTCTCCCTGGACCTCCTGTCCCATGATCCTCTCACATCCCTTTTGCCTATCACCTGTCCAGCTCTTGGCTCCATCCCTCCCCCTCCTGTCTTCTCCTATCATTTTGGATCTCCCCCTCCCTCTCCCACTTTCAAATCTCTTACTAACTCTTCCTTCAGTTAGTCCTGACGAAGGGTCTCGGCCCGAAACGTCGACTGTACCTCTTCCTAGAGATGCTGCCTGGCCTGCTGCGTTCACCAGCAACTTTGATGTGTGTTGCTCTCACTTTTTAACTAGTTTTATTTTATTTATCTATAGTATCTCTTATCATGTGTTTTTACATTTATAGCCAACTTTATCTTGTACTCTAAATTAGCATAATTAATTTTTCAGTCACACTTTTCTGTTTTTATATTTTGTCTGGTTTTCTGACCTTCCACCTTTCTTTGTACAATTATGTCTTTTTTCTTTAAGTTTGTTTTCATCGTTTTTTTTAGTTAACCACAGGAGGTGGGTCCTCCTCTGGATTTTTTCTTTCTTATTAGAAAGCATTTATTCTGATTCTCATTCACCCCTCCATGTCACCTTTCCCCTCAGCAACTCCCAAGTGAAAATATTGTGCAAGTGTGAGTAGGGATTGTTCCAGCTGCCCTCACCTTTCATTGCGTGACTTCATCCTGTTCCATCGTCACATTATAATGCTGCAAATGTTCCTGGGTTAGGATTAGTGCTGAGAAATAGGTAATGAAAAATGTATTCATCTAAATCAGATGTGTTTTGTCTCTATTGCTGATACTATAATTATCACACAGAGTTACTGAACTGATGATTATGAAGTGAATGCCAAAATCATTTGGTTCATCACAACCAAAGGTGGAAATTAAAAATGAATATTCAACAGCTAATTAAAAATAAATAATTAACAGCTAAATTAAATTCAACATGGCCTCTTAATCTAAGCATACCATCTCTTCTATTTGTTGCCACTATTTAAACACTTGCTTAGACTTGTTTGTTTACCTTCCCAAAAGACAACTTTTTTTTATTTTCCATTTACAAATCGTATGAGCAAGTGAAGAAAGTTACTCAACAGGAATTAAACTGCATCTTTCTCTTAGAAACAGCCACATGTCATTGTTGGCATTATTTCCTTGCACTGGCCCTCTAAATTGAATGTTGCTTTAAAAACTTCAGTTCCTTTAGTGGTGAGTCAGCTCTCACAAAGCCTTGTAACATGATATCTTTTGACAACTCATTGGTAAGAACTAACTTACAGACACATTCAACTTTGGAAGACGCCTCAGATTCCTAAATCAGCGTCTATTTTAGCCTGTTAGAAGAATGTTTTCTTTGCATTTTGTTAAGTTTTTATTGAAAAACTTTTAAAATCAAACAAGATTTACCAGATCACGATCCAGGCTTGCCGTGACATGAGACCACAACAAATGTTGGCATTCCTAGATCTTGCTTCCCAATTTTGAAACATTTGCAATACAGAGTTCCATTTACCTGGAATAACTTGTAAAGGAGTTTTTTTTTGTATTTCTTCATTGTTAAACTTCTAGTTACATCAACCAATTATGGTTTTATCGAAACTTTGCATCTGCACAGGGGGAGGAAAAAAGCTTGAAATTATTGGACAAAGTAGATAAAAACTGTTAAAAATATGCAAATACTGGAAATCTAAAATAAAACAAGAACCTGCTGGAAATACTCAACAGATCAGGCTGCACGTGTGCAAAGGAAGCCTTTGGGAGGTGAGAAGAAAGATGTCAGTGGAGGGTGTTTGACTTCAAATGTTATACTGTTTTATTTCCCTCAGATGCTGAGTGTATCCTGCATTTTCTGTTTTCATATTATGTATGAAAATTGTTAACTATCCTAATGTGTGTATTAATGCAGCGACATGTGGAAAGACTGGATGTAATTTCAGTTTCATAACCGCTTCTACAAATTAACAAATTTAATCAACTATAGAAGTTGCTAAATGGAGTCAACATTCCAGTGAAAGAGAGTAAGGTCTTATCTAAGTCTCTTGTAATGTTATGAATCAAGTATGGTAGGCCCTTTTGGACAATAAATTCAGAATCAGAATCAGATTTAATATCACTGGCATATGTTGTGAAATTTGCTATTATACAGCAGCAGTACTTTGTAATACATAATAATAAAAACTGTAAATTACAGTAAGAAGTACATATATATTTAAAAGGTTAAGTTGAGTAAATAATGCAAAAAGAGAAAAATAAAGTAGTGGATTCAATGTCTAATCAGAACTATGATGGCAGAGGGAAAGAAGCTATTCTTGAATTATTGGATGTGTGCCTTTAGGCTCCTTGATGGTAGCAATGAGAAGAAGGCATGTCCTGGGTGATGAGGGTCCTTAATGATGGATCGCTTGAAGATGTTCTGGATGCTGAGGAGACTAATGCCCATGATGGAGCTGACTGACATTACAACTTTCTGCAGCTTATTTCAATCCTGTGCAATGGCCACCATACCCTCTCCCCCGCACACCCCTATTAGCAGACGGAGATGCAATCAGTTAGAATGCTCTATATGGTACATCTGTAGAAATTTGCAAATGTCTTTGGCGATGTACAAAATCTCCTCAAACTCCTAATGAAATACAGCCACTGTTGTGCGTTGTTTGTAACTGCATTTTGCATAAACCTTGAATTCTGCTGCATCAGCTAATCTTCATAGCATTGCACTATATTACATTCAACTTCCACGACCTTGGAGGACAGGCATGAAAACAAGCTTAATTAATTGCTAATATTATCTGCAGGAAAAGATGTGAATACTAGATAAGGTTTGTGAAGCTCAGTGTGGGTGAATAACCAGATGTCTCATGGTTTTTGGGTTCATTGAGGCAGAATGAACTCATGGCTGAGTATGAGAAGGATCTGATCTCTGTGAATTATTCCAACTTCAGTTTTTTGTTAAAAAATTATTATGAGCCAGATTTTGAGTTCTGTCCTGAAAATATATTTGAAAGGATATGTATAATATTATATTTGCAGCGTTACCTATGTCTAAGATACACTTTGCTATGCTTTGTTTTCTGACGAATTTATCTTCTGTAAAATTTCTAACCGTACCATCATCAGAATTAGCAAATTACAAGGATTGAAGAGGGCTGAATCACCACAGAAATTCTTCAACCGGCATTTCATTCAGTGGACTAATGCAAGGTAACAATGTGACAGTGCTACCTGCATCACTTTAGGATATTTTATAAGGTTATATTTGCTTATGAAGGATGCACAAGGTTGTAAAACTTTTGTACCTGTATTTGCAGGCTGACAGGATGAGGAACTGGGGAGCACTGTCAGACAGGGAAAGCAGGTAAGGCCAGGATGAAAGAGGATCTCTTGAGATTTATGTTTTCTTTTACCACCCAGCAGAGGGGTACATTGATAACAGCCAGCCGCCATGAGGGATGTCCGGTAGTTGATGGCTATAGCTGAGAACCTCTATAGTTCATGCTCCACATATGTGTAACAGGAGGCAAGGAGTTTAGTTTGATGTGGAGACAGAGGCCAATGTGGGAGAGAGGTTGTGGAACAGAGAGTGGTGGGGTGGGTACAGAGAAGATCAAGTCCTGGGTTGAATTTATGAACAATCACAGATACAAGCTGGGTGGGCAGAGTCAAATCTGTTACAAAGAAGGCTGAAGGCTTTCTCAAAGTGCCAGATGGGTTGCAAGAACACATATCTGTAGTATTTTGTTTATTGTTTACTTGTCTTCTCTTCTGGCTCATTTGTACCCCATGAACTGGTAAAAGCCTCCACAAACTCTATGACTTCAAGATTGTGCAATTACTTAATCCTCTACAAACTTATTAAACACCCACAACTGAGCACATCTACTTTGGAGCACTGTTGCAGGAAATCACCATCCATCATCAAGGATTCCACCATCCAGGCCACGCCCTCTTCGCACTGCTGCCATCAGAAAGAAGGTACAGGTACCTCATGACCCAGACCACCAGATTCAGGAACAGATATTATCCCCCCACCATCACGCTCTTCAACCAGAGTGGATAATTTCACTCAACTTCACTTGCTCCATCACTGAATTGTTCCCACAACCTATGGACTCACTTTCAAGGATTCCTCATCTCATGTTCTTGATATTTATTGCTTATTTATTTATTATTATTTTATTTTCTCTTTTGTATTTGTACATAAGCTGTTTGTCCATTCTGTTGGGTGCAGTCTTTCACTGATTCTATTGTGTTTCCTGTATTTACTACGAATGCCCACAATAAAATGAATACAGGTGTTGTATATGGTGACAGTTATGTACTTTGATAATAAATTTACTTTGAACTTTAAACTTTTCAATGTTAGTTTCACTCCCACTCCTCACCTGTCTCTTTGCTTTGTTCCAATGCAATGAAAGAAACAATGTTTACGGCCAAACTATTTTACCCTGGAAGTAAAACAACAAAGTCTGACATTCACTAATGCAAACTTCCAACAACACTCGTCCTTTTCAAGGTTCTTGGTCTAAAACTTTCAATGTTTATTCCTGTCCAGAGATGCTGCCTGACTTGTTGAGTTTTTCCAAAATTTGTGTGCGTTGATTATAACAATACTGATTGATAACAAGTGAAAGGTATGATTGTTTTCTTTCTGATTTTGAAGCATTGAATCAACTAATACGCAACTACTCTCTTAGCTAAAGTCAGTTAAATCAAAGCAGAGTAGGTAGCAAGCCTTAGAAGCACTCAGGTTTGTAACTAGTTGCCTGCATCTTTGATGGCAAAACAATATAGAACACTTTTTAAGTGTCAATCTAAATATACCAAATGGCAATGTGTTTATATTTAGATAAATTAAACAAATAATCACAATATTCTTAGTCATTTCATTAAACCTAAACTAACTTTGATTTAAATACCGGAAGTGTTCCTGTGCAGGTCTGGCGAAGAGTTTTTTAAAAAATCCATACTCTATAAAAGAGAGGTATCGCCTCGTGGAGCAATTATCATGGGTGCGGTTGTCGTCAGAGTAGCCTGAGGCAGAATAGTAAGGCTTTGGCTCAACAAGGCAACGGTGAGAACAGGTGGGGGCTAGTTAAGTAGGTAAGTGCATTCCTTATTTACTATTTAAATCTTGAGAGAATAGCGGGTATGTTCACAGAGCCAGTGTTCTGCTCAGGGTGTCAGATGTGGGATTTCCGGGAGACTTCCAGCCTCCCCAGTGGCCACATCTGCACCAGGTGCATCGAGATGCAGCTTCTTAGCAGCTATGTTAGGGAACTGGAGCTGCAGCTCAGTGACCTTTGGCTCATTCAGGAAAGTAAAGCAGTGATAGACAGGAGCTACAGGGAGTTGGTCACCCCAAGGCTACAGGCGTCCAAGAAATGGATGACTGTCAGGAGAGGGAAGGGAGGATGCCAGATAGTGGAGAGGACCCCTGTGGCTGACTCCTCAACAATAAGTACTCCATTTTGAGTACTGTTGGGGGGACGATCTACCTGGGGGAAGCATCAGTGGCCGTGCCTCTGGCATTGAGTCTGGCCTTGTGGCACAGAAGGGTAGGGAACTGAAGAGAATGGCAATAGTAATAGATGATTCTATGGTCAGGGGGACAGATAGGTGATTTTGTGGATGTGAAAAGAAAATATGGATGGTAGTTTGCCTCCAAGGTGCCAGGGTCCTTGATGTTTGTGAACACGTCCGCAATGTCCTGAAAAGGGAGGGTGAGCAGCCAAAAGTCATGGTGCATATTGGTACCAATGACGTGGGTAGAAAAAGGGAGGAGGTCCTGAAAACAGAATACAGGGAGTTAGAAAGAAAGATGAGAAGCAGGTTCTCAAGGGTAGTAATCTCGGGATTGCTGCCTGTGCCAAGTGACAGAATGAGGTGGCAGATAAATGCATGGCTGAGGATTGAGCAGGGGGCAGACATTCAGATTTCTGGATAATTGGGGGCTCTTCTGATGCAGGTGGGACCTGTACAAAAAGGACAGGTTACACTCGAATCCCAGGGGGACTAATATTCTTGTGGGCAGGTTTACTAGAGCTGTTAGGAGTAGTTTAAACTAATATGGCAGGGGGATGGGGACCAGTATGATAGAGCTGAGGATGAGCCAGCAGGTTTACAAGTAGGTGATGGGTGTAACATGAATGTAAGGAAGGACAAGCCAATGACTGGGTACAAATGCAGAGAGAGCCAAGAGTTAAGTTTTGCGGGAACTTGGCTATAATCAGCACACCATTAGTGAGTTGAAGAGCAGGGAAGGTTCCAGCATAAAAAGGAGACACTGCCTAGTGGAGCGGTCATCGTCAGAGTGGCAGGGCTTTGGCTCATTCGGGCTTTAGCGAAAGCGGGCTTTGGTGAAATAAGTGGTTAAGTGGACAAGTGGACTTTGTTTTTCCTGGCATTTTTTTGAGGAATAGAGAGCATGTCTGTAGGGTTAGTACTTTGCCCTGGGTGTCAGATGTGGGAATCCTGGGAATCTTCCAGTCTCCCAGATGGCCACATCTGCGCCAGGTGCACCGAGATGCAGCTTCTGAGAGACCGTGTTGGGGATCTGGAGCTGCAGCTTGATGATTTACAGCTTATTAGGGAAAGTGAGCAGGAGATAGAGAGGAGTTACAAGGAGTTAGTCACCCTGAGGCTGCAGGAGTTAGATAAATGAGTGACTATCGGGAAAGGGATGTGAAGAGCTCGGATAGTAGACAGCACCCCTGTGACCATCCCCCTCAGTAATCGTTATCTCGTTTTGGATGCGGTTGAAGGTGTTGACCGACAGAGGACGAGCACGGCGATCGGGTCTCTGGCACTGAGCCTAGTTCGGTGGTGCAGAAGGGAAAGAGGAAGATGAGGAATATAGTAGTCATAAGGGATTCCATAGTGAGAGGAACAGACAGGAGGTTCTGTCAGCCTGATAGAGATACCCACATGGTGTGTTGCCTCCAGGTGCCAGGGTATGGGATATCTCAGATCGGGTGCAGAGTATTCTGAAGGGAGACGGTGAACAGCCAGAAGTCTTGGTACATGTTGGTACCAATGACATAGGTAGGAAAAGGGAGGCGATCCTGAAGAGAGAACTCAGAAAGTTGCGTAGGAAGCTGAAAAACAGGACCTTCAGGATAGTAATCTCAGGATTGCTGCCTGTGCTACATGTTCACGAGTGCAAGAATAGCGTGATCAGACATATTAATGCATGGCTGAGAGACTGGTGTCGGGGGCAGGGCTTCAGACTTCTGGATCACTGGGGCCTCTTCTGGGGGAGGTACGACTTGTACAAAAAGGACAAGTTACACCTGAACCCAAAGGGGTCCAATATCCTAGCAGGCAGGTTTAATAGAGCTGTTTCGGAGGGTTTAAACTAACTTGGCAGGGGGATGGGAACCGGAGGGATAGGGCTGAAGAAGGAGAAAACAGAAACAAGTCAAAGATAGCGTGCAACAGAGATGATAGAAAGGACAGTCAGGAGATGAGGCATAATCACAGCCAGTGGGATAAGTTACAGGGCAATAGAGGTGTGGTGCAGTTAAAATAAAAAGCAACAAATACTGGACTGAAAGTATTTTATTTGAATGCACGCAGTATAAGAACTAAAATGGATGATCTTGAAATTCAGCTACAGAGTGGCAAGTATGACATTGTGGCCATCTCTGAAACTTGGCTAAAGGATGGCTGCTATTGGAAGCTGAACGTCCAAGGATATACAGTGTATCAGAAAGATAGGTTAATAGGCAAGAGAGGGTGGTGTGGCCCTGTGTATAAGAAATAATATTAAATCATTAGGAAGAGATGACATGGGATCGGAAGGTGTAGAGTCTCTATGGGTTGAGTTAAGAAATGGCAAGGGTAAAAGGACCCTAATGGCAGTTGTACAGTGGTATGCAAAAGTTTGGGCACCCCTGGTCAAAATTTTTGTTACTGTGAATAGCTAAGCGAGTAAAAGATGACCTGATTTCCAAAAGGCATCAAGTTAAAGATAATGCATTTCTTTAATATTTTAGGCAAGATTACTTTTTTTATTTCCATCTTTTACAGTTTCAAAATAACAAAAAAGGAAAAGGGCCCGAAGCAAAAGTTCGGACGCCATGCATGGTCGGTACTTAGTAACACCCCCTTTGGCAAGTATCACAGCTTACAGAACATTGAACATAGAACATAGAACATAGAACATAGAATAGTACAGCACAGTACAGGCCCTTTGGCCCACAATGTTGTGCTGACCCTCAAACACTGCCTCCCACATAACCCCAAACTTAAATTCCTCCATATTCCTATCTGGTAGTCTCTTAAATTTCACTAGTGTACCTGGCTCCACCACTGACTCAGGCAGTGCATTTCACGCACCAACAACTCTCCGAGTAAAAAACCTTCCTCTAATATCCCCCTTGAACTTCCCACCCCTTACCTTAAAGCCATGTCCTCTTGTATTGAGCAGTGGTGCCCTGGGGAAGAGGCGCTGGCTATCCACCCTATCTATTCCTCTTAATACCTTGTATACCCCTATCATGTCTCCTCTCATCCCACTTCTCTCCAAAGAGTAAAGCCCTAGCTCCCTTAATCTCTGATCATAATCCATACTCTCTAAACCAGGCAACAACCTGGTAAATCTCCTCTGTACTCTTTCCAATGCTTCCACATCCTTCCTATAGTGAGGCGACCAGAACTGGACACAGTACTCATAGTCATAGTCATAGTCATACTTTATTGATCCCGAGGAAAACTGTTTTTTGTTACAGTTGCACCATAATAATTAAATAGTAATAAAACCATAAATAATTCAATAGTAATATGTAAATTATGCCAGGAAATAAGTCCAGGGCCAGCCTATTGGCTCAGGGTGTCTGACCCTCCAAGGGAGGAGTTGTAATGTTCGATGGCTACAGGCAGGAATGACTTCCTATGATGCTCTGTGTTGCATCTTGGTGGAATGAGTCTCTGGCTGAATGTACTCCTGTGCCCAACCAGTACATTATGTAGTGGATGGGAGACATTGTCCAAGATGGCATGCAACTTGGACAACATCCTCTTTTCAGACACCACTGTCAGAGAGTCCAGTTCCATCCCCACAACATCACTGGCCTTACGAATGAGTTTGTTGATTCTGTTGGTGTCTGCTACCCTCAGCCTGCTGCCCCAGCACACAACAGCAAACATGATAGCACTGGCCACCACAGACCCGTAGACATCCTCAGCATTGTCCGACAGATGTTAAAGGACCTCAGTCTCCTCAGGAAATAGAGGCAGCTCTGACCCTTCTTGTAGACAGCCTCGGTGTTCTTTGACCAGTCCAGTTTATTGTCAGTTTGTATCCCCAGGTATTTTTAATCCTCCACCATGTCCATACTGACCCCCTGGATGGAAACAGGGGTCACCAGTGCCTTACTCCAAGTGTGACCTAACCAGAGTTTTATAGAGCTGCATCATTACCTCACGACTCTTAAACTCTATCTCTTGACTTATGAAAGCTAACACCCCATAAGCTTTCTTAACTACCCTAACTACCTGTGAGGCAACTTTCAGGTGTTTGTGGACGTGTAGCCTTAGATCCCTCTGCTCCTCCACACTACCAAGTATCCTGCCATTTACTTTGTACTCTGCCTTGGAGTTTGTACTTCCAAAGTGTACCACCTCACACTTCTCCGGGTTGAACTCCATCTGCCACTTCTCAGCCCACTTCTGCATCCTATCAATGTCTCTCTGCAGTCTTCGACAAACCTCTACACTATCCACAACACCACCAACCTTTCTGTCATCTGCAAACTTGCCAATCCACCCTTCTACCTCCACGTCCAGGTCATTAATAAAAATCACAAAAAGTAGATGTCCCAGAACCGATCCTTGTGGGACACCACTAGTCACAACCCTCCAATCCGAAGGTACTCCCTCCACCACGACCCTCTGCCTTCTGCAGGCAAGCCAATTCTGAATCCACCTGGTCAAACTTCCCTGGATCCCATGCCTTCTGACTTTCTGAATAAGTCTACCATGTGGAACCTTGTCAAATGCCTTACTAAAATGCATGCAGATCACATCCACTGCACTACCTTCATCTATATGCCTGTCATCTCCTGAAAGAACTCTATCAGGCTTGTTAGACACGATCTGCCCTTCACAAAGCCAAGTGGAGTGGCCTGTGGAAAGCGGCTAGTGAGTGAGTGGGCCAGTGAAGGAGTGGAGCTTTGAGGCTTTGACTCGAGAGGCTTCAACGAGAAGAGGCAGAGGACAAGCTTGTTCCCAGTTAGTCTTTACAATGCCTCCTGAGACGGTGATGTGCCTCTCATGTGAGATGTGGCAGTGTTGGGAGAACTCCCCTCTCCTGCAGAGTCACATCTGCCAGAAGTGCATGTGGCTGGGCGATCTGGAAGACCGTGTAAGGAATCTGGAGCAGCAGCTGGATGACCTACAACTCATAAGGGAGAATGAGGCAGTCATAGATGAGAGCTACAGGGAGGTAGTCACACCTAGACTGCCGGAAGCAGGTCGTTGGGTGACAGTCAGAGGGGGGAAAGCGAAGGTGAATAGACAGGTAGTGCAGAGCACCCCTGTAGCCATTCCCCTGAATAATAAGTTTACCGTCCTGGATACTGTTGGCGGGGACGACCGACCAGGTGTGAGCCACAGTGGCAGGGCCTCTGGCACTGAGTCTGACCTCTGGTGCAGAAGAGTGGGATGGAGAAGAAGAGAGCTGTCGTCATTGGTGACTCTATAGTCAGGAGAGCAGACAGGAGATTTTGTGGATGTGAGAAGGACACCTGCATGGTCTGTTGCCTCCCGGTTGCCAGGGTTCTGGGATGTCTCTGACCGGGTACATGACATCCTGGTACGAGAGGGAAAGCAACCAGAAGTCGTGATGCATGTTGGCACCAATGACATAGGCAGGAAGAGGGATGAGGTCCTGAAGTGTGAGTTTCAGGAACTAGGCAGAAGGCCGAAGAACAGGACCTCAAGGGTGGCGTTCTCAGGATTGCTGCCAGTGCTACGTGACAGTGATGGTAAGAATTGGAGGAGATGGCAGTTGAATGTGTGGCTGAGGAGTTGGTGCCGGGGGCAGGGTTTTAGATTTTTGGATCATTGGGATCTCTTCTGGGCAATGTGGGACCTGTACAGATTGGATGGGTTGCACCTGAACTCGAGGGGGAACAATATCCTTGCAGGTAGGTTTGCTAGTATGGTTCAGGAGGGTTTAAACTAATTTGCAAGGAGGATGGGACCCAGAGCGATAGAGCAGTGAAAGAAGTGCATGGAGTAAAGCCAGATCTAATATATAGAGAGGCTTTGAGGAAAGAGAAGCGGAATAAAGGGCGTAAAGGTAGTTAAGGTAGAAGGGCTAAAGTGCATATATTTCAATGCAGGAAGCATCAGGAACAAAGGTGATAATCTGAGAGCTTGGATACATACATGGAATTATGATGTACTGTTCATTATAGAGACTTGGCTGGCACCAGGACAGGAATGGATTCTCAATATTCCTGGATTTCAGTGCTTTAAAAGGGATAGAGAGGAGGGAAAAGGGGAGGAGGGGTGGCATTACTGGTCAGGGATACTATTACAGCTACAGAAAGGGTGGGTAATGTAGCAGGATCCTCTTTTGAGTCAGTATGGGTGGAAGTCACGAACAGGAAGGGAGCAGTTACTCGATTGGGAATATTCTATAGGTCCCCTTATAACAGCAGAGATACCAAGGAGCAGATTGGGAGGCAGATTTTGGAAGGGTGTAAAAATAGCAGGGTTGTTATCATGGGTGACTTTAACTTCCCTAATATTGATTGGCACCTGATTAGTTCCAAGGGTTTGGACGGGGCAGAGTTTGTTAAGTGTGTCCTGGACAGATTCCTGTCACAGTATGTTGACAGGTATTAGATAACGACCTGGGTCAGGTCACAGATCTCTCAGTGGGTGAGCATCTGGGGGACAGTGACCACCACTCCCTGGCCTTTAGCATTATGGTGGAAAAGGATAGAATCAGTGAGGACAGGAAAATTTTTGATTGGGGAAGGGCAAATTATGAGACTATAAGGCTAGAACTTGCGGGTGTGAATTGGTATGATGTTTTTGCAGGGAAATGTACTATGGACATGTGGTCAATGTTTAGGGAACTCTTGCGGGATGTTAGGGATAAATTTGTCCCCATGAGGAAGATAAAGAGTGGTAGGGTCAAGGAACCATGGGTGACAGGTGAGGTGGAAAATCTAGTTGAGTGGAAGAAGGCAGCATACATGAGGTTTAGGAAGCAAGGATCAGGTGGGTCTATTGAGGAATATAGGGAAGCAAGAAAGGAGCTTAAGAAGGGGCTGAGAAGAGCAAGAAGGGGGCATGAGAAGGCCTTGGTGAGGAGGGTAAAGGAAAACCCCAAGGCATTCTTCAATTATGTGAAGAACAAAAGGATAACAGGAGTGATGGTATGACTGATTAGAGATAAAGGTGGGAAGATGTGCCTGGAGGCTGTGGAAGTGAGCGAGGTCCTGAATGAATACTTCTCTTTGGTTTTCACCAGTGAGAAGGAACTTAATGACAATGAGGACAATATGAGTGAGGTTGATGTTCTGGAGCATGTTGATATTAAGGGAGAGGAGGTGTTGGAGTTGTTAAAATACATTAGGACAGAATATTCCCCAGGCTGCTCCACAAGGCGAGGGAAGAGATTGCCAAGCCTCCGGCTAGGATCTTTATGTCCTCGTTGTCTACGGGAATGGTACTGGAGGATTGAAGGGAGGTGAATGTTGTCCCCTTGTTCAAACAAGGTAGTAGGGATAGTCTGGGTAATTATAGACCAGTGAGCCTTACGTCTGTGGTGGGAAAACTGTTGGGAAAAATTCTTAGAGATAGGATCTATGGGTATTTAGAGAATCATGGTCTGATCAGGCTTGTAAACGCTTTCTGTAGCCAGCTAAGAGTCTTTCAATTCTTGTTTGGGGGATTTTTGCCCATTGTTCCTTGCAAAAGGCTTCTGGTTCTGTGAGATTCTTGGGCCATCTTGCCTGCACTGCTCTTTTGACGTCTATCCACAGATTTTCGATGACATTTAGTTCGGGGGACTGTGAGGGCTATGGCAAAACCTTCAGCTTGCGCCTCTTGAGGTAGTCCATTGTGGATTTTGAGGTGTGTTTAGGATCATTATCCTGTTGTAGAAGCCATTCTCTTTTCATCTTCATCTTTTTTACAGACTGTGTGATGTTTGTTTCAGAATTTACTGGTATTTAATTGAATTCATTCTTACCTCTACCAGTGAAACGTTCTCCGTGCCACTGGCTGCAACACAAGCCCAAAGCATGATCGATCCACCCCTGTGCTTAACAGTTGGAGAGGAGTTCTTTTCATGAAATTCTGCACCCTTTTTTCTCCAAACATACCTTAGCTCATTGCGGCCAAGAAGTTCTATTTTAACTTTATCAGTCCACAGGACTTGTTTCCAAAATGCATCAGGCTTGTTTAGATGTTCCTTTGCAAACTTCTGACACTGAATTTTGTGATGAGGATGCAGGAAAGGTTTTCTTCTGATGACGCTTCCATGAAGGTCATATTTGTGCAGGTGTCGCTGCATAGTAGAACAGTGCACCACCACTCCAGAGTCTGCTAAATCTTTCTGAAGGTCTTTTGCAGTCAAACGGGGGTTTTGATTTGCCTTTCTAGCAATCCTATGAGCAGTTCTCTCAGAAAGTTTTCTTGGTCTTCCAGACTTCAACTTGACCTCCACTGTTCCTGTTGACTGCCATTTCTTAATTACCTTACGAACTGAGGAAACAGCTACCTGAAAATGCTTTGCTATCTTCTTATAGCCTTCTCCTGCTTTGTGGGCATCATTTATTTTAATTTTCAGAGTGCTAGACAGCTGCTTAGAGGAGCCTACGGCTGCTGATAGATGGGACAAGGTTTGAGGAGTCAGGGTATTTATAAAGCTTTGAAATTTGCATCACTTGGCCTTTCCTAACATTGACTGTGAGCAAGACATAGCCCTAACAAGCTAATTAAGGTCTGAGACCTTGATAAAAGTTATCTGAGAGCTCAAATCTCTTGGGGTGCCCAAACTTTTGCATGGTTCTCCTTTCCTTTTTTTCACTCTAAAATTGTACAAAACAAAAATAATACACTAATCATGTTTAAAGTATTGAAAAGAATGTTTCATCTTTAATTTTATGACTTTTGGAGATCAGTTCATCTTCTACTCACTGCACTATTCACAGTAACAGAAGTTTTGACTGGGGTGCCCAAGCTTTTACATGCCACTGTGTACAAGCTTCCAATCAGCAGCTGGAATGTGGATTACAAATTACAGCAGGAGATAGAGAAGGAGTTTCAGAAGGGCAATTTCATGATAATCATTGGGGATTTTAACATGAAAGTGAATTGGGAAAACCAGGTCAGTACTGGACCTCAGGAAAGAGAATTTGTAGAATGTCTAAGGGATGGCTTTTTAGAACAGTTTGTTGAGCCCATTAGGGGATCAGCTGTGCTGGATTAGGTGTTGTGCAATGATCGGGAGATGATAAGGGAGCTTAAGGTTAAGGAACCCTTAGGGAACAGTGATCACAATATGATTGAGTTCACTTTGAGGTTTGAGAAAGAGAAACTAAATTCCAATGTGTTGGTATTTCAGTGGGATAAAGGAAATTACAATGGCATGAGAAGGGAACTGGCCAAAGTTGACTGGAAAGGAATATTAACAGGAAAGACAACAGAGCGGCAATGGCTGGAGTTTCTGCAAAAAATGAGGGAAGTGCAAGACAGATATATTCAAAATAAGAAGAAATTTTCGAATGGAAGAAGGACACTACCGTGGCTGACAAGACAAGCCAGAGCCAAAGTAAAAGCAAAAGAGAGGGCATACAAAGAAGCCAAAGCTAGTGGGAGGATAGAGGATTGGGATGCTTATAAAAACTTGCAGAAGGAAACTAAGAAGGTCATTAGGAAAGAAAAGATGAATTATGAAAGGAAGCTGGCGACTAATATCAAAGAAGATACAGAAAGCTTTTTTAAGTATATAAAAGGTAAAAGAAAGTTTAGGGTAGATATAGGACCAATAGAAAATGACGCTGGACATATTGTAATGAGAAACACAGAGGTAGCAGAGGAACTGAATGTGCATTTTGCATCAGTCTTCACAGTGGAAGACATCTGCAGTATACCGGACCTTCAAGCGTGTTAGGGAAGGGAAGTATGTACAGTGAAAGTTACAACTGAGAAGATGTTCAGGAAGCTTAGTGGTTAAGAAGGCATATGGTGCACCGGTCTTCATCAATCGTGGGATTGAGTTTAAGAGCCGAGAGGTAATGTTGCAGCTATATAGGGCCCTGGTCAGACCCCACCTGGAGTACTGTGCTCAACTCTGGTCGCCTCACTACAGGAAGGACGTGGAAACCATAGAAAGGGTGCAGAGGAGATTTACGAGGATATTGCCTGGATTGGGGAGCATGCTTTATGAGAATAGGTTGAGTGAACTCAGCCTGTTCTCCATGGAGCGACAGAGAATGAGAGGTGACCTGATAAAGGTGTACAAGATAGTGAGAGGCATTGAGCGTGTGGATAGTCAGAGGCTTTTTCCCAGGGCTGAAATAGCTAGCACGAGAGGACATAGTTTTAAGGTGCTTGGAAGTAGGTACAGAGGAGATGTCAGGGTTAAGTTTTTTATGCAGAGAGTGCTGAGTGCGTGGAATGGGCTGCTGGCGGCGGTGGTGGAGGTAGAAATGATAGGGTCTTTTTAGAGACTCCTGTATTGATACCTACAGCTTAAAAAAATTAGAGGGTTAAGGTAAGGACATGTTTGGCATGGCATTGTGGGCCAAAGGCCCTGTATTGTGTTGTAGGTTTTCTATGTTTCTATGTTTCTATGTCTGAGGGTGGATAAATCTCCTGGACCCGATGGAATGCACCTTCATGTTCTGAAGGAAGCAGCTGGAGAGACTGTGGAGGCATTAACCATGATCTTTCAAGAATTGATAGGTTCTGGCATTGTATCCGATGACTGGAAAATTGCAACTGTTACTCCACTATTTACAAATGGTGGGAGGCAGCAGAAAGGACCTGTTAGCCTGATAACAGTGGTTGAGCAGTTGTTGGAATCAATTGTTCGGGATGAGATTACGGGGTACTTGGAGGCGCATGACAAGATAGGGTTTCCTGAAAGAAAAATCCTGCCTGTCAAACTTCCTATAATTTTTTGAGGAAATTACTAGCAGGGTAGACAAAGGAGAAGTAGCAGATGTGGTGTACTTGGACTTTCAGAAGGCCTTTGACAAGGTGCCGCACATGAGGCTGCTTAGCAAGATAAGAGCCCACGGAATTACAGGGGAGTTACTAGCGTGGGTGGAGCATTGGCTGATCAGAAGAAAACAGAGAGTGGAATAAGGGGATGCTGATTATCAATGGAGTTCCACAGGGGTTGGTGTTAGGACCACTGCTTTTTATGATATATGTCAATGATTTGGACTATGGGATTAATAAATTTGTGGCTAAATTTGCCGATGATACAAAGATAGGTGGAGGAGTGGGTAGTATTTAGTAAACAGAGTGGCTGCAGAGAGACTTAGATAGTTTAGGGGAATGGGCAATGAAGTGGCAAATGAAATAAAATGTTGGAAGGTGTATGGTCATGAACTTTGGAGGAAGAAATAAACAGGTAGACTATTATTTAGATGGGGAGAGAATTCAAAACACAGAAATGCAGAGGGACATGGGAGTCCTTGTACAGGATACCCTAAAGGTTAACCTCCAGATTTAGTCAGTGGTGAAAAAGGCGAATGCAATGTTGGCATTCATTTCTAGAGTTATAGAATATAAGAGCAGGGATGTGATGTTGAGACTTTATAAGGCACTCGTGAGACCACACTTGGAGTATTGTGTGCAGTTTTGGGCTGCTTACTTTAGAAAAGATATACTGACATTGAAGAGGTTTCAGAGAAGATTCACGAGAATGATTCCAGGAATGAAAGGGTTACCGTATGAGGAACATCTGGCAGCTCTTGGGCTGTATTCCCTGGAGTTCAGGAGAATGAGGGGGGATCTCATAGAAGCATTCCAAATGCTAAAAGGCCTGAACAGATTAGATATGGCAAAGTTATTTCCCATGGTAGGGGAGTCTAGGACAGGAGGGCATGACTTCAGGATTGAAGGATGTCCAATTAGGACAGAGATGAGGAGAAATTACTTTGATTACTTGTGGGTATCACTGAGTCATGGCTGAAGGAAGGCCATAGTTGGGAGCTTAACATCAAAGGATATACTTTGTACTGGAAGGACAGGCAGGAAGGCATAGGCAGAGGTGTGGCTCTGTTGGTATGAGATGAAATTACATCTTCGAAAAAGGTGACATAGGGTCAGAGAATGTTGAATCTTTGTGGGTGGAGTTAAGAAGCTGCAAGGGTGAAAAAAAACATTATAGGAATCATATATAGTCCCTAAATAGTAGCCAAGATGTGGGTTGAGATTGCAAAAGGAGCTGGAAAAGGCAGGTAATAAGGGTAATGACACATTTATAATAGGGGACTTCAATATGTAAGAGGATTGTGAAAAATCGGGTTGGTGTCAGATCACAAGAGAGGGAATTTGATGAATGCCTATGAGATGGCTTTCTAGAGCAGCTTGTGCTTGAACCTACTTGGGGAAGGCTATCTTAGATGGGGTGTTGTGTAATAACCTACATCTTATAAGGGAGTTTAATGTAAGGGAACCCTTAGGAGACAGTGATTATAATATGATTGTATTCATCCTGCAATTTGAGAGGGAGAAGCATTAAGTCACATGTATCTGTATCGCAAGGGAATAAAGGGAATTACAGAGGCATGAGAGAGGAGCTTGTCCTGGTGGATTGGAGGAAGATACTGGCGAGGATGATGACAGAGCAAAAATGGCTGATGTTTCTGGGAATAGTTCACAGACACAGTATAGATATGTCCCACAGAGGAAGAAGTTCTCAAATAGCAAGGGTAGGCAACTGCGGCTGACAAGGGAAGTTAAGGACTGCCTAAAAGCCAAAGAAAGGGCATATAAGATAGCAAAAGTGACTGAGAAATTGGATAATTGGGAAGCTTTTAAAATCCAAAGAAAGGCAACTAAAAAATAAAAGGCGAAAAGATGAAATATGAGGTCAAACTAAAGGTGTTAGTCAAACTCAAAGGTCTTAAGGTGGATAAGTCACCTTGGTCAGATACACCACAACCCAGAGTCCTGAGAGAGATAATGGATGCATTGGTCATGATCTTTCAAGAATCACTTGATTCTGGCATCGTCTCGGAGGACTGGAAGATGGCAAATGTCATTCCACTCATTAAGAAGGAATGAAAGCAAAAGACAGGAAATTATAGGCCAGTTAGTTTAACCTCAGTGGGTAGGAAGTGTGGAGCCTATTATTAAAGATGAGGTTTTAGGGTACTTGGAGACTAATGATAAAATAAGTCAAAGTCAGCATGGCTTCTGTAAAGGGAAATTTTACCTGACAAATTTGTCAGAATTCTTTGAGGAAATAACAAGCAGGGTGGACAAAGGAAAGACAGTGGATGTCATTTACTTGGATTTTCAAAAGGCATTTGATAAGGTGCCACACATGAGTCTATTTAACAAGATAAGCTCCTGTGGCATTACAGGAAGGATACTGGCATGGATAGAGGAATGGCTGACAGGCAGGCGACAGTGAGTGGGGATAAAGGAGCCTTTTCTGGTTGGCTGCCATTGACTAGTGGTGCTCCTCAAGGATCAGTATTGGGACCGCTACTTTTTTACATTGTTTGTCAATGATTTGGATAATGGAATTAATGGCTTTGTGGCAAAGTTTGTGGATGATATGAAGGTAAGTGGAGGGGTAGGTAGTGCTGAGGAAGCAATGCATTTGCAGCAGGACTTAGACAAATTGGAAGAATGGGCAAAAAAATGGCAGATAGAATACAGTGTTGTGAAATGGATGATAATGAATTTTGGAAAAAGGAACAAAAATGCAGACTATATCTAAATGGGGAGAAAATTCAAACATCAGAAGTGCAGAGGGACTTACAAGTCCTCATGCAAGTCTCCCAGAAATTTAATGTACAAGTTAATTCTGTGGTAAAGAAGGCAAATGCAATGTTAGCATTTACTTCAAGGGGAATAGAATATAAAAACAAGAGATAATGCTGAGCCTTTATAAGACACTAGTCAGACGGCACTTGTAGTAGTGTCAATGGCTTTGGGTCTCAGAAAGGATGTTATCATTGGAGAGAGTCCGGAGGAGTTTCATGAGGATGATTGCTGGAATGAAAGAGTTAACATATGATGGGCATTTGGCAGCTTTGTGCCTGTACTCACAGCAGTTTAGAAGAAAGCATAGGGATCTCATTGAAACCTACTGAATAGTGAAAGGACTAGATAGGGTGGATGTAGAGAGGATGTTTCCTATGATGGGGGTATCCAGAACCAGAGGGCACAGCCTCAAAATTGTGGGATGACCTCTTATGAGAGAGGTAAGGAGGATTTTTTTTAGCCAGAGAATAGTGAATCTGTGGAATGCTCTGCCACAGACTGCAGTGGAGGCCAAGTCCGTGGGTATATTTAAGGCAGAAGTTGCTCGTTTCTTGATCAGTCAGGGCATCAAAGGATACGGCATGAAGGCAGGTCTATGGGGTTGAGTGCGATCCGGGATCAATCATAATGGAATAGTACAGCAGACTCGATGGGCTGAATGGCCTAATTTGTTCCTATGTCGTATGTTCGTGGTCTTCTACATGAAAATAACTGAGTACAAAAATTACCATTTGTTGAAATATGGAAGTTTTCACTTCTGCAACCACATTTGTTTTGAAAATTTCAAATTACTAAATTTCCGAGTGGAAGCAACACTCACAACACGCTGGAGGAACTCAGCAGGTCAGGCAGCATCCGTGGAAACGATGAGTCGACATTTCAGGCCGGAATTACTGGAAGTTGGAGGTTGGAGGAGCAACACCTCATATACCGTCTAGGTAGTCTCCAGCCACTTGGTATGAACATAGAATTCTCCAACTTCTGGTAATTCCCTCCCCCTCCCTTCCCCTCTCTCAGTTTCACTCTGCCCCCTCCCCCAGCTTCCTATCACCTCCCTCATGGTTCCACCTCCTTCTACTACCCATTGTTTTCCTGCCTATCACCTGCCTGCTTCCCCTCCCTGCTTCCCCTCCCCCACCCCTTTGTCTTTCAAATTACTGGTTTTTCAACTGAACCTACCAGCCTTCTACTTCCAACCCTCCCTCACCTTTTTTATAGGGCCTCTGCCCATTCCCTCTTCAGTCCTGACGAAGGGTTCCAGTCCGAAATGTCGACTCATCATTTCCACAGATGCTGCCCGACCTGCTGAGTTCCTCCAGCGTGTTGCGAATGTTGCCTTGATCCCAGCATCTGCAGATTATTTTGTGCTTACAGAGAGTAGAATGCCTGCCAGGGGTGATGGTAGAGGTGGGTTCATTAGGGATGTCTAGGGTTCTTAGATAAGCACATGGATGACAGAAAAATGGAGGACAATGTAGGAAGGAAGGGTTGGATGGATCATAGGCTAAGTTTAAAGGTGGGCTGAAAGGCCTATACTATGCTGTAATGTTTTATGTTCTATAAACTGCCCTTCCTTCAGGCAAATGACTAAACTCCTCTGTCCGCTTCACCTACACAACATGTTTCTGCATGGACCTTGATGACTGTGGATTTATTCCAGGTTATTCTGAAGCAAACGCAAACATAACATGCTTGATTGTGTGTGGTACTGTGCCTGTTACGTTGGCATATATAGAAATTGATGGACTCATACATACTTCAGACTACTTTGAGAAACTGAGCAATTATTGATTGCACAATGATTTGTTTTCCCTCAATACTCATAACTCTTTGGGCACATCTTCTCTACATCATCTCTAGTTCCAGAAGTACCTTTCAGTTTTCATGGTCTTCTAGGGAGTACTCACGGTATATAGTTCAATCATTTTTGCCCTGATATCTATGATATTGTGTCATATATGTGGTTCTATAGCCAATATAACTTTATTGATTACTTTTATGAATAGGTTAAGTCATATTTCTTCCATTAAAATTCCTTGTTCTTGTCCAGATTCATCATTAGTAATTTCACTACAATTCAATGTTTGCATGTCATCTGATTGTTTTTCCAATGTACAGTTCTTCATAATTGTATTCAATAGATTTTGCATTTAACTTTTAGATTCTCATTCTTTCAGTTCATATGGCAAATTGAAATTGAGTTACCGAGTGGCACCTGCAAGGAATGCCAGCTGTGGTGTTTAGAATAATTCTTGGAAGACTTAAAAGTTAAACTTTTCTTCAGTCACATAATTAAGGAATAAAATAGAAATGAGCTGAAATGAGCCAAAAACTGATTTTATTCTCGCTTCTCTTTTATATCATAATCTACTGATATAGGTCAGTAGCACACAATTTGGGCAAGTTTTTTTTAGCACTGGTGAGTGGCAGAATCCTTCAACTAGTTGAAATGTTGCATGTCAATGTCATGTGTACAAATTTAAGTTAAATTGCATTTGGAGTGGGACTTGTGGGGCAATCAAGTCAGAAGTATTTTATCACATATGTAGACACGCTCAGAGATACCTTGGTGTGTGTGTGTGTGTGTGTGATCCTGCTCGCTCTCCTTTGCACATGCCCTTGCAATAAGCTGCATGTCTTTTGGATCAGAACTGGATAAGTTGCAGGATAAAGAATATACCAATATTTTGGATTTTTAAAATTTTAAAGATTAGCTTTATTTTCCACATGTATATTGAAACATTGAAACATATAGCGAAATGCATTGTTTTGTGTCAACAACCAACGCAGTCAGAGGATTGCACTGGGGTAGCCGACGAGTGTCACCACACTTCCAGCCCCAACATAGTGTTGTTTATCGCAAATAAAATGGCAGAGGTGTTTTAAGTTTAAGAGAAACCATAACAACTCCTTTATTGTCAACCAAATACCAAACATATAGTGTGGTAAAACCTTCACGTCATTACATCATCACGTCAGACCAGCTTCTTAAAGTGAATCCCAACTTAATGTTGGTGGTTCTGAATTATGCATATGTTTCCATCTCTTACATCAGCCTGCACAGACACCCCAGAATTCACTAAAATCGGCACTGTGAGCCTGAACAGAGCTCAGACGAACCACCTGGCTCGGGTCTTATGTTCCATGGGTGGGGGAACAGCAGGTGCCTCTGGTTCATCCAGAGGTGTTTTGACATACTCACGGTCATGTCGTGACACCAGGGGCATGGAAGCGGAATCCTCCAAATCTTGGTGGGCCAGCTTAAGGCGATCTACCAAACTACATTCAGGTTCACCCCTCCTATCTATGGTAAAAGTCTTTTCTCTTCGTTCCAAAATGTGGAACAGGTCTTAAGTAGGCCTAAGGGGGTGCACTCTAAGGCCATGCCACACAAACTTTAGTCAACCAGTCTATGTGAGGCCTTCCGGCCTGGATGCGAAAGGCTGTGAATGGAGTTAAAAACAGTCTGCCTCCAGTTTGTGGGCACTATGGGGCGATGGCGACATTTGAGACAATGCACAGGAGAGAAACCTTAGCTTCCCTGAACTTAATGTCAGCTAACCGCACGCCTCTGACTGCTATTTGGCAAACCTGGACCTCAGGATCAGTAGCTTGGTCGGTTGCCATGCTGCCATAGTCAGCCTGATGTGTATGGTCTCAACAACTGGCCGTGAGAGGCAATCAGCCACAGTATTATTTTGTCAGTCATGTAGGCCAGATGGCATTGCTGCCCTGCAGACCAAGGGTCTGATACTTTGGCCATCACATGCATGAGAGGTTTATGGTCAATGAGCGCTGTAAATGGCAACCCTCCAGTAGAAAATGAAAATGACGGACAGCCGGATAGAGACCAAAAAGCTTGCGGTTAAACATGCTGTACTTCCTTTCGGAGGGATGGAGCTGCCGGCTGAAGAAGGCAAGCTACTGCCACACACCTCCGAACAACTGTTTATGCACAGCAACCACAGCATTGTCTGAAGAGTCAGTAGTGATGGCTATTGGTGCATTGGGAAGGGGGTGTGCCAGTTGTGTTGTGTTGGAAACAGCTCACCTGGTGATATAAAATGCTCTGGTCATGTCCACTGACCAATTAAGCCCGTGATTACGGGTACTGACTTTAAGCACTCTATACGGGGGAGCATAGGTTCAGCAGATCATGGAATGAAGCGGTGATAGAAATTCACCATATCTAAAACTCTTCCAGTTTTTCAATAATGTGGGGTAGTGGGAAATCCATAATTGAAGCGACTTTTGATGGGAGGGGTTTTGCACCTTCTGCAGAGATGCAATGGCCAAGAAAGTCAATGATTAACATTTGGATGCACTAGCAACAAGTATGTCATGCAGATAAAGAAAAAGAAAATCTAAGTCCTTTCATACAGAGTCCATCAGTTGTTGGAGAGTCTGTGCTACATTTTTCAGCCCAAATGGCATGCACAAAAACTCAAAGAAGCCAAATAGGGCTATTACAGCCATTTGTTAGAGTGTCCCCCGAGTGCACAGGCACCTGATAGTAGCCCCTAATGAAGTCAAATTTTAGAAAAAATTAGCTTCCCTGCTAAATGTGCTAATAAGTCTTGGATGTGTGGGACCTGGTAACAATCGCGGGCGGTGACCTCATTAAGACGTCGGTAATTGCCACTTGAGAGGCAACCGCCATTGGAATTAGGGACCAGATGGAGGGGTGAAACCTATGGGCTATTTGACTAGTGTACAATATCAACCCTTTCCATGTTGGCAAAGTCAGCCTTTGCGGCTGCCAGCTTTTCTGTGTCCAGTCTATGCGCAGACATGGACTGGCGGGCCAGTTGTGGAAATGTGGTGCTCGACCCTTGTTTTGTGACTATAGTTGAGAATATGGGCTTTGAGAGGTTTAGGAATTTGCCCAGAAGTCAAGTAAACTCACATGCAGTGTCACTGACAGAGTCAGTGTGGGGAAGTTACTGAGGGAGAAGGGTAACAACCCAAAGTCCTTGACATCCATAAGCCGGTAATTTGTAAAATCAATTTATAATCCTTGGGTACATAGGAAATCTGTACTGAGAAGAGATCTAGCCACTTTAGCCAGAACGCAGTTCCATGTGTAATGTCGCTTACTGAAGCAGAGTGTCACCCGTTGTGACCCATAGGTATGGATCCTGCTGCTGCTGGCAGCCTCCAGTGAGGCTTCTTCGCTCTTTGCCTTCTCATCAATAGGCGATGCACACTCATTTCAGCACTCATGTCATATAAGAACCATCGCTCTGAAAGGGTCTACGTAATGAACAGTAGATGACCCTTGCATCTGGAACTCATGGTGTTCACAGACCTCTGATGTCCCGATGCACTGTCAAAGCTGCAAGACGGTCGGCACTTCCTAGTGTTTGTACCAGAGTGAGCGTGGTAAAAGCATCTACCCAGCAATGCCTGTTTCAAAGCCACAGGCGTGCACGTGTTGGGTGCTCTGCTGACTGGGCTTATTGAGGTAGAGAAAGGAGGAGGAATCACGGCCTGGCTGAGTGTAGTCTATCAGCCATTTTAGCAAGCTTCCTATAGTCATTCATGGGTATGTTAGCGAGGGCTATGCAAATTTCCTCAGGCATTTGCTGCATAAAGAGTTCTTTGAAAATTGAACAAGGATGGTGACTTCCCAGGAGAGACAGCATGTGCTCCATTAGCTCCGAAGGCCTAGCTAGCCTTCCCCAGGCTGGGCATGGAGAGCACCTGTTTGGTGTGGTCAGACTCTGATAATCCAGTAGTTTGTATGAGATGCGTTTTCAGCATGCAATATTTTTCATGTTCAAGCGGGTGTTCAAGCAGATTCACCACTCTCACTGCCCTGTAACTATGGAGTAATGCTACTATATAATACTATATACATCTGGTGTCATCCATGGAGATTTCTCACAGAACGAATTGAGCCTCAGCATGTACAAGCCAAGTGATGGCATTTTGCTCCCAAAACTCTGGCAGTTTCAATGCGACCACGTTTGCTCACATATTGACGTAACACTGGAATCGTCCTGGAGCATTGGGGTCACCAATGTAGGTCTTCATAAATAAAACAGCAGAGGCATTTTAAGTTTAAAGGAAACCATAACAATTCCTTTATTGTCACCCAAACACAGAACATAATGAGCAGCAAAAACTTTCACATCATCATGTCAGACCAGCCTCTTAAAGTGAACCCCAACTCAATGCCGGTGGTTGTGAATAATGCATATGTTTCCACCCCTTACATTGCCCTGCCTTGCCCAGAACTTACTAATCCTAATGTTTTGAACATGGGAGGAGACCAAAGCACTTGGGGAAGCTCACGTAGTCACAGGGAGAATGTACAGACAGCAGTGGGATTCGAACTCCAATTGGTGATCACTGGTGCTATAAAGCGATTGAGCTGACCATTAAGCTACACTATCTGTGCCACCCAGATTATTCTTTCTTGCTCGGCTGCTGTGTTAGAAGGAAAAATAATGAAAAAAAATTACTCCCCAGCATTGTGGGCATGTTATGTTGGCACCGGAAAGTGTGGCGACCCTTGTGGGCTGCTGCCAGCATGTTCTTGGCTGTGTTGATTGTTAATGCAAATGACAGATTTTTCTGTATGTTTTGATGTACACATGATAAATACATCCAGATGTGAATCTGAATTGAAGCTAAAAGTCGATTCAGTTGCAAAACAAAAAAAAACTTCAAATAAGTGGCTGATTCTGAAAG
This sequence comes from Mobula hypostoma, assembly GCF_963921235.1. Taxonomy (NCBI): domain Eukaryota; kingdom Metazoa; phylum Chordata; class Chondrichthyes; order Myliobatiformes; family Myliobatidae; genus Mobula; species Mobula hypostoma. The sequence goes on from NC_086097.1 coordinate 189,123,060, forward strand.
AAACAAAAGGCACTTCATTGGAAAGGAAGAAATGTCAGTGAATCAGACAGTAAGAAATCTATTTAATCCCCATAATTCTAAAGGTTTATTTAGCATTTCAATACTACACAGCTAATTATGGCATAGCTAAAAGGAATTACTACCATATATATAATTTAACATGTTTGGCCTGATTTTCCGCTGACTGATGAGTCATCAAGTTTCACAGCAGTATAACTGGCTGTTCAGCCCATCATAATGATCCTAACCATCATTCTTATCGATACTAATCCCAGTTGCCTGCATTAATTCCATATCTCTATGCCTTCATCATTCAAGTACCTGTTCAGATGCCTCTAAAATGCATTTACTGCTCCTGCCTCCATATATCAACTACTATTTGTGTGAAAATTTTTATCCTCCCCCCTCAATCCCTTTCATCTTAAAACTACGCTCTTTGGTTTTGAACACCCCTACCATGAAAAACTACCATGGGCTAACTACCTAATCAATGCCTTCCATAATTTGATATACCTGCCTGATCTTCCCAAGAACCACAGTGTTTCTTCTACTCCTGTCTGGGGGCCGGTCCTTTTTCCAAAGGGCCTTCTTACAGCTGATGAACCAGTCCCAACACAACACAAGGTGCATCACTGATTGAGAGCAAGTGACCATCCAGAATCCAAAAATAGTTCCGATGACCACTGAGTTTGCTCTCACCAGCTGACTGGCTGCCAAAAGCTCAGAATCAGGTTTAATATCACTGGTGTATGTCATGAAATGTGTTGCTTTGTGGCAGCAGTACATTGCAATACATTAAAATAATTTAAAATTATTATTAAAAATAACAAATAATTAAAAAAAAATTACTTAAATGACTTATGACTTATGCAAGAAGAGCAATAAAAAAAATAGTGAGGTAGTGGACATGGGTTCTTTGTCCATTTAGCTGTCACTAAGAGTGCACATTGATATAAATACAGTGTTTGAAGCAAAGACATGTGGTGTGAGTCATGTTGGCTGCAAATTGGGAACAAAATAACACATATCGTATACAGTGTGACCAGATCGTGATGTGAGCTGATGTGCAATGATGATCTAATACATCCCTATCTTTCTCTTTGGAACTCAACACTCCAAACAACCCTTGCACTTCCCTGCGCACAATCTTAAAGAAGTCAACAACAGGATGACCTGCCTGCCTGTGCAAGTTAATGAAAACATTATATACACACAATTGGTTGATGATTGATTTCTATTATCCATTGCCACCATTCTTACTGTATGGTGCTTTCCAGAATGGGGTGTAGCAGGTGCTAAAGGACATAATCCTGGTTTCAAGGCCTCCTGGCATGGTGAGTTTGTTAAATGAGGAGAGGTTAATCAGATTGGGTCTATACTTTCTTAGGTTTAGCAGCTCTAGGCCAGTGTATGCCTCTCAAAGTCTAACCCTACATCCCCATCCCGAGAAGTGGAAATGGGTAAGGGATCTGGTGAAGCTGTATAGGTCAATCCTCTGTGCAATGGGTATAATGGATTACAGAAACATTAATGAACTCCAACCATGCCATTGTCTTTGGACGATGGAGACTGCAGGTCATCAATGGCCTACGCTTCACTGGGAGCTAAGGGCCCGAGAAAAAAAAGGCCAGTATATAGTCAATTACCTCCTGTCCAAGTCCCATAGGATTGAGCATTATTCAGACAAAGAATAAATTAAGACCATACATCTATTTATTCTGTAGCCAATGCAGTCATTAAATGTTGGTTTTAAGATATATCATGTTTGGATTTACAGGACTGATTGGATTTCTCGCAACATAAATATTTCTAGAGCAGTTTCTTGCTTCATGAAGTTCTGATTTTGAATGTTTTCAGATCAAAAATTTAGCTGAGTGGTGCCACAACAACAACCTCTCACTCAATGCCAGCAAGACCATCTTTAAATTCCTTGGTTTTATCATTTCCGAGGATCTGTCCTGGGCCCAGCACCTAAGTACAATTATGAAGAAAGCACAGCAGCACCTCTAATTCCTTAGAAATTTGTGAAGGTTTGGCATGATGTAAAAATTTGACAAACGTCAATATGTATGTGATGGAGAGTATATTGACTGGTTGCATCATGTTCTGATATGGAAATACCAGTGCCTTTGAACAGAAAATCCCACAATAGGTAGTAAGTATAGCCCAGACCATCATGGGTAAAGCCCTCCCATCCATGGAGCACATCTACATGTAGCGCCATTGCAGGAAAGCTGCATCCATCATCAGTGACGCTCACCATTCAGTCCATGCTCTCTTGTTGCTGCTGCCATCAGGAAGAAGGAACAGGAGCCTCAGGACCGACACCACCAAGTTCAGGAACCGTTATTACCCCTCAACCAACAGGCTCTTGAACCAGTGGGGGTAACTTCACTCAATTTCACTCACCAAATCACTGAACCGTTCCTACAGCCTATGGATTCACTTTCAAGGATCTTTCATCTCATGTTCTCGATATTTATTGCTTTTTCTCTCTTTCGTATTTGCACAGTTTGTTGAGTTTTGCACATTAGTTGCTAGTTTGTCCTGTTTGGTGTGGTCTTTTATTGATTCTATTGTGTTTCTTGGATTTACTGAGTTTGCCCATAAGAAAATGAATATCAGGGTTGTATATGGTGACATGTATGTATGTTGATAAATTTATGTTGAACTTTGAAATCCAGTGCTCTGATGGCATCAAGGTATATTTGCCAAGCAATGGTTACTGGAGAGAGATTTGGAATGTTATCCTAGATGTTTTTGTACTCCAGCTATTAAAGTTAATTGTAGCGTACATGTACTGTCTGGCTCAGATCTACTAACAGTACAAAATAAAAACTGAACTTTTACCATCTGCCTGGCTCAGCTCTTCATTAGAAAAATATGCAACATGAAAGAGAAATCTGTCTTTTAGCTATTCATCTTAGTTGCACCCTAACACAGTTTCTACACAGTTGTCACAGTTCCGATCGTTAATTCCCCATTTTCTCCTAAATCCTTTGATTGTGCAATGGTTCTGACTGTTGATTCCCCATTTTCTCCTAATTTCCTTTGATGGCGACACACCTGGTTTTCATTGAGACCTGCAGCATAAGAACCCCGGCTTTGCACCCACTAATTGCCAGATCGTTGGTTTTGCCAGTGTGGTAACTAACATTTCCCAGCCGCTTAGGATTGTGTGTTCTAAGTTTTGCTTCAGTACTGAGATTTACCTGTGAAACTCAGTCTCTCCGTGTCAAGGTAAGTATTCTAAGTTTTACTTCAGCACCGAGGTTTACCTGTGTAACTCCGTCTCTCCGTGCTAAGGAAAGTTTTGTCTGTTGCTTTCCTTTCTACACTCCATGTCAAGATAGGTTCTGCTTGCCTCCTGCTTTCCTGTACTCCCTCCTGTTTGCCGTTCAATGTTCACGCCCGCGTCTGCATCCTAACTCAGTCTCCGTGCCTATGCCCCGTGTTTGGATTCGCCTCACTCGTTGCAACAGGATGTTATCTTTCAAGTCTTTTTTAAAATTATTATTATTCAAAAAAATAACACGAATACATCGAAGTAAACAACACTTACAATGTCTCAAGGAAAAAAAAACATTATTTTAAAGATTGAAAATTTTTGTGATAATAAAAAAAAACCCTACTAAGCAGAAAGGTGGGGAGAAAAAAACCATTAGGTGTACAACCCTGGAGCCATGCGTCATACAAAAAGCTTCTAAAGATAAACATCAAACCGCCAGCAAGAGGAAAAAAATATACCAGAAATTTACAATTAGGTCGTGGAGGAAATCTATCAATTAACTCAAATGATAGTAACAAGAAAATGAACCCCATCTTTTCTCAAAATCAAACATAGGTTCAAAGGTTCGACTTTCTCCAAACTAAGACATAGCATCACTTGAGAGAACCATTGTGACAAAGTGGGAGCTGATGTATCCTTCCACTTCAACAAAATGGCCCTCCTAGCTATCAATGTAACAAATGCAATAACATGTTGGTCAGATGCAACAGGATGTTATCATAATGAACTGTCTGATGTGAAAGGTTGGCTCAGTTACTGAGTTACATAATTACAAGTCACAATCAGACTCATTCATCCGATTACAAAGCACACTGAACTCACAGAACAGAGGGACAACAGAGTCCCTTCCAAATAACTAAATAAATTATTCTTAGTACAGGTTTGAAAGACTGATAACAAAACCTTTAAACTGGAAAGAGATCTCAGGGATGTTGACAGGAAAACTATGAAATAAAATTTGTGTTCAAGGCACATTGATTTCTCTTACCTTCACAGTAGTGAAAAAATTGCGCACATAAACAGTGGAATTCTCAAATCTTTAGCAAGGTAAAGCATGCTGATTCAACAAGTCCATTATAAAATGACATGCAAGGAAATGATGCGCTGAACGGCCTCCTTCTGTGCCATAATAATAAGTAAACTCAAGCTTGCCTTAGGGGTGTTACTGTCAATGCAATAGAGGGGAAGGAAAATGCTAAGGATTTCCACATCTGCTTTTGATTCAGTGAGCCCCTGACAGAAATATCACTCATCTTCATCACTGATAGGAATCCACCCAGTGGTGGTACCCGTCAGATCAATAATTTGAGTCTTATCAACCCAGTGATAAACTCACATTATTGCATTTTGCATTTGATCCAATTTTATTTCAATTAATTCATTAACTATCAGATGAGATGAGGAGGGAGATTATCAATGAACTTCCTGCAAGATGTTCTTTTGCTGAACTCTGGCAAGATTTTAATTAACCCAGTTTCTATGGGTGTGCCAATTGATAATATATGGTCAGAGAAATTGCCATTACTGAAACCCAGTTGAGAGAGGGGAAGGAATGAATGATTAATGTACCAGGTTTTTGAAATTTTAGAAGAAATAGAGAAGGAGGTAAAATGGGGTAGGGGTGGGGGGGGTAGTTACACCTCTATCTGGAGAGAATATCAGAGCAGCCCTCAGGGAGATGTAATGGAGGGGTCAGACAGTGAGTCCATTTGTGTAGAACTCAGGAATAGGAAGGGTGCAATCACATTGATGGGATTATACTATAGACTCCCTCCCCAGTAGCTGCCAAGAATCAAATTAAGAAAATATGTAAAAATAATAGGGTTGTTGTCATGGGGGATTTCAACTTCCCTAATATAAACTGGGACTTTCTTATTGCAAGAGGTTTAGATGGGGCAGAATTTGTTAAGTACCCAGGAAGGTTTCTTAATCAATCTGTGCATGGTCCAATGACAGAAGGGGCCATATTAGACCTGGTGTTGGGTAATGAGCCTGGCCAGATGACTGACCCTTGATGGGTGAGAAGTCAGAAAACAGTGACCACAACTCTTTAACTTTCAGGATAGCTATAGATAAGGATAGGTAAGGTCCTTGCGGGAGAGTTTTAAATTGGTGTAGGGCAAATTATGAGGGCATTAGGCAGGAACTAAGAGGAGTTAACTGCGAACACCTTTTCTCTGGCATGTTCACATCAGTTTTGCAGGGGGTGTTTAAAGATCAATTTTACAGAGTACAGGAAATATATGTTTCCGTTAGAAGGAAGGACAGAGGTGGAAAGATAAGAGAACATTGTATGTCCAGAGGGGTGATGAATTTAGTCAAGAAAAAAAAGGAAAAATATGTAAAGCTTCCGAAGTAAAGATCAAACAAAGCACGTGAAACTTACAAAGAAGCCAGAAACAAACTGAAGAAGGGAACTAGGAAAGCCAGGAGGGACCATGGAAAGTCAATAGACAATAGACAATAGGTGCAGGAGCAGGCTATTCGGCCCTTCGAGCCAGCACCACCATACACTGTGATCATGGCTGATCATCCACAATCAGTATCCAGTTCCTGCCTTATCCCCATAACCTTTGATTCCGCTATCTTTAAGAGCTCTATCCATCTCTTTCTTGAAAGCATCCAGAGACTTGGCCTCCACTGCCTTCTGGGGCAGAGCATTCCATATATCCACCACTCTCTGGGTGAAAAAGTTTTTCCTCAACTCCATTCTAAATGGCCTACCCCTTATTCTTAAACTGTGGCCTCTGGTTCTGGATTCACCCGTCAGCGGGAACATGTTTCCTGCATCTAGCGTCTCCAATCCCTTATATGTTTCAATAAGATCCCCTCTCAGCCTTCTAAATTCCAGAGTATACAAGCCCAGTTGCTCCAATCTTTCGACATATGACAGTCCCGCCATCCCGGGAATTAACCTTGTGAACCTATGCTGCAAACCCTCAATAGCAAGATTCTCCTTCCTCAAATTTGGAGACCAAAACTGCACACAGTACTCCAGGTGTGGTCTCACCAGGGCCCTGTACAGCTGCAGAAGGACCTCTTTGCTCTTATACTCAATTCCCCTTGTTATGAAGGCCAGCATGCCATTAGCTTTCTCCACTGCCTGCTGTATTTGCATGCTTGCTTTCAGTGACTGATGTACAAGAACACCTAGATCTCGTTGTACTTCCCCTTTTCCCAACTTGACTCCATTTAGATAATAGTCTGCCTTCCTGTTCTTACCACTAAAATGGATAACCTCACATTTATCCACATTAAACTGCATCTGCCATGCATTTGCCCACTCAGCCAGCCTGTCCAAGTCACCCTGCATTCTCATAACATCCTCCTCACATTTCACATTGCCACCCAGCTTTGTGTCATCGGCAAATTTGCTAATGTTACTTTTAATTCCCTCATCTAAATCATTAATATATATTGTAAACAGCTGCGGTCCCAGCACCGAACCCTGCGGTACCACACTGGTCACCACCTACCATTCCGAAAGGGAGCCGTTAATCGCTACTCTTTGTTTTCTGTCAGCCAGCCAATTTTCAATCCATGTCAGTACTCTGCCCCCAATACCATCTGCCCTAATTTTGCCCACTAATCTCCTATGTGGGACTTTATCAAAGGCTTTCTGAAAGTCCAGGTACACTACATCCACTGGCTCTCCCTTGTCCATTTTCATAGTTACATCCTCAAAAAATTCCAGAAGATTAATCAAGCACGATTTCCCCTTTGTAAATCCATGCTGACTCGGACCAATCCTGTTTCTGCTATCCAGATGTGTCGTAATTTCATCTTTTATAATTGACTCCAGCATCTTTCCCACCACCAACGTCAGGCTAACTGGTTTATAATTCTCTGTTTTCTCTCTTCCTCCCTTCTTGAAGAGAGGGACAACATTAGCCACCCTCCAATCCACAGGAACTGATTCTGAATCTATAGAACATTGGAAAATGATTACCAATGCATCCACGATTTCTAAAGCCACCTCCTTAAGTACCCTGGGATGCAGGCCATCAGGTCCCGGGGACTTATCAGCCTTCAGACCCAACAGTCTATCCAACACCATTTCCCGCCTAATATAAATTTCCTTCAGTTCATCCATTACCCTGGGTCCTTTGGCCACTATTATATCTGGGAGATTGTTTGTGTCTTCCCTAGTGAAGACAGATGCAAAGTACCTGTTCAACTCGTCTGCCATTTCCTTGTTCCCCATAATAAATTCACCCATTTCTGTCTCCAAAGGCCCAATTTTGGTCTTAACTATTTTTTTCCTTTTCACATCAGAAGCTTTTACTATCCTCCTTTATATTCTTGGCTAATTTACCTTCGTGCCTCATTTTTTCTCCGCATATTGCCTTTTTAGTTACCTTCTGTTGCTCTTTAAAAGTTTCCCAATCCTCTGGCTTCCCACTCGTCTTTGCTATGTTATACTTCTTCTCTTTATTTTTATACTGTCCATTACTTCCCTTGTCAGCCACGGCCTCCCCTTACTCCCCTTAAGATCTTTCTTCCTCTTTGGAAAGAACTGATCCTGCACCTTCCGCATTATTCCCAGAAACACTTGCCATTGCTGTTCCACTGTCATCCCTGCTAGGGTATTTTTCCATTGAACTTTGGCCAGCTCATCCCTCATAGCATCATTGTTCTCTTTGTTCAACTGACACTTCCGAGTTTCCCTTTTCCCTCTCAAACTGTAGATTAAAACTTAACATATTATGGTCACTACCTCCTAATGGTTCCTTTACCTCGAGGTCCCTGATCAAATCCGGTTCATTGCACAACACTAAATCTAGAATTGCGTTCTCTCTGGTAGGCTCCAGTACAAGCTGTTCTAAGAATCCATCTCGGAGGGACTCCACAAACTCCCTTTCTTGGGGTCCAGTACCAACCTGATTCCTCCAGTCTACCTGCATGTTGAAATCCCCCATAACAACTGTAGCATTACCTTTGTGACATGCCGATTTTAAATCTTGATTCAACTTAAACCCGACATCCAGACTACTGTTTGGGGGCCTGTAGATAACTCTCATTAGGGTCTTTCTACCCTTAGAATTTCTCAGTTCTATCCATACTGACTCTACATCTCCTGATTTTATGTCCCCCCTGGCAAGGGACTGAATATCATTTTTCACCAACAGAGCCACCCCACCCCCTCTGCCCATCAGTCTGTCCTTTTGATAGGACGTATACTCTTGAATATTCATTTGCCAAGCCCTGTCCACTTGAAGCCATGTCTCTGTTATTCCCACAACATCATATTTACCAATTTACAACTGTGCCCCAAGCTCTTCTACTTTATTTCCTATACTCCGTGCATTCATATATAATACTTTTAATTCATTACTCCCCTCACCTCCCACATCAATTTCTATTTCACTTGGCCATACTGTACGATCCCTTCTTGAGCTTTCTGCTCTGTTGATTCTGCTGTCATTCTTAACTTTTCTTATTCTCATTTTCCCTTTATCTCCATCCTTATGTTTCCAGTTCGTCCCTTCACCCAGACTACTTAGTTTAAACACACCCGTGTTGCAGAGGCAAACCTGCCTGCCAGAATGCTGGTGCCCTGCTTATTAAGGTGCAACTCATCCCTTTTGTACAATTCATCCTTACTCCAAAACATACCCCAGTGGTCCAAGAATACAAATCCTTGCTTCCTGCACCTGTTCCTCAGCCACACATTCAGTTCCATTATCTCCCTGTTCTTGCCCACTCCAGCACGAGGGACTGGAAGCAAACCGGAGATAACCAGCCTGGAAGTCCTGCTTTTCAGCCTTCTTCCGAGTTCTCTGAAGTCACGCTGTGGAATGTCTTTCCTCTTCTTCCCCACGTCATTTGTGCCGACATGCACCACCACTTCCGGATGTTCACCTTCACTCTTGAGGATTCCCTGCAATTGGTCCATGACATCCTGGATCCCGGCACCAGGGAGGCAACACATTATTCTTAAATCTCACCTGTTGCCTTTGAATATAAGATGAAGGTGAATCCTAAGGCATTCTATACATACATCAAAGAGCAAGAAAATAACTAGGGAGAGGGTGAGACCACTCAATGATATAGGGGGAAATATTTGCTTTGATGCAGAGAATGTGAGTGCAGTAGTTTGCTTCAGTATTTACCAAAGAAAAGGATATGGAGGACCAGGAGATTAGTACTGAGAGTATAAATATATTAGGGTGATTAGCGGTCCAGGAGGAGAAAGTCTTGGGTCTCCAAATGAGTACTAAGGTGGATAGTCTCCCAGGGCCTGATAGAATTTACCCCAAGTATTTGGAGTAATCATGAGATGAGATTGCTGGGGCCTTGACCACTATCTTCATGTCCTCTCTAGCCACACGCAATGTCTTGGAGGACTGGTGAGTGGCTAATATTTTACCTCTATTTAAGAAGGAAACAAGGGAAAATCCTGGGAACTATAGACTAGTGAGTCTCACGTCAGGTGTAGGGAAATTCCTGGAGAAAATTCTTAGAAATAGAATATATGAGTATTTAGAAACCCATGGCCTAATTAGGGAGGGAGAGCCAGCATAGCTTTGAGCGTGGCAGGTTGTGTCTAACCAACTTGATTGAGGTTTTTGACAAGGTGATGAGAGAGATTGATGAGGGTAGGGCAGTGTATGTTGTCTACATGGATTTTAGTGAAATGTTTGACAAAGTACCTCATGGGAGGCTAATCCAGAAGATTAAGCTGCATGGAGTCTGTGGCGAATTGGCTGTTTGGATTCCGAACTGGCTTGCGCATAGAGGACAGTGGGTAATGGGACTTATTCGAGCTCTCCAGTGTCATTAGTGGAGTTCCACAGGGATCTGTGCTGGGACCTCTGCTGTTTGAGATGTATATTAATGACCTGCATGAAAATGTAGATGGGTGTGTTCGTAAGTTTTTCAGGGTGATACCAAGATTGGTGGAGCTGTGGATAGTGTAGAACACTGGTAAAGAATAGAGCACAATATAGATAGATACAGAAAAGGACAGATAAATAGCAGAAGGAGTTTAACCCAGATACTGTAAATGTGAGGTTCTGCACCTTGGTAGGGCAAATGCAAAGAGACAGTACACTGTCTCCTTAACAGGGTTGTTAAGGGCAAGATCCTCAACAGTGTTGTTGAGCAAAGAGATCTTGGGATCCAAGTTCTTAGCACCTTGAAAGTGGCTATACAGGTCAATAAGGTGGTTATGAAGGCTTATGGAACGTTTGCTTTTATTAGTTGAGGCACTGAGTTCAAAAGTCAAGAAGTTATGTTGCAACTTCATAAAACTCTGATCCTGCCACACCTGGAATGTTGCTTACAGTTCAGGTCATCCCTCTAGAGGAAGAAAGTTGAGGCTTTGGAAAGGATGCAAAACAGTTTACTGGCTCGCTGCCTTGTTTGGAGAACATGTGCTATTACGTGAAGCTGGATAAACTTTGGTTGTTTTCTCTGGAGTGCCAGAGGCTAAGGGGAGATCTGATAGAGATTTATAAGATTATGAGAGGCATAGGGAGTTTTTGTTTCCCAGAGTTAAATGTCTAATACCAGATGGCATACATTGAAGGTGAGGGATAAATTTTTATTCAGAGTCATGGATGCCTGGAGTGCGCTGCCCGGTATGTTGGTAGAGGCAAACACATAGCGGCTTTTAACAGATTCTTGGATAGGCACATAGATATAAGGAAGGTGGAGGGATATGGACATTGTGTAGGTAGTGATTAGTGTTTGAGTGCTTTTGATTTGTTATTTAGCTGGTTCAGCACAACATTGTGGGCTGAATGGCTTGTTCTTCTGCTGTACTGTTCTACGTTCTACAAATGTGAACCGAATGTGCACCAATTATCAATCTGCATTCCCTCCAACGTGAACTAATAAATGAAAGTAAAATAAAGAGGCAAGCAAGTCAGGTTCTAATACATTTATTGCCACATGGCTTACCCAATACATACTGTTTAGACTCACACATGATTTAATTCAGAAAGGCATTGGCAAGCTGCCAATGCTCATACAACTACATCCTATAAAATATTTATCCTGGAAAGAAAAAAGCATATGTATCTCCAAAATCACAACAGCAAGTAATTAATTATTATCTGTAGCTGAGTGTCATTGTGAAATACTTTAAAAATGAAACGTACATCATGGTAATGTTAGATAATGGAAAGGAACATCACGTGCAGTGTTAAACAACCACAAAACCATCCACCCATGCACATTATTTCATTACTATTTCACTTTTTGATGTGCGCAGTAGGCGAACATCAATTGAACATTCAAGACCAGCATGGAATTCAGGATTTCACATTGCTTGCTGATCCCTCTACATCAGTAAAATTCAAAACTGTGCAATGAATTATACCTACTGTGGGCCGAGAACAAACGGCAGTACAATAAGTGATTCACTTGTGTTTTGTAATAAGGCTTTTCATTAGATGGCAATACTCTTCAGCTAAAAGCTGTGACAAATTGTTTTATTTAAGTAGTGAAGTTCTGAAAGTAGTAAGAGCATGATTTGAAATTTTATCATTTTTCATTCCTAATGAATGAAGTATTTGACAAATTACTCTAGAAGTCTTAAGCTGATTTCCATTCCCTTGTTTACTTCTCACTATATATAGTGGGTGTAGTGTCTGCCAGCTCCTGTAGTATGTGGTAATGTTTAAAAGCTTATGCATTGATCTTTTATGTGCCAGTCCATTGTGTATTAAAGTAGAGATTTTAATACCTAACTTAAAACTGAAGAGGTCAGCTTTCTATTCTATTGTTTAAGACAACAGTATGCTCTAAGTAATTTTTCTGATCCTTTCCCTCTGAGTTCAGCCAGAGCTGTCCCAGTGGACAAAACTAAAGATTTGGAACAAGTAAGAAAGACATTTGGCAATGCAATGTGAAAGGTGGGGTGTGTTTAAAAAAAACAGGGTGTTGGTAAATGAAAAAAAGCTCAATTTTCCTTATCTGATCTTTAAAACACTGCATCAAAGACCTGGATCTAACATATTGATTCTCCAGACAATAGCAACCTCTGAGCCTGTCCAGCTGGCTGAATTAAGTTCTGTCCTTGTTACCCCTGACTGCACTCTGGAGTTGCACACAGCACTTGGAAGGCCTCCTCTCTTTTAGTAGTTCAATGTAAGCACCTCCTGGAGCCTCCAAGTTATGCTTCAGTGCTGTCCATTTAAATAGAGACAAATTGCATCAGCGTGCCATGTACCAGAACATCATGCACATCTCGGAGCTGCAAAATGCAAAGGTCAAAATTTCTCAGCCCAATCAAACTGAAACCAGAGAAATCAAATTGACCTCTACCTTGCTGAGGCACAGCGACAACTCGCGGATACCTCCTCTTATTTACCCCTCCATCGTGACCCCACTAAAGAGCACCAGGCCATTGTCTCCCACACCATCACCGACTTTATCCGCTCAGGGGATCTCCCATCCACTGCTACCAAACTTATAGTTCCCACACCCCGCACTTCCCGTTTCTACCTCCTACCCAAGATCCACAAACCTGCCTGTCCTGGTAAACCTATTGTCTCAGCTTGCTCCTGCCCCACCAAACTCATTTCTGTATATCTCAACACGGTTTTATCCCCTACTGTTCAATCCCTTCCTACCTATGTTCGTGATAATTCTCACGCTCTGAAACTTTTTGATGACTTTAAGTTCCCTGGCCCCCACCACTTTATTTTCATCATGGATGTCCAGTTCCTTTATACTTCCATCTCCCATCAGGAAGGTCTCAAAGCTCTCCGCTTCTTTTTGGATTAGAGACCTAACCAGTTCCCCTCTACCACCTCTCTGCTCCGTCTAGCGGAATTAGTCTTTACTCTTAATAATTTCTCCATTGGCTCCTCCCACTTCCTCCAAACTAAAGGTGTAGCTATGGGCACCTGTATGGGTCCTAGCTATGCCTGCCTTTTTGTTGGCTTTGTAGAACAATCTATGTTCCAAACCTATTCTGGTATCTGTCCCCAACTTTTCCTTCACTACATAGACGACTGCATTGGTGCTGCTTCCTGCACGCATGCTGAGCTCGTTGACTTCATTAACTTTGCCTCCAACTTTCACCCTGCCCTCAAGTTTACCTGGTCCATTTCTGACACTTCCCTCCCCTTTCTAGATCTTTCTGTCTCTATCTCTGGAGACAGCTCACTTACTGATGTCCACTATAAGCCTACGGACTCTCACAGCTATCTGGACTATTCCTCTTCTCACCCTGTCTCTTGCAAAAATGCCATCCCCTTCTCGCAATTCCTCCATCTCCGCCGCATCTGCTCTCAGGATGAGGCTTTTCATTCCAGGACGAGGGAGATGTCCTTCTTTTTTAAAGAAAGGGGCTTCCCTTCCTCCACCATCAACTCTGCTCGCAAACACGTCTCCCCCATTTCATGCACATCTGCTCTCACTCCATCCTCCCGCCACCCCATTAGGAATAGGGTTCCCCTTGTCCTAACCTACCATCCCACTAGCCTCTAGGTCCAATATATAATTCTCCGTAACTTCCGCCACCTCCAACGGGATCCCACCACTAAGCACATCTTTCCCTCCCCCCTCTCTCTGCTTTCCACAGGGATCGCTCCCTACGCGACTCCCTTGTCCATTCATCCCCCCCATCCCTCCCCACCGATCTCCCTCCTGGCACTTATCCTTGTAAGCGGAACAAGTGCTACACATGCCCTTACACTTCCTCCCTTACCACCATTCAGGGCCCCAGACTGTCCTTCCAGGTGAGGCGACACTTCACCTGTGAGTCGGCTGGGGTGATATACTGCGTCCGGTGCTCCCGATGTGGCCTTTTATATATTGGCAAGACCCGACGCAGACTGGGAGATCGTTTCACTGAACACCTATGCTCTGCCCGCCAGAGAAAGCAGGATCTCCCAGTGGCTACACATTTTAATTCCACGTCCCATTCCCATTCTGATATGTCTATCCACGGCCTCCTCTACTGTAAAGGTGAAGCCACATTCAGGTTGGAGGAACAACACCTTATATTCCATCTGGGTAGCCTCCAACCTGACGGCATGAACATTGACATCTCAAACTTCCGCTAATGCCGCACCTCCCCCTCGTACCCCATCTGTTATTTATTTATATACACACACACACACACACACTCTTTTTCTCTCTCTCCTTTTTCTCCCTCCGTCCCTCTCACTATACCCCTTGCCCATCCTCTGGGCTTTTTCCCCCCCTCCCCCTTTTCCTTCTCCCTGGGCCTCCTGTCCCATGATCCTCTCGTATCCCCTTTTGCCAATCACCTGTCCAGCTCTTGGCTCCATCCCTCCCCCTCCTGTCTTCTCCTGTCATTTTGGATCTCCCCCTCATCCTCCCACTTTCAAATCTCCACATTGGGAGCATAGGACACAATAGACGACCCCAGCAGATTCTCTGGTGACGTGTCGCTTTACCTGGAAGGACTGCTTGGGGGCCTGAATGGAGACGAGGGAGAAGGTGAATGGACGGGTGTAGCACTTAGGCCACTTGCAGGGATAAGTGCCGGGATGGAGATTAGTGTGTAGGCATGAATGGTCAAGGGAATCATGGTGGGAGTGATCCATGTGGAAAGCAGAAGTAAATATATACAGTCAGTCTTGACGAAGGGTCTCGGCCTGAAACGTCGACTGTGCCTCTTCCTAGAGATGCTGCCTGGCCTGCTGCGTTCACCAGCAACTTTGATATGTGCTGCTTGAATATACGTTTAGTGGTAGGATCCCTTTGGACATGTCAGAAGTTGCAAAGAATGATGTGTTAGATGCAGGGGCTCATGGGATGGTAGGTAAGGACAAGAGGAAATCTATACTGTTAAGATGGTGGGAAGATGGGGTGAGCGCAGGTGTTTGGGAAATGGAGGAGATGTGGATAGGGCAGTATCAATAGTGGAGGAACAAAATTCTGTAGAGGTCTTCAAAAGAAATGTAAACAAGATGGGCAAGACACTAACACAAGGATATGTGTCATATAGAAATTTAATATTTTCTTTTCTTTCAGTGAATTCCTGTGATTTGTCTGTCAACATGAGTTACTAAACAACAGATTCATAGCAACCAATTACAAGGGTCCAATTCAATGAATCAGCCAATACATGGCTTATAACAACCAACAGGTGAAAGAAGGTACAATCAGAAAATCAAAGATGGGAACACTGGGGCAGGTGGGCAGCCTTGGTGGTGGGGACATGATGGGGTGAAGTGGTGAGTTGTTGTGGTGGAAATGAGAAGAATGATTGCTTCATCAATCAAATTGTCATTAATGTAATTTTGTATTGGAAAGGAATTTTCAGAGAAAAGTTTAGCAACTTGTGGGGAAATAGTGGAAGGGATTGATCACCTGAACACAAAATATATTGGCTTCTGAGTAATCGTTGAGGTGCAGCTATCATCAGGCAGAAGGTACAGAAGCCTAGGTCTCACACCACCAGGCTCAAGAACAGCTACCTCCCTTCAAATATTCAGTTGCTGTTAAAAAGAAGCAAAACTCTAATCACTGGAGTTTAGCAGCACTATATCCACTTCAACCATGTTGGACTAAAATGGACTTTGTTTTGCTCTAATTGTGTCTTCTTGTAAAAATTGTGTGTAATTTATGTTTTTCTGATGTATATGAGCGCATGTGCCTATGTGATGCCACAAGTAAGTTTTTCTTTGTGCCTGTGCGTATAGCACGGCGGAGCACGGAAGCAATTAAGGGAGATCAGTCTCTATGAAAGTAGAACATATCATTGTCCCCAATCTTTTTCTTAATCTCACTGAAGACCAGTCTACAACGAGTTGGTGTCATTGACCCAACTTTTGTCAGCCCTTCTTGCCACAGTATTATATATCACCTCCAACAAAAATTGGCAGGAATGGAGCTAATTTTCTGAACTAATGGGAACCTGTTCAACACTCAGCAACTACACTCCAGAACTGAGGTTATGCAAATTTCAGTAGTCAAGATATAGTGTGCAGAGGATACTTGTATTTTCGTGCACTCAGGATGAGATCGAAGCCATTGATGATGCTTGTTTTGCAGCTTTTGAGTGACCAGTTCTTGCACTCAGAATGTGTGAGTGCACTCTGCCACTGAAGTAACTATGCTGTCCAGAGATGGTGCTCTAACGTGCTAGAACGGAGGCAAGGCACTCGATGTGTGTCAGAAAGTTGGGGCACATCTACTCCATAGTCAAACTGATCCCGCAGCATTCTGAAGTTCTGAAGGATTATTTTTTGCATTGATAATTTTTATATATATATCTCAATGGTTTTAAATCCTGATACCTGAGAGTCACTTTCCCAATCAGCTCAGCTAGTTGAGAATTTAATCACAATTGGCACCTGTTGATACTAAGGTAAATCTGAAAAACAATAAAGAAAGACTGAGCTCATGTTGGGATTTTCATGCACTCTGTGACCATAATCACAGCAACACACAGACACTGAACAATATTTGAGACTCACACTCAAAAGTCACTCCCTGAGGTCAGTAAAATGATTCCCCTGAAGCCTTAACAAAATAAAAATCACCATCATTCACTGACTCAAATATTTCAGTTTTTCTGGCAGGTTGTAGGTGCTTTGGAGTGGATTTCAAGCCATGTCAATTATTAGCATGGGTGGTGGACCTTTCTGCAGGCGGCCCATATAACAATTCACCTGCAATGTTAATGCTTTCTCTGCCACCTCAGCACCAGCTAACCCTGAATGGTCAGTGGCAAATTCTGGGGTAGGTAAATCGAACACAATTTGTACAAATATTTATATTTCTCTCAATGATCCCTCAATGAAAACTTTTTCCATTTTGTAAACGTGTATTCTCTTCTAGCATTGTTATCTCTCTTCCATCAAGGACTTCTGGAAAATCTGTGCCACCACAGTGTAGTCCCCCCCTTCTCTATTCAGGTGATTATAAACTAGTTGTGTTTGGTTGAAATCCTAACCGTTTCACTCTTTTAGGGACTGGCATTAAGTCAGAAGCAGAGGGTGCTTGGACATCAACAAAGGCATAAATGTATAATCTTTGAGCCTTTAGGGTGATTGAAGTTATAATGTGGGTCCAGAAAGGTAATTAATACTTTAAAAGTCACACTCCCTTTAACTTTCTTATCAAGCTTGCTTAGCTTGTGCATGCCAAGTTGAGTTCAAAAATTTCTCAAGTAAAATCAATACGTGGCATAGAAAAGAGGCACAGATCTGCCTGGAGTACCAGGAACATTCAGATAAAAAACCTTTTGGTTTGCATAAGTTAATATGCAACATGAAATGTAAATGGTATCCTATCATAAGTTAATAAGTTAGCTCTTTTGAGCAACTGTAGAAACAGAATTTTGTGCACGAAATTCATACACAGTTTATTTAAAATTTTACTTTGTTTAAGTTGTAAGATGTGCCTGGTTTCGCTATGACCATATCATATTTAAATAATGCTATACAACCATTAACCAAGGTGGAATATATGTACACAACTGCAGACCAAAAGAGGGTGTAAAATAGAAATCACTAACACCAAAAGGCCCTCAGGTAATTATCCAGAATCATGAAAATGATTCTGAATTTAGTCTTGACTTCCAGGAAAATTAGCCAAAGGTATTTGATTTGTTTTGGATGAGGAACATAGAAATGCTTGTATCAATGATGGGAAAATGTTAAGTTGATTGGTTGGTAAGGATTCTTCCTCTTAGATCAGTTATAGATAGATAGATACTTCATTGATCCCAATGAAAATTACAGTATCACAGTAGCATTACTAGTGCACAGATATACAAGTATACAAATATTAGAAGAGAAGTAAGAAAGAATAAAAAATAAGTTATCTCAAACAGTCTAACAGGAGGGGGTCATCACTTCCCCAGCTATAGGTTGACTCATTATGGAGCCTAATGGCCGGGGGTAAGAATGACTTCATATCTCTCTCTTTGGAACCGTACAGTTGTCTTAGTCTATTACTGAAAGTGCTCTTCTGTTCAGCTAAGGTGGCATGCAGAGGATGAGAAACATTGTCCAGAATTCCCAGGAATCTCCATAGGGTCCTTTGTTCTATCACAGCCTTCAGTGTGTCCAGTTTGATTCTTATGACAGAGCCAGCCTTTCTAATTGGTTTATTGAGCCTGTTGGCATCTCCTGTGTTGATGCCATTGCCCCAGCACACCACCACATAGAAGATTGTGCTGGCGACAACAGACTAGTAGAACATGCGAAGGAGAAACCCAAATACTCCAAAAGACTTCAGTCTCCTCAGGAAGTAGAGGTGACTCTGTCCCTTTTAGTACACAGTCTCTGTGTTGGTGCTCCACTCAAGTCTGTCATCCAGGTGCACCCCCAGGTACTTGTAGGTCCTCACCACATCCACATCCTCACCATCAATAGTTACAGCGAGCACTGCAGGCTTAGTCTTCCTAAAGTCCATCACCATCTCCTTTACCTTATTGATGTTGAGCTGCAGACGATTCAGCTTGCACCATTTCACAAAGTCCTCCACCACAGCCCTACATTCTCTGAGTCATCAGAGAAATTCTGCAGATGACATGACTCTAAAGTCCAAGGTATATAGGGTAAACGGGGAGGGAGCCAATACAGTCCCCTGTGGGGCCCAGTGCTGCTTATAATCTTGTCTGACACACAGCTCTGAAGCCGTACAAACTGTGGTTTGCCAGTCAGGTAGTCCATTATCCAGGATACAATGGAACGGAGCTTTTCCCCCAGCAATGAAGGCTGGATGTTATTGAAGGCACTTGAGAAATCAAAAAACATGATCCTCACAGTGCAGCCCTGCTTATTCAAATAGGAGTAGTCTCTGTTCAGCAGGGAGATGACAGCATCATCAAATCCAGTGTGCTCCTAGTAGGCAAACTGCGGGGGGTGGGGTGGGGCAAGGGCTGATCTGACCAGGTGTCGGAGGTGACCCAGGGCCAGCTTCTCTCAGGTCTTCATGATGTGTGAGGTCAGGGCCACTGGACGGTAGTCATTCAAGACTTTCATTTGGCCCTTCTTGGGTACTGGGGCCACACGTGATGTTTTCCACACAGTCAGGACCCTTTCCAGGCTGAGACTCAGATTGAAAATATGCTGGAGAACTCCAGACAGCTGCTCAGGACAGTCTTTCAGGACCTTATATAAGATCATGAGGGGTATAGACAGGATGAAAGCACGTACTCATGTTCCAAGCAGAGTGTGCTAAAAATAAGAGGGCATAGACTTAAGATCAGAGGTGAGAAATTTAAAAGGACATCAGAGGCAGCTTCCTCATGCAAAGAAATCTGCCAAAACAAAAGTAGACTTCTTTCCTCATAGTGATCAGATTTTGTCAAATACTTCTGTAAACACTTTTCATTAGGGGGTGGCACGGTAGTGTAATGGTTAGCACAACAGTTTACAGTACAACATACATCAAAGTTGCTGGTGAATGCAGCAGGCCAAGCAGCATCTATAGGAAGAGATGCAGTCGACGTTTCAGGCCGAGACCCTTCGTCAGGACTAACTGAAGGAAGAGTGAGTAAGGGATTTGAAAGTTGGAGGGGGAGGGGGAGATCCAAAATGATAGGAGAAGACAGGAGGGGGAGGGATAGAGCCGCGAGCTGGACAGGTGATTGGCAAAAGGGGATACGAGAGGATCATGGGACAGGAGGTCCGGGAAGAAAGACAAGGGGATGAGCAAGAGGTATATTCAGAGGGACAGAGGGAGAAAAAGGAGAGTGAGAGAAAGAATGTGTGCATAAAAATGAGTAACAGATGGGGTACGAGGGGGAGGTGGGGCCTTAGCGGAAGTTAGAGAAGTCAATGTTCATGCCATCAGGTTGGAGGCTACCCAGACGGAATATAAGGTGTTGTTCCTCCAACCTGAGTGTGGCTTCATCTCCACAGTAGAGGAGGCCATGGACAGACATGTCAGAATGGGAATGGGATGTGGAATTAAAATGTGTGGCCAATGGGAGATCCTGCTTTCTCTGGCGGACAGAGCGTAGATGTTCAGCAAAGCGGTCTCCCAGTCTGCGTCGGGTCTCACCAATATATAAAAGGCCACATCGGGAGCACCGGACGCAGTATATCACCCCAGTCGACTCACAGGTGAAGTGATGCCTCACCTGGAAGGACTGTTTGGGGCCCTGAATGGTGGTAAGGGAGGAAGTGTAAGGGCATGTGTAGCACTTGTTCCGCTTACACGGATAAGTGCCAGGAGGGAGATCAGTGGGGAGGGATGGGGGGGACGAATGGACAAGGGAGTTGTGTAGGGAGCGATCCCTGCGGAATGCAGGGGGGGGGGGAGGGAAAGATGTGCTTAGTGGTGGGATCCCCTTGGAGGTGGCGGAAGTTACGGAGAATAATATGTTGGACCCGGAGGCTGGTGGGGTGGTAGGTGAGGACCAGGGGAACCCTATTCCTAGTGGGGTGGTGGGAGGATGGAGTGAGAGCAGATGTACGTGAAATGGGGGAGATACATTTAAGAGCAGAGTTGATAGTGGAGGAAGGGAAGCCCCTTTCTTTAAAAAAGGAAGACATCTCCCTCGTCCTAGAATGAAAAGCCTCATCCTGAGAGCAGATGCGGCGGAGACGGAGGAATTGCGAGAAGGGGATGGCGTTTTTGCAAGAGACAGGGTGAGAAGAGGAATAGTCCAGATAGCTGTGAGAGTCAGTAGGCTTATAGTAGACATCAGTGGATAAGCTGTCTCCAGAGACAGAGACAGAAAGATCTAGAAAGGGGAGGGAGGTGTTGGAAATGGACCAGGTAAACTTGAGGGCAGGGTGAAAGTTGGAGGCAAAGTTAATAAAGTCAACGAGTACTGCATGCGTGCAGGAAGCAGCGCCAATGCAGTCGTCGATGTAGCGAAGGAAAAGTGGGGGACAGATACCAGAATAGGCATGGAACATAGATTGTTCCACAAACCCAACAAAAAGGCAGGCATCGCTAGGACCCATACGGGTGCCCATAGCTACACCTTTAGTTCGGAGGAAATGGGAGGAGCCAAAGGAGAAATTATTAAGAGTAAGGACTAATTCCGCTAGACGGAGCAGAGTGGTGGTAGAGGGGAACTGATTAGGTCTGGAATCCAAAAAGAAGCGTAGAGCTTTGAGACCTTCCTGATGGGGGATGGAAGTATATAAGGACTGGACATCCATGGTGAAAATAAAGCGGTGGGGGCCAGGGAACTTAAAATCATCGAAAAGTTTAAGAGCGTGAGAAGTGTCACGAACATAGGTCGGAAGGGATTGAACAAGGGGTGATAAAACAGTGTCGAGGTATGCAGAAATGAGTTCGGTGGGGCAGGAGCAAGCTGAGACAATAGGTCGGCCAGGACAGGCAGGTTTGTGGATCTTGGGTAGGAGATAGAAACGGGAAGTGCGGGGTGTGGGAACTATAAGGTTGGTAGCAGTGGATGGGAGATCCCCTGAGCGGATAAAGTTGGTGATGGTGTGGGAGACAATGGCCTGGTGCTCCTTAGTGGGGTCACGATCGAGGGGTAAATAAGAGGAGATATCCGCGAGTTGTCGCTGTGCCTCGGCAAGGTAGAGGTCAGTACGCCAGACTACAACAGCACCCCCCTTATCGGCGGATTTAATAATAAGGTTAGGATTAGTGCGGAGGGAGTGGAGAGCAGAGCGTTCCGAAGGAGTGAGGTTGGAATGGGGACAAGGTGCGGTGAAGTCGAGACGGTTGATGTCCCGTCGGCAGTTAGCAATAAAGAGATCCAGAGCAGGCAGAAGACCAGAGCGGGGCGTCCATGAAGAAGAGGAGGGTTGAAGATGGGAGAAGGGGTCATCGGTGGGGGTGGAAGAGTCCTTGCCGAAGAAGTAGGCTTGGAGACGGAGACGGCGGAAGAAAAGTTCCGCATCGTGGCGAACATGGAACTCGCTGAGGTGTGCGCGAAGGGGGACAAACGTGAGGCCCTTACTGAGAACAGAGCGTTCTGCCTCTGACAGTTGAAGGTCGGAGGGGATGGTAAAGACCCGGCACGGATGAGAGCTGGGATCAGAGGGGGGAGGGGGGAGGCTGGTGGTGTCAGTGGAGAGGGGAGGGTTGGGCTGAGAGGAAGATGGAGCCTCTGAGGGCCCAGGAGTTGACGGTGGGATCTGAGGAAGACGGGGCTGCGGAGTGGTGGTGGGGGAAGGGGAGACGGGAGTCACAACAGCAGCACATAAAGACCCGGCCTGGAGTTCAAGGCTGGAGTCGCAGTTGGTGGTTGCGCAATCGCTGTGAAGGTGTCCATGGTCGTTGCTGGAGTCCGGGTTTTGAATATGTCCTGAGGTGTTGGAGCCGCCGAGATCAATGGCAGGGGCCGCAATTTGAAGTTCATGCCTGCTAGCGTCAGGGCCGGCAGGCTCTGGAGTCCGTAGATGTAGGATCTTGCGATCTTTACAGTACAGTACAGTACAGGTGGTTTGGGTTCAATTCCCACAGCTGCCTCTAAGGAGTTTGTACGTTCTTCCCATAACCGCATGGGTTTCCTCTGGGTGCTCCAGTTTCCTCCCATATTCCAAAGACATACCGTTTGGTAGGTTAATTGGTCATCATAAATTGACCTATGATTAGGCTAGCATTAAAATTGGGGGATTGCTGGACAGTGCGGCTCAAAAGGTCAGAAGGGCCCAATCTGTGCTGTATATCAATAAACAAATACATTTGCCATTTTGTGTAGATTAGTTGAGGCCAAATTCTGCCTCATCCCATTTAAATCTACTTCATTATTAAACTTTGCTTCAGTTCTTATAATTTTCCCTGTAAAAGCTGAGGATATATTTTATCAATAGAATAAAATACTGCAATTATAATGATAATTTTAGTGTTGAATTTATCACAGGTAAACCCCACCCCCAACCGTTGAGCACATCTACTTGAATCGTTGCTGTATCCATCATCCATTATCAAAGATCCTCAACACCCAGGCCATGCTATAATGATAATTTTAGTGTTGAATTTTAGTGTGATATTTATATTACAAACATTACTTAAAGCCATATGTTTGAAAGCTGAACAATGTATTTATAAAAGAGCTTAGTGGGCACATGCCCAAAATACTGGAGCAAATTGTGATATAATTTCGACAGCTAGGAAATACAGTATACTCAGATAAAAATTGTGGTAATATGTGTCACAGCTATTGGAAAAGAAATCATGAGAAATATCCTATAACATTGTCTATGAATAATTCATGGATGCAATGTGGATCATGGCATAATCTGGTACAGTAACAGTTACATTATAACTCAAACCACATGCCATACAGTATATGACCTGATAATTATTTTATGACGAAGAATAAATACTGTTGATGACACCATGGAAAGAGCTTCTGCTCTTTGACATAATATTGTGGAATCTTTTATGACAGGTAAAAGCTGAAGAGGTTCAAAGTTCAAAGAAAAATTTATTATCACAGTACATAGATATCAGCACATGCAACTCTGGGATTCTTTTTCCTGTGGGCACACTCAGCAAATCTGTAGAAAAGTAACTGTAAACAGGATCAATGAACAATAAACTGTGAAAATGCAAATATAAATAAATAGCAAAAGATAACGAGAACATGAAATAACAAGATAAAGACTCCTTAAAGTGAGACTATCTGTTGTGAGAACACCAGAAATAGAATGAGTGTAGTTTTCCCCTCTTGTTCAAGAGCCTGATGAGTGGTTGTAACTGTTCTCGAACCTGGTAGTGTGAATCTTAAGGCACCTGTACCTTCTATCTGATGGAAGCAGCAAGAAAAGAGCATGGCCTGGGTGGTGAGGATCTTTAATGATGGATGCTGGTTCTCTACAGCAATGATTCAAGTAAATGTGCTCAATGGTTGGGCGGGGGTGTGGTTTACCTGTGATGTACTGTGTAGGATTTTCCACTCAAAGGCATTGGTGTTCCTATACCAGGCCTTAATGCAGGCAGTCAATGCACTTTCCACCACACATCTGTAGAAGTTTCCCAAGGTGTTTGATGACATGCAGGATCTCTGCACACTCCTGGGGAAGGAGAGATGCTGTCATGCTTCCTTTGCAATTATATTTGTATGATGGGCCCAGGATAGGTCCTCTGAGATAGTGACACTGAGGAATTTAAAGTTGCTGACCCTCTCCACCTCTGATCCTCTGATGAATGCTTGCTCATGGAATTCTGATTTCCCTGTCCTGAAGTCTACAATCAGTTCCTTGGTCTTGTTGACTTTCAATGTTATTACACCACTCAGCCAAATTTTCAAACTTGCTCCTGTATGCTGATTCATCACCACGTTTGATACGGCCCACAAATGTGGTGTCATCAGTAAACTTATAACAAACTTATAGGGTCTTCCTTAGAGCGTGATTCTCTTTCAGTACGGCATGGGAATAGTCGAGCCCCTATAGTGAAATGATCTCCTTCCTTCTTGGATACTTGCTGAAAAATAGAGTATTTGTTATAGAGTCACTGAATCATACAGAGTGGAAACAGGCCTTGTGACCACTGTTTGTCTCGGAAATCTCATTTTCCTGCATTCAGTCCAATGTGTTTTACTGCACACTTTCTCAAATCCCTTCTAAATCTCCTCTCCATTATATTAAACCTATGCTATGTCATTATGGAGTCAGTCATACAACACAGAAACAGGTCCTTTGACCCACCATGGTGACCACCAAATACTAATCTATCCGAATTCCAACTTCCAGCATTTGGCAATTGAAGTGTTTTTCTAAATAATTCATAAATATTGTGAAAGTCTCTGCCTTTTCTACCCTGTTAGGCAATGTGTCCCAGATTCCAACAATCCTGTAAGTGGAAAAAAATTCTTCCTCAGATCCCACTCCTTACCATAAACTTATGCCCTTGTTTTCAGACTTTCTGCTTCGGGGAAAGGAGTTTTATGATCCACCCCTACCATAATTTTGTATACTTCTTTGAAGTTCCACCCCTTCCATTCCAAGGAAAACAAGTCTACATATCCTGTCTCCCCTCATGACTGAAAACTCCATCTCAAGTAATGTTCTAGTGAACCTCCTCTCTGGTGCAATCACGTCCTTCCTATAGTGTGGCAACCAGGAGCACATAGTAATCTAACTGTGGCCAAGCCAATATTTTATAAAGTTGTACAATAAGCTACCTTCTCTAATATACTGTTAATGAAGGCAATTATTCCATACATCATATTGTTATAGACAATCGCTGAGGGGAAATTTTTCTAACCTTCTAAATATATTGGTTGAAAACTTTGACAAATATGAGTAGGTTTGAACAATCTTAATAATGAATCCATTGTTTTATAGTGTTAACTATATTAGAATTTGTGAAAATGATTTTCTATAGCTTAGCATTAGAAACTGAAAAAATTCATTAATGCATGCATGCATTTCTAAATGACAATAAACGAGGACTGAGTGTTCTCATAATCTAATCTAATCTAATATGCAGTGTATCATTCATTTTTTCAGGTTTTCATTATTCTCCTTCTACAATTAATATATACGATAAAATATAAGAACAAATCTCAAATAGGTAATTCAAATCTTGATAACCCACAGAGCAAAAAGAATAAGGAACTCTCTACAAAAGGCGGTAATTGAGACAAATACATTTAACAAGAAGGTAGATAAGCATTTGAGGAAAAGTTTATTCCGCTGGATGAGGCAGAATGGAAAGAGGATTGAATGGAAAATAGAATTAGTGGCAATCATTTTGACAAGGATTACTGCTTAAGTTCCTACAAGTTTTCTCTTCCTGGTTGCTTTGTACACTGCTTCATATTTCTAGATGCAGTGCCATAAGATCCAGTAATAATTTATTACTGGAACCATGTAAACCAGAAAGTAGTAATATCATACTCCACGTGTCATCTTTATTACAGATGTGTAACAATATTTTTTTAAAATGTGCTGTTGAAGTAGAATCTGAAACCTACAGATACATTCCAATCATCAGGATACTGTCGTCAAGCATTGCCTAATTATAATGTGCCAACAAGCTGTGTTTTCTGACAGCAGTTCTGCATTATGGCATTGATGAAAGACTGCAGTAGAAATTATTTTACTGCATTTTAATCTGTATCTCCCCACAAGCATAAGTTAAAGGCCTGTAAAAGATGGAATGTAATTTGCAGGGTCCTCAGAACAGTGTGGTTATGTTGTGTTTGACAGAGCTGTGGCTGTATCAGTTTCTGCCCGGCAGTAATCCCATTGCGTTGTTTACAGCTGCTAGCCAAGCAGTTGTGACCTCAATAGCCAACTCTTAAAGACACATATCGCATTACAAGCTGCACTCTTCCAGCCACTCGTGGTGTTAGCATTTAAGGATTAAATGCTGTAACAGTAGAAGGATGTTAGAAGAATGTGCCAAGGGTGGCCAAAGGGAATTTGACAGGTTGGCAAAGAACAGTACTCAAAGAAGGCAAGATCCTTGTCAAAGAGAGCTCAAGAACCCAGGGGTATCACCAGATGATGCTGGCAGGAGATTGCCAGGAGCTTACTGTAAGAAGTGATATGACGAGTGGTCAAAGAATCCCTTTTACCCAGTTCCCATAGACTGAAGTCTGCTGATGACACCACTGCCATTGGCTGAATCAAACAGTGACAAATCAGCATATAGGAGCGAGGTTGAAATTCTGGCTGAGTGGTGGCACAACAACAACCTTTCACTCAATGTCAGCAAGACCAAGGAGCTGATTATTGACTTTAGGGGGAGGAAAACAGAAGTCCATGAGCCAGTCCTCATATGAGGATCAAAGGTGAAAAGGGTCAGCCACTTTACATTCCTCAATGTTATCATTTCAGAGGATCTGTCCTGGGCAAGGCATGTAAGAAGAAAGCACGACAGCACCTATACTTCCTTAGAAGTTTGTGAAGATTCAGCATAACATCTAAAACTTTGACAAACTTCGATAGATGTATGTTGGAGAGTATGTTGACTGGTGGCATCACGACCTGAAATAGAAATACCAATGCCCTTGAATGAAAAATCCAGCCAAAAGTAGTGGATACAGCCTAGTCCATCATCGGTAAAGCCCTCCCCACCATTAAGTACTGTCATAGGAAAGGAGCATCCTTTATTAGCAACCCCCACCACCCTGGCCATGCTGTCTTCTCACTGCTGTCATCAGGAAGAAGGTACAAGAGCCTCAGGACACACGCTGGCAGGTTCAGGAACTGTCATCATCAGGACCTCAGTCATCAGGCTCTTGAACCTGGGGAAATTTTCACTCAACTTCCCTCACCTCATCACTAAAATGCTCCCACAACTGATGGACTCATTTTCAAGGACGCTTCATCTCATGTCCTCGAATTTGTTGCTTATTTATTTACTATCATTATTTCCTTTTTTCCTTTTGAACTTGTACAGTTAATTATCTTTGCACATCGGTTGTTTGTCTGCCCTCTTGGGTGTGGTCTTTCATTGATTCTGTCAGGTTTCTTGGATTTTCTAAATATGCCGAAAGAAACCGAATCTCGGGGTTGTATATGGTGACATCCATGCACTTTGATAATAAATTTACTTTGAACTTTGAAGAGGTGCATAAGATCTTCTCTTTCTAATTACTGAATTACTGCCACTTCCTAAATGCAGCACTGAATTGCAGTTGGATCAGCAGCAACAGCTAGAAATGATCCTGAAGTTCAGAAATTGAGTGTGCGTGACATTGACCTTGAACTTTGAGGACACTTAGGTAGCATTATTTGAGGTCACAGGTTATCACAGATGTCAGCGAAGACAAAGCATGCAGATTTTTTTACCATGTTCGCCCTTTATAGTTACATTTCAAGAGAAAGAGGGCTGCAGAGAACTGGTTGCTCTGTGACTGAATAAGAAGTCATGCTTGAGAAATACTTTGGGCACTGTACTACTTGTGATATCGTATGAAGGAGTTTTAAACTACAAGAGAACGATGCTTGTTCAAATGAAAAGTCAAATGTTAAATGTCTAAGACAGTCAGAGGTTGAAGGAATAGTATCCTACTTCAGGTTAAGTTGATTTTCAGCAGCACTGTATGTTTAGTTGTAAGAAATTTCTGGGCACCTATTTACATATTTTAGAATGATTCAAGAATGATTCAACAGTATAAAAGAGAAAATCTCTGATTACCAATGAACACTATTACCCAACCGGACAAAATTTTAAACTGTTTCATCAATTCTAATGTATAAGAATCAGAGTATCTCCAATGGATTTCCAATTTAGATCACCATTTGGACATTAATTACATTACCACAAGTCTCAAGCCAAACAGTTCTCTCAAATATAATCCGGTAAACTTGAGTTTATTTTAATCAATTAGAATTTGTGGCCTTAATGAGGCATCTCAGCCACCAAGTAGTAGCTTATGTTATAGTACTCCAGCTCTCATATTCCAGCATTTCTTCCTAAGAAAAAAAATCAGCAGGTACTTTAGAAATGAGTAAGAAATGCTTTGCCATTCCATAAAGTTGTTACATATTTAAAGAAGTAAAGCAATCTTAAAATAACAATGGGTGACACACGACTTTACTCACCAGTACTATCCCACTCTGTGTTACTATTATACATTCTCTTTTACTGTCGAAGTACAGCCAGCATATTTAATACCAACAACCAAATACTCATTTCCCTCTTGGTGCTGCTGAATGGCACCTTAAAATTATGAATATAAAATTAACTTGCACTTATATTGTACTCTTAACATAAATGAGAGCTTGGTAAGAGTAACAGAAAACTTTAGTTATGTGATAAATAGTGGAGAAAGATTTAAAAAGTGAAGGGAAATATGAGGAGAATTGAGGGCTGGTGTTATGACAATTAAAAACCATGGAAGAGACATTATATCATCTCAAACATGAGAAAATCTGCGGATGCTGGAAATTCAAGCAACACACACAAAATGCTGGCGGAACACAGCAGGCCAGGCAGCATCTATAGGAAGAAGTACAGTCGATGTTTCGGGTCCAGACACTTCATCAGGACTAATGGAAAAAAGAGATAGTAAGAGATTTGAAAGTGGGAAGGGGAGAGGGCGATCTGAAATGATAGGAGAAGACAGGAGGGGGAGGGATGGAGCCAAGAGCTGGGAAGTCGATTGGCAAAAGGGATACAAGGCTGGAGAATTCCACGTCCCATTCCCATTCCGATATGTCAATCCATGGGCTCCTCTACTGTTGAGATGAAGCCACACTCAGGTTGGAGGAACAACACCTTATATTCCATCTGGGTAGCCTCGAACCTGATGGCATGAACATTGATTACTCTAACTTCCGTTAATGCCCCTCTTCCCCTTCTTACCCCATCCCTAATTTATTTATTTATTTGTTTGTTTGTTTGTTTATTTATTTATTTATCTATTTTTCTCTCTTTCCCTTTCACAATAACTCCTTGCCTGTTCTCCATCTTCCTTTGGTGCTCCCCACCCCCTTTCTTTCTTCCAAGGCCTTCCGTCCCATGATACTCCCCCTTCTCCAGCCTTGTATCCCTTTTGCCAATCAACTTCCCAGCTCTTGGCTTCATCCTTCCCCCTCCTGTCTTCTCCTATCATTTCATGTCTCCTCCTCCCCCCCTCCCACTTTCAAATCTCTTACTATCTCTTTTTTCTGTTAGTCCTGACGAAGGGTCTCGACCCGAAATGTTGACTGTACTGTTGCCTGGCCTGCTGCGTTCCACCAGCATTTTGTGTGTGTTACATTATATCATCTCTTCACTCTCACCAAGCATCTCACATCTGAGACCTGAATTAAAATCAGCCTTGGGGCAGAACACCAAAGACAGGCTAAATATCTTAGATGATTTTCACCTTAATCTCCTTTTTATTGAATGTAGCCTGCTGAGGTTATTTTGGTACCAGAGGAACAGGAGTAAATTCGGTCTGAGTAATAAAATGGCTCAGCATGTTGCTGTATGTTTCCCTCCACAAATGGCTCACGAAGAAGATTGAATAATCTGGTGTGAATCACTTTTGTACAGTATTGTTTTTAGCAAGGTGTTGAAGAAGTTGGTGATATGTAGCATAATCAAAAAATACATAACCTTTGCCATGCAGAACAACTGTTTCCCTGACAGGATTCCAGTGGAACAGGAGCTGCATGTTGGCCTTCACAAGAACATCCTTTCAGGTGTTGTTATGTTAGTTTCTGCCCATGTCAGACATGCCCAACAGCATGGATGTGAATCAGGATGATAACTCCTGTGCTTTGAACCTTTTATCCAATGACTCTGAGTTCTCAGTTGTAGTTTCTGGGATAGCCTGGCCGCTTCTGAGGGACAGATCCTGAATCAGGTCAACATAGACAAAACAAATTTTTCCTGAAACCACATACCTTCCTTCTTCAGCTGATGAAGCAATCCTCACTCATGTTGAACTGCTCTTCCAAGGTAGATTATGAGTAGCTAGGGCAAGAAATGTACTCTAGTTGGGGTTTCAAGTTCATCACCAAGATTTGTTCTCACAAAGAGCAGGTCAGGCAGCATCCATGGAAGGAATTAGACAGATGGTGTTTTGGGTTTAGACCCTGCATCTGGACTGAAAGAACAAGAGAGAAAGCCAGTCTAAAAATGTGGAGGGAAGGGGTGGAGCAAGAGTTGGTAGGTGATGGGTAGATCCTGCTGAGGGGGAGTTGATAGGCAGATGGTGGGAAAGATGTCATA
The DNA here is from genome assembly GCF_963921235.1 of Mobula hypostoma. Classification (NCBI taxonomy): domain Eukaryota; kingdom Metazoa; phylum Chordata; class Chondrichthyes; order Myliobatiformes; family Myliobatidae; genus Mobula; species Mobula hypostoma. The sequence continues at coordinate 189,153,850 of NC_086097.1, forward strand.
AGCAGGGAAGTATCAGGTGGAAGGGAAATGGGGATGAAGATGATGGAATTGGGTAGGAGATGATTAGGGACCATGGAATAAAGAGATGGAAGTGGGGAGGCTAACCAGTTGGAGGAGTGTGTGGGTTGATGGTCAAATGACAATGAAGGAGGGGAAGCATGTAGAGTGATAGGGTCAGGTGTATCAAGTGGAGCGTGTAAATTCCAATGAGTACAATCCCAAAGCTGCCAAGCACTCCTCAAATGTTAACCCCCTCATTCCCGGAATCATCCTCATGAACCTCTGGACTCTCTCCAATGACAACAAATCCTTTCTGAGATATGGGACCCAAAGCTGTTGACAATATTCCAAGTGTAGCCTGACCAGTGTCTTATAAAGGCTCAGCATTATATCCTTTTTTTAATATTCTATTCCCCTTGGAATAAATGCCAACTTTGCATTTGCCTTTTTTACCACAGACTCAACCTGTAAATTAACCTTCTGGGAGCCTTGCATGAGGACTTCTAAGTCCCCCTGTAACTCTGATGTTTGAATCTTCTCCCCATTTAGATAATAGTCTGCACTATTGTTCCTTTTACCAAAATGCTTTATCATACATTTCCTAACACTGTATTCCATCTGCCACTTTTTTTGCCCATTCTTCCAATTTGTCTAAAGTCCCTCTGCAATCGCATTGCTTCCACATCACTACCTACCTCTCCACCTATGTTCGTTTCATCCACAAACTTTACCACAAAGCCATCAATTCCATTATCCAAATCATTGACAAACAATGTGAAAAGTAGCGGTCCCAATACTGACCCTTGAGGAATACCACTAGTTACTGGCAGCCAACCAGAAAAGGCCCCCTTTATTCCCATTCGCTGCCTCCTGGATCACTTCCAAAGATCAAAAGGTTGTTTCTGAGCAAGGTAAACACCCAACCAATATTCTTTGTCCAGCTTCTTCTCTTCAATTCTTATTGTAAAAGGGAAGCAATAATCAGTGTGGTTAAAAGGATAGCTTTGCAAACAACTGCACCATCTATTGAACACAGGATGCTGGCTGACAGCACCTGGTCTGTTTTCTCAAGAGTTGCAGTGTAAGACAATGCGTTTTTTTATTGGGCTAATTTCAAACTGGACAATGTGGCAAAGTTATTTAGTTCAAGAAAACTTGCTGACCAGATTCACACCAGATTATCACATCGAGTAAATGATTTGTCAATAGTTATAAAGTTTGTATGATTCAGAGCACTAATTGTCAGAACCTGAGAATTCCGTCTCCAGAAGCCTTTCAGACTGTTTGTGTAAAAGAAAGTATCTGAAACAATATCAAAAACATGCAAAGTCATCCAAGTAGCAGGAAAAAAACAGTATAAATGTAGAAAATATTCAGGCTAATTAGGAACGGTCATGGAACATCAAGAAGAAAAACAACAAGGAATCCATTCCTCTGCCTTCGATTTCTGCAATGGACAATTTATTTGTTTATCTGCAAGTCGTTGGTATGTCTTTTTAGATTATAAGAATTGTATTTGTGTTTTGGAATCTTTCGTATTTTAGAAATCATTTGAAATTTTGTAATCTCTTTTAAGATATAAAGTCTCTGAGTTTTCATATGCTTTAAGAATTTTGTCTGGATTAAAACGTGCATCACTAAAAATAAATGAACTGTGTTTAAACTACTTTGTTAGCTGGGTGTACCTCCTTCTTGGTAGGGAAGGGCTACCCACTGTTCAAATAGTGGGTATTGGCAGCTAATCTCACTGTAAAGGGAAAAAATGGGAAAGTAAAGTAGCTTTTGAAGAATAGGTGACTACAGTATAAACTCACTTCAGTGAGGTGCCCATAGCTATCTATATCGGATAGTGCTTAAGGTCTTCATGTGAGTTTAGAACTTGGCAGTCAACAAACCTAATACCACCATAGTAGTTCATATATCTATAAGTTTCCATCTTAAATACCTTCAATACTCTATAACTGTCTATGGTAGATAATTTTGAAGAATGAAATTGCTCGTCATCTCTTTATTCTGAAACAATGTACTTGGTTTAGGTACCTTCAGTAGGGCAAATGTCCTCTCTGCACACTCTCAATCAATACCTTCCAGAATTTAAAATATATTTCAAATAGATTAACTTTCATTTGTCTAAACCAACGGACACAGGCTCAACTTGTTCAGCTTTTCTTCAAACATCAGCCCCAAGAATCACAGGAATCAACCAAGTGAATTTTTTCCACGCTGCCTCCAATGAGAGTCTACACAGTGACCAAGCTCATCAGTTCCCTGTGAGGTTGTGTTAAAAATTCCCTACTCTTGCTGTCCGTACACTTGCAATAAAAAACATTTCATTTGCCTTCCTAATTGCATGCTGGATCAGCATGTCGACCCTATGCATGTCATGCACCAGGATGTCCAGATCCCATTACGTCACAAAATTCAAGTTAGTCAAACTGAACTTGAAAGCATTGATGCTGGACAAATTCACTCCAAGATACTCACTTGCAATGATATTTAATAATAGAACCTGACCGCAAATTTTCCAGAAAATACAGTCGATAACAGAACAGGGAAAGACTGTCCCACTCCTGATTCTTTTTTAAAATAGTTTATCATCTTTGACTTTGCAATCACCTTGTACAAGCCACTGACAGGTATTTACTTTCAGGTTCATGTGGTCAGAAAACATCTGTTGATGCTTCTCTCTTGCCTAGGAGAGCAGGAGAGGTTGCTTTGGTTAGAGCTTCAAATTCCCTAGCACTGTCCAATTAAGTTGTATATGTGAGACATATTTATGCTTACAACTGTCGTCTAAGGCTCACTGAAAATAAAAACCAGTAAATTTAACTATCATTGAATACGGGTTAATCTGTATTTGTTTCTGTTTTTAAATCTCTAAATGCTAAATCTTAAGTCATGTTGAGCACCTCTGAGATCTGTAGGTCCAATTCTCAAGCATATCAGTTTGGATTGCCTGGGTTTTAAATTTTCAGTGAAGATGAAGCTGACCATTGTAGATATATACTTCTGGTTAGGGCAAGTTACCTGACCATATATAGGGTGAGAGCTTGCAACAGATTATAGTCATTAACATACTTACTTGGAATAGAACTACTTATTTTTGAGATGGTAGAAAATTGATGCTATAATGTGAGCAAAAGGCAAACAGATGACGAGTATTTGGAAAATTGTTGTAAGAGAGTAGGATTAAAATTTTTTGACAATTACAAGAGAAGACTGAATTAAGCTGAGGACAGACCATAGGGTAGCATCCTATTTCCTCATTTCAGAGGCTGAAACACTACAAATTATGTTGATGCTTCAGTGCCATATTAAGTCTATAAAAGGGGAGTTTTCATCATATGATATATATTGTGTTCAGACAGATGTCCAAGCAGACCCACCACTCCTGTTGCTATGGAACTACTGAGTGATGCTACTACATAGTAATATCTGGTGTCATCCACAGAGATTTCTCGCAGCACAAATTGGGCCTCGGCTTGTACGAAACAAGTAATGCCTTTTTGCTCCCAAACCTCTGGCACTTTCAAAGCAATTGTGTTGGCTGAAATGTTGATTAACTGTGAAATCATCCAGAGGTCACCAATGTAGGTTTAGGTAAATAAAACGGCAGAGACATTTCAAATTTAAGGGAAACCCTAACAATTCCTTTATTGTCAACCAAACACCAAACGTAAAGCGCATAAAAAAAACTTAGCATCATTACATCATCATGTCAGACCAGCCTGTTAAAGTGAACCCTATCTCAATGCCAGTGGTTGTGAATTATGCATATGTTTCCACCCACTACATTACCCTACGGTAGAAAGGATGTCAAGACTTTGGAGAGCATGCAGAAGAGGTTTGCCAGGATGGTGCCTGGATTAGAGGGCATGTGCTACAATGAGAAGTTGGACAAACTTGGGTTGTTTTATACCACTGAATGTCCAATAGTGTTTAGAAAGCTTCCTGGAAGTAAATATTTGAATCCTGTTGTTCCATGTGCTTTGCTACTAAACTGATCTCTCTCCACATCAATACAATAAAAGCAAGGATGTAATACTGAAGCTTTAAAAGGCATCGGTCAGACCATACTTGAAGTATTGTGAGGAGTTTTGGGCTCCTTATCTGAGAAAAGATGTGCTGGCATTGGAGAGGAAGTTCTCGAGAATTATGCTGGGAATGAAAGGGCTCTGGGCCTGTAATTTAGAAGTACGGCGGGGGATCTTATTGAAACCTGTCGAACGTTGAAAGGCCTAAACAAAGTGAGTATGGAGTGAATGTTTCCTATAACAGGGACATCTAGGGCCAGAGGGCACAGCCTCAGAATACAAGAACGCCCTTTCAAACAGAGGTGACGAGGAATTTCCTTCAGTCAGAGGATCTGTGTAATTCATTGCCACAACTGTGGAGGCCAAGCCATTGGGTATATTTAAATCAGAGGGTGAGTAATTTCATGATTATTAAGAGAATCAAAGGTTACAGGGAGAAGGCAGGAGACTCCAGAGGGATATTAAATCAGCCCTAGTAAAGTAGATTCGATGGACCAAATGGCCTGATTCTGTTCCTATGCCTTATGGTCTTATGGTCAATATTACTTTTGTAGTGCCTCCAGCTATGTCATTGAATAACGGATGAAAAGTTCATTTTAATTTGAAAAACTGAATGTGATAAGAGAACAATTACTGTATGTTTTGCAACCTGTTTTTCAAATTGAGCGGTGATTTCAAGTAATCATGCTAGGACTGAAATAAACTTTAGAACAATACAATGAAGTGATAAATGAAAATCACAAAAACTGCAGATGCTGGCAATCTAAATCAGAAAATACCAAACAAGCTCAGCAAGTGAGGAAACATCTGTGGTAAAATAAGCAGACATCATTTTGGGTCTGTGAACCTTTTTCAGAAAGAGAAAATTGTAAACTAAACATATGTTACCCTGTTACAACTGTGCAGAGAGACAGCTAAAGTATTTGATGGTCATCTGTGTCAAACGAGAACAACATTGCTGTGAAGGTGTCATTATCAGTACAAATATTATATACACAAGAAATTCTACAGATGCTGGAAATCTAAAGCCACATGCACAAAAATGTTGGAGGAGCTCAGAAGGTCAGACAGATCTATGGAAATGAACAAACAGTTGACATTTTGGGACGAGACCCTTCATCAGTATCCAACTTCAAGATCACAAAACAAATCTTGTTTCGTAGCCTCATGTGTGGCTCCTTGTCAAAGGTGTTCTGGAAATCCAAGTACACAACATTTCCTTTGTCTAATCTGCTTGTTATTTCTTCAAAGAATACCAACAGATTCGTCAAGCAAGATTTTCGCTTAAGGAAACCGTGCTGACTTTGACCTATTTTTTCATGTGCCTCCAAGTACCCCGAAATCACATCTTTTACAATCAACTCCAACGTCTTCCCAACAACCGATGACAGGCTAACTGGTCTATAATTCCCTTTATTCTGCCTCTCTCCTTGCCTGATAAGTGGAGTGACGTTTGCAATTTTCCAGTCCTCCAAAACCATGCCAGACCTAATGTCCTTAAACACTCCCACCAGGTTGGCACAGGTTTTTACTTCCCTACCAGATACATTTTCAGGACCTGATATCTTGCAAGGTTTCACGTCTTGAAAGATGTTCTGATGTTGGACTCCAAGACAGAGATCACAGGGTATCTAGATGCTTCATGGATTTGCACACCTGTGGTTTTATTCTCCCTTTCAAACCATGCATAAAAGACATTGAGCTCATCTGAGAGCAAAGCATCACAGCCATTCATGATGTTAGGTTTTGCTTTGTGGGAAGTGATGGCCTGCAAACCCTGCCAGAGCTGATGCACATCCAATTCCATCTCTAACTTCAATTGGAATTGTTTATTCACTGTTAAAATAGCTTCTGTAGGTCATACCTGGACTTCTCATGTAGTTCTGGATCATCAGTCTTGAATGCCACAGATCTACTCCTTAGCAGACTACAAAGCTCCAGTTTTATCTATTGCTTTTGGATGGGGTATGTCTGATATGTTCTTGGAGGCACACGTTCATCCACTCGGGTCTGATGAAGTCGGTCACAACTATGGCATATTCATTCAGACTCGAAGGTGAAATCCTCATGGGGTTATGGGGAGAAAGCAGGAGAATTGGGCTAAGAAGGATAATAAATCAGCCATAATTGAATGAAAGAGCAGATTTGATGGACTGAATTCATAATCCTCCTCCCATGGTCTTTTGGTCTAAATTGATTGATCTCAGAGGGTAGTGAAGCTTTGGAATTCTATAACAAGAGGGTTGTGAAGGCTTGGATGCTGGATGTATTGAAGACTTGGGCTGATCATGTTTTAGATGAAGGATATGTAGTTAGTGCAGGGAACTGGCGCTGAAGTAAAACGCCAGTCATGTCAGCTCATTTTTCATTGTAGAATCGGTGTCTAGTCTGGACCTTAAATTTCATTCATTGTTTGAATTATTTAGTCCTAGTCATCAATTTTCACAGGAAGTAGTTTTAATGGAGATTACTGAACTTTGATAACTTCACAGCAGTGGCGGTGGACACATGAAAATTCTGTGCAGAGAAAGCAAATACAGGTAAGTAAATTGCATCCTTGGATTAGTATTCTCTATTAATAACTCCTTTTTCAGATTATTTAGGTTGTGCTTAATTTCAAATATTTCTTTAAAAAATCATATGTGGAGTCTTGTGGACAACTGGGATAATAAAATTGCTCATTTTAAAGTTGCAATGACCTTTACATTATAACTTCTTGAATTGAATATAATTCTTAGAGGGGTACAAATACAAAATTGTATATGAGCCACATTTGTTTCAGATATTGTGATTAGCTATGTGCTTTTCCCTAGACCTGCACTCTCCTGTGCTTTTGACTAGTTCCATATTTAGAGGATAGTTCACCAGTCCAAAGACAATAGACAGCATTTCTCTGGAGATTTTCCTGCTCACTGCTCTAACTTCACTGACAAATTCACAGCAGCAGAGCAGCTGCAACTCCAGGGAGGTGCCTGCCTTATTTGACAGGCAAAGTTAGACAATCCTTTCCACACATGAGCTGAAACTAAAGTAAATATTTAATGTAAAAGAGAAGTAACATAATGGGAAAGTCAACTAAACTCAACCTTAAACTCCGGGCTTCAGCTACTTTATCCTGGGGCACAATTAAAGTTCATGTTGACGAATCCTGAAGAGGGAAAGCACAAGCCATACACTTTTCTCTTGTGATTTTACTTAAATAAAGTAAGTAAAGTAGAGGCATCCGTTAGTCTTGCGAGACCATGGATCTGCGCCTGGAAAGTCTTCACTCTCCAGGGCGCAGGCCTGGGCAAGGTTGTATGGAAGACCAGCAGTTGCCCATGCTGCAAATCTCCCCTCTCCACGACACCAATGTTGTCCAAGGGAAGGGCATTAGGACCCATACAGCTTGGCACCAGTGTCTTTGCAGAGCAATGTGTGATTAAGTGCTTTGCTCAAGGACACAACACATTCCCTTGGCTGCGGCTTGAACTCACGACCTTCAGGTAGCTAGTCCAATGTCTTAACCACTTGGCCACGTGCCCACTTAAATACTGGCAAGACAAACGTACTGGCAAAGAAAATGAGATACAATGATAGAAAGTTTACGTTTGCACCAAGGATTTATCATTGTTTTTAGTGGTTGTCTTTCCTTAATGCAATTCTGTCCTATGCCTACATGCACCATTAAAGACAGGACAAATTGCATGGTGTAGTTTACTGTGACCATTTCAGACCAGGGCCTACTGCAGCATGATTCAGTAGTGTCAAAGTTCAAAGTTCAAAGTACACATGCTGTATGTCTCCATATACAACCCTGAAATTCAATTTCTTGCAGGCATATACAATAAATCCAAGAAATGCAATAGCATCAATCAAAGACTGTACCAAACAGGATGGACAAACAACCAATGTGCAAAAGAAAGCAAACTGTGCAAATACAAAACAGAAAATAAACAAATAAACAAGAAATAAATATCGAAACATGACATGAGGAGTCCTTGAAAGTGAGTCCATAAGTTGTAGGAAGGTCAGTGATGGGCGAGTGAAATTGAGTGTAGGTATCCACTCTGGTTCAAGAGCCTGATGGCTGAGGGGTAATAACTGTTCCCAAACCAGGTGGTGTGGATCCTGCACCTTCTTCCTGATGGAAGCAATGAGAAGAGATTGGGGCCTGGGTGGTAGTCCACCTTCTTTCGTATAGTCTGTAGTACTTGGGTGATAGATGGTGAGTGTGTTACTAGTTCTGAACGATCGGTAAGGAGACACTACCAACTGTCAGGAGCTCACTCGGTTTCTGGAATCCATGGACTGGAGCACTTGTATGCCCAGACATCAGAATTTTAGTAAGGAGTGGAATTAGGGCTTGACTGATAAGGGGGTTGGATCTCTAGGAGGTCTTGGGGCTAGTGAGCCAAGAAAAGCTATTTTAACTAAACTAAAGGGCCCTAACTAAGTCTGGCTCACAGAACTGCGAGCTCCTTAGAGAAATCCGTACAGAAGGAGGATGAAAGGAGACATGATAGAGGTGTACAAGATAATAAGAGGAATAGATAGAGTGGATAGCCAGTGCCTCTTCCCCAGGGCTCAATGCAAGAGGACATGGCTTTAAGGTAAGGGGTGGGAAGTTCAAGGGGGATATTAGAGGAAGGTTTTTTACTCAGAGAGTGGTTGGTGTGTGGAATGCACTGCCTGAGTCAGTGGTGGAGGCAGATATGCTCATGAAGTTTAAGAGACTACTAGACAGGTATATTGAGGAATTTAAGGTGGGGGCTTATATGGGAGGCAGGGTTTGAGTGTCGGCACAACATTGTGGGCCGAAGGGCCTGTACTGTGCTGTACTATTCTATGTTCTATGTTCTATGTAACTCACATTAGTGCAGAGGTAAGAGTCCTATTGAAATATGCTTACTTTAGAAATCACAAATGTCAGGCTCTTCCCAAAAGAATGAAAGCTAGATTTCTGTGCAATGCTTGGAAATGAGATAATTCTGTATGCAAGCTTTGAAGAAGTGACATCATTGGCTCAAGTTAATTAACAACTGGAATTGTCCAGTCAGATATCCACAGAGCCATAATTCAGCCAATGAAATGAATGCAATCAAATTCTGCTGCAGTAGTAAATAGTTTTTAGAATAATACCACTGGAAAAAAAGTGCAATGTGCTTGAATTTCTAGGGCTATGTCCCTTTCAGATTTTGAAGCTGGATGGAAGCTCCACAGCAAGAAAAACTATGCAATTAGTGGGAACAATACTACAGTGCACACTTTGGATGGAAGGAGATAAGGATCTACACAAAAAGAACAAAAGCTCCACACCCAAGATACCAGGAATACCACACTGCCCACAAATTTCTGCAGAAAAAAATCAGGAAACAAACATATATTCTATGAAAATTCAAATGGAGGTAAATAAGGAATTGGAAAAGCAAAATGTATCTTGGTTCATACAAATAGGGGAAACTGTATAAGAACAAAAGGATTTTAAACTTGAAAATCTATTAAACTATTGTGTATAATTCTTGGAAGTATATCATTCAGATGGCACTAAACCTATATAGATTGTGCAGAATAAATCAGCAATGTGCAGCTAGATAGAACAGATTGTGCATACGAGGAGAAATTTGAACTACAGGATAGATTGCACTAGATCAGAGAAGATTAAATTGAGCTTTAATAGGTCTTTAAAATTCTAAAATATTTGAAAGCGAAAGGCATTTCCTTCAGTTGAAGTGATAATAATAAATATTTGGCAATTTAACATTGTTGCTGAGAGAGAGATAAGAGTATTTTATCATAAACGGTTTGCCTTTGGGCTTGGTGTAGAGATGACTGATTGCTTACAAGGAAAGTGAAGATCTATTTAGAACCATGAGATATATCTTTGGTAGGAATATGCATTGTGGGATTGAACTTAAAACATCGGCAAAAAAAACTGGTCTCATCCTACGGGTGAAAACTGCTTCAATTGAAATATAAATCGAGTGATAGTGAATTAGCAGCCTATTTTATATACTCTAGTTCTTTCCTCTATTTTATTGAGATGTGAGCTATGGAAAATCTAACAAAGTCTATTTTGAATTAAAAAGCACATTATTTGTAATTGAAGAGAACTGGTGAAAATCACACAATTTAATTTCTGATCCCTTTACTTGGGGGACAATGAGAAATTGTCTCACAATTGTCTGTTACTCCCTCTTCAGTTCACAACAGGTTTCACTCTACACTGCAATAAGGGAACTACAATCAAAAATGAATGCCTACTAAAAAGCTTAACTCTTAAAAATCCATGGCTTTTTAATTTAAAATGTACTAGATCTGAGGGTCACATCTGTTATCTTAATATATAGGTTCCTTGGTACAAAAATAATTTGATTTATTAAAAAGCAAGTTATCAATAAAGTCATTTACACACATACTCATTACCACTCACCTGCTATTCACCAGGAAATAAGACATCAAATTGCATTCGACGTCCAAATCATCCCATTCAATGACTTGCAATTACCTACATTGAATGTGTCAAAGGTTGTGACTCTGCACCCACCGGAATCTCACTGAACTTGAACAGTGGCCAAGAAGTGAGAAAGTTGCTGCCCAGCAATGCTTCAATTCTGAATCTATGATCTGCTGATTTTTGTTATGAACAGAAATACCACGGAGCTGATTGTCTTGTACAAAGGATGGCAAGAAAGGTGCAGTTTGAAGAGTAGCACAGGTCTGCAAATACTGGCAGTGCCATACCTGTTATGGCTATAAGATCTCATCCACGTCTAACATGTGCATTCAGCAGGAATGAGCACTTGCTCAGCAAGTGTGATGGTGGAGGGGAAAACTGAAAAGCATTCATGCATTTTCCATTTTGTAAGTGATTGCAGTGATTGTTGACTACATTGTCTAGATGCATTAGTCATTCTCCTGAACAAGAAACTTCAGAACCTCCACAGGGCAGGCTTTTCCAAATCAGACTAGCCCAGTACCATTTATTGGAGAGATTATGTTTCCTTCTCATTGAGTTTTCCTATTTATTGGAGATCTGGACCAAATAGATTAGTATTTTTGAAAACATTATTGCTAGCATGACAGCCAGTTGCCTGAAGCAGATGAAAGGAGACTCCTGCCGAATTAGAGATAAGCAAAACTGCAAGACTCACGGATTTCCTACTGTCAAAAGTGGGTGATGGAAGACCATAATGATCTAGGACATTTCAGACATGGACATGATAGACTTTAGGACAGCAAAGATACAGACATTTTTTAAGCTGGCCTGTTTTTTTCTGGCTTTGCTGACTGGTCTTTAACCTCTTTAAGGTATCCTGTTCTTCCAAAATTGTATAGCGAGGCCTTGGCTGTCAAAATTCCATAAACAGCATTTATGGAGCATGTAAGACATCAAAGAACTTAACGTAAAACCAAGATGACAGCAGGTGAGCATGAGCAGGGATACAAGACTTAGGTTTCTGAAAAACAGTTTTAACTGCACAACCCAGGCCAGCACAAAGTGGGAGAAATCAGCTGTCAATGAACTTTCACACCTGCCAGAATTTCCATATCTAGAAATCTTAGTTGGATCCCATTTTCATTCTGAGCAGTTAGAGGTCACCAGGTAAATGATAAGACCATAAGACATAGGAGTAGAATTAGGCCATCTGGCCCATTGAGTCTGCTCCGTCATTCAATCATGGATGACCCTTTTTTTCTATATCCTCCTCAACCCCAGTTTCTGGCCCTCTCCCCGTAAACTTTGATGCCAGGTCCAATCAAGAACATAGCTGCACAGTGGCAAAAAATTCCGCAAATTTGCCACCCTTTGGCTAAAGAAATTTCTCCACATCACTAACAACAGGAATTCTGCAGATGCTGGAAATTCAAGCAACATACATCAAAGTTGCTGGTGAACGCAGCAGGCCAGGCAGCATCTATAGGAAGAGGTGCAGTCGACGTTTCAGGCCGAGACCCTTCGTCAGGACTAACTGAAGGAAGAGTGAGTAAGGGATTTGAAAGCTGGAGGGGGAGGGGGAGATGCAAAATGATAGGAGAAGACAGGAGGGGGAGGGATGGAGCCGAGAGCTGGACAGGTGATAGGCAGAAGGGGATACGAGAGGATCATGGGACAGGAGGTCCGGGAAGAAAGACGGGGGGGGGGGAGTGACCCAGAGGATGGGCAAGAGGTATATTCAGAGGGACAGAGGGAGAAAAAGGAGAGTGAGAGAAAGAATATGTGCATAAAAAAGAGTAACAGATGGGGTACGAGAGGGAGGTGGGGCCTAGCGGAAGTTAGAGAAGTCAATGTTCATGCCATCAGGTTGGAGGCTACCCATACGGAATATAAGGTGTTGTTCCTCCAACCTGAGTGTGGCTTCATCTTTACAGTAGAGGAGGCCGTGGATAGACATGTCAGAATGGGAATGGGATGTGGAATTAAAATGTGTGGCCACTGGGAGATCCTGCTTTCTCTGGCGGACAGAGCGTAGATGTTCAGCAAAGCGGTCTCCCAGTCTGCGTCGGGTCTCACCAATATATAAAAGGCCACATCGGGAGCACCGGACGCAGTATATCACCCCAGTCGACTCACAGGTGAAGTGATGCCTCACCTGGAAGGACTGTTTGGGGCCCTGAATGGTGGTAAGGGAGGAAGTGTAAGGGCATGTGTAGCACTTGTTCCGCTTACACGGATAAGTGCCAGGAGGGAGATCAGTGGGGAGGGATGGGGGGGACGAATGGACAAGGGAGTTGTGTAGGGAGCGATCCCTGCGGAATGCAGAGAGAGGGGGGGAGGGAAAGATATCCTTAGTGGTGGGATCCCGTTGGAGGTAGCGGAAGTTACGGAGAATAATATGTTGGACCCGGAGGCTGGTGGGGTGGTAGGTGAGGACCAGGGGAACCCTATTCCTAGTGGGGTGGTGGGAGGATGGAGTGAGAGCAGATGTACGTGAAATGGGGGAGATGCGTTTAAGAGCAGAGTTGATAGTGGAGGAAGGGAAGCCCCTTTCTTTAAAAAATGAAGACATCTCCCTCGTCCTAGAATGAGGGAGATGTCTTCATTTTTTAAAGAAAGGGGCTTCCCTTCCTCCACTATCAACTCTGCTCTTAAACGCATCTCCCCCATTTCACGTACATCTGCTCTCACTCCATCCTCCCACCACCGCACTAGGAATAGGGTTCCCCTGGTCCTCACCTACCACCCCACCAGCCTCCGGGTCCAACATATTATTCTCCGTAACTTCCGCCACCTCCAACGGGATCCCACCACTAAGGATATCTTTCCCTCCCCCCCTCTCTCTGCATTCCGCAGGGATCGCTCCCTACACAACTCCCTTGTCCATTCGTCCCCCCCATCCCTCCCCACTGATCTCCCTCCTGGCACTTATCCGTGTAAGCGGAACAAGTGCTACACATGCCCTTACACTTCCTCCCTTACCACCATTCAGGGCCCCAAACAGTCCTTCCAGGTGAGGCATCACTTCACCTGTGAGTCGACTGGGGTGATATACTGCGTCCGGTGCTCCCGATGTGGCCTTTTATATATTGGTGAGACCCGACGCAGACTGGGAGACTGCTTTGCTGAACATCTACGCTCTGTCCACCAGAGAAAGCAGGATCTCCCAGTGGCCACACATTTTAATTCCACATCCCATTCCCATTCTGACATGTCTATCCACGGCCTCCTCTACTGTAAAGATGAAGCCACACTCAGGTTGGAGGAACAACACCTTATATTCCGTATGGGTAGCCTCCAACCTGATGGCATGAACATTGACTTCTCTAACTTCCGCTAGGCCCCACCTCCCCCTCGTACCCCATCTGCTACTCTTTTTTATGCACACATTCTTTCTCTCACTCTCCTTTTTCTCCCTCTGTCCCTCTGAATATACCTCTTGCCCATCCTCTGGGTCACTCCCCCCCCCCCGTCTTTCTTCCCGGACCTCCTGTCCCATGATCCTCTCGTATCCCCTTCTGCCTATCACCTGTCCAGCTCTCGGCTCCATCCCTCCCCCTCCTGTCTTCTCCTATCATTTTGCATCTCCCCCTCCCCCTCCAGCTTTCAAATCCCTTACTCACTCTTCCTTCAGTTAGTCCTGACGAAGGGTCTCGGCCTGAAACGTCGACTGCGCCTCTTCCTATAGATGCTGCCTGGCCTGCTGCGTTCACCAGCAACTTTGATGTATGTTTCTCCACATCACTGTTTTGAAAGGGTGCCCCTCTATCCTGAGACTATACCGTCTTGTCCTAGACTCTCCCATCATAGGAAACATCCTTTCCACATCTACTCCATCTAGGCCTTTCAACATTTGAAAAGTTTCAATGAGATTCCCCCTTCATCCTTCTGAATTCCAGTGAGCACAGAGCCAGAGCCATCAAACATTATTCATATGATAACCCTTTCAATCCTGGAATCATCCTCTTGTTAACCACCTCTCTGGACCCTGCCAATGCCAGCACATCTTTTCTAAGATGAGGGGCCCAAAACTGGTCACAATACTCAAGTTGAGGCCTCACCAGTGCCTTATAAAGCCTCAACATCACATCCTTGCTCTTGTATTCTAGACATCATGAAATGAATGCTAACATAGCATTTACCTTCCTCACTACTGACTCAGCCTGCAAGTTAACCTTCAGGATGTTCTGTACAAGGACTCCCAGGTCCCTCTGCATCTCAGATTCCTGGATTTTCTCCCTGTTTTGAAAACAGTCCGCACATTTATTTCTACTTCCATAGTGCATGACCACGCATTTTCCAACATGATATTTCATTTGCCACTTTCTTGCCCATTCTCCTAATCTGTCTAAGTCCTTCTGCATCCTGCCTGTTTCCTCAACATTACCTGCCCCTCCAACTATCTTCGTATCATCTGCAAACTTGGCAACAAAGCCATCTACTCCATCATCTAAATCAACGATATACAGCATAAAAAGAAGTGGTCCCAACACCGACCCATGGCGAACACCATTAGTCACTGGCAGCCAACCAGACAAGGATCCTTTTATTCCCACTCACTGCCTCCTACCAATCAGCCAATGCTCTAACCATGTTTGTAACTTTCCTGTAATGGGCTACTATGGGCTCTTAACTTGGTAAAATGCCTCATGTGTGGCACCTTGTTAAAGGCCTTCTTAAGTTCCAAACACACAACATCCACTGCATCCCCTTTATCTATCCTACTTGTAATCTCTTCAAAGAATTCCAACAGGTTCATCAGGCGGGATTTTCCCTGAAGGAAACCATGCTAAATTTGTACCATCTTGTCCTGTGTCAACAAGTACTTCATCACCTCATCCTTAACAATTGACTGCTACATTTTCCCAACCACTGAGGTCAGGCTAAATGGTCTATAATTTCCTTTCTGCTGCCTTCTTCCTTTCTTACAGGATGATGACCTCAACATATATCTTGCACGTAGCCACTTGCACAAAAATGACGATGTAAATGCTACATGAGACAACCGTGGCTAACAAAACTCAAAGCCAAAGAGAGAGCATATAATGGAGCAAAAATTGACGAGGTGCCATACATGAGGCTGCTTATCAAGTTATGAGCCCATGGTATCACAGGAAAGATTCTATCATTGGTAAAACAGTGGCTGATTGGCGGGAGGCAAAGAGTGGAAATAAAGGGAGCCTTTTCTGGTTGGTGAACGGGGGTCTGTGTAGGGACCAATTCTTTTTATGTTATATATCAATGACTTGGATGTCAGAATCGATGTCCTTGTTGCAAAGTTTGCATACAATAAGATAGATGGACGGGCAGGTAGTTTTGAGGAAATAGATAGTCTATAGGAGGACTCAGACAGATTAGGAGAATGGGCAAAGAATTGGCAGATGGAATACAGTGTTCGGAAATGTATGATCATGCACTTTGATGGAATAAATGAAAGTGTTGACTATTCTCTAAATGGAGAGAAAATACAAAAAGCTGAGGTGCAAAGGGACTTGGGAGTCCTTGTCTATGATTCCCTAAAGGTTAATTTGCAGGTAGAGTCTGTGGTGAGGAAGGGAACTGCAATGTTAGCATTCATTTCAAGAAGATTAGAATAGAAAAGCAAGGACATAATGTTGAGATCTTATAAAGCACTGGTGAGGCCTCACTTGGAGTAATGTGAGCAGTTTTGGACCCCTTATCTTAGAAAGGATTTGCTGAAACTGGAGAGGGTTCAAAGGAGGATCACGAAAATGATACCAAAATTAAACAGCTTATCATATTGAAGAGTGTTTGACGGCTTTGGGCATGTATTCACTGGAATTTAGAAGATTGAGGGGTGACCTAATTGAAATCTATAGAATGGTGCCAGTCCTTGATAGAGTAGAATTTTTTAACCAATTGTAACTTCAAGGTACCCCATATTTAACTTAAATCAATGTGAATCTAAATAGATAGTAATGGAGATGTTTGATGCCCTGATTATTATCTTGAAAATTCTGAAGTTTCTAGAGTGGTTCCTATAAAATGTAAGGCAGAAAATATCACCCCACTCCTTCCCCTTTAAGGATTAAGTTAGACAAGAAAACTGTTATCCTGACAACAATGGTTAAGAAAATGTGGAACTGACAATAAAGATTAAAGTGTTAAGACTTGGAAATTAATAATATAATTAAACAGAGTCAACATAGACTTATGAAATTGAAATCATATTTGACTATTCTTTTGGAATTCTTCGAAGATGCATTTTGTATAGAGGATAAAGAATGGATGTGGTGTATTTGATAGACACATTAAAAAGTTATTGTTATGGAGAAACCGTTAACTTGTAATATCTAAATCTTCCACATAAATGTTAAAAGATGGCCTCTTAAAAATAAGACATTAATGAAAGAAACAAGAACTCCCTCTAAAACTCAGTATCAGATTATTTCAATGATATATCTACTTAATACAGTCAGCCTGACTCTGCTGTCAGCTGACTCGGAAAGCATCCAGTGAATCAGTGGATATTTATATGGAGATAATCCAAGAGCTGCTTGGAATCATGATGGCTCTCTAGAGACGGAAAGGCAGTCAAGTTGACATGTTCAGTCAATTGGTATTTCATCCACAATTGGAATCATTTATTTCCCCCACCACTGGCACAAAGTGGATGTATACCATCCACAAAGTACAAACGTTAGTATATTGCAGTTACTTATTGAGGCTGCTTTCCTGCCATCCCACAGTCTTCAATCTCCCACCACCAAAGAAGAGGCAGGCAGAGGGCACATTACTGTGTACAGATTCCTCTTCAAGGCACTTATTATCATTTGGAAATATAGTGTCAAACCTTTCTCGTTGCAGAGCCTAAATACAGCAGTGTCCATCCAACAACATTATTCAAGCTGCTTCACCTGAACAACTATAATAATTCAAGGCGACTCCGTACTTCCTTCCCCAGGACATTTGGGAATGGGCAATAAATAGACCTTGACAGCAATGCCCATAACTTGAATAACGAATGAACAACAAAAAAACAATAAATCTGTTTAAGAAATCTTGTCACCTCTCAATGTCAAGGTTAAATGTATCCCATTGTTGCAACTGTAGGAAATGATAAGTAAATATTTGTTCTGGAGCATGACTATCTACGCTAACAAATCAACAGTGATATGGGGGCTTAGAGACAGAATATATCATCATGGGTTAAAATCTGTGACGGAATTTCTTACTGACAAACAATGTGCCAAGCTTCCTAAGGATTCAGTTTGCACTTTTGACTGATGCTTTGTAGATAGTAGTAAGTAAGGGGTAGTCATTGGAAAGCACTTTGAGTGGCATGGACAAGTTGGGTCAAAGGGCTTGTTTTCATGTTGTAAAACTCTTGAGTTGCCTCAGGAAACCCAGCCTCTGGCTGTTCTTGCAGCTGCAGTTTTTATGTGACTGCTCATTGTTGACCCCCTTGGACGGTGGGGTAACTCTGTGAAGGCAATGGTGTTGAATGTCTAGCCTGGACAGTGGGGTGACTCTGTGAAGGCAATGGTGTTGAATGTCTAGCCTGGAAGGTGGGGTAACTCTGTGAAGGCAATGGTGATGAATGTCTAGCCTGGACAGTGGGGTGACTCTGTGAAGGCAATGGTGATGAATGTCTAGCCTGGACAGTGGGGTGACTCTGTGAAGGCAATGGTGTTGAATGTCTAGCCTGGAAGGTGGGGTAACTCTGTGAAGGCAATGGTGATGAATGTCTAGCCTGGAAGGTGGGGTAACTCTGTGAAGGCAATGGTGATGAATGTCTAGCCTGGACAGTGGGGTAACTCTGTGAAGGCAATGGTGATGAATGTCTAGCCTGGAAGGTGGGGTAACTCTATGAAGGCAATGGTGTTGAATGTCTAGCCTGGAAGGTGGGGTAACTCTGTGAAGGCAATGGTGATGAATGTCTAGCCTGGAAGGTGGGGTAACTCTGTGAAGGCAATGGTGATGAATGTCTAGCCTGGACAGTGGGGTGACTCTGTGAAGGCAATGGTGATGAATGTCTAGCCTGGACAGTGGGGTGACTCTGTGAAGGCAATGGTGTTGAATGTCTAGCCTGGAAGGTGGGGTAACTCTGTGAAGGCAATGGTGATGAATGTCTAGCCTGGAAGGTGGGGTAACTCTATGAAGGCAATGGTGTTGAATGTCTAGCCTGGACAGTGGGGTAACTCTGTGAAGGCAATGGTGATGAATGTCTAGCATGGAAGGTGGGGTAACTCTGTGAAGGCAATGGTGTTGAATGTCTAGCCTGGACAGTGGGGTAACTCTGTGAAGGCAATGGTGATGAATGTCTAGCCTGGAAGGTGGGGTAACTCTGTGAAGGCAATGGTGATGAATGTCTAGCCTGGAAGGTGGGGTAACTCTGTGAAGGCAATGGCGATGAATGTCTAGCCTGGATGGCCATTGCCTGGCACTTCTGTTAATTGAATACTATCTATGCATGAAATAGTCCACGTTTCCTTGAATGCAGCAAGAGGCTGCTAAATGTATTGAGGAGCTGCAAATGAAAGTGCATATCATTGAAAGATCAGTGAATATACCGACACTCAGTGGCGACTTTATTAGGTACCTCCTGCGCATAATAAAGTGGCCAATAAGTGCGTGTTCCTGGTCTTCTGCTGCTGTAGCCCATCCACTTTGACATTTTATGTATTCACAGATACTCTTCTGCACACCACTGTTGCAACACGTTGTTGTTTGATTTACTGGTGCCTTCCTGTCAGCTTGAACTTCTGACCCCTCTCATTAACAAGGCACTTTCGCCCTCAGAAATGCCACTCACTGGATGCTTTTCTCACTATTCTCTGTACACTCTACAGACTGTTTTGCATGAATATCCCAGATAGCAACAGTTTCTGACCACCCAAACCACCCTGTTTCATAGTCAAAGTCACTTAGATCACATTTCTTCCCCTTTCCAATGTTTGGTCTGCACAACAACAACCTCTTGAAATGTCTGCACTCTTTCATGCACTGAGTTGCTGCCACATGAATAGCTGATTAGATATTTGCATTAACAAGCAGCTGTACAGGTGTACTTAATAAGGTGGCCACAGAGAGTATTTTTGACCTTATGATGAAGGGAAGGTCATTGATAAAGCAGTCAAGCTAACATGGCCCTCAGTTTCATCCTCAGAGATTGTTTGTACAAAACTTTCAACCATGTCAATGTTAATAAATGTGTGAGGATTCTTTACTGAGAGCTCAAAATATATTACTCTAATGATTTATGACATCCCATTAATAAAACAAAGGGCGGATCAGTTTCAAATTAATTTACTCTGTATTCACCAAACTTACAATGACTCCACTACTGTTATGGATCAACTAATCAAAGACTTTGTTGATGGCATGTGATAAGCAGAAGCTGGACTAAAAACTTATTCCACCAAATGTACAGAAACAGAGGGGAAGGATATCAGAATCAGGTTTTTTTTTTAATCACTTGGGAAGGTTAGAGTATTCCTAGTATTAACTAACTAACTTTAAAACATCTAAATAGTTAAAGTCAGAAGTAAGAATAAGATGTGAGTAATCAGTGAAAGCAGTGGCAGGGGTGAATTTAAAAGATCAAAAGGCTTGGTTTGGGAATGGTTTTATGCAAAGAGAAGCTTTATCAAAAACTACTAAAGATTCATTCCACTGCTCCACCACAGTCCCCACTGATTGAAAAAATAAATAATAAACTGCTTGGTATCAACAGGGGTCAAAAGTGGGAACTAAAGAATTAAGCACCAAAAATCTACTTTTACCACATGGTGATAATTTAGTTCAAAGATAACAGCACAATGATATAGTGAAACATTAATTTACTTATTACAATGGCCTATAACTTATTGCATTGGTCAAAATAATTCTATGAATAAGCTCTTCAAAAACATTCAATATAATTAGCATTGTAAATCATCTTGCAGTCAACTCAAAAATACCTTCATATAAACTTGAATATATTCAGTGCTATAGCGTAATCTTCCGATAGATTGCTTTCAAGTCTTATTTAAACACAACTAATTGCTTTACATATTGCTAGGTGGCAAGGTTACAGGAACTTTATCATGGCAGCCACAGTCTCTAATGATCAAATTTACTTATTTGTGCTTGAGGATGGCTGCCGATTACACCTACTGTGCAAGGGAATAACCACTAGCTATTGTTTAGATTTGTTCAGGAAAGCAAGCTGCTGACTGTCTGCAAATCCCAAATCTTATTGGAAATTTCTTTGGACCACCCTGTTGTTCAGAGGCTGGGGAGGTCTGAAGTTGCTCTGCATGAGATCATCTGGTCCCGTGAACTGCAGGGTGCGGAACTTTGCCATCTGGAAAATTTGAAGATAAGAGTAAGTTTAAGTCTGCCATTGCACTACCTCAGTCCAAGCCTTTTCCATCAACATTCTTTCAATACAAAACAATCAAACGTTGCCACCATTACTTGACAATGTCAAAGTATATGCTCAAATTTACTTTCTGCTGCAATTAAACTTAAAAGCCACAGATTTAAGTCAAACACATGAGAATTCAATACTGGAGGCCTGTGACTAGTGGTATGCCATAGGGCTGAGTACCAAGTCCATTGTTATCATCTATGTCAATTATCTGGATGATAATGTGGTGAACTGAATCTGTAGATTTGTGGATGACATCAAAATTAGGGGTATTCTGATCAGTGAGCAAGGCTATCAAAGCTTGCTGCTTGATGTGGACCAGCAGAGAAAATGGGCTGAGAAATGGCAGATTGAATTTAATGCAGACAAATGTGAGATGTTGCATGTGTGGTAAACTATATATATATGTTGTAACTGGGTTACCTGTCTGGACACGCCCTTCTGCTGACTGCTCCTGTGGCTCCTTCCACAGAACCCTGAATAAAGGCGATTGCGCCATTGCTCCTCCTTCTCAGTTCAGGGGCAGATACTCAGCATGATGGAGGTCACATTTTACTGCTACTAAAAGCCTTTCAGTACTTACTCTACTTCTAGTCTTTTGAAGTTATTGATGGTGCATCAGTATGGTAGGACACTGAGGCGTGCGGTAAAACAAAGGGAACTGGGAATACAGATTTATAATTCCTCAAAAGTGGCATCACAAGTAGATAGAATTATAAAGAGCTTTTGGCACCTTGGCCTTCATAAATCAGGGCATTTAGTATCGGAATGTTATGTTGAAATTGTTCAAGACGTTGGTGAGGCTAGGTGTGCAATAATGTGTGCAGTTCAGCTCATTTATCTACAGGAAATTTACAAGCTGAAAGAATGCAGAGCAAATCTACCAGGGTGTCACTGGCTAAATGGCTCAGGACCTCTTTCCCTGGAGCACAGGTGGATATGGGGAGATTTTATTGAGGTATGCAAAATTGTGTGGGGTACAGACAAGGTGAATGCACGAGGGCTTTTTATCCCCTGAAGTTGTGTGAGAATAGAAATAGAGGTTTTAAGGGGGAAAGGTGAAATATTTGAGGTGAATATGAGGGGGAGCTTCTTCACTCAGAGGGTGGTGAGAATATTGAACAAGCTGCTAGCAGAAGTGGCAGATGGAGGTTCAACTGTAACATTTAAGAGAAGTTTGGATAGGTACATGGATGAAAAGGGGTATGGTGGGCTATGGCCTGGGTGCAGAGGATAGGACCAGGCAGACCAGGGCAGCAAATAGGCCAAAATGCCCATTTCTATTCTGTAAATCTGAAATAAAAACATTAAAGGCTGGAAATACTCAGATGCAGTCTGACCTGCTGAGCTTTTCTGGCACTATTAGCAGCTGAAACAAATCTCTTAAATGATGACATAGTTAAATCACTGTGGCACTCTGGGGGCATGGTTGACAGCACAGCCCAGCATTCTGAGTGGCTTTTAAAAGCTTCTGGTACGCGTGCTCAGTAGAATTATAATGAGATGTTAATTTATTTTAGCTCAGGTTATTCAGTTGTTTCTTGTGTGTTTGTGTGCCACCCTGAGGTGTGGAATAATCTCCTTCCTTGCCTGTATGTGACTGAGTTGGTTCTCACTGACCGATAGCACTCTGTTATTGTTGAGATAAACGAGCTTTTCTCGTCAGTCATCATGGGCCGAATACTCGACACATTAACTTGATTTTATTGTGTCCCTGAGTGAGTAAGTTTTGCAGACATGATATGTTCTTTATATTCACCTGTTCTTTGCTAATAGGAATAGGTTCCTTAAGCACAATCCAGATGACACTCTCATATAGAGGAGGAGTTGTCAAGGATCCCAGATAAGTCCAATAACTGAGACTCGATGGCAGCAGAATGCTAGGGTTAAAGTCTTTGAACTCAATTCTTGAACCCTAAAGAAGGATAATAAATAAAAAGTATATGTAGCTGTAATGAATACCAAAGCAGCAATTTACACAAATTAATAATGCAGTCATTAACAATGCCTCGTGCTTACCAGGTATAATTTTTTCAAGGTTTACAAATAACAACCACTGCATGAAGCTAGATGCAGATGCTGAACATATGTAGGTGACTGATCAGTTTTCCCCAAACGCCTTAGTACACAACTGCATCTTCGACAGGAATGCTTGTAGGTAGCAGATATTGAAAGGCAAGGCAATCCTATTCAAAACACAACAGTGCCTGCTCCTTCATTTAACTGTTTGTACCACCCTCAAAGTAGCAATTCTAATCCTATTTTTTCCCCACACATTTCAAAAACACTTAGAAAATTGAAGTTTTTTTCCCCCCCACAGGTTCATTTTCCTTTCTGTTATATGTATCAAAGCTTGTAGAAAAGAAACCAATAAGTTCAGTTTGAATGATAAATAGGGACAGGAAAGCATAGTCAAACAAGGCCTGTCAAGCGCAGAATAAATATAATCACACTAGTTAATGTCCCATTAAGCAACAATCTGCAATGTAAAAACTTTTCAATGGTGCCATTAAGTAACTCTTGCTCGTCAGTAGACTGTTCATGATGCTGCCCTTCAGTCTGGTCAGAACCATACCCCATAACTGCATTGTTCCAAACCCATGGGAAAAAATGATTCAAATTTCAGTGAGAAGGTGAATGTGACTGCCTTTCCATCATGGTAACATTTTCATGAGCATCACATCAAGGAGCTCGTAGGACTGAATGCCACAGAAATCAGATCACCTTCAAAGTAAAAATAAGGGATTTAGGAGGTCACCCTTCTCAAATTATGAATAGCACTGCATAAATTCCTTGGGATGGTGCCTTAAACCCAACAGAAAAATAAGTAACCACCAAGTAGAGAACGTGAGATGAAGAGTCCTTGAAAGGGAGTCCATAGGTTGTGGGAAGAGTTCATTGATGGGGTGAGTAAAGTTATCCCCTCTGGTTCAAGAGCCTGGTGGTTGAGGGGTAGTAACTGTTCCAGATCCTGGTGGTGAGGGTCCCAGGGCTTCTGATGGTAGTGAGAGGAGAGCATGGCCTGTGTGGTGGGGGTTCCTTGATAATGGATGCTGCTTTGTGTAGATGTGCCCAATGGTGAGAAGTGCTTTACCTATGATGGACTGGGCCGTATCCACTACTCTATGTAGAATTTTCTGTTCAAGGGGATTGGCATTTTCATACCAGGCCATGATACAACCAGTGAATATATTTTCACACATATCTATAGCAGTTTGTCAAAGTTTTAGATGTTATACTGAATCTTTGCAAACTTCTAAAGTAGAGGCGCTGCCATGTTTTCTTCGCAAATGCACTTGCGTGTTGGGCCGAGGACAGGCCCTCTGAAATAATAATGCCAAGGAATTGTATCTCTGGTTTCCTTCTCCTGAAAGTCAGTAATCAGGTCCTTGGACTTGCTGACATTGAATGAGAAGTTGCTGTTGTTGCACCACTCAGCCAGATTTTCAATCTCCCTCCTAAATGCTGATTTGTCACCACTTTTTATTTACCCTACGACAATGGAGTCATCAGCAAACTGAACTATGATGTTGGAGCTGTGTTTAGCCTTACAGTCATAAGTATAAGCGATTAGAGCAGGGGGCTAAGACCTGTCCTGGTGATTGTGGAGGAGATGTTGTTGCTAGTCTGAACTGACTGGGGTCTGCAAGTGAGGAAAATGAGGATCCAATTGCACAAGAAGATTGAAGCCAAGGGTCTTAAAGATCTAATGAACATGGATGAAATGTATATACGCCACTGTCTACAAGTTCTGCTCACCCAACGATCCATCTTGGATAAAAGTTGGCATTCTTTTTTTGTTGTGTTTAAATGCTCTAAAGAACCACTACCAAAATAGCACCTTGAAAATGTACAACAGCATCACTTCAGAAAGTGAAAGAGGGATGGGAGTAAATACTGGCTGTGGCATGTAGCAAAATCTAAGAATATATTAAAGACGCACATGTTAAATGGTTAGTTTCTACTCAGTGTGGACACTAATTTAATGCAAATTTAATTAAGGTCAAAATGCATGTAATTACAATGAGATATGAAGAACTGTGGGCCCTAGTCCACTTATTCCAGTCATTCTTAATAGGAGAGTGTTAAAAAGCAGGAAATGTTGAGTGGTAGCACAATATGAAGTTAAGACATCAAACTATCATAAAGAGAGAGATCTGAGTGCAAAGTAACTTTCACACCCCCATATGCTATTTAATAGTTACACATATGCAAGATATCCAAGACAAGGCTATTTTCTTTACAAAAAGACTGCTGGGTACCAAATGTCACCAACATACAAACTAGCTCCAGACTTGAATTAAAGATTGTTGAAGATAATAAAAATTGGAATATTCAGAATAAGCGAATAACTGAAATAGAACTAAATTGGAATGTGTTCTGATGGAGACCTCTGCTTCTTGGGGATCTACTAAAAATGCAACACACATGCTAGATACAAAGTGCTATTGTGGGATATGCAAATGTAGTGCATTTCCCCACTGATTTAACAAGGGTTGTTGTCCAAACATCCTAAACTCATAAATACAAGGACATGTGGACAATCTGACAAATGTTAATTTTTTAAATCTGAAGATAAGACATAATAGGTCCTTCTGGCCCAACAAGCTGTCTCACCCAATCACACCCATGTGACCAATTAACCTACTCACTATTACGTGGGAGGAAACCAGAGCAAGAAACCCATGTGCTCACAGGGAGAGCATGCAAACTCCTTACAGACAGTGCTGGCAATGAAACCCAATGGCAGGCACTGTAATAGCGTTACACTAACCGCTATGCTACTACGCTGCACAGTTAATTAGTTGTTCATACACAAAGCATGATTTCAATCCTTAACCAGCATTATGCCAGATTTCACCTTTGCATAGAATAAACGGTTACCACAAGGGCAAGTCTTCACTTGGTCTTGAACAATTGGATTGTAATAATAGAATTAAGCAGGTGTCAATTTACATTTACATTAATACATCTGAAAGTTGTACAAAATAGGATTCAATGTACCTTCATTTTGACAGTCTCCAGCGAACTAATAACTCTTTGCAGGGCCGGATTTTCATCTGATACCTGAAATTTACAAAAGATATTTGATCAGACAACTACCCATCATGATTCCTGTGGTGATTCAGTTCACACCTCAGAGAAGCTACATCACCAAGGAAAGAATACCACTACCATTAGGCCACGTTTCATTACTTAGCCAGTTTAATTTGCCCTTGCTTACAGCAGATACTATATGCTTTTTTAAAAAAAAACTTTCAAAGGTTATTCTTGAAACTTGGTATGTTTCTAAACAATTGTTATAATAGTGCCTGGTATTATTGAGCTCAGATGATGGTTGCTCACATGACAATGTACTAAGGAATGCTCACAAGTTGAATGAAAAGTTTAAAATGAACTCCATGAAAGAAACAATTTTGCTGTGTAACTGAGGCAAATTTCAGGCAAATTTACTTACAATCAGTATATAATGTAATTACAAATAGGCCATTGAAAATCTACAAGTTTCAACATTTCAATTCAGAGCATTTAATTTTAAAAAAAAACTTGCAAGGGAAAAGAGTCACAGAGCGGGCATTCAGAGTGCCTGGTTCTAGATTCCCATAAGCTGAATGTGGGTTTTGCTAAGTTTCTGTGGTGGTGATGGAGAACCAGGGAACTCTAAGTCAGATGTAATTGCAATGAAAAATGACAATAGATGTGTTGTTCAGGCTGGTGGGTCTCCACAGCATCAAGGAGGTCAACTGCTTTTTTTTAATAAAAACCTTGAGCTTCCTAGCACCAAGAGAAACTGATTTATTAGAGTTGCTGTAAAATAGTTCCTGTACTGCATCCTAGCAATGTACTACCATATATGTACAAATGATATATATATAGCTGTATGATGCAAATGAACAAAATTCCTAAAGCAGTATTACAAAACTGTCTTGTATCCTAGCTGAATAATTTTCGGTAGAGTGGGTCAGATTCCAATGTCTCCAAGTAAAATAATGAAGTAGGTTTCGAAGTAAAAGTCAAGGAACCACAGAGGAAGGAATATTTAAGTAAACAAAAGTTACAGTCTGAAACTTTCTAATTCAGTGAGTGTAAGTGGATTCAAAAGCAGCATTTGCAAGAACTAGGTAATCACAGAAGGAAAACACCGGGTTTTGAGGAAAGCAGGGCTAGTGGGAGGTTTCATATTGCTCTACCAACTAACAGGTACAAGCAATATTCTAAATGGATGCCTGTGCTTTGGCATTCAATGAATCTAACCAATTACTAAAGTTGAAACTAATTAATTAACTCAGTTTATCTGAGAAAGGTTTACATTTGCTTCAATATTAAAGGATAATGAGATATATTAATGTTCTCGATTTCTGAGTGTTCAGTTTGGTCAGGCATCTTGCAATTATGAAGAATGTATGGCAGCACCTCTACTTCCTTTGAAATTTGCAAAGATTTCGCATGACATCTAAAACTTTGACAAACTTCTATAGATGTGTGGTGGACTGTGTATTGATTGGTTGCATCATAGCCTGTTCTGGAAACACCAAAGCCGCTGAATGCAAAATCCTACAATAAATAGTAGATATAGCCCAGTCTATCATGGGTAAAGCCCTCCCCACCAATGAGCACATCTACAAGGAGCACTGTCACAGGAGGCATTCATCATCGGCAAACCCCGCCACCCAGGCCATGCTCTTTTCCCACTGCTGCTATCAAGGAAGCGGTACAGAAGCCTCAGGGTTTATACCACCAGGCTCAGGAACAGTTATTACACCTCAGTCATCAGGCTCTTGAACCATCGGGACAAATTCACATGCCCCTTCACTGAACTGTTCCCACAACTAATGGATTCACTTTCAAGGACTATCTCATGTTTGATACCTATTGCTTATTTTTTTTTCTTCAGTGTTTGCAGAGTTTGTTCTCTTTTGCACATTGTCTGCTTCTCTGTCCTGTTGGGTATGGTCTTTCATTAATACTATTATGGTTCTTGGATTTACTGAGTATGCCCACAAGAAAACCAATCTCAGAGTTGTATATGGTGACATACTGTACATGTACTTTGAACTTTGAAACTGTGATGTTAAACTACTTCAATTTTTGGTAAGTATAAGGCAGGGTCAACTGGTACTGCACAACTCCACTTCAAAAATCAAATCAGAAAAATGGCAGGTGCATTATGTTAAATTCATAACATTTTCCAAGTTATTGGAATAGTTTCCAAATATGCACTGGATGAGTGTGATAACAATCTTGTTATGGAACACATGCTTATTGTTTGAGAACACAATTTGCCTGCTGTCTTTGCAAAATACCACCTAGTTGCTGTATCTGTATCCATTTCCTGTTTGTAGTCTTTTGTGGATCTGTCACAAGTTCATATAGTAAAGACTATTAACCTTTGTTGACCTTTGTTATTTCTGCATTGGTAGTTGATTATAGCAAATCTAAGGCGGTACGTAGATAATAACAAGTGCAGAAAACTTCCAAATGAATGCAGCAATCATCAAAACAGCCACAATATTCAAATCTATAGAAATACTGTACATTGAACAGTGTTTAACAAGCGACTGACACACTAACTTCCGTAAATCTAATTTCACCCCATGTGGAATTCTACACAGTATAGAAATTCCTTGTTTTTGGAAAAAAAAAGTGTTGGCTTTTTAAAAATTTAATATAAAGATAGCATATCGAATATTCATTTGTACCTTTACGAAGACACCAATTACAGCCAAGCCATCAGGTTCTTTAGCAGCCACTTCAAAACTGGGATATTTTTCTGCATTCCAGTGTACCAAGTGAAGCTGCAAATAGAGCAACAGACTTAGTTGAAACTTGCTTCTGGCAAGTACATTAAAGAAAAGTAAGAATTCATACTTTTCAATCACAATGTGCTCAATCTTGCTCGAGCATGTTTGATGACGATACCCCAGCTAGGGCTGAGCTATTGGCAGGTTGAGTGACTAAACCTTACTCAGATATAATGGTGCTGAAAATTCATCATCAGGGCCAATTTACGAAGACACATGTTAAATCACACAATCACACTGTTCATTTATACTTTCATTTTGGTGGCTTATCAAATATAGCATTGCTACAGGAATAAACATTTCAGGTCTATGTCTTTTCATCATAAGTGGACTTCTGAGATGAAGACCAAAATAAATAGAAGCAAGGGAAAGAAAAAAGTGTGATGAAGGGTCAAGATTAATTGCTTAAAGATAAAAAGACTAACGTGGCTCCATATGAAATGGTTACTGCGGGATAGCGGAAGGGAAAGGAAGCGACTCACCTTTCTTCTGCCATTTTCCTAGACCATAAAGACAATTTCTTTGCCAGAGTTACAACATTTTCTCATTCTCACCGCTTAAATGTGACTTGTACCATCATCCTACCACTTTCTCTTGCCTTGGCTCTAACTTCATTCACTAACAAAATTGCTTGATCTGATTAATGTTTCCAGCATGTTTTAATATTAATCCAGACTTCCAATACCCAAAGCCTTTTGCTTTGACCTCCTCTTAGATTTGACTTGTGTTTGCAATACAAGTTACTCCAAGTCTGGCACTAACTAGTCCCTTAGGTTTCAGTATACCCTTAGTTGTTGTTTTTTCTTTTGAGTACTGACTGTTATGGAGGAAATATATACACACTGAGGATTATTTACTCAAAAAATGATTTAGTCGCTGTGAAATTCCAGGCTGAGCTTTTAATATATATTAGCACCAAACACAGGAGGGATTTACTCAATTCATACAGAAACTGCACATTTTGTCAGTCACTATTAAGAGGAGAGTTACACTGGATGCCTGGTTTTTTGAAATTCTTAAGATACCCTGATCCTTTAGAAAATCATTTTATCTTACCAAAATTATCTTCAAAAGGTTAACCCAAATATAAACAGCCAAGGTATGGCAGAAATATTCAATGCATATCTCAAAATATATTTATATATTTTATCGAAAGGTTCTTTCTTAATCTCAGACACTAAACAGCTTGTCAAAAAGAAGAAACATGAAAACTGAGCAGAAAGGAAATAGAAATTACAAGAGAATAAACATGTTCCCTTTCTCTGGTGTCTTCTTAACTATTTTTTATAAAATTCTTCCATATTACATCTTCAATTTAATCAGCTTGTGTTTGAGCAATTATTATAAAGGTCAGAATATGGTCTTGCTTTCCCTAGAGTCAGTGTTCTCATGCAATCCAACAGCAAAATTAGCCCCAAGTACAACTTACAATATCCACGAACAAACATGATTTTGTCATATTAACATATTCATGAAGGACCCTTGTAATTCTCAGCCAAACATATCCATTTTTTTAAAAAAACTTTGATTAGTTTGGCAAATACTGCCTTTCACTTTAATATTTGTATTTGCAGCTAGCATTTTTAGCAAAGCTCAACTCCTTCATTTCTTGTACTAATCAGAGGCACCAAAAAACCTCCCATTTTTCCTACAAACACAAGCATTTAGGCATACTTACCTCTGCAGAATAAGGTTTTCCATCTATTATATGTTCACTGCCACGCTCATCACAAGCTCCCCAGTGCAAGTGGAACTGGCGTAGCCGATATTTACCACTAATGGGGCCACCTGACAGTACTGAAGTAACAGAGGAATTAGTATTAACAAGGTAACCAAATAAAAAAACATTACAATATATCTGTAATTAATTCTATCATATTGAAGAATGTATCTTCTGAATAAAAGTATGATATATCCAAATTTATAGTTTTTTAAAAACATGAGTCAATGGCTCCAGGTGCTTCATGGGAAATTCATCAAATAAAATTTGACACCAAGGACAACAATTTTAGTGTGGCGGTAACGCACCATTAAGCTGGATGCCAACAGCCGTAAAACAAGATACAGACAGACAGAACAATTTTAGTGGAGACTCAAACAAGAGAAGGAGGTCTGCAAAGAGGTTTAAGGGAGGAACTCCGGAAGTGATGTATTTGGCATCCAATGACAACCTCCAATGGAGATGGATTAGATTCAGGAGTGTTTACAAGGCCAGATGGAGGTGAATGGCACACTCGGATATCTGAAAGTAATGTTAAAGATAAGGAGCATGATAATGGAAGGATATGAAAAGGACAATTTAAATTACATTTGGTTGGAAGCCAAGTCACATGGAGCACAGAGGTGAAGATGCATGGAACATGTGAAAGTTAAAGCCTGAGCAGCAGTTTTGGATAACCTAGAGTTAGGGGCACATAGTACAGAAAAAGGTCATTAGGACCATGTCAACCGTCAAGTACCCACCTGCACAATCCTGTTTATAGCCACTTAGTCCATTGCCAGTCATGCCTTGGCAATTCAGGTTTTTGTACAGATACTACTTAAATGTAATGACTACTTGCCTCTAATACTTTCTCAGGAACATAGAATAGTACAGCACACAAATAGGCCTTTCAGCCAACAATATTGTGTTGATCAAATTAAATTATAATCAAATGGACAACCGAACTAATCTCCTCTGTCTATACAATATACATATGGTTCAATGTTCCCTCATTCATGTATCTATCTAAATGTCTCCGAGAAGCTTCTACCACCACTCCAGGCACCCACCTCTAAATAAAAATACTTGTCCTTCACATCTCCTTTGAAATTACCCCCTCTCACCTTAAATGCATGCCCTTTTATATTAGACATTTCAACCCTGCGAGAAAGATGCTGCCTGTCTGGGGAACACACAAAATTCTGGAGGAACTCAGCAGCTCAGGCAGCACCTAGGAAGAGGAATAAACAGTCGATATTTCAGGCTGAGGCCCTGCCTGTCTACTGTCTATGCCTCTCATAATCTTATAAACCTCTATCAGATCTTTCCTCAAAATCTGCCACTCAGGAGTAAGCAACCAAAGTCTGTCCAACTTCTTGTTGTAGCACATGCCCTCTAATCCAAGTAGCATCCTGGTAAAACTCTTCTGCACACTCTCCAAAGCCTTCCTATAGCAGGGCAGCCAGAATTGTATGCAATACTCCAGATGCAGTATAACTAGAATTTTATAAAAATGCAATGTAACTTATTGACTTTTGAGTTCAATGCTTCGACTAATAAAGTCAAGCACGCCATACGCCTTCTTAACCCGTGTAGCCACGTTCAGGGAACTATGAACTTGGATCTGAAGATCCCTCTGCTCATCCACACCCTTAATAGTGTACTCTCTTTACATTTGACCTACCAAGATGCAACACTTTACATTTGCCTGGGTTAAAATCCATTTGCAATTTCCCAGCCATATCTTCAACTGATCTATATCCCACTGTATATGACAGTCCTCTACTCTATCCACAACACCACCGATTTTCATATCATCTGCAAACTGACTAACCCAACCATCTACATTTATATCCAGGTCATGTATATATACATCAGACAGCAGAAGTCCTGGTACAGATCCTTGCAGAACACCACTAAACACAGACCCCCAGCTACAACAAGTTCCTTCAATCACTACCCTCTGTCTTCTACAGGCAAGCCAGTTCTGAATCCAAACAGCCAATTCACCATGGATCCCACACATCTTAATCTTCTGGATGAGTCTCCCGTGAGGGAGCTTTTCAACCACCTTAGGGCAACATTCATGTAGACAACATCCACAGCTTTGCCAGCAAGTGAGTAATAAACTGAAGGGGAAGCGCTCTCTTAGCTTGCTGTAGACTTCGACCGGTTATTGTTTCAGGGAGATGGTTATCTCGGCACAGTTGCTCCACAATCAGCTCATTTCTGTAATGGTCCAACTGCGGACTGCCATTATCAATCACCCTCATCACCTCGTCAAAAAACTCAACCAACACCTGCCCTGCACAAAGTCATGCTGGCTCTTCTTAATTAGGCCACGATTCTCCAAAGGTTCACAAATCCCTTCCCTGATAATTCTCTCCAGTAGCTTTGGCTAATGAGACTCACCAGTCTACAGTTTCCAGGATTAGCCCTGGTTCCTTTCTTGAATAATGAAACAGCACAAGATACTCACCAGTCCTCTGGGACCTCACCTGTGGCTGGAGAGGACACAAAAATATTGGTCAAGGCCCCAGCAATCTCCCATGTCAGACATGGACTTTCTCCAAAAACAGCTGTTCTCAATTAACTCTCCCTAGTTCCTACCTAATGTTCACATAATTTGCCCTGCCCTAGTTCAATACTCTCACATAGGGTCTATACTTATCCTCATCTATAACTATCTTAAAACATAGGGAGTTGTGTTCAATGTTCCCCAACTTTTCATCCACTGAAGGGTTGGTCACCTGGCTAGGCTCATTATCCAACACCAGACCAAGTAGAGCCCCTCTCGTGTTGGACTATCTACATATTGATTTAAGAAACCCTCCTGGATGCCCCTAACAAATTCTGTCCCATCTCAACCTCTTGTACTTACACTCAGAAGGTCCCAATTTACACAAGGAAAGTTAAGTTCTCCATGACAACAGCCTTATTGTCTTTACACCTTTCCTTAATCTTCCTGCATATCTGTTCTTCAATGTTGTGGTGGCTATTAGATGGTCTGCAGCACAATACCATCTGAGTGATTACACCTTTCCCATTTGAGTTCCACCCATACAGACTGAGTGGATAAGCCCTCCATTATGTTCCCCCTGAGTGCAGCTGATATTGTCCCTGATTAGTAATGTAACTTCCTCACCTCTTACCTCCCTCTCTACCTTTTGTAAGAGATCTAAACCCTGGGACAGTAAGCATCCATTCCTGTCCCCCTCCCAATACAATGTCTGTAATGGCCACAGTATCATAGTTGTATGTATTGATCCATGTTGTAAGTTCATCACCTTTACCCATAATACTCCTAGCATTAACATACACACACTTGAAACTCTGTCCTATTGTATCTATTCCTTGAGAGTATTCTGCAGCCGCTCTGAGACGTTCTTAATGCCAGCACCTGGGAGCCAACACCATCCTGGTGTTTCTTTTGTGGCCAAAGAATCCCCTGTTCATCCCCCTAACCTCCCAGGGTGGCACAGTTGTGTAGTGGCTAGCACAATGCATTAGCAACCCAGCGTGGCTCAAAGGACTAGTACAGCCTGCTCCATGCTGCATAGCAATTGATAAATAAATAATTGTTTTGTTTTCTATCACGATCATTCTACCTGACATTACCCTTCCCTGCTGAGCCTCAGAGTTGACCACAGTTCCACTGGCCTGGCTGCTACACTGATAGGTCACCCTGCACCCCCCAGCAGTATCCAAAGGGCTATACTTGATGCTGAGGGGAATGGCCACAGGGAAAACCTGCACTTACCACTTACTCTGCTTATTTCTCTTTCTTATTTCCCATCTGTCACCTGAAGCCTACATGCTGGGTGTGACCAATTCAGTAAAAGTTTCATCTGTAAGGTTTTCAGCCACTTGGGTAGACCCGAGTACTTTCAGCTCCAGTTCCTTGACCTTGAAGTCAGGAGTTGAAGTCAGGTGCACTTTCTGCAGGTGTAGTCATCATCCTGAAAGCTCACTCCTTACAGGAAGAGAGTTCTACTGCCCTAACTGCCATCTTGCCCACACTGAATTGGGGTCTAGGGACTTGCAGACAACAAAAAAGCTCACCTAGTCTTAACTACGCCTGCTCCCCGAAACCTGCGAGTTTCACACCCACCTAGGTCACTTACTCAGCCTCTTCTTGCTCAGCTTCTTATACTTTTAGCTCTAGCTTCTCAACCTTAAGTGCTACAATCAAAAATAAATGATAATTGACTCAGAAGCACCTTTAGCCTCCGCTTGTTCTTGCCGAAGCCTATTGAGCCAAAGCCGCCAGCTCCAAAAATAGCCCGCTCTGCGTACACCTCCCTTCCATTTACTGGCTCAAATAAAAATAAAAAACAAAACAAAAAGTGTTCCAGACTTTACCACCATCTAGGCAAAAATTATTCTTTGTCCGATCTCCTGCAAATCTCTTGTTTTAAAATCAATGGCCTCTGGGCTTGGATACCTCTGCCATGGGACCATTTTACTTACTACCTACATTATAGATTCATCTTGTTTTGTATTTTTATTGGGGTTCCCCAACCTCCCACCCCCACCTTCAGCCTTGTCAATTCCACAGGAACAATCCCTTGCAATTACTCCTCAGAACTGAAACGTTCAACTTCAGGCAACAACCTGGTCAAACTCTTCTCCATCCGCGCTACCACATCCTTCCAACACTCTGGTCTTCTGAAGTCCTCTATTCCAATCTCCCTCAGCATAAGTAGTGGTTGGGTTGAGAATGTAGATTGGCTAGGGTTGTGACCAAGCAGTAGAGGGGAAGCAACAGGGAACTTTAAAGCAGATATGTTATAATTTTGCCGGGCACGCTAACTTTGTTTAGTATGAGTGCTTTTTTTTATTGGTTGCAAACAGAGTTACGATTGGGACAAATCAATTACATATTCAACTTCAAACTCAATTATGTTTCTTTTAGCAACTGCTGCAACGATCCGAGCGGTTTTCTTTGTTCACCCAAAGCAACTTTTCAACTCTTCTGGGATTCTTTGCAGTCCTACAGAATTGCAGGTAGACCCTATCAAAATCGGACTTCATAATCACTATTCACGCCGTTAACCGCTCGCTACATTTCCGCCCTCAATCATTACGAATGAAGCAAAGATTGGTTTAGTGCTTTCACTGCCCGACTTTAAATACAGCAGCAGTTAGAAACTGTCCGCCAACGTGCTCTTTATTGTGAAATGTACAGCAGGATAGAGTTAAACCTGAACGCGCATTTCACGTCTTTCCCGAATCTAAGACAGCAGCATACAATCTGACGCATTCTCGGTAACGGTCATTTATAACAAGGTTCGAGTAGCATTCCCATACAACCACAACATCTTTACTAACCAGATTGGTCTTTGCTGTCGTCGAAATCCACCTGGACCGATATGCCGCTGTTAACGAGGCTCTTTGCGCCGGATGGGTCGTAGTTGAGACTCAGCGGCTTCAGGCTCGGGTCGTACTTGGTTTCCGCATTCTTAATATCGATGGGGGACTGCCGGATGCCTTCCTTCGCCACGGGGAAAATCTCAGCCCAACGGGACGGACCTGCAGCGTGAGATGAGAACCAAGGTCACCCACTGCTCCTTGAAGGCTGCAGCCTGACTGAAGGAAGAGGGGGCGGAGAGTTTCGATTTTGCAACCGGAAAGCAGTTACATTTTTTTTCTCGTGACTGTGAATCTGACACCTAGTAGTTTGTACTAAAATAGTTAATCTATAGAGCTGAAGGCAAATTGTCTCAATGATTAATTCCGATCAGGCATTTGAATTTGACAACAAATATCAAAGTGCACTTTCCTACAATGTTAGTTAATCTTAAATCATTCAACCTTTTACCCCTGATAACAAGATTTCCTTGCAATAAATATATTAACGTTCTTTCGTTTTTAAACGGACATTAACTGTGGAAATGGGCATTTAAATGCAGGGAGGAAAGTCTCAAACACCAGCTCGCCACTGGAAAGAGATCACAATTCGGCGGACAGAACGTTTCTTTAAACCTCCCCGGAGCCGGGCCGCTTGGAGGACAGAGCCAGCGGACCGTGACAATCACTGGCCAGATTCGGGCAGCTGCCACCTCAGCCTTGTCCCCGCCAGGGTTGTGCGTTGTCGCGGTGAGCAGAGCTCACCGTTGTCTGGTCCGTAGCCCCAGGTTGCCGACATGGTTGTAGCCGCCGAGTGCGCTGCTTCGGTTGCTTCCTCAGATTACACGAGCTGATATCTGGAGCGCGCCTTGACTAAGGACCAGCTTTTATAGGCTGCACGGTTGCTCACCATTGGATCAGCGACGTGCGTTATGTCACAGATGTAATCGGGGAAAAGAGAATCCAGTTGAGATCTTGACGGCTTTGGTGGGTGCGGGATGAGGCTGAGAAACGCGCACTTTTACTTTACATTAGGCTTTATCTCTGATCTGTGGCGGAGTGGAACGAGGTTGTGAATTGTAAGAGTGTACTGGGTCCCCAAGTTAATCCTTGGCATTCACTGTACGCACTGTAGTTACGAGGGTTTGCCTGGCGCCTGGTCAGGGACGGTGAAATGTGTGCCTGACCGACGCGTATTAAGTTCATTTCCTTTGCAAACTCTCCCCACTCTGATCCGATCCGGACTTTTGCAGCAAATCTCGGCTACAGGGACCTACCAGAAATGGTTGACAACAATTTGTAAAGGTGCGCTTCGCTACAAGTTGTCAATGCCAAATAGAAATTCTAATGTTCACATTTTCACATACAATCGCAAATGCATCTTTGGAGTTATATGTGTTCTGTGGGAAATAGCATTACTATATCTTCGCCCAATATTGATTCGGCTATAGCCGGAACACAAGAGATGCTGGAATCTGGAGCAAAGAAAACGTTGGAAGAACTCAAGTAGCATCACTGGGCCATTTTTGCGCTGGTTATATCGGAGGTAGGGTGGTTGTTTCGCGTCAGGTAACCGGTCACTGTCAGTGTAATTGTTCGTGATATAATCTTGTTCCCAACTGTACTCTTTCTTTTTTTTTCTTTTTAAATCTTTTTATTGAGTAAGTATACAAAAAAGGTAAGCCATATAAACATTAATACAATGTTAAAGTATAATAAAATTCCAAAAGATAACAATACCAAAAAGAAAATACTACAAACAATGTAATTTAAGCATAAGAAACCAAGATAACATAATAGTATACTAGATTTTATATATATCAATGGAAAAAAAGAAAAAAAAAACCCCAAAAAAACCCACCGTGCAACTAACTAAAAGCAAAACAAAGCAATGGGCTAACTTGAAACCAAACAGAGTTAAACTTAAAATCACGTCCTCAATCCCGACCTCCATTAAAACAGTGAAAAAAAAACAAGGGTAAATATTACATTAAATGAAAATATCGAATAAAAGGTCCCCAAATCTGTTCAAATTTAAATGAAGAATCATAAAGGTTACTTCTAATTTTCTCCAGATTCAAACATAAAATCGTCTGAGAAAACCAAAAAAAGGTAGTTGGAGCATTAAGCTCTTTCCAATGTTGTAAAATACATCTTTTCGCCATTAAAGTAAGAAATGCAATCATTCTACGGGCTGAAGGGGAAAGATTACTAGAAATTTTAGGTAGTCCAAAGATAGCAGTAATAGGGTGAGGAGAGATATCTATATTTAATACCTTAGAAATAATATTGAAAATATCTCTCCAAAAAGTTTCCAAAGTAGGGCAAGACCAAAACATATGAGTTAAAGAGGCTATCTGCCCCGAACATCTATCACAGAAAGGATTAATATGCGAGTAAAAACGCGCTAACTTATCTTTGGACATATGTGCTCTATGCACCACTTTAAATTGAATTAGGGAATGTTTAGCACAAATAGAGGAAGTATTAACTAATTGTAAAATCTGCCCCCAATCATCCACAGAAATGGTAAGCCCCAATTCCTGTTCCCAATCTACCCTAATCTTATCAAATGGAGCTTTCCTGAGTTTCATAATAATATTATAAATCATAGCCGATGCACCTTTCTGACATGGATTAAGGTTAATTATCGAATCTAAAATATATATAGGAGGAAGCATTGGAAAGGAAGGAAGTATAGTACTTAGAAAATTTCTAACTTGTAAATATCTAAAAAAATGTATTCTTGATAGGTTATATTTATTAGATAATTGTTCAAAAGACATAAGGGAACCATCTAAAAATAAATCCAAAAACCGTAAAATACCCTTAGTCTTCCAAGTTTGAAAAGCGCGATCCGTAAAAGAGGGAGGAAAAAATATGTTACCTAAAATAGGAATCGCTAACCCGAATTGATTAAGATCAAAAAATTTTCTGAATTGAAACCAAATACGCAAAGCATATTTAACGATCGGGTTAGAGACCTGCTTAAGGCGTTTCGAATCAAAAGGAAGAGATGAACCTAAAATAGAACCAAGTGTATAACCCTGAACAGATTGTAATTCCAATGCTACCCATTTAGGAATAGATAATATATCCCGGTCAAGTAACCAAAATTTCATATGTCGAATATTAATAGCCCAATAATAAAATCTAAAGTTAGGTAATGCTAAACCTCCATCTCTCTTAGCTTTCTGTAAATGTATTTTACCCAGTCTCGGATTCTTATTCTGCCAAATAAATGAAGAAATTTTAGAGTCGACTTTATCAAAAAAAGATTTAGGAACGAAAATTGGTAATGCCTGAAACACATATAAAAATTTTGGCAAAAAAAACATCTTAACTGCATTAATACGACCAATCAAAGTTAAATATAAAGGAAACCATTTAGATGAAAGTTGAGTAATATGGTCTATTAATGGTAAAAAGTTAGTCTTAAATAAATCTTTATGTTTACAAGTAATTTTAATCCCAAGATATGAAAGGTAATTATTAATCAATTTAAATGGAAATTTATAATATAAGGGAAGATGTTTATTAATCGGAAAAAGTTCACTCTTACTAAGATTTAATTTATAACCTGAGAAAAGACCAAATTGTGCTAATAACTCTAAAACAGCAGGAATAGATCTCTCAGGATTAGAAATATATAAAAGTAAATCATCAGCATAGAGTGATAATTTATGGGACTTTAATCCCCGAGTTATCCCAGTAATATTTGAAGATTCTCGAATAGCAATTGCAAGAGGTTCTAATGCAATATCAAATAATAGGGGACTAAGAGGACAGCCTTGTCGAGTACCACGAAAGAGAGGAAAAAAAGGTGAGCCAACTGTACTCTTGATCTGAGCACTAAATACTTTCAAATGATCTGAATGCCCAGTGTCGGATCTGACAAGTTCCAATACATTTTGCATTTGAGCATTTTGGGATCCGCTGGGCGAAAACACAGTAAACTGCCCTGACTACGTGGCCAAACTTATTTATGGCAGTGTTGCAACTATCGTTCCCGCACGTTCTTCAAAACAATAATTGTTTTAGGCAGCATTGGCCAAAGCTATGGGTTGTTAGTATTTAAAACGTTAAACTTTATTTTAAAACTGGCTTTCTGAAATGGAGTTTCTTGGTTTTGCTGGTAAACCACCCATTGATCATGACCGTTGTAATGTTTAAACTTATTTATTCCATGTTTTCTCTATCAAGGCTGTTCATATTAGAAACTTATTGGATAGGAGCCCATGTACCTTCATTTAGCAATATAACATTGTTACAGAATGAACGTTCAGTCTGCAGCTTAAAACCTTAGCATAACATGAAGAAGTTTCAGTGTTTAGTTTAGCAAATACTGATCAGCTGTTTGGATATACCACGTCTCAAGCGCAATCACTCAAAAGTCTATAATATGCAAAAATTATTGAAATTGCAATCCATAAACAGCCATTACTTTACTGCCACCTAGAGGTGTCATAAGGTGGGGCGCTGGGAGCGGACCCAAATGCAAGACACAGACACTGAGGTAGTAGGAACAGGACTAGGACCAGAGTTAGGGACGTGACTGGATGCAGACTAGGAGCAGGGACAAGAACACAGACTTGGGCTAGGACTTTGGCTAGGAAAGCAGAACCAGGACAAGGAACTGGGAGATAGGAGCCTGGGCTAGGACTCCGAGCCAGAGACTGGACAAGGACCCAGAACCTGGGTCTTGTCTCGGGCTCGGACTCCGGAACTAGGCGAAGACATGACGTGGTCTAGGGAGATAGGACTAGGCAAGGCTACAGAACAGAACGAGAGACCCCTGGGCAGGACGAGGGAACTCCAGCACAGGGACGAGAACACAAAGCCTTGACTTCGTACTCAGGAACAGCCGAGCCTTGGACTTAGGACGACAGGAACCTCGGAACCTCGGACTTGGGACAACAGGAACGCACAACACAGAGCCTTGGTCTTGGGGAGGACAAGAACACAGAGCCTTGGTCTAGAGCACGGAAACACGGAGCCCTGGTCTTGGGGAGAACAGGAACACAGGGACATGGAACACAGAGCTGGGATCCCTCCTTGGGAACCCGATTTAGGGCCAGGACTTGTACACGCAACACAGAGCCAGGACCTCTCCTTGGGAACAAGACTTGGGGCCAGGGCTCTACACAGAATGCTGAACACAAAGAGAAGGTTCCCAACTAGGTAGCGGCAAATGGCCGGGCCTACGTAGCAAAGATGTGAACACAGAGACAGTTCCCAACACTAGGTAGCGGCAAACGGCCGGACGTACCTAGCGAAGGCGTGGACACGGAGACAGCTCCAACTCAATGACAGACTTGTCATTGATCTAATCACTAATCTTGTCACTAATTACTTGTCACTAATCTTGACACAGCAAGGATCCTGTCTCGCTCTGGTGGTAGAATTTGACAAGGTTGAGGGGCAAGGCTCCAGACACAGGTTGCAGGCAAGGCTCCAGAAGGAAGGGGAAGGGAAGGGAACAGTCCGGCCTTAGGGCAATGGCAAAGATGGCCTGACTTGCCCCACGGAGGCAAGGACGGGATACTGATGAGACAAACCAGCACCCACACTCGAAACCCAGGGCAAATTATATTCCCAGTCCCAAGACGAGCATTAGGTGCCTATGATTAAGCCCAACTGAAACAAGGGACAGCCGGAAAACCCAGAGTCCAGAGTCCACGGACCGGACCGTGAACTGGAACGCGGACTTCACGGACCGGACCATGACAAGAGGGATATGACAATGCAAAAAAAAATCACGAGGCGTGAATTAGCAACCATGCTAACTTGGCAACATACCTCGAGGTGCTGCTCTGGAGCATTACAGAGGCATTGAGGCATACCCCATGAAGAAAGGCTTTTCAATTACCAAGCACCAATTTACCCCAATCCCATTTTTCAGCATCTCCCTCCTCACCCCAATTCTACTTCACATCTGCACACTGGGGACAATGTACAGTGAATGATTAACCAAACAAACTGCATGTCTTTTGGATGTGAGAGGAAAACAGAGCACCATGGAAAATCCATATGGTCACGGGGCATGCGTGCATACTCCGCATAGAGATCATTCAAGGCCAGGCCAGGGTGGATTTCGGATCACTGGAGCTATGACACAGCAGCTCTACCAGCTGTGCCACTGTGCTGTCTCGATGTGGTTCATTCTATTCAATCTCAACTCGTATAAAAACATCCTAATAATTTAACTGATGAATCTTTGATTAACTCTCTCTCTCTCTCAGGCATAAGAACTGGAATTAATACTTACTAATACAAACTTGGTCTCATCAGATTTAGGTTACTTACACTGGTAAATACAGTGAATGTGTTGTTTGCATTAACAACCAATAAACCAATATAAGGGGCCAGCACATAAGTTTAGTACACAATCCGGTGCTAACATAGCATGTCAATAATGTTTATCAAAGAATTGAATTGACTTTATTTCTTACATCCTTCCCATACATAAGGAGTAAAAATCTTTACGTTATGTCTCCATCTAAATGTGCAATGTGCAATCATAGTAATTTATAATAATTTATAATAAATAGAACAGTCAATGTAGTATACACTCAAGTCAGTGTGAGTTAATCAGTCTGATGGCCTGGTGGAAGAAGCTGTCCCAGAGCCTGTTGATCCTGGCTTTTATGCTGTGGTACTGCTTCCCAGATGGTAGCAGCTGGAATAGATTGTGGTTGGGATGTCTTGGGTTCCCAATGATCCTACGGGCCCTTTTTACACACCTGTCCTTGTAAATGTCCTGAATCATGGGAAGTTCACAACTACAGATGCACTAGGCTGTCCACACCACTCTCTGCAGAGTCCTGCGATTAAGGGAGGTACAGTTCCCATACCTGGCAGTGATGCAGCCAGTCAGGATGCTCTCAATTGTGCCCCTGTAGAAAGTTCTTAGGATCTGGGGGCCCCATACCAAACTTCCTCAACCGTCTGTGGTGAAAGAGGCGCTGTTCTGCCTTTTTCACCACACAGCTGGTGTGTACAGATCACGTCAGGTCCTCGGTGATGTGGATGGTGAGGAACTTGAAGCTGTTTACCCTCTCAACCCCAGATCCATTGATGTCACTAGGGATTAGCCTGTCATCATTCCTCCTGTTGTCCACAACCAGCTCCTTTGTTTTTGTGACACTGAGGGAGAGGTTGTTTTCTTGACACTACTGTGTCAGAGAGATGACTTCTTCCCTGTAGGCTACCTCATTATTGTTTGAGATAAAGCCAATCAATGTAGTGTTGACAGCAAATTTAATTAACAGATTGGAGCTGTGGGTGGTGATACAGTCATGGGTATACAGGGAGTAAAGGAGGGGACTCAGTACACAGCCCTGAGGGGCTCCTGTATTGCGAATCAGAGGGTTGGAGCTGAGGGAGCCCACTCTTACAATCTGCTGGCGATCTGACAGGAAGTCAAGGATCCAGCTGCACAAGGCAGGGTCAAGGCTGAGGTCACTGAGCTTCCTGTCGAGCCCGGGTGGAACTACAGTGTTGAATGCTGAACTGTAGTCCAAGAACAGCATTCTCACATAAGCTTCCTTCTTCTCCAGATGTGTAAGGACAGTGGCTATTGTGTCATTATAATTGCTGTAAATTTTCCAGAGCAGAACTTCAACCTCTGTCACTTGCACTGAATGTGCATGTTAACATCCTTCTCAAATGTTCCAAAAGCTAACACTATAAATGTATGCTTAGCACAAAATGATGGAAAGAATTTGACATTGAACTGCACATGGAGATATTGAAGCAGGTAGCCATAAACCTGAGATAAAGAGGAAAGCTTTGAGGAATGTCACAAAGGAGCAGAGGCTTCATCGAAGAATGCAGGTGATTGCCAGCTGAAGGTACACTCAGCAATTACCTCAGTCGCCAGAATGAAGGTGTACCATTATATGAGAGGGTTGTAGGGCTGTGAGGGGTG
This sequence comes from Mobula hypostoma, assembly GCF_963921235.1. Lineage (NCBI taxonomy): Eukaryota > Metazoa > Chordata > Chondrichthyes > Myliobatiformes > Myliobatidae > Mobula > Mobula hypostoma. The sequence goes on from NC_086097.1 coordinate 189,197,460, forward strand.
GGAGAGAAAAGAAAGCTTTGTAAATAAATATTAAAATTGACAATATAGATACCAACATTCAGTGCTTTCCCAAGGCAGAGTCAAAGAATAGGCTTGAAATGCTACAGGAATTTTCTTGTAAGGGGTCTAAGAGCGTTTGTCGACTTAAAGCTCGACGTATGTAATTAATGTGGAGTGACAAAGTCAGTCATATACTCAATGAAATGTGTATGTCATGCAATGTACTGCAGATGCAAAGCAACAAGTTTTAATACCACCTGCCAGTAAGATTAAAACTAATTCTGATTCTGTTACAAAAGTAAAATAGCAAAGATGCAGGAAACTTGAAATAAACACAGAAAATATGGAAATAAAAAAACTTTTTACTGCAGTCTATTTCCAATATTTTTGGTACAATATAGTAAACAAGGAGGAAAATTGTGCCCACGGATTCAGCTTCTTATGGATTCATTTATCTTTACTTTGCATTCTGGCAAAACACAACCGCTAGAATTGTTATTGCAAAAATGAAGGTGACGGATTGGTGCTTGTTCTGAGCATGGATTTGTCATAACAAATGTAAAATATCTGCAGTACTTCAAACAGAATGTTAATTAATTTGAAAGTTTTAAACAAAACAATCAACTTATATATCAGTAGTCTTATCAATAAGATTAGAAGAGTACAGAGACAATTTACAAGCAATTTTGAGTATTGTGTTCAGTTCTGGTCACCTACCTACAAGAAATATATCAATAACATTGAGTATGCACAGAAAATTTACAAGGATGTTGCTGTGTCTTGAGGACTTGAGTTATAGGGAAAGGTTGAGTAGGTTAGGATTTTATTCCCTACAGTGTATGAGAAGAAGGGATGATTTGATAATGGTATAGAAAATTATGAGGGCTATAAACCTCTTTTTCCACAGAGGTTGGGTGAGACTAGAACCAGAGGTCATGGGTTAAGGGTGAAAGGCAAAATGTTAAAGGGGAACATGAGGGGAGCTTCTTCACTCAGAGGATGGTGAGAATTTGGAATGAACTGCTAGCAGAACTGGTGGATGCAGATTCAATTTCAACATAGAAACATAGAAACATAGAAAATAGATGCAGGAGTAGGCCATTCGGCCCTTCGAGCCTGCACCGCCATTCAGTATGATCATGGATGCGCATCCAACTCAGAACCCTGTACCAGCCTTCCCTCCATACCCCCTGATCCCTTTAGCCACAAGGGCCATATCTAACTCCCTCTTAAATATAGCCAATGGACTGGCCTCAACTATTTCCTGTGGCAGAGAATTCCACAGATTCACCTCTCTCTGTGTGAAGAAGTTTTTCCTCATCTCGGTCCTAAAAGGCTTCCCCTTTATCCTCAAACTGTGACCCCTCGTTCTGGACTTCCCCAACATCGGGAACAATCTTCCTGCATCTAGCCTGTCCAATCCCTTTAGGATTTTATACGTTTCAATCAGATCCCCCCTCAATCTTCTAAATTCCAATGAGTATAAGCCTAGTTCATCCAGTCTTTCATCATATGAAAGTCCTGCCATCCCAGGAATCAATCTGGTGAACCTTCTTTGTACTCCCTCTATGGCAAGGATGTCTTTCCTCAGATTAGGGGACCAAAACTGCACACAATACTCCAGGTGTGGTCTCACCAAGGCCTTGTACAACTGCAGTAGTACCTCCCTGCTCCTGTACTCGAATCCTCTTGCAATGAATGCCAGCATACCATTCGCCTTTTTCACTGCCTGCTGTACCTGCATGCCCACTTTCAATGACTGGTGTATAATGACACCCAACTCTCGTTGCACCTCCCCTTTTCCTAATCGGCCACCGTTCAGATAATAATCTGTTTTCCTGTTTTTGCCACCAAAGTGGATAACTTCACATTTATCCACATTAAATTGCATCTGCCATGAATTTGCCCACTCACCTAACCTATCCAAGTCACCCTGCATCCTCTTAGCATCCTCCTCACAGCTAACACTGCCGCCCAGCTTCGTGTCATCCACAAACTTGGAGATGCTGCATTTAATTCCCTCATCCAAGTCATTAATATATATTGTAAACAACTGGGGTCCCAGCACTGAGCCTTGCGGTACCCCACTAGTCACTGTCTGCCATTCTGAAAAGGTCCCGTTTATTCCCACTCTTTGCTTCCGGTCTGCCAACCTATTCTCTATCCACATCAATACCTCACTCCCAATACCATGTGCTTTAAGTTTGCACACTAATCTCCTGTGTGGGACCTTGTCAAAAGCCTTTTGAAAATCCAAATATACCACATCCACTGGTTCTCCCCTATCCACTCTACTAGTTACATCCTCAAAAAAATTCTATGAGATTCGTCAGACATGATTTTCCTTTCACAAATCCATGCTGACTTTGGCCGCTGATTTCACCGCTTTCCAAATGTGCTGTTATCACATCTTTGATAACTGACTCTAGCAGTTTCCCCACCACCGATGTTAGGCTAACCGGTCTATAATTCCCTGGTTTCTCTCTCCCTCCTTTTTTAAAAAGTGGGGTGACATTAGCCACCCTCCAATCCTCAGGAACTAGTCCAGAATCTAATGAGTTTTGAAAAATTATCACTAATGCATCCACTATTTCTTGGGCTACTTTCTTAAGCACTCTGGGATGCAGACCATCTGGCCCTGGGGATTTATCTGCCGTTACTCCCTTCAATTTACCTAACACCACTTCCCTACTAACATGTGTTTCACTCAGTTCCTCCATCTCACTGGACCCTCTGTCCCCTACTATTTCTGGAAGATTATTTATGTCCTCCTTAGTGAAGACAGAACCAAAGTAATTATTCAATTGGTCTGCCATGTCCTTGCTCCCCATAATCAATTCACCTGTTTCTGTCTGTAGGGGACCCACATTTGTCTTAACCAATCTTTTTCTTTTCACATATCTATAAAAGCTATAAACATTTAGGAGTAGTTTGGATAAGTGCTTGGATGGGAGGTGTACTGGCTGTGGTCCAGGTGCAAGTTGACGGGAGTACGCAGAGCAATAGTTTGGCATGGACTAGATGGGATGAAGGACATGACTCTGTGCTATAGTGCTTATGTTTAAAGCATTGGAAATATGATCATTGACTCCATTGTCGCTGTTACAAGACTTGATTTCTTTCAAACTTTGTTAACACTTGGGCTGAATAATGCTACTGTCCTATTTTAGTAGTGCTATTGTCAAACTAGATAAATGAAGTGAGAGACTGTGCATGGCAGAAGTGTTTTTCCCAGTACATTATTCCTCAGCAGGCAATCCCTTAGGATCAAGACTGATTTGCTTTCACACTGCTTATGTGGGTACTGAAGTGACTAATGGGATCAGTAAGGAAAACAGCAGATTCTTCAAAGGAGGGAGGATGAGGCGCCTGACAGGACGAGCAGTAAACCTGTAAGTTAATGAATTCCTCTCTCTGCTCATATATGGCTCTGTGTACCCTCAATGCATGGCCTTGAGGTTCTCAACACCATCACAAATGAACCTTCTCCACTTTAAATGATCATGAGACAGAGGTTCCCAGGAGCCAGCAGGACATTAAACTTCTTTAAGAATAACTTGAGTAGATCCTTGCATCTTTCTCTGCCTATTGATAATTTCAATGATCATAATGTGTCTGCCTCTGAACAAGAAACAGAATGCTAGTGGAACTCCACAGGTCAATTATCTGTGGAGGTGTACGTTGATATTTTGTGTTTTGGCTCAAGACCCTGCATCAGTGCTGAGAGGGAAGAGAAAAGATTGCTAGTATATAGCCAAAGAGGGGGTTGGGGAAGGGTATTTGAGGCTAGTAGATGATAGATGGAAACAGATGGGGTGGGGGGGATGATGAGCAGGTGAAACCTGGTAGAGAGAGGGTGTACAAGAATAAATCGAGAAGAACACTTGGTGGACAGGTGAGTGGACATTGGAGTAAAGCAGTGCGAATGTGGGTCATCCGAAACTGGAAAATTCAATGTTCATATCATCGGGCTGTAAGCTACTCAAATGGAGTATGAGATGTTGTTCTTCCAATTTGTGTTTGTCCCCTGAGGCAAAAGAGAAAGCTAAGTATAGACAGCTCCGTGTGGGATTGGAACGGAGAGTTTGAATGTAAGTTCAAGATGGTCAATGTGAAAGAAAAACCTCCAACAGATTTCTTGGCCTATTTCAGCATCTGGTGGGATTGGTGACCCAATGATGATTTGGTAAGTTAGTTTGCAAGAGTAAGGAATAGCATGTACTATGCCTAACATTCTTTTGATTCATTTGATAGACGGTACCTGGTCTTGCAGGGAGACAGCCTCTTTTTATCATCCTATTTGTCCTGTTTTGTATTACCAAATCAGTTGATAAAAAGCAGAACCCATTTTTCTCTTTTTAGAACGAGTAGCTGCAAGAGGTGCAGGTTGCCTTTATTTGCAGTAAGTGGATGTGCATGACAGGGGCTGACCTACCTCATGCAACCCAAGTTAAATATAATTCATGAATGACATGAAGATTGCAAGATAAATGGAAAATTGAACAGCATGGCAAGTATGTCGTCACAATTGACAATTATTGAAAATTTTGCAGGACCATATCTTTCAGTGAGTTCACAGGGCAGTTGTGGTTATGACACTAGTAAAGGAGAGTGCATAAAATATCAGACTGTGCTAGCAGCAACATTTGAGGTAACACACACACAATGCCAGAGAACTCAGCATGTCAGGCAGCACCTATGAACAGACGGTTGATGTTTCGGACTGAGATCCTTCATTAGTCCTGGTGAAAGGCCAAGGCCCAAAATGTTGACTGTTTATTCATAGATATTGCCTGAACTGCTGAGTTCCGCCAGCAATTTGTGTATATTGCTCTAGATTTCCAGCATCTGTTTGTAACAAGTAAGGGTAAAAGGGTGCATCTGAGGGCTTGTTTAGCATGTCCCTTTCAGATATCGGTGATATGGACAAAGGAGCAGGTAATGTATAATTGCAAACCTTTGAGCAGCAAGTGCTTAAGCCTTTCTCACTGTGATTTTAATACATTTGCATGAAAACCCATAAGTTCTCATATGGTAAAATAAGCACCCACTCACATCTCTTTCCATAAATTCCAGAAGGCCATGGGGCATTCCTAAAGATCGGATCTTTCCAAGGGATTCCCAATGTCTGCTAGCAGTTAATCTTCCAAATATATTTTTGATTTTAATTTGTGAACTTTCTCAGTAAACTACCTCAGTCTCACCTTAAAACCTCACAGACCTACTTTAACTTTTACGGCCCAACCCACAGGAGGCCACACACTACAAGCTAGGGGATTGTAAGAAAAAGTGAGTGGTGATTGTGCAGCACCCTATCATTTGTAGAGTTACTATTCAAAGTTAGGTTTCAAAGGAGTGAAAGATTTAAACTGGCAAGTCAGAAAGTGAGAGTAGAGGCCTGTCAGGGTGGAGACATTCATCCAGATAACAGACTGCACACAAGTGCAAGTACTTAACAGATAAAGCACGAGTTTGAGGTGCAAACATACTGTCGCTTAAAGAGTACGATGAAGTAGCCATCACAGAGGTCTGGTCAAACTGATTGCCAGCTACATTTTTCATGTTGTAGGATCTTTAAAAAGGACCATTTAGAAAGGGAGTGCAGAAGCAATATTGGTAAAAGGAAGTTATACCACATTGGAAAGAAGGGATTTCAATTACGGTGATCAGCCTGTGATTAGAGTTAGTGACTACATTCCAGTTTGTAGTAGTGATGGAATGAGGAATGTTCAACTACATTGATTATATTTAGGAAGTTGGAGGGACAGAGGGGAAAACACTGAATGCTAGAAATGTGAGCGAGATGGTTGGAATGACTGATTGTCTAAGATAATTGAATTCATTGTAGATCTGGAAGAACTTGTTGGAAGTTGAGGTTCTGTTCCAGAAATTTAATGGCCCTTCAACTTTCAAGAAAAGCACATTACAAACACAACAGACACCAGGGGCATGGTCAGCCCTCAGTCTGAGATAAATCCTCCTCAATAAAGTAAGAACTGCTAATAATAGTCTGACTTTGATTAAATCTAAATGAAAATCGTTTCCTGAGTTTGAGGTGTATAATAGTTACATGATGTATTGAGGCCTCCATTGGTCACGATTGACCTTTGATGTTGAGTCCTAGCTGTCTGGCTATGCAAGCCTGGTGAATACGATATGGAGAGCAAGTTGTTGCCCATGTAGCAACTCCCCCGCTCCATGCATGTGATGAACCCGATACAGACTGATACAGTTTGGTACCAGCAGAATCGCAGGAGTTGCCAGTCAGCATTGAACTCAACGTAGCACTGCCTTAGGGACTCCAGCTCTGCATTTTTCCCCTTGGGGTTCACTCTCGAAGCCTTCTCCATGAGTGGGTTTCGCCGCAAGGCACCGGAGGTTTGAGATCAGAGTTTTCCTTCTCCTAGATGAGCCGCCAACCACGGCTGTCAAGCCCCATCTGCCCGAAGCTACTGTTTTTAATGAGTTAGTAAACTCACCTTTGCCCCCTTCTTCTGTCAGTAGAAAGGCTTAGGCCAGCAGGCTTAGTAGCTAGGCCACATGTGAAGGTCTGGAGCTGGACTTGGTTGTCAGAGATTATTTGAGGCGCACACAATTGGGAGCATTTAATAGGTAGTGGGAGCTTGTCCCTATTACCTCCCTCTAGCTATAACAACTTTAAATAACCATGCTGTTTTAAGCTCATAGAATTATCTGAATTTGTAACTCCTACAGCAGGCTTTTGCTGCAAGACAACTGATCTGTGAGGATTTTGCTCTTACTTTATTGTGTAAATGATCAGCACTATCATGCAACTGGAAGACCATAGTTTCAGAATTTTGGTTCTCTCTTGTCCTGTTTGTGGACATAGCACATTCTTCCTGTGATTGTGTCAGTTTCCTCTATGTACTCCAATTTCCTCCCACATCCCAAGGACTTGTAGGTTGGTGTCTTCATAAATGTGGCTGACGCTTACAAAGCTACTACCCTCCCCTACCTGGGATAGTCCGACCATCTTTCACTGTTTCTGCTTCCCAAGTATAGCCCGGTCATTAAACGTGTGAAACCCACAATGAAGACTATTAAGATCTGGCTGGAGAGTGCTGACTCTGCTCTTCAGCACCAATTCCAGTACACAGACTGGGAGCGTGTTTGCTGCCCATACTACCACAGACTCTCAGATTAACATTGATTTCTATACCAACTCTGTCCTTGAGCACATCAACAAGTGTGTAGATAGAGTGACATCACAAAAACAAATAAAAGTTTTCCCCAATGAGAAACCATGGATGAACAGAGAAGTTCACCTACTACTCAAAGCCAGAGATTCAGCCTTCAGGTCTGGAGACCGGGAGGCTTACAGCTCAGCCAAGGCCAACCTGAGGAGGGGAATCTCTCAGACTAAACACATATACAAAGAGAGAATTGAGGAGCATTTCATCTCCTCGGATCCTCGGCGCACATGGTATGGCATACAGGTCATTACAGACTTCAAACCACCTAGTACTGTGTCCCGTTCCAGCTCTGCTTCCCTCCCTGATGAGCTCAATTACTTCTACGTTCGCTTTTACCGAGAGAACAAGGAGGTCACCCTCAAAGCGGATCTCCCACCTGCTGAACTGCCTCTCTCACTTTCCACCTCCGATGTTTACGCCACCCTGAGCAGGGTGAATGTACGGAAGGCAGCTGGTCCAGATGGAGTACCTAGCTGCGTGCTCAGAGTCTGTGCAGGGCAGTTGGCCAGGGTCTTCATGGACATTTTTATTCTGTCCCTGGCTCAGGCAGCTGTCCCCACAAGCTTCAAGATCGCCACCATCGTGCCAGTGCTGAAGCATTCCACTGCCACGGGCCTGAGTGACTTCCGTCCAGTTGCACTCACCCCCATCATTGCAAAGTGCTTTGACAGACTGATTCTATCACATCTGAAATTCTGTCTGCCCTCTACCCTGGACCCCAATCAATTTGCCTATCGCACCAACAGGTCAACAGAGGATGCCATCTCCACAGCACTTCACTCTGCCCTGACCCACCTGGACAGCCCCAACTCTTACGTCAGAATGCTGTCCATTGACTTTAGTTCGGTATTTAATACTGTGATCCCCTCCAAGTTGATCGCCAAACTTCGCCAGCTTGGTATCAGCTCATCCCTCTGCAATTGGACCTTGGACTTTCTGACTAAAAGACCCCAATCACATAAGTTAGACAACCTCTCCTCCTCCACTCTCACCCTGAACACCGGCGTGCCTCAAGGCTGTGTGCTGAGCCCTCTTCTGTACTCCCTTTTCACCAATGACTGCGTTCCTGTACATGGTTCTAACTCCATAATCAAGTTCGCAAACGACACCCTGTGGTTGGTCTGATTAGAGGGGATGACGAGACGGCCTACAGGGACGAGGTCCAGCACCTGGCCGTGTGGTGTGCCGACAACAACCTGGCCCTTAACACCCAGAAGACCGAGGAGATCATTGTGGACTTCAGGCATGCTAGTAGCCACATTCACGTCCCCATCTACATCAACAGAGCTGTAGTGGAGCGTGTATCAAGCTTCAAATTCCTTGGTGTCCACATTTCCGAGGATCTCATCTGGTCCCTGAACTCCTCCATCCTGATCAAAAAGTCGCAACAGCGCCTTTATTTCCTGCAAAGCATCAAGAAAGTTCACCTCTGTCCCAGGATACTGATGGACTTTTACCGCTGTACAATTGAGAGCATACTCACCAACTGCATCTCAGTGTGGTATGACAATTGTCCCATATCGGACCGCAAAGCACTCCAGCGTGTGGTGAAAACTGCCCAGCAGATTATCGGCACCCAATTGCCCACCATTGAGAACATCTACCATAAACACTGCCTGGGCAGGGCGAAAAGCATTATTAAGGATGCATCTCATCCTAACCATGGACTTTTTACTCTCCTCCCATCCGGTAGGCGCTACAGGAGCCTCCGCTCCCGCACCAGCAGGCACAGGAAGAGCTTCTGCCCTGAGGCTGTGACCCTGCTGAACCTCACATCACAGCGCTAAGCAGTATTGCACCCATATTGTACTGTCTCAGTACTTTTATATTTGTGTGCTGTGGCACTTACTTTTTATTCGCAGTTATTTTGTAAATAACACTATTCTTTGCATTTCTGGTTAGATGCTAACTGCATTTCATTGGCTTTGTATCTGTACTCGGCACAATGGCAATAAAGTTGAATCTAATCTAATCTAATCTATTGGGTCACTGGAAATTGTCCCTAGTGTACAGGTAAGTGGTAGAATCTGAGTTGAATTGAGTGGAATAAAATTGGATTATGTAAATTGGTGCCTGGTGTTTGTCACAGACTTGGTGGGCTTTTTTCATGCTCTGAGATATTCTGATCATGAAGAACTTGATGAGCAATACCATCTATGGGTTTGATGTAGTTGGAAAATAAATTGTTCACTATGTGAAATTTACATCCAAATGTAAAAAAATATGATAAAATGTCAATTGACATCTGGAAGTATGAAGCATCCTAACATATGCATAATATATTAACATTTAGTCAACATTTCTAAGTGAGTTTAGTTTGGATGTTGAATTAGCTGTGAAACTCATTATACATCCTGACATTGATTTGTTTACATTGATCTTCTGACATCAAATGTTAGCCATGGTAACTCCTGCAGAATACTTCCTCCGCTGAGCTTTAGATTATATCACATCTGTTTGAAATGCTCTCTCCCTTTGAAGCACATACAACAAAATATGAAGCCAGCATCATCTTACTGGTATCATCATTGGAATGGGTTCAGAAAAGATCATTTTAGGGAGTTGGTGGGGTGGGGGGGGGGGACATGAAAGCCAAAAGAGGTCCAAAGGACTGAGAACATTTGAAGATATATTTACAAACGCAAATTGATAATATAGAACAGTTTAAAGAGAAGGGAGTTCCTCTGTAATATTTTAACTGGATCATTTTTTTGAAATACAGTGTAGCATCGTTTTGCTCTACTTCTGCCATTCAGCTCACAGTTGTACTTCAGTATTGGCACAACTGGCAACATTTACACATTGCCACATTTACATCTATGCATATCTCTCAAACCTTTCATATTAAATCTTTTAATTATTACATTTAAATTTATAATGCAAAGGAACTTATGTATGTTGTAGCTTCATAAATATGTCCTAATTTTACTCAAATCATTTTTCATAAATGTCTCAGGCTTCTGCCTTTACTCCATCAAATCTTATCAAAAATCACTGCATTCACTGTCTGTGATTGTGACAAAGACAATCCAAGTCTTATCATTTTTTAACCTTTTTGATTCAATTGACCTAATCATTATCAACCAAGAGTCCCCTGCTGTCACCAATAAAGGTGGGAGTGGGCTTGCCTAATTAATTCTTATCTCTCCCTTAATGGTTTGAGAAACACCAGAGGCTTGTTTTTCTAAATCTGCCCTGTATCCCCAGAAATGTATCCTTAGCCCATCTTATTTCCTATCTGCATGTCATCACAGGTCAGTATTATCTGAACAAACAGCCTCCGTCCCCACATATTTGTTGATAACTGCCTCTTTTCTAAATTTTGTGATTGCTCATTTGACAGCAGTACTGGAGATGCAAAATTTTCTTCCAACTAAATCTGAGAAAGACAATGTCTGGAAGCAATGCCTGGTTCCATTGTACAGTCCTGTCCCCAGATGCTGACTCAATCCAATTTTGTTCACAATACAAAAGTGAACCACAGTTCTTAATCTTTGTCCAAGGTGAATGTTGACCTCTTGTATCAACAACATTGTCTGTAAAGCTATATAAGTGATAGAAAAAGGAGTAGGCCATTCTTTCTCTTGTGGAGACACGACAGACTGTAGATGCTGGAAGGGAGCAATACACAAAACAATTCAGGAACTCAGCAGGTCAGACACCATCTACGGAGGGAAATGAACAGTTCATGGCTGACATTTTATTTCAAGACCACTTTCTTGCACTAACCACATATTCTTAACTTAAAACTTGATCAGCCTCAGTTTGAATATACCCAGCAACTGAGGCTTCACAGAATGCCCATGTTGGAGAATCACAAACTTCACGAGCCTCTGGGATGAAGAAATTTGGACCATAAGACATAGGAGTAGAATTAGGTCATGCAGCCCATCATGTCAGCTCCATCATTTAATCATGGTTGACTTATTATTCCTGTCAACCCACTCTCCTGCCTTCTTTCCATAACCATTGAAGCACTTACTAATTAAGTAGCTATCAGACTCCAGTTTAAATATACCTAATGACTTGGGTCTCCACAGCCATCTGTAGCGATGAATTCCATAAATTTACAACCCTCTGGCTAAACGACTTCCTCCTCATCTCTGTTCTAAAAGAACATTATTCTATTCTCAGGCTGTGTCCTCTAGTCCTAGATTCTCTCATTATTGGAAATATCCTGTGCACATCCAGTCAATCTCAGTATTTAAATATTCAACAGGTTTCAATGAATTCTCCCCACATTCTTCTAAACTCCGGTGAGTCCAGGCTCAGAGCCATCAAAGCTGCCCAAGTGTTAATCTAATCACAAACCAGAGAAAATCTGCAGGTGCTAGAAATCCAAGCGACACACACAAAATGCTGGAGGAACTCAGCAAGCCAGGCAGCGTCTATGGAAAAGAGTACAGTCAACATTTCAGGCCAAGACCCTTCGGCAGGACTGGAGAAAAAATGCTGAGGAGTAGATTTTAAAAGTGGGGGGAGGGGAGAGAGATACACAAGGTGATAGATGAAGTAAAGAGCTGGAAGTTGATTGGTGGAAGAGATACAGGACTGGAGAAGGGGAAGTCTGATAGGAGGATACAGAAGGCCATGGAAGAAAGAAAAGGGGGGTGGAGCACCAGAAAGAGGAGATGGGCGGTCAAGGACATAAGGTGAGAGGGGGAAAAGAGGGTGAGGAATGGTGAAAGAGGGAGGGGGTGGGCATTACCAGAAGTTTGAGAAATCAATGTTCATGCCATCAGGTTGGAGGCTACCCAGACGGAATCTAAGGTGTTGTTCCTCCAACCTAAGTGTGGCCTCATCATGACAGTGGAGGAGGCCATGGATAGACATAACAGAATGGGAATGGGAAGTGGAATTAAAATGGGTGGTCATTGGGAAAACCCGCTCTTTCTGGCAGACAGAGCGTGGACACTCAGTTAAGCGGTCTCCCAATCTCACGTCGGTGAGACCCAGAAGAGATTCCAATGATCCAGAAATCTGAATCCCTGCCCTCTTCACCAATTCCCCAGTTACACATTAGTCTGTTAAATCATGCTATTCTTGCCCTCACTGGCATGTGGCATAGGCAGCAATCCAAAGATTACCACCCTGGAGGTCCTGCTTTTCACCTAACTCCCTATATTCTCTCTTTGGTTCCTCCTCTCTTTTCATACCTATGTCGTTGGTACCAATATGTATCATGACTTCTGGCTGCTCGCCTTCCCCCTTTAGAATACTATGGACACAATTCCAACACCTGGGAAGCAACATTCTATCCGGGCATCTCTTTCACATCCAAAGAATTTCCTGTCTGCTCCTCTAACTATGGAATACCCTATCACTACTGTGCTCCTCTTCCTCCCCAACTCCCCTCCTTTCTGAGCCACAGAACCAGACTCAATGCCAGAGACCCATTTGCTGTGGTAGGTCGTCCCCCAAACAGTATCCAATTATACTTACCTGTACTGGCTGCCTATTGTATTTCCCTTCCCTGACAGTTACCCAGGTACCTGCCTCCTGCAATAGGGTTGGCTACCTCCCTGTAGCTAATCTATCACCTCCTCATTCTCCCACATGAGCCGAAGGTCATCCAGCACAAAGTTCAAAGTAAATTTTATTATCAAAGTCACCATATACAGCCCCGAGTTCATTTTCTTGTGGGGATACTGAGCAAATCTGTAGAATAGTAACTATAACAGGATCAATGAAAGATCAGCCGGAATGCATAAGACAACAAACTGTGTAAATGCAAATATAAATAAGTAGCAATAAGTAACAAGAACATGAGATAATATCCTTAAAGTGAGATCACAAAGAACATATTAGTAACTCTAGACCCTTACTAAGTTCATTAGTTATGTACTAATAGACAATGAAGAGAACCTGCCCTTCCACCTTTCTTTGTATCATCTGCAAATTTGGCCACAAAGCCATCATTCCATCATCCAGTTCATTAATATATAACACGTAAGGAGCAACCACACACCGACCCCTGTGAAACACCACTAGTCACCAGCAGCCAACCAGAAAAGGCCCCCTTTATTCCCACTCTTTGCCTTCTGCCAGTCAGCCAATTTTTTTTCTATGCTAGTATACTCATGGACTCTGATCTTGTTTAGCAGCCTCATGTGCAGAACTGTGTCAATGACCTTCTGAAAACCCAAGTAAACAACATCCATTGACTCTCTCCTTTGTCCATCCTGTCTGTTATTAACTCAAAGAATTCTAACAGATTTCCCCTCCAGGAAACCATGCTTTCATTGGCTTATTTTATTGTGTGCTTCCAAATACACAAAACCTCATCTTTCATAATGGACTTTATTATTTTGCCATGAGCTGAAGTCAGGCTACTGTGGGAAGAAATTGCATGACTTTGACAATGACCTTTGCATCCTCACTGGTCACAGAAGCAGTACCAGGTGATTAGAGGTGGCAAATTTTATTCCTTTCTTCAAGAAAGTAATAGGGATAACCCTATCAACCAGTGAATCTTACATCAGTGGTTTGGTAAACAATTGGAGAGGATTCTTAGAAACAGGATTTCCAAGCATTGGAGAAGCATAATCTAATTAGGAATAGTCAGCTTGGCTTTGTGATGGGCAGGTCGTGCCTCATGAGCCTGATCGAATTTGTTGAGGAAGTGACGAAACAAATTGGTGAAGCTACAGCAGTGGATGTGGTGTATATGAATTTTAGTAAGGCATTTGGCAAGGTTCCCCTTGGTTGGCTCATTCAGAAATATCCACAGAATATCCACCAGAGCACAGAATACCCACAGTAAAAACTGACACAAAATATTTAGTTTGTCCACCATTTCTTTGTCCCCCATTACGACTTCTTCAGCATCATTTTCCAGTGGTCCGATATTCAGTCTTTCCTCTGTTTTACTCTATACATCTGCAAATTTTTTAGTATGCTCTTTTATATTATTGGCTAGCTTATCTTTCTCTCCTTAGCACTTTTTAGTAGCCTTTTGTTGATTTTTTAAAGCTTCCCGCTAGTTTTTGTTATGCTGTATGCACTCTCTTTTGCCTTGATGCTGTCTTTGACTTCCCTTGTCACCCGCGGTTTCTTCATCTTCCCGTTAGAATACTTCTTCCTCTTTGGGATGAACCAATCCTGCGACTTCTGAATTACTCCCAGAAACTCAAGCTATTGCTGTTCTGCTGTTATCCCTGCTAATGTCCCCTTCCAATTAATTTTAACCAGTTCTTCTCTGATGCCTCTGCAGTTAATTTTACTCAACTATAATAATGATTCAACTGATATTAGCTTTTTCCTCTCTAACTGTAGTGTGAATTTTATCATATTATGATCAATGCCTCCTAGAGGTTCCATGATGTCAGTCTAAACTAATATCATCTGCCTATACATGATCTATATCCCCCCATTTCCTGCTGTTCATATACCTGTCTAAATACCTCATTGGCCTAATATAGCATCTCAAACCTGTGAAGTACTGAGGGGCATTTTCTCTTTTCAAACGGATTTCCCTCACAGTCTTGCACAAACAGGCTCAGTGTTTTTTTTTTCTCTCTCTCCTTATTTAATGCTTGTACATTTAGTTAGTATTTCATAAAGCACAACTTATTTCTTCCCTTCATGCAATGCTATTTCCTGTAGCTCAGAAACATTCCCATCAATATGACATTTTAATTTAAAATTCTCCCCCCTATCCAGCAATTTATTGTTCTTTTGCAAATCCAACAAAAGACAACTCCCAAACACCAACCATCACTGGGCTCGGCATGAGACATGGGAAAGGGTTGAGAGGAGATGTGAGCATACGGCTGCTGGACGGTGGAGATGCCGTTCCCTGTGTTTGCATCGGAGAAAGCAGGGACATTGATATCACCTGCTTTCCTTATGTTACTCTCCACTGATAACTGAGCTCACCTGGGAATGGGATGGAGGAACAGTTACATATAGAAACTTCATCAGATTGTAAGCATTTGCTTTATTCCTACTAATCACTGAATTTAATTACGTTATTAAATCGAATGACATACTTAATACTCAATAATGGAGATACTTAGAACATAAGTAATAAGAGCAAGGATAGGCCTTTTAGTCCCTCATGTTAGGTCTGCCATTCAGCAAAAACATGGTCGATTTGATTTTGATCCTCATTCCACTTTCCTTCCTGTTAGACCTAACTCTTAATTATGACAGAAATCTCAGCCTTTGGTTAATGACTTCCGTTTAGTCACAAGACTCTTCTGTCTATAGTCAGTGGTTTGTTTACTTCATAAGTGTTTTCACCAACGTCTCTAATTGCTGGGGAATAGAAACATAGAAAATAGGTGCAGGAGTAGGCCATTCGGCCCTTCGAGCCTGCACCGCCATTCAGTATGATCATGGCTGATCATCCAACTCAGAACCCTGTACCAGCCTTCCCTCCATACCCCCTGATCCCTTTAGCCACAAGGGCCATATCTAACTCCCTCTTAAATATAGCCAATGAACTGGCCTCAACTGTTTCCTGTGGCAGGGAGTTCCACAGATTCACCACTCTCTGTGTGAAGAAGTTTTTCCTCATCTCGGTCCTGAAAGGCTTCCCCTTTATCCTTAAACTGTGACCCCTCATTCTGGATTTCCCCAACATTGGGAACAATCTTCCTGCATCTAGCCTGTCCAATCCCTTTAGGATTTTATATGTTTCAATAAGATCCCCCCTCAATCTTCTAAATTCCAAGCCTAGTCGATCCAGTCTTTCATCATATGAAAGTCCTGCCATCCCAGGAATCAATCTGGTGAACCTTCCTTGTACTCCCTCTATGGCAAGGATGTCTTTCCTCAGATTAGGGGACTGAAACTGCACACAATACTCCAGGTGTGGTCTCACCAAGGCCTTGTACAACTGCAGTAGTACCTCCCTGCTCCTGTACTCGAATCCTCTCGCTATAAATGCCAGCATACCATTCGCCTTTTTCACCGCCTGCTGTACCTGCATGCCCACTTTCAATGACTGGTGTATAATGACACCCAGGTCTCGTTGCACTTCCCCTTTTCCTAATCGGCCACCATTCAGATAATAATCTGAATAAAGCCCATCATTCATCGAGAATTCCCCATTGGTGCTGATGTGCGTGATTTTTCTGGCAACTTCCCCTTTTTCTTATCGGCCACCATTCAGATAATAATCTAAATAAAGCTCATCATTCATCGAGAATTCCCCATTGGTGCTGATGTGCGTGATTTTTCTGGCACATATTTTTTAAATGAGATAGGAGAATTTTTAATGTTAATGATGATCTTTTTGATTGTTCTTCTTACATGAACTGACCCTGGAATACCACAAAGTCAATTACTTTAATCTGCACCACGAGACTGAGGCTGTAGCTGTCAATGTTATTTACCTGATACTCATTTAAATATTACCTGGAGTCCCGTCAAAGAGAGAATGAGAGGGTGAAGGAGAATTACTGGGCTGAGAAAGAGGAAGAAGCTTGAAAACTATAGTGCAGTCTTCTCTAATTATTGTTCATTTGGAAGGTAACATGACATTCTTTAAGACAAGTTCCTACAGAAGAAAGCATCATATTTTACAGAAAAATACAACCCACCCATCCACCATAAAAACAATGACTACTGGGTAGTTTGTGAAATATTTAATTAAATTCCTAAGGGATATTGTACACCAGGAGAAGAGTAAGGAGAACAGAGTTGTAATCAAGGTTTAACAAAGGCTTTGAATCGTATTTAGCAAAAAAATGTGTGTGTGTGTGTGTGTGTGTGTGTGTGTGTGTGTGTGTGAGAGAGAGAGAGAGGGTGGGGTTGAACCTCTAATAAAACAAAATTAAACATGAACTTACAAATGACATTGTGTCAACTTTCACATCCTTAGAAATTTTGAGTTCTGACAGAAAAAGATTTCAGTGACCACTAAAGCTAAGGTGGCCTCAGACCCATTTCTTTCTTGGATACTGAGCATCATCTAAAACTTCTATTTGTACGAGATAGGTTATACACTACTTTTGTTTAGAGTGATAATTACTCTGGAGTGTGTTTGTGATGTTTCCTAACAGAAGTTATTTGAAAACTAAACTTCACAGTCATTCATCCCACTTTTGTAGGTGTCTTACTTTAATTGCTTGGTGCTTCTTGGCAGATATTACAAAATTAAGTTTTCATCAGATTTTCTTGGTGTGAATCCCAGCTTCACGTAGGTATGGTTTTCAAGCTTCTCCTAATTGAATGAAGCTGGGATTTAGTATCTGAGCCTCAGTGAAGTAATATTCTGCCTTTGTTTATGTGTAGGCAGCATCATGTTCATGTGTAGGCAGTATGAGTGACCTCAGGCAATAGAATTCGACACTTAGAATTACAATAATGCATTATTGTAATACACTTCATCAAAAAACACTAGAGAAACCAAAATTGACAGGAATGAATAGTTTCTAGCAGTTTTCAGTAAAAGAAGATTATTTGAAACTTGTCACATTCAATTTGACATTGGGGCTTCAGTTTAATGAAAGTGGAGGATGTTGGCTAGTGAACAAGCAAATGGCTCTACTCATAGTAATCAAATGACTCATAAAATGGAATCAATGTGTAAATCGTCACATCAAGCCAGTAAAAATGCAAAATTTTAGGTAAAAGAAGTGGCAAAAGTACACAAACACGAGGAAATCTGCAGATGCTGGAAATTCAAGCAGCACACACAAAATGCTGGTGGAACACAGCAGGCCAGGCAGCATCTATAATAGATCTATTATAGATGCTGCCTGACCTGCTGCATTCCATCAGCATTTTGTGTGTGTGGCAAAAGTACAGATATTTGGAGTTGATCTCGTTAACAAATTATTAACAAGTCATATTACAGATTGTTAACAAGTCGGATAGTTAACAAGTTGTATTACAGTTTGTAGAAACATTCATTTGATTTGCTTAAGAACATAGCAGTGATTTAAAGCAATTTTTGTTTGGAAATGACAACGTATAGCAATTCTGAAATCAATATTAAACATACTTAATTTCTAGCTATTGGGCTATGGAATAACTAAACAATTTTTTCTAAATCATACAAAATTAGAAAGTGTAATTGATCAGAAAATTAGGTGGTAAATATCAAATACTATACTCATGATGTTTAGTTTGGCTTTGGTTAGAACAATGCAATCTATCATAGTTCTCCTTCAATTTTGGACACAAAAGTATACATTGCTAAGTTCTAGAGTTCTTCTTTTCAAACTAGTACCTCATCATCACTGGATTCATTTCCCAGAACGCCCTGCTTAAAAATACCTTGGGAATGCTTTCAAATCACAGTGCAACTCTACTCTTGAAGGCAGTTCAAAGTTCAAAGTAAATTTATTATAGTCATAGTCATAGTCATACTTTATTAATCCCGGGGGAAATTGGTTTTCGTTACACTTGCTCCATAAATAATAAATAGTAATAGAACCATAAATAGTTAAATAGTAATATGTAAATTATGCCAGTAAATTATGAAATAAGTCCAGGACCGGCCTATTGGCTCAGGATGTCTGACCCTCCAAGGGAGGAGTTGTAAAGTTTGATGGCCACAGGCAGGAATGACTTCCTATGACGCTCTGTGCTGCATCTCGGTGGAATGAGTCTCTGGCTGAATATACTCCTGTGCCCAGCCAGTACATTATGTAGTGGATGGGAGACATTGACCAAGATGGCATGCAACTTAGACAGCATCCTCTTTTCAGACACCACCGTGAGAGAGTCCAGTTCCATCCCCACCACATCACTGGCCTTACGAATGAGTTTGTTGATTCTATTGGTGTCTGCCACACTCAGCCTGCTGCCCCAGCACACAACAGCAAACATGATAGCACTGGCCACCACAGACTCGTAGAACATCCTCAGCATCGACCGACAAATGATAAAGGACCTCAGTCTCCTCAGGAAATAGAGACGGCTCTGACCCTTCTTGTAGACAGCCTCAGTGTTCTTTGACCAGTCCAGTTTATTGTCAATTCGTATCCCCAGGTATTTGTAATCCTCCACCATGTCCACACTGACCCCTTGGATTGAAACAGGGGTCACCAGTACCTTAGCTCTCCTCAGGTCTACCACCAGCTCCTTAGTCTTTTTCACGTTAAGCTGCAGATAATTCTGCTCACACCATGTGACAAAGTTTCCTACCGTAGCCCTGTACTCAGCCTCATCTCCCTTGCTGATGCATCCAACTACGGCAGAGTCATCCAAAAACTTCTGAAGATGACAAGACTCTGTGCAGCATCAAAATACAAATATGACACCATATACAACCCTGAGGTTTATTTTCTTGAGGGCATACTCAGTAAATCCAAGAATCATAATAGAACCGATGGAAAAAACAGAAACAAGCAGGCAAACAACCAATGTGCAAAAGACAACATACTGGGCGAATACAAAAGAAAAAAGAAATAAAAATAGTAAATAAATAAGCAACACATATCGAGAACATGAGATGAGAGTCCTTGAAAGTGAGTCCATAGGTTGTGGGAACAGTTCAGGGATGGGCAAATGATGTTGAGTGAAATTATCCCCTCTGGTTCAAGAGACTAGAGGTCTTGAGCCATTTCTGCACTGTTTCAGGAGTTAATAGACATACAGTTATACTAACTGAGTAAAAAAATTCTGGTTTTGCCCATGGTGTCCACATCAGACTGAAAAAAAAACAGTAAAAGCAACATCTATTACCAAGCAGCTGTCCTACTATAAGGCTTGTGTTGACAGCAAATGAAAATACATTGGGAAGTAAGAGTTATATAGGACAGTCTATCATTATAAGAGATAACTGTAAGCTGCTTACAGTTGACTGGCATTTTCTAGAGCTTGTAGTCTCATATGTCTTCACAGTCAGCCATTTGTCTTCTTGCTTGAAGCTTTGAAATTTAAATTTAATGTGCACTTAAACAATCTTCAAGAATGCCTTTAAAATGTTATCATTATAAAAGAACAATGTAGTTAATAACTTATATCTAATCTTAGAATTATTACTGACAAATGAATGCTGGGGAGCACATCAATAATTTTGCTGTTTTATATAAGGAATATCAGCATTATTTTGCCTTCTCCAAATGAATCAATTGATAATATTTGTAAATAACTGCTTTAGTAATGCACACATAAGCCTCATCTTAAAGTATATTAAACATTATCTTATTTTTTATTGAACTTTAGTGATTTACTGTAATTAATAAAATATTAATATTGAATTGTGAAGATACCATTTGCTTATTAGGTGTATGGTAAATCAGATTTTTACATAGCCTGTTATAACATTGAATCCTTGAATCAATTGTTTCCAAATACTTGGGCAAAAGTAATATCTATTTACATTCACAAGGTCCTCATATAGTTTTCTCTTTATCAAAAAATGTAAAGCCTTGCAGATTTTGGAAGGAGTACAGAGGGATTTACCAGGATGCTGTTTGGATTAGAGGGCCTGAACTTGTAAGGAGAGGTTGGGCAAACTTGGAATGTTTTCTCTGGAACGTCAGAGGCTGAAGGAAGATGTTATAAAAGATTATTAAATTATAAGAGATATGGATAGGATTGCCAGTGTCCTTTTCCCTGAGCAGAAATGTCAAATATTAAAGGGCATGCATTTAAGGTGAGTGGGGAAAAGTTTAAAGGACATATGCAAGGAAAGATTTTACACAGGGAGTGGTAGGTGTCTGGAATGGATTGTCAAGGGTAGTGGTGGATGCAGATATGATCCAGGATCAGCCATGATGAAATGGTGGATCAGACTTGATGGGCTGAATAGCCTAATTCTGCTCCTATGGCTTATGTCTTATTGTCTATATGATAGTGATGTTTAAGAGGTTTTTAGATAGGCACACGAATATGCAGGAAATGGAGGGGAAGGATCATGTGCTTGCAGAAGAGATTTAGTTTAATTTGGCATTGTACTCAGCACAAACATCGAGAACCAAAGGGCTTGTTCTGTTGCTGTACTGTTCTATGTCCTAAGCGATCCTGAAATGCTGGAACTACTCAGCAGGTGAGGCAGTAGCTGTAGAGTGAGAAGCAGAGTTAACTTTTCAGATCAAAAACATTTCATCACAGAGTGCTATCAACCTGAAACATAGGCCTCATTGAACCATAGTCAATAATTTTCAGACAAAGATTATCTCTCTTTAAATGGGCTTAGGAAACTGCTAATGTCACACACTGCACTCACTGTGGTGCAGGATCTGGGTAGAAAGGCAGCAGGTTTTAATCTTCTTTAAATAACATGGTAATTTTGAACTGGCAAAGAATGTTAAGAGTGACCAGGAAAGATGTGTTCATGTGCTATGTATGCAGAATGAAAACTAAATCTGATTTAATTAATTATCCTTCAACATTGGCAGATCATCTTTTCATGCAGCCGCATCTCAATCTGTGATTTTGACAAGCTACTTTGCTGGTCAAAATGCAATGTGCTATGGCAATTACTGGAAGACAATGAATTTTATTAGATAGCTGTGCAGTATCATGGGGCAAAAGACAACAGCAGTGAATACAAATTCATTCCTCCCCAGCAGTGAATCAACCATTTCAGTGTGAAGAGGTGTCAGGCGGGGCCTCAGTAAGCATGAGTCAGTTTTGTGGATTTTTTTAGCAGCTAATTCGGAGCCTGAGTGAAGCAGAGATGCTGTGAACTCTCTCGTCTCTGATTGATGCATTACCTTCAGAAGAGAGTGAGTTCATCAGAAACTGCAATTTCCTTCGTTAATGATGTGGACAATACTTCCACCTCACTTTCAAAACACCCTTATTTAACTGTCTATCACCTAATTAATAAATTGGCCTAATTTTTCACAGCTATGGACTTCAAAATGTAGAACAAAAGATTACAATTAATGTTAACATTTCATTTTACAATGGTACAGTCTTCCAGAATTTTTAATTTTCAGAATCAGAAGAATTGGATTTAATATCACTAGCTATTTTTGTGAAATTTGATGTCATGCAGTAGCTTTACATTGCAATAAATAATAATAAAATAACTGTAAATTACAGTAAATATATATATTTAAAAAGTTCAATAAATAGTGCAAGAAGAGAGAAAATTATGTAGTGACGTAGTGTTCACGGGTTCAATGTCCATTCAGAAATTGGATGGCAGATGGGAAGAAGCTGTTCCTGAATCGCTGAGTATGCGCCATCATGCTTCTGTACCTCCCTGATTGTAACAATGAAAACAAGGCATGGCCTGTGTGATGGGGGTCCTTAATGAAGGATGCCACCTTTTTGAGGTATTGCTCCTTGAAGATGACCTGGATACTATGGAGGCTGACCAAGTTTACAACTCTCTGCAACTTACTTCGATCCCGTGCAGAAGTACCCCACCCCCCATAGCAGACAGTGATGTAGCCAGTTAGAACGCTCTTCATGGTACATCTGTAGAAATTTCTGAGTGCCTTTGGTAACATACTAAATCTCCTCGGTCTCTTAATGAACTACAGCCTCTGCTGTGTCTTCTTTACAACTGCATTGATATATTGGGCCCAGGATAGCTCCTCAGAGATGTTGACACGCAGGAACTTGAAATTGCTCACCCTTTACACTTCTGATCCCTCTATGAAGATCGGTGAATGTTCATTCGTCTTATCCTTTCTGAAGACCACAATCAATTCTTTGGTCTTACTGATGTTGAGTGCAATGTTGTTGCTACGACACCACTCAACCAGTTCATCTATCTGGCTCAAACAACAGGAATTCTGCAGATGCTGGAAATTCAAGCAACACACATCAAAGTTGCTGGTGAACGCAGCAGGCCAGGCAGCATCTGTAGGAACAGGTGCAGTCGACGTTTCAGGCCGAGACTCTTCGTCAGGACTAACTGAAGGAAGAGTGAGTAAGGGATTTGAATGTTGGAGGTGGAGGGGGAGATCCAAAATGATAAGAGAAGACAGGAGGGGGAGGGATAGAGCCAAGAGCTGGACAGGTGATAGGCAAAAGGGATACGAGAGGATCATGGGACAGGAGGTCCAGGAAGAAAGACAAGTGGGAGAGGGGGACCCAGAGGATGGGCAAGGGGTATATTCAGAGGGACAGAGGGAGAAAAAGGAGAGTGAGAGAAACAAAGTGTGCATAAAAATAAGTAACAGATGGGGTACGAGGGGGAGGTGGGGCCTTAGCGGAAGTTAGAGAAGTCGATGTTCATGCCATCAGGTTGGAAGCTACCCATACGGAATATAAGGTGTTGTTCCTCCAACCTGAGTGTGGCTTCATCTTTACAGTAGAGGAGGCCGTGGATAGACATGTCAGAATGGGAATGGGATGTGGAATTAAAATGTGTGGCCACTGGGAGATCCTGCTTTCTCTGGCGGACAGAGCGTAGATGTTCAGCAAAGCGGTCTCCCAGTCTGCGTCGGGTCTCGCCAATATATAAAAGGCCACATCGGGAGCACCGGACGCAGTATATCACCCCAGTCAACTCACAGGTAGTGTTGCCTCACCTGGAAGGACTGTTTGGTTCCCTGAATGGTGGTAAGGGAGGAAGTGTAAGGGCATGTGTTGCACTCGTTCCGCTTACACGGATAAGTGCCAGGAGGGAGATCAGTGGGGAGGGATGGGGGGAACGAATGGACAAGGGAGTTGCGTAGGGAGCGATCCCTGCAGAATGCAGAGGGCGGGGGGATTGAAAGATGTGCTTAGTGGTGGGATCCCATTGGAGGTGGCGGAAGTTACGGAGAATAATATGTTGGACCCGGAGGCTGGTGGGGTGGTAGGTGAGGACCAGGGGAACCCTATTCCTAGTGGGGTGGCGGAAGGATGGAGTGAGAGCAGATGTACGTGAAATGGGGGAGATGCGTTTAAGAGCAGAGTTGATAGTGGAGGAAGGGAAGCCCCTTTCTTTAAAAAAGAAAGACATCTCCCTCGTCCTAGAATGAAAATCCTACCACCCCACCAGCCTCCGGGTCCAACATATTATTAATAGGGTTCTTTGATGTGTGTTGCTCATCTATCTGGCTCCTGTAGGTCTTCTCATCACTATATGAAATTATGCTAACAACAGTTGTGTTGTCAGTAAATTTATAGATGGCATTTGGACTGTGCCTAGCCATCTGGTCATGGGTGTAGAGAGAGTACAGCAATGAGCTAAGCACACGTCCTTGAAGTGTCGATTATCAGTGATGCTATTTCCAATCTGCACAGACTGTGGTCTTCACGAAATGTCATAGATTTAGTTTAAAACTCAAAGAAAATGTATTATCAAAGTACATATACGCTTCCATATACAACCCCGAAATATATTTCCTTGTGGGCATTCACAGTAAATACAAAAAACACAATGGAACCAATGAAAGATTGCACCCAACAGGATGGGCAAACAGCTAATGTGCAAAAAACAACAAACTGTGCAAATACAAGAAGAATAAATAAACAAGAAAACAAACAATAATTATTGAGAACATGAGAGGGTGCATCCTTGAAAGTGAGTCCGTAGCATTGTGTATTTCAGTAATATTTCAATAATATTTTGTATATATTGATTGATTAAGCATTCTTTGTTGTCTAAATAATTGTTTATGGGTTATATGTGTGAATGGCTTACATCACCACACCACCACGTCACATGTACAAATGTTGCTTAAAGTAGAAGCAAAGTTAGACTGCCTTGTTTTTCTTCCAATTAGTTTTATGTTGATACAGAACATAATAGTGGTGACAAGAAAGTTTTAAGTGAACCCGCGGCAACTATCTGCCTGTTGAAGCGCAGTGAGACATTTGAGTTAGAACAAGTGCAGCGAGAAACAGTCGAGTACAACAAAACAGCACAGCACATGCCATTTGGAACGGACAGACATGGTCATATTAAAAAAAAGGCAGTAAACATACAAATTCATTAAAACAGTGAGTACCAAGTAATAATCATAACTAAAAAAAAGAACAGAAATGGATGACTACATTGGAAAGATTGATGTATTCAATTGCACAAGAGATAACTGGATTTTGTATACTGAGTAATTGAGCAGTATTTTAAAGCAAATATGGTAATCAATGAGAAATGAGTACCAGTTTTGCTGAGTGTATTGCATTTAAAGGCACACCGTTTGCCTAGACTCCAATCACAGTTTGACTTCTCCAATCAAACCAGCCGAAAGGAGCTTTGCTGATATTGTGAAAGTAATACAGGAGCATTTAGAACCAAAACCATTGTTGATTGCAGAATGCTTTACATTTCATAAGTGCAGTCAAAAGGAAGGGGAGTTTCAGCTTACATGGCTGAATTGAAGGAGTTGTCTGAGCATTGTCAGTTCAGAAATGGGCTTAATGATGCACTGAAAGATCATTTAGTTTGTGGAATCTTACAAGAAAGCCTTCTAACACTGCTCCTAACTGAAGGATAACTAACATTTAAAAGAGCAGTTGAAATAGCTGTATCAGTGGAAACAGCAGACATAGACGCAATTAAGTTGCAGTCAGGAATGAAAGTGAGCATGGACAAAGTTGCAACATCTAAAATGAAACCTGCCTGGCAGAACAAATTTTGTTACTGTTGTGGCAGGGGTTCATATACACCAGACAATGCAGGTTTAACATAAGAACATAAATAGAAGCAGGAGTAGGCCATCTGGCCTGCCAAGCCTGCTCCACCATTCAATAAAATCACGCTGATCTGACCATGGACTCATCTTCATCTCCCTGCACTTCCCCCATAACCCTTAATTCCCCTCCTCTGCAAAAATCTATCCAACCTTGCCTTGAATATATTTACTGAGGTAGCCTCCACTGCTTCAAAGGTGAAACTCGCAGAAAATGCAACAAAGTAGGATATATACAAACAGCATGTTGGACAGACAAAAATAAATGGACTGCACAGAGAAGAGCAAAAGATAAAAGATCAAATTGCAGTTTCGAAGAGCGCATTAATCTGCATTCTGTTGATACCAAATCTTACAATGATGAGAGTGACACAGGGATTACAATGGGAAAACTAACAATAGACAAGCAGTATGACTTACACCAGCAGTGAATGGAAAATTAATTAATTGGACGTTGGCTCGACTGTTTCAGTCATTCCACAAAATGAATTTGAATGGCATTTCAAAGATATTAAACTGAAGCCTACAGATATCCAACTACGAACTTACACTGGAGAAAAGATAACTCCTGTGGGAATGACATTCAAAGTGAAATACAACCAGCAAGCCACACTGGGCTTGAATGTGGTAAAATAGGAGGGGTATCATTGTGGGTTGTGATTACCTGAGACAACTACAATTTAATTGGAGTTAATCCACCATTTGCGTGCCACATCCCCTGCAATACAGTCAAATGAAAGTGGATTAGAAAGGCACTGGATGAGGCCACAGCAGTGTTCAAGGACAGCAATGGAAAACTCAAACATATCAAGGGTAAAATAGTGTTAGATGAAAATACTGCATCCATTTTACAAAGCCTCTATGGTTTCCTATTAAAAGCACAATTGGATACCAAATTAGCAGATAATTAATACTGAGGAAGATAGCAACAATAATGTATATTCTCTTTTAATAAACATACAGAATGGACAGATAATCACAAGTGAAATTGCACACAGATAAATGAAATAAGTTTGGTCGACAGAGTAAGGAGGTTACATCACTTGCAAGCTGTGAGTTTAGTAGGGGTAGAAGGTCAAACGGATCACGTAGTATATACACAATCACCAAAAGTTGAACTATAGTTTAGCAAGTCCATAACAAACCAACACAAACATTAGAGTTTATTTCCAGTTGGATAGAAATGAAAAGCAGATAAGTTGTGCTAAATCTGTAATAAATTTTGCTTTTTAATGTAATAAGGATGTAGAGGCACTGAAGACTTTCCAGTACTTTACAAGTATGATACTAGAAGTATCCACATATCAAGAAAGGATAAACAAACTCTTCCTTCTTTAAGATAAAATGCCGAATGATGAAAAGGTCTTTAATGAGAGACTTCGATACGGTAAGAATTTTCACCTTTTGTGGGAAGTAAATGACAAGAGGCCATGAATATAAAATAGATATAGAGAATTCAAAATAGACTTTTTTACCCAAAGAGTAGAAAATGTGGAATTTAGAATGTTGAATGAAAATGTGGGAATTACCTATGACAGGACATGGTTGAATTGAATTGTACAGATGTAGTTAAGAGGAGGCTAGAGAAGTATATGAAGTGGAGCAGGTAGGAGGGTTTCTCTTATAGATTTAATTGGTGAAATGTATGAGGAGGTTCAAGTGAAACATAAATGTCAGGTTTAGTAGATCTGAATGGTCTTTTCGTGTACCATTTATCCACTTGCATATGTCAGCCTGACAATTTTTAAACGTGAAATTATCGGAGAATACTGGAAGGATAGATTCCAAGGTTCCATTAAACACTGACTTCGATGAAATTCATTAAAACCATCAAGAATATAGTTTGATCACAGGTTTTTAAAATGGTTCTGTACCTAAAGTTTCACTCACAATTAATGTCATACTGCAATTATATTAAAA
The DNA here is from genome assembly GCF_963921235.1 of Mobula hypostoma. Taxonomy (NCBI): domain Eukaryota; kingdom Metazoa; phylum Chordata; class Chondrichthyes; order Myliobatiformes; family Myliobatidae; genus Mobula; species Mobula hypostoma. Next base: position 189,225,082 of record NC_086097.1, read on the forward strand.
GGAAACCAGATAGTATCAATGAATGACTGAACAACAGATACAACCTGGTTATATCATTAAGCAATTCTGGGAAACTGCCTCGATCATTTATGCAGTAGTTTAAAAGTTCTACTGAGTACAGAGCAAAATACCAATGTTCGATTTTTCCAATTCCAATGGGTTGAGCGTTATTTATTAGTTTGAAAAATTGCACAGGCACAAAACTAATGACTTGGTCATGATTGATCACATGATTTCAATATATTTGTAGATAAATTTAAAAAAATGTCACAATGAGACTATACAGTGGGACATAGTGTGATTTGAGCCAGCTGGTGGTGTAGTGGCATCTGCACTGGACTTTGAGGCAAGTGGTCCTGGGTTTGAATCCAGCTGGCTCCCTGCACGCTTTCCATCTGTGCTGGGTTGAGCATTGAGCTAGCCTTGTAAAAAACAGACAACTGCTAAAGGAACAGCAAGGTTGCTGCCCAATGCGCTACAAGGTGCAGAGAGGAACAACAACACAACACAGTGTGACTAGTTTATTTGGTAATCTAAGGTTCTTGTCTGCTTCACAGCAAAGCTAACTCTTCTACATTAACAATGAGAAAAAGTTCAAGGTAGTAAATTAAACTTTTTTATTGGCTTATTTTGTGGGTTGTGTTATAAAATCAGGGCAAATAATAGATCAGGAATGGAGGAGAGTTGTATAATTTTATTAAGAGGAAATATTTGCATTTTATGGTTAGATACTTGGTAAATCATAAAAGAAGTCCACTTAGTAGCACTTACTTTGTACATGAATGAAACTTTTTCCATTTTTCACTTTGTTGCTACAGATGCATTCACTGTGGCACTATAATGTTTAGCCTCAAACTACATGTTACATTTATTAAGGATAACTAGAGATATTGGGAAATAAATGAGCAGATCTCAATGGTTTAAATATGTCTCAAACAACGTGGAATGAATCATCTAAATAAACAGGTATCTCCAGTGGCTTTTTTTTGGAGAGTGTAAATATCACAATGGACACTAAGCTGGAAATTGCCTGATAAGATGCTTGTAAATGGGTGAGGCTATGCTTTTACCATCTATGTGAAGCACAGACACATTCAGTCACAACCAAAATTAAAAGGAAGATATCAGAGAAAACATGCTTAAATATCTCAGACCAGCAGATCTTCGAATATTTTGCAGCCAATCCAATGGTTACTTGTTTTCATGTAGTCCCTTTGACACAACAAAACGTCGCCAGGTATTGTTGAGAGGAGAAATGAGGCTTGTTTTGAGAAGGCATTAGATGGAAGTCAAATAGAAAGGCTGATAGATATTAAGAAGTTCTAATAAGAAGAATTTAGATGGCTGGAAGATTTCTGATCGATGTTGGAACACAGTAAACATCCACAGGATGCCAGAGTCAGATAAACATGTAGCATTACAGACAACATAAGGTTGGAGTAGATTATCATTTAAAAAAAACATGGTGGAAATCTTTGAAAGGTTCACAAATAAAACAAAAACTTAAAATTTTAAACAATCTGTTGAGGAACAAGGGCACAAGGGTTAATTCAAATTTAAATGATAATTGGGCACGTGGACATTATTGTAGCTTAATGTTAAGTGATTGGATATTTTGGAACTTCAGCAGGTTACAATTGCTAAGAACATCATGAATAATTGGAACCTGAAAGTGCCAAAAGCAGAAATAAACACCGTGAGTGAATAATGTAGGGGTTGAGGGGAACCATTTTGTAGAAATGGAAGTAAGTAGAATTTATGTTTGACTTGAAATAGCTCTGGTTCAGAAACTGTCTTTTCTAATCTCTTCACAAAGCTTGTAAAGTGATCTGGACCACCAGGGAAAATGGGCTGAAAAAACGGCGGATGGAATTTATCTATTTGTTTATTTTATTTAGAGATACAACATGGAACAGGTGCTACTGTTCCAATGAGCCGCTCCACCCAACAACCCATCTATTTAACCCTAGTCTAATCACTGGATAATTTACAATGTCCAATTAACCCATTAACTAGTACTTCTTTGGACTGTGAAAGGAAACCAGAGCACCTGGAAGAAACCCACGCATACACGGGGAGAGCGTATGTCCTTATGGATGGTGCCAGAATTGAACTTGAAGTCCTTCACCCCAAGCTGTAACAGCATCCACTAACTGCTATGCTACTATGGTGCCCAATTTAATGCACACAAGTGTGAGGTGTTGCACTTTGGGATGACAAACCAAGGTAAGAAATACGCAATGAATGGTAGGGCATGGAGGTGTTTGATAAAACAGAGAATTAAATATACAGGTCCATAACTTATTGAAAAGGCATCACAGGTAGATGGTGTTATAAAGAGAACTTTTTGCACAATGACCTACATATATTAGGGCTTTAAGTATAGGAGTTGGCATGTTATGTGGAAGTTGTTTAAGACTTTGCTGCGGCCGGATTTGGAATATTGTATGTAGTTCTGGTCACCCACCCACAGGAAAGATATCAATAAGCTTGAAAGAGTGCAGAGAAAATTTACAAGTATGTTGACAGGACTTGAGGACCCAAGATGTGGGGTAAAATTGAATAGGTTAGGACTTTATTCACTGGAGCACAGGAGAATGAGGGGAAATCTTACAGAGGTATACACAATCATGAGGGGTATAGAGAAGGTGAAGCATCCAGGTCTTTTCCCCTCAGGCTGAGTGAGACCAGGACCAGTGGTATAGATTTAGGGTGAAAGGTGAAATATTTAAGGTGAATTTGAAGGGGAACTTCTTCACACAAAGGGTGTTGTGGGTGTGGAATGAGCTGCCAGTGGAAATGGGAGATGCAGCTTCAATTCTTACATTTAAGAGAAGTTGGTTTGGATAGGTACCATACATGGATAGGTGAAATACAGAGGGCTATGGTCCTGGTGCAAGAGATGGGACCAGGCTGGCAGGGCTGGATGGGTGCAGGGCCTGTTTCAGAGCTGCAGTGCTGTATGACTGTATGACTCTAGGAGGAGCAGGGGACATCTCGGTGTTGTCAGGCCGTTTTGATTCAGAACATTATATACTTTCCCACTCTTAGGGAGCTCTTGATTTCTTTCAAAAGGTAATGGATCAGTGGTGAAATACCCAGTGTAATTAGAAAGACAGATCAGCAAAACCGGGTATGTTCTCACTAGCGTTTCCATGCAGACCAGAGTAAAGTGCTTATCATGAACAGCAGTACATTTTACTGTACATAGCATCTGCCACATCTTAACTCTCATCATCCACCCTTCAGAGACTGAAAGATGCGAGCTAGTTTCTGCCTGGTTTGTCACATTCAGCACATTGTGCTGTCACATTTGAACAAGTTGCAACTGCCTATCCAGTATGAGGAGATACTCCTCCATAATATTGCTCTTTTTAATTTTTAAACCTGCCTAACTCATCCTCAACATTCAATACAATTAAGTACAATATACATAGCTTTCTCATTAATTATAGATCAGGAGACCCGCAGTCCATTCAGTCTACACATCCTCCTCGTACAGCAATCCAATCAGTCCCTAGCCCTGCTCTTTCTATAGAGTTCTGCAAATATTTCCTCAAGAATCCGTTCAATTCCCTTTTGAAAGCCTGGATTGACACTACATCCATTAGCTATTCTCTCAGCAAATTCCAGATCCAACTTTATGCATGGAGATGGAATTTCTTAAACTTTCCATCATGTTTTTGTCTGATAATTTAAGGCTGTACACCATAATCCTTATAGAAGCAACTTCCCTCTACCTCAGTCCTGACACCCTTCAATAAAATGTCTTTCTTCAGGGAGAAGGGTTCCAGATCCTCTAGTCTAACATTGCAATTGAAATCCCTCATCCCTAAGGCACTCCCATTTGTACCGTAGGCGGCTCAGTAGCGTGGTGGTTAGCGTAATGCTTTCCAACATTACAGACTTGGGTTCAATTCCCACCGCCACCTGTATGTTCTCCCCGTGACTGCGTGGGTTTCCACCGGGTGCTCCGGTTTCCTCCCACAGTCCAAAGACTTATGAGCTAGTAGGTTAATTGGTCACATGGGTGGCGTGGGCTCATTGGTCAAGACGGGCCTTTCTGTGCTGTATCTCTAATAAAGTAAACAAAAATACCTTAACTCTTGGAGTCCAGTTATCATTCTGATAAAGTTAACATTGCACTTACCATTCATCCTTCACACATAGATTCCTACTATCCTTGCTAAGGTATGGCATCCACAACTACTGATTGTACTACTCATTGATCACCTAGGCAATGTCACCTTTGCATAACCTTTACATCCTTGTATTCTATTTCGGGTATAAAAGCCTTTTTCATTGTTTTTCATACCGGATTATTAATTCAACTGATGTTTGTGGACCTCTCTGTTTGCTTGAACCTAAGCTGCTTTTAAATTTTCACCATTTATAATTTGCTCTTTGCTACAGCTCTAAAGTAGGCAGTCTCACATATCAAAGTTCAAAGTGAATTTATTATCAAAGTAAGCATATGTCACCATGTAGCACCTCGAGATTCATTTTCTTTTGGGAATTCACAGTAGATACAAAGAATCAATGAAAACCTACACCCAAAGACGGACAAACAATCAATGTGCAAAAGAACACAAACTGCGTAAGTACAAAGAGTGAGTGAGTAAATAAATAAATAAATAAATAGATAGATAGATAGATAGAAAAAAACATTGAGAACCTAAGTTGTAGAGTACTTGAAAGAAGTTCTGGCTAATTGTGTGTCTGATTAGCCCAGATACATTTTAAGTTTGTTTACAACAGGAATTCTGCAGATGCTGGAAATTCAAGCAACACACATAAAAGTTGCTGGTGAACGCAGCAGGCCAGGCAGCATCTCTAGGAAGCGGTGCAGTCGACATTTCAGGCCAAGACCCTTCGTCAGGACTGACGAAGGGTCTCGGCCTGAAACATTGACTGCACCTCTTCCTAGAGATGCTGCCTGGCCCTGCGTTCACCAGCAACTTTTATGTGTGTTGCTTAAGTTTGTTTACCATAGTTTTGCCTCATTGTAATTTCGATTCATGCTGCTTATTATGTCATGACCTTTGTATCATAACCAGTATTAACTGATAAGTTTTCAATGCCATTACTCATGTTTGTTGTAAATGTTGTGGCCCATTACCCATCACTGGTTTTGCGGGAGATTGATGACTCCCTGCCATTTTGAGTGCTGGTGCCTTATTACTTTTCTGTCTCCTGTCACAAAGCCAATTTCCTGGCCAGATCTCTACATTGCTTCCATTTCCTTGAACTTTATTCTTGATGATAAATCTCTTGTGTAATATTTCATCATCTGGAAATTGTGTTCTGGAAGAACATATGAATAACAGCCATGAAATATCCCTTAATGTCTAACTTATCCAAAAAAAATGCAGTTAGGCTTGTTGTGCATGATCTACCCCTTTCTGTAAGTCATATGGGTTGAAGAATTTAAGAAAACAGGGAATGGGACTGAATAGATTACAATGCTTTGAGCTGGCATGGACTGGATGAAGTGTATAACTTCCTTTTTTGCCTTTATTTTCAGATACCTGCATAACACCTCCTTCCTGCTTTGTTAAAAAATGTTATTAATATTCAATATGCTTCCTGTTTTGTTGCCTGTGAGTCTAATATCTGTTCTCTCTTTTGTTTTGTGACCCCCGCCCGCCCCCCCGTGGCTTGCTGTTTGCAGTTTATTATTAGTCTTGTTCACTGCTGAACCATCTCTGTAGCTCTGCAGTTGGGTCAAGACTCTTCTACGTTTCCTGACAGAATGAGTAAGCCAGTGATTGACCCAGCAGAATGTGCTTGCAGAAAGGAAGTTGCCTGTTGACAGAGCACGCGATCCGAAAGCAGCAGGAAACTATTGAAGATCTATTTGTCACTCTCAACCAACCTGCTGTTTCAATACATCAACTCCACAACAGTCAGCCTCCTCCCTTTCAGCCCTGGATTCCGGTGCTCAAAGAACTTTGATGGATCCTTCTCCCAATGCTACAACTGCCTGTTCCAGTGCATCTTACATCTTGAGCTCCAGCCATCAGTCTGTTATGGGCCGAGCCAAAATTGCCTTCTTCATCTTTTTCTTGACTAGGTGAGCTCTGACCTGGACCACCACTAACTGGGACGATAATACTACCATTTGCAATAAATGCGAAGAATTCACCACTGAGATGTGCTGGGTTTTCGACCATTGGAAGTGGAAGTGGGGCAGCAGATTGGATGCGTTGTCTGAATCAAGGGTCACACTTGGTGCTGGGCTACACCGTGGAATTCAGGATCCTCGTGGTGGAGTATGGCTGGAACGCAGAAGTGCTCTTAGCCTGTTCCCATCTTGGCCTCTAGGAGCACTTGAAGGACGAGCTATCTACCCGGGAGATGCCCACCAACCTTGAAAGCCTTGTCACTCTGGCCCTCTTATTAACAAGTGTCTAATGGAATAACCTCCCCCCGCATCCCCAAATAATCAGCCAGAACCACATTTCTGTTCCCAGAACCATTTCAGGCCGCAGGACCATTATCATCAATGCCTCCAGAACTCATGCAATTGGGGAGAGCTCGATTAAACCCCCAAGGACGTAAGTGTCAGTGGAGAAACGGCATGTATGTGTAACTGCTGATCACCCACACATCGAATACCTGCTGTGTCTGAGAGAATGACACCACCAGATAGAGACGAGTGGCCTTCTATCTCATAAGCTACTGCCCCTCCACCATGGCCTCTTGTTTGAGCACCATAGCCCGACTCTCTCTCGGTCCTCCTCTGCACCCTGATGAGTCTATGCACACCGGAGTCTTTGCTGGATTCTGACATAGGTCATTTTCTGGAACAGACTCTGTGTGCCTATCAAGCTTGTCTCTTACTCTTTCTGCATCACAGCCACTGACACTTGTCTCTTAGGGTCTGTGATGGTTAGAGCACTTGCATGGGTATCAGAGCATTGTTAGTCCATCCAATTCCTCCTTATCGACTCACACAACACTCCTCTCATCTTGGGTTAACCATGGCTCTTCACTCACATCCTCACTTTGCCAGGTCATTTGGTTCACTGCTGAGTTGTGGACCTACCTGTCGGACCATCTGCCTGCAGCCTCAGCTGTCTTCACCCCATAAATCTGTGGAGAATGAGGAAGCTCTCGACCTCACTGAACTGCCACAGGACTACCACGACTTGGTCATCACCTCCTTCAGTAAAACGGAAGCCAGCACCCTGCTGCCTCACAGACCCCATGACTATGTGGTTAACCTCTCCCTGGGCATCACCCCTCCCCAAGGTCAACTGATCTCTCTCACTCCTCCTGTGACCCAAGCCATGAATGTTTACACTGAAGCACTGCTTCATTCACCCATACCAGTCCCCAGCTGTGCAAGATTCTTCTTCGTCAAAGAAAAAAATGGGGTCTTTGTCCCTGCTCCAACTACCGCGGACTCAACAAAATCACCATAAAGAATCACCACCCTCTCTCCTTGATGGACAGCACATTTGAAGCCCTGTTTTTCTGCTGGTGAAGTGCTTGGAGGAAGGCACAGAGGGCCCTCCGAGCAGTCAATCGCGCCCATTGATGCCAGGCTAACCATTCTTGAAAGCCAGCCAAACTACTCTGGCCTGGGGACGGTGTCTGGCTGTCCACCCACAATCTACCCTTGCACACCAACTTCCACAAGCTCTCGCCCCAGTTCATCCGTTCCTTCAAGATTACCTGTTGCATCAATCCAGTCACTTACTGTCTCCAGCTGTCACCGTCGCTCAGGATCACATCTACCTTCCACGTGCCCTGTCTCAAGCCCATTGTCCACGACAGCACTCAGCCCACCTGAGCCTGGACCTCTGGAAACTAGGATTTGGAAGTTGGTTCAGTGAACATAGTTTACTGGTTGATTGGATTCACGTTGTCGTGGATGAGGTGTGCAGTACCTTCAGGTTCAAGATGGTGCTGGTGAATCTCAGAGACTTCTGGCTGCCGGCTAATGAAACAAAGAAAAAAAATCAAAATATTTGTTAATCATACTTTTTCTGGCAAATAATCATCGCAAGTAATGGATTGGAATTTCCCTTAGGACTTGGAGGTAATTCAATGTGGCAGGGCAGCAGGCCCGTCACCAAGATTGATTAAAGCGCTGTGCAGAATCAGAAAGGTCGGGTAAAAGCCAAACTGAGGCAGCAGGGTGCAGGCCCCAGAGTGCGCTGAGGCAATTGAACCTGTTTGGATGTTGATTTAGGTGCTGAGCCAGATTGAAAAGGTCAGTGTGTCAGGGCCTGAGGTGAGGGAAGGGCCAGTTGAGCACGCTGCTCTACTATGTTTACTCGGCTCTGCGCTGAACTATGGATCATGGACTCTCTTAGGCTACGTCCACACTAGACCGGATAAATCCGTAACCGAAGCTCTTTCTCTTCGTTTTGACCCTCCGTCCACTAAAACGGCGTTTTCCTCCCCCGAAAACGGAGCTTTTCTAAAACACTCTTCAGAGTGTTTAAATCTGAAAACGCCGGTTGGCCTTTGTAGTGTGTACGGGGTAACCGGCTAATTTTAAAAATGCTGTCATGATGCGCCGGAACAAATGGTGGCGGCAGCAAGGCATTTCATTGTTTTCTTGAACGCAACCTCCAACACCATAACAACAATATCTGACAATAGATGTGTCACAGCCTAATGTAATATTGTATGGAAAGACAAGATAACACTGATGCAGACACGTTTTATACACTTAACAGGGCGCTTTATTTGCCATGGTCCCTTCTAGCAATCCCCCACCTTACTATTTACCTCAGGAATTGGGCCTCGATCCCCTCGTTTAATTTCCAATCATTCCCAGGTTCCACTAACTACACACACCTGCTTTCTATCTGAAAATGCAGGATAAAGACCCTGTGATCACAACAAGGAGCTGTCAGTTTGTTGGTCGAGTCCGGTGAGAGTAACTTCATTTCATGGTTCTTTGGACTGTTAGTTCTAAGTCTAGCATTGCTCCTGGATTCTCTCCAAACCCAAGACTTCGGGTAAAGACTCCTGGAAACTGATTCCACGATCGCTATGGCGATAACGCCTCCTGACTCTGCCCCTGCACCTGTGTTCTGCACTTGGGTTTGTCCACCGCCACACTCGTGTAACATTGTTATTGTATTGCTTGTGCAAATGCTCCATAGATGCATTTGTCACTTTTGCCCAATAAGTTGTTTTATTGCACATGTGAAATACAGCAAAATAATACACAAAGACATGGCAAAAATAAAGGCAAATGAATGAGGTAGCAGTAAATTTCACTTTTGCCCAGTAACAAGCCTTATTGCATTTAGTTGTCGGTGTCGTCCCTTTCATCGGTGAAGAGACTATGGCTGTAGGAAGTGTTTCTGGACAAATGTGCACCTAGTCTTTCATTTGGCAATTTCCTTTTAAGTTTTTCTAGTCTGCAACTGGACAAATGCACACCAAGTACAGTATACTGTTTCCTCTTCACTTGTTTTCTGTGTGTCCTGTGCATGCCCAGTAGGAGGAGATTTGCCCAAATATCCATCTAATGTGGATGGGGGTATTTTGAAAAACGCCTGGTGTGGATGCCTGTCGTTTTTACACGAAACCCGCGTTTTCAAAATTATCTGGTCTAGTGTGGACGTCAGTCAGAATGCCATTTGCTTGTGATTATTGTTTGCATGATTTGTATTTTTTCCTCTATGCACATTGTGTGTTTGACAGCCTTTTTTTTTAATGGGTTATTTTGGGTTTCTGTGTTTCATGGCTGCCTGTTGGGAGACAAATCTTAGGGTTGAATAATGTATACATACTTTGATAATAAATGTACTTTGAACATTGGATTGTGGTTGACCGGGAAGGGTACAGCCTGAAGGACATATCTTGTGCCATCTAGTTACATCTTGGATCTATCGCTCATGAAGGCATTCCACCAGACCCATACGGATCATCCTGGGCAGTCGGAGACTGGGTGGGCGGGGGGAGAGAGGGGTTGGTGGTCCTGTCAGGCTTGCACATACAAGCTCCTCCTAGTCACCTGCCTCTCATTTCCAATACATCACCTGTAGCCTATTTAAACTCAGTAAACCCAGTTCTCATTCACAATCCCTGTCCATTCATTCGAACCAGCCAGCACCAGTTACCTTGTTGCCTGTGAGTTTAGTGTCTGTTCTCCCTTATTTTGTGTTGGTTACTAAAGCTATCGCTCACTGCTAAATTGTCCACACTGCTGTGCTTTTGGTCAAGCCTCCTTTATATTTCCTAACAAAGGGTTCCTCAATATTCCTGATCACCAGCTTTTAGCTGCGGAATACATCCTGGAGCTGCATTTTGAACATATTTCTCTGCCATTTTGTCACTTTTTGCTTTAACAGTGGACAGTCTCCAAAATTTTAGATGAAAGTAATCCTTAACTAAATCTGGAAACCTACTAGCCTTTTCAATCATTACTTTCTACTTGATCATATTATTATCAACATTAGGTAAATGTTTCTGCTTTTATGGGCTGTTGACTCTATTTGACTTGTTAGTCATTACTAAATCTAAAAATGGGGAGTCCAACATCTGCTCTCTTCGAACAACAAAATGTGCAGCCACAGTGACATAGGCTGCTTAGGGAAATCTGTGCCACCACTCTGGGTACAAATGCATAAAGGCTTATTTAATTAATTTTGCATTTGCAAAATTTGCATCTCGAGTTAAAAATCATTTAAGCCCAGTTGAAGCTGCCCTCACATCTGCGGACTTCAGTATTTCTTAAAATGTTGCAAATATGTCTGCGAGTCTGATATCTTCATAGAAGCATTTTTTCTTACTTTGTCTGTAAACTTCTCATTGGAAAAGACTGAAGATTGATCAGATATAGAAACACAGAAACATAGAAAACCTACAGCACAATACAGGCCCTTCGGCCCACAAAGTTGTGGCGAAAATGTCCCTACCGTAGAGGGCTATGGGTAAGCCTAGTAATTTCTATTTTTCTAAGCTCCATGTACCTATCCAAAAGTCTCTTAAAAGACCCTATCGTATCTGCCTCCACCACCGTTGCTGGTAGTTCTGTCTATGGTTTTAGAATTAGAGGCACCTGGCTTTACAGAAGAAAGTATTAACTTTTATCTTGAGAAATGTAATTCTAAATTACTACTGAAAAATCTGCATCTTTGCACATTTGTCTAGGGGACTGGTATTTCTCAATCAATTTACTTCTTGTGGTAAAGCTGATTTTAGCTCTTAACTTTCGGTGAACAGTTTCCTGTGATGTAACAACAGTATTATAATTTACTTTGAAAATGTAAACTTGATTTCTTACCAAGAGTTCTACCTGCGTCACTGACTAAGTGTCCAATTGAAACATTAAAGTGCCACATACTACAAGGGAACTATTGTTGCATGTGTCAACATTTTTCCATGCAATGTGATCTGGAATAGAAACTGGCACCCAGGCACTGCATTCAGTTCTGACCAAAGACACCCTAGACACCAGCTTTTACAATGAGCAATGGGGAAAAAGCTCATTGTCTGTCTCTTGATAGCACTAGTGTACATTGTCAGAGAAAACTACACTGAAATTGAGTAAATACAGTGGATTGTGGTTAATTGGAGCGGCCACTTATTTGTGACATTATGCCTCTTAATTGGGACAGGAGACATGTCGAACAGTTTCTAACTAGTGTCAGTTGCATACACATCATGTGGCCATTAGACAGTACACCATGTTTAGAGCGAATAATTTTTAAATAGCATCCCTTGCATGTATTTGTGTTCAAAAAGTGGTGATTTTTGTCACTGACAGTTGGCAAGTATTAAGCAGTAAGACAATACAGAACTGTTTTGCTCACTGGTTTCAAGTATTCAGGCTTGTTGGTGCCAGGAACAGCTGGGAGCGAAAATGAAACTATTTTGCTACTTCAGCAAATTAGGAACAATGAAGAGTTTGAAGCATCGAAAATCATCTTGAACGTTACAATGAAAATGAAGATTTGGAGGATGTAATCGTCAAAAGCATTGTTTGAAAGCTGATCATTATCTATGCTTCTGTGCTGATTTTGTTCATTTACAGTCAATCAAAAGAACACGGCAGCAGAGAACATAGAATAGTACAGCACATTACAGGCCCTTCGGTCCAAAATGTTGTGCCTACCCTCAAACCCTGCCTCCCATATAAACCCCCACCTTAAATTCCTCTATATACCTGTCTAGTAGTCTGTTAAACTTCACTAGTGTATCTGCCTTCAGCACTGACTCAGGCAGTGCATTCCACATACTATTCACTCTCTGAGTAAAAAGCCTTCCTCTAATATCCCCCTTGAACTTCCCACCCCTTACCTTAAAGCCATGTCCTCTTGTATTGAGAAGTGGTGCCCTGGGGAAGAGGCGCTGGCTGTCCACTCTATCTATTCCTCTTATTATCTTGCACACCTCTATCATGTCTCCTCTCATCCTCCTCCTCTCCAAAAAGTAAAGACCTAGCTCCTTTAATCTCTGATCATAATGCCTACTCTCTTAACCAGGCAGCATCCTGGTAAATCTCCTCTGTACCCTTTCCAATGCTTCCACATCCTTCCTATAGTGAGGTGACCAGAACTGGACACAGTACTTAAGTGTGGCCTAACCAGAGTTTTATAGAGCTGCATTATTACATCGCGACTCTTAAACTCTATCCCTCGACTTATAAAAGCTAACACCCCGTAAGCATATTCTGGATTAATTCCTCTGCTGATAAGTATCAGGAACTAATACATAGTTTTACAGTACTGTAGTACTTTTGGTAGTGTTCTAATTTATCTTTAAATTTCATTTAAATATATCATTTGTTACTCAGTTAAATGGTAGTTTGTCTTTATTATGTATTTTAACTATTTCCCTGAAAGTTCAGCTCAGTGGGGCAAACTGTACTGGTCCCAATGTGTCCAATTTAGTCATAATCCAGTGTATATGAATAATTTTTATCAATAACTTCCTCACAAATAAAAACATTCATCACAATTAATTCATAATTTTTATACTACGTTCACCATGAGCAACTAGCTGAACGATTAACTCATACACCTAACAGATACATGTATATTTAAAATAAACAAATATAAATGTTTATTAATTTGAACTAAAATGGGAGATGGGCTGCTGATTTCATCAAACAAAAAAAACCCAATAAAGATGTTACTAACAAAGTCCTACTCTAGATATTCTGGTACAGAACGTATGTTGACAACATTTCTGTTTATTTTGGTTATTTGTAACAGCAATGAGGTATAAGCAATAACTGCATAAAATAATCAACATTTTAAATGTTGGCAGAATAAAATGAAGGTAATTATAGAAATAAATCTTTGAGCTTTGCTACTTTAAGTTTGCCAAAGATGACTATCAGATTTTATTGCACCTAATCTAGAACTTTATTTCATTCTTTTCAATGGTTTGCATGCTATACAATTATAAAAGTTTTTAAGTTCCACAGTAAAATGTTGCACAATGCATCATTTTGACTTGTATGTTTCTATGGCACTCTGTTTCTCTGACCATTGATGCTGCCTTATCTGATGAATATTTCTAGCATACAGTATTTGTTATATTTTCAGTTTCCAAGATCTGCATTACTTTATTTTTTGAAAGTTTCAACTCTTGTTCACAAGGAGAATTATAAAATGGAATCAATAACACATTTGAAAAGTTCATTTTTTTAAAATTGGATTGAATTTATTTAACACTTACATCAGTCCCACAATGTGGGGGAGTAAAAATCTTTGCATTATCACTCCGTCACAATGTACAGATATGTGAATTTATAAGTCTAATGGCTTGTAGAAAGAAGCTGTTCCGTAGCCTGTTGGTCCTGGCTTTAAAGCTGTGGTACCATTTGCCAGATGGAAGCAGCTGAAACAGTTTATGGTTGGAGTGATGGGTATCTCCAATGATCTTCCAAGCCTTCTTTATGCACCTGCTGCTTCAAATGTCCTCAGTGGAGGGAAGTTCACATCCATAGATGTGCTGGGCTAACTGTACCACTCTCTGCAGTGCCCAGTGATCAAGGTTGGTGCAGTTCCCGTACCAGGCGGTGATACTGCCAGTCAATGGTGCCCCAGTAGAAGGCCTTGAGGATTTGGGGGTTCATGCCAAACCTCTTCAGTCCCCTGAGGTGGAAGAGGTGCTGTTTTGCTCTTTTTTGCCACTCAGCTGGTGTGTCAAGGTATTTTGATTACAAGAAGAATTTGGAGTTTTACAATACTGTATTTGCTGCAAAGCACTGAAAGTAGGTGCTAAAAGCAAGAATTAACAATTTTTCATTCAGTGGATATTTCAAAATATTGCATAGTGTGTGGCTCTGCATTGAAAAGATAAGGAATTGGTAGATTAATTAAACTATTAGACATGTACTTTAAGGGGATGTAACGATTTCAGCCATAGACTGTGGCTTTGCAGAATAGTGGAGGATTTTCCAAATATAGGTTTGGAAAATAAAAACAGTCAAGAAGAAGAAGATATACGCATATGCTGCCTTCAGCTGCTTAGCCTAAACACTTATCTGCATCATACATTCGTTTTGCTGAATGTGCATGAAATGGAATTATCACAATAGTTGAGCAATCTGGTCCTGAGGCTTTCTCTTTGCTCGTTTATACAATAAATCATTGTGAAATTAAACAATTGAATTTGTTTATTAATTTATCTCAGTTGCAATATCGAAAGATAGAACAACCTACATCCAAAAGCCAATTCCACTTTATTCTTCCCTTCACCTGCTCCTTGACATCAGGAAGGGGGGCAATGTATAGGCTCCAGTTTATATCAATGGTGCTGAGGTTGAGAGGATTGAGAACTTAAAGTTCTCAGGAGTGAACATCATTAGTAGACTGTTCTGAACAGACCATGTAGATGCCTTGGCTAAGAAAGCTCACCAGCTTCTCTACTTCCTCAGGAGGCTTAAGAAATTTGGTACATCCTCTATGACCCTTCCATAGAAAGCATCCTATCTGGATGCATTATAGCTTGGTATGACGGCTTCTCTGCTCATAACTGCAAGAGACTGTAAAGTGTTGTGAATACAGTTTAAAACATCACAGAAACCAGCCTCCCCTCAATGGACTCTCTCTATAATTCTCACTGCCTTGATAAAGCAGCCAACATAATCAATGACCCCCGCCACACTGGACATCCTCTCTTCTTCACTGGGCAGGAGATACAAAAGCCTTAAAACATGTATCAACAGACTCAAGGACAGCTTCTATCCTGCTGTAAAATAACTATTGATGAGTCTACTAGTATGAGATGGATTCTTAACATAACAACCTACCTTGTTATTGTCTTTGCACATTATAGTCTACCTGCACTTCTTTTTTTTTACCTTGAAATACCTTAATGTACTATTGTAATGAAATGATCTGTATGGATGGTATACACGTTTTCACTATACCTCAGTACCTGTGACAATAATGCACCAATTTATGAAAAAAAACTATATTTACTGAACATGTTCTTTCCAGTCTGTGCAGTTACATTTCTACAAAGTGGGCAATGTTACAAATGAAGTACTTTCTTAATTTAATTATTAGAATCAACACAAAATCCTCTACCTGAAATTACCCTTGAATTGCAATGAAAAACACATGCCTTTACATACAAAATAATGTGGGAAGTCAGTGGCTGACTTGTTTTATTGTTAATATATATAATGGAAATAATATTGAATCTCTCTTAATCTATATCTGATGGATAGTAAAAAATCTGGCGGCTTATTAAAATCAGGCTGAAAAGTATTAATTTAAAGAAATGGGACAATCAGTTACAAAAATAAAGTATGAAGGTATTATTTATTGCAGACTACACAGCTGCTATTACAGTATCAGGATTTCCAAATAATTACAGATTAAGATCAGGGACGTACGAAAATAGAATCATGCACTAATATTAACACAACAATTCTAATTTAAATCCCAGTACTTAAAACGAATTCTTTGTGACTAATTATGATATTTGAACTACATAGCTCACATAAAACCACATGAATGTAGAAATGGAATTGGCCTATTGTTACAAACGTACATTTCAGAATCAGAATCAGGTTTAAATTCACCGGCCTATATTGTGAAATTTGTTAACTTAGCAGCAGCAGTACAATGCAATACATGATAATATAGAATATAAATAAGTCAATTACGTTAAAGCATTAGCTGCCCCAGGCCCAAGCAGCATACCTAATAAGGTGTAAAAGAAATGCCCAAAACTTCTTCAGAGGCTGTGGAAGGTCATGAGAAAGATCTGTGCCAAAGGTACTATTCCATCAAGTTGGAAATTGGCAGCAGGATGCTTTACTCCAAAGGAAGAGGTTTCTTCCACAATTACTCAGTATAGGACAATTTCTCTCCTGGATGTGGAATGTAAGATTTTCCTTTCTGTGCTCGCAAGAAGGCTGACTTCTTACATGACGCAGAACCGCTATATCAACACATCCATCCGGAAAGGTGGTATTCCAGGCTTTTCGGGGTGTCTGGAACACACCTCAATGATTAGCCATTTGATCCGTGAGGCCAAACAGAAAAAAGGCGACCTAACAGTTGTCTGGTTAGACCTCGCGAATGCCTACGGGTCTATTCCACATGACCTCATCCTAGAAGGACTCGACCACTACTACATCCCAGTGGCTATTCGAGACATGATCACCAGCTACCTAGGAGGATTCAAACTTAGATTTACATCAGCCCATTTCACAACTAGTAGGCAGGACCTCCAGAAGGGGATTCCAACAGGGTGCACCATCTCCCCCATCCTATTTGTTATGGGAATGAACCTCCTATTATCAGCAGAAGAAAATGTCACCCGCGGCCCGACACTGGAGTCAGGCATTGTTCAGCCGGCTCTACGAGGATTCATGGACAACATCACTATAACAACTGTGTCACATGTCCGAGCAAGATGGATATTGGAAACCCTGGGTAATGTAGCCACTTGGGCGAGGATGTCCTTCAAGTCTAAGAAGTCCAGGTACATGGTGATCATAAAGAGAAATGTTACTAGCAAGTTTAGCCTCCAAGCTCAGGGTGAGGTCATCCCTTCTATCGAAGGTAACCTGATAAAACGCTTGGGGAAATGGTTTAATGTGTCACGGACAGATGGGGCCAATGTCACCAATGCTGTGAAGCAGACAGACGAATGGCTGAAGAAGATCGACAAATCCAGACTTCCCAGTAAATTCAAGACCTGGCCGTACCAATATGGCATTCTGCCCAGGCTTCTCTGGCTCTTCACACTTTATGAGTTCCCCATGACTGCCATAGAGGGCATCGAGAGGAGAACCAACAAGCTCCTGTGGAGATGGTGGGGAGTTCCCCCAAGCTTCTCTTTAGTGGGCCTCTGCATTCATTCTGGGCAACTGCAGCTCCCCCTGTCATCTGTTGTGGAGGAATTCAAGGTGGCAAAATGCAGAGCTTTATTAAGCCTGAGAGATTCCAGTGACGTCTTGATAAAGCAAGCAGGTGTTACAACCAGATCTGGGTGCAAGTGGGCAGCCAACGCAGCTGTGGAGGAGGCAGTGTGTTCTCTGAAGCTGCGAGATATCATTGGCAATCCCTGCGTCGGACGGCAAGGCCTCAGCTCAGTTCACTTCCAGAAGTGGGGAAACACAAGCATAAGGAACAGGTGAGACATGATACAGGCAGAAGTACGGATCTGTGAGGAAGAGAAGCGGATTTCAAAGGCAGTGGAACAAGGGTCCCAGGGTGCCTGGACAAAATGGGATCTGCCCAAGCGCAAAATCTCATGGGCAGAGTTATGGAGACTGGAGCCCTTCTGTATTTCCTTCCTCTTGCGATCCGTGTATGACACCCTTCCTTCACCATTACATCTGTACACATGGGGGATGAGAGAGGACCCAAACTGTAAGCTCTGTGGTCAAAAGGGGACACTGGCTCATATACTGTCTGGGTATGAAACAGCTCTAACTCAAGGACGATATGGGTGGCGCCATGATAAGGTGCTTCTGGCTCTTGCTGACACACTAGAGCAGGAGAGATGCAAGAAGAGGACGGCTGGCACAGATTTGAGGAAGGCCATCACCTTCATCTAAGAGGGAGCTAGGCCTTTCGTAACCAAACAACCAAAGCCCAATCTGCTGCTAACGGCCAGGTCCTGGGAGATGAGGGTCGATGTGGGAAGGAGGTTGCAGTTCCCGGATGTGGTGCACACAACCCTACGCCCGGACATTGTACTGTGGTCAACTGAAGACAAAATACTTCTGGTTGAGCTGACTGTGCCGTGGGAGGAGGGATGGGAAGAGGTTCACGAGAGAAAGGCCTTGAAGTACCAGCCCTTAGTGCAGGAGTGTAAAGACAAGGGATGGCAGGCATGGTTGTTCCCCGTGGAGATCGGCTGCAGAGGTTTCCCAGCCAAATCAGCATGGCAGTAGCTGTCAGATCTGGGCCTAGATGAAAGGAGCAAAAAACAAGCAGCTTGTAGGATGGAGGAAGAGGCAGAATGAGCCTCCTGTTAGATTTGGAGTAGGCGAGAGGAGGGGAGCTGGAAGCCAGGAGCAGATGGGCAGTGATTTGGCCACCACTGCCGGCCCACCAAGTGGAGAGTGTCGTGGTTAAGGGACGAAAGACTCGGTGAAGGTTGGGAACAACCTGATGACATCTGCTCCTGGCTGAAGGCTACGGTTACCTTATAAGATAACTGGAGAAATGCACCTTAACAGGTGTATGTAACAAGTAACAAGTGTATATTAAATAGTTAGATTAAAAAGAGTGCAAAACAGAGACAATATGTGTTGTGTATGTGGCCTGTTTACACAACTATGTTATCAATAAAAACGCGGGAGGCAGGAGCTAAGTTTCATGGTTCTTTACTGGTAGAGTCCGAACTTGGCACACACATACAGATCAATATGCGCCTAATAGCGCATTCTCAATACGTGCCTAATAGCGATGCAACGATGTGTTACTAAAACATAAAGTAGTCCCTTATTATAATGTAGGCTATATGGAACACGCCTCCCCTTTTATTTTAATAGTGCATCAACTGTTCTTTTTAACTGGGGCATTATGTTGAACAAATATGTTTACCCTTAACATACAAACGCCTACCATTTGTTTACTTAGCATCTTAATAATATCAAATTATAACAAAGTAATGTAATAATATCAAATTAAAACAAGCCTTTTTTTTACTTTTGGCCTAAGACCCATTTATAACTCATGTCTCTGGTGGGGTGGGGGGGGGTCTTCTCTAGATTGTCTGGCACTGAAGCAAATAGGTCTTCACTCTATTGTCTGGAATAAATTAAACAATCCACAAATTGGCAGGTTCCAGCCATAAAGAGTAGTCACCTCCATCTTGCAAAGATGACAAAAGCAAAGTGAAATCCGTGAAAAGGTGAATGTTATTCTTAAAAATATGTACAATCATCAAAACTGAGACAGCATTGGAAAGTGTCTTCAAATAGTGTGTTCTTCAGTCTGTCAATAAACTTGTTTGTTTTAATACAGATTTCCATATAAAAGTCATGAAAAGTTGACATCTGAGCATAGGGAGTTAAGAAGATGTGCGCCTTCAACTTGCTAAGAGTTCTAGGCAGCAGATCACCTCTGTATAATGAAGACTCCTCTGTGCAGCTGTCCTAGACATATACGCATCTTTGTGCTACCACTTGTCTTCCTTACCCATATCTCATTTGTTCCAACTGAGCTAATTATACAGCCAATTTTCGTATTCTCCTTAGATTCCAAATAAATAAGATACCACCTCTTATCGTAATATAACTTTCCCTCTTCTATTCATGCTTCATATCTCTGTGCCGGTGATTCAGCAGGAGTGCTGGGAAGATGCTCAGGTGAAGACAGAGATGTTGGTCTTTTCGGAGATTTAAGCTTATTGAGAGTTCGCAGATCATCCATTATCTGTTCATCTGTTAACAAGTAATCTAACTGAGCAGGTGCAGATTTTCGTCTTTTGTCTGTAACTGGAACAGGGTCATTAGGTCTCCTTTTTAGTTTCCTAGTCATTATTGGCTTGAGTTCCATTGTTAGCCTCTCGTTCTCAATCATCTTTTTCTTTTCTTCTAACTCGATCTTTTTATCTTCAAATTCCTTCACTGCTGCTTTCTTCTCTTTAATATAATTCCTTTCCACTTGTTCTGTCTCCAGTTGCAGAAAAAGCTCTGCATTTCATATCCTTTCCTTGTATTGTTGATCTAGTTTCTTCATCCTTTTCTGATACTCCTGCAAAGTGCCTTCCTGTAACTGCTGTAGCTGTCTTTTGAGAGATGTCAATTTCTCCTGGTATGTCTGCTCTTTTACTTCCAGGTAATCTTCATCATCCTGCTTATTTGCAATATCTGTCTCACTTGCATCCTCTGTATCTTCATCCAAGTCACAGCCACGGATACTGCATTCATCCTCATTGTCAACGCTGTCTAGTTCCTCTTCGTCGTTGTAAAAGTCGACAATGGGTGAGAGGAGAGCTGCGTATGTCTTCCCCACCGAGCTGCCCTCCTTTGTTGACACATCTAGTGCCTTGATGGTGTGCCAATCCAACTGGATTTTCCTGAGCCATTCACGTCCCAGCAACGGTGGTCCTCCACTTTTCAGTACATAGAGGTTCAGCTGCTGTGTTTTGTCTCCGTAGGTCACTGTCACTTTAATTTTACCTTTGGGGCGCACTTTCTGTCCTGTGCAAGTCTTTAGCAGTAGTTTAGTTTGTTTCGGGGGTATGTGAGAAAACAGACGTTTGTAGTCATGTACAGAGATCACTGTTAAAGCTGAGCCTGTGTCCAACTCCATTTTCAGTCTCACGCCGGCCACTTGTGGAGTGATCCATATTACTCTTCGATCATCTGTCTCTTTCATGCTGTGAAGTTACAGACAAGACAATTCACTTTCATCTGAGTCGTTTTCATCAGAACTGCTTTCTTCCATTTTGTAAACATTGTTGGATTTTCCTTTCTGGGGTTTCTTGTTTCTCTGTATTTTGTCCTTTTTCTGCTGTTTACCAGCTTTGCATACTCTGCCAATGTGGCCCTGTTTACCACAGTTTCTTCATTCTTTGTCTTTAAACCAACAGTCATCAGGGTCATGTGACCTGTTCCCACAACGGTAACATTTCTTTCCTTCATTTCTGTTCAGTGACATTTTATTCGTAGCATATTCCAGAGATTTTTGTTGTATCTCTGAAGCACCCCGTGCTGCTGTTTCTGTTGATATTGAAATGTTCAGCTCCTTCTCTAATGTAAACTCTTTTTCACCCAGGAACTTCTTCTGTGTGGTTTCACAGTGCGTGCCACACACTAACCTGTCCCTCAATGCATCCGATAAACCAGCTCCAAATTGACAATGTTCTGATAATTTGCGCAATTCAGCACAATATTCAGAAATGCTTTCATTTTTGCTCTGATTCTGATTGTGAAATTTAAATCTTTCAGCAATGACCATTGGTTTGGGGTTTAAATGCTGTTGGAGAGTGTCTACTATTTGCTTGAATGTTTTGTCAACCGGCTTTTCAGGGATTAACAAGCTCCGTAGCAGCCTGTATGTTTTTGCTACCGTAATACTGAGTAAGACGCTGGCTTTCTTTCCGTCATTAACACTGTTAGCCTCACAATATAACTCCACTCTCTCAATGTAAGTTGCCCAGCCTTTAATGCCACTATCAAATGCTGTAATGGTTCCAATCATTGCCGTCTTTGTTATGTTAGTTTAGCCCCGTTTTCCCCTTGTTTTCTTTTTGACTCACGCCATGAGTGCACTCCATCTAGATGCATGTGTTGCTCCTTGTTATCTCCCTTCTGGGGCAGGCAGACCCTCAGCCCCTGGGGGTCAGCACCGGCTGTGATCTCACCTGGACGTGCTGCGGTTCCAACTGTGTCTCTTGGTCTCCCGACGTTCCCAACCCCGGCTGTGCTCCCGCTTCCTTTCAGACTTGTGGTCTCACTCTGCCTCCTACTCCTGCTCCCTTGCTCGTTCCTTGCGCTCTTCCTCTGAGTGCCATTATCAACTAAAACACGGCGTTCTGATAAGATGTAGGTTCATTAACCTCGTCGCCAATTTGTTGTGTATGTGGCCTGTTTACACAACTATGTTATTAATAAAAACTCAGGAGACAGGAGCTAAGTTTCATGGTTCTTTACTGGTAGAGTCCAAACTTGGCACACACGTACAGGTCAATACGGACCTAATAGCGCATGCAACAATGTGTTACTAAAACATAAAGTAGTCCCTTATTATAATGTAGGCTATATGGTACAATATGAATAAAAAGTGAGGTCGTGTTCATGGGTTCAATGTCATCAGATGGCAGAGGGAAGGAAGCTGTTCCTGAATCGCTGAGTATGTGCCTTCAAGCTTCTGTACATCCATTCTGATGGTAATAATGTGAAGAGGTCATGCCCCGGTTGATGGGCATCTTTAATAATGGATGTTGCCGTTCTGAGGCACTGTTCCTTGATGATGTCTTGGATACTATGGAGGCTAGTACCCAAGATGGAGCTGACTAATTGAACAACTTTCTGTAGCTTCTTTCGATCCTGTGCAGGAGCACCTTCTCCCCTTTCTTCTTTCAGCCATGACTCAATGATGCACAGACCATACCTGCCAATCTCTATTTGAGATCTACCTTATTCCTTATACCGTGTACATTCAAATATAAAACCTTCACTCCTTTATTCATCACCCTTTTAGATTTTTCCCCCATGTTACACTTCAACTCATTCCACTGGCTGCAATTTTGCCCTATGACGTGCCTGTCCTTCCTCATACTCTCACTATACATTTCATGTACTTGTATACCAACTGACCCATCATAGCCCTATCATTCTGGTTCCTATCAACCTGCCAAATTAGTTTAAAGTCTTTCCAACAGCTCTAACAAACCGGCCAGCAAGGATATTGGTCTCCCTTGGCTTCAAGTGTAATTTGTCCTTTTTGTACAGGTCATTCCTTCCCCAGAAGAGATCCCAATGATCCAGAAATCTGAAGCTCTGCCCCCTGCATCAATTCCTTAGCCACACATTCATCTACCAAATCATCTTGTTCTTATCCTCACAGCAATCCAGAGATTACTGCCCTGGAGGAGGTCCTGCTTTTCAGCTTCCTATTCAACTCCCTACATGAGGATGATCCAATAGGATGATTCTTTTCACCCTTCTGCTGAAGTTCCCACCATAATGGAGAGCAGTCTTTAACTAGTTTGATTCATTTTATCTGTGAATGCTATTTAGAGTAATGCCATGCTGGATTTGGAGCTACATATTTCTGACCCAGAGACAGATGCCAAGCAGTTCCAGTACAGCTTCAATACTGGCATCTATCCTGTATTGTAATTGCTTTGGCTAGAAAATGCAAAGCAAATCTCAGATTAATTACCATCTCAGCAGCCAGCTTTCAATAGGTGATGAAAGGTGTTGTCAGTCAATTACAACTTGCACAACTGATGCTCAGTTGGCCTGTTAGAATATTATAGTTCCAGACCTCATTTAAGTTGTTAATCCAAATGGATTCTAAAGGTGGTGAAGCAAGACATAACATCCCAATATACACGCAGTAGCCACTTCATTACACACCTGATAAAGTGACCACTGAGTGTACATTCATGGTCACCTGCTGCTGTAGCCCATCCACTTCAAGGTCTGATGTGTTGTGCATTCAAAGACGCTCTTTCCCCTGCACACCACTGTTGTAATGCCTGGTTGTTTGAGTTACTGTCACCTTCCCAGCAGCTTGAAATAGTCCAGTCGTTCTACTCTGACCTCCCTCAATAACAGGGCACTTTTGCTCACAGAACTGCCACTCACTGGATTTTTTTTTGTTTTTGCACCTTTTTCTGTAAATTCTGGATACTGTTGTGCATGAAAATCCTGAGAGATGGGCAGTTTCTGAAATACTTAAACTACCTGGTCTGCACCTAGTTCAAGTTTAATTATCATTCAACTATACACAAATACCTATAAATACAGCCAGTGTTCCTCTAAAGCCAAAGTGCAAAACACCAACAATTATTCCACAATTAAAGTCTCTTAGATCTCACTTCTTGCCCATTCTGAAGTTTGGTCTGAACAACAACTGAATCTCTTGACCATGTTTTATGCATTGAGTTGCTGTCATGATTGGTTGATTATATATTTGCATTAATGAGCAGGTGTACAGGTGGGGTTGAGAGGGATAATAAATCAGTTATGATGGAATGGCAAAGCAGACTCAATGGGCCAAAAGGCCTAATTCTACTCCCATGCCATATGGTCTTATGGAACCTAATAAAGTGGCTACTGAATGTAAAGACAGCATTCAACTGATTATGAACCTCGAATACACGGTTAACTTGAAAAAGGAAAGAGGACAACAAACCTCTCAGAGATGTATCACTGTGGAGGACGATACTTCTGCATGTTAGAAAGCAACAAGTGATTTGTTAGTATATTCTAGCCCACTCCACATCTGTAGACACTTGTAAGAGCCTTCGGTGACATACCAAATCTCCTCAAATGAAGCAGAGTTGTTGAAATGCCTTCTTCATAAGTGCATCAATTTGTTGGGCCCAAAATAGATCCTCTGAGATGTTGACGTACAGAAACATAAAGCTGCTTACCCAATCCACTGCGAACCCTTCAATGACTGGTGTGCGTTCTCCTGACCTCCACTCCCTAGGGCCCACAATCAATTTCCTGGTCTTGCTGACATAAGTGTGAGATTTTTATTGTGACACCACTCAACCAGCCGATCCATATCACTTTTCTATTCCTCCTCTTCACTATCTGAGATTTACCAATAGCAGCAACTGCCACAGACTCAGTCTGGCAGCTATGTTCTGGAGGGTTCAGTCAGTTGGTGAGGTAGACTGAAATTCTTTATCCAAAGTACATCTTTCAGCAGGAGTTAATGTTTGTCTCCAGGGAAGAGCCAGAGCACACAGTTATTTGTGATGAACTCTGACATAACCATTGCATCTCTGTGTTGACAGATGTAATTCCAGAAGATGGATAATGTGGTATTATGATTCCAACTGTGCTTGAAGGATCCAATAAGATTTTATAAACTGGTAAGCATGGCGTTGCTTATTTTAAAATTATGGTGATGAAGAGTTTTGCCATATTCAGGAGTCACCCAATAGGATTGGTATGTCCTTTTCTCACAAAACCTCAAGAACATCAAGTGCAGAACATTCCCTGATTGATTTGTCATTGTTTTTTTGCAGAAACTTTTACTTATTTATTTTTTTAGCCTTGGGACAGCGATAGGAACAGATGGTATGAGAAAGTATTTAGTTAGGGGAGGGTGAATTATGATGCTATAAGGTAGGAACTTGGGAGCGTAAATTGGAAGCTTAAGTACTCAGGGAAGTGCAGAATAAAAATGTGGAGGTTGTTTAGGGAGCACTTCCATGGGATTCTGGATAGGTTTGTCCCACTAAGTCAGCGAAAGGTGAAGGAACCATGGTCGACCATAGATGTGGAACATCTCATCAAAAGGAAGAAAGAAGGTTGAGGACGCAAGGATCAGAAAGGGCTCTGGAGAGTTAAAAGGTAGCCATAAAGGAGGTTTAATAATAGACTTAGGAGAGCTAGAAGGGTAGATGAGAAGGCCTTGGTGAGTGTGATAAAGGTAAACTCCAAGGCTTTCTACACCAACGTGAAGAGGAGGATGATTAGAATGAGGATCAGGGTAAAGAATGAAACATGTGCCTGGAGTCAGGGGAGGTAGGGGCAGTCCTTAATGAATACTTTACTTCAGTATTCACCAGTGAGAGGGACCTTGACAAATGTAAGGACAGTGTCAAACAAGCTGTTATGCTGGAACATGTCGACGTCAAGAAAGAGGACGTGTTGGTACCTTTGAAAAACATTAGGATTGTTAAAAGTCCCCAGGGCTAGATGGGTTACCATGGGAGGCGAGGGAAGAGATTGCTACACCTTTGGCAATGATCTTTGCATCCTCATAGGCCACAGGAGAAATACCAGATGATTGTAGGGTGGCAAATGCTATTCCCCTGTACAAGAAAGGTGATAGGGATGATCCTGGGAATCATAGACCAATGAGTTATGAATTATGAATGAATTACCAATGAATTATACCCAATTGGGGAAGATTCTTAGAGACAGGATTTATGAGCATTTGGAGAAGTGTAGTCTGATCAGGAACAATCAGCATGATTTGTGAGGTTCAGGTCATGCCTCACGAACCTGATTGAATTCTGTGAGAAAGTGACAAAACAAGTTTGTGAAGGTAGAGCTGTTTATATAGTGTATATGGATTTTAGCAAAGCATTTGACAAAGATCCCTATGGTTGGTTCATTCAGAAAGTCAGGAAGCATGGGCTCCGGGGTAACTTGGCTGTGTGGATTCATAATTAGCTTGCCCACAGAAAGCAGAGGCATGTAGCATATTCTACCTGGAGACTGGTGACTACTGGGGTTCAGCAGGCATCTGAAAAGTTAGCTGCTTATCTTGCTGCTTAACTTCTTGAGAATTTACAACAAATTTTTATCACACATTGACTAGAGTGGTTAAAAATGGCAGATTTCCTGACATCACTGGAGAGAGAAAAATAGAGTGAACATATCTGATCAAAGATTCATCATCAGAACTCAACATGGAAATAGGCCCATTGGGTTGATGACAAACATCAAGGAGATATTTACCCAAATGCTATCCAAACACATTTTATTCTCCCCATAAACCCATCACCTCACCCCAAGTCCCTGCTCTCACCTACACTAGGGCCATTTTACAATGACCAATTAACACCCCTACACACTTTTGACGTGAGAGGAAACTGAAGCATCTAGAGAATATGTACCTGCTCACGGTTACTGTCTAAACTCCAGCCACAGTGATGGAGGTCACAACTGAATGCAGGTCTCTGGAGATGTGAGGCTCACAAGCATGAATTGCAAGCCAGTACATCCTACACCTCACCTCAGTCTATCGATCACCTTAGAATCCTTTCTCGCCATCTCCCTTCTCGATCTTTTGCACCTTATTGTTTCCCTGCACTGCACTTTCTCTGTACCGGTTACTTTATTCTGCATTGTGTTGTTTTACCTCAATGCACTGTGTAATGATCTGATCTCTATGAACAGTAAGCAAGACACACTTTTCACTGATCTCGATAATACAATAATAAATCGTCCAATTCTATCTCGCCTCTCCACTCTCAGTCCTTTCCTTCCCACAGAGTCTGCTCGACCTGCCGAGTTCTTCCAGCAAACTGTTTATTGCAAGTCAGTATTATCTGGTAGGGTTGAATGGCCTGTTTTCATACAATTATAAATAAATTGATACAAATTTAAAAATTAAAAGTCTTATAGAAACATAGAAACATAGAAAATAGGTGCAGGAGTAGGCTATTCGGCCCTTCGAGCCTGCACCGCCATTTATTATGATCATGGCTGATCATCCAACTCAGAACCCAGCCTTCCCTCCATACCCCCTGACCCCTGTAGCCACAAGGGCCATATCTAACTCCCTCTTAAACATAGCCAATGAACTGGCCTCAACAGTTTGCTGTGGCAGAGAATTCCACAGATTCACCACTCTCTGTGTGAAGAAGTTTTTCCTAATCTCGGTACTAAAAGGCTTCCCCTCTATCCTCAAACTGTGACCCCTCGTTCTGGACCTCCCCAACATCGGGAACAATCTTCCCGCATCTAGCCTGTCCAATCCCTTTAGGATCTTATACGTTTCAATCAGATCCCCCCTCAATCTTCTAAATTCCAACGAGTACAAGCCCAGTTCATCCAGTCTTTCTTCATATGAAAGACCTGCCATCCCAGGAATCAATCTGGTGAACCTTCTTTGTACTCCCTCTATGGCAAAGATGTCTTTCCTCAGATTAGGGGACCAAAACTGCACACAATACTCCAGGTGTGGTCTCACCAAAGCCTTGTACAACTGCAGTAGTACCTCCCTGCTCCTGTACTCGAATCCTCTCGCTATAAATGCCAGCATACCGTTCGCCTTTTTCACCGCCTGCTGTACCTGCATGCCCACTTTCAATGACTGGTGTATAATGACACCCAGGTCTCGTTGCACCTCCCCTTTTCCTAATCGGCCACCATTCAGATAATAATCTGTTTTCCTATTTTTGCCACCAAAGTGGATAACTTCACATTTATCCACATTAAATTGCATCTGCCATGAGTTTGCCCACTCACCCAACCTATCCAAGTCACCCTGCATCCTCTTAGCATCCTCCTCACTGCTAACACTGCCACCCAGCTTCGTGTCATCCGCAAACTTGGAGATGCTGCATTTAATTCCCTCATCCAAGTCATTAATATATATTGTAAACAACTGGGGTCCCAGCACTGAGCCTTGCGGTACCCCACTAGTCACCGCCTGCCATTCTGAAAAGGTCCCGTTTATTCCCACTCTTTGCTTCCTGTCTGCTAACCAATTCTCCACCCACACCAATACCTTACCCCCAATACCGTGTGCTTTAAGTTTGCACACTAATCTCCTGTGTGGGACCTTGTCAAAAGCCTTTTGAAAATCCAAATATACCACATCCACTGGTTCTCCCCTATCCACTCTACTAGTTACATCCTCAAAAAATTCTATGAGATTCGTCAGACATGATTTTCCTTTCACAAATCCATGCTGACTTTGTCCGATCATTTCACCGCTTTCCAAATGTGCTGTTATCACATCCTTGATAACTGACTCCAGCAGTTTCCCCACCACCGACGTTAGGCTAACCGGCCTATAATTCCCTGGTTTCTCTCTCCCTCCTTTTTTAAAAAGTGGGGTTACATTAGCCACCCTCCAATCCTCAGGAACTAGTCCAGAATCTAACGAGTTTTGAAAAATTATCACTAATGCATCCACTATTTCTTGGGCTACTTTCTTAAGCATTCTGGGATGCAGACCATCTGGCCCTGGGGATTTATCTGCCTTCAATTTACCTAACACCACTTCCCTACTAACATGTATTTCACTCAGTTCCTCCATCTCACTGGACCCTCTGTCCCTTACTATTTCTGGAAGATTATTTATGTCCTCCTTAGTGAAGACAGAACCAAAGTAATTATTCAATTGGTCTGCCATGTCCTTGCTCCCCATAATCAATTCACCTGTTTCTGTCTGCAGGGGACCTACATTTGTCTTTATCAGTCTTTTCCTTTTTACATATCTATAAAAGCTTTTACAGTCCGTTTTTATGTTCTCTGCCAGTTTTCTCTCATAATCTTTTTTTCCCCTTCCTAATTAAGCCCTATCTTGTCACAATGTGTACAATTAACTACCCTGGCGCCAGCTATTGCTGGTCCTTTCCTGCCAATTTTTCTCCTCGGTACTGGCAGTATTCCGGGCAGTCCCACGCTGGGGGCTTTTCTTTGGTGCGTGGCGCACAGTGTGTGACACGAGGAGTTGGTGGCCGGGGCCGGGCGGTGCACCGGTCGGTCCAGTTCATCCTGCTGCGAGGAGCCGCGGTCGTTGTCATCGTCCCGTCACGGTTTCACTCAGCGACTGGTAGGAGCCAGGGTCAGTAAACGTCGGGAAACCACAGGGACTTGGTGGCGTTGCCCACAGAATCTGCCAAGGAAAGCGGCGGTCTGTGGTGAAAGTATTAACCAGTTCCTTCAAGCTCATTTAGATTGGCATGAGATCAAATTAGACAATTATTTTATATAAATGGAATTATCTGACCCCTTCTATCATCTCTTTTGCATTTTAACCACGTCCATTTTGTGTAAATGTAACTCTTAGAAAATTGGACACGACTTTTTTTTTGCATACTGCCGGGGATGTGAACCTCACCCTCAACAGTTAGTATGGAAAATATTCCTCCATCCAATCTAGCCCCATTTATCTGCGTTTAATATTTTTTCTCTATTATGTACCTATCCAATTGTCTTACAAAAATTGTTAATTGCAAAATGCCGGAGGAACTCAGCAGACCAGACAGTGCCTAATTCCTCCGGCAATTTGTGTGTGTTACTTTGATTTTCAGCATCTGCAGATTTTCTCTTGATTGTGTTACAAAAATTGTGATTGTACATACTTCAGCCATTTCTTCTGACAGCTGATTTATTTCGCAATCCTTTCATAAATTAGTATTTAGCAAATCTTAATGCAGTTTGGAATCCTACATAAAAGTGGTATTTTTGCTTTAACTTAATGAAGTGCACGTTGAAAGATAATCTTATTCTCATTCCATCGCATTGTATCAAGTTAACATTCCTTATGCAAAATGAGTGTGTCAAATTGAAGGGACTGTCTGAACACTTTAAAGAACTCTCACCCCACAACCTATAAGACAGCAGAATCTGGCCACTTAGCCCATCAAGTCTACTCAGTCATGGCTGATTTATTTTTCCCTGTCAATCTGATTCTCCTGTGTTCTCTCTGTAACCTTTGACACCCTTACTAATCAAGAACCTATAAACAGCAGAAAGGAAACTATAGACCAGTTAGCCTGATCTCAGTAGTTCAGAGGATGTTGGAAGTCAATTGTTAAGGATGAAGTTATGGAATACTTGGTGACACAAGACAAGTCAGGACAAAGTCAGCATGGTTTCCTTAAGGGAAAACCCTGCCTGACGAACCTGTTGGAATTCTTTGAGGAGATTACGTGTAGGATAGATACAGGGGATGCAGAGAATGTTGTATGTTTGGATTTTCAGAAGGGCTTTGACAAAGTGCCACACACAAGGCTGATTACCAAGTTAAGAGCCCATGGTATTACAGGAAAGCTACTAGCATGATTACAGCATTGGCTGATTGGTAGCAGGCAGTGAGTGGGCATAAAAGGATCTTTTTTTGGTTGGCACCTAGTGACTAGTGGTGTTCCACAGGGGTTGGTGTTAGGACCACTTCTTTTTATGCTGTATATAAATGATTCAGATGATGGAATAGATGGCTTTGTTGCCAAGTTTGCAAATGATACGAAGATTGGTGGAGGGGCAGGTGGTGTTGAGGAAACGGGTAGGATGCAGAAAGACTTAGACAGATTAGGAGAATGGGCAAGAAAGTGGCAAATGAAATATAATGTTGGAAAATGCATGATCATGCACTTTCGTAGAAGAAATAAATGTGTGGACTATTCTAAACGGGGAGAAAATCCAAAACTCGCAATGCAAAGGGACTTGGGAGTCCTTATGCAGAATACTCTAAAGGTTAACTTGCAGGTTGAGTTGGTGGTAAGGAAGGCAACTACAATGTTAGCATTCATTTCAAGCGTTCTGTAATATAAGTGCAGGGGTGTGATGCTGAGACTGGTGAGGTCTCACTTTGAGTATTGTGAACAGTTTTGGGCTCCTTATCTAAGATGTGCTGGCATTGAAGAGGGTTCTGGTGAGGTTCACAACGATGATTCTGGGAATGAAAGCATATCATATGAGGAATGTTTGATGGCTCTGGATCCGTACTCATTGGAATTTAGAAGGGTAAGGGTGGATCTCATGGAAATCTTTCAAATGTTGAAAGGCCTGGACAGAGTAGATTTGGAAAGGATGATTCCCATGGTGGGGGAGTCTAGGATGTGAGGTCACAGCCTCAGGATAGAGGGGATTCCATTTAAAATAGAGATGTGGATTAATTTCTTTAGCCAGAGGGTGGTGAATTTGTGGAAATTGGTACCACAGGCAGCTGTGGAGGCCAGGATGTTGGGTGTATTTAAGGTGGAGATTGATAGGTTCTTGATTGGCCATGGCATCAAAGGTTACGGGGAGAAGGCCAGGCAGTGGGGCTGAGGAGGGGGAAAAGAAGGATGAACCATGAATGAATGGTAGAGCAGACTTGATGGGCCAAATAACCTAATTCTACTCCGGTCTGTGATCTATTTAGACAAGTAGAATTTCTGTGTATGTTTTAAATATTACAGTGGAGTATCGGAATACTATTTCTGTCAAGCAACTAGCTAATGAAAAGAACAAATAAACTTAGCTGTTATTAACGAGAATTCCCTTGTTTTTTTTCCGTGGAGGCTGGGAAATAGTGTTTTTTTTTGTTTATTACTTATGGGTAAATATAAACAGTGATTGATTCTGTTAATGGTTATTTTCCAGAAAGTATTTGAAAAGGATGGCAAAGAACAAATCAAAGGCACAGAAACACAAAGATGTTTTCAAAGTTGTCAACAGCAAAAATATAAAAGCCAAAAGCAAAACCAAACCTGTAACTACAAGTCTGAAGAAGGTCAGTCTGTACTTCAGTGTATTGTCAAAGAAATAACTGTTAGCTCCCGCATTAGTAAATTGGTGCGGCAGAACAAATTGAAATGTTTCAGTTTTTCTGATTGATTTGCACATTTTTGTTGCTGTCTGGATACTATTAGGCTAGATTGTATTCCGTCCAATCCACTGCTAGTACGTTATCTAACCTTCTGCGGCCACACAGCTGGCAACTTCAAGGGCTTTATTCTGTGACTGTTGTGTCTTGCAGAGTGGGAGTTGGTGTCGGGATTCTAGGTGCCACACGCTGAGATCTTGTCCCATTGAACACTGTCCTGACATCCGTTAATGTTCCATGTTGTCAAAGATCTTCTTTACCATTTTTAAGTGCTTCTGATAGTTTGAGGGTTCCTTAAGGTTGTTATAGCCAGGAGTGGTAGTGAGGATAAGCTCCCACTACTAATTAAATGCTCTCAATTGTGTGCATCTCAGATATCCTCTGACAACCAAGTCCAGTTCCTGGCTTTCACTTGTGACTTAGCCACTAAGTCCGGCAGAACCATTTCTACTGACATCAGTCTCTACTCATCAGCCATGATTGGCAGCTCATCTAGGAGAAGGAAACTGTGATCTCAAACCTCCACTGCCTTGCAGTTATACCTACTCATGGGTAAGAAATCCCGAGGAAAAATCCGGAGCTGGAGTCCATAAGGCATTCCTATATTGAGTTTTACGCTGACGGGCACCTCCTGCAACGCTGCTGGTGCCAGACTGTATTGGTCTCTGCCATTCCTTTGGATCTATCAGCTGGGGGCTTGGATGCTAAGCCACACCTGAAGGCCAGGAGCTGGACTTGGTTGTCAGAGGCTATTTGAGGTGCTGCTTTTGGGAGCATTTACTAGGGAGCTTGTCCCAGCTGTAACGATTTTAAAGAACCAACTCAAGATGAAGAGCATGGGATAGACATGAAGGAAGGGGAGGTGGGGTGGCGTTGCTGGTTAAAGAAGAGAATAACGCAATAGAAAGGAAGGACATAAGCCGGGAAGATGTGGAATCGATATGGGGAGAGCTGCGTAACACTAAGGGGCAGAAGACGCTGGTGGGAGTTGTGTACAGGCCACCTAACAGTAGTAGTGAGGTCGGAGATGGTATTACCAAATTGGTAAAGGTGCTGAGGAAGAGGATTTCTTGGAATGTATGCGGGATGGTTTTTTGAACCAACATGTCGAGGAACCAACAAGAGAGCAAGCTATTCTGGACTGGGTTTTGAGCAATGAGGAAGGGTTAATTAGCAATCTTGTCGTGAGAGGCCCCTTGGGTAAGAGTGACCATAATATGGTGGAATTCTTCATTAAGATGGAGAGTGACATAGTTAATTCAGAAACAAAGGTTCTGAACTTAAAGAGGGGTAACTTTGAAGGTATGAGACATGAATTAGCTAAGATAGACTGGCAAATGACACTTAAAGGATTGACGCAACACACATCAAAGTTGCTGGTGAACGCAGCAGGCCAGGCAGCATCTATAGGAAGAGGCGCAGTCGACGTTTCAGGCCGAGACCCTTCGTCAGGACTAACTGAAGGAAGAGTGAGTAAGGGATTTGAAAGCTGGAGGGGGAGGGGGAGATCCAAAATGATAGGAGAAGACAGGAGGGGGAGGGATGGAGCCGAGAGCTGGACAGGTGATAGGCAGAAGGGGATACGAGAGGATCATGGGACAGGAGGTCCGGGAAGAAAGACGGGGGGGGGGGGGGTGACCCAGAGGATGGGCAAGAGGTATATTCAGAGGGACAGAGGGAGAAAAAGGATTTTGCAATGGCAAGCATTGAAAGGTTGCATGGATGAACTACAACAATTGTTCATCCCAGTTTGGCAAAAGAATACATCAAGGAAGGTAGTGCACCCGTGGCTGACAAGAGAAATTAGGGATAGTATCAATTCCAAAGAAGAAGCATACAAATTAGCCAGAAAAAGTGGCTCACCTGAGGACTGGGAGAAATTCAGAGTTCAGCAGAGGAGGACAAAGGGCTTAATTAGGAAGGGGAAAAAAGATTATGAGAGAAAACTGGCAGGGAACATAAAAACTGACTGTAAAAGCTTTTATAGATATGTAAAAAGGAAAAGACTGGTAAAGACAAATGTAGGTCCCCTACAGACAGAAACAGGTGAATTGATTATGGGGAGCAAGGACATGGCAGACCAATTGAATAATTACTTTGGTTCTGTCTTCACTAAGGAGGACATAAATAATCTTCCAGAAATAGTAGGGGACAGAGGGTCCAGTGAGATGGAGGAACTGAGTGAAATACATGTTAGTAGGGAAGTGGTGTTAGGTAAATTGAAGGGATTAAAGGCAGATAAATCCCCAGGGCCAGATGGTCTGCATCCCAGAGTGCTTAAGGAAGTAGCCAAAGAAATAGTGGATGCATTAGTGAAAATTTTTCAAAACTCGTTGGACTAGTTCCTGAGGATTGGAGGGTGGCTAATGTAACCCCACTTTTTAAAAAAGGAGGGAGAGAGAAACCGGGGAATGATAGACCAGTTAGCCTAATGTTGGTGGTGGGGAAACTGCTGGAGTCAGTTATCAAAGATGTGATAACAGCACATTTGGAAAGCGGTGAAATCATCGGACAAAGTCATATCTGACGAATCTCATAGAATTTTTTGAGGATGTAACTAGTAGAGTGGATAGGGGAGAACCAGTGGATGTGGTATATTTGGATTTTCAAAAGGCTTTTGACAAGGTCCCACACAGGAGATTAGTGTGCAAACTTAAAGCACACGGTATTGGGGGTAAGGTATTGATGTGGATGGAGAATTGGTTAGCAGACAGGAAGCAAAGAGTGGGAATAAACGGGCACTTTTCAGAATGGCAGGCGGTGACTAGTGGGGTACCGCAAGGCTCAGTGCTGGGACCCCAGTTGTTTACAATATATATTAATGACTTGGATGAGGGAATTAAATGCAGCATCTCCAAGTTTGCGGATGACACGAAGCTGGGTGGCAGTGTTAGCTGTTAGGAGGATGCTAAGAGGATGCAGAGTGACTTGGATAGGTTGGGTGAGTGGGCAGATTCATGGCTGATGCAATTTAATGTGGATAAATGTGAAGTTATCCACTTTGGTGGCAAAAATAGGAAAACAGATTATTATCTGAATGGTGGCCGATTAGGAAAAGGGGAGGTGCAACGAGACCTGGGTGTCATTATATACCAGTCATTGAAAGTGGGCATGCAGGTACAGCAGGCGGTGAAAAAGGCGAATGGTATGCTGGCATTTATAGCGAGAGGATTTGAGTACAGGAGCAGGGAGGTACTACTGCAGTTGTACAAGGCCTTGGTGAGACCACACCTGGAGTATTGTGTGCAGTTTTGGTCCCCTAATCTGAGGAAAGACATCCTTGCCATAGAGGGAGTACAAAGAAGGTTCACCAGATTGATTCCTGGGATGGCAGGACTTTCATATGAAGAAAGACTGGATGAACTGGGCTTGTACTTGTTGGAATTTAGAAGATTGAGGGGGGATCTGATTGAAACGTATAAAATCCTAAAGGGATTGGACAGGCTAGATGCAGGAAGATTGTTCCCGATGTTGGGGAAGTCCAGAACGAGGGGTCACAGTTTGAGGATAGAGGGGAAGCCTTTTAGGACCGAGATTAGGAAAAACTTCTTCACGCAGAGAGTGGTGAATCTGTGGGATTCTCTGCCACAGGAAACAGTTGAGGCCAGTTCATTGGCTATATTTAAGAGGGAGTTAGATATGGCCCTTGTGGCTACGTGGATCAGGGGGTATGGAGGGAAGGCTGGGGCGGGGTTCTGAGTTGGATGATCAGCCATGATCATAATAAATGGCGGTGCAGGCTTGAAGGGCCGAATGGCCTACTCCTGCACCTATTTTCTATGTTTCTATGACCCCTGAAATCGTAAGGATTGGCAGTGGAGATGATGCATTCTAAATTGTGTTGAGAATCGTAAGTCCATGTGTTTGGAACATATAGAAGCTGTGTGTAAGGGGAGGAGCACATCATCTCGTAGAAGAGTCTGGTTCCTTCCTTGACCTCAGACCTCACAAAACTGGACAAAGTCTCTAAGTGATCCTCTATTCCAGGAGACTGCCTAAAAATGTGAGGTGATATTAACCAGCTTACTCTACACAATTATCCTTGCTACCCTGGATGTTCTGGCCTCTAAAAATGGAATTATTTTGTATGAATATCACTTCCTGTATGTAAGCTGTTTTTTGTATCATTTCCTGTGTAGGTTAATTTGGATTTCAACTTGAAGCATATGGTGTTGAAAGACACCCATCTCCATCCCCTCCTTATTTGCCCTTGAAATAGCAATGTCTTTTTACAAGTAATTCTCATTGAAAACCCTGAAGGAAGCTTCTGACTTGGATAATTTTTTGAGAAGGTGTTTCGAGGTCAATCAGATGAAGGACTGGGGTGTAAGGAAACAGCAAACACTACTTGGCTCATGCATAAGCAAGATATATGGAATAGTCATCTGGAATTTTCCATTTTAAGAGCAGTTCAGCAAGGATCTCTAGAATTTCAGTAAATAGGAAGAATCCCTTAAATTTTGAACTTCAAATAGAATACAGATTTTATTTAAAGAATAGGAAATAAATTTGCCTATTGCTGCAATAGGTCTACAGCAGATGAAATCACACTGGCTCTCCATTCGACCTTGGATCACCTAGACAATAGCGTTACTACATCAGGCTGCTGTTTATTCATTACAGCTCCGCATTCAATACTATCATTCCCTCTGTACTAATCAACAACATCCAAAACCTGGAAATCTGTACCTCCATCTGCAACTGGATCCTTGACTTCCCCAACGGGAGACCACAGTCAATGCAGATTGGAAAAAACATCTCCTCACTGACAATCAATACTGGCGCACCTCAATGATGTGTGCTTAGCCTGCTGCTCCACTCACGACTGTGTGGCTAGGCACAGTCTGAATACCATCTATAAATTTGCTGATGACACAACTATTGGTGGCAGAATCTCCGATGGTGACGAGGAGGTGCACAGGAGCAAGATCGATCAACTAGTGGAGAGGTGTTGCACTCAACATCAGTAATACCAATGAATTGATTATGGACTTCAGGAAGAAGTCGTCAAGGGATTACACATCAGCCCACGTTAAGGAATAAGCAATGGAAAAAGTGAACAGTTTCAAGTCCCTGAGTGTCAACATCTCTGAAGATCAATCCTGGGCTCAACGTATTGATACAATTACAAAGAAGGCAGGCCAACAGGTATATTTCATTAGGAGTTTATGGAGACTTGGTATGACATAAAAGACTCAAATTTCTAGAGATGTACCATGGAGAACATTCTAACTGGTTGTATCACCATCTGGCATGGAAGAGCCACTGCACAGGATTGGAAGAAGCTGCAGAAAATTGCAAACTCAGCCAGCTCCATCATGGGTACTAGCCTCCCCAGCATCAAGCACATCTTCAAAAGACGATGCCTCAAGAAGGTGGTATCTGTCATTAAGGACCTTTTTTTACCCAGAACATGCTCTCTTCTGGTTGCTATCATCAACGAGGAGGTGCAAGAGCTTGAAGACACATGCTCAATGTTTTAGGAATATCACCTTCAGCACTGCCATCAGATTTCTGAATGTATAATAAACCCAAGTAAACTACCTATTATTTTTTATGTTTTTTCTTTGAACTACTTAATTCTTTTATATCTTATTGTAATTAATAGTTTATTATAATGTATTGCAATGTACTGCTGCAAAACAACATATTTCATGGCATACACCAGTGATACTAAACCTGATTCTGATGATGAGGGGAGAATTAGTTTTATGTGGTTTTAGCAAATTAAAAAAATAAATTGCCACTGCTTAGATTGAAGGCTCTTAAGATAGGCTAGGGAGAAATAACTGAATTTCTAACTATTGTGCTTTGAATATCAAAGCGAAAGAAAAATGTTGGCTTTACTTAGTAGATCTGGCAACACTTCTGGAAAGTGAAAAAGTTTACATTTCAGGTCAGTGGGCTTTCATCAGAAAAGGAAAAGTGAGAAAACACATGTTTAAGTTGCAGAAAGCTGGAGAGGTGTAGAGAATAAAGTTGGAGAACTAAAATTAAAGAATGCTGGAAATATTCTGCTGATCAGGTAGCATAAGCGGTAGGGAAAAAAAACTGACAGTGCTCTGCATGGATGACCTTGTGCATTTTGACGTGAACATTGGTAAAGCTGGTTTTTGGAAATAGTTGAGCCTCAGGGGCTGAAGTGTAAGGTCAGAAGGTAAGTTACTATTCTTTTAGCTTGTTTTAAAATAGCAGAAAAGACCAAAGTCACAGAGAATAAAGCAGGAGTAGGATCTGCATTGATTTATCTTCGGGTTACAAGGCATGAGTTGGAGGATACCTGGCTATTACTTTTTTGCTAGTGTTTAAAGCAAGAATAAAGGAGAGGGGAGTGCTGATACAGACCAGTCAGCCTAGCATTCATAAGAGTTGTAGAACACAGAAATAGGCCCTTTGATTCTCTGATGTTGAATGTTTATACTAATCTTACTTGCCTGCATGTAGCCTAACCAATTTTATTCATCTGCAAAGCTTTGACTAATCTATTAATTACTGTGAAAATGCTGGAATCCATAATAAAAGTTGTGACGGTAAGGTACCTTTTTAAAAAAAGGTATATGTTTAATTAATTGTTTAATGCCAGAATTAATTTGATTCAGTAAATTTTGACCAAACTATTAGAAATCATTGAAGATGTATTTCATTCTTTAATTTTTGTTTTGGGTATGGGCATTGTCAATAAGAAATATTTATTGCCCATACCTAAATTCCCTCAAGAAAGTTCAGATGAGTTGCCACCTTGAAATTAATGCAGTCTTTCTGATGCAGGTTTACCTACATTGCCATGTGGTCCCACTATTTAGACCAAGAAGCAAGATTGTCAATTATATTTCCAAATCAGTATGGCATGTAACTTGGTGGAAACCTGCAGATGGCAGTGATTTGGCAAACCTTGTCCTTCATGGTGGAGATGCTGTCATAGTAGCCAGAGTAAATAAGAGGGAACCAATGAATGTAGTGCATTTGGATCTTCAGTAGGCTGGTTAACAAACAGGAAACAGAGCAGGAATGAATCAATCTTATTTAGCTTAATACCTGGGTCACAGTTGTTCATGACCTATATCAAAAATTTGGCTGAGAGGTCTGACCAATTGTACTATTTCTCAAGTTTGATAATATAAAACTAAATTGGAAGGTGCAATGTTGTGGGGATACAAGGAAGTTTCCAGAGGATATATCACAGGAATTGAATGGACAACAACGTGGAAGATGAAGTACTTAGTGGAAAAATGTGAAGTTGTCAATTCTGATAGAAATGAAGGGATGCTCTGTTTTTAAATTGTGAAAGATGATAAGCACTGATGTTCAAAAGACCTGCCTGTCCTTATACAAAGGCCTTTGAAAGCTAACAAGCAGTTGTAGTATGCGTTTAGAAAGGCAGATAGTATATTGGTAATCTAAGGTTTGAATCTAAGTAAAGATGTCTTACTGCATTTAAGTAGGGCCTTGTTAAGATCACATCTGGAGTATTATGTACAATTTTGTTCTCCTTACTTAAAGGTATACCCGCTATAAGTGTGAGTACCATGAAGATTTACCATACTGGTTCCTGGATTAGCAGTTCTATGTATAAGTAGCCTTGTGTTCTCTACAGCAGGGGTCCCCAACCTTTTTTGCACCGCGGACCGGTTTAATATTGACGATATTCTTGCGGACCGGCTGACCGGAGGGTGTTCAAGTTCAACAGTGCATGACAGGGAATGAGGAAAGGTGCAGCTGACTCGTATCGTTTCCTTGCGGCCCGGTAGCATATGCTTTGCGGCCCGGTGGTTGGGGACCACTGCTCTGGAGTTCAGAAGGATGAAAAGCAATCTCATTAAGATGCAATTAATCATGAGGGGGCTTGACAGGTTTGTTGCACAGAGGATATTTCCCCTGGTTGAGTGTAGAAATAGAGGTCACAGGGTTAAAATAAAAAGTACCCCATTTAGGATGAAATGAGAAATCTCTCCAACCAAAGGTTGATGAATCTTTGGAATTCTCAATTCTGAAGGACTGCAAAGATTGAAAGATTTCTGAATTTAAGGAGGAGTGCGAGCAGTGCATGAAAATAGTGCTTAGAGTAGAATATCAGACATTTCCAGTTGAATGGTGGAACAGGCTTGAGGGGCAAATGACCTTTTCATATCTTTTATGTTCATGTGGCCAATTTAAGTCTCACTCTTGCATGGTTTACTCTGAGCAATGAGCCTATTTAAGTTTTAGAGAGAGGGCATTACTTTTCTTGCATTTCAGTTTTGTCATTTTTTACTCTTAGGGGTTAGTGCACTGCTTTACAGCAGGGGTCCCCAACCTTTTTTGCACTGTGGACTGCCGACTTGGGGGGGGGGGGTGTTCAAGTAGGGATAAACTCACCTCAACATGTCTTTTACAGTTAGGGTTGCCAACTTTCTCACTCCCAAATAACGGACAAAAGTAGCAGTCAAATCCCGGAAACTTGAGGAATTCTGCAGATGCTGGAAATTTAAGCAACACACATCAAAGCTGCTGGTGAATGCAGCAGGCCAGGCAGCATCTTTAGGAAGAGGTACAGTCGACGTTTCCCTGAAACGTCGACTGTACCTCTTCCTAGAGATGCTGCCTGGCCTGCTGCGTTCACCAGCAACTTTGATGTCAATTCCCGGGACACTTTACCTCAGGAAAGACTACCATGACCATGAAGCCTTGTGCAGGCACTTGTGTGCACATGTGCGTTCGTGCCGATTTTTCTCCCCACAAATCGGTTTTGCTGTCATCTTCCCAACTATACTGTACATACGTTATTTCTTCTTTATATAGGCTGTGTATTTATCATATCATTCCTGTTTTATGTTAGTGTTATTTATTTTCAGTTTTATGTGTTATTTGGTATGATTTGTTAGGTTATTTTTTGGGTCTGGGAACGCTCAAAAATTTCTCCCATATAAATGAATGGTAATTGCTTCTTCATTTCACGCCATTTTGGCATGAAAGGTTTCATAGGAACGCTCTACCTTAGCGTGGGAAATACGGGACAAACCAATTTAGCCCAATATTCGGGATGTCCCAGCAAATACGGGACAGTTGGCAACCCTATGTTCAAGTTCAACAGTGCGTGACAGGGAATGAGGAAAGATGCAGCTGACTGATATCGTTCCCTTGCGGCCTGGTAGCGCATGCTTTGCAGCTTGGTACCGGTCCGCGGCTGGTGGTTGGGGACCGCTGCTTTACAGTGCTTGCTGTAAGATTGGAGATCGATTTCTGATGCAATCTGAAAGGAATTTTCACATTTTCCCTGAGGCTGTGTGGCTTTCCTCCAGGTGCTCCAGTTTCCTCCCACAGTCCAAAGACGTTAGGGTTAGTGAGTTGTGGGTGTGCCCGACGCCGGCCCCCTAGGCCTGAGTCAATGTAGTAGTAGTAGTTGGTGCTGGAAATATGGTAACATTTGTGGGCTGCTCAACACAATCCTCGCTAATTTGATCTGACACAAACAACACATTTCACTGTGTTTCAATATATAGGTGACAAATAAAACCCGAAACGTCGACTGTACCTCTTCCTAGAGATGCTGCCTGGCCTGCTGTGTTCACCAGCAACTTTGATGTGTGTTGCTTGAATTTCCAGCATCTGCAGAATTCCTTGTGTTTCCATTTTTCATCTTTATTATTTACATGGCTGATTGTGAACCATTCCTTCCAATATAACACTGGTTTAAAAAGTTTAGTACTTGATTATAAGAGAGAATATCAGGAATGGCAGTGTGGTGTATTTAGTACAGCTGAACCTCACAAATTGAATGAGTTCTGTGTTTCTCAGCCTTTTCTGCAATTTTGAAGATTGTGGTTTGTGGTATTATTCTGGTGGCTGGCTGGCTGGCTAGTCCATTAAGAAATTACAGTTGTAGCAAGCAGTTTCCATGTTTCTATTTAGTTTTGGCTGACTACTTAGTTTGTCATTTTGTAAGTGCTCTAAGTGAGCCTAGATGAAATTTGCCAATGATAAGTAACACTTATTTTTAATCAAAGTGTTGAAGAGTTGATGGTAAGGAATGGAACAATAAGTGGGGTTGTTTCAGTTACTGCCTTATTAAGATATTAAGAAATATCTTTCACTGCATGTGAAAGAATAGCAGGATGTATTTTCAATATATCTTATGTTAATTATTTTGATGAATCCATTTCATGAGTCCTGATAAAGGGAATTGGCCCAAAACATCGACTACTCTTTTCCATAGATGCTGCCTGGCCTGCTGAGTTCCTCCAGCATCTTGTGTATGTTGCTCGGATTTCTAGCATCTGCAAATTTTCTCTTGTTTGTGATTGGACCACTTCATGAGTAATTCTTTAGCAGGTACTGATCTATATCAGGAAGAGGAGATCATCTGTCTAGTTTTTGAATACATTTTTCTTTGATTGTATTATTGAATGATTTACTCTAGGAATTTTTTTGGTATAGCAGATAGTTTTAGATTGTAAAGTGTTGATATTTGACGTAGAGTAAGCATGCTAGATACTAAAATACAAACTAAACTTCATAACCTGGGAAGTTTTTGGAATTTTAGAATTTTTAAGGAGATTTTCTTTCAGTAGGTTGACATCTGTAGTTAATTTCTTGCTCGTGTTTGAGTACTATCTATACTGATCGGATAAATATCTCTGGACTTGCCAAGTTGGTTTGATCTAATTTTGGAGGGTTTAGTCATCTGGCATTTACTGCAGTCTATACAGTTACTCTGTTTACTTAAAACCATAAAACAAAGGAGCAGAAGTCGGCCATTTGGCCCATCGAGTCTGCTCCGCCATTTTATCATGAGCTGATCCATTCTCCCATTTAGTCCCACTCCCCCGCCTTCTCACCATAACCTTTGATGCGATGCCTGGCTACTCAGATACCTATCAATCTCTGCCCTAAATACACCCAATGACTTGGCCTCCACTGCCGCCCGTGGCAACAAATCCCATAGATTCACCACCCTCTGACTAAAAAAATTTCTTTGCATTTCTGTTCTGAATGGGCGCCTTTCAATCCTTAAGTCATGCCCTCTCATACTAGACTCCCCCATCATGGGAAACAACTTTGCTACATCCACTCTGTCCATGCCTTTCAATATTTGAAATGTTTCTATGAGGTCTCCCCTCATTCTTCTAAACTCCAAGGAATACAGTCCAAGAGCGGACAAACGTTCCTCATATGTTAACCCTCATTCCCGGAATCATTCTAGTGAATCTTCTCTGTAGCCTCTCCAACGTCAGCACATCCTTTCTAAAATAAGGAGACTAAAACTGCCCACAGTACTCCAAGTGAGGTCTCACCAGCGCCTTATAGAGCCTCAACATCACATCCCTGCTCCTATACTCTATTCCTCTAGAAATGAATGCTAACATTGCATTCGCCTTCTTGACCACCGACTCAACCTGGAGGTTAACCTTCAGGGTATCCTGTACGAGGACTCCCAAGTCCCGTTGTATCTCAGAACTTTGAATTCTCTCCCCATTTAAATAATAGTCTGCCCGTTTATTTCTTCTGCCAAAGTGCATAACCATACACTTTCCAACATTGTACTTCATTTGCCACTTCTCTGCCCATTCTTCCAATCTATTCAAGTCTCTCTGCAGACTCTCCGTTTCCTCAGCACTACCGGCCCCTCCACCTATCTTCGTATTGTCATCAAACTTAGCCACAAAGCCATCTATTCCATAATCCAAATCATTGATGTACAATGTTAAAAGAAGCGGCCCCAACACGGACCCCTGTGGAACACCACTGGTAACCAGCAGCCAGCCAGAATACCCTTTATTCCCACTCTCTGTTTCCTGCCAATCAGCCAACGCTCTATCCACGTACGTAGCTTTCCCGTAATTCCATGGGCTCTTATCTTGTTAAGTAGACTCATGTGTAGCACCTTATCAAAGGCCTTCTGAAAATCCAAATATACAACATCCACTGCATCTCCCTTGTCTA
Organism: Mobula hypostoma; assembly: GCF_963921235.1. Taxonomy (NCBI): domain Eukaryota; kingdom Metazoa; phylum Chordata; class Chondrichthyes; order Myliobatiformes; family Myliobatidae; genus Mobula; species Mobula hypostoma. Next base: position 189,269,154 of record NC_086097.1, read on the forward strand.
GCCTACTTGTAATTTCCTCAAAAAATTGTAATAGGTTTGTCAGGCAAGATTTTCCTTTAAGGAATCCATGCTGAGTTCTGCCTATCTTGTCATATGCCTCCAGGTACTCTGTAACCTCATCCTTGACAATCGACTCCAACAACTTCCTAACCACCGACGTCAAGCTAACAGATCTATAATTTTGCTTCCTTGCCCCCTTCTTAAATAGCGGAGTGACATTTGCAATCTTCCAATCCTCCGGAACCATGCCAGAATCTATTGACTTTTGAAAGATCATTGCTAATGCCTCCGCAATCTCCACAGCTACTTCCATCTGGTCCGGGAGATTTATCTACCTTTAGACTAATTCAGCTTCCTGAGTACTTTCTCTGTCGTAATTCGTAATTGTGACTGCGCACACTTCTCTTCCCTGCCACCCTTGAGTGTCCGGTATACTGCTGATGTCTTCCTCGGTGAAGACTGATAACAAAATACTCGTTCAATTCCTCTGCCATTTCCTTATCTCCCATTACAATTTCTCCAGCATCATTTTCTATTGGTCCTATATCTACTCTCACCTGTCTTTTACTCTTTATATACTTGAAAAAGCTTTTAGTATCCTCTTTGATATTATTTGCTAACTTCCTTTCATAGTTAATCTTCTCCCTCTTAATGACCTTCTTAGTTTCCTTTTGTAAGCTTTCAAAAACTTTCCAATCCTCTGTCTTCCCACTAATTTTTGCTTCCTTGTATGTCCTCTTCTTTGCTTTAACTTTGGCTTTGACTTCTCTTGTCAGCCACAGTTGCATCCTTTTTCCATTTGAAAATTTCTTCTTTTTTGGAATATACCTGTCTTGCACCTTCCTCACTTCTCGCATAAACTCCAGCCACTGCTGCTCTGCCGTCCTTCCCGCCAGTGTCCCTTTCCAGTCAACTTTGGCCAGTTCCTCTCTCATGCCACTATAATTTCCTTTACTCCACTGAAATACTGACACATCAGATTTTGGCTTCTCTTTTTCAAATTTCACAGTGAACTCAATCATGTTATGATCACTGCCTGCTAAGTGTTCCTTCACCTCAATCTCTCTAATCACCCCTGGTTCATTACACAATACCCAATCCAGTACAGCCGATCCCCTAGTGGGCTCAGCAACAAGCTGTTCTAAAAAGCCATCTTGCAGACATTCTACAAATTCTCTCTCTTGAGATCTAGTGCCAGCGTGATTTTCCCAATCCACTCGCATGTTAAAATCCCCCACAATTATCATAATACTGCCCTTCTGACAAGCCTTTTCTATTTCCTGTTGTAATTTGTAGTCCACATCACTACAGCTGTTTAGAGGCCTATAAATAACTGCCATCAGGGTCCTTTTACCCCTGCGATTTCTTAGCATTGTAACCAGTTTCCATAGAGTTATAGAGCACTGTAGCACAGAAACAGGCCCATCAGACAATCTAGTCCATGGTGAACAATTATTCTGCCTAGTCCCACCGACCAGCACTCCAATCCCGTCCCATTCATGTACTTATATAAACCACTCTTAAGTGTTGAAATCAAACCCACATCCACCAGCTCATTTCACACTAAGTGAAGAAGTTCCCCCTCATGTTCCCTTTAAGCATTTCACCTTTAACCTATGACCTCTCATGGAAACCAACCTCAGTGGAAAAAGGCTGCTATCATTTACCCAATCTATATTCTATATCATTCTACACTCTCGGAAGTAAAGTCCTAACCTATATTCAACCTTTCCCTATAACTCAGGTCCTCTGGTCCGAGCAACATCCTTGTAATTGACACCGTTAATTGGAGCAAACAGTGTACAGATGATTAGTGCCTATCTTTGAAAAACTGAGCACTGTCATTGTAACAATATTTAAAATGCAATAGTTGGTATCTGCTGTGAAATTCTATAAATCCATAATGAACACACCGTTGTGTAGGCTACATGTTGGCTGAGATTGGTACCGAAATCAAAGACAGCATTGTTTTTTTCCAGGCTATATGTCAAAACTTGCCTTTAAAGCCAGAGCTATGTTAGTAATTAGCTGCCATTACAAAGAAGATGTGGAACCCACAAGATATTAAAACCAAAATTTCAAAGGGCAAATGAGGTACAATAGGCAAGCTTTGTGGGGTAATTAGAAGTTTGTTCCAGCTTAACTTTGAAGGTATGGTCATATGAAACTGTAGTGATGTATTATACCTGACTTCAGTTCTTGTCATTGGAGATGTACAGAACTGAAAAGAATACTCATCTCCCACATTGCCAGCTGGAGTTTCTCAGGCATTTCAGGAATCTTGGCAGCTTTAGCTAGATATAATGCTCCTAAGGATTTTTTTAAAGTTGGTGTTTCAATTAACAGGGGAGTTAACTGCCTTGTTTTTTAATAATCAGCATTGTTCACACCTGAGTATCTCCACAGTTATATTTTCTGAATTTAGTACATGCATCTCCTTGTGAAAATGCTAGTATTGTAATATTAATGCTGCACTGTCTAAACAGAATTTAAAATGCTCATCTTTTCTGAACAGATCAACATTATGAATAGTGAAAAAGTTTCTAAAGTCAATAAAGCATTTGCTGAAGTACAAAAAGAGATCAAGAACTTATCCAAAGACACAACTGCAAAGAAACCACTGCAGGTAATAATTTGTAAATGGCTTGGCAATTTAAAAAAAAACTCTTAGTTTAGAGTCTAGATGAGGTCATAGGTCATTTTAACATGCTTTTCTGATCTTCTTTGCTAATATTTTTAATAGTTTAACTCTTTCCTGATATGATGAAGTTTTAATCCCTGCACAGTAAGCAAAATACATTTATTTGAAATTTTCATTTCTACTTCTTATACACCTACAATTCTGGTAAAGTACCATATCAACTTGTGCTTTAGAAGTGTACAAATACACACTATTAGTGGCTTCTTTACTTTCCATATCTTCTGAAAACATTGACTTATTGCTAGGATAAAGTTCAGTGGGTACCGGCTGCTCTCTCTAATATATTTGACCATGATCTTACTTTGTGTTGGAACAGACTCAATATGTTAAATAGCCTACCATGATATTCCTGAAGGGTTCACTGGAGAGCAAAAATCTTCCTTGACATGCTTCTTGAGACTGTTGGGCCTCTGATATTGAGGTTGTTTAATTACAGGCACTTTGGGCTTTGATGTTCCATATATTTATCTATTCACTTCATACATGTTTGGTAGACAAAGCAACAGAAGGGAATATTGTATCTACCCTGTGAAGATCAACTTGAATTGATCTTTTAAAGTTTTAAACTGCAAACAAATCGGGATTGTAACAAAGTTCTACATACAAAGTTGAACATTGAAAACTACTCTAATTTTTGTTCTTGCTGCAGATTTCAAGACCTCCTACGGCTGAGCTGCTGAACGTGGAAGCTACAACTCAGTTGTTTTCACAGTTATGAAATTCAAAAATTGCTTTCAGTGGACGTTAACCTAAGTAGTGTACAGCACACACGAGTACAAAAGGATTTTAATGTTTTAAATTTCAAGCATCTACAGTTAGTTTTCTTTGGTATACAAATCAACTGGAGAATCTAATCAGCTGTACCAGAGGAAATGAACCAAATGCATTTGCCTTCAACAAGTTCAATTTCAAGATTTGATAATTTGCTTTTGACAGAAGTATGTATTTAGACAATCAGTTCAGAAGATTACATTTGATAAATGCTGCATGTTGTATATTTTTGTATTGTGTTGGAGAAAATAGGGTAAATTTGGAATGGTATTTTTGAGCAATAAATGTACTTGTTTCTATAGTGTCAGTCATGCTGCAGTCCTCTTGTTTTCAGCACCTATTTTATATTAATAAGACATTAGGCTGAATGTGTTTAGTAAATTCCTTTAGTCAATCTCAAAGTTTGAACAACAAAGACCATTTAAAGAAAGTGCAGTCCATCAGCAGCAATAGACACAATCAGAAGCAAAAGGAATTTTTGTTTGGAAATGGCAGTGTGAAGAGAATTTTTCCCCATATTTCTTGAATGAGATAACTCAAAGGAGGGGTTTATTATGACTGTGAATTTCTTTTCCAATTTGACAATATCCCCACATTTGTAGAGCAAATACTAACTGCTGGATGTACGTAGCTTCAAGAATTTTTTTGGGGTGATTGCAAGTAGTTTTGAAAGAAGCTGTCAGAGGTCTTTGTGGTTTGTTGGTACTGCTGGAATTATCAATAACTGTTAAAGATCATACACATAGTGGCAACTTTACGACTGTCTACATGAGTTGCTGCCACACGATTGGCCAATTAGATATTTGCTTAATGAGCAGGTGTACCTAATAAAGTGGCCATTGAATATAAATATATACTTTAACATTTATGATGTATGAGTAACTTTAATATTTCCAGAAATGCAAATTGTTACTTTAGTTAAATAAAAACAAGCTGCTGGAGGAACTCATCAGATTATGAAGCATCCGTGGAGGGAGGTGGACAGTTATTATTTTGGGTTGAGACCCATTATTTGGACTGGATGAGAGAACCATTTACTGGCACCCGTTCTATCCTTCATTTTTTTTTTTACAATTGTCAGAAATTATCAATTCCAAGGCATTGCTAATTTGACATACAAAATTTTGTTCAGACTGACGGAAAATACCAACTTTGTTTTTTAAAGCATCAGTCCAAATTCTGGAACTATTTAACCAATAGCACCATGCTTGATACACCAAATGTACTGCAAAGGTTCAAGGTCTACAACCAAGTACTGCTGGTTGATACATTCAGACCTTGTTGCTGAGGCCCACATCCTGCAAATGGTAAGTAAATCCAAGCATTTCACATATTCAAGAAACATGTGAATAAGGCTGATTTCTGTTAATCTTTGAATTAATGTAGATTAATATATTAATTTTTTTTTCAGTATTTAATAATTGACATCAACAGCAAATTTTTGTATTTTCTAGCTTTTGACACATTATAAGATGTTTATGAATAAAATGAGAAAAATTTAAAGATTTATGATCCTATTATTATTTTTCAAGTTGAAGTTTTTATATTGACTTGTTATTTATTGTAGAATAATGAGATAAAGTACAACTACTTCAGACAACTGAAGAGGAATTTCTTTAGTCAGTGTGATGAATCTGGAATTGTGGACTGTGGAAGCCAAGTCCTTGTGTCTTTAAGACATAATTTAATAGGTTCTTGACTGGTAAGGGGGTTAATAGTTATGGAGAGAAGGTGAAATAATGGAGCTAAAAAAAATCAACCATGAGCAGACTTGATGGGCCGAACGGACAAAGTTTGTTATAGTACTATGATTTAACTGGCTGTTGAGGATAGTTTTTGCAAGATGTTAAATACTACCAAAGCAGCACTGCAGTGCTCTTGAATTTTAAAAAAAAATTGTTTGAAGCTGCTTCTGTTTTGGTCGTGATGATGACATATCTGATAAAAGTTAAAACATCAACAGTATCCGAAAAAAAGTTTACCAGATGCAGGTTAGAATTATATTACCTTAGTAATACTTGGGTAGAGGTCATGGCCTCATGTTTACCTCCAGTATTTGCTAATAAATCAAGTCTGACATGGTAGCGTGGAGAGCAGAGCTGCTGCTTGCATTGTAGAGACCAGGGTTCAATCCTGACTCTGGGTGCTGTTTGTATGGAGTTTATATCCTCCCTGTGATTGCATTAATTTCCTTTGGGTGTCCAAGTTTCTTCCCACATTGCAAAGGTATCTGGGTTGGTAGGTTAATTGATCAGTGTAATTGCTCCTAGTGCATGGATGTGAATTGTAGAATCTAGGGGACAGTTGTTGAGAATGTGGAGAGTAAAATAACACTATAGAGGTGAAATTCACAGTCAGGGTTATTTAATAACTTACAAGGTAGGGAGGAAACACAAAGACATCTTGACTAACTTGTGTAACACACACAAAACTGGTAGGCCCCATTAAAGATGGTGGAGGGTGCAGAGAATGATGTGCTGGATGTGGAGTCTCGTGGGTGGTACGTAAGGACAAGACGAACTCTTCCTTTTAGGTGGTGACAAAGATGGGGTGAGGGTGAATGTCTGAAATGGAAGGGAAACTCTTTTTTGAGGGAGGAGGACATCTCCGATGTTCTGGAATGGAAAACTTCATCCTGAGAACAGATGCAGTGGTAGACAGGAACTGAGAAAAGGGAATGGCATTTTTACAAGCAACAGGGTGTGAAGTAAGTATAGTTAAGATAACTCAGAGTCAGTACATTTATAGAGTCGTAGAGCACTACAGCACGGAAACGGGCCTTTTGGTCTATACTAAATTATTAATCTGCCTAGTCCCATCAATTTACACCCAGACAATAGACCTCCATACCCTTCCTATTCATGTACCTAATCCAAATTTCTCTTAAATGTTGAAATTGAACCCGGATCCACCACTTACACGAGCTGCTTATTCCACACTCTCCTCATGTTCCCTTAAACATTTCACCTTTCATCCTTAACCCATTTTTTAGTTCTAGTCTCACCAAACCAAAGTAGAAAAAGCCTGCTTACATTTATCTTTGCCCCTCATAATTTTGTTTACCTCTATAAAATCTCTCCTCATTCTTATTCATGTTAGGGAATGAAGCCCTAACCTATTCAAGCTTTCCCTATAACTCAGGTTCTCAAGTCCTGGCAACATCCTTGTAAATTTTATCTGTACTCTTTCAATCTTATTTACATTCTTCCTGTAGGTAGGTGACCAAAACTGCACACAATGTCTTATACAACCTCAACATAACAATCCAACTCCTGTACTCAGCATTTTGATTTATAAAGGCCAATGTGTCCTAAGCTTTCTTTACGATCCTATCTACCTGTGATACCATTTTCAAGGAATTATGGATCTATATTTCCAGATCCTTCTGTTCTAACACTCTTCTTGGTGCCCTACTGTTCACTATAAAACCTACCCTGGTTTGTCCTCCAAAGGTACTGCGTTAAATTCCATCTGCCATTTCTCAGCCCATTTTTCCAGCTGGTCCAGATCCTGCTCAAGTTTTGAGAGTATTCCACACCCCCAATCTTGGTGTAATCTGCAAATTTGCTGATCCATTTAACAGATTATCATCCTGATCTTTGATTTAGATGACAAACAACAATAGGCCCAGCACTGATCCCAGTGCCACAGGCCTCCAGTCAGAGACAGAACCACCTACTACCACTCCCTACAAAGCCAATGTCTAATCCAATTTTCTACCGCATGTTGAATGCCAAGTAACTGAACCTTCTTGGCCAACTTCCCATGCGGGACCTTGTCAAAAGCCTTGCTTAAGTCCATACAGATAACATTCACTGACTTGGCTTCATCAATCTTTCTGGTGTCTAGAAAGATGTGAGAAGGTTTTAAGGCGTTGCTGATGGGGGATAGAAGAGTACAGGGAGTGGACTGATGAAGTTTTAAAGGTATTGGTGATGTAAGAAATGATTCTTGGACTCTTGTAAATAACGGGTTAAAATTAAGTGCCAACTTATGTGTGCTCTGTTCTGGATAGTGTACAAATTTCTGTTTGTCCTTCACTGAGGAATCTACCTGCAGTTTATTTAGATTAACGACTCACAGAAGTCTCCTGAAGACTGTTGAGGGGGTTGGGTTCTCATGGATCGCACACCTCCTGACTTATGGTTTTGCATGAATTGAACTAAGTTCCCTCTTTGTTTAGGGAAGGGGAGGACTCACTGATAAGGAGAGGAATGAACATCTGTCTGTAATTAAGTAAGGGCCTAGCAAAGGGAATAACTGATAAGGGCTGGACAATACATCCATTTGTAATTAAAACCTTGATTTAGTGGATTTTTTTTTATCTAAGTAATTAAGTTTTGCTCCAACAGACTTGGTGGGAATACCAGTTTAACTAAGTGCTCTTTGTCTCACTAGTTCTATAAATTGTAACGTTTCTGCATGTTAGAGATTCGACACAAGCCTCCAGAGGGAGAGGAACTCTGTCCCTTTGTTGTGTGTGGCTCTGAACTTCTCGGCGGCTGAGTTTGAACAAATAAACTGGTGAAAAGGATACAGTAAAGAACTGTTTATGCTGTGGTTATTAGTCAGGCGAATTTAAGTTTACAGGGCATCCATAGTGAAAATTAGGCAATCAGGGCCAGGGAACTAAAAGTGGTTTAAGAGATCAAAAGCATGTGAAAGAACTGAACCAAAGGAGGTACCCTTAACACCTCATTCTCCTTTTTCTTTCTATTCCTCATTCTGGCTCCCCTCTTACTTCTTCTCATCTCCTCCCATCACCTCCCTCTGGTCCCCCTCCTCCTTTTCATTCTCACCTGGTCCAATCTCCTATTACATTTGTTCTTCTTCAGCCCTTTACCTTTTCCACCAGCTTCTCACTTCATCCCCATTCCTTACCCACCTACCTTTCTCGTAACCTGGATCCAGCTATCATCTGCCAGGCCAGCTTATACTCACTCCTTCCCTTCTCTCTCCTTACTCTACTTCTTCCTCATTCCCTTCCAGATGTTCTTGATGTAGGGTCTTGGCCCAAAATGACAACTGTTTAGTTCTCTCAATAGATGCTGTCTGACCTGTTGAGTTCCTCCAGCATTTTGTGTGAATTACTCTGGATTTCCAGCATCTGCAGAATCTCTTGTGATTTTGATGAACCTGGGCTCCTGTCACCAAATAGGTTCCAGTCAAGGTAGCCTTTTGGTCACACACGCTCACAACCACTCTTAGTACTGAGAACCAGTAGCATGAAATATAACTTACAGCATGTGTACATCCAAAATTTGGGCAACTATCTATCAAGCTTCCAGGTTTCCCCTTGTGATGTAAGTATTTGATTGTACATTTGTAGAGATCAAATATACATTCCAAGTACATACATATAATGTATACCTACTCATGAATAGAATAGGCATCTGTTAGTCTCCTGAGACCATGGAAGTTTTATCTACAGTACTTAGATTTGCTGGTATTAGGTCAATATTGATGGCGGGACTGTCATATGTCGAAAGATTGGAGCGACTGGGCTTGTATACTCGGGAATTTAGAAGGCTAAGAGGGGATCTTATTGAAACATATAAGATTATTAAGGGATTGGACACGCTGCAGGTAGGAAGCATGTTCCCACTGATGGGTGAGTCCAGAAACAGAGGCCACGGTTTAAGAATTAGGGGTAGGCCATTTAGAACGGAGCTGAGGAAAAACTTTTTCACCCAGAGAGTGGCGGATATATGGAATGCTCTGCCCCAGAAGGCTGTGGAGGCCAAGTTTCTGGATGCTTTCAAGAAAGATGGATAGAGCTCTTAAAGATAGCGGAATCAAAGGTTATGGGGATAAGGCAGGAACTGGATACTGATGGTGGATGATCAGCCATGATCACAGTGAATGGCGGTGCTGGCTCGAAGGGCCGAATGGCCTACTCCTGCACCTATTGTCTATAATATTATTGTGCTCTGCCTGTTCAAATGCCTGTCTAAATACCCTAAAGATAGTGATTGTATCTGATTCCACCGAATTCCCAGCGAAGAATTCTTGCAATTCTGTGTATAAATGGCGGCAGTGCATGTGTATTGCGAGGCTCAGTGTCTTACCGGATTTCGAAAAAGTGTTAATTTATCTGCTTGTTTATAGAAACATAGAAAATAGGTGCAGGAGTAGGCCATTCAGCCCTTCGAGCCTGAACCACCTTCAGTATGATCATGGCTGATCATCCAACTCAGAACCTTGTACCTGCTTTCTCTCCATACCCCCTGATCCCTTTAGTCACAAGGGTCATATCTAACTCCCTCTTAAATATAGCCAATGAACTGGCCTCAACTGTTTCCTATACCAGAGAATTCCACAGATTCAGCACTCTCTGTGTGAAGAAGTTTTTCCTCATCTCAGTCCTAAAAGGCTTCCCCTTTATCCTTAAACTGTGACCCCTCGTTCTGGACTTCCCCAACATCGGGAACAATCTTCCTGCATCTAGCCTGTCCAATTCCTTCAGAATTTTATACATTTCAGTAAGATCCCCCCTCAATCTTCTAAATTCCAGCGAGTATAGCCTAGTCAATCCAGTCTTTCATCATATGAAAGTCCTGCCATCCCAGGAATCAATCTGGTGAACCTTCTTTGTACTCCCTCCATGGCAAGAATGTCTTTCCTCAGATAAGGGGACCAAAATTGCACACAATACTCCAGGTGTGGTCTCACCAAGGCCTTGTACAACTGCAGTAGAACCTCCCTGCTCCTGTACTTGAATCCTCTCGCTATAAATGCCAACATACCATTCGCCTTTTTCACTGCCTGCTGTACCTGCATGCCCACTTTCAATGACTGGTGTACAATGACACCCAGGTTTTGTTGCACCTCCCCTTTTCCTAATTGGCCACCATTCAGATAATAATCTGTTTTCCTGTTCTTCCCACCAAAGTGGATAACCTCACATTTATCCAAATTAAATTGCATCTGCCATGAATTTGCCCACTCACCCAACCTATCCAAGTCACCCTGCATCCTCTTAGCATCCTCCTAACAGCTAACACTGCCGCCCAGCTTTGTGTCATCCACAAACTTGGAGATGCTGCATTTAATTCCCTCGTCTGAATTATTAATATATATTGTAAACAACTGGGGTCCCAGCACTGAGCCTTGCGGTACCCCACCAGTCACTGCCCGCCATTCTGAAAAGGTCCCGTTTATTCCCACTCTTTGCTTCCTGTCTGCCAACCAATTCTCTATCCACATCAATACCATATTCCCAATACCGTGTGCTTTAAGTTTGCACACTAATCTCCCGTGTGGGACCTTGTCAAAAGCCTTTTGAAAATCCAAATATACCACATCCACTGGTTCTCCCCTATCCACTCCAATAGTTACATCCTCAAAAAATTCTTTAAGATTCGTCAAAGATGATTTTCCTGTCACAAATCCATGCTGACTTTGTCCGATGATTTCACCGCTTTCCAAATGTGCTGTTATCACATCTTTGATAACTGCCTCTAGCATCTTCCCCACCACCGATGTCAGGCCAACCGGTCTATAATTCCCGGGTTGCTCTCTCCCTCCTTTTTTAAACAGCGGGGTTACATTAATCACCTTTTAATCCTTAGGAACTAATCCAGAATCTAAAGAGTCTTGAAAAATTATCACTAATGCATCCATTCTTTCTTGGGCTACTTTCTTAAGCACTCTGGGATGCAGACCATCTGGCCCTGGGGAATTATCTGCCTTTAATCCCTTCAATTTACCTAACACCACTTCCCTACTGACATGTATTTCCCTCAGTTCCTCCATTTCACTATCCCCTCGATCCCCTACTATTTCCGGAAGATTATTTATGTCCTCGTTAGTGAAGACAGAACCAAAGTAGTTATTCAACTGGTCTGCCATGTCCTTGTTCCCCATGATCAATTCAGCTGTTTCTGACTGTAAGGGACCTACATTTGTCTTAACCAATCTTTTTCTTTTCACATATCTATAAAAGCTTTTACAGCCAGTTTTTATGTTCCCTGCCAGCTTTCTCTCATAATCTTTCTTTCCCTTTCCTAATTAAGCCCTTTGTCCTCCTCTGCTGGACTTTGAATTTCTCCCTGTCCTCAGGTGTGCCGCATTTTCTGGCTAATTTGTATGTTTCTTCTTTGAAATTGTTACTATCCCTAATTTCCCTTGTCAGCCATGGGTGCACTACCTTCCCTGGTTTATTCTTTTGCCAAACTGGGATGAACAATTGTTGTAGTTCATCTATGCGATCTTTAAATGCTTGCCATTGCATATCCACCGTCAACCCTTTAAGTATCATTTGCCAGTCTATCTTAGCTAATTCAAGTCTCATACCTTCAAAGTTACCCTTCTTTAAGTTTAGAACCTTTGTTTCTGAATTAACTATATCACTCTCCATCTTAATGAAGAATTCCACCGTATTATGGTCATTCTTCCCCAAGGGGCCTCGCACGACAAGATTGCTAACTAACCCTTCTTCATTGCTCAATACCCAGTCTAGAATGACCTGCTCTCTAGTTGGTTCCTCGATATGTTGGTTCAGAAAACCATCCCGCATACATTCCAAGAAATCCTCTTCCTCAGCACCCTTACTAATTTGGTTCATCCAATCTATATGTAGATTGAAGTCACCCATTATTACTGCTGTTCCTTAGAAATGCACGCATTTCTAATTTCCTGTTTAATGCCATCCCCAACCTCACTACTCTGTTAGTACATGTACGTGTTCGCCAATTCGGCTATGCGAACTACACTTACAGCAAACAGTCACTTTTGGTCATTAACTACCGATGCACCAAACACAGTTTTGGACTATCCATTCAACTTCAATCAACTACCTCCGGAGTTAGTAAGGACACCGTGGACCTGCATGCAACTCACTCCGACCGGAAGGGCCCGGTGCCGGCGTCGAGACCGTAATAAAGATGGGGGAAGCGTGGAGGTCTGCGTGCTAGGCTAAGGCTAAATCCACAATAGCCAGCGCTACCTAGCATCTTCCTTGCCGATGTTCGGTCTCTGACAAACAAGCTGGATGAACTAAGGACTTAGACCCTCACACAAAGAAGGCTTATGGATTGCAACGTCATGTTTTTTACGGAGACGTGGCTAAACAGTGATGTCCCAAACAACGTGGTGGAACTGGAAGGGCACATGGTCTTCAGAGCTGCAACAGCAACAGGTGAAAGTAGATGAGGTGGTTTATGCACCTACGTGAATCGATCATGGTGCACTAACTCTACCATTGCTGACACTTATTGCTCTGCTGATCTGGAATACCTGATTATTAAGTGCAGACCTTTTTATCAGCCACGGGAGTTTACATGCATCATTGCATGTAAACTGCATTTTTACGCAGTTTATGTGCCACTGAATGCTAATGCTAAAGTAGCCATGAAAGACCTCAGTGCCGCTATTAGCAAGCTGCAGACATTGTATCCACGCAGAGCCTTTATTGTCACTGGGGACTTTAATCATTGTAACCCATGTACTGTGCCTCCAAGATTTTACCAAAATGTATCACGCACCACAAGGGGTAATAAAACCTTAGATCGTGTCTACACAAATGTGGCTGATGCTTACAAAGCCACTACCCTCCCCCATCTGGGACAGTCCAACCATCTTTCATTGTTTCTGCTTCCCAAGTATAGCCCGGTCATTAAACGTGTGAAACCCACAATGAAGACTATTAAGATCTGGCTGGAGAGTGCTGACTCTGCTCTTCAGCACCAATTCCAGCACACAGACTGGAGCACGTTTGCTGCCCATACCACCACAGACTCTCAGATTAACATTGATTTTTATACCAACTCTGTCCTTGAGCAAATCAACAAGTGTGTAGATACAGTGACATCACAAAAACAAATAAAAGTTTTCCCCAATGAGAAACCATGGATGAAGAGAAGTTCACCTCCTGCTCAAAGCTAGAGATTCAGCCTTCAGGTCTGGAGACCAGGAGGCTTACAGCTCAGCCAGGGCCAACCTGAGGAGGAGAATCTCTCAGGCTAAACATATATACAAACAGAGGATTGAGGAGCATTTCAACTCCTCAGACCCCTGGGCGCATGTGGCATGTCATACAGGTCATTACAGACTTCAAACCACCTAGTACTGTGCCCCCTTCCAGCTCTGCTTCCCTCCCTGATGAGCTCAATTACTTCTACGCCCACTTTGACCGAGAGGACAAGGAGGTCACCCTCAAAGCGGATCTCCCACCTCGTGAACTGCCTCTTTCACTTTCCACCTCCAATGTATACGCCACCCTGAGCAGGGTGAATGTATGGAAGGCAGCTGGTCCGGATGGAATACCTGGCCGTGTGCTCAGAGTCTGTGCAGGGCAGTTGGTCAGGGTCTTCACGGACATTTTCAATCTGTCCCTGGCCCAGGCAGTTGTCCCCACAAGCTTCAAGATCGCCACCATCGTGCCAGTGCCAAAGCATTCCACTGCTACGGGCCTGAATGACTTCCGCCCAGTTGCACTCACCCCCATCACTGCAAAGTGCTTTGAGAGACTGGTTCTATCACATCTGAAATCCTGTCTGCCTACTACTCTGGATCCCCATCAATTTTCCCATCGCACCAACATGTCTACAGAGGATGCCATCTCCATGGCACTTCATTCTGCCCTGACCCACCCGGACAGCCCCAACTCTTACGTCAGAATGCTGTTCATTGACTTTAGTTCGGCATTCAATACTGTGATCCCCTCCAAGCTGATCACCAAACTTCGCCAGCTTGGTATCTGCTTATCCCTCTGCAATTGGCACTTGGACTTTCTGACTAACAGACCCCAATATGTGAAATTAGACAACCTCTCCTCCTCCATTCTCACCCTGAATACCGGCGTGCCTCAAGGCTGTGTGCCGAGCCCTCTTCTGTACTCCCTTTTCACCTATGACTGCGTTCCTGTACATAGTTCTAATTCCATAATCAAGTTCGCAGACGACACCACGGTGGTTGGCCTGATCAGAGGGGATGATAAGACGGCCTACAGGGATGAGGTCCAGCACCTAGCCGCGTGGTGTGCCGATAATCACCTGGCCCTTAACACCCAAAGACCAAGGAGATTATTGTGCACTTCAGGCATGCTAAGAGCGACACGCATGTCCTCATCTACATCAACAGAGCTGTAGTGGAGCGTGTATCAAGCTTCAAATTTCTTGGTGTCCACATTTCCGATGATCTCACTTGGTCCCTGAACTCCTCCATCCTGATCAAAAAGGCACAACAGCACCTTTATTTCCTGCGGAGCATCAAGAGAGCTCACCTTTGTCCCAGGATACTGACGGGTTTTTACTGCTGTACTATGGAGAGCATACTCACCAACTGCATCTCATTGTGGTATGGCAATCGGACCGCAAAGCACTCCAGTGGGTGGTGAAAACGGCCCAGTGGATTATCGGCACCCAATTGCCCACCATTGAGAACATCTACCATAAACGCTGCCTGGGCAGGGCGAAAAGCATTATCAACGATGCATCTCACCCTAACCATGGACTTCTTACTCTCCTCCCATCCGGTAGGCGCTACAGGAGCCTCCACTCCCCGAACCTCACATCACAGTGCTAAGCAGTATTGTACTCATATTGGACTGTCTCAGTACTTTTATATTTGTATGCTGTAGCACTTATTTTTTATTTGCAGTTATTTTCTAAATAATACTATTCTTTTGCACTTCTGGTTAGATGCTAATTACATTTCATTGGCTTTGTATCTGTACTCGGCACAATGACAATAAAGTTCAATCTAATCTAATCTAATCTAAAAAAGAACTTTCAGATCCCATTTATCCTCCTTCCTTTCACTTTATGCCCTCTTGATTTTGATGTCTCTACCATGGGAAATAATTCTTACTATTCTTTACCTCAATGTTATATACAGTACCTCTGGACCCACAGAACTGGAGTGGAAATGAGTCATATTTGACAGGCAACCTCAAGTTTGACTTGTACACATAACTGGACATTGCTATTTCACAATTGATAGATCTCAAAAATATTAAGCAGTTAGCTGTCTGGAAAAATATCTACTGAAGGGGTTGTTTACATATTTAGTACTCTTAAAAGTACAAATTAGATAGTGCTATCATATCTTTACACAGTTTGGTAGAGGTGATATTGAAACCACACCCTTATAATGTAAGGTCAAATATTGTGCTTATTTACTTTTCATTCCTTCAAGAAATGAATCTTTTCTGTGTGGATTGTATTTCTAAACTTGTTCACTCAACATTGTTGTTATTAATTGTTTTTAACTTGTTTTAACACAATATGAAAAGAAATATCCTAAGGGAAATTTCCTCTATTTTAAAGTTAGGTGGTAACTTTTACAATATTGATCAGTTTTTATCGACTCTACATTAAGTAGTGCTTCTTAATGGTAGGGCTCAGAACAACACATCCTAATTGTTAATGTTTATTTAGTATTTCATAAATCAACCTCAAAGTAATATTTGTGTAAACAGAATTGAAAACCAATTTAATGTGATATCTAATCCGCAGAAGCATCTTTTCATGGAACCTTTTACCATTTCTTACTGTAATTTATAATAAATTTCACAACATATGTCAGACATAATAAACCTGATTCTGAACTTTAGTCTGAAATAAATCTTCCAATTTTGCTGCTTTGACTTATAATATTTATTACAATCTACAGTGCAGATCACCCACATTTACTTTTTATAACATCCTTTTACATTGAGAGCAGTAGAGAAAGTTTAGTGGCTGTTCTGCCTGTAATGGTTTTGAGTACTATGATTAAGATTATAGTGTGGTTATAAAATTTGTTTTATTGGCATTGTATAGGTGCTGAATTCTTCTGAAATTGACTGATGGAGCCTTGGAAGTTGCCTTGCAGTCTGAAGGTTAAACTGCACCCTTTTCACTTCCTGATGGGAGGATTTTAAACATGCCATAACTTGTGCTAGATATAGGTTTAGCATTTAAACAGTAATGTTAAACATGTATAAGATTATTGCATATTAAATAGAGAGATTGATCTTGCCCCCACTTATTTTGTACCCTTTAGCTGACAGCTAGCTGGTTCAAATTCAGAGATATTCCAAGAGAAGAACCAATGTTTCCAACTTTAGTTGCAGCAAAAAGGCAGGGAAGAGCAAAGTAGTGTTCGATGTCAAGGTTGAATGGTCAGAGAAAAGTACTTATCTGACCGAAGCAAATCTGCTCATTCAGAACTGACAATGAAGAATTCTTTCTGTGCCATCAATGATAGAGATGAAGTAGCATGTACAATGTATGAAGTATTTTGTCAGGTTAAATAATGGAAGAAGTTTAAGTAAGGGAATATTTGCATCTATTCAATGTGTGTTATCGAAAGTTCACATAAGATAGTGTTATCATTACACATTTTGTATGTTTTATGTTTCAAGAGTGTGGTTTTAAATGTTAAACCATATAATTTGCTTACTTATCTAGCATGTTTGCATTTAGTTTTTTTTTCCAAAACAATTTAAGGAAATAAACATTTGACTTGAGCCAATAATTTTTAGTTCCATTTTTCTTTTATACTGGTAAATACTTAGTTGACTAATAAAACAAGACTTTAACTGATATAATGGAATGCTTTACATTAATAAGTCCACCTAAAACTTGTAACAATGTTCTAAATTACCAATGAATTAGATCTTCCGTGTTCAGATTACTTGATGAATCTTGGTACCAGGTAGGAGTTTTAGATATTTTCACCATAATAATTAGTCAACACATATTTAAAAATCTCCCTTTCAAATAGGTATATTAAAAATATTGTCAGTAATTATTAAAATATGTGCCAGTAATGTCCATGACACATGAGTGAATAAAAGTAGATTCCTTTCAGACACGTAATTTTTAAAGTCTATTGTGCCACCCAGTGGTTAAACACTGCACAATTCAATTTGAATTTCGAAATTAATCTTCCTAAAACAATTCCCATATTGTGATATCAATTACATTTCAGTGGAAAATTATTCCAGTTTAGATACTCATTGTTATACATAACCCTCAGTACCGTGGGTGACTCAAGCAGGCAATTATCTCCAGCATACAAGCCACTCAGAAAATGTTAATGTCCTTTCTTACCTCCGGACTCAGTTATTCCAATAACTCCCCTGTCCAGTTTGTCATCCTCAGAGCAAAATTGTGCAGATGAAATCTGAAACAAAAATGCTGGAAATACTCTGCACGTCAGACAGCATCTGTTATGAGAAAAATAAATTATGTTTCAGTCATCACTTTTTAATGTTTCAGAAGTCACCTGTTGTTCATCTCTCCAAAGATGTCATCTGACCTGCTATTTTTGGTATCTTCTGTTGTTCTTCATGCTATAACTTCACCTAGTCTGGAACCCTTCTGCCCATCTTCTTCTGACCCATATGCTCATTAATATAATCTATAATACTGCATTGATTTCTGCATCCTGACCTGGAGCTCTTACACACTTTCTCTTCATCCCTCCCCTTCCCTGTGACATCTACGGCTTCAGTCACCATAATTCTAGTTTTGGGTCAACACATATTTATAAGTCTTAATTTAATGGGACACATTTCTGTCCCAATCTTACTATTCAGTTGGAAGTTACCGATATTGCTGTACACCAACTTCTGAATTTACAATTCAGTCTCTGGAATCAATGTGATGTTATTGTGCCTTAGTTCACGTAATTTCAAGATCAGTTACTCTTTTGTGTAATATATCAAAGTCTATTCTTGGAAGTCTCACTGTAAATTATTCTAAAATCTGAATAATACAGGTAGATATTACCTTTATAAATTGAGGTGTTATAGAATGGCAAGTTTAAATACCACTACTTTTTACTGATTAATAGCTGTAGATGACATTAGTTTCTCGCTTCCAATTGTCCAGGTTTTAAACTTCATGGTTAAGTGCCTCCATAATTATTTGCTTCCTCATACTGTTTTTAGATCATCCTTACAGTTGTATGTCCAAATATTTTAGAACTTAGACCAAAGGTTTTGACTAATCAGATTATAGAGGAGGTGTTTGCTGGCTTGAGGCAAAATAGGGTGGATAAATCACAAGGTGTTTCCCTCAGACACTGTGAGAGGCTAGTGTAGAAACTGAAGAGGCCCTAGCAGAGATCCTACAACATCCTTAGCAACGGGTAAGGTGCTGAAGGATTGAAGGATAGCTAATGTTGTTCTGTTGTTTATGAAAGGCTCTGAAAATAAGCTGGGAAATTATAGACCGGTAAGCCTGACATCAGTAGTGGATAAGTTATTCGGAGGTATTCTAAGGAAGCGGATATATAAGTATTTGGATAGACAGGGATCGATCAGTGATAGTCAGCATGGCAGGTTGTATCTAATCAAACCTTAGAGAGATTTTTGAGGAAATTACCAGGAAAGTTGATGAAGGAAGGGCAATAGAAGTTGCCTACATGGACTTTAGCAAGGCTTTTGACACGGTCCTACATGGGAGGTTGGTGAAGGTTCAGTCACTTGGCATTCAGGATGAGGCAGTAGATTAGATGTTGACTTTGGGGTAAAAGCCAGAGTGGTAAGAGATGGCAGGCTCTCTGACTGGTGGCCTGTGACAAGTGGAGTACTGCAGGGTTTGGTGCTGGGCCCATTATTTGTCATCTCTATCAACAACCTGGATGATAATGTATCACGAAGTTTGTGGATGGCACCAGGATTGGGAAGCATAATGGACAGCGAGAAAGCCTGTCAAAGCTTGCAGTGGGGACTAGCTAGAAAAGCGGGCTGAAAAATGGCAAATGGAACTTAATGCAGATAAGTGTGAGATCACAAGACAAAGGAGCAGAAGTAGGCCATTCGGCCCATCGAGTCTGCTCCGCAGCTCCCCCATGAGCTAAACTATTCACCTAGCTGTGTCAGAGAGGTGTTGGACTTTGGGAGAACAATCCAAGATAGTACACATAGTGAGCAGTAAGACACGGAAAGAATATGGTAGAACAGAGGGATCTTGAAATACAGATCCATAATTCCTTGAAAGTGGTGTCAGAAGTAGATAGGGTTGTTAAAAAAAGCTTTTGGTACATTGTCCTTCATTGATCAAAGTACTTTGGACAGGAGTTGGGATGATATGCTGAAGTTATACAAGATATTGGTGAGGCATAATTTGGAGTGTTGTGTCCATTTCTGCTCACCTACCTACAGGAAACATATCAACAAAATTGAGAATGCACAGAAAATTTACAAGGATGTTGCCAGGACATGAGAATCTGAATTAAAAGGAGAGGTTGAATAGGTTAGGACTTTATTCCGTGGAGTTTAGAAAAGTAAGGGGAGATTTGATAGAGCTATACACAATTATGAGGAGTACAGATAGGGTAAATGTATGCAGACTTTTTCCACTGAGGTTATGTGAGACTAGAACTAGAGGTCATGGGTTAAGGGTGAAAGGTGAAAAGTTTAAGGGAATTTCTTCACTCAGAGAACAGCGAGAGTGTGGAATGAGCTGCCAACAGAAGTGGTGGATTCAGCTTCGAGTTCAACATTTAAGAGAAATTCGGCTAGGTACATGGAGGGGAGTGGAATGCAGGGCTATGGAACTAGGCAGACTAAATGTTCAGTACGGACTAGATGGATCAAAGGGCCCATTTCTGTGCTGCAGTGTTCTATGACTTAAATAGAAAACCGCAAGCAGGGCAGAATATCACTGGACTATATTTGAGGGCTATTTTGATTTGACAGAGAATGAGACAAATGAACTATCCATCATTTTAAAAGGAACTTATGTGCATTATAATTGACATTAGAAGCAAAATGAAAGTTAAAACATTGTAAACGTATCAGCTATGACAAATGATTTTAACTTATCTGGACCATATCATGGAGCTGAAATACTAAAATTCTTGTCCACTGTGTGATACCAGTGACAATGGCAATCCTGTGCACCACTGTGATTCTTTCTAAAGATGGACTTGGATTCCAAAAGCAGAGAATGAAAGTTTTATCTTTTGTATCTTTTATTTGAAAAAAGAACACAACTTTGGTCAATAAAATACTGAGTAATACAAAGAACTTCCCTGCTTGTAATTCTACGTTGTAGGCACTGCAATGGACAACTTTATCCATATACAAAATGCAAATGTAAACATTTTGCAAAATGTAGTTAAGCCCAAACAATCACTTTAGATCAACTAGTTATCAAAGTTATTTCACAAATCCAACTCAAAGGCTGGAGGAGACAGGCCAAATTTGAAGTTATTTGCATAATTAGTAATAAGCTACCAAAACACAAATCTATTTATTCCATATTTGTTATAATCCAATCACTGATTACTGTAATCATATTGACGTGAATCCTACTCACCAGTAGAGTTTAGTGTAAGTTGTGGGAATGAAAAACATTCCAGATGGTTAGTGTTAGATCTTTTGGGCACATTCAGTTTCCAAATATCTTTCCCTAAAACATACTCCTCCTCTGATCTAAAAATGCGCTGGATTAATAGAAGTATAGTGAGATTGGTCTAAGGTCTTAAAGAGAAAACACAGCCTGTGGTCAACTAACAGCATATTAGGAGACTACTTATTTCAATTCTAAAATAAAGCAGGTTTCCCTGTCCATTATTACAAAACAAAAATCGCTCCTAAAGTGCAAGAATCAAAAGGCACTTAAAGTGTGCAGTGTATGAAAAAAAAATTCACTTCTTTCTGCACCCTATTTAAAAGGGTAGTTGAAAAGTCATTTGTGAAGCAAATACTTTTGTAATAACATTAAGGACACTATTCCTTGGCAGTATCACATTCAATTGTAAGAGATTCTATTGTGTGCCACCTGGCAGTGTTATAAAACAAACTGAACCACTGTATAAAAATGTCCATATAAGACTTAAACATATAAAAGGACACAATTTCAGGAACCTTAAACTTTTCGTCTTGAAAATGCTATACAGAACTTCGCAAAATGGATAATGTAGTTTCTGAAGGATGACTGGTGGTCTAGAGGTAGATTTGACATCTTAGACTGTGTGTGACGTCGGTTAAAATCGACAATTCAAAATCTGCACATCAAAAAGATCACAGACACCTTCATTTTCATCCAGGTTGAAACTGTATTCATCAGCTGGTGGAGGAGAAAGTCGAAGGAGAGGAAACACTGTCAGAAAAACAGAGCTCATTATTGGGGGAAAACCAATGTTTAAAAGACAGTTCCAAACGTAAGTCACCTGTTGTAAATAACTCCAACATATTAAGAATTTTTTACTTTATTTCTTTCAATCTGGAGTATTTCTGTTGCAGAATCCTAAAAATTATTTGCCCACATGGCCAATATTAATTTCCGAGTCTCATGGATATACACAGATTGTGCAGACAGATTGAGCATTTCTGATGTATTTGAGCTGGACCTCGTAATTCCCAATTTCTATTACACCCAGCTGGCTTAATTTGCTTAGATGCTACTGCTCCCCCTTTGAAAGGAATGCAGGTTGTAAATATTAAACAGTGAAAAAATTATTGAAGGTTGATTAGAAGTTGAGTTATACTGTAACTCCAACGACATCTCTGCTCAGCTTTTGAGTTTGGAGAATGCATTGTTGCTTGCAGCCACTGAAGTAGGAGGATAATCCATGTCCCTGAGGATCCATCCCTCTTTACAGTGATGGCTACTAAAATGAAGGCGTTAGATATGGCCCTTGTGGCTAAAGGGATCAGGGGGTATGGGAGGAAGGCTGGTACAGGGTTCTGAGTTGGATTGTCAGCCATGATCATACTGAATGGTGGTGCAGGCTCAAAGGGCCGAATGGCCTACTCCTGCACCTATTTTCTATGTTTCTATGTATAGCAGTGGGGATCCCCTAAGGGTGAAGGTCACACTGATCCATTCATACAAACATAAGATTTATGAGCAAAAGTAGGCCATCTTGTCCACGAGCCTGTTCCACTATTAAATAAGATTACGTCTGATTTGACTGTAATTTATACATTCTTGCTTCCCTACTTTTCATTCCTTTTACGAAGAATCAATCTACCATTCCCTTAAAAATTCTTCCAAAGATTCTGCTCCCACTACTCTTTCAGAAAGAGCCTTAGAAAAAAAAATCCCATTTAATCTGTGGTTTAAATGATTAAGCTCTTATTTTCTGAAAAGTGATCCTTGGTTCTAGATTCTCCCACAAGATAAACCATCATCTTCACATTACATCAAGACCCCTCAGCACCTTATACATTTCAAATGTATGGCAGCATAACTGGTCCAACCTTTTCTCACAAGGCAAATCAGTCAATCAGCTCTAGCTCTTTTCAATACCGAACTAGTTAGTCACATTCCCCAGTTCTTTCCCTGTATTTGGGAATTGTTTGTATTTCATGATCTGGACTATTTTGGTATGTAGAGGTTGAACAAATGAGGTCCTCACCGTAAGTTTGGATTTGAAAGGGAACTGAATAATTATATATATCTGATAAATCCTCATGGTTTCCTTGAATGTAACAAGTTGAAGCTGTGCCATGATTTTGTGTTCTCATATTTTTGTTCAATGAGTGTCATTCTGACTTCCCCTTGCCAAGTACACTGATTAAAAAATTACATCTTACTAACAACAGAGTGGATTTCATTTAACTGTTACAATTAAAAATTACAGATCTTTTTGGTGTTTTATGATGCTGAGTAATCAAAAATGGAATTTGGAGAATATTATTTGCTGAAGTTTATAATGGTCTTTAAACATGAAAGCCAATTTCATGGCAGTAATCAATAAAATAATCTTACCATCTGATGATATAAATTCATCCATTATATCTCCATCAAGAGTAGCTAAAATAAAAATATAGCTTTTCAGGTATTGTGTAAAATGAAGTATAACAGCAGAGTAACCAGAAGTTTCCAATGGCAAAGAACTCTCAACACATTGTATTTTTATACCAAAGGATTCTTTCTCTTAACACTTAGCTCTCAGGGTTAGGACAAGTTTTACCAAGACAAGATTAATTCTCTATCACGACAACAGTCAGCTAAAGTTAATGAAGCTAGAAAGATGGGCCAAAGTAATCTCTTACTTTGGCCCATCTAGTACAGAATTCCTACTCTAAATCTCTTAAAAGTAATTTGGCACTTGACAAATTTAAAAACTAAGAGGCAGAAAATAGAATAAAATTGAAAAAAACTTTCACTTGGATGCCATTAGTTGCACACATTTCAATACTTCGATCGACAAAAGCTACCAAGAGTTGTAAAATTAGTCAGTTCCATCCATCATTGGTACAGGCCTCTGTAGTATGCAATACATCTTCAAGGAGTGGTGCCTCAGAAAGGTGGCATCCATCACTAAGGACCTCAACCACCCGTGATATACCTTCTTCTTCTTCTTACCGTCAGGAAGGAGGTACAGAAGCCTGAAGGCACACACTCAGCAAAATCAGGAACAGCTTCTTCCCGTCTGCCATCCAATTTGAAAATGGACGTTGAACCCATAAACACTACCTCACTACTTTCTCATTTCTGTTTTTGCCCTACTTATAACACATATACACATATATACTTACTGTAATTCTTTTTCTCTATATTTATCATGGATTGCATTTTACTGCTGTCGCAAAGTTAACAAATTTCACAACATATGTCCGGGATAGTAAACCTAATCCTGGTTCTGATTGAAAAAAGATATTGTCCTGAATTTAAATGCACTTATCTGCAATATCACAGACATTTACACTTACCTACAGGTAACATACTAGAAAAATGTAGTTTGCACTTTGTACAGCTTGTACTAGGGAAGCTAATGTTAACTTTGACAATAGCATCCAGCTATTGCCATTCAAGCCTGAATGTTGGGAGCAGCACTGTCATAAAAGGCCAATTTAATACTGATAATCAATACAATTTTTTTAGTATATTCACTGAACTATCTTGAGGACTGCAAATCTTACTGGGTATTTCACAGGTGCTGCCTATTTTTTCAATATTTTGCAGTTACTTCGTCAGACCCAGTGAACAACAAAAGATTCTCTGCCAGCCGACACATCCCCAACCAGCAATGTCTTTAAAGACATTAAATAATTCTTTCATTGTGGAGGAAAGTACGTTTGTTCCTATTCTGTTTAGATTAAAACATGAAGTTCTTTTTTTTTTGCAGTCTAAGAACATGAACTGGTTACAATTTTTGCTAAACCTCTGAAGTAGAGCAAAGATGATGTTGAGACATTCCTGACAGTGAAAAATAAAAACAGAAACAATCAAACAGCAGTAAGTTATAGGTACTATTTGTGCTTCACATATCTCATATTGTGAATGCCACAACACCTTAATTGTTTTTCTTACCACTTGACTCTCCTATCTTTATTTGTTCACATGATGTTGTTGGATATTTCAGAACATCTATTGGAAGCAGTGACTGCAACCCATTTTGCTCCCGAATATTCTGTAGTGATTCAGTTGTCATCCCTCTGTAAACCTCTGGTGTATCTGGCAGGTTCAAGTATGGGGCTTCTGGTGCAATAATAGGTAACTGGATGCCACAATCTGATTTTAAAAGTTATAACATTTAAATTAACAAACAAGAAAAATACATCATTTTTTCCTTAACACAAAGAGGCAACTAATTCAATTCTATACCGAAATACACAAGACATATATCCAAATGAAAATTTTTATTTTTGAAGGTTTTTATTTTTGTACATATAACTAAAACATGGCACTAACAATCTACTACTTACCAGAAGAAGGCCGAGATAATGGAACCTGAGCAACGTTTGATTCCTTTAATGAGGCAACTTGGTTTGGAAGTGGAGACAAAGGGAATTTTTGGGAGGTTGAGGACATTCCAGGACCTTCTTGTTGCTGCATTAGATCATCTGGTGGAGGAACTGGAAACACAACAGGCTTCGAGCACTTAGACTCTTTATTAATGAGAACAACATGAATGGGTCCTGATTGACTCTTCAAATTAATCTGGTACTTTTTTTGTCCGTTTGGTCCCTTTTATTAGGAAAAGAACATAAATTTTAAAATTAAATTAAAAAATATACTTCTTTTTCAATTTTATACACCAAGCACAAAAAAGAGGTGCCAGTTACTCTTTCATGCATCTGAAGACACCAAAGAAAGCAAGTTTGATGCTTACATCATCTTTATTTCATCATCTTTGAATAAGCCCATCACTCTAATAATCTTAGATGATATATTTATCACATATCCAGTGAAAATAACCCAATCTACAGAAGCAGAACAATATTAAAAAATATTTGTGCGGCTTTCCTATAAACAGATTGTTGGTTGAAGGACTCAAAGATACCAAAAAGCATTTTTGAAGCAAATGATAAAGGACTCTGTTGTACCTATTAAAAAAATCCAAATCAAACAAATTCTGGAATCATTTCACTTTGATATTGACATTAACTTCTTTTTAAAGTTAGACCTTAAATGATAATGCAATATATAAACACAAAATACTTTCTTCATGCTAATAATTATTCTATCTTTACCAAGTTTCATGCTTCACCGTCTAGAACTCGGCATCCACATCACTGAGGACCTCCCGTCCTGTACACACAAGCTGTGTGGTGAAAAAGGCACAACAGCGCCTCTTTCACCTCAGAGGGTTGAGGAAGTTTGGTATGGGCCCCCATATGCTAAAAACTTCCTACAGGGGCACAAATGAGAGCACCCTGACTGGCTGCATCACTGCCTGGTATGGGAATTGTACCTCCCTTAATTATAGGACATTTACAAGGACAGGTGTGTAAAAGGGGCCCATAGGATCATTGAGGACGCAAGCCATCCCAACCACAATCTATTCCAGTTGCTAACATCTAGGAAGTGGTACCGCAGCAAAAAAGCCAGGACCAACAGCCTCTGGGAAGCTTCTTCCACCAGGCCATCAGACTGATGAACTCATGCTGATTTGAGTGTACTCTATATTACATTAACTGTTCTATTTATTATAAATTATTATAAATTACTATGATTGCACATTGCACATTTAGATGGAGACGTAATGTAAAGATTTTTACTCCTCATGTATGTGAAGGATGTAAGAAATAAAGTCAATTCAATCTAATTTGGAGCACTTTAAGTAAGACACAACGTACATTTAAAAATATATTTATCAGCATCTGACTTCATTTCCAGTGTCTGACTACAACCAATACTGGAGTTGTGCTGATACAATGTCAAAATAAAACTTAAAACCTACTATTCATTTTATTCCTAATATGCTTCTACATACACTTCCTTAATTATTCATAAATTGAGCCAAACTGTGGTTCCCTTTTTTTTATAGCAAACCTGTCCCCACAAACTCATAATGTAGAACTTAGAGCAACATTTATGTCTTAGCATCGAAAAGGACTGGTGTGAAGCCCAGCAAATCATGCAAACAGTAATATGACAAATAGCAAGATAATGAGTTTAATGAGGCTGGACTAAGAAAACTCCTTCAGATAGTCTTGTGGGAACTTAACATTCACTTGATCAGTTACAAAAACAAGAGATCTATAGCCCATTGGAAGAATAGTACATTTAAATTTTGATTTTCTGGCCATAGACAAGCAGGTTATTCAGGTTTATACAAATTAAACCTGTAACAGTATTTCACAAGAAAGCAGATGATGTTATAATTTGAGTTATTTTAAAGAATACATTGTGACTTATTAAAGTAGCCTGGTAATAATGAAGAGACAAATAAATCAGGATTAAACACAAACAGGAAATTTAACTTCACATTGCCTATTTATGAAGTGTGTTCTAAAATACTCATAACATAAAAATGTAAAAACCAGAATGCATATCGTTGCCACTCCACCTTAAAACTTTAATGCAAATGCCTACAATTAAAAGAGGAGCACCTGACTACAATGAAACATACCACTTCAGGAGTTGGAACTTCTAGTTGTGTACCAGAAGGGGCCTGGATGGCAAGTAGTGTATCACCTGTTATGAAACCATGAACGGATTAGTACTTTGTTTGTTATGAATTCAGTGTCTGAATCAAGCTTCTAGTATACCTATATAAATAGATTAAAAAGTTATATTAAACACGGTAATTAGAAACCACTCTACAAAGGTTTGAGAACTTCCACTAGACACCAAAAACTTTGTGAATGTCACAGAAATTTTCAAACATTTAAAGGAATAAAATAAAATTGGAAGGAATACAGACTTCATCTATCAATTCTAAATTAATGAATTCTTAATTTCTCAAAAGCAAAGTCACTCCTGTGAACTACAGGAGAATTCAAGCATTTCTCTGCAATATTCTTTTCTTTTTTTAATTTCAGATTCTTATGTGCCATCCAAAAAAAAACTTCTGGCTGTGTTTCAAGGAAACATAAAAATAATGAATGTTTCTATTCCTCCAACGTAAGCCATTTGACCCAATTACCTCAAACTACTCAAATATGCACAGAAATTTCATTTTAAATGCACCTTTATATCAGACTTTTTAAACTGACGATCTTGAAAATAAAGATCTGAAAGCCATAGAACTTGTTCTATTTGCCAATAAACTTCATTGTTATCAGCGTCATAATTAAATTTTGTGGGATTGAAGACTTTGGAAAAGATCTCTAAGTGCTTCATTATTGCCAAAACCTTAAACTTCAAGTATTGACAAGATTTAGACAAATTACAGAAATAATCTATTTCTTGTTCCCATGGTTAAAACCTTGTTAGCCCACAAAGGTAAAACTTTTGAAGATCACTTACTAATATAGTAAAAAAACTGTAGCTAAAGGGATAAAAGTTACCAATATAGATGGCAAAGTAAGATAGCAATTCATTTTGTTAATATTCACATTGGTTTCATTCCTGTATGGTGCAAAAGCACTGCTCACATGACAATCCAACAGTACAGGGGTGATTCAAGCAACACAAACAAAATGCCGATGGAACGTAGCAGGCCAGGCCGCATCTATAGGAAGAAGTACAGTCGACGTTTCGGGTCGAGACCCTTCATCAGGACTAACGGAAAAAAGACAGAAAGAGATTTAAAAGTGGGAGGGGGAGACCCAAAATGATAGGAGAAGACAGGAGAGGGAGGGATGGAGCTAAGAGCTGGGAAGTTGATTGGCAAAAGGGATACAAGGCTAGAGAAGGGGGAGTATCATTAGGATGGAAGGCCTTGGAAGAAAGAGAGGGGGAGGGGAGCACCAGGGGGAGAAGGAGAACAGGCAAGGAGTTATTGTGAGAGGGAAAGAGAGAGAGAAAAAGATAATTAGAGATGGGGTAAGAAGAGGAGGAGGGGCATTAGAGAAGTTAGAGAAATCAATGTTCATGCCATCAGGTTGGAGGCAACCACAGGGAATATAAGGTGTTGTTCCTCCAACCTGAGTGTGGCTTCATCTCAACAGTAGAGGAGGCCATGGATTGACATACTGGAACGGGAATAGGACGCGGAATTAAAATGGTGGCCACTGGGAGATCCTGCTTCCTCTGGTGGAAGCAGGTTCAGCGAAGCGGTCTCCCAATCTGCTTCAGGTCTCACCAATGTATAGAAGGCCACATCGGGAGCACCGGACGCAGTATATCACCCCAGCCGACTCACAGGTGAAGTGTCGCCTCACCTGGAAGGACTGTTTGGGGCCCTGAATGGTGGTAAGGGAGGAAGTGTAAGGGCAGGTGTAGCACTTGTTCCGCTTACAAAGGTAAGTGCCAGGAGGAAGATCAGTGGGGAGGGATGGGGGGGACGAATGGACAAGGGAGTTGCATAGGGAGCGATCCCTGCGGAAAGCAGAAAGTGGGGGGGGGGGATGGAGGGAAAGATGTGCTTGGTGGTGGGATCCCATTGGGAGAAGGCTGAAGTTACGGAGAATTATATGTTGGACACAGAGGCTGGTGGGGTGGTAGGTGAGGACAAGAGGAACCCTATCCCTAGTGGAGTGGCGGGAGGATGGAGTGAGAGCAGATGTGCGTGAAATGGGAGAGATGCATTTGAGGGCAGAGTTGATAGTGGAGGAAGGGAAGCCTTTTTCTTTAAAAAAGGAAGACATCTCCTTTGTCCTGGAATGAAAAGCCTCATTCTGAGAGCAGATGCAGTGGAGACGGAGGAATTGAGAGAAGGGGATGACATTTTTACAAGTAACAGGGTGGGAAGAGGAATAGTCCAGGTAGCTGTGAGAGTCCGTGGGCTTATAGTAGGCATCAGTACATAAGCTGTCTCCAAAGAGTACAGGGGTGATGTTCTCCTAAAAAGGCATGGAGGAAATGGGGAGCGGTCGCTGGATCATTACCACCACAGCACTGCTTGGGAAGATGCTGAACAAATGCAAGTAATGCTCGGCGGGAAATGGAACAGGTGGAAGGGGAAAGAGATTGGGATTCTCATGATAGCAGAAAATTAACGAACCTTGAAAGCAATTGCAGACATCTTCGTGAGTAGTATATGCCAATGTAAAACAGATAAGGAAAAAGATAAATGATAATCACAGTCATAGAGCATGGAAATAGTCCTTATGGCCTACCAAATCTGTTCCATCCAGTTATACTAATCCTACTTTATTATTTTATTTTACTTATTTAGAGATACAGCGCAGAATAGGCCCTTCTGGTCTTTTGAGTCATGCCATCCACCAACACCTGACAACCCCGGTTTAACCCTTACCTAATCATGGGACAATTTAAAATGACCAATTAACCTATCTGATATGTCTTTGGACTGTGGGAAGAAACCAGAGCACCCGGAGAAAACCCAGCACTCCACAGGGAAAGTGTACAGACACTCCTGGGATTGAACTCCGACAACCTAAGCTGTAATAGTATTGTACTAACCACTATGCCACTGTGGTGCTCATAGTATTCTCCCTACGTTAACATCAACTGTCCCCAGATTCTACCACCAATCTACATTAGGGCAATTTACAGTGACTAAATAACCAGTTTGATTTTGATGGGATGAAACTGAAGCACCGGGGGGTTTCTATGGGATTACAGGAAGAACATGCAAACTCCACACAGGCAGCACTGGAGGTCAGGAATAACCCTGGATTGTGTCACTGAGATAGCAGCTTTACCATCCTATCTTTAAGTAAGATACAGGTAGAAGCATCTTCCTGCTATTCTACTTGTTTCCTAATCTGTTTCAGATCTCATATGGTCTGTATAATTCATAATTTAAGATCTAATATTAGTTTCTATCATTACTAATTTAGAACATATCTCAGTAAGAAAGGATATCTATTATTATGTGAACTGTCAGTTATGTTCTCAATACTCTGCTGTAGCCACATTTTCTGTTGATCTAGTTCTTTTTCCTTTGATTCCAGTTCTTCAATTTCTGCCTTTAGGTATCTCAATCGATCAATGACTTCCTTAGTATTGCAACCCGGACCAACACCCCTATTAAAAGAGAAAAAAATATTTACCTGGACTGCAGCTGATCATTGATTTTACCACATCTGCGAAAGGCATGCTTTCATTCAACACATAAATTTACGCATAACACACAAACACATAAATCCACGTAAACACATATACATGGAGAGGTAGTGGAAAGTGTGGAAAACCTAAAGTTCCTTGGAGTTATGTTGTCAAAACAGCTGACATGGACCACCAACACCTCGCTGCTTGTAAAAAAAGGCACAGCAAAGACTCCTGTTCCTCAGAAAGCTGAAACAGGCCAAACTCCCACAAAAGCTGCTGCTTAACTTCTACAGAAGCACAACTGAAACCATCCTGACCAGCAGCGCCACAGTGTGGTATGCCAGCTGCACAGCCGCTGAGCGACAAGACCTGCATCGCGTGGTGAAGGCGGCCCAGCGAATTGTCAGGATGGAGCTCCCAGGACTGGACACCATCTATCCCAGCAGAGTCAGGAGGAAAGCAATCAGCATAACCAGAGACACCACACACCCCAGCCACTCCCTGTTTGACCCGCTGCCGTCCTGCAAAAGGTTCAGGACACTAAAAGCCAGAACAAATAGACTGAGGAACAGCTCCTATCCCAGAGCTGTGGCCTCCATCACACCACTTCCACAGAGCAATAACTGAAACTGTGAGCACACACATGCAGACACAAGGACTCAAATACTTGCACTAAGGACACTTTGTGCATCACTGTGATATTCTGGTGCTGCTGCAACTTATTTTCTGCTATTTATCTATTTAATACTGTTTTGCTATTACTGTCTTGTTTTTATCTACCGCTTTATTTAATTGCCTGAGAGGAAGCCAAACAGAGTTTCATTGTACCTATGTATAATGACAATAAAGATCATTCAATTCAATATATAATTACACTGTTCTTGTATTAGAAAATGAACTTTTCAAATTAATGTCATCATTGACAATCTAAAAGACAAACAAATGTTAATTACACATACTTGTGTATTGAATCCTGCAACACATAATGGAGGAAAATTTATCACAATTGTGCTCACTTATAAATATTGTTTAATAAACCAAATAAAAGAGGAATCACCCATTAATCTGAATAAATAAGCAGTATACACGTTTCCAAAGTTACCAATTATACATGTTTTTAAACCAGTTTGCACTGCCAAGCTGGAGGAAATGGAGAAAATATATATTTGTTACATCCTAGGATTTTCTGATACAATGATACTTCTGAGTTACATTTCACAATAACAGATTAAATTCACAGAACAGTATGGTTGATGTTTATATGCTCAGGTGGAACATGTTAATGTCTGAATCAACATCCTAGATTGGTAGATTCTACTCCAAGGGACAGTCAGATGTGACTAAAAGTTAACACCTTAATCAGGTTTTTAATAATAAAAGAATAGCTAAAGGTGATGGCAGCCAGTCAGCAAATGCCACAAGGATTAAAGGCAGAATTACTAGGTGAGATGTTCTGTCTCAAGTGGCAGATTGAGTTCAACCCAAATAAGCGTGAAGTGGTTCATTTTGGTAGGTCAAATTGGAAGACAGAATATAATATTAATGGTAAGTCTCTTGGCAGAGTGGAGGATCAGAGAGATCTTGGGATCCATGTCCATATGACACTCAAACCTGCTGCACAGGTTGACAGTGCTGTTAAGAAGGTGTATGGTATATTGGCCTTCATCAACCATGGGGTTGAGTTCAAGAGCCATGAGGTAATGTTACAGCTATACAAGACCTTACTTAGATCCCACTTGGGAGTACTGTATTCAGTTCTGGTCACCTCACTACAGGAAGGGTGTGAATACTACACAAAAATTGCAGAGGGGGATTTACAAGGATGCTGCCTAGATTGGAGAGTGTGCCTTATAAGAACAGGTTGAGTGAACTTGGCCTTTTCTCTTTGGAGCAATGGAGGATGAGAAGTGACCTGATAGAGGTGTGTAAGATGATGAGAGGCATTGATCATGTGGGTAGTTAGAGCCTTTTCCCCACGGCAGAAATGCTAACACGAGGGGGGCATAGTTTTAAGGTGCTTGGAAGTAGGTACAAGGGGCCTGTCAGGGGTAAGTTTTTCACCAGAGTGGTGGGTGCATGGAACGCACCAGCAGCGACGGTGGTGTAGGCGGATAAAATAGGGTCTTTTAAGAGATTCTTAGATAGGTACATGGAGCTTAGAAAAAAATAGAGGGCTATGCGGTAGGGTAATTCTAGGTAGGTTATATGGTCGGCACAACATTGTAAGCTGAAGTGCCTGTAATGTGCTGTAGATTTCTATGTTCTATTACTGTTGAAAATAATGCACACGTTACTCTGTTTAAGAAAGATAATCCACTGAAGTACTCAATCTAAATCAAGTGATTTATGTTGAGATAAAAAAAAGCATCCTTCCATTTAAGCAAGAGCGCCCTCCCAGCTATAAGAGAGATAAAAGCCAAAATATGCAAATCAGGTGTCTCCAAAATAAAGTCTTTTCCTCCAGCAATACCAAATAATGCGGTCAAAGGGTCAGGCTTAAAATTTACCTTGAAAAGTACCGAGAAAGTTTGGAATACTTCCTTCCAATATCTTTCAAGGCTCGGACATGTCAAAAACATGTGAATTAATGAAGCTTCTCCATTATTACATCTATCACAGAAAGGAGATAGCTTATCTTTAGACATGTGAGCCCTATGAACCACTGTAAACTGTTAGAGGGACGATGCTGTTCCACCTACTCACGCTCAATGGTTACGTGATGTTATGTCATGCTTAAATTTACAGAAGATCCATTGTTCAGTTTTTGAATCAAGCCAAGACTTTTATACATTGTGGGGACCATTTTTGAGTTATTTTCAAAATCTTTGATTTGTTGTAAAAGTACAGATGGTGGCTAATAATATATTTTATTATATGATAAGGGTTTTTTTTCCTTTTTTCTTGCTTATCCTAACAGCTCTGACTTTCGTAGTGGGTTTAGATTTTTTTTGGTATAACAAAATTATTATATTTCAATATTACAATTTAGTTTAATTTTTATGAATACAGGGTTTTGTGTTTGTAATTGTATTTTTAATACAATGTATTTGGTACTATTTTATTTTTTCTTTTGACTTATATAATATATATCTTCTTGTACTCTGTATTCTTCTATGCAGAAACTAATAGAAATATTGAAAGAGATAAAAAAAAAAATCCTTTTCTAGTTGGCTGCCAGTGACTGATGTTCTGCAGGGGTTGGTGTTGGGACCGCTTCTTTTTATGCTGTGCATCAATAACTTAGATGATAGAATAGATGACTTTGTTGTCAAATTCACAGATGATGTGAAGATTGGTGGAGGGGCAGGTAATGTTGAGGAAACAGGAAGGCTGTGGAAGGATTTAGACAGATTAGGAGAATGGCAAGAAAATGGCAAATGAAATACAATGTTGGAAAATGTATGGCCATGCACCTTGGTAGAAGAAATAAATGTGCAGGCTATTTTCTAAAAGAGGAGAAAATCCAAACATCTGAGACGCAAAGGGACTTGAGAGTCCTTGTGCAGAACACCCTAAAGATTAACTTGCAGGTTGAGTCGGCGGTGAGGAAGGCAACTGCAATGTTAACATTCATTTCAAGAAGGTCTAGAATATAAAAGCAGGGATGTGATGCTGAGGCTTTATAAGGCACTGGTGAGTCCTTACCTCGAGTATTGTGCACAGTTTTGAGCTCCTTATCCAAGAAAAGATGTGCTGGCATTGGAAAGGGTTCAGAGGAGATTCACAAGGTTGATTTCGGGAATGAAGGGATTATCATATGAGGAATGTTTGATGGCTCTGGGTCTGTGCTTATTGTAACTTAGAAGGATGATGGGGGATCTCACTGAAACCTTTCAAATGTTAAAGCACTAGACAGAATAGATGTGGAAAGGATGTTTCCCATGGTGAAGGAGTCTAGAATAGGGGGGCATCCATTTGAAACAGAGATGTGGAGGAATTTTTTGTCAGAGGGTGGTGAATTTGTGGAATTTGCCACCACAGGCAGCTGTGGAGGCCGGGTTGTCAGGGGTATTTAAGGTGGAGATTGATAAGTTCTTGACTGGCCACTGCATCAAAGGTTATCGGGAGAAGGCTCGGTAGCGAGGCTGAGGAGGGGGGGATAAAAAGTATCAGCCATGATTGAATGGTGGAGCAGACTTGATGGGCCAAATAGCCTAACTTCTTCCCCAGGTCTTTCAGTCTTAAAATATATCACTTGAATCAAAAGCACTTAATTATGGCCTGTACTCAAAGCAAACACCTCGTTCTGAAATAAATAAACTAACTGAAGTGTATCAATTCTTATTTCATCTAGTTTTAACATGTCATTGTTATTCCATCCACAGGGACTGAAGAAGCACATCTCCGAAAGACAATACAAATTCAGGTTATCAAAATACACAAAAGAGGAGCCTTTTGACCTTTTGAGTCTGCTGTGCCATTCAACATACTGACAGCTGATCACTAAAATTCAATACCCTGTCCCATATTACACCAGATATTTCATTAATCTTGGCTAGGTCATTGAAATATATCGGACTCCTTCATGATTTCATTTAATGATTTGGTTTTAATTGCTTTCTATGGTAGAGAATTCCATAGGTTCATCACTTCTAATCTTTTCCTTCGTGTGGACTCCCTGACTATTAGAAACCTTTCTGTATCTAAATTGCTCTGTCTTGTAAGACTTCTGCACTTTTTTTAATGAGATTCCCTCTTAATCTGCCAAACTTGAATGAATACAAGCCTAACTGACCCGAACATTTTTCATACACTGGTCCTGGCATCTCAATAATCACTTTGATGAACCTTTGTTTAACTCCCTCCATCATTTCAGCATCTCTCCTCTGATAGGGAAACCAAAACTGCACACCGTACTCAAGACATCAGCAATGGCAATATGACTTTTCTTCTCCTATATGTGAATCTGCTCCTTAAGATGACCTGCATATTAACTTTCTTCTTATCCCACTGGTGCATCTGCATGCTTACCTTAGGTGACTGGTACACAGAACACGCAAGTCCTACTGCAACTCAACTTTCACTATCCATCACCATTCAGATAACAAGCTCCTTCCCTATTATAAATCCCCCCAGTGGATAAGGTGTTGATACGGATAGAGAACTGTCTGAGTGACAAGAAACAAAGAGCATGAATTTATTTCTACTCTTTGTTTCTTGTCAGTCAGCCAGTTCTCTATCCATATCAACATCTTACCCAAATCCCACAAGCTTGAGTTTTGCATGTGAATACTGTATCTTATGTGGGACCTTTATCGCAGACTTTCATAAAATCCAAATACATTATTTCCATTGGTTGTTTATCCTGCTAGCTGCATCAAAATATCTAGTAGGTTTGGCAAGCCTGATTTCCTTTTGTCTGAGCCTGTCACTCTTATCCAAACACACTACTATTACATTTTTTTATAATGCACTCTGGCATACTCTCCACTATTGATGTGAGGCGAACCAGTCTATAATTTCTCTCGTTTCTGTGGTTACATTCGCTATCCCCAACCAGATGGAATTGTGCTAGAATCTAAAGAATGTCAGAAACTGACCCATCATCACATCCTCTTTTTCTGCAGCTCATTCTTAAGTACTCTGGAACGCAGGCTCCGAGGATTAATCAGTTATTAATTTATGCAGTTACCTGCATGCTATTTCCTCACTAATACTGATTTCATTAAGTTTCTCCCCCTCACTACATACTGTGTTCTACTATATTTCTGGGATGTTATCTGCAGTATACCCTGTGAAATCAGAACCAAAATATGGATTTGATTCTTCTTTATTCCCCTCTATAAATTCCCATTTCTGACTGCAAGGTACTTATATATCTTTATTCATTTTATTTCTCTTCACATATCTTTTGAAGATTTTACAGTTATGTTCTCTGCAAGATTTTGTTTTCTCCTTTCTAATTAATTCCTCCTTCGTTGATTTCTAATATGATCCCAACCTTCAGGTTTTGCTACTCTTCTCATCTCTTCATATTTGTTCTCCTTTGATTTAATATTTTCCCTAATATCATTTGAAATCCACCTTTCTTCGTTTATTTTTACACCAAACAGGGAACAGTGATTATTGTAATTCATTCATGCACTCTTCAAATGTTGCCACTGGCTATCCACTGTATAAGCTGTAACATTGCCCAATCTATCACAGCCAACTAGTAATCAAAAACAAAATACTACAAATGCTGGAAATCCAAAATGAAAAGAAAATAGTGGCAAACCTCAGTAATCCTAGCAGCATCATTTCCAGTGTTTACTATTTGTCCAAGTCCTTGAAATCCTTGCTAAAGCTGATAAACCACCTAATGTCCTTGCTTTGTCACTTCATCACTAAATATAAAGCCCCATATTCCTTTTCCTTTTAAAGCCTTAACTTGTCTTATTATTCATGTATTGGTTTAATTTTATCAGTTTACATTTTCAAAACCTGCACAAACTACAAACGATGCCCTCTGAATCCAAATCTAAACTATAGGGGTAACTCAATGGCATAATTAGTAAAGCTACTTACTCACTGGCTCAGAGATCCAGGTTCAACCTTAGTTTTGGGCATTGATCGTGTGGAGATTAAATGCTTCTCCTGTGTCCATGGAGAGCTTCTGTTTCCTCCTATAGTCGTGCAAGCTAATAGGTTTAGAAAATAAGTCTATGCATTTATTCCTTCCATTGGAAGTGCACGCCATACATTTCCCTGCACTATGTTCCATGTGCCACTTCGTTGCCCATTCTCCTAATCTGTCCAAGTGCTTCTGTGGACTTCCTGATCCCTCAGCACTACCTGCCCCTCTACCTACCTTTGTATCATCTACAAACTTGACCACAAAGCTATCCATTCCAATGTACATATAACATGAAAAACCGCAGCCCCAATACTGACCCCTGCTAAACACTACTAGTCACTGGCTGTTTTATCATATGCCTCCAAATACCCTGAAACCTCAATCTTAATAATGGACTCCCAACATATTCCTGACCACTGAAGTCAGTCTAACTGGCCGATAATTTCCTGTTTTTTTTTTGCCTCCCTCACTTCTTAAAGAGTGACATGATATTTGCAATTTTCCCCAGAATTATTCCAGAATCTTGTGATTCTTGAAAGACCATTACTAATGCATCCACAATTTCTTTAAATACCCTCATTCAAAACTTAGGGGTGTAGTATATCTGATCCAGGAGACTTATCCACTTTCAGCTTCCCAAGGACCTTCTCCTTAGTATCCTGATCCTGATACTCAAATTTTTGGCATGCTGTTGCTGTCTTCCACAGTGAAGACTGATGCAAAATACTTATTGAGTGATCCGCCATTCTTCTGTTCCCCAGCACTACTTCCCCAGCATAATTTTCCAGTGGTCTGTAGTTCACTTTTACCTCTCAACTCCCTATTTATCTGAAGAAAAAAAAACTTTTGATATCCTCTTTTACA
Source organism: Mobula hypostoma (assembly GCF_963921235.1). NCBI lineage: Eukaryota > Metazoa > Chordata > Chondrichthyes > Myliobatiformes > Myliobatidae > Mobula > Mobula hypostoma. The sequence goes on from NC_086097.1 coordinate 189,307,288, forward strand.
TTATTGGTTAGCTTACCTTCATATTTCATCTTTTTTCTCCTTATTGCCTTTTAGGTTGCCTTGTTGGTTTTTAAGTGTCCTAATCCCCTAGTTTCCCACTAATTATTGCTATAATGTATGTCCTCTCTTTTGCCTTTATGCTGTCTTTGACTTCCCTCCTCAGTCACAGTCGCCTTATTCTTTGGGTAAATCAATCCTGCATCTTCTGAATTATTCCCAGAAACTTAAGCCATTGCTGCTGGATCATCATCCTTGTTAGTGTTGCCTTCTAACCAAATTTGGCCACCTCTTCTCTCATGCCTCAGTAGTTACCTTTACTCAACGGTAATATGAATACATCCAATTTTAGCTCCTCTCCCTCAAGTTACAGCGTGAATTCTATCATATTATGATCACTGTCTCCTAAGGGTTCCTTTACCTTAAGCTTATTAACTACACTCCACTCAATCCAGAACTGCCTGTTCCTTAGTGTGCTTGATCACAAGCTGCTCTAAAAAAGCCAGTTGAAGGGAACATGGGGATAATTTTAAAAATGGGTGTAATGTAGGATTAGTGCAGGTGTGTGGTTGATGATTGGAGTGTACTTGGTGGAGTCTGCTTCCATGCAATGTCTCTCTATGACATTATTTAAAATATAGAATATATTTTGTTACTTTAACCCACTTCCACTGGATGCTGTTTTTTGACTTCTTCTCAATTAAGCCAATTCCTTCTAATACATTGGTGATGTCATAGATTCTTCTCTTCTGCCTTACTGCAAGTACATCAGCAGCCTGAAAATAAATATTAAAAACATAGTTATCAGAAATACTTGATGGCTTACTTTGCATCAAAATAATTTCAACAGGGAAATAATTATCAGAAAACAACATAATACACACTGAAACTTTAGAAACCCAAATATAAATCAAAGTGGAAAATAAGCACATCAAAGATACGCAAAAGGTAAGCACTGGGCTTATTATGAACTGGACTTTACTGGACTTAAAATTAAGATCCATACACACCCAAATTCCAACATGAATTGCGAAATGACTTGGTACGAATTGTAGATTAATCAAATAATAAAAAATATTAATAAAAAATCTGGAAATAGCTAGATTAGGCAGCATCTGTAAAGTATGTATATTATTTTCAAATCAGTAACAGTAAACTGTGCAAACTATATCAAAACATCCTTCATGCTATGAGTTAATGCTTCAAGTTGTTAATACATCACCCGTGGCAAAGATTAGTGATGCTAAAGTCTTTATGCAAGTACAGAAGCATGGAAGTGGAGTGGATGGATGAAGAAGGGGGAACAAAATGCAAGATCTGTGATCACGTAGAAAGCCGGAGTTGTATCTCAGAACTGTCCAGAGTAAGAGAATATATTTATTAGCAACAACTATCTGGAAAAAAATGCAAACAATGGTTGTGATCTGCAAAAATGAGTGGGTGGAGTTGTGCTTAACCCAGTCCATGTCTTGTGTTCGCCTCCTACAGGATTCCATAGCACCTAATGTCCTGGAGGCGTTGCTGCTGCAGCCATTCTGCAGAACGTTTGTGAATGGCACATAGGCTTCAGGCAGGCAAACAAAAATATATCCTAGGACTGCACTGATGACCTTCTGGCAACTGATGCTAGTGAAAGACCTTTTTCATCAAATAACTCCCAGTCACAGAATCTCAAGTGTCATGCTACACCATGTTCCTGCTGGCCATGAACTAACCCTCTTGAATAATCCCTTTTTACCAGTACTTGGTCAGCTGCCTTCTATATTTTGGCATTTCAAATAATCTTCAATATACTTAAAGGTTTTGAGAGTCTCTTCCTCCACCTGCCCCTCAGGCAATGTGATCTAGATTCCTATCATCTTCTGGGTGAAAAAGTTCCTCCTCAGTATTTCTACTAAAACTCCTAATCCTTATCCTATGCCCTGTAGATGAAAAAAAAATCTGAGATTGATTCAAGAACTTGATTGGCAGTGGGGAAGCAGCTACAGTTGAACCTTTGAGTATGGATCTTCAGGTCCCTGTGCCTTCTGCCTTGATGGTAGTATTGAAAGGAAGGCATGGCCTGAATGGTGTGTGTGTTTGATGATGGATTCACCTCCCTGAGACTTTGCCTCTTGTTAGTGTGTCCGTGATAGAAACCAGCGGATTCCTGAATTATGAGTGAATGCTCTAAAGAACCATAACACATAGGAGCATAATTAGGCCATTTGGTCCATCAAATCTCCTCTGCCATTCCATAATGGATGATTTATTATTCCTCTCAACCCCATTCTCCTACCTTCTCCCCATAACCTTTTTATAGGCATCCATTAGTCTCGTGAGACGACTGATTTGCACCTGGGAAGGTTTCCAGGGCGCAGGCCTGGGCAAGGTTGTATGGAAGACCAGCAGTTGCCCATGCTGCAAGTCTCTCCTCTCCACACCACCGATGTTGTCCAAAGGAAGGGCACTAGGGCCGATACAGCTTGTACGTATATACAGCTGGGCACCGGTGTTGTCGCAGAGCAATGTGTGGTTAAGCGCCTTGCTCAAGGACACAACATGCTGCCTCATCTGAGGCTCAAACTAGCGACCTTCAGATCACTAGATTGACGCCTTAACCATCTGGCCACGCGCCAACACAACCTTTGATGCCCTGATTAATTAAGAACCTATTAACACCTGCCTTAAATACACCCAATGACATGGCCTGCACAGTCGTCTGTGGCAATGAATTCTACAGATTCACACCCTCTGGCTAAGGAAATTCTTCTTCATCTCCGTTCAAAATCCATGTCCCTATATTCTGAGGCTGTGCCCTTTGGACTCCGCCACTATAGGAAACATCCACATCCACTTCCACTCTATCTAAGCCTTTCAATAGTAGAGTTTTATTAGCGTAGAATATACCAAGTCTTGCCAACCAGATGCCCAGAAGATTTGCAGCATGCTGAGGGCCAGAATGTGGCATAGAGACTGGTGATCCAGAATCCTACAAGAAGTCTAGGTATGGCCTATGGGAGGCCATCGTGAAAGTGAAAAAGGAACTTAGAAGCTAGAGACACAATCAAATGTACAGCAGGGTCTACATGCTATCATTTTCGAGAAGGCAAAATCTAATTGTATACCTCTTCGTGATGCTTCAGTCCTTGACGAGCTCAATGTATTTTATGCATGCTTTGAAAGAGAGAACAATATTGCAAATCTGCACAACACCCGGTGACCCTGTGATCTGTTTCAGAGACCAGCGTCACAACATCCTTGAAAAAGATCAACCTTCGCAAAGCATTGGACCTTGTTGGAGTACCTGGTCAAGTACTGAGCCGTCACAAAGGCGGCACACCAGCGGCTCTACTTCACTAGGAGTTTGAGGAGATTTGGTAGGTCACCAGAGAGTAAAGAAGGGGTTCTAGCATGCAGCCCTGAGTTGCAGCTGTGTTGAAGGTCAGAGAAGAGAAGATGAGGTCTCTGATCTGCTCTCATGGTGGTTTCCGAATAAGGAAGTCAAATATCCAATTGCAGAGGACCGTACAGATAATAGGTTCTGGATCTTGATCCCCAAGATCAGGATGATCTGAAAACACTGTTGAATTTGGAGTGGTTCAGCAATGCAGTACAAATCCAGGTAAGTCAACACCAAATACCATAGAACCATAGAACACTACAGCACAGAAAACAGGCCATTCTGCCCTTCTCGTCTGTGCCAAAACATTATTTCGCCAGTCTCACTGACCTGCATCCAGTCCATAACCCTCCAGACCTTTCCTATCCATGTACCTATCCAATTTATTCTTAAAACATAAGAGTCAGCCTACATTTACGTCAGATGGTAGCTCGTTCCACGCTCCCACCACTCTCTGAGTGAAGTTCCCCCTAAACCTTTCCCCTTTCCCCCTAAAGCCATGTCCTCTCATATTTATCTCTCCTAATCTAAGTGGAAAGAACCTATTCACACTTAATCTGTCTATACCCCTCAAAATCTTGTAAACCTCTATCAAATCTCCCCTCATTCTTCTACGCTCCAAGGAATAAAGTCCTAATCTGTTCAATCTTTCCCTGTAACTCAACTCCTGAAGACACAGCAACATCCTAGTATATCTTCTCTGCACTCTTCCAATCTCACTGATATCCTTCCTATAGTTAGGTGATCAGAACTGTACACAATACTCCAAATTTGGCCTCATCAATGTCTTATACAACCTCCCCATAACATCCCAACTCCTATACTCAATACATTGATTTATGAATGCCAGGATGCCAAAAGCCTTCTTTACAACCCTGTCTACCTGTGACGCCACTTTCAGGGAATTATGTATCTGAACTCCCAGATCTCTTTGTTCCTCCACACTCAGTACCCTACCATTTACTGTGTATGTCCTACCTTGATTTGTCCTTCCAAAATGCAACACCTCACACTTGTCTGCATTAATTTCCATCTGCCACTTTCTGGCCCACCCCTCCAGTTGGTCCAGATCACTCTGCAAGCTTTGAAAGCCTTCCTCGCTGTCCACAACGCCTCCAATCTTAGTGTCATCAGCAAACTTGCTGATCCAATTTACCACATTATTATCTAGATCACTGATATAGACAACAAACAACAATGGTTCCAGCACAGATCCTCGAGGCACACCACTAGTCACAGGCCTCCAGTCTGATAAGCAATCATCCACTACCACTCTCTATCTTCTCCCACACAGCCAATTTCGAATCCAATTTACAACCTCTCCATGGATACCTAGTGTCTGAACCTTCTGAACTAACCTCCCATGTGGGACCTTGTCAAAGGCCTTACTAAAGTCCATGTAGACAACATCCACAGCCTTTCCTTCATCTACTTTCTTGGTAACCTCCTCAAAAAACTCTACAAGATTCATTAAACACGATCTACCACGCACAAAGCCATGCTGACTATCCTTAATCAGCTGTCCAAATATTTGTGTATCTGATCTCTCAGAACTCCTTCCAATAAGTTACCTACTACTGATGTCAGGCTCACCGGCCTGTAATTACCTGGTTTACTTTTGGAGCCTTTTTTAAACAACGGAACATCATGAGCTACCCTCCGATCATCAAGCACCATACCCGTGGCTAAGGACATTTTAAATATTTCTGCCAGGGTCCCTGCAATTTCTACACTAGTCTCTCTCAAGGTCCAAGGAAATATCATGTCAGGCCTGGGGGATTTATCTACCTTTATTCGCTGTAAGGCAGCAAGCACCTCCTCCTCTTTAATCTCTATATGTTCCATGACACTACTGCTTGTTTCCCTTCCTTCCATATACGCTATGCCAGTTTCCTGAGTAAATACTCACACAAAAATATTGTTTAAGATCTCCCCCATCTCGTGAGGCTCCACACATAGACGATCACTTTGATCTAGGGACCAATTTTGTCCCTTATAATCCTTTTACTCTTAATATACTTGTAGAACCCCTTCGGATTTACCTTCACCTATCTGCCAAAGCAACCTTGTGTCTTCTTTTTGCCTTCCTGATTTCCTTCTTTAGTATTTTCTTACATTTTCTATACTCTCCAAGTATCTCATTTGTTCCTGTTGCCTATACCTGCTATACACCTCTCTCTTTTTCTTAACCAGACCGCCAATATCCCTTGAAAACCAAGGTTCCCTATGTCTGTTAACTTTGCATTTAATCCTGGCAGGAACATGCAAACTCTGCACTCTCAAAATTTTGCCTTTGAATGCCTTCCACATACTGAACACATCTTTGCCAGAAAACAACTTATCCCAATCCACTCTTCCTAGATCCTTTCTCATTTCCTCAAAATTGGCCCTTCTCCAATTTAGAACCTTAACTCAAGGACCAGACCTTGATTACCTTGAAACTAATGACATTATGGTCACTAGACCCAAAATGTTCGCCTACACACTTCTGTCACCTGGCCTGTCTGGTTCCCTAATAGATCAAGTACATTCAAATACATTCTATGCTTCTGCCACTGCAGTGCATCAATGGAGATGTGAAGAATGTGAGGTTTTGGTATTGCAACCAGCTGGCAGTTCTGCTAAAAATCAGAATGCTATATCCAGAGTGTTGTAAACACCCACATAAAAGGGGCAGCTTTATTTGAACAGAATAAAGAAATGGAAGAAGAATTGAAATTTCAGGTGACAGAACCTGTGTTTAATGTAACCATCTGAAAGGGCTTTATATTTCTGAGTAAGGAACAGACCGCTTTATGTAGGAAAATACAGAAAACTAACAAAGTTAACATTTTACTCAATTGGAGCATTTCGAACCCTGGAGAGGGGAAGTAATGAAAGAGACCATTTTGCATCTTCCGTACTTGCTTGGGAAGGTGCTTTGGGAAAGTGTTGGCAGTAACTGGAGATGATGTGATAGACGGAATAAACTTTGAAAAGTAGAACAATGTGTTCAGTGGTGTAATTGCACTGAAGGTGTCAGATTTAGCAGCCGCAGAAAGAGTAGGTTTTTATTTGTTTGCGCAACATCAATAATGGAACCAAATGAACCAAAGGGTTTGAGGTAGAAGATCGGTCAAGATAATAAAAGGCAGCACAGGTTTGAGAGGTCAGATGAAATACTGTTTCTGTTATGTTTTCTGTCATCAATAGTTCTATCAATCTGCACTTACTCCAAAACTTGTTTAGCAGAAATTTGTGTTTTGCCAGGTCCACTCACTCCAGACATCATTACAGCTTGTACGGACTAACAAACTGAACTGAAGAGGTGAGGAGAGAGTGTTGGGGAAATAAAACATTCCATCTCCTATCTGCCTTTCATCTGTAACCAGCTATAGAGATTCCGCAATCATACAATTCTATTCCAGATCCTCCCAATTAAAGCACTACTCATGCACAAACTTTTGGTCACCCATAATATCTAAGCTCTAGCACCCAGTGTGTTTAATCACACACTTTTCAAATGTTTTCTTTTGTAACAATGAGTACTTTACACAGATGTACAAGGTATAATGATCGTACTTTAATGAATCTGGTTTTAAGAGGTCGCAATTTCTGGAAGCCAGAAAACAACTCTTCACCATCTTCCATATTATGTATACTTGCCATTCAATAATGCTGACCCTTCCCTGTTTACTTCTCAACAGCCTGCTGGTAATACACGAAGTGGCATGGCTCTCTCTTTAACTATAATGTTTATTTCGAATCTACAACGTGTGACACGAAAAGGACTGACTCGCTTTTGAAGAGCCCTACAGTTTGCAACGATTAGCCTCCCGTGAGCAGATATGAAGCAATTAACGAATTTAACACCTCAAGTGATAACAGAAACAAAATGAGACTGTGCTGGCGAGAGGGAGTTAGCAGCACTCGGCTCCCTGAATCGTAATGCGGGGCACCGGGTAGGTACACCTGGCTGTTGCGGCGAGCTTGCTGCCCAGGCCCCGCCCCCGCCCTGCCCAGGGGCTGGGCCTGACCCGACTCGACCCGACCTGACCTGCTTGAGGTCCAGCACTCCGTCCTTCGCCTCTTGCAGCAACGACACGAAACGCGTGGTGAGCAGCCCGAGGCTCTTCTCGTGGCGGCTCGAGCCTCTGCTGCCGCTAACGCCATTCCAGAGGCTTGCATCGCCGCCAGACTCGGCCATCGTCGCGGACGGCTGTGACGTTACAGCAGCTACAGGAGCAACCAATCAAAGGCCTCTGGGCTCGCCGTACTCAATTTAAAATGCAGGAAATGACGTTCGTGGCAACCGAATATTCCCCTATCGGGAGGGCGGGGTGTAGAGCGGCAGGTGCCAGAAATAACTCAAAGCGTCAAACTTTGCTTTCGCGGATGGAGCAACAGAAGAAACTGCAGATGTTACAAAAGCTCGGAGGGACTCAGCTGGTCACACCGCAAACTCCAGCAGTTTGTTAATTGCTCCCAAAACATCGATATCTGACTCAATTTAGTGTGGATGTTTTTGCTGAAATACCTTCGTGAAGTGACTCAGGCCATTTTACAATGTACTTTAGGGATGTCTTAAACTTGTCCATCTGATGTAAAATATTTGACACATAATGAAAATGTGTGTGAAATTTATGAAACCTTGCGTGGTAGTGTCATCTTTTCAAAGCAGTCCTTTGGGGTGAGGATGACTTGCTTCCATTCAGACTTTGAGGGTTTTGGAATTCCCACTGAAACCAATCTGTTTCTTCCAGACAACAGACGAGTTGTGTACTGCATTGTTTCAAATACTTAAAACCCGAAAACATTTTCTGTATGTAATTGTGACACAATGACAAAACAAGGGGGTGGGAATCAGCATCAGATTTATTATCACTAATGTGATGTGAAATTTGTTGTTTTATGGCAGCAGTGCAGTGCAAAGAGAAAACATTTCTATACTGTTCATGGATCATTCAGCAATCTGACGTTGAAGGAGGAAAAGCCGTTACAGAATCATTGAGTGTAATGACAGCTCTGGCTAAATGTATCGGGCATATTGTGAATAGTCAGGGTAAATATGAGTGCAAATGATATAGTGGACGCTTAAATGGAGAAGTAAAGTGGAACTTTATTTCTTTTTATGGCTTCAAATAGTCTGGGAACGGTCTGGTAGTTAATAACATAAGTGCAGCAATAGAAAATAGTTTAAACCAGGATTTTTTTTTGTGTGAATAAGAGGATAATGTTATGTAGTTATATACAAATTATATACAATATAACTATATTATGTCAGCTTTTCCTATCAAAACACAAGTCAAAAGACAGAAGAAACAATTCAGAGATCTAGAGTGGTGTGAAGCTTTGAGGAAATAAATTTTGGTGATTACTACATTGTTGGAGAGGCTATTATAGGATAATATCAAGTAAAAAATTGAATAAAATGTCCAGAATTGTTATGTAATTATTTTCATGACTGATTTTGTAAAGTTAAAACTTGTATACCTAAAGATGATCAGTCATTGAGGAAATACAAAAGTGAAAAACACTTCATGTGGTTTGAAGCACATCTGTTATGGGAATACAAGTTAAAGTAATTGTTATCTGGAATTGCAGTAAGTATATTTTAACAGCAGTTGCCTCACTAAGATGGCAAAATGTAATTTTACAATAAAATGTTTAATCTGAAAAGCAGTCTAGTTCTCTAGCATTTCAAAATTACTTGTAAGGAAAGTAATTAAATTTCTTGAATGTAACTTTATTATAACTTACAAACATTTAATTGAAAATTGTAAAAAATATTCTTGAACTCAATTTATATTTACAAATACATTTATGAACATTAAACCAACCCAATGAAAATAAATAATGAGTACATTATTCCCCCAAACAACTTTACTAGAAATAGCAACTTAGCCTAATGTATTGAATTACACTTGATTTTTTTCCCCCTCCCTCAACTGAATACTTTCTTCTTTGCAGGTGAAACCAAATCAATTATCTTTATCTTGGCCAGGAATTCAAAATCTTTCATTTCTTTATATCTTTGCATCTTACTGTAGGAAAACATTGTCTTACAAGTAATCAAGTAGATGATTTAATTTCATTACACCAAAATTGAACAATATGTTGTTTAAATGGACATGTTTAAACAAGATCCCTTCCCACTAATCGCGATTCAAGCACTTATCCTTGCAACTGTGCTGTGTTACATCTTCTCCTGCACTTCCTCCCTCACCACCATAAAGGACTCTAGCAGCCTTTCCAGTTAAGGCAGCACTTCTAGGTGAATCTATCAAGTCATATTTTGTAACTGGTATGGCCAACGCTACATGAGTAAGACCTGAAGCAGATTGAGGATTGTTTCAATGAGCATCTTTGGTACACCCTTCAAAAGAGGCAGGATCTCACGGTGGTCAGCTATTTTAATTCCACTTCCCCTTGCCACACTGACATGTCTGCCCACAGCCTCCTCTAATACCATGTTGAGGCCAGAGGCAGATTGGAGGAGCAACTTCTCATATTCTGTTTTGGCAATCTCCAACCTGAGAATGAGAATCAGAATCAGGTTTATTATCACTGGCATATGATGTGAAATTTGTTAACTTAGCAGCTGCAGTTCAATGCAATATATAATCTAGAAGAGGAAAAAAAAACAAGTAAATCAATTACAGTATATGTGTATTGAAGAGATTAAAAAATGTGCAAAAAACAGAAATACTGTATATTAAAAAGTGAGGGAGGCATCAACATCGATTTCTCTAACTTCTGGTAACCACTACCCTCCGTTTCCCACCCCTCTTTGTTTTCCCTCATCTTTCTGACCCCTTTCTTCTTCTCCCCCCCCACCCCCACAAGCTGCAGATCACCCACACCTTCCTCCCCTTTATTCCATGGTCTACTGTCCTTTCCTATCAGATTCTTTCTTCAAACCTTTGCCTTTTCCATCTATCAACTCGCATCTTCTTATATCACTCCCTTTCACCCCCCGCCACTTTCCTACCTTACCTCCCCACCTCACCTGGATTCACCTACCACTTGCCAGCTACTGCTCTTCCTCCTCCACAACCCTCAACCTTTTTAATTCTGGTTTCAGCCTTCTCATCTAGTCCCAATGTCTTAGCAAAAAAAGTCAATTTTTTATTTCCCTCCATAGATCCTGCCTGAGCTGCTGAGTTCCTCCAGTGTTTTGAGTGGATGCTAATTCCCTGCCTGCTCTTGAAGTAATGCAGAGATATTGAAAGTAATGTTTGTTTCCAAATTCCCTGATCAAAAATAATTAACTGAGAGCAATTCAACATTGTTTCCACTAACCTGGACCCACAGTGGGGAACAATCAGAATAAAAGCCACCCCATTTAAAGGGATGTTTTCTAAACAGTAGGATTTAATAATTTTGATGCATTATTTAAAGAAATAAATTCAGTTTTCAGTCACTTAATAACTAGTGTAGATTACATACATATTGGGAAGTTGCCTGTGACAATCTCACAGTTCTTGCTTGATATCATTAAGAGCACTAGTGAGCTTGCGTATCTTTTCTTCCATGTTTTTTTTGCTATTTGCTGTCTCTCGAAGAAGATGACGCATTTCTTCCTCTACTTGATAGATCTGAAATAATTAAAATATTACATATAATAGTGCAAAACAAAGTAATAAAATATTTGAATGTATTGATTATGTAGTTATGTGCATGAAAAAAGACCACCTAAGATGAAAATGAAACATCTTAAACTCAATTTATATTTTGGACAAATTTTGCAACGTGAATTAGTTCAATTGGTAAGTAAAATTATAGTTTATTTTTTATTAGCTTACAATATGAAAACAACTTGCATTTCAAAGATCTTGATTCATTTTAAAGTGCTCTGGATATTTATATTTTGTAACTAAACTTATCCTTTACACTCACAAACATGAGAAAATCTGCAGATGCTGGAAATTGAAGCAACACCTTCAAAATACTGGAGGAACTCAGCATTTTGGAATAGAGTAAATGTCGACTGGAGTAACTCCAGCATTTTGTGCGTGTGGCTTGATCTTTACATTGGTATTTTAAAATTTACAATCTAGACCTTTGTTGTTGTTGCTTCACTCTTCATGACTGCAACGTGATGCAGCTTCACAACTCCAGAATCCCAAAGTTTGAGCTTGATCTCAGTTTATAACTGAGTTGAGTACGTACATCCTCTCCATAAAAACATGGAATTCCTACACGTATTCCAGATGCTACCCTTGATTAGTCAGAGCATCAAAGGTTACAGAGAGACGGTTGAGAGGGATAATAAATCAGCCATGGAATGGCGGAGCAGACTCAACATGTCAAATAGCCTTATTTGTTCCTAGGTCTTATTTTCTTATTAACTATGTCTGCTTCAATGGAAGCTTACTTATTAATGTTTTCTTGGCTTCAGTATTGGTAGATTTAGTTCCAAGCCTTGAAGTGACATGAATAGGATCTATTATACTTAGCGACAACAGATGTTGGGTATAATTGAGTATTGTGAATCAAATATCTTTGAACCGACAAGTTTTCTGCCAAGTAACCCAAATGAGTAAATGTCAAATTAACCAACCTTTACCAGGACAAGATTTTTACCAATTGAGCTTACTTCACTTCAAGGATGTAATATAGCTGTTAAAGAAACAAATAGGACAAACTTATCTCTTTTTAGTGCTAGGGAGCATGAGTGTCTGTATGTACGTGTATATATCTCACGCACACACAACACATAAAAATAAGTAGTGTGTGACCTGGTGATGGGAGTCCTTAATGATGGATGCTGCCTTTATGAGGCATCACTCCTTGAAGATGTCCTGGATGCTGGGGAGGCTAGTGCCCAGGATGGAGCTGACAGAGTTTACAATTTCCCGCAGCTTATTTCGATCATGTGAAGTGCCCCCCACCTCATACCAGACGGCGATGCAGCTATTTAGAATGCTCTCCATTGTACATCTAGAAATCTGCGAGTGTTTTTCATGACATACCAAATCTCCTATTGAAATGTAGCCACTGTCATGCCTTCTTTCTAACAGCGTCAATACGTTGGACCCAAGACAGATCCTCAGAGATGTTGACACCCAGGAACTTGAAATTGCACACCCTTGATGAAATTGCTGATCCCTCGATGAGTACTGGTATGTTCCCTTGTCTTACCCGTTCTGTAGTCCACAATCAATTCTTTGGTTTTACTGATGTTGAGTGCAAGGTTGTTGCGGCAATACCACTCAACCAGCTGATCTACCTCACCCCTGCACACCTTCCCATCACCATCTAAATTTCTGCCAACAATAGTTGTGTCGTCAGCAAACTTATAGACGGAATTTGAGCTGTGCCTAGTCACACAGTCGAGGCTGTAGAGAGAGCGGAGCAGTGGGCTAAGCATACGTTAGTGAGGAGATGCTATTTCCGATCTGCACAGATTGTTGTCTTCCGGTGAGGAAGTCGAGAATCCAGTTGCAGAGGGAGGTACAGAGGCCCAGGTTTTGGAGCTATTTGATCAGAACTGTAGGAATGATTGTGTTAAACGCTGAGCGGTAGTCAATAAACAGCAGCCTGACATAAGTACTAGTATTGTCCTGGTGAACCAAGGCTGCACGAAGAGGCAATGAGATAACATCACCTGCAGACCTATTGTGGCAATAGACAAATTGTAGTGGGTCCAGGTCCTTGCTTAGGCAGGAGTTGAAACCAACCTCTCAAAACACTTCATCACCGTAGATGTGAGTGCAACTCGACAAAACTCATTAAGGCAGCTCTGCCAGTGCTTCTTGGGCACTGATATGATTGTTGCCCTTTTAAAGCAGGTGAGAAATTCCAAATATAGCGATGAAAAATTGAAAATCTTTTTGAACACACCCTCCAACTGGTTAGCACAGGCTTTCAGAGGCCGATCAGGTCACCAGATGATGCAGGTATCTTCATAGCTGTAGTTTTATTCACCGTCTCAAAGCGCCCTTAAAAGGCCTTGAGCTCATCTGGGAATGAAGCATCACAGCCATTCATGATGTTAGATTTCACTTTGTAGGAAGTAATGGCCTGCAAACTCTGTCAGAGTTTATGTGCATCCAATTCCACCTCAAACCACAATCAGTATTGTTCTTTTGCTCTTGAGATAGCCCTTCGTAAGTCATACCTGGCTTTCTTGAATAGTCCTAGATCACCAGACTTGAATGCCACAGAATGCCTCAGTAGACTATGAATCTCCTGGTTCATCCACGGATTTTATTTTTGTAATTTATTTTTTATTGAATTTCATCATCAAACAAACATTTCCATAAGATGCATTTCAGATACTGTACATATATATCATATAATCATATTTGTCACAAATCTCCACATATTTATCTGAGGTATACACTTATAGAAAGGAGAGGAAAGAAAGAACAATCGAAAGGAGAAAACTATGTACAGAGTAGGGAGTGATCTTTTTTTTAAACAACATATTCATTGACTTGTGAGAATAAAATCAGGCCTACGAGGTGTTATGTAGTTAAACCATTTTTTCCAGTATGAATAAAATTGTTCCAACTTATGATTAACAGATGCTGTTATCTTCTCCATCTTGTAAATGTCCATTGTAATTTCCATACATACATTTAAATTTGGGCTCTCCTGTGATAACCATTTCCTGGTAGGGGTCTTTTTACCAGCCACCAGCAGTACATTCATTAAATATTTATCTCTTTTCAACCATTCTTGAGGTACATACCCAAAATATATGGTCTTACTCTCTAAGAGTATTTCACATTTAAAGATGTCTTGTAGGGCATTATGTATCCCACTCCAACAGTCTTTGACAACAGGGCATTCCCAGAAAATATGATAATGGTTTGCATTTTGATTTCCACAATTTCTCCAGCAAGCAGTGGGGTTACTATCATAATGGAATTTCTGAGAGGGTATAATAAAATATCTTATCAAGTTTTTCCACCCGAACTCCCTCCATTTCTGTGAACTGGTACACTTCCATTGATACCTCCATATTATTGTCCAGTCTTCCTCAGATATTATTATCCCTCCTTCCTTCTCCCATTTTGTTTTAATGTATGAAGTTGAATGTGTTTTAAGATTTGACAAACCCTTATACACGCTTGAAATTGTTCTACTACCGTTGTCTGAACTATATGCTTTTCTAAATAGCTCTATCACAGGGGTCCCCAACCTATTTTGCACAGTGGACCGGTTTATTATTGACAATATTCTTGCAGACTGGCTGACCCGGTGGGGGTGGGGGGGGAGGTAGGGTTGCCAACGGACAAGAGTAACCGTCAAATACATTGTGTTTACCCCGAGAAGACCACAATTACCATGAAGCTTTGTGCGGGCACCTGTGTGCACATGCATGTACGTGCCAATTTTTTTTCTACAAATCTATTTTGGCGATTCTGTTTGGGGGGGGCGGTGTTAATCACGACCAGAATATAGACGATCAGTCAACTATAAGTCACTTTTTAGTGGCTAATACACTCAATTTCGTTTCTAAAAGGGTTTATCTAACAAATTTAATAGTAAACACACAGCGCATATTTTCCTCGCATGAATATAGTGGTAAGTCAATTACTGTATAAGTCACTTATAAGTCAATAGCATCATAACATTTTAAGTAACGTTTGGATATTAAACACACAGCACATATTTTCCCCGTATGAACATATAAAATCATTGCAACACACCAATATCGCTGAATCAGTGGGAGCCCTGGGCTTGTTTCCCTGCAACAAGACGGTGCCATCGCGGGGTGATGGGAGACAACGATACTCGAAGGGGGTTCCTTATGTCCAGTCTATTCCGCAATTTAGTTTTCGTTGCATTCATTGCAAAGATATGTTGGAAATGGAAGCAACGTTTTCAATGCTTTCGTGGCTATCTTAGGATACTTAGCCTTGACTTTGATCCAGAATACTGGCAGAGATGTTATGTCAAACATACTTTTCAGCCCACCGTCATTTGCAAGCTCGAGGAGTTGACCTTCTTCCCGCACTGACATGGATGACGCATGCCTAATGACCTCGCGTGCGTTCAAGCTCTACAGTGCATGACAGGGAATGAAGAAAGGTGCAGCTGACTCCTATCGCCAATTCGTATCGTTTCCTCGCGGCCTGGTTGCACATGCTTTGCGGCCCGGTGGTTGGGGACCACTGCTCTATCAGACATGTACTGGCCTTGGTTACATTTTTAACCATCTTATTAACATACTGTTGCATCTGTAAATACCAGTAAGTCTTGTTTTTCTAATAAGTGTTTCTCTTTGAGCATTTCAAAACTGAACATTGTTCCTTCTTTCATTGTATTGCAAATAGCTGTAATTCCTTTAGCTGTCCAGTCTTTAAATCTAGTATCCAGTTTATTCGGCGTAAAATCCGAGTCATATACACACCATTTAAGAATTGCAATGTCTCTCTCTAGTTCATATTCTTATATAATAGTTTTCCACATTTTAAGAGTCCATTTCACCCACGGGTTGTCAATATTATTTATGTAACTTTGTAGGTTGTTATCAACCAAAATTGCCTGTATGGGGATGGAAAGTATCCTCTCCTCAATGTTTTTCCATTGAGCGTCACATGATGGGTTGCACCAGCATTTCATGGCTCTCAACTGTGCTGCAAAATAATAATCTCTAACAGAAGGTAGGCCCCTTCCTCCCTTTTCCTTGGCTAATTGCAAAGTTTTGAGACGAACCCTAGGCCTTTTACCTTACCATATATATCTTGATAGCATCTTATTCCATTCATTGAATTGATTTTGGTTCATCTCTATTGGTAGGGTCTGAAAGAGATATAGTAGTCTGGGCAGTATGTTCATTTTAATAGATTCAATCCTTGAACTGAGACCAAGAAAAGGAATTAGGTTTCATCTTGTTATATCTTCCTTAATTTTTTTATATATAGGATTCATCCACGGGTTTTGATTCAGGTTTGTACAGTACGTTTTTGTAGGTACACACTCATCTACAATGGGGTTTTAATGAAGTCAGTGACGACTGTGGCATAGCTATTCAGACTTCAAGATGAATCCCTGATTACTGCCCAGTCCACTGATTCAAAGCGCTCTTCTGCTTCCTTTGACAATATCTTCTTTGTCCTCTCTACTGGTGCTGTGGTCTTCAGTCTCTGCCTACATTCAGAGGTGATCAGCCTTTCTGAAGTATGGGTGTGGGATGGTATGGTAAACGTTCCTGAAAATAGAGTAACAGTGGTCCATTGCTCCTCTGGTTCCAGAAGTGATATGTTGGTCATAATTACTTGGAGACCTTTTCAAGCTGGCCTGGTTAAGATCCCCCAAAGTGATGGGGAAGGCATCAGCGTGCGCTGTTTCATGACTGTTGATTATGTTGCTCAGTCTGTCTTGAGCCTGTTTCACACAGGCCTGAGGTGGAATGCACACTGCCAATGAGATGATGGCTGAAAGCTCCAAATGGACGACCTTCGATCGCTAGATGTTCCAGGTAGGGTGAGCAGGACTGAGACATAACTGCTGTATTTGTGCACCACGAGGAGTTAATCATAAAGCATACTCCACCTCCTCTGCCTTTGAAAGACTCTGCAGTCCTATCTTGGCAGTGAATCGTGAAGACAGTGAGCTACATCCCAGACTCTGGAATGGTGGAGGATACCAAGACCCTGTGAAACAAGAAACACAACAGTCCCCCATGTCCCTTGGGTGCAGTAATCTTGCTCTGAGGTCTTTGATTTTATTTCTCAGTGATTTTGTGTGTGCCAGCAGAACAGATGGCAGTGGAAGTTGGAACCCTCTTCTCCTTAAAAGAACTTTTAATCCAGCGCATCATCCTCTCTTCCACCGTCTTAAAGGCGAACTGCATGTGCACCCGGAGGCTCATCCAAGATTCATCAAATTTTGAGTAGTGATAGCTTTATTAAAAACGCCTTAAAACGATGTTGCTTACTGTACTGTCCATGACTGTAGCTGTGGATTTCAGCTGCAGTAGTCTAAAATGGGAATATTTGAAGATTTCCATTGAAGCTACTCGCACAAGTCACCTTCTGAATGGCACTACCAGTTATATTTGTAAGAGTGCTATGCATAAACAGATTGCCATATTTGCTTAAATAAGAACAGTACCAATGCCTAAATTACATTGTTTGCAAGATATTTTGTGATGAAGTATTATGTAGATTATTGTGTACAAGGAAGAAAATGTTACCTTTCGTTTTGCTGTTTCAATTTCCTTTTCTTTTTCATTGGCTAACTGCAGAAGTTGGGTCTGGTGAGATACCTGTATAGCCTCAAGCTGGTGCCTGAATGCATCATCCATGGAATGAAGTTTTTCTGCTACAGCCCTTGGTGATTTTGGACAAACACACATTAAAATGTTTTAAATATATTTAGCATTGCAAAAAATATATTATTTGTACATGAAAAATAAAACTCAAGCAAACGTCAGTCACTTTCTGCGGATGAAAGTAATAAGAAACTATGAATTTATGCACAACTGGATGATTTAAAAAAATATGACAAAGTAGAAGTTATTTTGAGAATTAGTACATTAAAATAGGAATTGTGATCATTTTAGATAGCTCCTCCTACCCCCTCAGGATAAAGAATGACTTGCTTCCAGACCATTTCTATAGCTTTGAGTTAAACGTAGGATTCACAAATCCTGCCACAGGTGGGGCAGGAACACTTGAAGGAGCACCATTGGGACCTGAGGAGTGCCGGATTAGTGAAAATGCCAAATTACAGAAGGATCACATTAAGCATAATCAGTGCCAGATTATCGAAGGAACCGGATTACAGGTAGTCGGATTAGTGAAGATCGACTGTACCTTTCTTCTGTGGCTTATATTGGGATTCTGTGTGGTACTTCCAAATAGATTCAAAGTATTCAATGCCAAACTCAATTTTCAGTGGATTGTTGCTCTTATTCCAAGCGAAAACAAAATGTTATTTTAGCAATATATTCCGTATAAATAATGGTGGAGATTAGATAAGCAGTACTAAATTTCAATCAGAAAGCAATTTAATCAAACTGTAAAATCAATGAGATTTTCACAATTTGGCCAAGAAACTTGTAACTAAGAAAAAGAATAAAACTTAATTCTTGATATTTTTGAGCATAGTTTGCTTAAGAGGAGTGTCCTTTTCTTTAAGTCAAAGTAAAATATTGAACAATATCTTCCTTTCTTACAAATGTCTGAGAGGATTTCCTAGCGGTAAAATTTTACATTTTACTGTTAGTCTTTTTTGAGTCAACTCTTCAATTATAAATGACCATGTCCATATTCAACATTAAAATTAAAACTAATTAACTTGCCAGTGTCTAAATACACATTAGGCCAGATGGTGGCATTGTAATACTTTTTATCCCAATACAAGCAATTGTTTTACTGACTTGAAATTGGATCAATTTGGACATTTTTTTTTTGGCATTTCCTGATTCAATTTTAATAGAAAGTGAAATGTAATTGAAAATAGGGATTCGTGTACAAAGTCTGCAGTTTTACTTTGGGGTCCATTAGGCATTTGATGCACAGAAATGTTGACATTTTCATTTACACACGAGTAGCATGTGCCATTTACACATCACTCCTGCAGAGGACTTTGAAATTTGCTGCCCTGGTGCCTAGACCTAAAGAAACAATCATACCTTCCGACTCAGTTATGAACTCCCTTTAACCCACCCCACCCCACTCCATTCACTATCCTTCACAGTCACTTTCCTTCCAAGTCCTCTACATACCAATTCTGATCCAAACCATTTTATTTCATTTGTTTAAGAGATACTGTGTGAAACAGGCCCTTCCAGGCCAACAAACCACCTACTTAACACTAGCCAAATCACAGGACCATTACAATGACCAATTAACCTACTAACTAGTAGGTCTTCAGTCTGTGGGAGGAAACCCGAGCTCCTAGAGGAAACCACTGCGTTTCATGGGGACAATGTGCAAACTCTTTACAGATGGCACTAGAATTGAATACTGAACTCCAGAACATTCAGACCATTGCTCTGAAGCTCTATTCTCTAGTCCTCCTGTTGGGCCTTGCTTCCTGTAATCCATCTCCACAACCAATTGGGGTTTAAATAATTTCTTTATTTAGTCTGCAACAGCAAGGAGCAAAGGAAAGCTCTTTAGATGCAGAAGGCCTACCCTGGACCTCACGCACTAATGAATTTGAGTGGTTGGTCCGTATGATGTTTGGCTAGCTAAGAAAGACTGTTTAAATTACAAGATTTTTTTTTCCAGATATGTGGCAATACAGGAATCACATTTTCCATGTTTTGACTAGGATTAAGCAAAATTAAAAAATAACATTGCATTTATCCATTGCATTTTATCTTATGTTTTTATAAAAGTCATTTTCCTCAGATTGCAAAATGTTTCTCCAGGGATGATTTAATTTCTCGACTCTAATTCTGTGAAGCATGCCCAATTTTTCAATATTATAAAATGTAAATCAGTAAGACTGACAAATCATTTTAAGGTTCTTGCAGTTGAAATTGAAAATCAAGAATCAAATTTTCAGCAAAGTTCATATTTAAATTAAATTGTTAATTTGGGCAAATATAAAAAACCACCCACTAGAACATGTTAAACAAATATTGATAAAATGTATGGGATTGGGATAGCAGTTGTGAAAGCAAACATAACATTGAGACAAGCAAGAGAAAAGCTGTGGATGCTGGAAATCCAAGCAACACACACAAAATTCTGCAGGAACTCAGCAGGCCGGGCGGCATCTATGGAAAAAAAATACAGTCCATGTTTCAGGCTGAAACCCTTCGGCAAGGACTGGAGAAAAAAAAAAAGGTGAGGAGGAGATTTAAAAGGTGGGGAGAGGGGAGAGAGAACCACCAGGTGATAGGTAAAATCTTGAGTGGGAGAGATAAAGTAAAGAGCTGGGAAATTGATTGGTGAAAGACAGAAGGCCATGGAAGTAAGAAAAAGGGGGAAGGAGCACCAGAGAGTGGTGATGGGTGGGCAAGGAGATGAAGTGAGAGAGGGAAAAAGGGGATGGGAAATGGAGAAGGGGGGTTGGGGGGGCATTAACTGAAGTTTAAGAAATCGATGTTCATGCCATCAGGTTGAACATCCCAAACTGAATAAAAGGTGTTACCCAAACTGAATAAAAGGCTACCCAAACTGAATAAAAGGTGTTGTTCCTCCAACCTAAATGTGGCCTCATCATGACAGTGGAGGAGGCCATTGTTGGACATAACAGAATTAAAATGGGTGACCACTAGGAGATCCTGCTTGTTCAAGTGGTCGGAACATAGATACTTGGCAAAGCAGTCTCCCAATCTACGCCGGGTCTCACCGATGTACAGGAGGCTACACCAGGAGCACTGAACACAGTAAATAATTCCAAAAGACTCACAGGTGAAGTGTCGCCTCACCTGAAAGGACTGTTTAGGGTCCTGAATGGTAGTGAGGGAGGAGGTGTAGGGGCAGGTGTAGCACTTGTTCGACTTGCAAGGGTAAGTGCCAGCAGGTGGGGGGGGGGGGGCGGAGGGAAGAGAGGAAAAGATGTGCTTGGTTGTGGGATATTATACTCTTGGAACAAGTGGAGTAGCTAAAGTGATGATACTTCTTATTGTTGCCAAAACTTACTTTTGGGCTTCTAAAGCTTTGTCTCTTTCTTCAACAAGTTTCCTTTCTCTGGCATCAAAGGATTCTTTCATGTGTTTGACCTGTGTTTCCAACATGGTTAGTATCTCTGCCTTATCCTGCCACTTCTTGTTTACAGCACTACAAATACAAAAGACAAAAGCAAAACATAACAGATGTTGCAAAGGCACAAATTGCTATAAATACTCAGCTTTGAAAAGTGATTAACCTAAAACCCTATTTTTCTCTCTCTGCATTTACAACCTGAACCGTCTAAATATTTCTTACTATCTTTATTACACTTCAAGGAAAACAATTGCAAATGTTGTTCCACTCTTTAAGAAGGGAGAGAGGCAGATGAAAGGAAATTATAGGCCAGTTAGCCTGACTTCAGTGGTTCGGAAGATGATGAAGTAAAATATTAAATGTGAGGTCTCAGGTAATTGGAGGTGCTTGATACCATAGGCCAAAGTCAATATAGTTTCCTTAAGAGGAAATCTTGCCTAACAAATCTGTTGGAATTCTTTGAAGAAACAACAGGCAGGATAGACAAAGGAGTGTCAGTGGATGCTGTTTACTTGGATTTTATGAAGGTCTTAAGATGATGCACAAGAGGATGCTTAATAAGGAAGAGGTCATGGTATTATAGGAAAGATACTACCATGGATAGAAGATTGGCTGACTAGCAGAGGGCAAAGAACAAAAAGTATGCAAATAAAATGGGATTTTTTTTGGTTGGCTGCCAGTGACTAGTGGTGTTCCGCAGGGTTTGGTTTTGGGACTATATCTTTTTACATTGTACTGTCTGCAAACTTGGCCACAAAGCTATCAATTCCATCATTCAAATTATTGACAAAGACAGGTGGAGAGGCAGGTAGTATTAAGGAAGCAGGGAGTCTGCAGAAAGACTTGGACACATTGGGAGAATGGGCAAATAAGTGGCAGATGGAATAAAGTGCAAGAAGCGCATGATCATGCACTTTGGTAGCAGGTCCTTAGTACTTGCCCAAATACCGCATCTGGGCTGGATGTTTTCCGTGGGTCCACCTTCATGAAGAATGCTGTTATGTCGACCTTAAAGACTGAAGTCAGAAGGTCATCAAGACCTGTGGTAGTTCATGAACATTCCTCCATGCTTTGACAGTCAAAGCGAACATAGAAGGCATTGAGCTCATCTGGAAGTGAAGTCCTTTTGTCACATGTCACTTGCTTTCATTTTATAAGAGGTGATAGCATTCAAGCCCTGCCACAGTTGTCGAACATTCTTCACTGATTCAAGTTTAGTCTGGAATCCTTGTTAAGGATTCCCTAAAGTTAACTTTCAGGTTGAGTAGGTGGTTTAAGAAGGCAAATACAATGTTAGTATTAATTTTGAGAGGACTAAAATATAACAGCAAGGATGTGATGCTGAGGCTTTATAAGGCAATGGTCACATCACACTTGTAGTATTGTGAGCAGTTTTGAGAACCTTACCTAAGAAAGATGTGCGGGCATTGGAAAGAGTCCAAAGGAGGGTCATGAGAATAATTCAGGAAACAAAAGGGTTAACAATGACAAGCATTTGATGACTCTAGGCCTGTACTCGCTGGAAATTTGAAGAATGGGGGGTGGAGGGATCTCATTAAAGCCTATCAAATATTGAAAGGCCTATATTGAGTGGATGTGGAGAGGATGTTTCCTATAGTGAGTGACTCTAGCACCAGAGAGCACAGCCTCAGAATAGAGCGATGTCCATTTAGAACAGAGCTGAGAACGAATTTCTTCAGCCAGAGGGTAACAAATCTGTAGAATTCAGACAGCAGTTGAGGACAAGTCTTTGGGTGTATTTAAAATGAAGGTTCTTGGTTAAGTCAGGGTATCAAAGGTTATGGGGAGAAAACAGCAAAATAGTGTTGAGGGAGATAATAAATCAGCCATGATGGAAATATGGAGCAGACTCGATGGGCCAAGTCTTATTCTGCTCTTACGTCTTATGGTCTAATTTGAAGGAAGCTGAATAACTTCACTTGACATGATGCATCTGTTAGTTCGTTAATAACCCTTTATCAAATATGTATAGAGTAACTTTGTAATTCTTGGATTTTAATTAATGCATTTCCCTATGGTTTCACAGCAATTTTTGTTAAACAGACTGGATTACTTCTGATCAAGAGACTTACCTCCCAATAAGTAGAAGCGTGTATCTTGAGAATGAATGATTACGCTATTTTTAGTAATATGCTCATTGAATTAATGTTTTCTCCAACAATGTTATTATAGTCACTTAAGCAAACTGATTGAACAGACTAAAGTTTACTGATTACAAAGGTAATAATTTAAAAAAAAATATAAAACTGTGATAGGAAGGGCAATTGACAAAGATTGCAATTATAATATACAGTACAAACTGAAATACAATGATTAAACTTCAGAGTTCATTTCCTAGAAAAATACTTGTAAATGAAAAGAAATGTGTGAAAAGAATATTTAGTCTGTTCTTAACATTTAAACATATCTCGACTACCACCAAAGACAGTGTATTCCAGATACCCACCACTCTCTGCAAAACTTTGTTTTACATGTCATCCATATGAAAGCATAAGTACATCAAGGTAGTGCAAAGGAGAAGGTAAGGACCTCTTATTCCCTCAGATGGACTTAAATTCTCCTATGACACTATTTGAGAAAGAGTATGTCGTGCCCAATATTCTTAAAACTTGCCCCTCACATCTCCTTTGAAATTAACCCCAAATCTCATAATTCAAGATTCAAGATTGTTTAATGTCATTTCCTCCACACAACAAAATAATTATTACTCAGGATGTGATGTAGTACAAAAAAACAAGATGAAGACCACAGTAAGAATAAAAATCCACAATAAACATCATAAGATTGTGTATATACATAGGTTGATTGCATGTCCATAAAGTGATGCTAGGCTGTACGCAAGGTGAATGACAGGAAATAATAAAGTAGTGGTGGAGTTAATGGGTGGGGTGTTGATCGGTCTTATTACTTGGAGAAAGTAACTGTTTTATAGTCTTGTAGTTCTGGCATGGATGCTATGCAGCCTCCTCCCTGATGGGAGCGGGTCAAACAGCCCATGAGCAGGGTGGGTAGGCCCTTCCTCCCCGACCCCCGATTCACTCCTAACCTATTCACAAGACACCTTACAATGACCAATTCACCTATCCGGTACATCCTTAAATTATGGGAGAAAACCTGAGGGCTCAGAGAAAACCCACACATCCACAGGGAGAATGTAAACAAACTCCTTACCAGGTTTAACTCTAAACTCCGACGCCCAAGCTTTAAGAGTCATGCTAACCGCTATGCTACTGTGGTGCCCATTCTACATCCTCTCCAAATCCTCAACATCCTTCCTATAATGGGGCACTCAGTGTTCTGTGCAATTCTCCAGATGTGGCCTAACTGGAGTTTTGTAAAGCACAACATCGCTTCTTGACTTTTGAACTCAATGCCTCGACTAACAAAGGCAAGTATGCCAATTGCCTTTTTAACTACCCCATGGTTAAGAAATAAACTTCCAGGGAGCTACGAATTTGGACCCCAAAATCCCGCTGCTCAGCAAAATTATTAGGGGTCTTGCTCTTACCAGTGTGCTGCCTCTTTACATTTGACTTACCAAGGTGCAACAAGACACATTTGGCTGGGTTAATCTCCATTTGCCATTTCTCTGCCCTTATCTGTAACTGATCTATATCCTGCTGTGTTCTTTGCCAGTCTTCAAAGCTATCCACACCAGCACCATTGGAAAACCATGGCCTAATTATGAAAGCCAGCATGGCTTTCTGCGAGATGTCATAATTTACTAGTAGAAAATAGAATAGTATAGCGCAGGAATGGCCCAAAATATTGTGCTGAACTAAATAAGTTAAAATCAAGTGGTCAACTAGTCCCTCGCCCTGCTTATCCTCTTGCTCTTGATCAATGTACAGAATGCCTTGGGACTCTCTTTAAACCTACTTGCCAAGGTCTTTTCACAGTCCCTCTTGGCTTTTCTAATTCCCTTCTTGAGTTCATTTCTGGCTTCTTTAAAATCCTCAAGAGCTCTGTTTGATTCTAGCATCCTAAGCTTCACATGCCTCTTGCAAACATTTATCTAACAACCTGTCTTCGTTACCTTCACATAATTGTTATCTAATTTCTCTGATTTCTTATAGTCAATACTGATTTCAGATGAAATCTCCGATATCAAAATGGAAAAGCTTCAGTCGAAGTTGTTCACTTGGAAACATTGCACATTGACCATAAAAAACAAGTAAAATAATATAATATTGTATATTATATATTATATAAAATAATATAACAGGCAGTATAATATTGTCAGGACAGCGGGAACAACACTATTCTTTTTTCAAAAGGCTTAATACTCCACTGGGCAAGTAGTGCAGCCTAGGTTATATACTTGTATCTTTGCAATGGTACTATCAGCAAACTTTCAACTCAGCATTGACAGCAAGCTAGAGTCAACATACGAGGCAAAAAAAAAGGTACAGGTAAAGAACTAATTAGCTGGGTATGGATAAGCTGCTAGAAAGAATTATAGGAATCCATTCAAGTAAAACAAAACTTAATGACTAGAGCCTGAAGAGCTTGGGAAAGATTAATGGGTAGAATTTTTCCAGCTTTTACATAGCCATTCAGATACTGCTCAAGTACATCACAATAATTCAGTGCAAGAAATTAATGACAGCTAGTATGAAAAGACAACTGGAAGTATAGTATAGTAGTATATTTTATAATAAATCAATTGCCAACTGTCATGTATGTAGGTGATTTGAAACTTGATGTAATTGGTCTATTGTTAATAAACCACTATGAATAATTACTTATCAAATCTAAAATAGACCACTGCAACATCATGCAATTGAAAACATCACTTTTAATGTCAAAATAGTATATTGACATTTACCTGAATGCCCTGTTTTTTTCCTCCAGCTCAGCTTCTTTTTCTTCAAGCTGCCGCTTTAGTTCACTTTTCCGCTCTGAAAGCCTCTCAACTTTATCCTTCAGATCTTGTGATATTGCAGCTTCATTCTCTAACTGATCCTGGAAGCTTCTTTGATCTTGTAGGTTTTTCTCACGTATTTTCCTAATCTGTTCATCTCTTTCTTGTAAACCCTGCAAGGACAAACATTTTCATTATGGAAGGCTTATTCGGGAAGAGGACAAACTGCAAATGCACACAATGCGAGAAGGCCCACAGATATCCTAAATTGTAGTGAAATTAATTGTCAATTCAATGATTTTCTTTACAACTTTCTCCAAAATTTAATTAAACAGTTAAATCTGACTTGCCTTAGAATCACACAAAATTTACGGCAAATGAAGTCATTCAACTACAACCCTGTAGAAGATGGCAGAGTTTATTCGCCAAATAACTTATTTTAAAATAATAACACTAGAAGGCAATCCCAACAGAAAGTATTCCTATTGAATAAATGCAGTGCAAGCTTTATCTTCTTCTCCAATCCGGTCATGGACCATTAAGAAGATTTAATTCACCAGCTATGTTCAAAAGATGGATAGAATAATGAATTTGCAACCCACTTGATAGTACACTGAATTATTTATGCTTATAAATTCAAAACAGTGTTCCCAGTGTTGTGTAATAAAAAAAACATTTTCCTACGATTAATGATAAACATGATAATGATCAATTTTAATCCTGAGTGCATGTCATTTCTCGTGCAAAACTTCTTTGAAATCATGCTTGGACACTCTAGGGAACAAATAAATCATCCCAATTTCAACACCGTCATCATCAGCATCCATACGTCTTGAAAGACAATGGTGTGACACTTCCCTGATGGTTCTTGGGGTCATAAACTTGGGGCTATTAGTACTTTCTAGAGTGGCTGTACAGTCCCATTCTCGAGTGACAGTCTCTTTCACAACAGCTGCAGGTGAAGGAGGAAGGTGCTCTGGGTGATGCAGCTCTGGATTTTCTTCAGGCTCACGTGATGAGCATGTTGATCCTTGCTATCTCAGCATGTTGTGCACTGCTTTTGACTGCGGCTCTCCACACTCTCTGGTCTTCAACTGTTTCCTCCCATGTGTTGAGGTCGATGACTTGCAGATATCCCTGTCGCAGAGACATGGTCTTCCTTGTGGGTGGTAACCCTCACTCAGCTCATCAAGGAGCATGTCCTAGGAATATCATCCCTGCTGAAGTCGTTTGACATGGCCCAACCCTCTGCGGCATCTGTGGCTGTGTTGTCCGTGGTTGCTGGTGGTGTCAGCCTGCTGTGGAACCTCTGTGTTGGTGATTTTGTCCTGTCAGGAGATGTGCAAGATGAGCAAGTAGGTGGAACGAGTTTAGCCTCTTCTCTTGGCTGATGTATGGCATCCAAGCCTTGCTGGTGTAGAGGAGTGTGCTGACCACACACACCTGCTACACACACAGCTTGGCCTTTGTCAGCTGCCTGTTGTTCAGTCTAGCCATGACAGTTGAGGCTTTGGCAATCCTGCTGTTCACCTCGGCTTCAAGGGACAGGCAGCTGGTGATAGCCAACCCAAGACAGGTGAAGGAGTTAACTACATCAAGAGAGCAACCAATTTAAACCTGAACTATTAGGTTAACTCACTTACTTAGCGTTCATTGTTCTAACTCCACTGCACCATCCCCACCAACATTTTCTTTGATGCCATCCTCAAATCCCTTCCTTGATGCTTACGTTTCTAACACTAATCTACCAAACACAACATTCTTCAATCCAATCACCTGAAAATTCACCTCCTCACCAGATCAAAAATCAAAATTTAGGCAAGAGTATTAGGTAATATTGCATATATTTTTGTGTGAATGTGCCCTTTAAACTGCCTGTACTAGGACAGTTACCTTGAGCAATTCCAAACCAGTGGATACATTTTAGATGTCAATGTCATAATGTTTAAAATTTTATCTCTATACCTCTCTTCGTCTTTTCCAAATGTGTTTTAAAACCTACTCCTAAACAACTTACAATCATTCAATAGCTACTGACAAGTTTTATTTGATAATTTTCTTGTAAATCACTAAATGCGATTATTTTTGTTGAAATGACTATACTTAGCACTAAAGTTCAGATTTATTCATGCTTTGGAGTTAACTACTTTATAAAAATATTACTTTTTCCTGAGAAAGTTGTATAACAGCAATAATTTGCTTCTTAATATGCAGATTGTATTTTTTAACAATGAGAAACTCACTTCTTTAAGTTTTCTAATGGTATCAGTTTGATCATCCAAAATCTTTGTTTTGATCTTCAAGGCATTTAGGTCTTGCTCATTTTGCCTTTTTAGGGATTCCACCTCTGAAGTCAGCATTTCAATCCTTGCCTCCAGTCTTCCTCTGTCTTGTGCCAAAGACGACCCTGGGTAGTAGAAGTAGGAGGCACTCAGAGATGCAAAGTTATACAAAGTTAACAGTTATTTGAATTACTGTAAGCATGAAAGCCAATTTTGCACCACCAAGCCTAATTTATAGAACTCAAGACCAGTTTTAAATTTGTGGATATACATCATGTTTACCAATACATTTTGTGCATCTTTAAACCGAGCCTATATTGATCTTTATGGTCATTAAATGAATAAAATTTTAATATTCAAAACAGCTAGTGAAAATAATTTCTATTATTCATTAGCATATAAATACACTAATCCTTTAATACTGCCGCTGATTTTCACCATCTTTAGTGTTCTTACCTTTTATCAAAATATTCTGAATCTCAGTTTTAGTTCTGCTTATCTAGATCTTAGAAGCTAAATTCATATCATAATTTTACTGAAAAATCCAGCACTTTATACTTAATGTTTATAAAATGTTCAAAATACATTCACTCCAATCAATTTATGAAGAATAATGCTCGTAATTATAGATATAATGAAGAAAATGAATGAGGATGAGATATAACCTACAGAAAAATTTAAACCTTAAAAGCAGTTTAAGGGGAAAAAATTATCAAAGTACAAAGCAGTGGTTGAAATAAGTATGCTGCCTGACCTGCAGAGTACTTCCAATATCTTCTCTATTTTTGGCATCTGCGGTATTTTATTTTTGTAAGTTGATGTTTAGTGAGGTGTGCTCATAGGAGAGGCATATCAATCTGTGGGCAATCCAAAAGATGAAGTAATTTCTTTTTTAGGTAAATGTCTGTAAGAAGTATTTATTGAGGATAGCAAAAAAGGTGAATCTGTAGTCATTATTAAAAAGGTGAGCAGTACTACCATGGAAGTGGAAAACTGGCTAAGCCAATTTGATTTTAAAAATTGTAGGATTCGGAGGAGGGAGAATTTCAGAATGCTAGAAGTTATATCTCAGAGCCAGAGATGGCTGATTTTGTAAAAGGATTGGAGAATGGTGAGGTACCCCTTTTTGAAATGCAAGGCAGATATATTCTAGGTAATTACATACATTTGTAAATTAAACATAAATTTATCACATACCAAACTAAAAGCAACACAGTTTACAGTAACAAGCATAGGTTACAAAAATGGCATTCATGTGCACGACTCTCAGAATTATTTGAGGATAGGATGGGGAAGTATCAGATTACGTTAAGTTATACAAGAATGAAGGAATCCACTAAAATGCAGGACTTCATAGGGGTAGATAATTGTGCAGGGGGGAAGAGAGGTTGCAAATTGTTGGAGAAAAAAAATGAATTCAAGTTGAGGCAACACACATCAAAGTTGCTGGTGAATGCAGCAGGCCAGGCAGCATCTCTAGGAAGAGGTACAGTCGAAGTTTCAGGCCGAGACCATTCGTCAGGACTAACTGAAGGAAGAGTGAGTAAGAGATTTGAAAGTTGGAGGGGGAGGGGGAGATCCAAAATGATAGGAGAAGACAGGAGGGGGAGGGATGGAGCCAAGAGCTGGACAGTTGATTGGCAAAAGGGACATGACAGGATCATGGGACAGGAGGTCCGGGAAGAAAGACGGGGGGGGGGAACCCAGAGGATGGGCAAGGGGTATATTCAGAGGGACAGAGGGAGAAAAAGGAGAGTGAGAGAAAAAATGTGTGTATAAAAGTAAGTAACAGATGGGGTATGAGGGGGAGGTGGGGCATTAGCGGAAGTTAGAGAAGTCGATGTTCATGCCATCAGGTTGGAGGCTACCCATACGGAATATAAGGTGTTGTTCCCCCAACCTGAGTTTGGCTTCATCTTTACAGTAGAGGAGGCCGTGGATAGACATGTCACAATGGGAATGGGATGTGAAATTAAAATGTGTGGCCACTGGGAGATCCTGCTTTCTCTGGTGGACTTTCTTCCCGGACCTCCTGTCCCATGATCCTCTCGTATCCCTCTTGCCAATCACCTGTCCAGCTCTTGGCTCCATCCCTCCCCCTCCTGTCTTCTCCTATCATTTTGGATCTCCCCCTTCCCCACCAACTTTCAAATCTCTTACTCACTCTTCCTTCAGTTAGTCCTGACGAAGGGTCCCGGCCTGAAACGTCGACTGTACCTCTTCCTAGAGATGCTGCCTGGCCTGCTGCGTTCACCAGCAACTTTGATGTGTGTTGCTTGAATTTCCAGCATCTGCAGAATTCCTGTTGTTTGCAAATTCAAGTTGAGGACAGTTTTGCAGAATGTTTCAAAGGGTCCTGCTAGGTTAATTCCTCAATAGTGTATCTAATCATAATAATGCTAAAGTGTACACTGTGTACATCATTTATTTTGATAGAGTCTTAAAGAAAGTGGATTTGAAGTCCTATGTAAAATCAAACTTCCTATGAAAAAATGAAGCCGACTACAGACTTTACTAAAATGAGGATATTGGTTAAATGGCTGGTGAAATTACAAGTCAGTATGTTAAGTGGAAAACATAATAGTAGCAAGTTTCCTTGACCAGATGTGCAAAGGTTCATTTTCCATAAAGCCTCTAAAAATTAAAGTTGTTTATAAAACCACAAGATGGCAATACAATGTTACACACACACACAAGCTTACTAACTGCTGAATAATCAAAAAGGCTCTTAAAATACATTGCAGTACTTCAAATAGATTAACCATAGATATATAACATATTCTACATTAAATTCAACTTGATTCTGTATATATTATAAAAATTACTTTTATTAATTATTTTATCACTGTTTTTTCTGCTTTCCTCATTGATACCCCTCGAACAAAGTATTATTGAGTAAGCATTGCGTAATTAACAAGTTACTCTATTTTATTGTAAGTGCTGCTCTATGTAATACAAATGTGTTAATAATGTCATTCAAACAGCAGTGAGGAATTTGATACAACCTTACTGATTATAATAGAAATGGCAATAGTAAAATTCCCATGACGCAAAATTCAATGGATGATGATTAAAAAAACACATCAAGTACCACTGACTTCAAGTTTCAAAATGGTATGTTGGATTTTTTTTCTTAAATGGCTTACTTTACTTAAATTCCTAGAGGATTAACTTTAGGTAGCTTGAATTAGATTAAAGAAAGCACTGATTGCATTGATAAAAATAACAGAGTATCACCATTATTAGTTGCTTAACTTCTCAAATTATTAAGACAATAAAGCACACATAGGATAAGGTGTCTAGCTTCAGTCAGTCTGAAATTGCCAACCTTATCCTCTTGGACAATCTGGTGAAACGGCACTGATAGGAATTCATTTTGCAAATCTGTTGGATAATTAGATTGCCCTTTCAGTGACAGGCAGAATGGAACAGAAGGTGCAGCAAGGTTACAGGGTGGCCTGTTGATTCCAAGTGAGAACATTAGTAGAGCCGAATTATAGTTGCTTCTTCAGCAGAATGACCTTCATTCTTTATAATGGATAATTATTAATGAATAGTATTGGCAGTATTTCAGTGTCTTGGCATTATTTCAGTATAATGTGTTTAGTAGTATTAATGACCAATATTGCAATTCTGAATGTGTTTATTGTAAATAATTACATTGCAGCTGTAAAATCAAACCCTGTCATTTCTTTACTTCATCACAAGAAATGTTACTGTCTAATACAGGGTGAACATCTAGGTTTAAAGAATCCATTAGTAGATGTTTTTCAATTTCATTTCAACCTTTCTAATGAATAACCCATTTATATGCAAATTAGTGCAAATGACAAGTAATTCTATTTACAGTGTAGTGGTTAGAATTACACATGTCAAGTTCACAGAAGAGCAGAAACTTCTTACATTATACAAAATGCCTCACCTTGCATTGCTCAAACTACCCATTTCAGTGACCCCAATCATCCTTGAGAAATACTTGCTCCAAAGTGAAGCAGCAAATTGCAAAAGACATACAGCATCTTGATCATAATTTATCAATGAGAAGCTGGTCTGTCAGAACCAACAAAACTATCAGCAAGTTGCTTCCTTGACAACCAAATCATTGATTTAACAACTATCCGTGGGACACAGAATGGTATCAGGAACACTGTATATTAGAATATGCCTTAGCTATATAGGAGCAAATGTTTTGTATGCTGCTAATAAAGATCACCAATTAGAAGTATCTTTATCCATTGTTACCAGGGCAAGATGCAGTTTGACAATGGATCAAATGAACACAAACTAAACTTGATTAACTCAAAGGCTGTTGGGGCCTTTGTTAAAATTACTCAGTTCTGGGAGGCTCTTCAAGAAAGTTGAAAACAAATAAAACAACAAATGCTGGAATCTGAAACTTAAACAGAAATGAAGGAAGGATTCAGTGGGTCACGCAGCATCTGTGAGAGATTCTATTGTTTTAGGGCAGGGATCCTTCCTCAAAACTGGGGAGTGGAGGTCCTACAGTTTTTAAGAGATGAGGTGCGAAAAGGTGTGAGCACAATACAAAAGATTATATACAGACATTGGTTAAAACAAATCAGGTCTTCAGTGCCTTGTCCACTGATTGTTCACGAGGAGATACAGGGTGAAGCAGGGACATATGCATAACAGAAAATGATGACAAAGGAGTTACCTAAAGTCAGAAAATTAATTGTGTTACTTCTGGGGTTGCAACTGCATTAAAATAAGATGACATTCTTCTAGTTTATGTTGGCCTTACGATAGTAGTGAAGGAGGTTACAAACAGATAGGTCAGAAATGGAGTGGAATTGACAATTAACGTGGAAGCTGCATCAGCGCAAACTGCATTTGGTTTCTCCAATGTAGAGGGACCACATTGTGAATTGTGAATGCCATGGACCAGATTATAAATTCAAGTGCTTCACTGTTTCACCTGAAATGATCGACCATTTCCGACATCTTCGATTCTCTGCATTGTGTATGGACCATTCAGTTCATGACTGCTTGATCTACAGGTTTGCATCCATTTGTGGCTCTGTTGCAAGTGTCAAAATGCCTCCCACTCCCCATCTCACAGCACACTGCCATGCAACCAAGTCCAGCACCTGTTCAGTTACATCTTCTTTTCCCATCACCTTGGGACCTAAACAATGATTGCAGGGGAACTAGTAATTCACTCACTTCTTCCAATCTAGTGCACTGCATTTAGCACAGGTTTAGTAAAGAGCCCGTTTCCATTCTGTAGAACCAGTGCACTCTGGTGGGATAAGAAGCAATCACCCATCTGTTTTTGCCTTAATTTGTGTTCCACATTTAAATTTTAGTTTGCTTATGAGAAATAGGGTAAGAGTGAATTAAAATAATAATATTTCAAATTTAGGTCTACATCCAACTGATGAATGCGATCTATACTTCGCCCATTCCAAAGGTCCATCATAAAATCTTGACTACCACAGCAAAGCCACAAATGGCCACAAACACAATGGAAACTCTTAACGTCCTTTGTCCTTATATCTGACTAAATAACTAGTTACAGTATATAGTTAAGCATCAGAACAAAGCCAATCATCTTCCTTAGCTAAGAATAGAAAAGAAAATTCATTAAAGGGGTCAAGCTGCCTATAAAATGCCATGTGTAGGAGATACAGTTTCATTAATATGACTCAATAAAACAAAAAATGAACAAGACAGTTCAGCAACACAATGGCTATCCTGCCTGCCCAATGGCTGACTGATGAATTGATTGAAAGCCCGAATAAAACATCCTAGAATGGGAGGGTCAATCTTAGTTCCTGATAATCTTGTAAATTAGTACACTAACAATGGTTCAAACTGGTCAAGCAGTGGGAACTCAATGTTTTCTGCAACAACCTTGCCGTACCATTACATCATCAAGTGATTCCAAATGCACCAAAGACAACAAATTAATTTTGAATGTTAATTTTAGTTGATACAAACCCAAGTACTGTACATTCCACCAAATAACATACAACTTGTTTGCACAATTGTTTAATGCCTTTTACTTTTGGGAAGTTTTATAATGAAAAACAGAGCTGTAAAAACTATTATGTTTCTTGACAGCAATTAAAATAATGCTGCTTTCTTGCATTTTGCCTTCTCAGTTATTTTAAATTGTTAGAAGGTTAACAAATGAATTTAAAGTTAAACATAAATGAGTGAATATTTATATATACATTTTTTCCAATTGATCTCGTTAAGTAAAACATTCACCTTGTTGAGCTAACTCTTGTCCCCAGATCCTCTTTTCAGCCCGAAGTCCATCAATCACAGACTCCTGTGCAGTTAGTTGTGAAATCAGTCTAGATTTTTCTTGCTTAAGTAGCTCAATCTGAACTGTTTTTCTCTTATCTTCTTCAGCTGTATGTTCAAATGCTCGGAACTGGCTCTAAACCAATATTAAAGAGAATTTCAAATATCAAACTGTTTACAGTAATCCTAATAAGACAATTTTTGCAGTTTTCTCAGTCATACTATGTAACCTCAGTGGCAGAATCACAAATACTTCTTTTCTGCAGTTATTCTACTGAAATTAAAGAAGCTGAAGTAGTTAGATCACCCTATGTGGAAGTTCACATCCCATGCTACTTCCAAAGAAACTATGAAAAGAATTCCACATCATTTATTTTGCTAATGCACAATAGAACTTCTAAGAAAGTGAGCAAAAACTGAAATGCAAGATGATTACCATATACTTGTCACCTTATACAAGTGATGACCATTGCAATTTTGTCTGAATTACAAGAGCATTTGGTCCAGATATTACAAAGCTTGATTATATCCACGTGCAAAGTGCTTAACACTAAGTTCTATTATATCCATCTGTATTTCAATATGATAATAATCAGTTTTAATTGCTTAAAATCAAATACTTTATCAAACATGTTGGCTTTACAATTGTGATAAGACAGCACAGAGCACAAGAGTTACAAGGATCAAACAAGACCTACGAACAACAGTGACTGAATATATGTCGTGAACTACAGAAGTTAATGACTTTTTATGATACGCATTTGCATCCTTGACCCTTACTCAGAAACTAATGGGATTCTTGCTCACAAAAAGGGCAAACTAATGATAAGAAAAATGAAATTATTGTCAGATAGAGCCATTCATAATCAAACAATAAATGGTCTAAATTGCTGCAGATAACTTGTCTTTAAAAAACACAGAAAATTAAAAATTGCAGACACTGAAAACCTGAAATAAAAATGGAAAATGTTGAGCGTTGACACTCTCCAGAGCTAGCAGCATCTAAGAAAAAAATGGAAATGTTAATTCTGTTTTTCTTTCCAGACATGCATTTGGTTGAAAGTAATGGATTTGTATGTTCAATATACCAT
Source organism: Mobula hypostoma (assembly GCF_963921235.1). NCBI lineage: Eukaryota > Metazoa > Chordata > Chondrichthyes > Myliobatiformes > Myliobatidae > Mobula > Mobula hypostoma. The sequence goes on from NC_086097.1 coordinate 189,342,804, forward strand.
CCTTACAATATGCTACCTATTACTCTGGGCTACTCATTTTTCATCATGTGTTCCTCCTCAAAACTATTTTATATAGAACTATCTATTGAAGGCAGTTTATATTATGGATGTTGAGTTACAACCTGATACTTTAAACTACATTAGAAATTAGGATAGTGGTTTTCACAATTTTAGGAAAGCTGGTTTAACCAATACTTACTTCTAAAAGCTTAAATTTCTGACACATACAGTACAGGTCATTCTCATGGAATGAATGGGTTCCATTCTCAGACATTCCTATGTTGATCTATGTCCACAAGTCAGAATATACATGAAAATTACTCAGTATAACAATCATATCTCCACAGTATTACCATCAAAAGCACATACAGTAAGACTGATAAGAATGAACAGTTGCTAAAAATGAAGGGACTTTTGAAATTAATATCATGGGAGTTCATTCATATGGAGATGGTGTCCATCAGTTGGACTTCATAATCTGGTGACAGCTTGAATATACAGTCAGGACATGCCATTTTCCTTATTTTACTTTGCCAAACAATTTAATGACATTACTATATTGTAAGGGAATGTATTAATGTTTCATACTTAAACACTGTACCAGAAGAATGGGGAGCTGTTATTGGCAGGATCCTAAACTATGGTCCTTCCTCACAATGCCTTTGTGATGGCTGCACAGCTCAACAGGTACTCCTGTACCTTGGAATGTGCCCATATTCAGCACTTAGTTGCAGATATCACCTGGTGTGTAAGGCCAACGAGTTTTGGGCAAACCAAAGCATATCTTTCATTGAGTTGATCTTCCCACAAAAGTAAATGTTTATCCCTGTATGAGCCCTTCAGAAAACCCCATAGAGCATAGGATCCAGTGTTATTTGTAATTAAGTTCGGCAAAGACATTTTCAGATCTTCTTGGCAAGCAAAGTCCATCTGCACCATCTTTCGTATAGGGAGATAGTTCGTCCATACAACCCAAAACTTAAAAGCAGCACCGATAGCAATACTTCCATTTCACATCTACGACCTACCAAAGGGTAATAACCATTAGTGCCTGCATATGCTACTAAGGTTACATTGTAGTTGCTTAAAATGACACCTAGGTTTTTACAAAAACTATTATAGTGTGGTGTGAAATTATGACAAATGCAATCCATACAGCTTGTAGGTTATGCTTAATTCACAGAATGTTTAGTTCATTGAATTTTGTCTTCTTAGGATTTCAGATTTTCTATGCAAAAAATGTGATCCATATTGAAGAACCACGATTTGTATCTTTCACATTAAAAGTGCTATAGGTGCACACGTTTGCCATGAATTAACTTTTACTTTTCTGAAACAATTTTTGTATAATATAAGCAGAACATACAGGAAATACTCAGTAGGTCAGCTACAAAGTTAACATGCTTATCTACAGCTGTACCCTAGTTTTTTTCCCCTATTTTTCCAGCATATTTTGTTTTTAGATTTCTAGCATCTGTAGATTAAAAAATATATTAATGTAAATATATTCATCAAATTTTTCGTACTTTTGAACTCTGCAATTAAATAGGGCCTGGTGAGATGGAACATGGAATCGTGTACAGATCTTGTCTCCCACCCAGAAAAGTATATACTTGCAATGGAAGTTTCACTAGATTGAATACTGGAAGGGAATGATTATTTCATGAATGTAGATTAAGCTAAGTCTTTACCCTTGAGAGCTCAGAAGAATAAGAGATGATCTCATTAAACATTCCTTTCTGCACAGGGGAGTGAATCATTGGAATACCTTCTCTAAGAGTGGTGTGGAAGATCAGTGACTGAGCACAGCAAAATCAGTAAATTTTCAGACATTAATGAAACTGCACTACATGGAAATAGAAGATAAAAATGGCAGAGATCAAAGGTCATCAATTTTACCAAATGGCAAATCAGATACTAGGAGATGAAAGACCCACTTCTATGCCTTTACATTTTCCATATACATTGCAGTGATATAGGTCATAATCTTTTTTGCACTAAATTCTCAATTTGCTCTTTGAAACGTACAAATGACCCCTGCATTATGGCTGTTTGGCTAATTTGTTTCACAAATCACAACTCAGAAATTTAAGATACAGAATAAAATGATCTTGTGTGGAATTAAGAATGTAGATTAACATGGGCAGTTGATAAATTGGAAATATTTTTGCACTTTGATTTTACAGTACTTTGAATTGAGTCATACAGAAATATAGATGAACCTTGTAGGTACCATGGTAGCAAAGCAGTTAGTGCGACGCTATTAGCTCTGGGTGTTTTGGAGTCTGGAGTTCAATTCCGGCGCCATCTACAAGGAGTTTGTACATTCTCCCCTTGAAAAGCATGGGTTTCCTCCCAGAATCCAATGATGTACCAGTCAGTAGGTTAATTTGTCATTGTAAATTGTCCTGTGATTAAGCTAAATAGGTGGGTTGCTGGGCAGTGTGGCTCGTTGGGTTTTTTTCCAAGCTATCTTTTTAAAAAAAAAATGAACACAAAATTTACTCTGGAGACACAAGAGACTGCAAATACTGGAAACTTACCTGCCTGTCTGCCACCTACCACCCCTTCTCAGCTCACGAATCGCTGTAGGATCTTTTCATGCTACCCCTCTTCTCATTGACCATCTTGCCTCTTGATTTCTAGTTCCTATGCAGGGTTTCAACCTGAAACGCTGACAATTCCTTTCTGTCCACAGCTGCTGCATAACCCCTTAGTTATTCCAGCACAAAATTTACTTAATTCAACTTGCGTTTTCCAGGAATGCAATGATGGTCACTTCGCCTCCCCCACCCCCTACCACTTCATGTAACAAAAGGTTTGTGAATAGGCAAAGTGAATAGGAATAAGGAACCTTGGTTCTCAAGGGATATTGCAACTCTGATAAAGAAGAGGGAGTTGTATGAACATGTATAGGAAGCAGGGAGTAAATAAGGTGCTTGAGGAGTACAAGAAGTGCAAGAAAATACTTAAGAAAGAAATCAGGAGGGCTAAAAGAAGACATGAGGTTGCCTTGGCAGTCAAAGTGAAGGATAATCCAAAGAGCTTTTACAGGTATATTCAGAGCAAAAGGATTGTAAGGGATAAAATTGGTCCTCTTGAAGATCAGAGTGGTCGGCTATGTGCGGAACCAAAGGAAATGGGGGAGATCTTAAATAGGTTTTTAGCGTCTGTATTTACTAAGGAAACTGGCATGAAGTCTATGGAATTAAGGGAAACAAGTAGTGAGATCATGGAAACTGTACAGATCGAAAAGGAGGAGGTCCTTGCTGTCTTGAGGAAAATTAAAGTGGATAAATCCCCGGGACCTGACAGGGTGTTTCCTTGGACCTTGAAGGAGATTAGTGTTGAAATTGCAGGGGCCCTGGCAGAAATATTTAAAATGTCGCTGTCTACAGGTGAGGTGCCGGAGGATTGGCGAGTGGCTCATGTTGTTCCGTTGTTTAAAAAAGGATTGAAAAGTAATCCCAGAAATTATAGGCCAGTAAGTTTAATGTCGGTAGTAGGTAAGTTATTGGAGGGAGTACTAAGAGACAGAATCTACAAGCATTTGGATAGACAGGGACTCATTAGGGAGAGTCAACATGGCTTTGTGCGTGGTAGGTCATGTTTGACCAATCTATTGGAGTTTTTCGAGGAGGTTATCAGGAAAGTGGATGAAGGGAAGGCAGTGGATATTGTCTACATGGACTTCAGTAAGGCCTTTGACAAGGTCCCGCATGGGAGGTTAGTTAGGAAAATTCAGTCGCTAGGTATACATGGAGAGGTGGTAAATTGGATTAGACATTGGCTCAATGGAAGAAGCCAAAGAGTGGTAGTACAGAATTGCTTCTCTGAGTGGAGGCCTGTGAGTAGTGGTGTGCCACAGGGATCAGTGCTGGGTCCATTGTTATTTGTCATCTATATCAATGATCCAGATGATAATGTGGTAAATTGGATCAGCAAATTTGCTGATGATACAAAGATTGGAGGTGTAGTAGACAGTGAGGAAGGTTTTCAGAGCCTGCAGAGGGACTTGGACCAGCTGGAAAAATGGGCTGAAAAATGGCAGATGGAGTTTAATACAGACAAGTGTGAGGTATTGCACGTTGGAAGGACAAACCAAGGTAGAACATACAGGGTTAATGGTAAGGCAGTGGAACAGAGGGATCTGGGAATACAGATACAAAATTCCCTAAAAGTAGCGTCACAGGTAGACAGGGTCGTAAAGAGAGCTTTTGGTACATTGGCCTTTATTAATCAAAGTATTGAGTATAAGAGCTGGAATGTTATGATGAGGTTGTATAAGGCATTGGTGAGGCCGAATCTGGAGTATTGTGTTCAGTTTTGGTCACCAAATTACAGGAAGGATATAAATAAGGTTGAAAGAGTGCAGAGAAGGTTTACAAGGATGTTGCCGGTTACAGAGAAAGGTTGAATAGGTTAGGACTTTATTCCCTGGAGCGTAGAAGAATGAGGGGAGATTTGATATAGGTATATAAAATTATGATGGGTATAGATAGAGTGAATGCAAGCAAGCTTTTTCTACTGAGGCAAGGGGAGAAAAAACCAGAGGACATGGGTTAAGGGTGAGGGGGGGGGAAATTCTGAAGAGAACATTAGGGGGGGCTTCTTCACACAGAGAGTGGTGGGAGTATGGAATGAGCTGCCAGACGAGGTGGTAAATGCGGGTTCTTTTTTAACATTTAAGAATAAATTGGACAGATACATGGATGGGAGGTGTATGGAGGGATATGGTCCATGTGCAGGTCAGTGGGACCAGGTAGAAAATGGTTCGGCACAGCCAAGAAGGGCCAAAAGGCCTGTTTCTGTGTTGTAGTTTCTATGGTTTTCTATGGTTTGTATTTCTCTATGGCTGAATGTTTCCAAATATGCTTTAGTAAAACAAAATTATAATCTTCAGAATTTTAGTAGAAGACTGGAAATATTTATAAATGTTTTATATACACAATTCAGTTTAGAATTTATTGAAAAAACAATACCAGTTAACAAGGTGAATCAGACAACAGAGAGAGATGTCTTAAACTTCTGGTTTAAGACGGCGCGTGAAGATGTGCGACAGCTTACTGGTAGAACGTAAGGCAAGAGATTTGACTAAAATATTACTTATAGCATCTTTTCTGAAGCAAATTGTGGTGAACATTTGCCACAGACAGTGAGAAGCTGGGCTGAGGCGAGGCTGGTTTGGGGGATGGGCTGTGCTGGGGCATCGTGGGGCTTAACGTGTTCCAGCCGGGGTCACAGATGGAGTTCGCATCGCTGCTGGATATGGAGTGAACGATTTGAAGAGGAGTCAATGTGGAAGAGTTTTGATGCCAGTCCACCTAACCCGGGTGTGAAGATGGATTGCTCCAAGCCAACTTGGTGAAATTGAGAACCATTTCGCGCTGGGTAGCCCAAGCATATTGTGGCGCCGGAGTCAAGGTCCTAGAGCGAGGCACTACCCGGTGCTTGGACAACTTAAACACCAGCACAGATAGACTGGAAGCCTGAGGGTCAGGAATGGAGGCAAGGGTTGGGCTGATTTCGCTCGCTCTCCCATGAACATTCATTTTCTCTCTGTGGCGCCAAGGCTGTGAACTGATGCCGCTGCTGTGCATTTTTACTCCGCTGGTGTGATGAACTGGGACCGAGATTTGGGGCTACTCTGGCTGCTCTGGGGACTCAGTCTGGTTTGGAATGCTTCTTTCTCTGCGCAGTGGTTTTTGGTCATTTTTTTAAATTAATTTTTTTAAAATTTCTTGCTTTGTGGCTGCCTGTAAGCAGACAAAATCTCAAGGTGTATAATTTATACATTCTTTGACAATAAATGTGCTTTGAATCTTTATTAAAACTCAAACAAAGTCAGGAACCAATAGGTAGAGCATGGTGCGACTAATGTCCTGAGCAGAATATATTTCAATGCATGGAGTATTGTAGGAAAGGCAGGTGAGCTTAGGGGATGGATCAACACACAGAATTATGATATTCTAGCTATTAGATAGAGAGACAGATAGATGCTTCATTGATCCCAAAGGAAATTACAGTGCCACAGTAGCATTAAAAGTGCACAGATATATAAATATTAGAAGAGAAATAGAAAGAATAAAAAATAAGTTACTTCAAACAGTCTAACAGGAGGGAGTCATCACTTCCCCAGGTATAGGTTGACTCATTATAGAGCCTAATGACCGAAGGTAAGAATGACTTCATATAGCGCTATTTGGAGCGGCACAGTTATCTTAGTGAGATTTGTTTTCAGGAGGGGCAGGAATGGCAGCTCAATATTTTGCTTGAATTTCCAGCATCTGCAGATTTCCTCGTGTTTGCATTCAATATTCCGGGGTTCCATTGTTTTGGACGCAATAGAGCAGGAGGGATTAGAGGAGGAGGGGTGGCGTTACTAGCCAGGGAAAATGCCACTGCAGTCCTCAGTCAGGACAGACAGGAGGACTCATCCAGTGAGGGTTTACAGGTTGAACCAAGAAAGAAGAAAGATATGACCAAGTTAATGGGGCTATATTACAGATTACCCAACAGTCTGAGGAAGGAATTTAGAGGAACAACTTTGCAGAGAGATCGTAGACTGTTGCAAGAAACATAAGTTTGTTATTGTAGGTGATATTAACTTTCCATATATTGACTGGGACTCCCGTGCTGTAAAAGGACAAGAAGATGGGATACAGTTTGTCAAATGGATTCAAGAAAATTTCCTTAATCAGTATGTAGAAGTCCCAATTAGAGAGTGTGCGACATTTGATCTGCTATTAGGGAATGAGACAGAAGTTTGTGTAGGGGAACACTTTACACTTAGTAATCAAAATGCCATTAGTTTCAAAGTGAATATGCAAAAAGGTAGGTCTGGTCTGCGGGATGGGACTCTAAATTGGAGGAAGGCCAATTTTGATGGTATCAGAAAGGATCTGGAAAGTGTGGATGGAACAGGCTGTTTTCTGGCAAAAGTGTACTTGGTTAAGTGGAAGGCCTTCAAAAGTGAAATTTTGAGAGTGCAAAGCTTATATGCACCCATCAGAATAAAAGGTAAAGATAACAGGTTTAGAGAACTTTGGTTTTCAAGAGATACTGAGGCCCTGATTAAGAAAAAAAAGGTGTATAGCAGGTCTAGGAAGGTAGGAACAAAAGAGGTGCATATGGAGTACAAGAAATGAAAGAGAACACTAAAGATATCAGGAAGGCTTAAAAGAAGGCATGAGGTTGTCTTAGCAGACAAGGTGAAGGAGAATCCTGAAGGATTCTACAGAGATGTTAAGAGCAAAAGGTTTGCAAGGGACAGAATTAGTCATCTGGAATATCATAATGGTAATCCATGCGTGGAGCCAAAAAAGATGGGGAAACCTGAAATGAACTATTTTCATCTGTATTCACTCAGGAGGTGGCCAGACTCTACAGAAATGAGGCAAGGCGGCATCAACTTCATGGACCCTAAACAGATTACAGAGCTGTTTGCTCTCTCTCGAGGCAAATTAAGGTGGATAAATCCCCAGGGCCTGACAAGGTGTTTCTGTGTGAGGCAAATGCAGAAACTGCCGGGGCCCTAGCAGAGATATTAAATTCATCCTGATGACTGGAGGATATCCAATATTGCTCTGCTGTTTTAAGAAAGACTCTAAAAATAAATCAGGAAATTATAGGCCGGTGAGCCTGACATCAGGTTATTGGAAGGTATTCTAAGGAACCAGATTTACAAGTATTTGTATAGACACGGACTGATTAAGGATAGTCAGCATGGCTTCATGCATGGTGGGTCATGTCTAATCAATCAGAGTTTTTCGAGGAAGTTACTAGAAAAGCTGATGAAGGAAAGGCAGTGGATTTTGTCCACATGGACTTTAGCAAGGCATTTGACAAGGTTCCACCTAGCAGGTTGGTCAGGAAAGTTCAGTCACTTGGGACTCAAGATGAGGTAGTACATTGGGTTAGACAGCGACTTTGGGGGAGAGGTCAGGGTGTGGTAGTAGAGAGTTGCCTCTCTGACTGGAGGTCTGTGACTAGTGGTGTGCTATGGGGACTGGTGTTGAATCTGTGTTGTTTTCATCCATATCAATGATCTGGATGATAACGTGGTTAACCGGATCAGCAGATTTGCAGATGACACCAAGATTAGGGGGTGCAGTGGATAGCAAAGGCAGCTAACATGGCTTACAGTGGAATCTAGACCAACTAGAAAAATGGGCTGAAAAAATGGCAGATGGAATTTAATGCAGACTATTATCAGGTGTTGCACTTTGGTAGGACCAACGAGAGAAAATTTGCTGCGTCTGGAGGACCTGAATGATAAGGAAAGGTTGAGTAGGTTAGGATTGTATTCCTTAGAACGTAGAAAATTGAGAGGGGATTTGATAAAGGTATACAAAATTATGAGGGGTACAGTTAGGGTAAATGCAAGCAAGCTTTTTCCGCTGTTGGGTTCTACCTCATCCAGAGGTCATGGGTTAATGATGAAAGGTGAAATATTTAAGGGGAATATGGAAGAGACTTCTTCACTCAGAGGGTTGTGAGAGTGTGGAATAAGCTACCAGCACAAGTGGTGCATGTGAGCTCAATTTCAATGTTTAAGTGAAGTTTGGATAAGTACATGGATGGTAGAGGTACAGAGGGCTGTGGTCCCAGTCAAGGCTGGATTTAGTGGGGCTGGAGGCCCTGGTGGGCCCCTGCCGATACCGTAAAATGCTGCTGTATCAAGCAAAAAAAGGCAAGAACAAGAGCAAAGGTCGCACTGGTCTAAATATCAAAGCTGTGGACCAAGACATTGGTTTAGCACCATACCTAGGCTATAAACTTACAGGCCTTAAGAGGGAGGACAGAAAGTAATGCAGATTCTTAGTTTGAAGGACAGTATCTAAAGCATTCAAAAATAGACCTAGGCTTAGTTGGCTTAGTAAAGTTATGAGGGAGACGAAGTATGATGTACCCAACCAATCTTAAATCTTCATTTAGCTATTGCTGCACATACCATAGGCCTTATTTCTCAAACAATGCCAAAGCATTTTTATCTGGTATTTTTCTCAACCGTGTGTTCTGAGAAAGTAAAATGGAAATGAGAGACAAAAAGGCAAAGTGAGATGGCATTATGGCAAACTAGGAACCTTGACAATACTCCAACAATCTTTTTGAAAAATGAGGTCTAGCACATAATAACCTATTGCTGTACTGTATGGCTTGCAGAGTAAAGACCACTTATTACTTACTAGGTTTGTAAACAGTCAACTATTAGCCTATTGTCACAAAAACAGGAACAGTACTGACACACAAGCCTAGATATTTACAAAGTCAGATGCTCGTTTTTCAAAATTAAAACCTACTTCTTCTGGATTTCTTTGCAGCAAAGTCCTTGATCAGATCACTAAAATCCAGTTTCCGAACAAGATCACTTTCAAGTGACATCAGAGTCAGATGATTTGGCCTGTCCTGTCCTATTGTGGATCTGAGCCTATTCTTCACTGGCTTGAGCTCGGAGAAAGATCGCCCACCACTTGCATTTGTGACAGAGAGAGTCAGGTAAAGCCTCAAAGCAATGCTTACAATTTGGAAGATGACCTGCAAGTTTTTTTCTCTGAGGAAGCATAAAAGCTCTGTTGCGGATGAAATATCTTTGCCACTTACAAATTCCCTGAAATGGACAATCTCCTCCACATAGTCTAACTCCAGGTCAGCTGAATATCTGCTTTGGAGATCAGATGCTCTCTTGTGCAGATCTTGTACAGAGAGAGAAGGGATACTGTTTCAGATGCCAAGTGTGTTGTTAAGGTCATTATATGATGCAAATCTGCAATCAATTTCTGCAAGTAATCTATCCATCACGACCAAAAAAAACAGTAGCTAAAAATTTTTCTCTGGCTGACAAGCCAACATCAGCTGTTGTGGATTCACCCAGAACGGCTTTACGTTTTCCTTTTCGTTGGGTGTCTTCTTTGTACACTTGTGAGATTGTTGGAGACATAGTTTTAGCTTGGGTCTCAAAAGTACCAAATTGATCACGCAGGCTTGCTATGTATCCCCGTAGTGATCTCACCAAATCCACAGCATTACACAGGTCTAGATCTACAGATTGCAATGCAACACTTGCACTTTCAAAGTGCTGAAGAATGCAATGCCACAATTTGCTCAGAAAAGCTATCTCAAGCTTGTCTATTTTTTTTGTTTAGTGACCTTGCTTCATTTCTAGTTGCCACATTCTGATTAATGTCATCTGCAATGCTCTTTAACGAATCTTGAGTATTGGCATAATTTCCGCACAATGCCTGTGTGGCTTCTGCGTATGCAGCCCATCTAGTATTAGAGAGAGACTTCAGAGTTTCAATGCTTGTTCACATTAGGTTGAAGTCCTGCAGTCACCACCTTCCACCTAGAAGTTGACTTGGAGCAGAAGTTGAACATATTCTGCAGGAAGCTGAAAAAAATCAGCAATTTCAACACAACAGTTGACACTGTTGATTCCAACGAGATTCAGAGTGTGCGCTGCACATGGAACCCACTCAGTAAGTGGATTGATTTCCTTGATGCGGGAGTGTAAGCCTTTGTATGCACCAGACATATTTGCAGCATTGTCATAGCACTGCCCCCTGCAGTTGCTTACGTCAATCTTCATCGCTCCTGAAACTTTGAGCACAGACTCACATAAAGCCTCCCCCGTGTGGCTCTCAATGGGTAGAAATCGTAAGAATCGCTCCTGAATGTTTCGATCAGTTGCCACATAACGTAAAATGAATGTGAGCTGATCTACGTGTGCAACATCTGTGCATGAATCGATGCTAATAGAAAAGTATTTGGCCATTTCGAGTTCACTGATGATCTCTGACAGAAGTCAATTGGTCATGAGCTCAATAAACTCCTCACATGTTTTATGTGAAAGATGTGAAGGGGTGCCCGATCCTGCATTTCCAAATTTCTGTATGTGCGCCTTCAAAAACGGGTCAAGCTCACTTATTACCTCTAGAATGCCCATGTAGTTGCCGTTATCAGGCCTGCCATATATGGCACTGGAGTCTTGGATAGCCAGTCCCCTCTCGACCAAAAACTTCACAACCGCCTCCACTCTTCTCAATACATCGGTCCAGTAGACACACACTGACTCGAACTGTTTTTGCAGTTCTGTATCTATTCTTCCGCTGTCAGACACTAGTGTAACGTAGGTCAGTATCGTTTTCCTATGGTGTTCGCTATTTTCATGCTCTCCAGTCACTAAAGCCAGTTAGCTACTGACTGTGGCAAGGACGGTGGTCCTGTGCTAATGCTAGTGCTAGCGCTAGCTGTTGAACAAGTCTCCACTTGTCCACTGGTCTCAGACTGTGACAAGAGCGATGGTACTGCTGCATCATCGAGAACAGGTCTAAAAAATTCTGTCAATTTCAATGTCTTTTTTTAATGCTTCTTTCTCACGGTCCTCTTTTTCTTGTTTCTTTTCTGTGCTCCACTCTCGTATTTTTTTTTTGTCTGCCATGATGATAGCTACCTATTTTGGGCCCCTCTGCAGCTCTGGCCCCTGGGCTGCAGCTCTGCTTAAAGTCCGGCCCTGGTCCCAGTGCAGGTCAATTTAGGTAGGCAATTTAAATGTTTACATAAGGACTAGATGGTCTGAAGGACCTGTTTCTATGCTATTTCAAGAGCAATTGAGCTGTTCTGCAATATTATTACAGAGGGTACAGGAACAAAATTATTAAATGCATCTTCTTTCATCATAAAAAAATGGAAAGGTGAGTACAAGATACTACCAATGCAAACGCATCTCAATTCCATTATTTTCAATATCTGATGAATATCTCAAACAATTCAGAGTCTACTTTACCTTTAGTTCCAAAATTGTTTCACGTTTGGATTTTGCCAACTCTGCTATCTTTACTTTCTGCTCTTTCACCATTGTGGTCAATTCCTGAACCAATGTCCCCAATTGTTTTTCCTTCTGCTGTGATTGAGCAAGTGCCTGGTTATTGTTTGCTAGCTCTGTAGTCACATGATCAAATCCACTTTTTACCTGTATTTAAGAAAACATTATACAGATAAAGGTATTGTTAATTCCTCTTGCAGGTACCTCAAAATTTTTGTTCAAAATAATTTACCCTTGAAGTCAAGGCAGAAATACTAACTATTTTGTATTGCATACCATCATATTTTTCCAAGCAACTTGAAGCTCCAAGAACAGAATGTAGCCTGAATATTGAGATTTAAACTTCTATTGGTTGATATTAGCTGATATATTTTGGTACACTATTACAATTATTATATAACAGCTTCTTATAATATAGATTCTTTCGATTAAAATTAATTTTTTTTTACATATTACCACAAAGTTCCTCAGTGACAATTTGCAAAGATCTACTCTAAGTAAGCAGAGAGAATTAGGTTCAGTTGTATTAGTAGTTAGAAATATTTGATCCTAATTTAAAAATATGAATTACTATCCCTTTAGCCAGCACTGAATTTAATCTTGAGCAACAAAAAGGCATATGATATGTAAAAGATATGTGAAATTTTTTTAAGGGGCTTAACCATGTAGATGCTGAAAACATGACTCCAATTGTAGAGTAAACAAGTATTCGGCATTTAGAGAATTTCTTATTTCAGAAGATCTCTAACACAGACAATTGCAGAGGACAAATCAGAGAATGTATTCAAAGCTGAGGTAAAGATTTTTAAAATATAGGAAGTCAAAGATTACAGGAAACTGGCAGCAGAGTGGAGTTAAGGTGCAGATGAGGTCCGCTTTCCTCAATGAATGGCAGACAGCAGGCCTGAGGCACCACATAGCCAATGCCTGCTCCACCTACTAGTGTTTTTATTTTAAAAAAATCAAAGTAAACAATAGAATACAGTTCCAAATTACTAAAAGTAAAAGTTAAGAGTAATATCAGAAAGTTATCCATACAGAGGGATAAACACATGGTATGGTATTAAGACAAAACCCACAATAATTTAACAAAGAACAATTAAATCTTGGATGAGGGGACTGCAGGAAAATGGATGACAAAGCTTCCCTCATTCATGATCCTGTAATATAAAAGCATTCATGCATTTTAAAATCAGAATGTTTTGAATACTGAGTTTACTTTGCTTAAATATTCAAGATATTCACTTTCTGGAAGCATAGCAGCTTCGTTAACAAATAGGTCGTATACATTTTGAAAAAACTTTTAATTAGAAAAATACAACTCAAGCATGGAAAAATCAGGATGGTGAGTGTTAAGAATTTAATCTAATACACAAGGTAATTCTTTTCTCAGCCAAAACTTTAATTAGTTCAGAAGTTCCAATGAGTGTCATATGCTTTTCCTTCTCCTTTAACTTCCATATGGGCTTCTGTTTGAATTATTTATCCACTACCTTTTAATAGAGGTTATTATTAACTTTGCTTCTCTCTTATATCTAATATCTGCACAAAATAACCCCCAACTTTTCCCTCTGACTTTAAAATTCTCTCCTTAATTTACTAAATCCTCAAGAACAAAAATAACTATAAATAAACCCTTACAACAGGAATTCTGCAGATGCTGGAAATTCAAGCAACATACATCAAAGTTGCTGGTGAACAGCAACTTTGATGTATGTTGCATAAATAAACCCTTCTCAGGTTTCAAAATGGGTACAGGTATCGATTATAACTGATGGTTTGACGACAAACTGCCATCTTCTTCAGGGATGATGCCTGGGCATGATTGAACTTGACGGCATATGGCTTTTGGGATACAGTACCTGATAAAGGAAGCCATTGAAGAACTAGAAGAAAAGAATTTTAACAAAAGTGAAGGTTTCACTCTAAGTAAGATCTGGAATTAATTGTAAATAAGGTGGGAGAGAGGAAACCTGATTGAATTAGGACTAACAAACCAGGAGGGACGAAATACAGGGGTACAAATACCACTGGAGTAGACATGCCCAGGCATCATCCCTGAAGAAGATGGTAGAGTTTGTCATTGAAACGTCAGTTATAATTGATACCTGTACCCGGCTTGAAGCACGAGAAGAGTTTATTCACCAGGAAAGCACTAGATCCTTTTTCAGAAATAACTGTTCTTAATGAATCATTTCACAAAATTTTGGGTGGCTGAACTTCCACTGTCCCAGCATTACCGATCTTTTGTGCTGGACCATACCATTTCTTCCAGTGTGTTCCAGAGAACAGTTTCAATAGGACAATCAGAACACGGTACAGCTTTAGTGGTAGATTTTCTACACATCTGGTCAGCTCACTTGAAAGGCTGACTGATCATCAATGCGGTCACTGCAATTGAATATTCTGGAATGTCTTTAATATTTCAAAAGCATGAAGACCTTTTAAAAATACAAATTCTAAAATGAAACATTCATAAGCACAAAACATTTAAAGGAAATTAATTAAATGAAATCGCACTTTCAGCAGCTGATTTCTCCCATTTGTTATGATGGGCATGGAGCTATGCAGCAGCAGTTTCATCTGAACTAGGAAACTGATACTGTGCTGTTGGACTCCATGTAGAATCCAAGAGTGCAGCACAGGTGCCCCGCAGCAAGTACTCCACTGAGTGTAAGATTATGCTGCAGCATCCCCTCTGGAATAGCTCGATATGAACTTATCCACTGGTTGATTCATATGGATATCAGCTGAGCATTGATTGACTCCAGCAATTTTGAACATCTCACTGGTTTTTGCTTTAATCTTTTATAGAAGCCAGGTGTGCTCAAATTGGCTGCTGCTTTCTGCATTACAAGTAAGTAAACTTTATTTGTAAAGGACCTTGAAAAAGCCTACAAAAATTTAAATAGTGTTTTGATAACTTGGTCCTTCCCTCCTTTAACTAGTTTTAATGCTTCTGTACTTTAATACTTGTTTATACTCTAATTTTTGACAATTCTCATGAGAGGTCATGAAGTTCAAATATTGCTTTTCTCTCTATGTGTTTTACCTGAAAAGAGTACAAACAGGAGGATATGAGAATTTTCTACTTTCATACCAAAAAATGCATAAAGTTCTGCATCATTTGTTCATTTTGCTAAAATCTAGATTTAAAAAATTTTCTCACTGCCTCTGGTCCTAAGGCTTTTCTCCCACCAGTACTCCCCTGGTCTCTCAGGCTCCGCTCTACTTTTTGTTCCCCCTTCATTCCTGTGAGATCCCATCTTCCTCCCACCCCACTTTCCCTGAACACTCCAATCCTCCCCTCTCCTCTAACCTCCACTTACCCTAGTTCAACTCCCTACTGTGTTTTCACCACCCCTTTCTGGCCTTCCCCTCTTGAAGCAGAATGTTTTCTACTCAGCAAGGGTCTTGGCTTTACCCACCCACACAAGCTTACTTCTTTGATTTCCCCACTCCGCACCAATGATGCCTTCTCCCATCTTCAACCTTTCTCTTCTATTTGGACACTCTACTCTGGTCTGCAGTCCATTCCAGATATTTTCATCTCTAACTGCAGATGAGACATCAACTGTCTTGACTTCAGTAGTCCCGTCCAATTTGAATCCCATGCCCTCTGAACGCACTGCCTTCTGCTCTCTCCGCAGCAATCTGACCTCTACCTTGCTGAAGCCAGGTGGCAACTCTCCGACACCTCCTTTTACCTTGAAAAGGGCTCAATAAGCTGCATCAGACTACTGTCTCCTGCACCACCACCAACCTCATTCACTCTGGAGATCTCTCATTCACTGCCACTAAACTCAGTTCCATTACCCCACACTGCTCATTTCCAACTCCTACCTGAGATACACAAACATGACTGGCTGGGTAGACCCACTATTTCTGCCTGCTCCTGTTCCATTGTTTGCACACCTCGACTCCATTTTGTTTTCCTTCCAATTCCACCTACATCATGACACTTCACATGTTCTCGATCTCTTGAACCACTAAGTTCCCTAACCCCAGTGGTCTCATTTTTATGATAGGTGTCCAATTCCTGTACACTTCCATCAGGAATGCTATACCTACGCTGTCTGGGGGAAGTTGTCTTCACCCTCAACAATTTGTACAAGGCCTATCAGCAGCGTCAACAGAGCTTTACCAAGAGGGATTTCTTGCAGGTCGGCGATGGTTATTTAAAAAGGGAGCTCCAAGAGTATTTTTCCATTGTACGTGGCCTTTCAGCAGCTATAACCGGAGCACCAGTCGTGAGTTGGATAGCAGGGAAGGTTCAGGCATAAAAGGGAGACACTGCCTAGCAGAGCGGTCATCAAAGGAGTGATCTGAGGCAGAATGGTAGGGCTTTGGCTCATTTGGGTGAGTGGACCTCGTTTTCTTTCTGTCTTTTTTTTAAAAGAGGAATAAAGTGCATGTCTGTAGGGTTAGTACTTTGCTCTGGGTGTCAGATGTGGGAATCCTGAGTCTTCCAGTCTTCCAGTCTCCCAGATGGCCACATCTGTGCCAGGTACACCGAGATGCAGCTCCTGAGAGACCGTGTTAGGGATCTGGAGCTACGGCTCGATGACCTACAGCTCATTAGGGAGAGTGAGCAGGAGATAGAGAGGAGCTACAAGGAATTCGTCACCCTGAGGCTGCAGGAGTTAGATAAGTGGGTGTCTGTCAGGGAGGGGATGGGAAGAGCTCAGACAGTAGACAGCACTCCTGTGGCCATCTCCCTCAGTAATCGTTATCTCGTTTTGGATACTGTTGAGTGGGGGAGGGGGGTTGACCTGGCAGAGGATGACCACGGCGATTGGGTCTCTGGCACTGAGCCTGGTTCCATGGTGCCGAAGGGAGAGAAGATGATGAGGAATGCGGTAATCACAGGGGATTCCATAGTGAGAGGAACAGATAGGAGGTTCTGTCAGTCTGATAGAGATACCTGCATGGTGTGTTGCCTCCCAGGTGCTAGGGTATGGGTTGTCTCGGAGTATTCTGAAGGGAGAGGGTGAACAGCCAGAAGTCTTTGTACACGTTGGTACCAATGACATAGGTAGAAAAAGGGAGGAGGTCCTGAAGAGAGCATTCAGGGAGTTGCGTAGGAAGCTGAAGAGCAGGACCTCCAGAGTAGTAATCTCAGGACTGCTGCCTTGGCAACGTGCTAACGAGTGCAAGAATAGCATGATCAGACATATTAATGCGTGGCTGAGAGACTGGTGTAGGGGGCAGGGCTTTGGTTCCTGGGTCATTGGGGCATCTTCTGGGGGAGGTATGACCTGTACAAAAAGGATGGGTTACACCTGAACCCAGAGGGGTCCAATATCTAGCAGGCAGGTTTAATAGAGCTGTCAGGGAGGGTTTAAATTAATTTGGCAGGGGGATGGGAACCAGAGTGATAGGGCTGAGGAAGGAGAAAACAGAAATAAATCAAAGACAGCGTGCAACAGAGATGACAGGAAGGACAGACAGGAGATGAGGCATAATCACAGCCAGTGGGCTGAGTTACAGGGCAATAGAAGCATGGTGCAGTTAAAACAGAGAGCAACAAATACTGGATTGAAAGTGTTGTATTTGAATGTACGCTGCATAAGAAATAAAAGGGATGATTTTGAAATTCAGCTACAGATTGGCAAGTATGACGCTGTGGCCGTCTCTGAAACTTAGCTAAAGGATGGCTGCCATTGGGAGCTGAACATCCAAGGATATATGGTGTATCAGAATGACAGGTTAGTAGGCAGATGGGGTGGTGTGGCCCTGCGTATAAGAAATAATATTAAATCCTTAGAAAGGGATGACATAGGATTGGAAGGTGTAGAATCTCCATGGGTTGAGTTAAGAAATGGCAAGGGTAAAAGGACCCTAATGGCAGTTGTATACAGGCCTCCAACAGCAGCCAGGATGTGGATTACAAATTACAGCAGGAGATGGAAAAGGCGCGTCAGAAGGGCAATGTCATGATGATCGTTGGAGATTTTAAGATGGAAGTGGATTCGGAAAACCAGGCCAGTACTGAACCTCAAGAGAGAGAATTTGTAGAATGTCTAAGGTATCTGAGCCCACTAGGGGATTAGCTGTGCTGAACTGGGTGCTGTGAAATGATCCGGAGGTGATAAGGAAGCTTAAGGTTAAGGAACACTTAGGGAACAGTGATCACAATACGATCGAGTTCACTTTGAAATTTAAGAAGGATAAACTAAACTCCAATGTGTCGGTATTTCAGTGGAATAAAGGCTGACAAGTGAAGTCAGAGCCAAAGTAAAAGCAAAAGAGAGGGCATACAAGGAAGCCAAAACTAGTGGGAAGATAGAGGATTGGCAAGCTTTTAAAAACTTGCAGAAGGAAACTAAGAAGGTCATTAGGAAGGAAAAGATGAATTATGAAATGAATCGATTGTTAGGGATGAGATTACAGAATACCTGGAGGCACATGACAAGATAGGCCAAAGCCAGCATGGTGTCCTGAAAGGAAAATCCTGCCTGACTAACCTACTGCAATTTCTTGAGGAAATTACAAGCAGGGTAGACAAAGGAAATGCAGCAGATGTGGTGTACTTGGATTTTCAGAAGGCCTTTGACAAGGTGCTGCACATGAGGCTGCTTAGCAAGATAAGAGCCCATGGAATTACAGGGGAGTTACTAGCATGGGTGGAACACTAGCTGATCGGCAGAAAACAGAGAGTGGGAATAAAGCTATCCTATTCTGGCTGGTGTAAACACGAAGAATTCTGCAGATGCTGAAAATTCAAGCAACATACATCAAAGTTGCTGGTGAGCGCAGCAGGCCAGGCAGCATCTCTAGGAAGGGGTACAGTTGACGTTTCGGGCCGAGACCCTTCGTCAGGACGACGTCAGGACGAAGGGCCTCGGCCCGAAACGTCGACTGTACCTCTTCCTAGAGATGCTGCCTGGCCTGCTGCGTTCACCAGCAACTTTGATGTGTGTTGCTATTCTGGCTAGCTGCCGGTTACCAGTGGACCAGTTCTGCAGGGGTCAATGTTGGGACCGCTGCTTTTTACAATGTATGTCAATGATTTGGACTATGGGATTAATTTGTGGCTAAATTTGCTGATGATACAAAGATAGGTGGAGAAGCTGGTAGTGTTGAGGAAATAGAGAGCCTGCAAAGAGATTTAGATAGTTTAGGGGAATGGGCAAAGAAGTGGCAAATGAAATACAATGCTCCCCTTGCCCCACCACCTTATTCTGGCTTTTTTCCCCTTCCCTTCCAGTCCTGACGAAGGGTCTTGGCCTAAAACACTGATTGTTTATTCCTCTGCATAGATGTTGCCTGATCTGCTGAGTTTCTCTGGCATTTCGTGTGTGTTGCTCTGGATTTCTAGCATCTGTAGAATCTCTTGTATTTCTGTTTTTAAGTAGTCGCTTTGTTTTCTCAAATTTATTAATATTTGAAACCTTTAATCTATTGTCTAACCATTTTAATGTTTACTAAAATGCACCTGTATATAGGTGCTAAATCAGTTTTTGATTATTTAAAGGGAAATTGAATTTATGTGTTCAGCAGTTGTAAAGAGGCAAGTCATCCAATCAATGTCATAGCTATTAATCCTTACCTCTATACAGTATTTAGATTTGTTGGCTGAAATGAGCTCTAACAACACATTATGTTACTGTAAACTGCCCTCAGTATATAGATGACTGAAGGAATCTGGAGGAGGAGTGGAAGGAAGTTAATGACAATTTGAGAAGACTAAGAGTAGGATACTGCTAATGAGTGGTTGATGTTTGGCATAAACTTGATGGATCAAAGGACTGCTTTCCATGCTGTTATCTCTCTACAACTCTCTGTGTTTTAACAATCTTTAAACGTGATGCTGTTGGGTGTCAAAGTGATTTAAGTTGAACAAATTCTTATAAGCTCAAGATAAGTTCATGTAAAAATATAATCATGCTCGTTAATTACCTCTTTAAATCGATTTGCTTCAATAGCTAGAGCCATCCGAAATTCATCCTCTAAAGTATTATATTGTTGCTTAGATAGATCAATTTTTTCTTGATATCCTTTCAATTCCTGAGCATGTCTTTCTTCTACTTTCGCTACTTCTCGAGACACAGCATCTTGAAATTCTGGCCCATTTAAAGTAACTCTGGATTTTACTTCTTTTCTGTGGAATAAAAGCATTGTCATTTTACAATACTAATAAAAACAGTATATTTTGAAACTACAAACAAGAGAAAATCTGCAGATGCTGGAAATGAAGGGTCTTGGCCCAAAACATTGACTGTAGATGCTACCTGGCCTGCTAGTTCCTTCAGCATTTTGTGTATGTTAATTTGCTAATCTACAATAAAACAAAACAGGCTTACGTAAAATAAGATTGCAAGACAACTTAGGAGCAAGAAATGAATTTTATGGCCTAAGATCATCTTCAGAAAGGACAGTAATAATGTTTCATGACATAAGCAAAGAAAAGAACATCAATTGTAACTGATTTTTGTGTTGCTTCCCATGTTATGGGTCCACAAAGAAAACAATTGTATCCTCTACGGAAGCTGCAAAGTTATTACACACAAAGCTTGTTTGTTTTTTTTAAACTAATTGCATTTGAAGAAGCCAGAGATATTCGCAAGAGTAGCGGAAAATCCAGGGAAATAATTGTAGGATATGGATGTGGCCAAGTGAGAAAGTTGGAAGTCAGAACCACAACAATTGGCTAACTATTGTAACTTCTCAAACTTACTATCTTTCTTTATTCAT
The DNA here is from genome assembly GCF_963921235.1 of Mobula hypostoma. Taxonomy (NCBI): domain Eukaryota; kingdom Metazoa; phylum Chordata; class Chondrichthyes; order Myliobatiformes; family Myliobatidae; genus Mobula; species Mobula hypostoma. The sequence goes on from NC_086097.1 coordinate 189,363,325, forward strand.
ATTTCTTTGCCTTTTCATTTTGCTTCCTCCATTATACCAGCTTAAGGAGATCCCAATAAGGCTTGCTAAAGACAAAACGCCCCTAGGATGATGAACAGGAAGAAGGGTTCATGGTGCCAGCTGTTACCATCTGTCTCAATATTGTTTGTTCCTGCTGTGTTAAGAGTATAGTGCTATAGTCAGAGAGTATTTAGTTAATATAAGAATCATTGATATAACATAACTGCATAGTTGACGTGTTCTAGTCAGGCACGGATACCTAGTAAAAGTAATCATTCTTATCAATATAATAAGGTCTCCAACACTTTAAAATCTAACACTGTTCAAACTGCCTTTGTTTTCTCTACATTACATTGTTTCTTCCTAATTAAACACATTTGGAGTGTACATTATTTGATGCTATCCTGAGAAGGACATGAAATATGCTTTTAACTAGGACTCTTTCCTTTCAAGATTGATAGTGCTTAGCAATGCATCAGTTTGTTATGGAGGTCACATTTTCACTTTTTTTTCAGTCATTATGTAGCTGTTTCTATTACCATTCAGGATATTGGTACCAAGCAGCGTCCAGACTAAAACGCTAAAAAGTTCAAATATTACTTAATGAATGGTAATGATCTTACTGAAGTTAAGCTAGTGGTAGCAATTGTCCATTTATTTGTTAGATAGTAAGGTAAGCTTCAACAATTCCTTGAAGGTTTAGAGAATTGGTTACAAGTTGTGAATATCAAACAAGAAGCATATCTTAAATCCTTCTAATCATAAAAATGTAAGAATTAAAAGTATTTAATTACTTTATGAATCAAAGTTGGAAAGAATCTGAATCAAAATCAGATATAATTAAAAACATACAGCAGGGCAATTAGCATCTCTAAGACGACAAACTACAATGCAGGTATTAAGTCAGTACTGAAAGCTGGAAGATAAGCAAAGCAAAGCAAAGCAAAATGTTCATTAAATGAAATAGCCTACTAGTTCCTAAAACAAAAAATAATACACTGACTGGAGACCAGCCAACACATGACCATTCTCTTGGATATAAAAATGTTTGCACGCACGATCTTTGTTAAAAATGTTAATCACAAATAATATGACTAGTTAGCATACAAAACAGAGCTTTGGGAAATACTCAGCCTAAATAATCAATATTCAGCAATGTGCCTGCTTTTTGTCCAAACGTTCTCTCAAGGGACAAGTTTCCCGATGAGTGCCTCTTACTATTCTTTACTCTCTGAACTGAACTTCACCACCCAATTTTAGATGGAGATAACACTGAACAAATAGAGTAGACAAAAATCACAGGGACCACAAACATGAACTGGTCACTCAATCCTTTGATCCAATTTTGGTAATATTGATTGAGAATTTAATTTTGGGCAGAATACTGAGGTAAGTTTATTAAATGTCAGGAATAGCACCATGATTTTTTTAAATAATCATTTTAACAAACATTCTTTTAACCATTCACTCAAAGCAATCCATGCATCCTTGAGTACATACAAGTCTTGTGTAAATGACAGGTGTGCACTACTTTACAAAGTACTCACCTGTCTGTTCCTGCTCCATCTGTGAAAGAGCTGCAGTTACCACAATGAAGCCACCACCTATCTCAAGAGACTATCTAAGAAAGAAACAAGTACCTTCACGACACAGACCGCATTGGTTGAAGGCCATGGTCTTCTCAAGGGCAAATTAGGATATACAATAACAGATGGGTATGGTAACAAACAGTCATAGCCTATAGATAAAATATTCCTGCTATGCTTCCAGCTAAATACAACAATGAACCTTTCCAAAGTTAATGCAAATGTAAAAATTATTTTTGTCATTAACAGGCAGATCATTCTAAAGCTGGAAATATTTGCAAACATAGCATTTAGCACAGCATGTTCAACTAAAGGAACAGTTTGTTCTTTCTTTGTATTTTTATAGTTATCTTTCTGAAACTTAGATATGCATATCACCTTTCGTGAACACAAAATAAATTGACAAAAGTCACTGCACAAGGTATTCAGAGGATGTGTTGACAACAAAATTAAACTATGTGATATCCAAATTTTATGCAATGAGAACCACAAGTTTCCAATATATATTACCCACAGTATGCGTACATGTGGTACGAAGAGTTGAAGCTATTAGCTGTCGTGCTGAAAATATGCCAGATAAGCAGATTATGATAAATGATTGTGGTGGAAGGAGTAAACGTTTAAGGGTCACACATAAAAAAATGCTGGTGAACGCAGCAGACCAGGCAGCATCTATAGGAGGAGGTACAGTCGACGTTTTGGGTCTGTACCTCTTCCTATAGATGCTGCCTGGTCTGCTGCATTCATCAGCATTTTTTATGTGTGTTGCTTGAATTTCCAGCATCTGCAGATTTCCTCGTGTAAGTGTTTAAGGGTGACAGGTGAGGTTAACAATCAAATGGAGTAACTGTTACTTGAATATTATCAGGTTTCTCCATTATTGTTGCAGCAGCATCTATCCAGGCAAGTGGAGAGCATTCCATCGCACTGCTGACTTTTGCTTTATGGATAGTGAAAATACTTTGGAGAATTAGGTGATTCCCTTGCCATAAGAAATCTATACTTATAGCCACTCTGTAGCTTGTCTAGCTTACCATTCTATCGAATGGTGATTAGTGGCAGTGCTGCTGTGGCGAAGTGCGGTGGTGGTGGAGGAAGAGACGTGAAAAGAATGTGATTAAACAGCAACAGGTGGTGGCTAAGATCTTTCACATGGGAGATCATGAGTCCATGCCCAAATATTGTCCAGGTATTGCTATATGTAGTTGCTTCATTATATGATTTTCAAATAGAATTAGTGTGCAAACAGTAACAAACATCCCCTTTTTTGACTTTAATACTTATGAAAGGCAAGTCAATGTTATAAACTATTTAATTGAAAGCACAAATTTAAAAAAATTCTTTAATTTATTGGTGTTTCAGTTCTAAGTGTAGTTTAAAATAAGATATAACTGACTGAATTACCAGTCTCCATTTATTAGTTTATGATAGCTTCAGGCATGGGTAATTACCAAGAACAGTTTTATTCAATTATGTAAATGAAAATCAACCTTGTAATCATAATTTCTCCATACCTGTGCTCTTGCTCTCTGCAAGTGAGAAGCTCCTGCAGTTGCTGCACTTTTTCTTTTTGTTGACGGAGGGAGACCTGTAGTAACTCTACTTCTTTCTGGGCTGCTGAAGCTTTCAGTTCCGCTTCTTGAATTCGTTTCATCTGCACACAATAATCATCACGCCCATTAAGGGTGTACAATGAATCAAGGTCAAGTTGCATCAAGTAACCCCAAAGGTTTATTAATAATTTAATTAGCCATCCACGACTGGCATCAAGTGCTCTGCATATCATGCAGAGGTGGCAATGGCACCAAATACATTTTTCAGCTTGAGAACTGTAGGACAAAATGGCTAAGGACCTTTATTTATAAAACATAACTAGAAGAACATTTGGTATTTCAATAAGATCAGATAGCATCACCTCCTCAAACTAACTTAGTATCATTTAATTCTCCGAATATCCAAAGATCTAATGCCATCTTGATATACTCAGCAAGTGAGTTTCCACAACCTTATTCAGTGGAGAATCCCAAAGACTTTATCCTTTGGATGAAGAAATATTTATCTCAAGAGCTAAAAAGCAAATCTCTTATTTTGAAGCTGTAACCCATGGATCTGAACACTTCAACCAGGGAAATACCATTCCTGCCATTTATCCGGCAAAATAATTCTTCTGAACTTGAATATAGACCCAATCTGCTTAATCATCCCTCACATATTAAACTTGCAGTCCTTGCAATCCATCTCTTGTAAGAAAGATGGAAATCAGATCCAGACACAATATTTTAGATACATCCTCAGAGCCCTACATAATTGCAGTGAGATGTTTTAAAGTTTAAAGTAAATTTATTATCAAAGTACGTATGTATTGTCACCATATCTTGAGATTCAATTTTGTGCAAGTATTCACAGTAGAACAAAAGAATACAAAGAGTTAATGGAAAACTACACAGAAATGAGAATGAGAAACAACCAATGTGCAAAATTAAACAAACTAAGCAAATATAGTAATAATAAATTAATTAAATAAAACTGAAAACACAAGTTGTAGAATCCTTGAAAGTCAGTCCACAGGTTGTGGATTCAGTTCAGAGTTGAGGTGAGTGAAGTTATCCACACTGATTCAGCAGCCTGATGGTTGAAAGGTAATAATTGTTCCTGAACCTGGTGGCGAGAGACCTGAGGCTCTTGTACCTTTTTCTTGATAGCAGTTGCAAGAAGAGAGCATGGCCTGGAAGGTGGGGGCTCTTGATGATGGATGCTGCTCTCTTGTGGCAGCACTTCTTGTACATGTCCTCAATGGTGGGGAGGGCTTTTCCTGTGTGGGACTGAGCTGTATCCACCACTTTCCATCCTTGGGTATTGACGTTTCCATACCAGGGCGTGGTACAACCTGTTAGGATACTCTCCATTGTACAACTAATAAAATTTGTCAGTGTTTTAGATGACAAGGCAAATCTGCACAAACTTCTGTGCCTTCTTTGTGATGGAACTTGCGTGCTGGTCCCCAGACGGATCCCCGGATATTATAATGCCAAAGAATTTAAAGTTACTGATCTTCTCCACCTCTGATCCCCTAATGAGTATTCTTCCTCCTGGTTTTGAGTGAAAGGCTCTTGTTTTGTCGCCACACAACCAGACTTTAAATCTCACTCCTGCATGATGATTTATTTCCTCCTTTGATTCAGCAACAACAGTGATATTGTCAGCAAACTTACATATGGCATTGTACTTAGCCACCAGGTTATGGGTATCAAGCAAGTAGAGCAAGGGACTAAGCACACAGCTTTGTGGTGCACCTGTGCTGATGATGAGATGTTATTGCCCATCTTTACTGACTGGGGTCTGCAAGTGAGGAAACCAAGGATCCAGTTGCATGGGCAGGTATCGTGCCTTAAGTCTTGGAGCTTCGTGATTAGTTTTGAGGGGATGATAATCTTGAATGCTGAGCTGTAGTCAATGAAGAGCAACCTGATATTTGTACCTTCATTGTCCAGATGTTCCAGAGCTGAGTGCAGAACCAGTAAAATGGCATCTACTGCTGACTTGTTGTGACAGTAGACAAACTGGAGTTGATCCAAATCATTCCACAGGCAGGAGTTGATTGGCTTCAAGGCCAACCTCTCAAAGCACTTCATCAAGGTGGATGCAAGTGCTACTGAAAGATACTCATTGAGACAGGCTACCTCATTCTTCTTGGGCACTGGTATGATTGAAGCCTGTTTGAAGCAGGTGAGTACCTCAGACTGCCAAAACGAGAGCTAGAAGATGTCAGTAAATCCTTGATACTAGCACTCAAGTCCTCTTCTAATAAGTCAACACACTGTGCAATTTCCTAATGGCTTGCAGATTGTGCACGTTAACTTTCATTGATTTATGTACAAGGACATCAAGGTCCCTCTGAAAACCTGTCAGTCTCAACAGTTTAAAAATAGTCATGCTTTTCTAACCAAGGATGACCTCATTTTCTCCCCCACATTACATTCCATCAGCCACACATCCAATTATTTGGACTGTAGGTCTCCTTGAACCTCCCCTGTTTCATTTTCTCAACTCATAATACATCTAGCTTTGTATCACTAGCAAGTCTGGTACAGCAGATAAAATGTGGCTGCTGTCAACAATACTTTAAAAACTGCTTCTGCATGCATGTAGGATGAGTGGACAGAAAGCCAACAAGGGGAGGAAGTATCAGTTGGAGGATAACTACCAGGGAGAATGGGGACCACAAGGTTGTGCTGGAGGGACTCAGTCTGGAACCTTTTAAGTCTCACTGAAATCTGTTATGAAAGCCTGCTTCCAGATAAATGACTGGTATAGCCGACAAAATCCACAAATGTAACTGAATCTTGCAGGAAAAGTATTCAACTACATTTCACATCCAATGGCACTAATATTTCTAGGAACCTCCGTGTAAAGGCACATCATTAATAGATATCCTGAGCAAATTGGTGTGGTTTACCCAAGATGCAGAAAACACTGCAAGAAGTTTCGTGATTGAATTCCACTATGTACTGACAAAACTGCTGATCTATTGTTCAGAATTTCTAGCTCATTATTTTTTTAAACAAGGCAATAAACAGAGTGGTCAAAAATATTTCACAGCACTGGAGAAAAACCCAAAGTCTTTGCAGTGTCCTGGTCAGTTTTTCATCTCTCGACCAACTCCAATTAAACTCAGATGTCAATACCTTATTGTTCTTTCAGTGAAAATTAATAACTGCATCAGGAGTTGCATTAGTTAAGTTCCTACAGCACAGAAGGTCTACGCTTGCCAGTTCCCATCAGTTCCACTTTCCTTCTTATTTTCAACTCCCATGGTGAAAAGAATATGCAAACTCCACATAGGCAACATCTGATAAAAACCAAACCCTTGTTGCTATGAGTAGCGGCAGTAGCTCTAACTGCTGTGCCAGCAGGCTGCCTCAAATGACCTACAGTTAATTGGATAAAGTGTTTGGGACTTTTCCACAACCTCAAAGATACTGTTTAAAAGCATACATTTCCTTCTCTCCAGGCTGCCAGTTATCACCTTCACCCACATATTAACCTTCATCCCTTCTGTCGGATTTCTGAAAAGACAATGAACTACTTTGTTATTCCTTTCTGCTTGCACTATTTTGTAACTTATAATAATTTTGCCTTTGCTCTAACCTGCTGCAACAAATTTCATATCATCCAATTAAGTGATAATAAATCTGATTTTAATTCTCCACTGAACACTGGAGGAACCTGGAGCTGAAATGCAAGCCCGGTCTTTTTCATCTTGGATCTATACGAGCTACACAAGACACGCAAAATAGTACGGCTGACGAGCACTTTCGATTGAAGCAGATCACAGCTGCCCAAACATAAGGTGGATATTATTGGCCACATCTGTCCAAAGGCAATAAATGAAATGGTTTCAACGCAAACAACAGGAATTCTGCAGATGCTGGAAATTCAAGCAACACACATCAAAGTTGCTGGTGAACGCAGCAGGCCAGGCAGCATCTCTAGGAAGAGTTGCAGTCGACGTTTCAGGCCGAGACCCTTCGTCAGGACTAACTGAAGGAAGAGTGAGTAAGGGATTTGAAAGTTGGAGGGGGAGGGGGAGATCCAAAATGATAGGAGAAGGCAGAAGGGGGAGGGATGGATCCAAGAGCTGGACAGGTGATAGGCAAAAGGGGATACGAGAGGATCATGGGACAGGAGATCTGCGAAGAAAGACAAGGGGGGGGGAACCTAGAGGATGGGCAAGAGGTATATTCAGAGGGACAGAGGGAGAAAAAGGAGAGTGAGAGAAAGAATGTGTGCATAAAGATAAGTAACAGATGGGGTACGAGGGGGAGGTGGGGCCTTAGCGGAAGTTAGAGAAGTCGATGTTCATGCCATCAGGTTGGAGGCTACCCAGACGGAATGTAAGGTGTTGTTCCTCCAAACGCCATCCCCTTCTCGCAATTCCTCCGTCTCCGCCGCATCTGCTCTCAGGATGAGGCTTTTCACTCTAGGACGAGGGAGATGTCTTCCTTTTTTAAAGAAAGGGGCTTCCCTTCCTCCACTATCAACTCTGCTCTTAAACGCATCTCCCCCATTTCACATACATCTGCTCTCACTCCATCCTCCCGCCACCCCACTAGGAATAGGGTTCCCCTGGTGCTCACCTACCACCCCACCAGCCTCCAGGTCCAACATATTATTCTCTGTAACTTCCGCCACCTCCAACGGGATCCCACCACTAAGCACATCTATCCCTCCCCCCCCCCGTATTCCGCAGGGATCGCTCCCTACACAACTCCCTTGTCCATTCGTCCCCCCCCATCCCTCCCCACTGATCTCCCTCCTGGCACTTATCCGTGTAAGCGGAACAAGTGCTACACATGCCCTTACACTTCCTCCCTTACCACCATTCAGGGCCCCAAACAGTCCTTCCAGGTGAGGCAACACTTCACCTGTGAGTCGACTGGGGTGATATACTGCGTCCGGTGCTCCTGATGTGGCCTTTTATATATTGGCGAGACCCGACGCAGACTGGGAGACCGCTTTGCTGAACATCCACGCTCTGTCTGCCAGAGAAAGCAGGATCTCCCAGTGGCCACACATTTTAAGTCCACATCCCATTCCCATTCTGACATGTCTATCCACGGCCTCCTCTACTGTAAAGATGAAGCCACACTCAGGTTGTAGGAACAACACCTTATATTCCGCAACACACATCGAAGTTGCTGGTGAATGCAGCAGGCCAGGCAGCATCTGTAGGAAGAGGTACAGTTGACGTCTCAGGCCGAGACCCTTCGTCAGGACTAACTGAAGGAAGAGTGAGTAAGGGATTTGAAAGTTGGAGGGGGAGGGGGAGATCCAAAATGATAGGACAAGACAGGAGGGGGAGGGATAGAGCCAAGAGCTGGACAGGTGATAGGCAAAAGGGGATACGAGAGGATCATGGGACAGGAGGTCCGGGAAGAAAGACAAGGGGGGGGGGACCCAGAGGATGGGCAAGAGGTACATTCAGAGGGACAGAGGGAGAAAAAGGAGAGTGAGAGAAAGAATGTGTGCATAAAATAAGTAACAGATGGGGTACGAGGGGGAGGTGGGGCCTTAGCGGAAGTTAGAGAAGTCAATGTTCATGCCATCAGGTTGGAGGCTACCCAGACGGAATATAAGGTGTTGTTCCTCCAACCTTATATTCCGTCTGGGTAGCCTCCAACCTGATGGCATGAACATCGACTTCTCTAACTTCCGCTAAGGTCCCACCGCCCCCTCGTACCCCATGTTACTTATTTTTACGCACACATTCTTTCTCTCACTCTCCTTTTTCTCCCTCTGTCCCTCTGAATATACCTCTTGCCCATCCTCTGGGTTCCCCCCCCCTTGTCTTTCTTCCCGGACCTCCTGTCCCATGATCCTCTCGTATCCCCTTTTGCCTATCACCTGTCCAGCTCTTGGCTCCATCCCTCCCCCTCCTGTCTTCTCCTATCATTTTGGATCTCCCCCTCCAACTTTCAAATCCCTTACTCACTCTGCCTTCAGTTAGTCCTGACGAAGGGTCTCGGCCTGAAACGTCGACTGCACCTCTTCCTATAGATGCTGCTTGGCCTGCTGCGTTCACCAGCAACTTTGATGTGTGTTGGTTAAATGAAATGGTTTGTTCTTTGAACAACAACTTGACAAATATATTAAATACAGTGGGCCCAATTAGGGTTAAAAAGAAATCACTTAGTTAAATGTTGCCATGGTTAAACAATTCTGTCTGCAAGAGATCATGCAGAGTAGCCGCAAGAAAATAGGGAAAGAAATGGGCTAGAAGTCCTCCGTAATATTTTCACAGAAAATCTCGCTTTCTTTAATACTACTATAGCTCTACAAGAAGAGCCTATTTTTCCAATATTACATAGAATAGTAATAGAAAAAAATTGTTCTCAACTATAGACCAGCTGTTGAACCCTGCCCCAACCTATAATGTCCACAGTCAAGCGTCTGCCACAAAATGTGAGGAATTTGCAATATTTTTTATTCAACACAACTACTTCCATTAGAGAGAGTATAGCTCCAGATACTGGTAACCTCTACAGCCAATTTCGTAAAAAGATCTCACAACCATGTTAAAATTCACAGGTATTTCCGATGCAGAATTCTGTAAGATTGTAAACTGTCTACCAACACATCCTTTGAATCTGCTGTTTTTTCCCAGATGCCTTCAAAATTGTAGCTGTCAAACTCTACTTAAAAACCCAAACCTTGACAGAAGTATCACTTAAATATATGCCCATATCAAATCTTCCCTTCCTGGGTAAGAACCTTACCCAGGAAGGGAAGTAATTTTCAACCAACTCAACAACTTTCTGAATGACACCAATATTCTAGAAAAGTTTCAGTTACATTTTAAAGCAAACCACAGAACAGAGATAGCCCTTACCAAAGTTGTCAGCTACCTTAGGCTCAACACTGAGGCCAACAGGGTCTCAGTTCTAACTCTCGTAGATTTAAGTGCTGACAATAGACCTCAAATCTGGCTGTTATCCTGAAGTAAGATTTGAACTTTAATTCCCACATAAAAAAGTGACCAGAGCAGCATTTCTACACTTCAGAAACCCATAATTTCTTGAAAGTAGTATCACAGGTAGATAGGATCGTAAAGAGCGCTTTTGGCACAATGCCTTCATTAATTAAAGTACTGAGTACAGGAGTTGAGATCTTATGTTGAAGTTGTATAAGACATTGATGAAGCCTAATTTGGATTATTGTGTGCAGTTCTGATCTTCTATCTACTGGAAAGATATCAATAAGATTGAAAGAGAGCAGATAAAATTTACAAGGATGTTGTCAAGTCTTGAAGACCTGAGTTGTAGGTTAGGGTTTTATTCCCTACAGCATAGGAAAACGACAGGAGATTTGACAGGGGTATACAAAATTATGTGGAATAGAGTAAAAGTAAGCAGGTTTTTTCCACTGAGGTTGGGTGAGACTTGAACTAGAGGTTATGGGTTAATGGTGATAGGTGAAATGTTTAAGGGGAATATGAGGGGGAACTACTTCCATCAGAGGGTGGTGAATGTGTGGAGTGAACTACCAGCAGATACAGGTTCAATTGCACCATTTAATAGAAATTTATATAGGTACATGGATGTGAGAGGTGTGGAGGGCTATGGTCTAGGTGCAGATAGATGGGACGAGGCAGATTAATAGTCCATCACAGACCAGATGGGCTGAAGGATCTGTCTCTGTGCTGTAGTGTTCTATGACTCTCAATATTGCAAAGGCACGTGCATCTGCTTCTGTCACATCATGATGCTGGTAAAGCTAATTCATGTCTATATACTGAATCAACAAGATTACTGGCCTTACAAAGCAATCTATTGACAAACTTCAACTCATTCAGAATGCCGCTGCTGGACTCGTAACTAAAACCAGGATCTTACTCTGCATTGGCTTCCTGTATCTTTTAGAACTGATTTTAAAGTTATTTTACTTATTTTTAAAGCTCTCATGGCCTGGGACAGTAACATGTCACAGAATCGCTTTTGTTTTATAATCCTGCTTGAGCTGTCAAGGTCTTCTTCTGCCATCTCCTAAATTTAAACAATCAAAAGCTAATTTTTTGACTGTTCTGCTAAAGTGTGGAATTTAATAGCCAAAACAATAAGTGATGCAGACAATTGATACTTGTAAATGCCACCCCAAAACCTATTTATTTGATCTTGCTTTAAATACCATCTTTTTGTCTTTTATTTTCATTTTTGTTTTCATTTCTTTTTTTATTTCATGTTTGCACTTTATCCCATTGTAAATCACTCTGAACTATGTTGTGTGAAAAGTGCTCTATAAATGTTATTAAGAAGTTTTACATAACCAGCTGTTCAAGCCTAGATCCTGTGAACAACTGAGACAATCATTGCTGCCCATGGTAATTGAAGGGGAGCAGGAAATCAGAAGTGGGTTCTCTCACTACCCAAGTTCAATTACCACATACATTTGGTCATCCTAAGCTGTTTCTCAAACAACTTTGACTCAATGGTGTGCTGGATTTTTTAATATTTGAAATTGTTTTTAAATATGGAAACTGTAATGCTGATGGATTTTTGAGAATTGAACAATACCATTGAAGACATTTTCAGTTAAAGTAGGGTATTTTCAGTTTAGGGAAAAAATAAATTGCATAAAAAATTGTACCACTGAGAACTTTATAAATGACTCACATTTAGCTCCTAACCTGCTTCATAGTAACATCTGTGAAGAGGAGAAAACAGAATACATTTCCAACATCCACAGATCTTTTATATAAATTGCATCGCTTTGTTACAACTGGAGCACTACCATCCACAATGGCTTCATTTGCTACAATTGAACCAGTTTATTTTTTGTTGCTGCATCTTATTGACTAAATGCTTTTTGAATGGTTTGCTATTGAGAAGTTTACGCACCTATACTCTTATTCTTCCCTACTAAATGTGTTATGTGTTATGTTTCACTATTTTATTAAAAGAGATATGTTTGTTGCAATCAGGTCTGCAGTTTTTGGTGCTTGTAAAGAAAGCAAACTTCAGCATACTTATTTCAAACTTTCTAAAGTAGTTCATTCAAATAGGAGATGATGGTGGGATGCTTCTGAAAATGAATTGGAGGCCAGTGATCCCAGTAACCAAACCAGTAGTGATTCTCTATCACTCTATTCCAAATGGTCACCTCATTTTGGCCCAGATACTGTATGAAGGGATCCTAACTCACTGTATCGCTACATATCAAATTGGTGCATGTTACATTTGCTAAAATACCTCATTTTAATTTGCACTAAAATATGTTACTCATATATACAAACTCATCTACCACTCATTTACAAGTCCAGTCAATGTCCTCCTGTAGTCAAAGATAAGAGCCCCTGGTATTACAGGAAAGATACTAACATGAATTGAAAGTCGACTGACTGGCAGGAAGCAAAGAGTGGGAATAAAGGAGGCCTTTTCTGGTTGGCTGCTAGTGACTGATGGTGAACCACAGAGGTTGGTATTGGTACCACTTCTTTTCACACTATATGTCAACGATATGGATTTCCAAGTTTGCAAATGATAGGTGAAATGGCAAGGTGTTGAGGAAGCAGGAAGTCTGTGAAAGGATTTAAACAGATTAAGAGAGTGGGCATAGAAGTGACAGATGGAATTTAGTGTAGGGAGGTGTAGAGTCATGCATTTTGAAAGAAGGAATAAGGACTATTTTCTCAATGGGGAGAAAATTCAGAAATCAAAGGTGCAAAGGCTCTTGGAAGTCCTTGTACAGGAGTTCCTAAAGGTTAACTTCCATGTTGAGTCAGTGATAAGAAAGACAAATGAAATGTTAGCATGTATTTCAAGAGGACAAGAATATAAAGTAAGGATGTAATGCTGAGGTTTTATGAGGAATTGGTCAGACCACACCAGAGTATTATGAGCAGTTCTGAGTCCCTTATATGCTGGCATTGGACAGAGTTCACAGAGATTTACGAGAATGATTCTGGGTTGATAGAGTTAATGGCTCAGAAGTGTTTGATGCTCTGGGCCTGTACTCGCTAGAATTTAGAAGAATGAGGGGGGAGTCTCGTTGAAACTTATTGAATATTGATAGGCCTAGACAATGTGGAAGTGGAAAAGACGCTGCCATTAGTGGGAGAGTCTAGGACCAGATTGCATGGCCTGAGGGTTAAAGTACATCCCTTTCGAACAACGAAAAGGAGGAATTTCTTTAGCCAGAATTTGATAAATTCAGCCATGATGGAATATTGCAGATATGATGAGTCAAATGACATAATTCTGCTCCTATGTCTTATGGTCTCCAACTTATCTCAAGTCTGATTAAAGGCCATGACTTGAAACATTAACTCTTCCCTCTCTCCACAGATGCTGCCCTGACTGGTTGCATCTTGGTTTGGTATAGCTATCCAAATGCGCAGCAACACAAGAAGCTGCAAACAGTAGTAGACTCAGCCCAATACTTCACGGGCACATCTCTGCCCACTATCAGTTGGATCAATAGGAGGAATGCTACAAGAATGTAATATCTATTATCAAAGATCCTCTCCATATGGGCTACGCCATCTTCTCACAGCTACTGTTAGACAGAAGCCTGAAATCTCACAGCACCAGATTCAAAAACAGCTACTTCCCTTCAACCACTTGGTTCCCCAATCAGCCTGTACAACCCTTATCACTACCTCAGCGTAGCAAAACAAACAACCATTTCGTATTACAGTGGATTTTATCTATTTTTGAGCTAAATAGGTTTTAATTCACATTCTGGTTAATTTAGATTGTGAATATTGTGTATCTGATGCTGTATCCCAAGACACTTGGCAACATGTCACATTGGTTGAAAGAATAAAAATCCATGGTTTCCAAGGTAGAATGCCAATTTACCTCCAAATATGATTCAGTAGCTGATAGTTTAATGACTGGGATCGGCAATCGCCTCTGATCTGGGCCGACATTTACGTGCCAGATGGCACCTAATTAATTAGCTTGTTTATTTCAGCATTTTTCTTAAAGATGTGCTGGGTGCGTCCCGGCCACAGCGGCATTCTTCGCGGCCCGGTATCAGTCTGCGGCCCGGAGGGTGGGGACCACTGAATTATAAGTCACTTATAAGTCAATAGCATCATAACATTTTAAGTAATGTTTGGATATTAAACACACAGCACATATTTTCCCCATATGAACATATAAAATCATTGCAACACACCAATATCACTGAATCAGTGGGAGCCCTGGGCTTGTTTTCCTGCAACAAGATGTTCCCATCGAGGGGTGATGGGAGACAGCGATACTCGAAGTGGGTTCCTTATGTCCAGTCTATTCCGCAATTTAGTTTTCGTTGCATTCATTGCAGAAAACTCCACTTCTCAGTGATATGATGTTGGAAATGGAAGCAACGTTTTCAGTGCTTTCGTAGCTATCTCAGCATATTCAGCCTTGACTTTGATCCAGAATGCTGGAAGAGATGTTATGTCAAACATACTTTTCAGCCCACCACCATTTGCAAGCTCGAGGAGTTGATCTTTTTCCTGTGCTGACTGGGGACATTCACAAATGGGTCAGAGACCCGTTCCTTTGCGTCTTGGGACACTGATGACCTCGCGTGCATTCAAGTTCAACAGTGGATGTGACAGGAATGAGGAAAGGTGCAGCTGACTCATATCATTTCATATCGCCAAATCATATCGTTTCCTTGCGGATAGTACATGCTTTGCGGCCCGATTGCACATGCTTTGCGGCCCGGTGGTTGGGGACCACTGCTGTAGAGTAGGATTTCACTTTGTTTTGTCCTATTTGTGATATATATGAGGGCCACCCTCAAAGCGGATCTCCCACCTGGTGAACTGCCTCTCTCACTTTCCACCTCCGATGTTTACGCCACCCTGAGCAGGGTGAATGTACGGAAGGCAGCTGGTCTGGATGGAATACCTGGCCGTGTGCTCGGAGTCTGTGCAGGGCAGTTGGCTGGGGTCTTCACGGACATTTTTAATCTGTCCCTGGCCCAGGCAGTTGTCCCCACAAGCTTCAAGATCGCCACCATCGTGCCAGTGCCGAAGCATTCCACTGCCATGGACCTGAATGACTTCCGTCCAGTTGCACTCACCCCCATCACTGCAAAGTGCTTTGAGAGACTGGTTCTATCACATCTGAAATCCTGTCTGCCTTCTACCCTGGACCCCCATCAATTTGCCTATCGCACCAACAGGTCAACAGAGGATACCATCTCCGTGACACTTCACTCTGCCCTGACCCACCTAGACAGCTCCAACTTTTACGTCAGAATGCTGTCCATTGACTTTAGTTGCATTCAGTACTGTGATCTCTTCCAAGCTGATCACCAAACTTCGCCAGCTTGGTATCAGCTCATCCCTCTGCAATTGGACCTTGGACTTTCTGACTAACAGACCCCAATCAGATAAGTTAGACCAGTGGTCCCCAACCACCGGGCTGTGGACTGGTACCGGGCCGCAAGACATGCGCTACCGGGCCGCGAGGAAACGATATGAATGGGCGATAGGAGTCAGCTGCACCTTTCCTCATTCCCTGTTACACCTACTGTTGAGCTTGAACACACGCGAGGTCATTACCCGCGCGTCATCCATGTCAGCGCGGGAAGGAGATCAACTCCTCAAGCTTGCAAGTGACGGCGGGCTGGAAAGTATGTTTGACATAACATCTCTGCCGGCATTCCGGATCAAAGTCAAGGCTAAATATCCAGAGATAGTCAGGAAAGCACTGAAAATGTTGCTTCCATTTCCAACATATCTCTGCAATGAATGCAACGAAAACTCAATTGCGGAATAGACTGGACATAAGGAACCCCCTTCGAGTATCGCTGTCTCCCATCACCCCTCGATGGCACCGTCTCGTTGCAGGGAAACAAGCCCAGGGCTCGCACTGATTCAGCGATATTGGTGCGTTGCAATGATTTTATATGTTCATACGGGGAAAATATGCGCTGTGTGTTTGATATCCAAACATTACTTAAAATGTTATGATGCTATTATAAGTGACTTATATAACCATGTAACAATTACGGCATGGAAACAGGCGATCTCGCCCCTTCTAGTCTGTGCCGAATGCTAGTCTCACCTAGTCCCACCGAGCTGCACTCAGCCCATAACCCTCCATTCTTTTCCTGTCCATATACCCATCCAATTTTTCTTTAAATGATTATATCGAGCCTGCCTCTACCACTTCTACTGGAAGTTGGTTCAACAATTCAAGCTCCCCTGTCCTCCCCGATAATTGTCTTATCGCTATATTCATGCGAGGAAAATATGTGGTGTGTTTAATATTAAATTCGTTAGATAAACCCTTTTAGAAACGAAATTGAGTGTATTGGCCACTTATCACCTATATTCCGGTCGTGATTAACACACCCCCTCGCTGCCGCCAGCAGAATCGGCAAAAACAATTTTTAAGATATCGGCATGCAAATGCATGTGCAAGTTACGCATGCGCACTGGTGCCCGCGCAAGGCTTCATGGTCATTGTAGTCTTTCTGGGGGTAAACCCAACGTATTTGACTGCTAACAACAGGAATTCTGCAGATGCTGGAAATTCAAGCAACACACATAAAAGTTGCTGGTGAACGCAGCAGGCCAGGCAGCATCTCTAGGAAGAGGTGCAGTCGACGTTTCAGGCCGAGACCCTTCGTCAGGACTAACTGAAGGAAGAGTGAGTAAGGGATTTGAAAGTTGGAGGGGGAGGGGGAGATCCAAAATGACAGGAGAAGACAGGAGGGGGAGGGATGGAGCCAACAGCTGGACAGGTGATAGGCAAAAGGGATACGAGAAGATCATGGGACAGGAGGTCCGGGAAGAAAGACAAGGGGGGGGACCCAGAGGATGGGCAACGGGTATATTCAGAGGGACAGAGGGAGAAAAAGGAGAGTGAGAGAAAGAATGTGTGTATAAAAATAAGTAACAGATGGGGTACGAGGGGGAGGTGGGGCATTAGCGGAAGTTAGAGAAGTCGATGTTCATGCCATCAGGTTGGAGGCTACCCAGACGGAATACAAGGTGTTGTTCCTCCAACCTGAGTGTGGCTTCATCTTTACAGTAGAGGAGGCCGTGGATAGACATGTCAGATTAGGAATGGAATGTGGAATTAAAATATGTGGCCACTGGGAGATCCTGCTTTCTCTGGCGGACAGAGCGTAGTATACGGTATCTGTCCCCCACTTTTCCTTCGCTACATCGACGACTGCATTGGTGCTGCTTCCTGCACGCATGCAGAACTCGTTGACTTTATTAACTTTGCCTCCAACTTTCACCCTGCCCTCAAGTTTACCTGGTCCATTTCCGACACCTCCCTCCCCTTTCTAGATCTTCCTGTCTCTGTCTCTGGAGACAGCTTATCCACTGACGTCTACTATAAGCCTACTGACTCTCACAGCTATCTGGACTATTCCTCTTCTCAACCTGTCTCTTGCAAAAACGCCATCCCCTTCTCGCAATTCCTCTGTCTCCGCCGCATCTGCTCTCAGGATGAGGCTTTTCATTCTAGGACGAGGGAGATGTCTTCCTTTTTTAAAGAAAGGGGCTTCCCTTCCTCCACTATCAACTCTGCTCTTAAACGCATCTCCGCCATTTTACGTACATCTGCTCTCACTCCATCCTCCCGCCACCCTACTAGGAATAGGGTTCCCCTGGTCCTCACCTACCACCCCACCAGCCTCCGGGTCCAACATATTATTCTCCGTAACTTCCGCCACCTCCAACGGGATCCCACCATTAAGCACATCTTTCCCTCCCCACTTCTCTCTGCATTCCGCAGGGATCGCTCCCTTCGCAACTCCCTTGTCCATTCGTCCCCCCCATCCCTCCCCACTAATCTCCCTCCTGGCACTTATCCGTGTAAGCGGAACAAGTGCTACACATGCCCTTACACTTCCTCCCTTACCACCATTCAGGGCCCCAAACAGTCCTTCCAGGTGAGGCAACACTTCACCTGTGAGTCGACTGGGGTGATGTACTGCGTCCGGTGCTCCTGATGTGGCCTTTTATATATTGGCGAGACCCGACGCAGACTGGGAGACCGCTTTGCGGAACATCTACGCTCTGTCCGCCAGAGAAATCAGGATCTCCCAGTGGCCACACATTTTAATTCCACATCCCATTCCCATTCTGACATGTCTATCCATGGCCTCCTCTACTGTAAAGATGAAGCCACACTCAGGTTGGAGGAACAACATCTTATATTCCGTCTGGGTAGCCTCCAACCTGATGGCATGAACATCGACTTCTCTAACTTCCGCTAATGCCCCACCTCCCCCTCGCACCCCATCTGTTACTTATTTTTATACACACATTCTTTCCCTCACTCTCCTTTTTCTCCCTCTGTCCCTCTGAATATACCCGTTGCGCATCCTCTGGGTCCCCCCCCCCTTGTCTTTCTTCCCGGACCTCCTGTCCCATGATCCTCTTGTATCCCTTTTGCCTATCACCTGTCCAGCTCTTGGCTCCATCCCTCCCCCTCCTGTCTTCTCCTATCATTTTGGATCTCCCCCTCCCCCTCCAACTTTCAAATCCCTTACTCACTCTTCCTTCAGTTAGTCCTGACGAAGGGTCTCGGCCTGAAACGTCGACTGCACCTCTTCCTACAGATGCTGCCTGGCCTGCTGCGTTCACCAGCAACTTTTATGTGTATATTTGACTGCTACTCTTGTACGTTGGCAACCCTACCCCCCCCACCCCCGCGGTCGGCCGGTCCGCAAGAATATTGTCAATATGAAACCGGTCCGCAGTACGAAAAAGGTTGGGGACCCCTGAGTTAGACAAGCTCTCCTCCTCCACTCTCACCCTGAACACCAGCGTGCCTCAAGGCTGTGTGCTGAGCCCTCTTCTGTACTCCCTTTTCACCTATGACTGCGTTCCTGTACATGGTTCTAACTCCATAATCAAGTTCGCAGACGACACCACGGTGGTTGGTCTGATCAGAGGGGATGACGAGATGGCCTACAGGGACGAGGTCCAGCACCTGGCCGCGTGGTGTGCTGACAACAACCTGGCCCTTAACACCCAAAAGACCAAGGAGATCATTGTGGACTTCAGGCTTGCCAGGAGTCACACTCACGTCCCCATCTACATCAACGGAACTGTAGTGGAGCGTGTATCAAGCTTCAAATTCCTTGGTGTCCACATTTCAAGAAAGCTCACCTCTGTCCCAGGATACTGACAGACTTTTACTGCTGTACCATTGAGAGCATACTCATCAACTGCATCTCAGTGTGGTATGGCAATTGTCCCGTATCGGACCGCAAAGCACTCCAACGTGTGGTGAAAACTGCCTAGCGAATTATCAGCACCCAGTTGCCCACCATTGAGAACATCTACCATAAACGCTGCCTGGGCAGGGTGAAAAGCATTATCAGGGATGCATCTCACCCTCACCATGGACTTTTTACTCTCCTCCCATCCGGTAGCCGCTACAAGAGCCTTCGCTCCCGCACCAGCAGGCACAGGAAGAGCATCTTCCCTGAGGCTGTGACACTGCTGAACCTCTCATCACAGACCCAAGCAGTATTGCATCCACATTGTATTGTCTCAGTACTTTTATATTTGTGTGCTATAGCACTTCCTTTTATTCGCAGTTATTTTGTAAATAACACTATCCTTTGCATTTCTGGTCAGATGCTAAATGCATTTCACTGGCTTTGTAGCTGTACTCGGCACAATGACAATAAAGTTGAATCTAATCTGATCTAATCTAATATAGGAATAACTCAGACTTAAATGTCAAAGCAACAATGAAATATCTATTGTTACAAAAATTGCACATGTGCTTTAAAGTAAGAAAGTAAGTCTTAATGTGAATTAAGACAACAGCAGTTTGGCTGGGGGGCAGAAAAGTGGCAAAATCGAATTGAAATACAAAAAGTGACATGCATTTGTGGAAAGCAAAAGGGCCAAGCTCCTTACATGTTAGGAGTTTGAGAAGTCTAAGGCAGAAGGACTTTCAATTACATGTCCAAAGATCCTAGAAGGCAGGACAGATAGTTAAGATAGTTCAGAAGGAATAAGGGATATATTTCTTTATTTACTGGAACACAAAATATAAGAGCACTGAGTCACAATAGAAACACATTGTGACCCACATCTGATATATGACACCAGAGAGGGTTTGAAGAAGTGAAGATAGGGTGAACCTTAGTCATGAAGATTGATTAGATAGGGTTTGATATCTCTGTAACAAAGGAAGCTACAGGCAGCTATAACAGAGGGACATAAAACTAAGAGAGACTAAATAGATTAATTAGGAAGAACCTGTTTTCTTCATTTGAGGTCAAAAGGAATGTTAAAAGATTAAAAGCATCTGTTACATGGATTTGAGGGAAAGAGGATTTTTCCACTGCAACAGTAGGGGGAATGTGGAATTCACTACTAGAGGAGTGGTGGAAGCAAAAACCCTCATAACCCTCATAACATTAGCACTTGAGGAAATGCTGTGATGTAATGTATAAGGTTGTGGGCAAAGAGCTGAAAAGCAAAAAGATCTTTATTTCCAGATATCAAAGACACACTATACAGTAGCCATATATTTTTCCAGGGCTTAATGCTAGGACAGTATGTTTAACTGCATTAATAATAAAGGATATGATTTCATAATGTATTGACAAAATAAAATTTGGAAGCATATTAAACAATAAGAAAGATTTCTGGACTCAAGACAGACTTTACAAGAGCTTCTATAATGAAAAGGTAGATGAAATTCCAGATTAAAATGTGTGAAATGATGCACTTTGATACAAAGAATGACAAAAGGCACATAAAGCAAATTGGACAATTTACAGAAAAGTTCACAATAGAGAGAGCTTTACACTATTGGAAAAAAACACCAAGGAGGCACATTATTTCAAGATAAATGGTCAGTCATATAAAACAGAGATGCAGAGATTTGTTTTTGCAGGTGGTGGTGCATCTCTAGAATTTTCTGTGCCAATGGGTTGTGGAGGCTGGATCATTAGCTATACTATAATTTTGTGATTCATTACATCATTGATGTTTCATGCAATTCTACAATGGTCACATAAATGTGACATTATTTTTACAAAACACATTATGTAATCAATACCTCCATAGTCTGTTGTTGAAGTCTTTGTGTCTCAGTCTTCAAAAGTGTCTCTTCAAGAGATTTCAGGACTTTATGTTGCTCCTCCTCAGTACACTTCATCTTTCTTAACTCCTCTGTAAGAGTTCTTACTTTCTTTTTTAACTCAGCAACATAAGCTTGTAAGTGGCTTTTGGCTTCTTTCTCCTTCACAAGTAACTCTTTTAGCCTGGAATTATAATTAAAATGGAACAGAAAATCAAAAGGATAACAGGTTTCATTAACTCTGAACTAATTTTAGAATCACATTGTAGGCTATAATGCACCCAGAGGAAAAATCAAAATATTATATTATATTGAAGGAAATATACTTATTAAATAAAATTCACCTCATTGACATGCAGTTAATGCATCACTTGAGTAATCAGTTCCAATACATTAAACAGATGCAGCTTTATAATACAATATTTGAAAAAATAGAATTATCAATGCCATTTTCAAAAACAAAAATGTAACATATAAAGAAATGTTATAGGCATTTTCTTATATCCAAAACAAAAATCCCAACTATTTTATTAAGTGTGATTCAGCGATTGCGAATTATTTTTGTGAAACATTTGTTATTATTCCGTATAGAATGTGTTCAAAATATTTTCTTTCAGTGCTCATTTGGTGTATAAATTTTCAACAATGTCCTATCAGTGTAATGAGGTATATTCAAATAGCATCAATAATTAAACAATACTGTATTCTGTAGGCAGAATGCTAGACAACATTAATGGATTTATTTCTTCGTAGTAATTTTGGATATAAATCTCGCTGACAAAAGTAACAAAAATGTTTTAAATTAACAAAAATATTCAGAATTCTATTCTTTGGGGTGTTTCAAAATATAATTTTCCCCCAATTTATATATGCTTACAACCATTTATTAGTACCAACAAAAAATATAAACCATAATAAATAGTTAAAGTAAAATAAATATTTAACTGCCTATAATAACCCTGCTTCCCAAATGCATTATACAACAGATTGGCTCATTTATCAAGGCTTTGATGACAAGGCACTGTGCTATTACAGAAACACAGAAAGAAAATATTTTGAACACATTCCATACTGAATCACAACAAAGCTCCATTAATAAAGTAATTGAAACACTGAATCATCTGTTTAAAAATATTTGGTTTTCAATGATACAAGGTCATAAAATATATTATTTTCTCCACTGATTATATCTCCTTCGAAAAGCACTTTCATGATAATCGAATATGATACTGTTCTTAGTCATTACAGAAAAAAGGCAAAGCAGATGTTAAAAATGAGCTTAAGAGCTACAGAGATGTAAAAGAAAATGTGTCCAATAAACTGTTTCTCCAATTCAAAACTAAGTGGATTAACAAAATAACATGCACTAAATGCACTAGGTCCATTCAATTTTGAAATACAGAACACTGAAACAGTACTGTGACTGAACTTCAAAGAAAAAAGCCTACATTGAATTAAAATAGCAATTTTTAACAGTATTGCTATTATAAAATATTAGTTTAAAAAAAGTCCTAGTTCAATACTTTCTCAACTGACACGTTCAAATATAGAACTGAATTAATGTTTGAAAGGGTGCAAAATTTTCATTAGAAAATTTCATCTGACAGAAGAACACAGGCAGTTGGAGGTTCCGTTCAAACACAACTGTTGCAATACCAATATGTCTAAAATGTGATCTAAATTAAAGAGAATGGTAGTTGATAATAAGACCATAAGATATTGGAGCAAAATTAGGCCACAGCCTATCGACTTTGCTCTGCCATTTCATTATGGTTTATCCATTTTTCCTCTCAGCCCGTCTCCTGTTTTCTCCCTACATCCCTGACCAGTCAAGAATCTATCAAACTCTGCCTTAAATATACATAAAGATTTTGCCTCCACAGCTGCCTGTGGCAATAAATTCCACAGATTCATCACTCTCTAGCTGATAGCTCGAACCAGTCTTATCCTGTGATGGGTAGTGAAGAATAAAGTGCTGTCCTTAAAAGTAAACGCAAGTGATAGATAATTCTCATCCATCAATTAGAAACATTACTGACATTCAAATAGAAGATGAGGATAAGAGTATGGAAGGAGCACAGAGAAAGAAGGAAAGAGACACTGGGAGATGATGAAACAAAGTCAAGGGGACAAACAAATTATTCTAGGACCATTGGGCAATCATTAACTAGCTGCTCTCAAATTGTGGCTTTTGTGAAAGTCTGTCAAAACTCATTAGGTCTGCTGCACCCGCAGTGGCAGGCTCGCACAGGGCATTTGTATACCACAGCACAAAGTTATCAGTGTTGGCAGTCTACCATGGACTACGACTACCCAGATGAACTTAAGAGCTGAGTCAGAGTTTAATAGACCTGGCAGCCTGATTCCAACCAAGCAGGCAGGAATGGGAGGGGGAGGGGGAGATCCAAAATGATAGAAGACAGGAGGGGGAGGGATGGAGCCAAGAGCTGGACAGGTGATTGGCAAAAGGGATATGAGAGGATCATGGGACAGGAGGTCCTGGGAGAAAGTAGGGTGATATACTGCGTCCGTTGCTCCCGATGTGACCTTCTATATATTGGCGAGACCCGACGCGGACTGGGAGATCGTTTCACTGAACACCTACGCTCTGTCTGCCAGAGAAAGTAGGATCTCCCAGTGGCCACACATTTTAATTCCACGTTCCATTCACATTCTGATATGTCTATCCATGGCCTCCTCTACTGTAAAGATGAAGCCACACTCAGACTGGAGGAACAACACCTTATATTCCGTCTGGGTAGCCTCAAACCTGATGACATGAACATTGACTTCTCAAACTTCCGCTAATGCCCCACTTTCCCCTCGTCCTCCATCCATTATTTATTTATATACACACATTATTTTTCTCTCTCTCCATTTTCCTCCCTCTGTCCCTCTCACTATACCCCTTGCCCATCCTCTGGGTTTCCCCCCCTCCCCCTTTTCTTTCTCCCAGGGTCTCCTGTCCCATGATCCTCTCATATCCCTTTTGCCAATCAACTGTCCAGCTCTTGGCTCCATCTCTCCCCCTCCTGTCTTCTCCTATCATTTTGGATCTCCCCCTCCCCCTCCCACTTTCAAATCTCTTACTAGCTCTTCTTTCAGTTAGTCCTGACGAAGGGTGTTGGCCCGAAATGTCGACTGTACCTCTTTCTAGAGATACTGCCTGGCCTGCTGTGTTCACCAGCAACTTTGACTTGGGACAGGACTCGGTCCCTCTCTGTCCACTGCCTGATCTGGGTCGCCTTTACAGGTGTCTCTGACAGCCTTTCCAATGAAAACACAGTCTCTGGAGGCACATATGTAGCAACAGGTGTCTCAGGTAAAGGTAGTCGACTCAGTGCATCAGCATTTGCATTATTCCCACCCGCTCTGTACACTATAGTGTACCGGTAGGCTGACAATGTAAGAGCCCAACACTGTATCCTGGCTGAGGCTAGCGGTGGGACGCATCTAGTCTCACTGAACAGGCTCATCAGTGGTTTATGGTCTGTATAAATTGTAAATACGCATCCATAACGGTACTGATGAAAGTGTTTGACCGCAAAAACAATGGCCAGACCTTCTTTTCTCGCTGTGAATAACCCTTCTCAGCAGCTGTCCTGGTACGTGAAGCAAAACCAATAGGCTTCTCTGAACAGTCCTCCATTACATGTGAGAGAACTGCCCGGACTCCATAGGGCGAGGCATCGCATGCCAGGGTGATCTCCTTGTCTGGGTCATAGTGAACAAGCAGCTTTGCTGAGTGGAGGAGTTCCTTCACTTCCTTGAAAGCTTTCTCCTGCTCTTCACCCCACTGCCACTTAGTGTCATTGTGAAGCATTTTATACAGTGGGGTCAAAACCTTTGAGAGGTCAGGAAGAAACTTGCCATAATAATTCACCATGCCCAAAAATGATCTGAGTTCCGTGACGGTCTTAGGGCTTGGGGTCTCCTTAATAGCTCTCACTTTGTCCTCCACAGGGTAAAGCCCGTCAGCTGTGATCTTGTGTTCCAGGTAAGTCACACTCAATGCCAGGAATACACATTTTCCGCGTTTCAACCACAGCCCTGTGTCTGAGAGCCTCTTCAGCACCCGTTCTAAATTAACGAGATGCTCCACCTCTGTAGCCCCCGTGATCAAAATATCATCAAGGTACATTGCTATGTGCGGAATCCCCTGCAGTAAAGTGTCCATTGTTCTTTGGAAAATGGCAGGGCTGGACGCCACTCCAAACACCAGGCAATTGTACTTGAATGATCCCTTGTGCGTATTCATTGTGACGTACTCCTCTGAATCCTCGTCGAGCAGCAGCTGTTGGTAGGCTTGGCTCATGTCCAGCTTTGTGAACAGCTTACCCCCTGACAGGGTCGCAAACAGGTCACCCACCCGTGGCAATGGGTACTCCTCCAGCTTAGCGATCTGATTCACCGTAAGCTTATAATCCCCACATATCCTCACCATTTTGTCTGCCTTCAAAACTGGAAGAATGGGAGCTGCCCACCTTGAAAACTGAACGGGCTCAATAATGCCCAGCCTCTGTAAACTTTCCAGCTCCTCCTCGACTTTGCCTGGGCTGAAAAAAACATGGTGTAGCCTCAGGGTCAACATGGAGTTTCACTGTCACGCCCTTCAGTGTGCCCAGCTCGTCCCTGAAAACGTCATTGTACTGCTGCAGAATGTCCTCCGCCGTGTGTGCATACTTAATTTCATGCCAGTTTAGCCGGATTTTGCGAAGCCAATCGCGACCCAAAAGACTGGGTCCCCTGCCCTTAGCTATCACTAGCCTGGCTTCAGCCTTCTGACCCTCGGCTGAAATGTCCACATATAACGCCCCTAAATGAGGTAAGGGCTGCCCTGTATAGGTCCTAAGTTTGAGCCTTAACAGTCTAATGGGAGGCAGGTTGTACCCCCATGTCCTCCTGTAGGTCTCCTCACTAATGACCGATGCAGTAAGCCCCTGAATCTCAAACTTAATGTCCTTTCCCCTGACAGTGACTGTGGCATAATATGGTTCAGGTGGTTCCTCATCTGTTTCCACTGCAAACATGTTGTAGACACACGCTGCCTCTTCATCTGTTCTTCTAGATGGTGTGTGGTTGTCTAACCTTGTTGAGCTTTCCCCTGCCCGGGCTTAATCTTACCATTTGAACTTCTGCACTTTTTAGCTAAATATCCCTTTTTGCTACAAGCATGGCAGACAGTGTCTTTGAATTTGCAATCATTTGCATAGTGTGTCCCTCCACACCAGAAACATTCTACCCGCTTTGCCTGTTTACCAGTCTCCCTGCTGACTTGGTGCACTGCCACCGATTGTGACCCCCCCATGTCCTTTCTGCATATCCTTGACATTATTAGCAGCCATCTCCATGCCTTGGGCAATCTCTAAGGCTCTCTTGAAAGTCAATGGTGGGGTTTCCCCTAACAGACGGCGTTGTATGCCGTCATTATTAATGCCGCATACCAATCTATCACGGAGCATGTCTTCCAACACTGCCCCGAAATCACAATGCTCTGACAGCTGCCAAAGGTTGGCCACGAAATTGGCCACAGGCTGACCTGGCGTTCTGAAACAGCTGTGAAACTTACACCGTTGGACTATCACATAAGCTTTCCGATTGTAGCGGTTCCCCACGAGCTTGACCAGTTCCGTCATATGGAATGTCCCCCGGTTTCCACAGTGCGGCTAAATTCCTTATTAGCTTGTAAGTCTTTGTGCCACACACTCTCAGGAGAATAGAGTGCTTCTTAGCCTCCTCAGTAATTCCATTAGCACAGAAAAAGTGTCCCAACCTTTCCTCATACTCTGGCCAGTCCTCGTTTCCTTCCAGAAATTCACCGATAGTTCCAAACGTAGCCATCTGAAACGCGAAGGTCCCGTTCGAAAAACGTGCCGCTATGTTCACAGTTCACCTTGTTGCCAAAAATATGTGGTAACTTCTACTTTGAGAAAGGCACACTCAACAACTTCATGCCAAAGAAACCACTTTATGTCGAACTTCAAAACCATTATGTATATATAGAGGCTTTAACAACCCTTACGGCATGGCAGGCACACTATATACGAAACACCGGAAGTAAAAAGAACAGAAGTAAAACCCTCCATTATCCTAATTAGTATTAACTTACTTTTAATAATGCTCACATTACAACACTATCTCTGATCAGCAGTGCCATGCCCTCACCTCTTTTGCCTCCCTCCCTGTCCTTTCTGAAACATCTGTCGCCTGGCACTCTAAGTAATGTGACGAAAGAGGGTTACGAAAGTACACATAGACTAAGATGTTAACTGTCCTGTGCTAGCACCAGTGGGATCAACAGTTGATCTGCCACCTGTCTTCAGGAGAGAGAGATAAGTAAGACAATGGAGCAGCATTTGGAAATGTTAATGAAGAGACGAGAGAGTTTAACAGAAGGAGACACCGGTCTGAGTATTGTCAAGACCGGCTCCTTTTGAACCCTGAACTGTTTGAAGTGTGATGGACAGGCGATACCCCAGCAGGGGGATAAAAAGGGGCAGGTTAGTTGAGACACCACACACGGCACCACGAGGTAACAAGACCCTGGAAGCGGTCCGCCCCCACAAGTCGATGGGAGTTTTGGAGGTCTGGTCGCGGGACCAGCCATAGACGCACAGGGTGGAAAGATACGGTCGGCGGGAACCTGGTGTGTGCGTCCACCCTTGCCTGGGTGTCGGGTTCACCGCAGAGGAACGATCGTGTCTGAAACGGAGGGGTCACAGTCGGTGACCTCAGAAGACATTGCAAAGGGCTCGCCCGAAAGCTAACTGCGAGGAATATCAAAGGTCTGTTGAATCCGATTTGAATATCAGCATTCGCTCTCTCTCTCCCCAACGGCGATTACTGCGAACTGAACTAAACTGAACTCTGTCACTTGTGATTGAACATTTTACCCCTAGACTGCGATAGAGCTGATTGACCCTATTATCCTAGTTCTGTGTACATGTGTGTTTATTCATTGCTAACCTGTTGCATTTATATCCTTTCTATTAGAGTACTGTGTTGCTTATTTCTTTAATAAAACTTCCTTAGTTCCAGTAATCCAGACTCCAACTGAGTGGTCCATTTCTGCTGGTTTGGCAACCCAGTTACGAGGGTACGTAACAGTAACTATGCCTGCCCCTGAACCATCCAAATCTCTGTAATGGCCACAACATCATAGCTCCAAGTACTGATCTACACTCTAAGCTCAGTTGCTTTGTTCATAATGTTTCTTGCATTGAAATGGGCACAGCTCAAACCATCAGTCTGAGCGCATCCCTTCTCTATCACCTGTCTATCCTCCCCTTTCCACTGCCTCCAAGCTTTCTCTATTTGTGAGCCAACAGCCCCTTCCTCTGTTTCTTCAGTTCGGTTCCCACCCCCCAGCAATTTGATTTTAAACTCTCCCCAATAGCCTTCGCAAACCTTCCTGCCAGGTTATTTGTCACCCTCAGATTCAAGTGCAACCCATCCTTTTTGTACAGGTCACGCCTGCCCCAAGAGAGGTCCCAATGATCCAGAAATCTGAATCCCTGCCCCATGCTCCAATCCCTTAACCACACATTTATCCTCCACCTCACTCTATTCCTATACTCACTGTTGCGTGGCACAGGCAGTAATCCTGAGATTACTACCTTTGAGGTCCTGCTTCTCAACTTCCTTCCTAACTCCCTGTAGTCTGTTTTCAGGACCTCTTCCCTTTTCCTACCTAAATCATTGGTACCAATATGTACCAGAATCTTCCCACTTCAGGATGTTGTGGACGCAATCAGAAACATCCCAGACCCTGGCACCTGGGAGGCAAACTATCATCCGCGTTTCTTTCCTGTGTCCACAGAATCGCCAGTCTGACCTATAACTATAGAGTCCCCTATTACTGATTCCATCCTCTTCCTTTCCCTACCCTTCTGAGCCACGGGGCCAGACTCTGCGCCAGAGGCATGGCCACTGTTGCTTCCCCCAGGAAGGCCGCTCCCTCCCCCCCAACAGGAGTGCTTATTGTTAAGGGGGACAGCCACAGGGGTACTTCTCTAGTATCTGCCTCTTGCCCTTCCTTGTCCTGACTGTTACCAATTATCTGTTTCCTGAGGCCCCAGTGTGACTACTTGCCTATAGCTCCTCTCTATCACCTCCTCACTTTCCTTGACCAGACGAAGGTCATCGAAGTGCAGCTCCAGTTCCCTAACCCAGTCCCCAAGGAGCTGCAACTCGACACACCTGGCACAGATGTGGCCTTCCAGGAGGCTGGGAGTCTCCCGGACTTCCCACTTCTGACACCCAGATCAGAATACTGGCCTTACAGACATACTTCCTGTTTCTATTCTTCATAGATAACCTACCTGGCCTCAACTCATTATCACCAAAGCCCTCCTACTCTGTCTCCCAGCATTCACAGGCTGATAGTCATGTGAATTGTACTGGTTTCCTCTGTGTCTCTAAGATGTGCTGGTAGCTTAACTATTATTGCTAACCTTAGTATAGGTAAGTGGCAAAAACAATCAAAGAGAAGTAAGAGTTGAAATAGAAATAAAAAGAACTGATGGAATTTAATCAAAAGACTGTTGAAATTGCTCTGCTGGGAATCAGCATGGAACACGTCTCCTTCTGCAATACATGAAACAAATTTTACTGATTTATAACCCATTACTCAACTGATTTTAAATTCCATCTCTTCTTTCATGTCCTTTACTTTCTATCCTTGTATTGTTTCATATGGTTCTACAACTTCCTCCAGTCTTTTTTACCTTCCAAAATATCTGTATTCCACTAATTCTGATTTCTTTCCTCCAATTGCTTCATCCCTTCACTGTCTACACCCCAAGTTCTTGAATTCTCCTCTTAAACTTAAATTCTTTCCTTCTTAAAGATATTCCATACAACTTCTGACCAGGAATTTAAACAATTATTCTTTAAACTCCTTTCAGGGTTTAGTTGCAAATTTTATGTGATAATGTTCCTGTTAAGCGCCTTAGTTGCTTCATGTTAAAGGTACGATTTAAATACAAATTGATGGAACAGTGAAGACTTGGAATTTGCATTTGTTATGCTATTATTACCAAAAAGCAGTGCAAAACTGACTACATGGAATCATTTACTTAAGGGTTTGAGCTGTAGTTTATTAATTGTATTTTCAGTCAGACAGTAAAGAAACTAGCCCTTCAGTGCACCAAGTCAACATCAAATATTAAGCACCCACTTAAACACTAATCCAATTTTATTCTCCTCACACTCTCATCAACTCCCAGACAGACATTCAGGGTAACTTATAGTTGTCTATTAACCAAGCAACCTGTGTAACTTTGTGATATGGTAGGAAAATCAAACACTTGAAGGAAACATATGCAGTCAAAGGGAGAACAAAAATTCCATGCAACCAGGAGTTAGGTGGTCACTGGAGAGGTGCAATGAGTTTTTTTTTAATTATAATAACCATAAGTTATGTAAACTGATCTATTTCAAAAACAGTCATAAAACATTTATTATCTGACCATTTTGAACAGGAACCACTGTATTACAAAATCATTCCAATTGAAGGTGCCATCAGAGCTTAAAATATATGCTGATAATGGTTTTAGGCTGCGCTGAAATTAAACTACGTTCTGTAAGAAAGCAAGTTATGTGATAGAATATGTCAAACATCACTTCTTACCCAACTCTTTGTTCTCATCTGCTCTTGTATCAGGTCATTGGTTTGGTCGTTAAGTTACACACATAGCTACCTTTTATATTAATACTAAGCATTTCAGTATACATTGCAAATTTGAGAACAAATATTTAATGATTCAGTTACCTGTTTGAAGTATGCACAGCCATGTCTTGAAAATTCTTTTTCTCATTAGTCTGGCTTTGTAATGTTTTCATATGGTCCATTAGTTGTTTCACAGTTTGCTCTGCCTTCCATCTTGTCTCACGCTCTTGATCCAACTCTTGAATAAGCACCTAAAAAATAATTACACTGGATTTATATTGGAAAGGGTTAAATATACATGATTTGGTTCTACAGAATAAATTTGCACTGATATTGCATTTTTCACATCTAAGAGCACTCAGAAAGTTATAAATTATTTTATATAGGATATTACTAGATCTTAAACTACTTAGGATGTTATATGGATAGTTAATAGAAACATAGAAAATAGGTGCAGGAGTAGGCTATTCGGCCCTTCGAGCCTGCACCGCCATTTATTATGATCATGGCTGATCATCCAACTCAGAACCCTGCACCAGCCTTCCCTCCATACCCCCTGATCCCCGTAGCCACAAGGGCCATATCTAACTCCCTCTTAAGTATAGCCAATGAACTGGCCTCAACTGTTTCCTGTGGCAGAGAATTCCACAGATTCACCACTCTCTGTGTGAAGAAGTTTTTCCTAATCTCAGTCCTAAAAGGCTTCCCCCTTATCCTCAAACTGTGAGCCCTCGTTCTGGACTTCCCCAACATCGGGAACAATCTTCCTGCATCAAGCCTGTCCAATCCCTTTAGGATTTTATACGTTTCAATCAGATCCCCCCTCAATCTTCTAAATTCCAACGAGTACAAGCCTAGTTCATCCAGTCTTTCTTCATATGAAAGTCCTGCCATCCCAGGAATCAATCTGGTGAACCTTCTTTGTACTCCCTCTATGGCAAGGATGTCTTTCCTCAGATTAGGGGACCAAAACTGCACACAATACTCCAGGTGTGATCTCACCAAGGCCTTGTACAACTGCAGTAGTACCTCCCTGCTCCTGTACTCAAATCCTTTCGCTATAAATGCCAGCATACCATTCGCCTTTTTCACCGCCTGCTGTACCTGCCTGCCCACTTTCAATGACTGGTGTATAATGACACCCAGGTGTTGTTGCACCTCCCCTTTTCCTAATCGGCCACCATTCAGATAATAATCTGTTTTCCTATTTTTGCCACCAAAGTGGATAACTTCACATTTATCCACATTAAATTGCATCTGTCATGAATTTGCCCACTCACCCAACCTATCCAAGTCACCCTGCATCCTCTTAGCATCCTCCTCACAGCTAACACTGCCGCCCAGCTTCGTGTCATCTGCAAACTTGGAGATGCTGCATTTAATTCCCTCATCCAAGTCATTAATATATATTGTAAACAACTGGGGTCCCAGCACTGAGCCTTGCGGTACCCCACTAGTCACTGCCTGCCATTCTGGAAAGGTCCCATTTATTCCCACTCTTTGCTTCCTGTCTGCTAATCAATTCTCTATCCACATCAATACCTTACCCCCAATACCGTGTGCTTTAAGTTTGCACACTAATCTCCTGTGTGGGACCTTGTCAAAAGCCTTTTGAAAATCCAAATATACCACATCCATTGGTTCTCCCCTATCCACTCTACTAGTTACATCCTCAAAAAATTCTATGAGATTCGTCAGACATGATTTTCCTTTCACAAATCCATGCTGACTTTGTCCGATGATTTCACCGCTTTCCAAATGTGCTGTTATCACATCTTTGATAACTGACTCCAGCAGTTTCCCCACCACCGACGTTACGCTAACCGGTCTATAATTCCCCGGTTTCTTTCTCCCTCCTTTTTTAAAAAGTGGAGTTACATTAGCCACCCTCCAATCCTCAGGAACTAGTCCAGAATCTAACGAGTTTTGAAAAATTATCACTAATGCATCCACTATTTCCTGGGCTACTTCCTTAAGCACTCTGGGATGCAGACCATCTGGCCCTGGGGATTTATCTGCCTTTAATCCCTTCAATTTACCTAACACCACTTCCCTACTAACATGTATTTCGCTCAGTTCCTCCATCTCACTGGACCCTCTGTCCCCTACTATTTCTGGAAGATTATTTATGTCCTCCTTAGTGAAGACAGAACCAAAGTAATTATTCAATTGGTCTGCCACGTCCTTGCTCCCCATAATCAATTCACCTGTTTCTGTCTGTAGGGGACCTACATTTGTCTTTACCAGTCTTTTCCTTTTTACATATCTATAAAAGCTTTTACAGTCAGTTTTTATGTTCCCTGCCAGTTTTCTCTCATAATCTTTTTTCCCCTTCCTAATTAAGCCCTTTGTCCTCCTCTGCTGAACTCTGAATTTCTCCCAGTCCTCAGGTGAGCCACTTTTTCTGGCTAATTTGTATGCTTCTTCTTTGGAATTGATACTATCCCTAATTTCTCTTGTCAGCCACGGGTGCACTACCTTCCTTGATTTATTCTTTTGCCAAACTGGGATGAACAATTGTTGTAGTTCATCCATGCAATCTTTAAATGCTTGCCATTGCATATCCACCGTCAATCTTTTAAGTGTCATTTGCCAGTCTATCTTAGCTAATTCACGTCTCATACCTTCAAAGTTACCCCTCTTTAAGTTCAGAACCTTTATTTCTGAATTAACTATGTCACTCTCCATCTTAATGAAGAATTCCTCCATATTATGATCACTCTTACCCAAGGGGCCTCTCACGACAAGATTGCTAATTAACCCTCCTCATTGCTCAAAACCCAGTCTAGAATAGCCTGCTCTCTAGTTGGTTCCTCGACATGTTGGTTCAAAAAACCATCCCGCATACATTCCAAGAAATCTTCTTCCTCAGCACCTTTACCAATTTGGTTCACCCAATCTACATGTAGATTGAAATCACCCATTATAACTGCTGTTCCTTTACTGCACACACTTCTAATTTCCTGTTTAATACCATCTCCGACCTCACTACTACTGTTAGGTGGCCTGTACACAACTCCCACCAGCGTTTTCTGCCCCTTAGTGTTATGCAGCTCTACCCATATCGATTCCACATCTTCCCGGCTTATGTCCTTCCTTTCTATTGCGTTAATCTCATCTTTAACCAGCAACGCCACCCCACCTCCTTTTCTTTCATGTTCTTTCCTCCTGAATATTGAACATCCCTGAACGTTGAGCTCCCATCCTTGGTCACCCTGGAGCCATGTCTCTGTGATCCCAACTATATCATAATCATTAATAACAATCTGCACTTTCAATTCATCCACCTTGTTACGAATGCTCCTTGCATTGACACACAAAGCCTTCAGGCGCTCTTTTACAACTCTCTTAGCCCTTATACAATTATGTTGAAAAGTGGCCCTTTTTGATGCTTGCCCTGGATTTGTCAGCCTGCCACTTTTACTTTTCTCCTTACTACTTTTTGCTTCTACCCTCACTTTACACCCCTCTGTCTCTCTGCACCGGTTCCCATCTCCCTGTTATGAACTAACCTCCTCTCGCCTAGCCTCTTTAATTTGATTCCCACCCCGCAACCATTCTAGTTTAAAGTCACCTCAGTAGCCCTCGCTAATCTCCCTGCCAGGATATTGGTCCCCCTAGGATTCAATTGTAACCCGTCCTTTTTGTACAGGTCACGCCTGCGCCAAAAGAGGTCCCAATGATCCAAAAACTTGAATCCCTGCTTCCTGCTCCAATCCCTCAGCCACGCATTTATCCTCCACCTCATCGCATTCCTACTCTCACTGTTGCGTGGCACAGGCAGTAATCCCGAGATTACTACCTTTGCAGTCCTTTTTCTCAACTCCCTTCCTAGCTCCCTATATTCTCCCTTCAGGACCTCTTCCCTTTTCCTACCTATGTCATTGGTACCTATATGTACCACGACCTCTGGCTCCTCACCCTCCCACTTCAGGATATCTTGAACACGATCAGAAATATCCCAGACCCTGGCACCAGGGAGGCAAACTACTATCCGGGTCTCTGGACTGCGTCCACAGAATCGCCTATCTGACCCCCTTACTATCGAGTCCCCTATCACAACTGCCCTCCTCTTCCTTTCCCTACCCTTCTGAGCTATAGGGCCGGACTCTGAATCAGTTTTGGTGGCATTTTGAAGATGTGGCATGGATATGATCTACTTTTTCTTTAAATAACAGCATTTCTTTTCTAATCAACTTCTGTATGTGTTATTTTTGTGCAGGGAGAATGACCTTGATTTAATTTGTCACTTGAAAAGCATGCTTACAGAAATTCCATAAAGTCCTCTAATTATGCCACAACCAAGATTACATTCCTGTACAGTGTAACTTGAATCTACACTTTAAAACCAGAGATCCAAGTCCTACCATGGAGATATTTTAAAAGTATTGTATAGTTATCAGAGAACATTTCTGTATAAATGTGGAATATAATTTTCACATAAATATTTAAAATTGATAATTCAAGCAATCTAAAAGAGCCTACAATGGGATACTTTAACAGTACTGAATGCTGATATGTTTATTGACTCAACATCAGTCAAGCTATTCAAGATAATGTACATTTTGAGAACATACTGATTTAAAAACAAAATTAATATTTACCCTGTATGTGGACTCCTCAGTTACATTTGTTTCCTTATGGTCTTGTAATTTATGTCGAGATTTTTGCACTGAAGCATTCCTGAGTGTGTTTCCTACTATTTGAAGTTCACCAGATTCCACTGGTGAATTGCTGGAAAAATCTTCACTATTTGGTTGCTTTACAGAGGATTTTAATTTTTGCTTGTAAAGTTGTCCAACCCTGGGTCAAAAAGCAATTATTCGCATTACAATGTCTTAAAATGTTATAACAGTAGAACATAGAGCACATTATTTGCAATAGCTCATAGAAGACCTTTGCATCCATATGACCTTTCTCCAGATACCGTTAAAATATTCTTTATAAAACTGTAGTATTGCCTTTCCATCAGTTTGATGCTTTTATATTGATGTTAACTAATTTCTTATCATTAATGTCTTTTCTGCAAATAAAAAGTGTGGAGAAAGATAATTAAAAGTATACATAACACTATGACAATATAACACCAGAAATTTTCATACCAGTGTTAACAAATTCATGAATAATTGGCTTACACATTAACCACAAGACTGACAATGGAAGTGACACTTCCCTTGTTCACCCATTTTCACTTCATACAATCCTTTGCAATCAAGGAATTCTTCAAGATTCAAGACTATTTAATGTCATTTATACACAAGTATAAAGGAGAATGAAATAACTGTTACTCCAGATCCAATAAAACACAATAATAATAATAAAAAAAACACAAGATACATAAATAATTAAGATAGCCGAGATACACAGATTGATTATAAGTCCATAAAGGGATACTAGACACAGTAGCATCTGTACATACAAGGTAACTGACAGGAAATGATAAGGTAATGTTGGTTGGGAATGTGGAGGGGTAGGTTAGTGGGTGAAGGTATTGATCAGCCTTACTGCTGAGGGAAAGTAACTGTTTTTGAGTCTGGCAGTACTGGTGTGGATGCTATGTAGCCTTCTCCCTGATGGGGTGGGTGGGATACTTCATGATG
Source organism: Mobula hypostoma (assembly GCF_963921235.1). Lineage (NCBI taxonomy): Eukaryota > Metazoa > Chordata > Chondrichthyes > Myliobatiformes > Myliobatidae > Mobula > Mobula hypostoma. The sequence continues at coordinate 189,399,752 of NC_086097.1, forward strand.
TCATTGGCCTTTTTCTGGCACCTTTCTGTATACATCCCTGCTGTCAGGTAGGCTGGTGCAGGGAATGCATTGGGCAGCTTTGACTACCCATTGTACAGCCTTCCTATTCGCTGCAGTGTGGTTTCTTTACCATGCAGTGATGAGGCTTGTTAGGATGCTCTCTACTGCGCACCTGAAATATGTCTTTTGTGTTTTATATTTTCTGTTTCTGATTTTTTTTTTGTTTTTGTTGCTTTTTGTACTTTTTTTTTTCTACATGGGGTAGTGGAGGCGTACAATGTTTCTCTTTGAACAGGTTGGTTCCACGGTTTTTCTTTGTTTCATGGCTGTCTACTTGTGGGGAGGACGAGTTTCAGGGTTGTATACTGCATATGTACTTTGAACTTTTACCTGTATAGATGATGTGAACAGTCCAGCTCCTTTCAGCCTCTTCAAAGTAGAGGTGTTGGTGAGCTTTTCTCATTGTGTAGAATGTTGTGCAATATATGCACTCTCAGGAGCTTGAAACTGTTCATGGTTTCCACTGCTGTGCCACCGATGTAAAGAGGGGTGTGAGTGGTATGAGTTTTCCTGAAGTCAATAACCATCTCCTTAACTGGGGAAATTTCCAGTGGCCAAACATTTTAATTCCCGTTCTGACATGTCGATCCATCTTCAGGGTGGAGGAACACCTTATATTCTGTCTGGGTAGCCTCAGACCTGATGCATGAATGTTGATTTCTCCTTCTAGTAAAAAAAAATTCCTTTCCCCGTCCCCTCTTCTTCTATTCCCCACTCTGGTCTCTACCTCTTCTCACCTGCATATCACTTCCTCTGGGGTCTCCTTCTCCTTCCCTTTTTCCTTTCTCCTCTTCTATCAGATTCCTTCTTCTCTAGCCTTTCATCTTTCTTACCCACCTGGCTTCATCCATCACCTTCTAGCTATCCTCCTTTCCCTCCCCAACTCACCTACCCCCCTTTATTCTGACATCTTCCCCCTTCCTTTCCAGTCCTGAAAGGGTCTAGGCCCGAAACATTGACTGGCTGTTCATTTCCATAGATGTTGCCTGACCTTCTGCTTTCCTTCAGCATCTTGTGCAAGTTGCTTTGGATTTCCTACATCTGCAGACCTTCTCATGTTTAACCATCTCCTTTGTCTTGTTAACATTGAGGAAGAGGTTATTTATCTGGGACCAAGCTTCAAGCTCTTCCACCCACTCTCTGTAAGTCATCGCATTGTTGTTGGTAATGAGCCTCACTGCTGTCGTGTCATCAGCGAACTTGACAACATGATTACTCAGGTGGTTGGCCATGCAGTCATATAAGCAGACTGTACAGGAATGGTCTCAGCACACAGCCTGGGGAACACCCGTATTGAGGATGATGGGGAGGGAGGAGCAGTTGCGCATCCTGACATATCTGAGGTCCATTGGTTAGGAAGTCCAACGCCCAGTTGCACAGCGGTGTATTTAGACAAAGAAGTAGGAGTTTGTTCAAAGTCTGTAGAACAACAGTGCCGAATGCCGAACTGAAATCCAGAAACAGCATTCTGACACAAGTATTCTTGTTTTCTAGGTGTGTCAAGGTCAGGTATATGACAGCTTTGGTGGCATTTTTTTTTGAAGATGTGGCATGGATATGATCTCAGGGAAACTTTTTTTTAAAATAACAGCATTTATTTCTAATCACCTGATGTGTACTTTTTTGTGTGCAGGGATAGTGACTTTGATTTAATTTGTCCTTGATGCTGTGAGTCCTTGTACTTGAGTGACCTTGATGCTGTGGCATCTGTCATGGAGCAGTTTTGCTGGTAAGCATGTTGGTGAGTGTCCAGTGTGGCAGTAAAGGAGTTTGTGATATGTCCCGTTATTAGCCATTCAAAGCACTTCATGATGATTGATGTCAGTTTTGTTCTGAAGGTGTAGAGTTCTTTGGTACAGGGATGATAGTGTCTGAGTTGAAGCCTGTGGGGACAGCAGCTTGGATGCATGAAGTGTTAAAGGTGTCCGTGAAGATGTCACTCTGAGTACGTGGCCTGAGATGTTGTCTGGCCTAACTGCCTGACAGGGGTTGAGACTCTGCAGAGTCCTATTCACATTTGTTGCTGTTTCAGACAGTGGCTGCTTTTGTGGCCAGCATTGTGTTGCATGCCTCGAAGTGTACATATAAGTTGTTTAGAGGATAATATCTTACTGAAATTAAAGTATGTTTATTAATCAATCATATATGGGGTTCAAAATTAAACAATTGAGGCAGTGAAATGAGAAAAAATGGAAATTAATGCAGTGGAACCAAAATGTTAATTCAAGCCTTTGGAGTACAAACACTGGGAAAGTCAGCTAACTATGCATCAGGTCTTGTAGAAGTACTTAAGACAAAAGGCAATTATACCTCACCTTGGCACACAACTGTAATCACTTTACATTACAGAAATGGAACAAAACAGAAGCACAATCATGTATTTAAATATTCAACCAGATTTGTTTAAAATAAAACTGAAGTACTAAAATTTTGATCCTTTATGTACACATCCTTCACATGTGTATTATCAGTAAAAAAACTACTATTCTGTCTTATAAAATGTAACTATTTTGCACATATTCAAAATGAAACTTCAAATGCAATAAATGCATACCAAAAATAACATTGTCTAGTTCATACTTCATCAAGGTGCTTTTTTTTTTAGTAAGTTCATAACTTTGCAGCTTGATAACATACATAATTAACTTTCAACATGCACAGGAATGAACAGAACAAGCTAAAGATGAAAGATTCTCTTGCAACTCACATCCCATTCTCAAAATATTTCTTATGGGATTTATAAATTACACATTCAAAAGATACGCTGAAACTGCATATATTTAGAAATGGAAATGGGTATTAAGTCTGAGATACAATCTTCTTTCAAAACCAGTACTGTATTGCATTAACTAATCCATTTGTAGCAATCTCAATGGAATGGCCTCTGATTAATAGGCAAGATTTATAGCTTCAATCAGGCATAAATCAATTGCAATTAATGTTTTAAAAAAATTAAATAATAACCCAAAACCTTTTCCTCAGAAAGAATGTCAAGAGAGCAGTGTCAGTTGCAATCTATTAGAATTTCAGAAATCATTAAAGTTAATATCATCATAATCAAATCTCTTCATGTTATTCTACAAGTAGGGATTTTCTGTCAGTAATACAAAAGCACAACTGGAAGTAACTAGTTGAAATAACTTTCAAAACTAGTCACGCAGTCATAGAGCACTACAGCCCAGAAGCAGACCCTTCGACCCATCTCATGTTCAGAAATAGCTGACAATATTAAACTACAGAAATATTCACTTTATAGTTGAGTTCTATATTGTCTATAACTAACGTATGAAGATTTACCTATTGGAATATTTTTTTCACCCCTATTGGGTGGTGTGTGGTGTTTATGTGTACTTTTCCCTCAATCTCTGGTCCTCTACCAGAGGCCTGGGAGTTTGGGGGTTTGGTGCAGTATCCTTCTGTTCCTAGTAGAATGCTCTTCTGGAACAAGATCTCAGATGTTGTTCTAGGGATGTGTTAGAACCATTCTCCCAGTCGAGATTCACAGCTCCAAGTGCTCCTATCAGCGGGGTGATTTTGGTTTTAACCTTCCACATCCTTTCTATTTGGCCTTTCAAGCCTGGTATTTCTCCAGGTTCTTTATTCTGATGTTACTGTCATTTGGGATTACCACATCTAATACTATTGCTTTCTTCTGTTCCTTGTCCAGTATTACTATGTCTGGCTGGTTGGCCAGTACCTGTTTATCAGTCAGCATTTGGAAGTTCCACAGGATCTTACTCTGTCATTCTCCACTACCTTCTCGGGTGCTTCCCATTTAGACTTGGAGTGTCCAATCCATACTCAGAGCAGATGTTCCTGTACACAATTCATGCAACTTGGTTGTGCCATTCAGTGTATGCTGTCACTGCCTGCATCTTGCACCCTGTTACTATGTGCTGGATGGTTTCAGTGGATTCCTTGCACAGTCTGCATCTTGGGGTTTGTCTGGTGTGATAGACCCCGCTTCTATTACTCTCGTGTTCAGCGTCTGTTCTTCTGCAGCCATGAGCAGCGCCTCTGTGCTGTCCCTCAGCCCTGCCACTGGTAGGACTCTGGAGGCTGACATCAGGAACCATCTGAGTTCTGCGGTGCAGGGGTCCAGGGTTCAGGTTTCGACAGTGGTGGCCCAGTAGTGGTCTTGGGCTGGCCCCTTGAGCTTACACTACATCTGCCACAAAAATCTCCGGATGAGAATGACAAGAACAGTAAGAGTCATGCCGGATCAAATGTCGCCCAGATTAACAAGGTCTGCGCCAATTGTTGGGGAACCAGAACCATCTGGCAAAGAATTGGCTACCAGATGGTTCTAGGAACGAAAGGGTTATCATATGAGGAACGTTTGATGGATCTGGATCTGTACTCACTGGAATTCATAAGGATGAGAGGGGATCTTATTGAAATCTTTCAAAATGTTGAAAGGCCTAGACGCAGTAGATGTGGAAAGGATGTTTCCCATAGTGGGAGAGTCTAGGACTAGAAGGCACAGCCTCAGTATAGAGAGGTGCCCTTTCAAAACAGAAAAGCGGAGAAATTTCTTTAGCCAAAGGGTGGTGAATTTGTGGAATTTGTTGCCACATGCAGCTGTGGAGGCCAGGTTGAGGAGGAGAGAAAAAAAAGGATCAAACATGATTGAATGGCGGAGCAGATTCGATGGGCCAGATGGCCTAATTCTGCTATGTCTTATGGAACAAACTATTTTATACCAAACTATATATATAAAAATTTTAAATTTTGTCATTTGGACTATTCTTAGTTTCTTTGCTATAAAATGTCTCAATAACTTGTGGTTAAATTTTGCATTATTTAGGATTTGAAACAATTTTAACTATAGAAAGTTATTGTTCTGAAGCATTATCTCTCCTGTGCTCTCCCTCTCGCACCCTATCCCTCAAGATGCTGGCTAACCTACTCATTATTTCCAAATCACTTATTTTTATTGTTGACTACAAATCCTAAGTTGAAGCTGTAGAATTACAAGAAAACCCTTTAAGACAGAATATCCACACGTAGTGCTAATATTAAGGAGCATCTTCTCTCAACACAGACAGACCCTGCATTTACAGCCATTTGGGTCACAGAAAGTCAACTTTAAGAAATCAACATTTGGAATAAAATTTGCTCCTATGGAACTTGGGTGGAGGGGGGATAAGTAAATACAAAACACAAATGTTTTTTTATATTTTTTCTCAATTAGAGTTCTTAATGCATGTGAAGGTGATGTTTTTTTCTAAAACATAGTAGCTTCATTTAACTGTCTTGCTGTATTTCAACCTCATCGCAACCATCCCACCCACAAGAGTTTTGCTAATTATTTACTCCTAAGATGTTTTAAAAAAGGCCAGTAAGTTTAAATGCAAGTTGTTAATCTAAATTTATTGGAAGTATACACTACACCTACTGCTCTACCTTCATCTTCGTGTTTAGTCACATCATCAAAAAATTCAATCAAGCTCATAAGGCACAACCTGCCTTTGACAAAGCCATGCTGACTATTCTTAATCATATTATGCCTCTCCAAATGTTCATAATCCTGCCTCTCAGAATCTCTTCCATCAACTTACCAATCACTGAGGTAAGACTCAATGGTCTATAACTTCCTAGGCTATCTCTACTCCCTTTCTTGAATAAGGGAACAACATCTGGAACCCTCCAATCCTCTGGAGCCTCTCCCCTCCCCATTGATCATGCAAAGATTTTTGCCAGAGGCTCAGCAATCTCCTCCCTCGCCTCCCACAGTAGTCTGGGGTACATTTCATCCTGTCCCGGAGACTTATCCAACTTGATGCTTTCCAAAAACTCCAGCACATTCTCTTTCTTAATGTCTATATGCTCAAGCTTTTCAATCTGCTGTAAGTGATCCCTACAATCACCAAGATCCTTTTCCATAGTGAATACTGAAGCAAAGTATTTATTAAGTATCTCTGCTATCTCCTCCAGTTCCATACACACTTGATCGATCTATTCTCTCACGTCTTATCCTCTTGTTCTTCACATACTAGTAGAATGCTTTGGAGTTTTCTTTAATCCTGCTCACCAAGGCCTTCTAATGGCCCCTTCTGGCTCTCCTAATTTCATTCTTAAGCTCCTTCCTTCAAGCCTTATAATCTCCTAGATCTCTATCATTACCTAGTTTTTTGAACCTTTCATAAGCATTTTTTTCTTCTTGACTAGATTTTCAACAGCCTTTGTACACCATGGTACCTGTACCCTACCATCCTTTCCATCTCATTGCAACATACCTATGCAGAACGCCATGCAAATATCCCCTGAACATTTGCCACATTTCTTCCATCCATTTCCCTAAGAACATCTGTTCCCAATTAATGCTTCCAAGTTCCTGCTTGATAGCTTTATATTTCTCCTTACTCCAATTAAACACTTTCCTAACTTACCTGTTCCTATCCCTCTCCAATGCTATGGTAAAGGAGATAGAATTGTGATCACCATCTCCAAAATGCACTCCCACTGAGAGACCCAGCACCTGACCAGGTTCATTTCCCAATACCAGATCAAGTACAGCCTCTCCTCTTGTAGGCTTATCTACATATTGTGTCAGGAAACCTTCCTGAACACACCTAACAAACTCCACCCCATCTAAACCCCTTGCTCTAGGGAGATGCCAAATCAGTATTTGGGAAATTAAAATATCCTACCATGGAAACCCTGTTATTATTACAGGGTTTCCAGAATCTGTCTCCCTATCTGCTCCTCGACATCCCTGTTACTATTGGGAGGTCCATAAAAAATACCCAGTCAAGTTATTGACCCGTTCCTGTTTCTAACTTCCACCCAGAGAGACTCAGTAGACAATCCCTCCATAACTTCTTCCTTTTCTGGAGCCGTGACACTATCTCTGATCAGCAGTGCTACACGCCCACCTCTTTTGCCTCACCTTCCTGTCCTTTCCGAAACGTCTAAAGCCTGGCACCCTAAGTAACCATTCCTACCCCTGAGCCATCCAAGTCTCTGTAATGGCCACAACATCATAGCTCCAAGTACCGATCCATGCTCTAAGCTCATCTGCTTTGTTCATAATGCTTCTTTCATTAAAGTAGACACATCTCAAACCATCGGTCTAATGCATCCCTTCTCTATCACCTGTCTTTCCTCCCTCTAACACTGTCTCCAAGCTTTCTCTGTTTGTGAGCCAACCGCCCCTTCTTCCGTCTCTTCAGTTCGGTTCTCACCCCCGCCCCCCCGGCAATTCTACTTTAAACTCTCCCCAATAGTCTTACCTCCCTGCCAGGATACTGGTCCCCCTCGGATTCAAGTGCAACCCGTCCTTTTTGTATAAGTCACGCCTGCCCCAAAGGAAGTCACAATGCTCTCAGTTATCATTGCAGATTGAGTGCAGGTGCTGTAGAAAGCAATCACCCTACTTGCATTTGATTTCTCCATGCCTGGTGAGAATACTGAATGTAGCTGGCTAGATTGGAAGAGATGCATGCAAATCACCTAGTATGATTGTTTGGGTCACTGATGGCTGCACAGATCTGGAGTGGTGATGTCATTAACAAATATGATACAAGAATGAGAGATTAACATTTTGGTACACTAAAAGCCAATGCCAGTTAAAAAGCATAACAGTGATGAATGCAGACTAGTAAACTGATAATAGGATTTTGGATGAGTTGAACTAGAAGGATGGACAATTTGAAAACAGACACTGAAGAGTAATTTTTAACAACACACATAAAAGTTGCTGGTGAATGCAGCAGGCCAGGCAGCATCTGTAGGAAGAGGTGCAGTCGACGTTTCAGGCCGAGACCCTTCGTCAGGACTAACTGAAGGAAGAGTGAGTAAGGGATTTGAAAGTTGGAGGGGGAGGGGGAGATCCAAAATGATAGGAGAAGACAGGAGGGGGAGGGATGGAGCCAAGAGCTGGACAGGTGATTGGCAAAAGGGATACAAGAGGATCATGGGACAGGAGGTCCGGGAAGAAAGACAAGGGGGGGGGGTGACCCAGAGGATGGGCAAGGGGTATATTCAGAGGGACAGAGGGAGAAAAAGGAGAGTGAGAGAAAGAATGTGTGTATAAAAATAAGTAACAGATGGGGTACGAGGGGGAGGTGGGGCATTAGCGGAAGTTAGAGAAGTCAATGTTCATGCCATCAGGTTGGAGGCTACCCAGACGGAATATAAGGTGTTGTTCCCCCAACCTGAGTGTGGCTTCATCTTTACAGTCGAGGAGGCCGTGGATAGACATGTCAGAATGGGAATGGGATGTGGAATTAAAATGTGTGGCCACTGGGAGATCCTGCTTTCTCTGGCGGACAGAGCGTAGATGTTCAGCAAAGCAGTCTCCCAGTCTGCGTCGGGTCTCGCCAATATATAAAAGGCCACATCGGGAGCACCGGACGAAGTATATCACCCCAGTCGACTCACAGGTGAAGTGATGCCTCACCTGGAAGGACTGTTTGGGGCCCTGAATGGTGGTAAGGGAGGAAGTGTAAGGGCATGTGTAGCACTTGTTCCGCTTACACGGATAAGTGCCAGGAGGGAGATCAGTGGGGAGGGATGGGGGGGACGAATGGACAAGGGAGTTGTGTAGGGAGCGATGCCTGCGGAATACAGGGGGGGGGGGAGGGAAAGATGTGCTTAGTGGTGGGATCCCGTTGGAGGTGGTGGAAGTTACGGAGAATAATATGCTGGTGGGGTGGTAGGTGAGGACCAGGGGAACCCTATTCCTAGTGGGGTGGCGGGAGGATGGAGTGAGTGCAGATGTACGTGAAATGGGGGAGATGCGTTTAAGAGCAGAGTTGATAGTGGAGGAAGGGAAGCCCCTTTCCTTAAAAAAGGAAGACATCTCGCTCGTCCTAGAATGAAAAGCCTCATCCTGAGAGCAGATGCGGCGGAGACGGAGGAATTGCGAGAAGGGGATGGCGTTTTAACGTTAGTAATTTTTAACATTAGGCATCGAGAGAAAATGAGGGCCCCAACAGCAGTTGAAATCATAGATATTATTACAGGTACAATATAATTATACCAATGTTTCAATTCCCGTATTCCAATGTTTAACTGTCACTTTCCTTGTGTATTCCTCCAAGACAGTCAGACCAGTATTTTCTATTGCACGTTAGACACAAAATTAACAGTTGACCAATTTATATCTAAATCACATATCCCTCTCCCACTGGCCTCTGCCTTTCATTCTTCACCCATCATCTAATGGCTCCTGTCTCACAACTCCCCACTGCTCCTTATACTGCCTGTCTTCCCTCTTCACTCTCAATCCTGAAGCAGTACTTCCACCTGAAATTTTGACCCTTTCTCTCCCCAAACACTCCCACTCCACAAATACTGACTGCTCAACTTATTAAGTTCCTTTGCTTAAAGCTATTATGCTTTAATTTGTATATAAAACACATTTGAACATTTTTCACACCTAATGAACTACTGATGAATTATAAAGACCCTTCAACACAAGGTAAAATTGGAAAATCCTCTGTAAATTGTACTTAAAATTTTAAGGAAATGAGTTCACTGTTAAGAGGACAATAAGTGAAATTCTCACACACAAAAAAAGAATTACCTCTCAGATTTTTTATTTTTCATCTGCTTGGCACTTCGCTGCTTGGAAGATTCAGTTACTTGTCTGTGGCTTGGAAGCTTTGTTCGTCTAGCACCCTTCCTGTAATTCTCTTTACAGCTCTCACTTTCACTCTCAGATGTATGATCAATGTCTCGTTTTGCTTTTACTGTCGTTGAAGCAGCTGGAACCTTAAAAATTAAGAAATCCAGCATGAAATGTATTTCCTCTGTTTCACAAGTATTGATTGCAAAAATCCAATTTAAGTGGAATTAGCCTTAATAACTATGCAACTCTTTACTGTAAAATATATTTAGGTCACAGCAAAATCAATAGAAACTCAATGATTTATAGGAGAGGTAAATCTACAACCAGAATGTTAATTTTGGCAAAATCAACTTTTGTCCTCCACTCATCCTTATAAGATTGCGGTTTACCCTGTTTTCCCACAAACCTGTTTCAAAAATGCAAAATAATATCTGTGACTTCCACATGGTACAGCCAATATATATTTGCAATTCAGTATTAGGTTTAAAAATCATCTCAGATAACTGTTATCAAAGTTAAAACGGGCAACTTCTCTGCTTTTTTTAAAACCACTAGAAGTTAGAGTTCATCAGCCTGTTTAAGCAGAGTCAAAGAATTGCTATAACACAGGTTGCAGGGAACTATTTTATAGATGCTGAATGATAACTTCATTCTTTCTCAAAATTAAGTGAACAAGTCAATACTGACTTTGAGCATAGCCTCTAAATGTGTATGAATGTAAGCATTGGCTACATACTATAGATTAATGAGAAAGTTACAGATATCGTTATTCTGGAGTGAAAATAACAGTCTTCCAAACATTTGTAAGTTAATTTATGCTTGTTCAATGCAAGGTGCAATGCTGCTTTGAGAAAGATGGAGGGAAGATTAGTGTAAAAACGAGGATATTTGAGTCTGCACTGGGATTAACCTGTACTAATTAAGATAGTATGAAATATTCAGTCTTTATTCTCTGTACTCAAAAAATAAATCCATTACTGCTGCAGGTGAGGACAGCACCAATGGTGGAGAAAAGAAAACCCTGTTTTTTTGGAGGAGGAGGATGAGAACATCTATGATGCCCTGGAAAGGAAATCCTCATCCTGGGAACAGATGTGGCAGAGACAAAGGAACTGAGGAAAGGGAATAACATTTTTACAGGAGACAGGGTGGGAAGAGGTATAGTCAAGATAACCATGGGAATTGGTATGTTTATAAAAGATGTTGGTAGACAGCTTGTCTTCAAAGATGGAGACAGAGATATCAGGAAAGTGAATCTAGGTCCCTTGGAGGACCAGAAGGGGGAATTGATATTGGGTGATGAGCAAACGGCAGAGGCTTTGAAAGACTATTTTGTGTTGGTTTTCATGGTGGAGGACACATCCAACATACCAAAGAGAGATGTTATGGATGCGATGGGAAGTGAGGACCTCGATACAATAGCTATCACTAAATAGGCATTGCTGAGCAAACTTGTGGCCCTGAAGATCGACAAGTCCCCTGATCCTGATGAAATGTATCATAGAAACATAGAAAATAGGTGCAGGAGTAGGCCATTCGGCCCTTCGAGCCTGCACCGCCATTTATTATGATCATGGCTGATCATCCAACTCAGAACCCAGCCTTCCCTCCATACCCCCTGACCCCTGTAGCCACAAGGGCCATATCTAACTTCCTTTTAAACATAGCTAATGAACTGGCCTCAACAGTTTGCTGTGGCAGAGAATTCCACAGATTCACCACTCTCTGTGTGAAGAAGTTTTTCCTAATCTCGGTCCTAAAAGGCTTCCCCTCTATCCTCAAACTGTGACCCCTCGTTCTGGACCTCCCCAACATCGGGAACAATCTTCCCGCATGAAATGGCAGAAGTAATAGTAGAGGCTTTGGTGATAATTTGCCAAAATTCTCTGAGCTCTGGGCAGGTCCCAGTGGATTGGAAGATGGTGAATGTCACACCGCTGTTCCGCTGTTCAAAAGGATGTAGGCAAAAGTAAGTTAACTATAGGCCAGTTAGTTTAACATCTGTAGTTGGGAACATGCTTGATGCTATTATTCATTAAAGAAGAAATAGCAGGGAATCTGGAAAGAAATAGACACAGCATGGATTCAGCAAAGGCAGGTCCTGTTTGATAAACTTACTGGAGTTCTTATAACCATTTAACCATATAACAATTACAGCACAGAAACAGGCCATCTCAGCCCTTCTAGTCCGTGCCGAACTCTTACTCTCACCTACTCCCACCAACCTGCACTCAGCCCATAACCCTCCATTCCTTTCCTGTCCGTATTTAACTTTAAACGATAACATCAAACCTGCCTCAACCACTTCTGCTGGAAGCTCGTTCCACACAGCTACCATTCTCTGAGTAAAGAAGTTCCCCCTCATGTTACCCCTAAACTTTCGTCCTTTAACTCTCAACTCATGTCCTCTTGTTTGAATCTACCCCACTCTCAATGGAAAAAGCCTATCCACATCAACTATCTATCCCCCTCATAATTTTAAATACCTCTATCAAGTTCCCCCTCAATCTTCTACATTCCAAAGAATAAAGACTCAACTTGTTTAACCTTTCTCTGTAACTTAGGTGATGAAACCCAGGTAACATTCTAGTAAATCTTCTCTGTACTCTCTATATTTTGTTGACATCTTTCCTGTAATTCAGTGAACAAAACTGTACACAATACTCCAAATTTGGCCTCACCAATGCTTTGTACAATTTCAACATTACATCCCAACTCCTACACTCAATGCTCTGATTTATGAAGGCCAGCATACCAAAAGCTTTCTTCACCACCCTATCCACATGAGATTCCACCTTCAGAGAACTATGCACCATTATTCCTAGATCCCTCTGTTCTACAGCATTCTTCAGTGCCCTACCATTTACCATGTATGTCCTATTTTGATTAGTCCTACCAAAATGTAGCACCTCACATTTATCAGCATTAAACTCCATCTGCCTTCTTTCAGCCTAAATCTCTCTGCAAGCTTTGAAAACCTACTTCATTATCCACAACTCCACCTATCTCAGTATCATCTGCATACTTACTAATCCAATTTACCAACCCATCATCCAGATCATTAATGTATATGACAAATAACATTGGACCCAGTACAGATCCCTGAGGCACACCACTGGTCACCGACCTCCAATCTGACAAACAGTTATCCACCACCACTCTCTGGCATCTCCCATCCAGCCACTGCTGAATCCATTTTACTACTTCGATATTAATGCCTGACGATTGAACCTTCCTAACTAACCTTCCGTGTGGAACCTTGTCAAAAGCCTTACTGAAGTCCATATAGACAACATCCACCGCTTTACCCTCGTTAACTTTCTGAGCAACCTCTTCAAAAAATTCAATAAGATTTGTCAAACATTACCTTCCACGCACAAATCCATGTTGACCATTCCTAATCAGACCCTGTCTATCCAGATAATTATATATACCATCCCTAAGAATACTTTCCATCAATTTACCCACCACTGACGTCAAATTCACAGGCCGATAATTGCTAGGTTTACTCTTAGAGCCCTTTTTAAACAATGGAACAACATGAGCAATACGCCAATCCTCTGGCACCATTCCCGTTTCTAATGACATTTGAAATATTTCTGTCAGAGCCCTTGCTATTTCCACACTAACTTCCCTCAAAGTCCTAGGGAATATCCTGTCAGGACCCAGAGACTTATCCACTTTTATATTTCTTAAAAGTTCCAGTACTTCCTCTTCTTTAATCATCATAGTTTCCATAACTTCCCTACCCGTTTCCCTTAATCTACCCAGTTCAATATCCTTCTCCTTAGTGAGTACCGAAGAAAAGAAATTGTTCAGAATCTCCCCCATTTCTTTTGGCTCCACACATAGCTGTCCACTCTGATTCTCTAAGGGATCATTTTATCCATCTCTATCCTTTTGCTATTAATATAACGGTAGAAACCCTTGAGATTTATTTTCACCTTACTTGCCAAAGCAACCTCATATCTTCTTTCAGCTTTTCTGATTTCTTTCTTAAAGTTCTTTTTACATTCTTTATATTCGAGCACCTCATATTCTCCATGCTGCCTATATTTATTGCAGATATCTCTCTTTTTCCGAACCAAGTTTCCAATATCCCTTGAAAACCATGGCTCTCTCAAACTTTTAACCTTTCCTTTCAACCTAACAGGAACATAAAGATTCAGTACTCTCAAAATTTCTCCTTTAAATGACCTCAATTTCTCTATTACGTTCTTCCCAAAAAACAAATTGTCCCAATCCACTCCTTCTAAATCTTTTCGCATCTCCTCAAAGTTAGCCTTTCTCCAATCAAAAATCTCAACCCTGGGTCCAGACCTATCTTTCTCCATAACTATATTGAAACTAATAGCATTGTGATCACTGGACCCGAAGTGCTCCCCAACACAAATCTCCATCACCTGACCTATCTCATTCCCTAACAGGAGATCCAACACTGCCCCTTCTCTAGTTGGTACCTCTATGTATTGCTGCAAAAACCTATCCTGCACTCATTTTACAGACTCCAAACCATCCGGCCCTTTTACAGTATGGGCTTCCCAGTCTATGTGTGGAAAATTAAAATCTGCCTTCTGCTTACTACAACCTTCTGCTTACTACAAATATCTGCTATCTTCTTACAAATTTGCTCCTCCAATTCTTGCTCCCCATTTGGTAGTCTATAATACACCCCCATAAGAGTTACTACACTTTTCCCATTCCTCAATTCCACCCAAATAGCTCCCTAGACGAGCTCTCTAATCTATCCTGCCAGAGCACTGCTGTAATACTTCCTCTGACAAGCAATGCAGCACCTCCCCCTCTTGTCCCTCCGATTCTATCACACCTGAAGCAATTAAATCCAGGAATATTTAAGTTGACAATCACACCCCTCCTGTAACCAAGTTTCACTAATAGCTACCACATCATACTTCCAAGTATCAATCCATGCTTTAAGCTCCTCCACCTTTCTTATAATGCTCCTAGCATTAAAATAAATGCATTTAAGAAATTTTCCACCTCTTACTCACTGTTTATCACTGACAGTGCAAACAACTTTACTATTTTCTTTTTCTTCCTTCTTCCCTACATCTGTTCCTGCACTCTGGTTCCCCTCCCCTCTCGTATCTAGTTTAAATCCACTGGAGCCTCTCTAGCAAACCTACCTGCAAGAATATTTTTCCCCCTCCGGTTCAGATGTAGACCGTCCCGCCGGAACAGGTCCCACCTTCCCTGGAAAACTGCCCAATTATCCATAAATCTGAAGCCCTCCCTCCTGCACCATGTCTTCAGCCACATGTTGATCTGCACTATCTTACTATTTCTAAACCCGCCTGCACGTGGCACTGGTAGCAATCCTGAGATTGGTATCCTGGAGGTCCTGTCCTTTAACTTGGCTCCTAACTCCCTAAACTCTCCTTTCAGGACCTCCTCACTCTTCCTACCCATGTATTTGGTCCCTACATGGACCACGACATCCGGCTGCTCTCCCTTCCTCTTGAGAATACAAAGAACTTGATCCGAGATATCGTGGACCTTGGCACCAGGGAGGTAACAGACCATCTGGGATTCTCGATCTTTTCCACAGAACCTCTTATCTGTCCCCTTAACTATCGAATCCCCTATCACTACTGCTCTTCTCTTTTCCCTCCTTCCCTTCTGAGTTGAGGGTCCCATCTCAGTGCCAGAGACGCAACCACTGCAACTTGTCCCTGGTAGGTCGTCCCCATCAACAGTATCCAAACTGATGTACTTATTATTGGTGGGAATGGTCACAGGGGTGCTCTGCTCATTCTGTCTATTCCCCTTCCCTCTCCTGGCAGTCACCCAGCTACCTGTCTCCTGACCCTTAGGGGTGACTATCTCCCGGTAACTCCTCTCTATTTCTGCCTCTGCCTCCGAATGATCCGAAGTTAATCCAGTTCCAGCTCCAGTTCCCTAACTCGGTTTGTCAGGAGCTGCAGCTGGATGCACCTTTCGCAGGTGTAGTCATCAGGGACAATTGTGCTCGCCCTGACTTCCCACATCCTGCAAATGGAGCACTCAACTGCCCCAACTGCTGCCTCCTTCTTTGAGGATATAATGAGCGCAATGAATAGAGGGGAACAGATGGATGTTATTTACTCGGATTTCCAGATGGTGTTCGATAAGGTGCTGCATAAAAGACTTATTCATAAGATAAGGGTGTATAGAGTTGGGGGTGGTGTATTAGCATGGATAGAGAATTGGTTAACTAATAGAAAGCAGAGAACTGGGATACGTAGGTGTCATTCTGGTTGGCAATCAGTGGTGAGTGGTGTGCTGCAGGGGTTGGTGCTGGGCCTGCAACTGTTCATGATATACGTTAACAATCTAGAAGAGGGGACGGAGTGTAGTGTACTTAAGTTTGCTGATGATACTAAATTGAGTGGAAAAACAAATTGTGCGTAAGATATGGAGAATCTGCAGAGAGATATAGATAGGTTTAGTGAGTGGGTAAGGGTCTGGCAGATGGAGTACAATGTTGATAAATGCAAGGTCATCCACTTTGGAAGGAAAAATGATAGAGCAGATTATTATTTAAATGGTAAAAAAAATTGCAGTGTACTGCTGTGCAGAGGGACTTGGGAGTGCTTGTACATGAATTACAGAAGGTTGCAGCAGCAGATGCAGCAGGCTATCAAGAAGGCAAATGGAATGTTGGCCTTCATTGCTATAGGGATTGAATTTAAGAGCAGGGAAATTATTGAACAGGGTATTGGTGAGGCCGCGCCTGGAGTACTGACTACAGTTCTGGTCTCCTTACTTGAAGGAGGATATACTGGCTTTGGAGGCAGTGCAGAGGAGGTTCACCAGGTTGATTCCAGAGATGAGGGGTTAGTCTATGAGGAGAGATCAAGTCACCTGGAATTCAGAAGAATGATAGCAGATCTTATAGAAACATATTAAATTATGAAAGGGATAGATAAGGTAGAGGCAGAAAAGTTGTTTCCACTGGTAGGTGAGACTAGATCGAGGGGACATTGCCTCAAGATTCAGGGGAGTAGGTTTAGGATGGAGATGAAGAGGAACTGCTTTTCTCAGAAAGTGATGAATCTGTAGAATTCTCTGCCCAGTGAAGCAGAGGAAGCTACCTCAGTAAATATATTTAAGACAAGGTTGGATAGATTTCTGTATAGTAGGGAAATTAAAGGTTATGGGGGAAAAGGCAAGTAGGTGAAGACGAGTCCATGGCCAGATTTCCATGATCTTATTGAAAGGTGGAGCAGGTTTGACAAGCCAGATAGCCTAAGTTGGAGGCAAGGTTGATGAAATTGACAAGCTCAGCGTGGGTGCATGAAGCAGCACCAATGCAGTCGTCAATGCAGTGCAGGAAGAGTTGGGGAACATTACCAGTGCAGGCTTAGAACATAGACTATTCTACATTGCCAACGAAAAGGCAGGCATAGCTGAGGCTCATGTGGGTGCCCATTGCTACCCTTGAATCTGAAGAGAGTAGGAGGAGCTGAAAGAGAAATTGTTGAACTGTTTTATTAATAAAACCAATGACTTCAAGAAGGGAAACAACAAGAATTCTGCAGATGCTGGAAATTCAAGCAACACACATCAAAGTTGCTGGTGAACGCAGCAGGCCAGGCAGCATCTCTAGGAAGAGGTACAGTCAATGTTTCAGGGTCTCGGCCTGAAACGTCGACTGTACCTCTTCCTAGAGATGCTGCCTGGCCTGCTGTGTTCACCAGCAACTTAGATGTGTGTGACTTCAAGAAGGGGGTGGGAGCAGCGCGCACTCTCCCCCACTTACATCAACAGTACTGAGGTCAAGAGGGTTGAGAACTTCAAGTTCTTAGGAATGAATGCCACCAACAGCCTGCCCTGGTCCACCCACATTGTGCCAGAGCCACGAAAGTTCGCCAGCATCTCTACTTCCTCAGGAGGCTAAAGAAATCTAGCACATCCCCTTTGACCTTTACCATTTTTTTTGGATGCAACACAGCAAGCTTCCTATCCAGATGCATCACAGCTTGGTATGGCAACTGCTCAGCCCATAAACACAAGAAACACCAGAGAATTGTGGACATAATTCAGTACTTCATGGAAACTAGCCTCCCCGCCATGAAGTCAGTAAAGTAGCCAGCATAATGAATGACTCCAGCCAAGATGGACTTTCTCTTCTCCCCCTCCTATGGGCAGAAGATAAGAAAGTCTGAAAACATTTACCACTAGGGTCAAGGACGGCCTCTATCTCACTGTTACAAAACTATTGAATGGTTGCCTAGTACAATAAGATGGACACTTGACCTCACAATCTACCATGTTATGACCTTGTTACGATCTTGCACCTTATTATCCACCTGCACTATACTTTCTCTGTAACTGTAATATTATATTCTGCACTTCATTTGTACTAGCTCAATGTATTTTTATAATGAACTGATCTGTATGAACAGTATGTAAAACTGATTTTTCACCGTAGCTTGGTACATGCAACAGTAAAACTGATTTACCAATTCTGTGTTCCCTCCTAGCCACTAAACTGTCGCCAGGTTTACCCTTCCCTCCACTCTACCTAGCTCCATTTTCCTTTCACTGTCTGCCTTCACCTCTCCCAACTCCAGCTCCTCTCCCTCATTCTCTTAAATTCTAGCAAGCATAGGCCCAAAGCCATCAAATGCTCCTCATATAACCTTCTCATTCCCAGAATCATTTTCATTAACCCCCTTTGAACCCTCTCCAAAGTCAGCACATCCTTTCTTAGATAAGGGCCTAAAACTGCTCACAATACTCCAAGTGACACATCACCAATGCCTTATAAAGCCTCAACTTTACATCCTTGTTTTTTTTAATATTCCAGTCCTCTTGAAATACCTTCCTCACCACTGACTCAACCTGCAAGTTAATCTTTAGAGAATCCTGTACAAGGACCCCTAAGTACCTTTGCTCCTCGGATTTTTGAATTTTCTCCCCACTTAGGCAATAGTCGATGTTCTTATTCCTTCTACCAAATTGCATGACAATGTACTTACCATCTGCCACTTCTTTGTCCATTCTCCCAATCTATCCAAGTCCTTCTGCTTCCTCAACACTACCTGCCCCTTCACCCATCTCGTATGGTCTGTAAATATGGCCACAAAGCCATAAATTCCATCATCCAAATCATTGACATACAATGTGTTGCTCAATATTCCATTATGTGCAGTCTTTTGTGTATCCATAAACAGGAGAATTTAACCTAAAAAAGTCAAACCTTTTCTGTGTGCTATAGATGTAAATTGCAACACTTTGAGAAGTTACTTTTAACCAATAGGAATTTTGCCTAAAAAATTCTGGTTTATACAGATTCGAAAGTCTCATAAGATATTGTTTAAATAACATGTTATACACTTTACTATACTGTATATAGTTCAGCCTATAACACTGACAATAACTATAATTGGTGCATAAAATGTCAATTATGCAAGCTTTCAGGAATAAAATACAAGTCAAGCCACATACTAAACATAAAAACAATGACATTTTCTTTATTCCTTCATGTCAACCCATTTCAAGCATCACCTGCTGTAGCAGCTGAGAAATCTGTCTTTCCAGGTTCTTTATTCTCACGTCATTGAGTACTTCAACAGTGCTTTGAGCCCTCCTCTGCTCCGTTTCTGGTGAAGAACTACCTTCTGTGGCAGATACGAGAGCAGCAGGGTCAGAAACTGTAATACGACGGCGATAATTTGCAAGCACCTTGTCAATCTGTGGAGTGACCACAGGGAGCCCAAGCGAGGCCTATATTTATGACAGGAGTTGAAATGAACACAAAAACAAAACATTAAGCATTGCTATCTAATGCATTAGCACCTCAAGTTAAAGATCAACTTTTACATTAAGTTAAAACAACTGGCTATGTTACATCTTCCACAATACATACTATTTCATTTAAATTCCAGGGATTTTTGCTAGACCTTTCAGCAGCACCTCCACATTAAATGTTTCATAAAATTTTCAAAAATTAGATTATATACATTAAACTTAAAGCATTTTGTAAAATATAAGAATTAAATAGCATCCAACTGCACATTTTGTTAGTCACTGAGACAAATATGGAGTGTTAAAAATGAAAAAGCACCATCCAGTTTCATCCAACATCTTAGACCTTTAAGGATATCTACCACTACTTCCATTCCAAGTGGTAGTAATTTATTGATGTGCTTTGAGCATAGAATGGTGTAACACTTGACTGACTATTCAGCCAACAAGGTTGTGGCAGCCTTGATACCAATTTAGACTAAATGTCCTCTCCTGTGTATCAACCATATCCTTCTATTCCATTCATATTCACGTGCCTATCTCAAAGCCTCAAACTACGAATCTGCCCTTTTCCACTACTACCTCTAGTAACCCCTGGTATTCCAGACACCTACCACATTCTACATGAAAAAAGTGCCCTCACATCTCTTTACAATTTCCATCCCTCTAGCCTTAAAAACATATTCTCGGGTGTTTGACGTTTCTAGGCTGAGGAAGAGATTTTAACTGTTTACCCTGTTTAGCCTCTCATAATTTAAAAATAAACCTCTATCACATCTCTCCTCAGCCTCTGGTGCTTTATGGAGAACAATCCGAGTTTGTCCAACTTTTCCTTTCAGCTCATACCCAGGCAGAATCCCAGTAAACCTGTTCTGCACCCTTTCCAGATCCTTCTTTTGATGGTGCAATCAGAACTGCACCAAATACTCTTATGGTATTCTTTGTGGTAAAGTTTTAACCTGCCTGCCCTCAAAAACAACAATGATTACTCAAAGCAATCTGCACAGCAATTGTCAAAAATCCTATAACAACAGATGGCAGCTTTCTACATTGAAAATAGCAGATTTACAATTAGTCTTTATACACAATTTAGCTAATAAGTTGAAATACAAGAGCTAAACAAAAAATCATGACTTAAAGCAAATGTTTTCTCATGCTCACATAAACAACTGTTCACTCTTGATCTAAAATTTTCAAATCACCAAGTCCTTGTCCATTCCCTGAAAAATGTGTACTCAAAGGATAAACTGGCAACACGTTAAGTGACAATGATTTTTTGATAGTATACAAGCTTTTCTTTCTCACCAAATGAGCACCCACGTTGAAAAAGGTTACTTCATAGTCTGCGTTACCTAATCTAGTTCACATCCAAGCAAACATCATTAGCATTTAATGTTCTCCTCGCAGTGCGGCACATGATACAAAACTCCCTTCTACTTTACCCCATCTCCCAAACTTTACTGCACTTTAAAAACATATTAAGTAGTACACTAAATGTCAGAATTATTGAGGTCCATTGATCTGTTCTCATCTTGTTTTTTTCCAATAAGATACTCAAATGATCTGGGATGGCATTGAACATTGGCATCAATTCACCAAATCTCCAACAGGTATGTCATTGTTAATTGACATTTGTCACTGTTCCCAGATTTGGGAACAGCTTCCTTCCAACTATGATAAGATTGCTGAACAGATCCTGACCCGGATCCGGGCCGTACCCTCCAAATATCCAGACCTGCCTCTCTTTTTTTTTTGCACTACCCTACCTTCCTTTTTCTAGTTTCTATTTATGATCTATAATTTAAAATTTTAATATCTACTATCGAGTTGTACTCCAGGGAGTGTGAAGCGCAGAATCAAATATCGCTGTGATGATTGTACGCTCTAGTATCAATTGTTTGGCGACAATAAGGTAAATAAATACAGCTATTCATTGAATTTCCCTTGAATTACCGTAATCAGAGAAAGTGGAAATGCAGATAGAAATGGTCATCTGAAGTACTGGACAAGTTAAACTATTCTCTTATAACATTTTCCCATCCAGGATAAGACAGGTAGTAACTGCCCATTTACCCTATTGTCCCACAATCCAGGAACAAGAATAGAAATTAATTGTACTATTTTCAATTTAGAGTATTGCAATTGACAATCATAATGTAAGCCTTCCCTACAATGGATAAACCAAATGCAAACTGAGTGACCATTTTGCAGAACACTTCCACTTCAAGGAAAATGTTAAGTTCAAGCTGCCCATCTCCTTAATTCCCTAAATAACTGTCATTCATTTTGTTGTCCCCTCCTATATTGCTCCAGTGATGGTCAACGTAGACTGACCATTTGGCACCTCACCTTCTATTTCAATGTTTCAGTCCTCAGGACTCAATAAATTTGACAATATCTGTTCTACTCCTCTCCAGTGATATGTCTGTGCTTTTCTGATTCAATTTATTTCTTTCTCTTCCATCTCCAACTGCTTTTAAAGAATAGAACAGTCAACATTTTGGAATGAGACCTATCATCAAGACTGGCTATTAGGATTAATATGGAGAGAGTGAATGGCACTGTGTTCTGGGGCAGGGCTGTGTGAAAGGGTTGGAACAAGTGAGGGGAGTGGTAAAGTCAAAACGGTAAAATCACATTGGCAGTTAGAGATGAAAGATCCAATGCAGGCAGATGGCCAGAATGGGATGTCTAAGAAGACGAGGACTTAAGGTGAGATGGTGGGGTTTGGGAATTCTTACTAAAGAAGGTCCAAAGACGGAAGCGACAAAAGAAGAGCTCAACACCACAGCAACACGCAAATCACTGAGGCTAGGGTGCAGGGAAACAAAGATAAAGTTCCCGCTGGGGACAGGACATTATAACACAGAGGGAATGGTAAAAATATGGAATGGGGTTGGAATTCAGGCAGGAGAGAAGGTGGTAGGAGGAGTCAGCATAAATGATGTGGGAGAAGGATTACAGCTCAGAGGAGTGAAGGGAGCGATGAGGGGCAGAAGAGAACTTGAATGACCAAGGGTTGGTAGGGAGTAGTGATGGAATAAGAAGAACAGTAGGACCCAGCAACAGTGGGAAAGGTATCGGACTAGAGGCAGCAGGGCCAAAATTGGAGCTGGAAGTGGTGGGACCGCAGCCTAGAGGCAATCAGGGTCAAGGTCGGACCAGTCCTGATGAAGAGTCTTGGGCCCAAACACTGACTAATCATTTGTCTCCTTTGATACTTACCTGCTGAGTTCATTCAGCATTGTGCGTGTGTTCCTCAAAATTTCCACCATCTGCAAAATCTTGTGTCTCCATTATTGGCATTAGGTTTATTCTTTCTACCTTTCCACTCTCTGCAACTTAAAAGAACCTTTGTGCATTTTTACAGTTTTGATGAAGGAACTTTGATCCTAAATGTTGACTGTTCTTTTTTTTCCCTTAGATATTTTCCATCCTTTTAGTGTTTCTAGCAATTTCTATTTTTGTTTCAGATTTCCGGCATTTGCACTTGATCAGACATATCAATTTCCAGATCCTTCTCACACTGGTTGTTCAACCATAAGGAATGGAGCCATACCACATAATTATTTTGTCTTCACAGCATATGAAAACAAACATGAAATTAAAAAACTTTTATATTTATGTGCATTTTTCACAAGCTGAAGAAATAGAGTTAAGGAGTTTTGCTTTAGGATTTTTCAAATAACATGATGGTACTAAAGGTAGCTCTTCTTAAATTTGTTGATATGCAAGTTCAGAATAAATAGAAATAAATAGACAAGCTAAAAGTTAAATACAATTATACAATAGTTACTCGGGTTTTATCATTTGGACTTTCACTATCCAAAAGCAAAAGCTGAGGCAATCCAGTTTGCATGCTCCTGAATAAGAGTGGAGAAAAAGAACAAACCTTTTCCATGTTTAGACTTGAGTCTGATGATACCAAATATTCTATGTAGTCTTCTAAACCAGGTATATCCAAGGGGGCTCCTTGACTTTCGTGAATAAACTCACCAGATCGCCTTATTCCATCTAATACGGTCAACTGATTTAGAGATTGAAGTATTACTTCTCTGTATCCTGAAAATAGTTTAAGACCATTTTCAAATACATTAGCTCACGCTTTCAGTCAAACCAGCTTTTAATAATCTAAAAATTGAGACAAGTTACTAAACAGGTCTTTTTGGGTTTCTTTTTGTCATATTTATTTTAAATATATTTATCTATAGTAAACAGCTCATTTTAATATGCTTGGAACCCACTCAGCATATGGCTTTATTTAAAAACAGATTTGAAAATATCTTTGCTTTCTCTCTTAAAAGATATCATGTTGTTACATAGATTGAAGTATTGTTTTATTCGGCATTCAAGTGAAAGTCCCTATATCACTGCTGGCAAAAATATCAGAAGATTATGACAATCTTCAAAGTTACAGGATCTCAATGCAAAATTGGTTTTAAATACAGGTATGAAAGCTGAGAAAATGATATACAACCAAAAAAAATTGCACATTATGAATTTGGATGAGAACATGTGAACAATTTTCACCTGAGCCCTTACACTCCTTTAAGTCAAAGGCCATTCATCAGCTTCAATTTTGAACATGTAGTTTGGAAACAATAATAATTATTAACTAATCAATACTGTTGATAATAAAAAGACAAGAACATTTTAATATTAAATCATTTGACATTATACTGGTATCCTAAAAATATTTTAAAGCACGTTTTAAACATTTAATGCAAATGCCTTTAAAATTTACTTCAAAAATCTTTAGAATACCATCCACATATCACAATATTTGCGGAATGAAGTTTGCCATAATACCAAGTTAGCTTTTTATAAATCTGATTGCATACACAGCAAATTCTTCATTAGATTAGTAAAGGGTTATTTTATACAAAAGAATAGTTTGCTATTAAAATCATACCATTAAAACACCTTTAAATGCCAACAGGCCATGTCCATATAATGTCAACAAGTTGTAACTGTCATCACGTAAAGCAGCCTTGTATTGTTCTAATTGCTTCATCTACTTGCTTACTCTTTCTATATAATCAAGTAGGTATGCCCTGAAATTTTGCTCAGAGGTCTTTGAGTCCTTGTCACATGGAGCTATGATTTGACATTTTGTTACACGTTACATAAAATTGAGAACAAAGGTCATACAGGACATGCATTATTTTAATGCAGTCTAACAGCAAGACAGCATGAAATCAAGAGTAAGCCTCAGGCGGAAAAGTTAGTTTAACTGATTAAGATATTTTCAGCAGTGAAGCTTCCTCTGTGTCAATCAAGATTATTAAAAATTAAAAGCAAAATAAATGTTTGATTCCATCTCCAAGAATGTATCTCT
Source organism: Mobula hypostoma (assembly GCF_963921235.1). Lineage (NCBI taxonomy): Eukaryota > Metazoa > Chordata > Chondrichthyes > Myliobatiformes > Myliobatidae > Mobula > Mobula hypostoma. The sequence goes on from NC_086097.1 coordinate 189,424,480, forward strand.
TGTATATTAGCAACACTATATGGATATAGTACCTGCTGTTTGACATACTGGGTTGTCTCTTCCATCTTTTTTTAGAGTCAGATCCGTTAAGAAGCACAGCCCCACCATACATTGCAACAAATGTTTTAAGTTGCTGATACAGTTACTATGAAGATCTACAAGACTTAATTTATGACCAATCCCATGAAGGTGTGAGAAACCTGTATCAAAGATAAAAAAGAAATAGTAAACAGAGAATCATGAAATGTTTCTATAAAGAAAATCCCTTTGGACCTTGTGTTTAAGTGTTTTCGTTCACATGTTATTTAACCCTTTTCCATTCTGATGATCGATTTCTATTTCAATTTCAACTTCATAAATCAAAGTATTGAGTACAGGAGTTGGGGTGTTATGTTGAAGTTGTACAAGACATTGGTGAGGCCTAATTTGAAGTATTGTGTGCAGTTCAGGTCACCCTACTTACAGGAAAGATGTCAATAAGATTGAAAGAGTGCAGAGAAAACTTACAAGGATGTTGCCAGGGCTTGAGGACCTGAGCTGTAGGTTAGGATTTTATTCCCTAGATTGTAGAAGAATGAAGGGAGATTTGATACAGGTATACAAAATTATAAGGAGTATAGATAGGGTAAATGCAAGCAGGCTTTTTCCACTGAGGATGGGTGAGACTAGAACTACAGGTCATGGGTTAAGGGTAAAAGGTGAAATACTTGAAGGAGAACTCCTTCACATAGAGGGTAGTGAGAGTGTGGAAGAGCTTCCAGCAAAAGTGGGGGTTGTGGGTATGATTTCAATATTTAAGAGAAATTTGGATGGGTATATGGATGGGAGAACTATGGAGGACTATGGTCCGGATGCAGGTTGATGGTACTAGGCATATTAATAGGTTGGCATGGACTAGATGGGCTGAAGGGTCTGTTTCTGCACTGTGGTGTTCTATATATTTCCTCATGTACTTATAACTGATTTATTATAATAGGATTTATGAACTATGCTGTCAAGACATGATGTAAAAGTATATAATTATTTTATAATCTATTTACATACTTGGATAGATTCCACTGGGAGTTTGTAATTCACCAACTATTAATGGCAATGAACAAAATGCAACAAAAAATAAAAGTTAGCACTACTTAATAGCTTCTTAGATGTCAGAGAGAATATTGTCAGGAGAAACAAATGGAGAGAACAAAGTAAATTAAGAAGTAATGCCTACATAATGATAAAAATAAGCTTGAATTACAAAAAGCTGTAGAAACAACTGAAAAATCAACTTGAAAAACTGAAAGAAATGTCAATACATTCTCTGCTACTCATTGCATACATAATGCTACTGCTGTTATCATACTATGATTTAAGAAGTGCCTTTGCAATTGATAATAATACATGGTCATCATCATTTGGTCTCATTTTGCAACTACTTGGATAAATAGGGTAATGTGCTAGGGACTTTATAACTTTAAAACTGTTAGGATGCAGAAATATAACTATACAAAACTGAAAATGAATCTTTCATAAAGGAAAGCAACAATAGCAGGTTCACTAAGGAAAGGGAAAACATACCAACTTTAAGCAACAAAGTATGAAATGGATTACATTTAAGAATAAGAGCTATACTATACAATTTTTCAAAATAAATTAAATCCCTGTATAAATTTGCTCAAGATTTTCTGTAAGCAGTGCACACAAAATTTTGGAGAAACTCCAAGTGTTTCAAGTAGTCGTCACAACTAACATTTTAAAATCCAAAAATTAAAAAGTAGTGAAGAGGAGAAACAAAATATTCATGGTTCATCCACAACACTTCTAACAAAGCATCGTTCAGATTAGAAAACAAGAGAATTAAGGACAAATGGGAAAACATGATAAACCACAATTCAATTGACCTTAAAATGAAACCCAAAGCTCAATGGCAATGTCTGTCAGTTAAGATTATAATTGAGTTTGACTTTGCAAGAGAATCCTTACTTACCACTTAAGTCTGTAATGCGATTGTATGACAAATTTAATCGAGTTAAATTGATAAGACCATTAAGTCCTAAACACAAAACATTTTTCCAATTAATTCAAAGTTTAATGCACTGTTCAGCACAAGTATTATTTTCAGAGAACATTAATTTGAAATGTATTTTATAAACTTAAATTCTTAGTTAAAAGTTCAAAATGTTCGAAGCTTAAAATAACTATCAGAATATACATGTCACCACATACAATCATGGGATTCTTTGTCGGCGGGCATACTTAGCAAAACTATAGAACAGTAACTGTAAACTGTAAACATCAGGAACTGTATAAACAAATTGTGCAAATGCAGATAATAAATAACAAGATAAAAGAATCCTTAAATGAGTGTAGTTATCCCCTTTTGTTCGAGCGCCTGATAGTTCAGGCGTAATAACTGCTCTTGAACCTGGTTGTGTGAGTCCTGAGGTACCTGTACCTTCTACCTGATGGCAACAGTGAGAAAAGAGTATAGAAACATATAGAAACATAGAAAGCCTACAGCACAATACAGGCCCTTTGGCCCACAAAGCTGTGGCGAACATGTCCTTACCTTAAAAATTACCTAAGGTTACCCATAGCCCTTTATTTTTCTAAGCTCCATGTACCTATCCAGGAGTCTCTTAAAAGACCCTATTGTATCTGCCTCCACCACTGTTGCCAGTAGCCCATTCCATGCACTCACTACTCTCTGTGTAGAAAACTTACCCCTGACATCTCCTCTGTACCTACTTCTAAGCATGTCCTGGTTAATGACGATCTTTGATGATGGATGCTTCTTTTCTACAGCAACTTTTCATGTAGATATGCTCAGTGGTTGGGAGTGTTCTACCCATGATGTACTGGCCAAATCCAATACCCTTTGTAGGATTTTTCACTCAAAGGTATTGGGGTTCCCATACCAGGCTGTAATGCGGCCAGTCGGCACACTTTCCATTACGCATCTATATAACTTTGCCAAGGTTTGTGATGACGTGCTGAATCTATGCAGACTCCTGAGGAAGTAGAGGCGCTGTTGTGCTTTCTTCACGATTGTATTTATATGACGGGTCCAGGACAAGTCCTCTTGAGATAGTGACACCCAAGAATTTAAAGTTATTGACCCTCCCCACCTCTGATGATTACTGGCTTGTGGGCCTCTGGTTTCCCTCTCCTGAAGTCTACTATCAGTTCCCTGGTCTTACTGACATTGAGTGAGAGGTTGTTTGTTATTACACCACCATTTCTTAAAAAGTAATCCCTTCTCTGGCATTATCTTGAACCCTTTTCTCCCCCAACCACCCCACATCAAAAAAACTCAATTCTGTAAAGAGGTGCTCAAAAAACACATTCAATTTTTTTGGGGCACCCAAAAATTTCATAAAATAAGCAAATCAAATTAGCACATCTCAGCAATATATTAACTGTTAAAAAAAAAAGTATTTCAGTGTAGCACATTTACAAACCTTCTACTTTGGTTATTAAGTTACAGGATAGATTTAGTGTACGTAAGGCTACAAGAGTCTCCAATCCTTCAATACGAATAATCTGATTGGAGGAAAGATCAAGATGCTGCAACTGCCATAGATGTCCAAGGCCCTCAATTCTGGAGATCTGATTGCAGTGAACATTCAACGTTCGAATCTTTGGACTTAAAGGGACAGCCAGCAAGCTATTGAAAAATGAAAAGTAATTTCATTAAAAATATTTCCTTCATATAGCAAATGCTACAAACAGACAAACCTGTCAGCATGTGACCAAAAACATCTTTTAAATCACATCTTTTTTCTACAAATTTCATACCATTTTATAGCTGCATTTATTGGCACATAATAAAGCCAGATTAAAATATAATTACTGACTATGACAAAGGTATACTGTACTTCCTCGTTCTTTTTCACATATCCCAAACTGATGACAGTTTATTACTCTTCTCCTCCGACAATGCCTTGTTGCTGTCACTTCACTGGAGGTCACTCACATCATTGTGCTCTTATCCAACTGCTGCAAGAGAATGCTTCCACTAGTCTCATGATTAATTTGTCAGTGAACAACACAATAATTAAACACAATGTATTTGTTTCTGGCCCATGGACTCAATCTGACAGACCAGGAAGAACCTCAGAGATTCAGAGTTCATCTGGGAATTCAGAACACTGAAGCTGGATTTCAATTAGGTTGCAGAATAGCATCTTTCAAAGAAGACCAAACTGTGAAATGAGAGGTGTCAATTGAGCAGATACTAGAAGACATGGCTCTAGTCAGACATACAGCACAGAACAGACTCTTTGAGCCACACCACCAGCATGAGTTAATCACGGGACAATTTACAATCACCAATTGATCTACTAACAGCTAGGTCTTTGGACTGTGGGAGGAAACTGGAACACCTGGAGGAAACACACATTCCACAAGGGGGACATACAGACTCTTCACAGAGGACACTGGGATGGAACTTTGACGCCCCAGGCTGCAATGTGTCATGCTAACCACTAAGCTACCATGCTGCCCCAAGCTAGCTTGCAACATTCATAGCAAACATGAAAAATACTGATCAGTGTCCAAGCCTTTGGCAGAGTCTTGTATGACAATATAGTCAATGTAATATGTTTAGATTTAGACAATAGTGGTTGAAGGATGAGTCTATGAAGAAAACAGACGACATATAAATCTGCAGTGGGGTATATAATCTTACTCAGAAGACAAATGTTACCAAGGACATCTTTAAACTCACAGATTTCAGCAAGCCTGTATGGGAGCTCTTTGAGAGGGAGGTCAAAAGATTGATGATCTTGAAGGAAAAAAATAATAATTTTGAGAAAATTATGCCAAAATGATAAACAGAAAGCACAAAAGAAAAAAAATTGAAGCTGGCATTCACATATTGCAAAACAAAATGTTTTGCAAGATACTTAACCTAATTTCAAGTCTAAAAGTGTTAATGACCACAATATCAGCTTGGGTAGGAGATACTGGCAGATGGGAAAATCTTATTAAAGGTTGCACGAAGATTACAGCTGATAGACAAAATTCTAGTCAGACTTTTTAGACTATCAAAATAATGGTAGGATGCACAGCTTGTTTTAGCAAGAGAAACTGGAAGGTAAACTCTCATCTAATAGAGAAAGCAGTTCTAAAGACAGGAACACTTCCACAACCCTTTATGAAGAAAGACCAAGACCACCAACGTGCTCTGAAACTATGTATTCATTGCATTAGTTTGATTTTCTGAAGCCACCCGAATAATTTATGTTTTATTTAGACTTTCTTCTTAAACTTGTAATCAACCAAACGTGCATTTTGTAAAGCACATTACCTCAAAATCTGCATTGTGAACAATAACGTTTGTGTGGCTTAAAACATCAAGTCAGAGAAAGCTAGTTTTCCCTTAAACAAATTGATTCAAATACATATTTGGTAGTTAGAGTACATATCTTAGCTTACACAAATACTTATCTTACACATGGTCTAAAATTAAGTTCCACTGACCAGCAGCAAAATTACTTTAAAATACAAGAAACTCAAATGAATTCACAGACTTGATTACCTTATATCCAAGAATCTCTACATTCCATTTAAGAGTTTAATAATGTACCTGGTGATGGCCCTATCAATTAGACACAGTTCGTGGGATGCTTGATCACCTTGTGCCATTTGCTTTCATTATTTGGCTGACACTCAGTAATTTGAGACCTAATCAGGAAAAGAGATAAAGTTCAGTTTAGCCGAATTGAAAAGTTTCATTTCATGGTAGTACTAGATGCCTCGAGTTTGATCCCCATGTTTGTTTTGCCTCATTAGGAGCATAGACCCATAGAGGTTATAGGTTTTGGTAACTGATATATAATCAGGAGTTCAAGTTTATTGTCATTCAACTATACACATGTATACAGCTAAACCAAACAATGTTCCTTTGGGATCAAGGTGCAAAATACAGTAAATATATCACATACAGGACACACAATAATACTACACAATATTAATAGATAAAAATTCTATAGATGTACAAGTTCACATAAAATGCACGCAAGACAGTTAAATACACAATAGTATAATGCTACTGACACTGTCATAAATCATGTACATTGGGTGGGAGCAGGGTGCTCAGACAACTTCTCAGCCTAGGGAAAGCTGTTAACCAGCCTAACAGTCCTTGTTCTTACACTGTGGTACCTTCTGCTTGATGGTAGGAGGTTGAAGCGATTGTGGGACAAATGGGAGGGGCCCTTGATAATGCTGAGGGTTCTGAGAAACGCAGTACTTCTGGTATATGTCCTGGAAGGCGGAGGGACTGGGTGGGAGAAGAGAGACCCCGATGATTCTTTCAGTAGTGCTCCCAATCCACTGCAGGGTCTTACAGTTAGATACTGTACCTTGCAGTTCCCCTATCAGCGACAATACAGCTGGTCAGGACACTCAGTAGTGCTCCCATAGAATGTGGCTTCTAACACTGGAGTTAAACTCCATAAGGTCTCATGATAAAAATGTGAACAGACAAAGGTTCCAGCTGATGAAAGACAGGGCATACAACAATGCAAATGTTAGTCGTAAGACAGGGGATTGGGGAGCTTTTAAAAACCTAGAGAGCAACTACAAGAATCATTAGCATAAAATATGAAATATGAAAGCAAGCCAGCAAATAATATCAAAGTGAATAGTAAAAGCTTTTTCAAGTATGTAAAAAAAAGAGACGAGAGTGGATATAAGACTGCTAGAAAATGAAGCTGCAGAAATAGTAACAGGGAACAAGGAGATGGCAGATGAACTAAATGAGTATTTGCATCAGTCTTCACTGTGGAAGACATTAGCAGTGTGCCAGATGTCGAAGGGTGTGAGGAAGAGAAGTGAATGCAATTACTATCACAAGAGAGAAGGTGCTCAAAAAGCAGAAAGACCTGAGGGTAGATAAGTCACCCAGACCAGATGAACTGCTCCTTAGCGTTCTGAAAGAAATAATGGTAGAGATTGTGGAGGCATTAGAAATGATCTTTCAAAAATCACTGGGCTCTGACATGCTGCCAGAGGTCTAGAGAATTGCAAATGTCACTCTTTAGGAAAGGAGAAAGACAGCAGAAGGGAAACTGCAGACCAGTTAGCCTAACCTCAGTGTTTGGGAAGATGCTGGAGTCAATTGTTAAGGATGAGGTTATGGAGTACTTGGTGACACAGGACAAGATAGGACAACGTCAGAATGGTTTCTTTAAGGGAAAATATTGCCTGACAAACCAACTGGAAGTCTTTGAGGAGATTAGACATCTAATAGATAAAAGGGGTGCAGCAGATGTTGTACATTTGGACTTCCAGAAGGCCTTTGACAAGGTGCCACACATGAGGCTGCTTACCAAGTTAGGAGCCCATGGTATTAAAGGAAAATTACTGGCATGGTTAGAGCATTGGCTGATTGGTAGGAGGCAGCGAGTGGGAATAAAAGGATTCTTTTCTGGTTGGCTGCCAGTGACTAGTGGTGTTCTGCAGGAGTCGGTGTTAGGACCACTTCTTTATATGCTGTATATATCAATGATTTAGATGATGGAATAGATGGCTTTGTTCTTTGTTCTTTACAGATGATATAAAGATTGGTGGAAGGGTGGGTAGTGTTGAAGACTCAGATAGAATACAGAAGAACTTAGATTAGGAGAACAGGCAAGAAAGTAGCAAATTAAATATAACGTTGGAAAATGCATGGTCATACACTTTGGTAGTAGAAATAAATGTGCAGACTATTTTCTAAATGGGGAGAAAATCCAAAAATTTCAGATGCAAAGGGACTTGGGAGTCCTTGTGCAGAACACCCTAAAGGTTAACTTGCAGGTAGATTCCATAGTGAGGAAGGCAAATGCAATGTTAGCATTCATTTCAAGAGATCAAGAATGCAAGAGCAGGGATGAGATGCTGAAGCTTTATAAGGCAGTGGTGAGGCCTCACCTTGAGTATTGTGAACATTTCTGGGCACCTCATCTAAGAAAAGATGTGTTGGCATTGGAGAGGGTTCAGAGGAGGTTCAACAAGGATGATTCTAGGAATGAAAGGGTATCATACGAGGAACATTTGATAGCTCTGGGTCGCTACTCACTGAAATTTTGGATGGTGCGGGATCTCATTAGAACCCCTCAAATGTTGAAAGGTCTGGACAGAGTAGATGTGTAAAAGATGTTTTCCATGGTGGGGAAGTCTAGGACAAGAGGGCACAGGCTCAGGATAAAGAGGCATCCAATTAAAACAGATGAGAAATTTCTTGGACCAGAGTGGCGAATTTGTGGAATTTATTACCACAGGCAGCTGTGGAGGCCAGGTCATTGCATGTATTGTTAGGTTCTTGATTGTACACGGATTCAAAGGTTATGGGGAGAAGGCGGGGAGTGAGGCTGAGGTGGTGAAAGAAAAGATCAGCCATGATTTAATGGCAGAGCAGACTCGATAGGCCAAATGACCTAATTCTACTCCTGTGTCTTAAGGTCTTAAGATTATAACCAACCCTCTCTGCCTCCACACCAAGATGGACTTTGGTGCTGCTCATTGATCTTCCAGCCAAATATATCAAGCAGTACCACTGATCAAAGTAGCTAAGATCAGTCTTAGTGAGGGTGATGTAAGAATTGAGAAAAGTCACCTCCTTGTTCTTGCATTCTATACTTCAGTCAATGACAACAGAAATCATGCATGACTGAATCACCTCACTTTCCTATCTTCAGGGAATTTGTGATTAAGAGCAGGCTTAAGAGGGAAATTCAAAGTACATTTATTGTTAAAGATTGCAGAATACAACCGAGATTCATCTTCCTCACAGACAGCCATGGAACCCATTCAAAGAAATACATCAAATCCCATGTGTAAAAAAAAAAATCGAGCAAAAAGCACAATACTGTATAAAACACAATCGAAAGAGTCCAGGCATATTCAGTTCAGCTCAGTGTTCATTTTCTGCAGGCCAGCCCAATTTCAAGCCGCAAAAAATAGCAAAAACAAATCAGTGTCCAGAAGTTAGAAATACATTATAACGTGAAATACAGAATCCAATCAACAAACCGCATCGATTAAATCTTGCCAAGAACTCCAGCACCATCTTCCAAAAGCATCAGGAGAAAGAGAGAGAGTATGAGATGGGTTTGTTAAACAGGGTTAAAGATAACCCCAAGAGATTCTTCAGTCATAGCAACAGTAAAAGCCTGACTATGCCCTCTTAAAGACCATCAGGGCTGCCTATGCATGGAGCCACAGGAGATGGGTGAAACTTGTATTGTCTATTTCTCCTTGTTTACGAAGTATATCATGGATTTCAAAGAAATGAGAATAATAGTGAGGCTTTGGATCATATGCATACAAAGAAAGAGGTATTTGCAGCCTTGGAGCATATTAGACAAATGCCCAGGGCTGGACCAAGAGCTCCTCTGGGCCCAGGAAGAAATCACAGAGGCCCTTGTGAAAATATTTGTTTTACTATTAGACGCTGAAGTTCAAGAACACTGAATGTTGTTCCATTAGCCATGAAGTGTGATGGAAATATAGGCCAGTGGATCAGATTTAAATTGTAGGGAAGTTAGCAGGTTACTGGTATTCTCAGGGACAAGATTTTCCATTATCTGGATACGGAAGGCCTGATCAGGAATAGTCAGTATTGTTCTATGAGAGGTCACATATGATGAATTTTCAGTTTTTTTGAAGAGATAACCAAGGGGTAGATGAAGGTATGGCAGTGAATGTGGTCAAAATGGATTGAAGAATGGCCTCTGACAAGGTCCTGCATGGCTGACTGATCTGGAAGATTAGGTCGTGTGGGACCCAGGGGTAGCTAGTGAGCTGGATTCATTACTAGCTTGATGATAGGAAGCAAAAGATGATGGTTGAAGGTTGATTCTCCAACTAGAGACCTGGGACTCGTGGAATGCCCTAGGGGTTAGTATAGGGCTCTCGGTTATTTATTATTTCTGTAAATGATTTGGATACCAGTATACATGACAGGATTAGCAAGTTAGCTGATGATAATAAATTATTAATTGTGAAGCAGGTTACAATAGAGATCTTGATTAGTTCAGGAGATGGGCTAACGAATGATAAATAAATTCCAACCTAGATAAATTATGTGTTTCATTTATTCAAACCAGGGTAAGACCTAAATAGTGAATGGTAGGGCAATAACGAGTGCAGCAGAACCGAGGGAGCTCGGAGTACAAGTGCACTGTTCAGCAGCGCAACTGGACAAGGTGGTGAGGAAGCATTTAGCACGTTGGCCTTCATCAGTTAGGGCAGTGGGTTTAGTAGGGACATCACATTGTAGATATAAATGTTGTTGGTGAGACTGCTCATGGAGTGTTGAGTACAATTTCCATCACCCTGTTAGAGCCAAGACATTGTCACTGTCCAGCTGCATAGTTGTAGAAGAGATTTACAAGATCGCTGCCTGGACTAGAGGGTCTGAATTAGAGACCTTGACCATACTAGTTCTTTATTCCTTGGAGTGCAGGAGAACGGGACACAATATCATAGATGTCAATAAAATCATGAGGGGTATGGATAAGGTAGACAGTCATAGTCTATCAGACACACAAGAGCTTTGAGTGACTGCTAATAGATCACATAAAATCCCCCTTTCCAGTTTGCCTACCGCTCAAACTGGTCCATTGACGATGCCATAGCTCGGCCCAGCACTCCATCCCGTCCATCCTGGAAAACGATGCATCGTACACCAGAATGTTGTTCAACTTTAGCTTGATGTTTACCATGATCAGCCCTCAGAGGCTGGTGGGTAAAATGTTCCTGCTGGGAGTTGACACCCCCCTCTGTAACTGGATCGTGGACTTCTTGACGGAAAGACCCTAGCCGGTCCAAGCTGGCAGCAACATCTGAAGCTTCATCACGCCGAGCAATGGTGGCCCCAGAGCTGTATGCTCAGCCTGCCGTTGTTCACTTTGCTGACTCATGAGTGCACTGCCACATCCAACTCAAACTACACCACCAAGTTCACTGACGATACAACAGTGGCTGGCCTCATCAGCAACAATGATGAATTAGCATACAGACAGGCGGTAGAGAGGTTTGTCAAATGGTATGAGAACAACAACCTGAGTCTCAACATGGACAAGACAAAAGAGATTTCAGGACTTCAGGGCAGTGCAGGTTGACAACTCAGCATTGCACATTAATGAATCTGCTGTACAGAGAGTGAATAGCACAAGGTTCCTTGGTGTGCACATAATGGAGGACCTAACCTCGAGCCACACCACCTCATTGGTCAAGAAGGCACAGCAGTGTCTGCACTTTCTGTGGATATTGAGGCATGCAAGGCTCCCCACTCTCAATCTAACAACTTTCTACAAGAGCACCATCCGGTTGCCTGTCTGGCTGCATCATTGTGTGGTATGGAAGCTGCAAGATATCGGACCGCAAGACCTTACAGAGGACAGCAAAAATCAGAAAAAGGATCACTGGAGTCTCCTTCCCCCCAGTTTTATGACATTTATCGGGAGTGTTGTATACGAAGGGCCCAAAGCATTGTTGAGGATCCCTACCACCCATCCCACAATCTCTTTGACCCACTATGGTCAGGAAGGAGGCACAGGACCATCAGGACTAACTGCCAGACTGGGTAACAGCTTCTTCCTTCAGGCTGTGAGACTATTGAATACCTTGCCAGCTTTGAGGTTTCGTCACTAGGACAATGAGCTGTTTACCTGTGCTGTATACTACTTGCATTTTGAATTATATTTTAGTAACTTATTTGCAGCAGTATTTCATTTTATGAGCCGTGTGTGATATATTGCATCTATTGTGGGCGCATCATGATCCAGAGGAATGTCATTTCATTTAGCTGTGTGTACGTACAGTCAAATGACAATGAACTTCAATGTACTCTTTTCCCCATGGTTGTGGAGCCCAATCCACAGGACAAATACAAGTGGGGAGAGATTTAAAAGACAATTGTAAGTAATTTGTTTACACAGGGGGTAGGGAATACCTGAAGTATTTGGATAAAACACTTACAATCACAGGAGAAAGTACAAATTCCACACAGACACCACTGGAGGTCAGGGTTGAATCCAGATCACCGTGTCTATGAGGTAGGAGCTCTATTAGTTGCATTAACAGGCCATAAAAGTCTGTCATTGATAAATACTATCCAGATCAAAGTACCTAGAACTTAGTCCTGTAACATTCCACAGAAAATAGCTTCACAAGTCATTAAAATGTTGACCCTTTTCTCCATTAGACACAGAACCAGAATTAGGCCATTCAGCCCACTGAGTCTTCTTTACCATTCAATGATGGCTGTCAGGAAATTATTCTCCAGTCCAAAAAAAATTATGATTCCAGCTAACCCTTTCCCCTCTGATTTTAATGGGGTTTACTCTCAATCTGCCATGTGTGACCTCCTTGAAGTGATTACCAAAGGCCAAGTAAACTATATTAATTTCCACTCTCAGCAGCCCTCTCCTTGTCAGCTTCAAACAGTTAAGTAGACTTGACTTCCCTGACGAGAGAAATAGTAAATTTGCAGTTCTGCAGTCCACCTGCATCCAGCCAGAAGAGGGTGCCATCGTGCATGATGACAGCACAGAATGCAGGATGCAGAAAGGACAAAAACTGAAGTCTCTGCAATCAGCACATCAAATTCTACACTCTCACACGTAACACTTATTCCACACAAAAATCAAGAAAGGAATAGGCACACTGGAAATAAGAGCTATAGGATCCTTATTCAAGCTGACAGTGTAGACTCAACACAAATATCTACAGAACAAGGTGGAACATCGTCCAGGTATTCCTTCTACAGGAACAGGGCATGCCCAATCTAGTCAATTACTGCTAATCTCCACCGACCTTGCAATATTGCCGCCATGTCTCTGACCACCATTTCCTCTGCACTTCTTGAACACGCTGCTTTCCCTTCAAATTCACACTCACTTTCCCAGTTCTAGTCATTTACCCTGGCAGCACTGCTCAAAGGCTCTGAAAGTCACAAATTGCACCTCAGCAAATAACAACAAAGAGTCAGTTTCACACTTGCGTGCATAGGATTGAAAGAGGCTACAAAAGGTTGTAGAATCAGCCAACTCCATCATGGGTATATTAGCCTCCCCTACAGAGAGGGCATCATCAAAAGGTGAGGCCTCAAAAAGGTGGCATCCATCATTAAGGACCACCATCAACCAGGACATGGCCTCTTATTGCTACCATCAAGAAGGTGGTACAGGAGTCTGAAGACACATACTTAATGCTTTAGAAACAGCTTCTTCCTCTCTATCAGATTTCTGAATGGATATTGAACCCCTGCACACTACCTCATTTTTCTCTTTTCCACTATTATTTTATTGTAACTTATAGTAATTTTTATAGTCATAGTCATACTTTATTGATCCCAGGGGGAAATTGGTTTATGTCTTATGCTGTACTGCTGATTCAAAGCAACAAATTTCAACGTCATTGATAACAGATTCTGATAGCATCAGTCCATCCACTTTAGACTTTCAATCCGTTTGGCAAAAACAAGATCAAGAAACTATTCCCCAAAACTATTACCACTTATTCCAGCCACAAGTGGAAACCTTTATTCACGAACTTATTCCAGCCACAAGTGGAAACCTTTATTCACGAACTTAGTTTTCCTAGCATTCACACTCACTTTTAACTTCAACTTCGGTGTCCTAGCCAATCCAAGTAAACTTTAGAATACATAATTACATTCTAGTATCACTTTATATTACAAACTGACACGAATTTATCCGTTGTTGAAATGCTACTAAATGCTGCCTTTGTTGCTTACAATTTACATTTCCTCAAACTACTTTGCAGACAATTAATTCTTAAAGCGCCAACTAAATTCTTACACAGAAAACATTAGCACCAGAGAAGGTCCTGCTAATCAAGCTATGAATTTGCAGAACACATACAATATTGCATTTTTGCTACTCTACAATTTACAGAATTTTGAAACCAGGTCAAGCACGATCCATTAGAGCTGCAGACGGTGGTATCTCTCCAAACAGGGTAGTTAACGAATGGATATGTTTACTTAACGTGGACTCCTCCAAGTTCCTTCTGTTGATGCCATTAAACAGTGAAAAGGTGCCTTACTCCCGGATAATTCCAGACAGCTAATCCCAGTTTTAACACAACTATGACAAAGAACGTGAAATAACCATTGACCATTTGGAGTTGTTGATTTGAGTGGAGATTAAATGACCGAACGCCCGATATGTTGGTACTTCCGATTTCACTCGGGTCCTGGTCCCGCCGCCCCACTTCCGCAGCATCTCCATCGCAACCGCAACGCGCAGCCAAACTCCGCCATCACATAAAGACCGACCGAAGGCCCAGCCCCTCCTACCTTCCCGCTCCAAGCGTTCAAACTCGGCGCCTCAATCCCCTTCCCGTCCGCCTGCTCCAACCATCCTCCGAACCCCGCAACCGGTAAATAAGTTCCCCCCAAACCACGTCCTGGTTGCTTGTTGTTTGTGGTAAGAAATTACAGGCGATTGAGGTCTGGAGAAGGTACTTAATATTAACATATTTCAAATATCGATTCCTTCTAAACTAGCTTTGCTTGAGCATAGACCTTCAGCCCACAATAGTCATTGTCATAGTAATACTTTATTGATCCCGGGGGAAATTGGTTAATGCGGTGCCATCCTATGTAAAAGTACTCTTTGATAAATCTGACACTTCCTCCCACACAGCTCATAATTCTTCATTTTTCTTACATGTGCCAATCTCTCTTATGTGTCCTTATTGTATCAGCCTCTTATTGCAATCGTCTGCCGTGTAATCTAGCCACCTACCTGTTTACCTCAAAGTTGAAAGTAAATTATCAAGGTACATCTGCAAACTTACTAGTCCACCTCTCTATTTCCTTATTAATTTATTTAAAAAAAACACAAAGGGCAGCAGTCCCAGAACAGATCTCTGCAAAACTCCAGGGAGAATGTGCTCCATCTACTACCACCTTATACTTCCTGTGTGGGAGGTGAGATCCTAATCTATGCAGCTGAGCTTCCATAGATTCCATGCCTTAGGACTCTCTGGATGAGCCTACCACAGAGAATTTTGTTAAACATCTTAGCAAAATCCATACACTGTCTGGAAATCTAGACGAGGTTTGACCTAAATGCAGAGCAGTGGAGGTGATTTAGCAGTGCACTATAGTTTTAATAATGAACTATTAATAACAGAAAGCTCGCCAGAAGTGAGAGATGAGTTTGGGGCACTGACACAATGCAGACATCCCAACTCTCCCGGAGATTCCTGGAGTCTCCTGCATATTGATAGCGGCTCCCTGGTGCCCGCAAGTTATATACAATATCCCGGAAATCGATTTTTTTTGAGAGCAAGCAAGCGAGAGGGAGAGAGGGAGAGACAGAGAGAGCGAGTGACAGATGTAGCGAGAGAGTGACAGAGAGAGCATCCTGATTGGTCTCTCTTTGTGCTAAGTAGACCTATCAGTTTTCTCTGTGGGCAGGCTTTACAGGTGACCTCTCTCTCTTTCATTATCCATCAGTTCAGTTTAGTGTCCTGCAGCGCCATGGCAGAGTGTTCCAAAAAAAGAAAATATAAAACGTACTTCACCCCAGACTACACTAAAGTGTACTCCTGCCTAATAGGGGTCAAAAATAATGACAGTGTTGCTCGCTGCACTGTTTGCAACAGTGACTTTTCTATTGCCCATGGTGGGTTAAATGACTGTAAAAGACATGTTGAGGTGAGTTTAACAGGTGTCATTCGTTCATTAGCATAGCTAACATTATTTAAACTAGCTGGCTAATATTACATAAGACAATATAATAAGGATACACCTTATGCTTTTATTTGTTTTAGGGACCACAACATATTAGGGAGGCTAATCACAGGGAAGGCTTATGCTCAAGTACTTCACAGTTCTTTTCAGCAGAAAACCAAACTCTGATAGAGAAGGTCACTAGAGCTGAGGTGTACTTTACATCTTTCATTGTTGAGCATAACCTGCCATTCCAGGTGTGTCAACACACAGGCAAGCTATTCAGGAAAATGTTTTCTGATTCAGAAATAGCAAAAAAACTATGCCTGCTCATCAACCAAGAAGCTATTGTCACATCACAGTACAAGGAAAGTTTGCAAAAGAAATAGAAAAGCTATTTGCATTAGCATTTAGCTATTAGCATTGAGACTGCCAACAAAATACTCAACAAGAAATATATATATATGTGTGTGTGTGTGTGTGTAAATAGTTTCAATATGTGATCAAATAAATTGTTGTGTTCTTTCATAATCAAATGTCCTGTATACTTACACCCTTGGAGATTGACAGGGTGGCGGGGTGGATATGGGGTTGCGGGGGGTGGGGGTGGTGGTGCTATCTCCCTGAAATGAGTTTTTGCAGGGTGGGATGTCTGCACAATGTCTTGAGGGAAACCATGGAGACAAACTAAATGTTGGAGAATCAGATCCACTGTCTTCGCAGTTGACGGAAGCTTGGGGATGGCAATGAAGTGGGCCACCTTGGAGAACTGGTCCACCAAAGTGATGATCACTATGGCCTCATCGGAAGGTGGCAAACCACTGATGAAATTAATGTGGGAACATGTGTCAAGGGATCAGCAGGGGCCACAAGAACCCAGAGCTGTTTGGAGGAATTGAACTGGGCCCATTGAGAGCAGGCAACGATGAACTGACATATATCTGCAGTCATGGTGGGCCAACAGAGCTGGTATTGAAGAAGTACAGAGTCTGTGTGCACCTATATGGCCAGAGAGGGGTGAGGAGAGAATCCATTGCAGACTTTATTGTGTTTAGCAAACAACCTAGTCAGCACAGCCACATCCACTCCAACCATCAGGGACTGGAGTCAGGATGGTGTGAATGCATTACTTTGTCAGCAGCTCCCAGGAGTGTCAGCGAGACACAAGCAAGACTGTGGTCAGGTGAAGACAGACTCTCTTAAAATAAAGTAAGATCTGAATAAGCTCAATAACTAGTGCCCCATAAAGTTGATGTACTGATGGCTGTCCATAGTATAGTGAAGGAATTAAAATACCAGGGAATGATACTAAGAGAGACCTCGTTAAACACTAACTCACCTATATGACCAGTAAAGAAATTGGATGGATCATATTGGTTGATAGTAGGCTACATCGTCCTCAATAAGACCATGGCAAGAGGTCCTACCACAATCCTGAACAGTCTGTGCCCAGAAAACCTTCACAGCACTGGATTTTGTGATCTGCCATTAGCACAAGTCCCAAGAGTGAGTTGCCTTCACCCTAAGTGGGCAGCAGTAGATATATAGACCAGACTGCCTCAGGGATTCAACAATAGGTTAGCCATTTTTCATAAAGGCATAGCACAGATGTTGGAAAAGCTCAACCTGACCCTCTATTACATGACCATTCTACAATTGTAGATGATTTACTAATTGCCTTAGAGAATAAGGCAAGTCATAGCTGGAAATAACTAATATTTTATAAATCTGTTTTTTCATGAATTGTTTCAGTGAGTGAACTTTGAGTCCTCACTGGATTACTTAAAGACAAGTAGGAAGAATTATGGAGGATTATTACAAAATTACAACCTAAAATTCAGACCAATACATCTGTTTCCAACATGAGCAACAGGATAGATATAATTGCTGAAAGTGCAACCTACACATTTTATGTATGTGGTAATTTAACAGCTTAATAAAGATACTGTATATGGATTTTCCCTTAGCACAAAGCATGCTCTGTAATGTACCAAGCAATATAAACTCAGTTAGCACAAAATAATCTGCAGATGCTGTTGTCAAAGGAACACTCACAATGCGCTGGAGGAATTCAGCAGGTCAGTCAGCATCAGTTGAAAAGATTAGTCGACATTTTGGGCCGAAACCCTTCGTCAGGACTGAAGGAAGAACTTTGGGGAGGGTTTGAAGAATGCTGGTAGTTGAAAAAAACAGTAATTTGAAAGACAAAGGGGTGGGGAAGGGGAAGCAGGGAGGTGATTGGCATGAGAACAATTGTAGAAGGAGGCGGAACAATGAGGGAGGTGATGTGAAATAGAGATAGAGGAAGGGAGGGGGAGGGAATTACCGGAAGTTGGAGAATTCTATGTTCATACCAAGGGGCTGGAGACTACCTAGACGGTATATGAGCTGTTGCTCCTCCAACCTGAGTTTAGCCTCATCATGGCAGTAGAGGAGGCCATGTATGGACATATCTGAATGGGAATGGGAAGCAGAGTTGAAGTGGGTGGCTACCGGGAGATCCTGTCTGTTGTGGTGGACAGAGTGGAGGTGCTCGACCAAGCAGTCCCCCAATCTGCGTCGGGTTTCACCAATGTAGAGGAGGCCGCACCAGGAGCACCGGATGCAATAGATGACCCCAACAGATTCGCAAGTGAAGTGTTGCCTCACCTGGAAGGACTGTTTGGGGCCCTGAATGGTGGCAAGAGAGGAGGTGTAGGGACAGGTGTAGCACTTACGCTTACAGGGATAAGTGCCAGGTGGGAGATCCGTGGGAATGGATGTGCGGACAAGTGAGTCGCGGAGGGATCCATCCCTGTGGAAAGTGGAGAGGGGTGGAGAAGGAAAGATGTGCTTAGTGGTGGGGTCCTGTTGAAGGTGGCAGAAGTTGCGGAGGATAATGTACTGGATCCGGAGGCTGGTGGGATGGTAGGTGAGGACAAGGGGAACTCTGTCCCTGTTGCGGTGGCGGGAAGATGGGGTGAGGGCCGAAGTGTGGGAAATGGAGGGAATGCTGGTGAGGGCATCATTGATCACCGTAGAAGGGAAACCATGATCCTTAAAGAAAGAGGATATTTGAGATGTCCTGGAATGGAAAGCCTCATCCTCGGAGCAGATGAGGCGGAGATGGAGGAACTGGGAATAGGGAATGGCATTTTTACATGTGGCGGGGTGGGAAGAGGTATAGTCGAGGTAGTTATGAGAATCAGTGGGCTTGTAGAAGATGTCAGTGGGCAGTCTGTCTCCAGAGATGGAGACCGAGACATCGAGAAAGGGGAGAGAAGTGTCAGAGATAGACCAAGTGAATTTGAGGGCTGGGTGGAAGTTTGAAGTAAAATCGATGAAATTGACAAGCTCAGCATGGGTGCAGGAAGCAGCACCAATGTAGTCGTCAATGTATCGAAGGAAAAGTTGGGGAGCAGTACCAGAATAGGTTTGGAGCACAGACTGTTCCACATAATCAATGAAGAGGCAGGCGTAGCTGGGTCCCATGCAAGTTCCCATAGCTACACCCTTAGTCTGAAGAAAGTGGGAAGAGCCAAAAGAGAAGTTATTAAGTGTGAGAACCAGTTCCGCCAACCGGAGGAGGGTAGTAGGGGTGGGGAACTGGTGAGGTCTATTATCCAGGAAGTAGCGGAGGGCTTTGAGGCCTTCTTGATGGGGAATGGAGGTGTATAAGGATTGGACATCCATAGTAAAAATGTAGTGGCTGGGACCGGGGAACTGGAAGTTATTGAAGAGGTGGAGGGCATGGGATGTATCGCGGATGTAGGTGGGGAGGGACTGAACTGTGGGTGACAAAATGGAGTCCAGGTAGGCAGATGCAAGTTCAGTTGGACAGGAGCAGGCAGAAACTATGGGTCTACCGGGACAGTCAGGCTTGTGTATCTTTGGGAGGAGGTAAAACCGAGCGGTACGGGATGTGGAAATAATGAGTTTAGCGGCTGAGGATGGAAGGTCTCCGGAGTTGATAAGGGTGGTGATTGTGCGGGACACAATGGTTTGATGTTTTTTGGTGGGGTCCTGTTCCGGGGTAAGGTCAAGTTTAGATATTCAGAGCGAGAGACTGCATAAGAAATTTGCTACAAATCCCCAACTGCAAAGAGACTTAAAGAATCAAAATGTGCAGTTTTATTGAACTTTGCCTCCTTCTGAAAAAAATTAAAGGCCCCATATGTATATTCAATCACATTTAGTATTTAAAGAAACTACACATAATACAAGGGCATCTTCAAATGTGATTGAGATACTAATGACCTTGTGAAGTGAGGAATCTTTCATAAATCATATGTTCATGGTCATTACATTTGCTTGACAGTGAGTGAAGCAGAAAATTTAAATTAGTAAGATTCAAGACAGTAGTTTAAATCCACAAGGTGTGACTGATCAGCTTATTCCACATTGCCGCTTGTCCAAAACAAGCTAATTTTAACTCAATCAGCTTCCTCATTGCCAATAGAATCTTTTTTTTTTGAGTTTCTATGCTACTTTTGAGATTTTTTTTTAGCCCGAGTGGAGTCATCAGGACGCCATCATGACAGCGTTTTTTTAGCAGGCTTTCTTATTTTTACAAGGCTGAGTTGCTAGCTCGACGCTCAACCCAACACAGATGGAAAGCGTGCCGGGGGAGCCAGCTGGATTCGAACTCGGGAGCCTTCACTTCAAAGTTCGGTGCTGATGCCACTACACCACCAGCTGGCTACTTTTGAGGACCCAGGTCAGACCCCACTTGGAGTACTGTGCTCACTTCTGATTGCCTCACTATAGGAAGGACGTGGAAACCATAAAAAGGGTGCAGAGGAGATTTGCAAGGATGTTGCCTGGATTGGGGAGCATGCCTTATGAGAATAGATTGAGTGAACTCAGCCTTTAATCCTTGGAGCGACGGAGGATGAGAGGTGATTTGATAGAGGTGTACAAGATAATGAGAGGCATTAATTGTGTGGATAGTAGAGGCTTTTTCCCAGGGCTGAAAGGGCTAGCACGAGAGGGCATAGTTTTACAGTGCTTAGAAGTAGGTACAGAGGAGATGTAAGGGGTAAGTTTTTTTACACAGAGAGTGGTGAGTGCATGGAATGGGCTGCCGGTGGTGGCAGTGGAGGCGAAAATGATAGGGTCTTTTAAGAAACTCCTGGATAGGTACATGTTCAGCACAGCTTTGTGGGCTGAAGGACCTGTATTGTGCTGTATGTTTTCTATGTTTCTATATATTCTATACGCTATAATTTTAAGCCAATAATTATTTTCAAGTATTATCTAAGTGGGCAAGTTTTTCTGGAAGTTGCCATCTATGTCAAAGAAATCAGCTCACAAACTACAGCACAAACACAAGGAAATCTGCAGATGCTGGAATTTCAAGCAACACACATCTGACCCTTCGTCAGGTCTCGGCCCGAATCATCGACTGTACCTCTTCCTAGAGATGCTGCCTAGCCTGCTGCATTCACCTGTAACTTTTATGTGTGTAGCTCACAAAATACTGTTGGGCTGAATGCTATAATTTTGCTGATTTTCAAAGTCGGAGCATCCACCTTAGCAATGTCATAAATTTACCTGTTGCAACTGGACAAACTGATAATCTGTGAACTAAAAAGTAACAAAAAGAGATATTATGGATGTGATGGGAGAGGACTTCGATACAATAGCGCTCTCTGAAGAGGTAATGCTGAGCAAACTCGTGGGCCTGAAGATAGATAAGTCCCCTGGTCCTGATGGAATGCATTCCAGGGTACTAAAAGAAATGGCAGAAGTTATAGTAGAGGTTTTGGTGATGATATACCAAAATTTTCTGGATACTGGGCAGATTGGAAGATGGTGGATGTCACACCGCTTTTCAAAAAAGGATGTAGGCAAAAGACAGGTAACTGTAGGCCAAACAACAGGAATTCTGCAGATGCTGGAAATTCAAGCAACATACATCAAAGTTGCTGGTGAACGCAGCAGGCCAAGCAGCATCTATAGGAAGAGGTGCAGTCGACGTTTCAGGCCGAGACCCTTCGTCAGGACTGACGAAGGGTTTCGGCCTGAAACGTCGACTGCACCTCTTCCTATAGATGCTGCTTGGCCTGCTGCGTTCACCAGCAACTTTGATGTATGTTGTTAACTGTAGGCCAGTTAGTTTAACGTCTGTAGTTGGGAAAATGCTTGAATCTATCATTAAAGAATAAATAGCAAGGCATCTGGAAAAAAATGGATCCATCAGGCAGATGCAGCATGGATTCAGCAAAGGCAGGTCCTGTTTGACAAACTTACTGGAGTTCTTTGAGGATATAATAAGCGCAGTGGATAGAGGGGAACAGATGGACGTTATTGATTTGGATTTCCAGAAGGTGTTCGATAAGGTGCCACATAAAAGACATCCATAACATAAGGATGCATAGAGTTGGGGATGTTGTATTAGTATAGGTAGAGGATTGGTTAACTAATAGAAAGCAGAGAGTTGGGATATGTGGGTGTTGCTCTGGTTGGAAATCAGTAGTGAGCAGTGTGCTGCTGGGGTCGGTGCTGGACCCACAACTCTTCACAATATACATTAAAGATCTGGAAGAGGGGACCGAGTGTAGTGTATCTAAGTTTTCTGATGATACTAAATTGAGTGGAAAAGCAAATTCTGCAGAAGATATGTAGGGTCTCCAGAGAGATATAGATAGGTTAAGTGAGTGGGCAAAGGACCGGCAGATGGAGTACAATGTTGGTAAATGTGAAGTCATCCACTTTGGAAGGAAAAATGAAAGAGCAGATTATTATTTAAATGGTAAAAAATTGCAGCATGCTGCTGTGCAGAGGGACTTGGGAGTGTTTGTACATGAATTACAAAAGGTTGGTTTGCGGGTGAAGCAGGCTATCAAGAGGGCAAATGGAATGTGGGCCTTCATTGCTAGAGGTTTTGAATTTAAGAGCAGGGAGGTTATGCTTCAACTGTACAGGGTACTAGTGAAGCCACACCTGGAGTACTGCGTGCAGTTCTGGTCTCCTTACTTGAAGAAGGATATACTGGCTTTGGAGGAGGTGCAGAAGAGGTTTACCAGGTTGATTCCAGAGATGAAGGTGTTAGACTATGAGGAGAGATTGAGTCGCCTGGGACTGTATTCACTAGAATTCAAAAGATTGAGAGGAGATCATATCGAAATATATAAAATTAAGGGATAGATAATATAGAGGAAGGAAAGTTGTTTCCAGTGGTAGGTGAAACTGCAATCAGGGGACATAGCCTCAAGATTCGGGGGAGTAGATTTAGGACGGAGATGAGGAGGAACTGCTTTTCCCAGGGAGTGGTGAATCTGGAATTCTCTGCCCAATGAAGTAGTGGAGGCTACCTCAGTAAATATATTTAAGACAAGGTTGGATAAACTTTTGCATAGTAGGGAAGTTAAGGGTTATTGGGAAAAGGCAGGCAGGTGGAGATGAGTCCATGGCCAGATCAGCCATGATCTTACTGAATGGTGGCACATACTCGACGGGCCAGATGGACTACTCCTGCTCCTATTACTTATGTTCTCATGTTCTTATATAATACGTCTTTGGACTGGGGGAGGACACCGGAGCACCCAGGGAAAACCCATACATACCACACGGAGGGTGTACAAACGCCTCACAGAGGATGCTGGGAGTGAACTCCAAACTCCAATGTTCTGAAGTGTAATAACGTCATGCTAACCATTACACTATCTTGGAACATATACAGAGAATAAAATATCATTAGAACACAGAAATGAATTTAATGTAAATTAATTTGCTTAAAAGGATCAGGAACTAAAACATCAAATACATGGAATTGTGAAATAATTATGCTAAAGATATTTGACATTAAGTATTTTTAATCAAAGATAGAGAAATTATTCAGTGGTAATTATGGCTTTGTATTCCAATTGAAACCCACTCTCATTCAATGAGATATAAATATTAATTCTGTTCAAAGTGTCAATGGTGTCCACCCTGATCATTCCCTCTTCCCTTCTCCAGTCTAGCAGAAGATACAAGAGTTTGTGAGTGTACCACTTGATACAAGGGGTAACTTCTAACCTGCTGTTATAAGATTCTTGAATGGATCTCTCAAACCAAAAATATAAACAATTGGTTGAAAGGCTTTTCATATGAAGAGCATTTGAGGGCTCTGAGTCTGTACTTCCTGGAATTCAGAAAAATGACGGTGGGGGGGGGTGCGTTCTCATTGAAACCTATCAAATGTCAAAAGGCCTCAATAGAGTTGATGTAGAGAGGATGTTTCCAATGCCTACGTTTAAGACCAGAAGACATAGCCTCAGAATAGAAGGGTGTCCATTTAGAACAGAGATGAGGAGGAATTCTTTTAGCCAGAGAGTGGTGAATCTGTGGAATTCGTTGCCACAGGTGGCTGTGGAGGCCAAGTTATTGGGTATATTTAAGGTGGAGATTGATAGTCTTAATTAGCCAGGGCATAAAGAGATATGGGGAAAATACAAGAAATTGGTGCTGAGAGCAAAATGGATCAGCCATGATGAAATGGTGGAGCAGGCTCAATGGGCCAAATGGCCTAATTCTGCTCTTATATCTTACAGACTCCCAATCAACATTGGTTTGGTGCTTGCACTTTAATGCCTTTAGTGAACAGGGCCAAGGATAATTCCAAGGCATTTTATACTTGAATTAACAAAAGGAGGACAACTGAGAAGAGGGTAGGTTCACTCAAGAATAAAGGAGGGAATTTGTGCTTGGAGTCAGAGCAAGAGGCCGAGGTACCAAATGAGTGATTTGCTTAAGTATTTATTGAGAAGAAGAAATCGTACAATTGTGAAAACAGTGCAGACAATACAAGTGTGCTGGGACATTTTGAGATTAAAGAGAAGGTACTGCTGGGTCTTCTGAAAACCACTGATATGGAAAAATATGCCTGGGCCCAACCACAATAGAGACAGAAGCAAATGAGGAGATTGTTGGGGCTTTGACAAAGATAATTTTGTCCTCACTAGTAATAGGCAAGGTCCGAGAGGACTGGAAAGAAGCAAATATTGTGTCTTTTTTAAAGAAGGAAAATAGGATGTCACCAGAGTTGTTGACAGTATAAAGGACAGTCAAAGAATACGGTACGATATACATAGATCATCTACAGAGAAGTGACAGATGGAGTTTAATCTAGCAAGTATGAGGTGCTACATTTTAGGATATCAAATGAAAGGAGAAAAGTATGCAGGATGGTAGACCCCTTAATAGCATTGAAGTACAGAGGGATTTTGTGGTCCAAGTTCATAGTTCACTGAAAATAGCCACACAAGTAGATGTGGTGGTAAAGAGGTAAAGACTACGGTATGCTTGCTTTTATTGGTAGCAGTGTTGAGTATAAGGGCAAAGAAGTCAAACTACAACTACGTAAAACTTTAGTCAGAACGCACTAGGAATATGGTGTGCAACTCTGTTCACCCCATATAATAGGTAGGATGTGTAGACTGAGAAGGTGTAGAAGAGTTTTACCAGGATGTTGCTTAGATTAAAGGGTATGAGCCATAAGGAAAGGGTGGACAAACTTGGGTTGATATCCCCAGTGTATTGGAGGCCAAGTGGAGACCCAACAGAGATCTTTAACAGTATGAGAGGAAAAGATAGGATAAATGGTGTGAATCCATTCCCCAAGATAGAAATGTCATACACCAGAGGACATGCTTTTAAATGTCATACATCAGAGGACATGCTTCGGAATTTCGGATAAGGGATTCTCAAACTTATGGATAAATCCTATCCATAAGTATCATCTCCAAGAGCTTCCTTACCACTGATGTTTAAAGGTAATGTCACCACCAAACTCTAAAACAGTTACCTTCCTCAAGCAGTAAGGCTGATCAACACCTCCACCCACAAACTCCACCACTGCTTTATTATTTCCCATCAGTCATCTTATGTACAGCCTAGTGTCACTTTATAGACATACAGGTGGTGGGAGCACCACCACTTGGAAGTCCCACTCCACTCACCATCCTGACTTGGAAACAAATTGCCACTCCTTCATTGTTGCTGGGTCAAAATCAAGGAATTCCCTCCCTAACAGCACTGTGGGTGTACCCACACCTGATGGACTGCAGCGGTTCACAAAAGCAGCTCATCACCACCTTCTCAAGGGCAACTAGGGAGGGGCATAAATGCTGGCTCAGCTGGGGACACCCACATCCCGTAAATGAATAAAAAAAAATCAATCTATGTATTGTATATAAGCTATCTTACATCTTTATATTTATTGTGTTTTTTCTCATTATTTATGTGCTCTTTATTTCCTGTGTTTTTTTCTATGCATCAGACCTGGAGTAATAATTATTTCATTCTCCTTACACTTGGCTACAGGAAATGACATTAAGTAATCGTGAATCTTGAATCTTGAAGGGTATTTTTTTACACAGAGGGTGGTAGGTGTCTGGAATGGGTTACCAGGTGTAGCAGTGGAAGCAAGCGGTTTGGTGGAGTATAAGAGACTTTTATGGAGACACATGCATATGAAGTAAATGGACTAATATGGGTGAAATACAGGAAGAGCATATTTATTATAAATTGGCATCAGGATTGGTAAAACATCTTGGGCCAAATGGCCTGCCGAATGCTTGACTGTTCTTTGTTCTATGTTCTATAACATTTGAAACGCCACAACAGAGCAAGTATCTGTCAGAGGATTGTGTGAGACAGATGGTATAATTACTGCAACTGATGTCAGATTGACCTCAGTCACAGCTACAATATCTGTGCCTTTAGTTAGCAATAACTGCATCATTTCAGAAGGGACAATAGATGAATATTCTCAGAATCGGATTTAATATCACTGGCATATGTTAAGAGATTTCCTTTCTACCATTTCTTCTCTTTCCTGCTAATTCTATCTTCACTTTCCTTTTTCTCTTTTATGGTGTTTTCTCCTTTCTCCCAATCCTTTATTTGGACTCTTATTCTATTTTAACTTTATTTCTACTAACACAGTAGATAATACACTTTCTGCAAAATTGGCTCTTCTTAGCAGACTTGATTTCTTAGAAGTGAATCCTACTTTCCTTCATAAGCTTAAGGAGTAATATGCCTGCTCTTGCAATCTCGCAATTTATATTTAATATTATCTATTACAAATGTATATTTCACAGGTAGGTTTTTGTTTAATTAAAAGTTTACTTAAATAACTGAAGTTATTATATTTTACATTTTAAAATTTACTGAGAGATACTTTCAATTTCTAATAGGTAACATCATGAGACATAGGTATCAGATTCAGAGTACATTACTCTGTTAAATTATCTACGTACTATGGAGTCAGCTATCAAACGATCTCTTTCATTGTTCTCTTAAAACCATCTTATTCCCAGTGAAATCCTTCCCATCTCACTTGGAGAGCTAGTAATTGTTTAGTAGAGGTTTTGCATTGCAAATTATTTTATACATACTGTGTGGGAGATAGCTACTGGTGATGGGCATAATCTAGAGTGGGAAGAGTGAGCGCTGGGGAATTTGTTATTTTCAGCCTCCTGCACACATAGTTACTGTTTATGTAACATCATTTTTCTGCCTTTCTCGAGAGATGGTTCTCGAGAGGGGTAATCCATTTCAAAACCCAGGACAATAGGAAACTGTTTCCATATCTCACATGCCACCTTTCATTAAAGGCAGATATTAATAATGAAATTTACTACTACCTCCAGTTGGCAAAATGCTCAGAGTCTGAGGGAAAGAGTGTTCAATGTTCAGGACAGCAAATTGTGATGGATATTCACTGTCCAGGGCCAGGGGTGGGTCTTTTTTGACAAACTCAGCTTTCAAACACAGCAGCCATGAAATTCTAAAGAATAAAGAATTGTTTTTGAATGTTTTCCAACCAGTACTCTTTGTTCAGCTTCTTGTCATAAATGGGTGCCAGTCTTCAGTTTTTAACGAAGTGGCAAGGAACAATCAGTCTGAAGTTAAAAGGACAACTTTGCAAACAAGCAGCACTATTTATAGAACACAGGAGGCTGACCTACAGCACCTGGGTTGATTTCTCAAGAGACACAGTGTAAAACAATGTGATTATGTTAATTGTCTTTTCTCAAACCAGACAATGCTGTTATTTCGTTCAAATAAGTTTGCATACCTGATTGATACTATTACATAGCACATCAAATAGATGATCTGTTAATAATTGGAAAGTTTGTGTGCTCAGAGACTCAACATCACAGCATTAATTGTGGGTATCTAGGAATCTCTGTCCCCAGAAGCTTTTAGACCACCTGTGTAAAAAGGCATCTGAAAAAAAATCACATGTACGTAAAGTTACCCAGCTGGCAAAATGCAGTATAAATGTAAGAGAGCAGTCAGTCTTATTATAAATAGTCCTGGAATATCAAGAGGAATGACAGAAAGATAGGATGAACTGGAATCTATCCCTCTGTCTTTGATTTCTGCGATGGAAGATTTGTTCACTTGACCTCATTAGTATGTCTTTTTAGCTTCAATGAATTGTCCCTATGTTTTGGAAATCCTTTGTGCTTTAGAAATTGTTTGTAATTTGGAAATCCTTTATAAGATAGAAAACCTCTGTGAGTTTTACATGAGTTTTAAGAATTTCATCGTCACTAAAGATATATGAACTGTGTTTTAACCACTGTTAGCTGAAAGTATCTCCTCCTTGGTAGGGAGGGGGAAGCCACCCGCTCAAATAGTGGATACCGGCCGCTAAACTCACCATGCAGAATAAACAGGGAGAATTTAGTCTTTGAAGAGTAGGTAGCTACAGTATAACCTCCCTTTAATGAAGGTACCCATAGCTATCTATATCAAGTAGGGCTTAAAAACTTTGTCTGAATTTTGAACTTTGCAGCCAGCAAATCCCAAATCATCACAATACCCTCTAGAGAGTTCAAGTTCAAGTTTAATTGTCATTTAACCATACCCATGAATACAGCCAAACAAAACAGTATTCTTCTGGGGCCAAGGTACAAGACGGAGTATCAACATCACGCAGCACACAACCTATAGCACATATAATTACAACAGCAGAAAGAAACATACAGTCACAAAAACAATAATATAGCCCATGTCCGTGAGTGACCCGGCCTGTAAGCTGATCGTGTATGGGATGTTCTCCTGGTGCTGCTTGTCTTTCACTGAGCAAACAGTGGAGAGCAGCACTGGTGGGAGGGGCCAGCCTCCAACCCAGTGTGGATTCCAGCGTGCCCACAGATTCCTCTGTTCTCTCCCACCCCGCCTCCGGTGTCCTCACTCCTGGACAGCTGTAACAGGTGACACTGTAGTAGGAAGGCCTGATCCGCGCAACAACTGAGGCAACGCAGTTCCCCTGCCGTCGGTCTCACCAATGAACCAGTGAACCACATTTACAAAATTCTAGATTGTCAACGTCCAACAGGGTTTCGTGATCACCACAAAAATGTACAAGGCAATTATTTGCATCATTTGTTGGGGAGCTTGTGGCTTATGAAGAACCTGCATGTTTCTAAAGACTCAGACTACCTACAGCTAACACCTCAAAGGACTGGAGAAATAGTATCAATTCAGTTTCTACTAAATCATCTAAATTCAAGGATGATTTCAGCATCTTCTTTCAGGCCAACTGCCTCCGCTTTAGGGCACCAATTACACTCAGATAACTCTGATGGGCAGGCAGAATTGTTCACAGCTCAGCTCCAGATTCCTGGAACAGTCTCTCTACTCTACCCTCCATTTTGGAAGGGACCTGAATGAAACTTCAAATGCTTCTTGAGAAACCATAACACCCCCAGCAGTTCAAGGAAGTTCCTGTACCACAATCACTCAAAATGGAGAAAGATCATCCCAGATGGCATAAAGAACTGCAAGCCTCTTCATTTGGCAGATATGCAAATCCTGAGCTGATTTGGTGGTTTAGCCTTCAGGACAAAGCATTGATGGAGGGACGAAGCATGCACTAGGAACAGCTACCTAGAGGATTGTTACATAGCTAATTGTTATATAAATTGCTTACTAGTCCACATTAATAAAATGACATGACATTCTGTTTTTCTTTAAAGCGTCTCTTTATTACAAATTGCTGATTGGGAAGAAACACATTTTTGCTGAACATTTTATGCCTCAGTTGCTGCTAAAGTTTTAAAAGGCTTGTAAAGGAACTCTGCAACATTTACTAAAAACTCAGTTGAGGATTTCACTAAAATCAGAATCACCAGTATCAGAAATGATCCCGGAAGTGTGGATTGGGACAGGCTGTTTTCTGGCGAAGGTGTACTTGGAAAGTAGGAGGCCTTCAAAAACAAAACTTTGAGAGTACAAAGCTTGTATGTGCCTGTCAGAATAAAAGATAAAGATCACAAGAGTAGGGAACCTTGGTTTTAAGGATATACTGAGGCCGGGGTTAAGAGAAAAGAGGAGGTGCATAGCAGGTATAGGCAGGGAGGAACAAATGAAGGGCTTATGGAGTACAAGAAATGCAAGAGGAAACTTAAGAAAGACATCAGGAAGGCTAAAAGAAGGCTTGAAGTTGCTCTAGCAGACAAGGTAAAGGAATTCTACAGGTATGTTAAGGGCAAAATGATTGCAAGGGACAAAATTCGTCCTCTGGAAAAGTGGAGCCAAAACAGATGAGAGAAGATCTTAAATACATTATTTTCACCTGTATTTACTCAGGACACAGAGTCTATAGAAGTGAGGCAAAGCAGCATCAACTTCATGGACCCTGTACAGATTACAGAGGAGGAGGCGTTTGCTACCCTGAGGCAAATCAGGATAGATAAATCCCCAGGGTTTGACAATTATAGGCCAGTTAGTCACTTTCTGTTTATCAATTTTGTTAAATTAGTAAATGCTCCCTATGCAAAAAGACTTAACTAATATATGATAGGTATAGAACCAAAATTGAATGCAAAAAAGATTTCAAACAATTCAGGTGAAATTCTTTGACCTGAAGTGTTAATCCTATCATTTCTTCCATAGTTAATTCCTGATTGCTTGGTGTTTGAAGGTGTCTTGTTTTTATTTCAAAACTCTTGCATCTGTAGTTTTATTTTAAATTTCTAGGTGGTTGTGCTATAATAGTGAAGTATCTATCTAGGACCTACTTTTATCCTTTTACCTTAATGAATCAACCTGAGACTCCATTATTTCTTCACCTATATTCGTTGAAATCATAAGATAGATCCCATTAGATCTTGGCACTTCAATCTCATTTAGTTTTGCTCAGTTCTCTTATTGTTTTGTCATGATGTTCCTTTTTCACGTCACCAATTCTTTTCCATTATGCAGCTCTTTATATAAGACCGCAAGACATTGAAGCAGAATTAGACCATTTCGTCCATCGAGTCTGTTCTGCCATTCCATCATGGCTGATTTACGATCCCTCTCAATCCCTCTCTGGCCTTCTCTATTTAATCTTTGAAGCCCTGATTAATCAAGAACCCATCAACTTGTGCCTTAAATATGCCCAAAATTTCACCTGCATAGCTGTCTGTGGGAATTAATTCCACAGATAAAGGTATTTTTTCTCATTTCTGTTCTAAATAGATATCCCTCTAATCTAAGGCTGTGCAGTCTGGTCCTAGATACCACCCACTAGAAGAAGCATCCTCTTCACAACCACTCTATATAGGCTTTAAATATTCAATAGGTTTCAACTCGTGTGGGTTCCAGTTATGCCTGACCCTTTGTCAGCTGCGTGGAACAGTCCATGTTCCAAGCCTACTCCGGCATCGCTCTCCAACTCTTACTACACTATTTCATTGGTGCTACTTCCTGCACCCATGCTGAGCTCATCGACTTCATCAACTTTGCCTCCTGCCTCCACCCTGCCCTCAAATTTCCATGATCCATTTCTGACACCTCCCTCCCCTTTCGCCTCGATTTACTGCATCTGTACTTGGAATGGGCTTTTCATTTTAGAACTACTGTAATATCCTCGTTCTTCAAAGAAAAGGGCTTCCCTTCCTCCACTATCCCTTCCTGCCCTCATCCACATCTCTTCCACTTCGCACATGTCTGCCCTCATTCTATCCTTCCGCCGCCCCACTAGGGATAGAGTTTCTCTTGTCCTCACCTACCACCCCACTAAACTCTGCATCCAGCACATAATTCTCCATAACTTTCGCTATCTCCAACAGGATCCCACCACCAAGCACATCTTTCCCTCCCTCTCACTTTCCGCTTTCTGCAGGTATTGCTCCCTACACAACTCCCTTGTCCATTTGTCGCTCCCCACTGAAATCCCTCCTAGCACTTAGCTTTGCAAGCAGAACAAGTGCCACACCAGCCCCTACACGTCCTCCTTCACTACCATTCAGGGCTCAAACAGTCTTTCCAGGTGAGGTGACACTTCACCAGTGAGTCTGCAGGCGTCATCTACTGTATCTGGTACTCCAGGTATGGCCTCCTGTGTATCAGTGAGACCCAGCGCAGATTGGAACACTGTTTCACTGAACACCTACGCTCCGTCCACCAAAAAAAGCAGGATAACCCAGAGGTCACCCATTTCAATGCTACCTCTTATTTCCATTTCAACATATCAGTCCATGGCCTCCTCTACTGCCATGATGAGGCCAGTCAGGTTGGAGGAGCAACACCTTATGTTCTGCCTGGGTAACCTCCAACCTGATGGTGTGAGCATCAATTTCTCAAACTTCCAGT
Source organism: Mobula hypostoma (assembly GCF_963921235.1). Taxonomy (NCBI): domain Eukaryota; kingdom Metazoa; phylum Chordata; class Chondrichthyes; order Myliobatiformes; family Myliobatidae; genus Mobula; species Mobula hypostoma. The sequence continues at coordinate 189,456,725 of NC_086097.1, forward strand.
AATTCCCCCCACCACCCTCCTTCACCATTCCCCTCTCTCACTTTATCTCCTTGCCTGCCCAACAACTCCATCTGGTGCTCCTCTCCCTTCCCTTTCTTCCATGGTCTTCTGTCCTGTCCTGTAAGATTTCCCCTTCATCAGGCTTTTATTTCTTTCACCAATCAATGTCCCATCTGCTTACTTCACCCCTTTCCCTCTCCTGGTGTCACCTATCACCTACCACCTTGTAGTTCTTCCTTCCCTCCTCCCACCTTCTTACTCTGACTTCTCCACTTTCTTTCCAGTCCCGATGAAGGGTCTTGGCCTGAAATGTTGACTCTTACTCTTTTCCATAGATGCTGCCTGGCCTGCCGAGTTCTTGCAGCATTTTGTGTGTGTTGTTTTGGATTTCCAGCATCTGCAGATTTTCTTGTGTTTTTTGATACATCTTTTCTTAAATAAGGGGCCTAATACTACTCACAAGTGTGGTCTGACCAATGCCTTAAAAAGCCTCCTTGCTTTTATATTCTAGTCTTCTGGAAATGAATGCTAACATCATTTGCCTTCCTTACCACACACTCAATCTGCCAGTTAATCTTTAGGGAATTCTGCACGAAGACTCCCAAGTCCCTTTGTAACTCAGATCTTTGAGTTTTCTCCCATTTAGAAAATAGTCTCTATCTTTATTGCTTCTACCAAAGGGCACGACTGTGCATTTCCCCACACTATATTCCATCACCCATGTCTTTGCCCATTCTCCCTTCAGCAGACACCCTGCTTCCATAACACCATCTGCCTCTCAACCTATCTTTGTATCATCTGCAAACTTTGCCACAAAGCCATCAATTCCTTCATCCAAATCGTTGTCATATACTGTGAAATGAAACAGTCCCAATACCAACCCCTGCGGCACACCACTACTCACCAGTAGCTAACCAGAACAGGTGTCCTTTACTACAACGTTTTGCCTCCGGCCAGTCAGTCAACCTTCAATCCACGCTGGTATCTTTCCTGTAATGTCTTGTTAAGCAGCCTTATGTGTGACCTATTATTTCCTCAAATAATTACAATAGATATGTCTGACAAGATTTCCCTTTAAGGAAACCATGCTGACTTTGGCCTATTTTATCACGTGCGACTAAGTACCCTGAAACATCGTCCTTAATTATAGACTCCAACATCTTTCCAGCCATGAAGTCCGACTAACTGGCCTATAATTTCCTTTCCTCTGCTTCCCTCTCTTCTTAAAGAGTGGATTGACAATTGTAATTTTCCAGTCCACTGAAATCATTCCAGAATCAAGCGATTCTTGAAATATCATGACTGATGCCTCTACAATCTCTTCAGCTACTTCTCTCAGAACCCTGGGATGTAATCTATCTGGTCCAGGTGACTTATCTACTATCAGACCTTGCAGCTTCCCAATTGCCTTCTCCATAGTAATAGCAGTGACACTCACTTCTGCCCCCCAGTCACTCTTGCATTTCTGGTTTTCTTCTTGTGTCTTCAACAGTGAAGACTGATGCAAAATACCTTTTGCCATTTCTTTGTCCCGCATTACTACCTCTCCAGTGTCATTTTTCAGTGGACCAAAATCCACTCTTATCTCTCTTAATGTATTTGAAAAACTTTTTGTATCCTCTTTTATATTATTGGCTAGCTTACCTTCATATTTATCTTTTCTTTCTTTATGGCTTTTTAGTTGCCTTCTGTTGGTTTGTTGGTTTTTAAAAGCTTTCCAATCCTCTACCTTCCCACTAATTTTTGCAATAAATAAAGAAATGAAATGCAAGTTAATTGATTACTTTTTACTAACCTGACAACTGATAAATCTAATTTTATTTATTTATTGAATATATTCATTAATTAAAAATCTTAATTTACATTTCATATTTTCTCATTTATTATGCTTACTTTAATTTTTCTTGTTTTCTATTTTCTCACCTTATCAATAGGCTCTTTGTTCTCAGTTTTATTTTGTTTCCTGTCTATTATCCATACCATGGTATTTTGAAAAGTGAGCTAGTTTCCTTTTATTCTGAATGGTATATGAGCATTCTGCAACATTTTATATTTCCTTTCTTTACACATTTTATTGTTGATTCTGCCTGAAGATATTTCCTTCCATTGCACCTCTGCTCTCCATCTTCTGAAATTTAGCTCACTATCAATCTGGTGCCTCCATTTTGTATTGAATATTTCCATTTCTTTGAGTCTGAAACCTCATAATATTACATCTATTATTCCCAGAGTGCTTGTGTACATTTAATTCACCTACCTGACCTCATTCATTGTTCTGAAACTATGTCTGTTGTGAGACCTTGCTTTGGATAATTTGGAGAGTCATTCTTGTACAGATTTAATAAATTCTGTGTTTCTTTTAATCCTTTGTAAGTAAAAAAAAACACAAGCAAAAAAATCAAAGAACAATAGAAATATTTTAAATGTGCAAAAAGGTTTCAGAATTTTAAGAGGAAATTAAATTATTAGTTCAAAAGTGCATTCACTTTACAAAGGACTGCATGCAAAATGATGTGTGTGTCATGTTGTATGTGAGCCCTTGGCTGGCATATTATCCTGTGACTGACGTTTAAGTCCTTCAGTCTTTGTGTGTAAGAATACTACTCACTACTGGTTTTAGAATGTGAAATGGGGCTGTGGTTTTTAGGTAAGATCAGATCTACACATGATAAAGTGATGCAGCTAGTAGAACTGCTCCCTCACAGTGAGCAATGTTCAGTCCTGGGTTCAGCCACTGTAAGTTGCCCCAAGTGTGTGTAAGTGGGATGTGAAAGTGGTTGAATCGGGGGATGGAAGATAGGTGGGGAAGAGGGGAGAGGGAAGATCTGATGGGAATGTGTATCAGGATGACAGAAACAAAATGGATTTGTGAAGGATTAAATGTTGGTTGTGCTTGGTGGTCAGCTTGAACTTGGTGTGCTTGTTTCCATGATTGACCTATTTTTCCATACTATGTAGGCTTATATGCTACACCTGAGGTGTGGATACCGTTAATGTGAATATCAGGAGGGGAATAGAAGGAATTGTGATTGATTGTTGATGAAAAGGGCCAGAGATGCGATGAAATCAGGGTCCAATGGTTCCAAGTCCGAGTGAAATCTTCAATTGGTGGTAATAGAGAAACGATAGATTTGAAGGGTAAGTTAAAATCTTAAATGAGACTTACTTGTAAGAAGATCTAAGTGTCAAACTCCATGGCCATGTATCAGACATGCCTTACCTCTTTTGAAAAAAATTGACTATACTTGCGGCTTTGATGTTTGTGCCTGGCATATACAAGGTGTATCCTTAGCAATCTGACATTCTATGAGTCTTCCAGGTGAGGTGACATTGTGAGTCTGTGCTCCCGGTGTGGCCTCCTGTACATCGGTGAGAACTGACGTAGATTGGGAGACTGCTTTGCTGAGCACCTGTGCTCTGTCCGCCAGAAAAAAAGTGGGTACTCCCAGTGGACACCCATTTTAATTCCACTTCCCATTCCCATTCCCATTCTGATATGTCTATGCATGGCCTCCTCCACTGCCATGATGAGGCCACACTTAGGTTGGAGGAACAACACCTTATATTCTGCTTGGGTAACCTCCAACCTGATGGCATGAAACATCGATATCTCGAACTTCTGGTAATGCCCTCCACCCTCCTCTCCTTCATTATTTCCCATCCCCTTTTCCCTCTCTCACCTTATCTCCTTTCCCACCCATCACCTTCCTTTGGTGCTCCTCTCCCCTTTTTTTTCTTCCATGACCTTCTGTCTCTTTCACCAATTTAGTTCCCAGCTCGTTACTTCATCCCCACCTCCTTCAGGTTTCACCTATCACCTTGTGTTTTTCTCTCCCCTCCCACCCACCTTTCAAATCTACTCTTCAGCTTTTTTCTCCAGACCTGCTGAAGAGTTTCGGCTGGAAACATCACTGTACGCTTTTCCTAGATGCTGCCTGGCCTGCTGAGTTCCTCCAGCATTTTGTGTGCGTGTTGCTTGGATTTGCAGCATCTACAGATTTTGTGATTCTATGAGTCTTGCTTGTGTAGCAATTGGATTTTTTGTTAAATTGCTTTCTGTAAACCAAAAATAGTTAAGCTACTTGAAAGAATTTTCAGTCCACAGAATAGATTTGTTCAATGTGACAAAATAGTCACACACACTGCTGTTGATTAGAGAAATAAATTCTCAAGTAGTATAATTATATATTCATAATTGTTCAAAAGTCATCATAAGTTCTTTGTAATTCTTTGATGATAAGATGATTTTACACTAACACAGTATTGTTAAATATTGAGATGGTAATGATGTCATCTTCTCTCCTACTGTATGAAAGTCAAAATAAACAAATAAATTCCATCAGTTCAATGTAATGAAAATTTGCTAAATGATTATTTGAAAATAATTGACTTCCTGAGATGATAAAATTAATTTCCAGATCACCGTCCAAGATCAAATTATAACAGTTGGGTTTGGTTTGATGCTGTTCATATTCATTGTTCTTTAGGAAGATTATTTCTCAAAAAGTACATTAGGGCATCAGAAAAATTAAGGGGCCTGTTACATACAATTAGATATTTAACATATCCTATCATGTGATAAAGAAACCTACCTGTAAAGATTGATGTTATGCTACACAATTGAATCGTTATTTTTAAAATCTGAGAGATTTTCTGACGAAGAATGATAATGGGTGGTCCATGCACGTTCTGACTTAGGGAGTGAGCTGTTCTATTTCTGTAAAAATACAAATAAAATGTTTATGCTCAGTGGAATTATTCAGTAACTTTAGCAAGCAACTTGCTATTTATTTAATATTGAGATCTACAAATCCTTTGTCAGAGTAAGCTTCAAAGCAGCTCAGCACTTGCATTGATGTCAGTCAGTGTTCAATCAACCTCACTGAGATTACCTGCATAAATTTCCACAGAAGCCCTGGGTGTAGATTGCAGAAATAAATTTATGTCAGACAGATGAAGCTTGTTTCTCCTTTGCATGATAAAGAACTGGCTGCTAAAGGTAATGCAGCATTTCTCTGGGTGAATTTTTCATCCTTACAGAAGTTTCCTATTTTCACTTCTGTTCTAACAAAAGCTTTGGATCTTTTCAACCTCTTTTCAATCCTCGATATTCTTTTTCTACCTCCAGCTTATCAATTATCTTCCTGTCTTCTCCCCACGATGTCGGAATCAGTGTTAGTTTTTAGGACCTTTCGACCACTGCATCTTCCTGGCCAAGAAGTACTTATTGATATTAATTCAATTTTTCCATCACTTGACTTGTAACAGTTATACTACTTAGTTATTGTGAGAGTATCTCCAATACCCCGTTGGATATAATAATGGGTGTAAAATAAATTATCCTCTGGTTGCTGCTATATCTCGTATTCCTTACCTTCAACCTATCTCCTTTTATTACAGACACATCAACCAAGGGCAATGGTTTACACCATCTTCCCTTTCTAGGCACCTCATATTTTTGTGTATTCCAATTAACTGCTCCTTTAACCTTCTCTCCTCCAAGGAAAATAAATCCAGTCGAACATATTGTTCAGGATCAATTTCCATTTTCAGGATTTGTGACAAATCAAATGAATCAAGATGGAATGGTGGATTTGGTGTACGTGGATTTTAGTAAGGCATTTGATAAGGTTTTCCATGGTGCTTCATTCAAAAAGTCAGGAGGGGCATGAGATCCAGGGAAATGTTGCTGAAATAACCTTTCTAAAGAGTATAAAACTCTGGTTAGACCTCAGTTTGAATACTGGTTTCAGTTCTGGATATCTCAGTCCAGGAAGGATGTGGAAGCTTTAGAGAGGGTGCAGAGGAGACTTACCAGGATGCTGCCTGGATTAGAGAGCATGTCTCCTGAGGATAGATTGAGCAAACTAGGACTTTTTTCTTTGGACTGAAGGAGTATGAGAGGTGACTTGATAGAGGTGTACAAGATGACGAGAGGCATACATAGGGTGGACAACCAGAGATTTTTTCTCAGGGTCGAAATGGATAATAATACAGGGCATAATTTTAAGATGATTGGAGGGAATTATAGAGGAAATGTAAATGAGTTTCACATGAGTACAGGAAGCAACGCTAATTCAGTTGTGACATGGCAGAAATAGTTCAAGGTTCAAAGTAAATGTTATTATCAAAGTACATACATGTCACCATATATGACTCTGAGATTCACTTTCCTATGGGCACACTCAGCAAATCTACAGAATAGTAACCATAACAGGATCAATGAAATATCAACCAGAGTGCAGAAGACAACAAACTGTGCAAATGCAAATATCAATACATTGCAATAAATAACGAGAACATGAGATAATGAAATAATGGGATAAAGAGTCCCTAAAGTGAGGGTATTGATTGTAGGGACATTTCAATAATGGGGCAAGTGGGTGTAGTTATTCACTTCCATTCAAGAGTCTGCTTGTTGATGGGTAGTAACTGTTCTTGAACCTGGTGGTGTGAGTCCTGAGGCTCTTGTACCTTCTATCTGATGTCTGTAGTGCGAAGAGAGCACGACCTGGGTGATGGGGATCTCTGATGATGGATACTGCTTTCCTATGACAGGGTTTCATGCCAGAAAAGGTTTGAAGCAAGCACTGCTCCATGTATTTAACAAAAAGACGGGCATTGCTTGAATCCATGTTAAGAGCCCATGCCTACAGCTTTGATTTGTAGAAAGTGGGAGGAATTACAAGAGAAATTGTTGAGGAAGAGAGCAAATTCTGCCTGGAAGGTGAGAGTGATAGTGGAGGAGAATGAGTTGGGTCTTTATTCCAGAACAAAACAGAGGGCCATAAGACCTTTCTAATAGAATGTCCATGGTAAAGATGAGGTTTTTGGGACCAGACAATTTATTCAAATTCTGGAGACCATTCTGGATATAAGTGGGAAGGAACCGGATAAGGGAAGACATGACAGAGCCATTGTGTGAAGAGGTAAGAACAAGCAGCCTGGCTGAACTTATTCTTGTCTTCAACTATTTTTGCAATTCCTCCCACTTTCTATAGATTAAATGCAAGGTTAACTGTGAAGTTTATGTGTGAAAATGCACACAAGCCTACGATTTCCAGTTCTAACACACATCACGGTTTGGTCATCATGAATATGAGATGGTGACGAGGAGGGAAATAGATCATCTGTTTGAGTGGTGTTGCAGCCACAACCTTGCACTCAACATCAGTAAGACCAAAGAATTGATTGTGGACTTCAGAAGGGACAAGATGAGGGAACACACACCCGTCCTCATAGAAGGATCAGAAGAGAAAAGAGTGAGAAATTTCAAGTTCTTGTGTGTCATCATCTCTGAGGGTCTATCCTGGACCCAACATATTGATGCAATTGCAAGGAAGACATGACAATGGCTATATTTCCTTTGGATTTTGAGGAGAATTGGTATGTCACCAAAGGCACATGCACATTTCTACAGAAGTACCATGATGAGTATTCTAAGTGGTTGCATATAGACAATAGACAATAGACAATAGGTGCAGAAGTAGACCATTCGGCCCTTCAAGCCTGCAGCACCATTCTGAGATTATGGCTGATCATCTACTATCAATACCCAGTTCCTGCCTTGTCCCCATAACCCTTGATTCCCTATCCATAAAATACCTATCTAGCTCCTTCTTGAAAGCATCCAGAGAATTGGCCTCCACTGCCTTCTGAGGCAGCGCGTTCCACACCTCCACAACTCTCTGGGAGAAGAAGTTCCTCCTCAACTCTGTCCTAAATGACCTACCCCTTATTCTTAAACCATGCCCTCTGGTACTGGACTCTCCCAGCATCTGGAACATATTTCCTGCCTCTATCTTGTCCAATCCCTTAATAATCTTTTCTGTCTCAATCAGATCACCCCTCAATCTCCTTAATTCCAGCGTGTACAAGCCCAATCTCTCTAACCTCCCTGCGTAAAACAGTCCGGTCATCCCAGGAATTAACCTAGTGAACCTACGCTGCACCTCCTCCACAGCCAGGATGTCCTTCCTTAACCCTGGAGACCAAAACTGCACACAATACTCCAGGTGTGGTCTCACCAGGGCCCTGTACAAATGCAAAAGGATTTCCTTGCTCTTGTACTCAATTCCCTTTATAATAAAGGCCAACATTCCATTAGCCTTCTTCACTGCCTGCTGCACTTGCTCATTCACCTTCAGAGACTGATGAACAAGTACTCCTAGATCTCTTTGTATTTCTCCCTTACCTAACTCCACACCGTTCAGATAATAATCTGCCTTCCTGTTCTTGCTCCCAAAGTGAATAACCTCACACTTATTCACATTAAACGCCATCTGCCAAGTTTCTGCCCACTCACCCAGCCTATCCAAGTCACCTTGAATTCTCCTAACATCCTCATCACATGTCACACTGCCACCCAGCTTAGTATCATCAGTAAACTTGCTGATGTTATTCACAATGCCTTCTAGATCATTGACGTAAATCGTCAACAGCTGTGGTCCCAATACCGAGCCCTGTGGCACCCCACTAGTCACCACCTGCCATTCCGAGAAACACCCATTCACTGCTACCCTTTGCTTTCTACCTGCCAACCAGTTTTGTATCCATGTCAATATCCTCCCCCCAATGCCATGAGCTTTGATTTTACCCACCAATCTCCTATGTGGTACCTTATCGAACGCCTTCTGAAAGTCAAGGTACACCACATCCACTGGATCTCCCGCATCTATCTTCCTGGTTACATCCTCGAAAAACTCCAATAGATTAGTCAAGCATGATTTGCCCTTGGTAAATCCATGCTGGCTCGGCCCAATCCTATCACTGCTATCAAGATATGCCGCTATTTCATCTTTAATAATGGACTCTAGCATCTTCCCCACTACTGATGTTAGGCTAACAGGGCGATAGTCCTCTGTTTTCTCCCTCCCTCCATTCTTAAAAAGTGGGATAACATTAGCCATTCGCCAATCCTCAGGAACTGATCCTGAATCTAAAGAACATTGGAAAATGATCACCAATGCATTCGCAATTTCCAGAGCCACCTCCTTTAGTACCCTCGGATGCAGACCATCTGGACCTGGGGATTTGTTAGCCTTCAGTCCCATCAGTCTACTCATCACCATTTCCTTCCTAATGTCAATCTGTTTCAGTTCCTCTGTTACCCTATGTCCTTGGCCCATCCATACATCTGGGAGATTGCTTGTGTCTACCCTAGTGAAGACAGGTCCAAAGTACTTATTAAATTTGTCTGCCATTTCTCTGTTTCTCATAACAATTTCTCCCAATTCATTCTTCAAGGGCCCAACATTGTTCTTAACTATCTTCCTTCTCTTCACATACCTAAAAAACTTCTGCTATCCTCCTATATAGCAATGTGCTCCTGCTGCAAAACAACAAATTTCATGATGTACAGCATTCCAGTGCTATTAAACCATAGTTTGATTCTATTAGAACTTAAGGCTTAGGCTTACTGTTGGTGTGGAATCCCAAAAGTGATCTCTGTAACTTATAAAATTGTAAAGGATTCCAGGTCTTTGAAGAGATCTATTTTTAACTTGCAAAGCTTGTCTGTGGATTTGTCATTAAGCTTCTTTGAGCAATTGGTTTTATGAAATGTTATTCAACTTGTAACATGTAATTTCTACGGAAGTAGCCAAGACTTCAATATACAGATATAAAGTGAAAAACGAGTTTCTAAAAATGAGAGAAAGAATGTGTGTATATAAATAATGGATGGGGTACGAGGGGGAGGTGGAGCATTCCCCATCCCATTCCCATTCTGACATGTCTATCCATAGCCTCCTCTACTGTAAAGATGAAGCCACACTCAGGTTGGAGGAACAACACCTTATATTCTGTCTGGGTAGCCTCCAACCTGATGACTTGAACATTGACTTCTCTAACTTCCACTAATGCCCCACCTCCCCCGGTACCCCATCCGTTATTTATATACACACATTCTTTCTCTCACTCTCCTTTTTCTCCCTCTGTCCCTCTCACTATACCCCTTGCCCATCCTCTGGGTTTTTCCCCCCCTCCCCCTTTTCCTTCTCCCTGCGCCTCCTGTCCCATGATCTTCTCATATCCCTTTTGCCAAACACCTGTCCAGCTCTTGGCTCCATCCCTCCCCCTCCTGTCTTCTCCTATCTTTTTGGATCTCCCCCTCCTCCTCCCACTTTCAAATCTCTTACTAGCTCTTCCTTCACTTAGTCCTGTCGAAGGGTCTCGGCCTGAAACGTCGATTGTACCTCTTCCTAGAGATGCTGCCTGGCCTGCTGCGTTCACCAGCAACTTTGATGTGTGTTGCTTGAATTTCTAGCATCTGCAGAATTCCTCGTGTTTGCACCTCCCTTAAGCTAATTTAAATGGTTTACCTAGTTCATGATTAATTCCCTGCCAAATATCCAAAAACTCATATTGTAGAACAGCAGAAAATTTTAAAATAAATTCAGGAATATGTAATAAAATTCCTTCTTAATGTAAATGAGAACATACTTGCACCAATAATTTATGCTGCAGTAAATTTGAATCATAGAGGCCATTTTTTAGATGTCACCAGTCAAACTGACAAGAGATAATGTTATCAAACTGTTTTGGAAAATTAAAAGTTAATCCTTAGACCTTCCTTTGTCTGAACCTTAAACCATGCAATTTTACATTTTGGCTATGTCGCCTGCTAAAGAGGTATTCCGATCTCATTAGCTTGCAAATCTTATTCAAATTAGGGGAATTATCTACTGCATCCAAAGAGAAATTACTTGGAGCAACTTTGCTGAATGCTTCTGAGTCATAAAATGAGCAGCTATGCTATTATTTCATTGAGACGGCAGCTGTCATGTTTTAAGTGGATTTGTTCAAAAACCAGCCAGAACAATTGGAAAGAAGAGCAAAGTTTCATCACCCTGACGCTTCATCAGTTTAGCAACCACTAATTTTTGTCTTCAGATTTTGTTCTGATGTTGGGGATGGCCTGAAATTTTGCTGCTTATAATATATATGTATAACAGAATGATGATATATTAGTGCCGTCTAACAGACTTGGGATCATTGCTGGAAGTTGCCGATTTATATACAGTATCATCTCATATGGATATCCAAAATCATAAAGATCTAAGTGGTTAATAGAAGACATTTTAAGGCAACATAAGTAGGAGCTCAGTGAAGCCGTTTTTGAGTGGAGAGGGGCTGAGGAAAGAATTGCTCTTCCTCTTGCCAATGTTTAACTTACTATGGACTGTAATTTTCTCCAATATAAATAATGATGGCATAGTGGGCTTCCCAATTACAATAAGCCTTTTCATACACATCTAAAAACACCTACTGGAGTGTTTTGACTTGATTCAGATTACTTCAGAGCTAGCCTGAACCTGCTGGATGGTACTCAAAAATTTGTCGAAGAGTCCATTGCTATGCATATCCTGATTGAAATATAGGCTGTGATGAAGTTTTACCGCAAATTCCAGGAAAAAAACAATTCTTCAAAGGCACAAGATTTCCAGGTAGGTTAAAAGGTGACAAACAACCTTAACTTTTATTCATTAGATATATTCCATGCTGCTGTACATCAGCAGGAGAAACCAATTATTTTATTTTCACAGGAGTAAAATCTAAATAATAAATGTTCTTGCTAGAAAACTCCTACCCCACTGACAGCTAAAAATGAATGGATTAGACAGTTTTAAACAGTGGTAGCATTCCTTTAGACCCAACATGCTCCCTCACACACAGAGGCACTCCTTTCATATCTCTGGTTTATATTGGCATGCTTCTCCCTTCCAATGTCTCAGTATAACATTTTACTCAAATCCTATACTCAGTCTCCATTTTATTTTCTGACTGTCTCCTTACCCATTTCTATAAATACCAACACTTCCTTCCAGCTCATGTTGATGCTTCTAACAATTTCAACTTTAATTTCTGTATTTTTTCCTTTGGAGAGGACAAAACGAATCCTCAGATTAGTGCAAAATATACACAGATATTTACTGCTTTATAATCCCACTTTTCCTTATTAAGCAATTTTATTACTTAAAAATGTAGTTTTTTGCATTTTTAAACAATTTCTATATACAGTGAATTAATACAGAACATAATACAAATTTAGTTTTCACTTATCTCATTTTCTTATTCATAATACAGTGATTAAAATCTCATAAAATAATTTTTTTGGAAAAGCAGATTCACTGAAAGATTGTTTATCACAGAATATTCAAAGTAATCATGAAAATGATGAGAATCATTTACTACCTCGAAGGTGCAAATAAACCTTCATATTTACCATCCATAACCCTAGCTTTTGGCATTATGATAATCCATCAGTTCAATTCCCATAACATTTTTGCTCTGCACTAAAGTCAGATTACATTATTAATGACGCTTGATAGCTTTCTGGTGCATTTAGTGCTTATTGTAGCCCAGGGATATTTTTTATGTAGAAATTATGCTCTTGTCAGTGAGAATTTTTAAAGTAGTTAGTCTACAATATAATGGAATGCTTTCTAGTCTACAATAATTCATAAAAGGCTTCTTCAATCAATGACAATGATCACTCCATTGGAAAACTTCGGGAAGGTAAATAAAGGAATCTGTAAGTGAATACTCCAGGAACTGTGGAATACCAAAGACTTTTGAGCACATATCCACAGAACAGGTTAAGAAAGGATGTTAGTTAGGGACTGAGATCCAAATTTTCAGCAATGGCATCAGCACAGCTTTAAACTGCAATTACCTTAATCATCCGCCATCCTGTATACTTCCACTACGTGTTATTTTCAAACATATTGATGACCTGACTAGTAACGTAGCCAATATGACATGCTTCAAATGTACTGGATACATAGAGCCATGATTTTGGGCAGCAAATTAATGGGATCTTCCAACTCATCGTGTCCAGGTTTTTTTGTTCAGCTGCTATAATCCCATTTGCCCACACTGTGTGCATATCTTACTATACCTGCCAAAATATCTTTTGAACCTAATATTTGTATCTGATTCCACCAACTCCTCTGACAGTACAATCCAGATATCAACCACTCCCTGTGTAAAAGACTTTCCTCTCTTCATCCCCTTTAAACTCTTATCTTAAGCTTAGGCCCTCTTGTTTTTAGTACCTCTACCATGGGTAAAAGATTTTGTTTATGGACCCATCTATACCTCCTATAATTATATGTACCTCTATCATGTCACACCTCAGACTCGCTCACTACAAAGAAAACAATGCCCATAATTGAAATCCTGCAATCTAGGCAACATACTGGAAACAATGCTGGAGAGGTAGTAATGGGGGGCAGGGAAACGGAGGATGAACTGAATAAGTATTTTGCATCAGTCTTCACTGTGGAAGACACTAGCAGCATGATGCAAGTTCCAAGTGTCGGGCTCATGAATATGTGTGAAGTTACTATTGCTAAGCAGAAGGTTCTTGGAAAACTGAAAGGTCTGAAGGTAGATAAGTCAACTAGCCTAGATAGTGTAAACCACAGGATCCTGAAAGAGGTGGCTGAAGAGATTGTGGAAGCATTAGTAATGATCTTTCAAGGATCACAAGATTCTGGTATGGTTCCGGATGACCGGAAAATTGCAAGTGTCACTCCACTCTTCAAGAAGGGAGAGAGTCAGAAGAAAGGATATTATGGGCCAGTTAGTCTGACCTCAGTAGTTGGGAAGATGGAGTCAATTGTTAAGGATGTGGTTTCGGTGTACTTAGGGGCACATGATAAAATAGGCCATAGTCAGCATGGTTTCCTCAAAGGAATTCTTTGAAGAAATAACAAGCGGGATAGACAAAGGAGAATTGGTTGATGTTGTGTACTTGGATTTTCAGAAGGCCTTTGCCAAGATACCACACACAAGGCTGCTTAACAAGTTACAAGCCCATGGTATTACAGGAAAGATTCTAGCATGGATAAAACAGTGGCTGATTGGCAGGAGGCAAAGAGTGAGAATAAAGGGAGCTTTTTCTGGATGGCAGCTGGTGACTAGTGGTGCTCCACAGGGGTCTGTTGGGACCAATTCTTTTTACATTATATGTCAGTTATTTGGAGGATGGAATTGATGGCTTTGTTGCAAAATTTGAAGATGATACAAAGATAGGTGGAGGGGCAGGTAGCTTTGAGAAAGTAGAGAGGGTACAAAAGGACTGAGACAGATTAGTAGAATGGGCAAAGAACTGGCAGATGAAATACAATGTTGGGAAGTGTATGGTCATGTAGATGAAGCAAAAGGCTTACTATTTCCTAAGTGGAGAGAAAATACAAAAATCTGAGCAGCAAAGGGACTTGGGGGTCCTTGTGCAGGATTCCCTAGGTTAATTTGTACGTTGAGTCTCGTGTGGAAGGCAAATGCAATGTTAGCATTCATTTCAACAGGAGTAGAATATAAAAGCAAGGATGTAATATTGAGACTTTTAAAGTGCCGGTGAGGCCTCACTTGGAATATTGTGAGCAGATTTGGGCCCCTTATCTTAGAAACTATATGCTGAAACTGGAGAGTGTTCAAAGGAGGTTCATGAAAATGATTCCAGATTGAACAGCTTGTCAGCGTTTGATAGCACTGGGCCTGTATTCACAGGAATTCAGAAGAATGAGGGGGGACCTCATTGAAACCTATCGAATGGTGAAAGGTCTTGATAGAGTGGATGTGACAAGGATGTTTCCTGTGGTGGGAGTGTCTAAGACCAGAGGACACAGCCACAGAATAGAGGGGTGTCCTTTTAAAATGGAGATGAGGAGGAATTTCGTTAGCCAGAGAGTGGTGATTCTGTGGAATTTGCTGCTGCAGGCAGCTGTGGAAACCAAGTCTTTATGTATATTTAAGGCAGACATTGATATACTCTAGATTTTTCAGGGCACGTAGGGGGAAGGTGGGAGATTGGGACTGAGAGGAAAAATGGTGAATTAATTTTCTTCTACTAGAAGGTCGCCATTTCACAGTGTTCTTTGAATGCTGATGTTGGGAGAAGAAGGCACATAGGTGTAGCTTTTAGTCTGAGATGGCTCGTTGAGATAGCACAGCTCTAACTCTGATGTATGAGGCCTCAACCTCCACTACTAAAGGTCAGCTCGGATCAGAGGAAACAAATACGGGTGTTGAAATAAATCTGTTCTTGAGATCCCAGAAAGTGGCTTGTGCATCTGGAGTCCAACAGAAAGACCCAGTGGATCTTTTAGTGAGGTTGGTAAGTGGAGCGAATGAAGCCCCAACAGAAATTTGCAAACCCTAAAAAAGCATTAGGGTCATTTGACTGACGTAGCTTATGGCCAATTTTGTATTACTTGGGTCTTCTCATGGTCTTACTCTAACTTCTCAAGAGTGTATGAAGATGTAACCAAGGATTCGGGAAATGTCTGGAGAATGAATAAGATGGAAACGAATCATCTTCTCGTGCTTTTAAAGTCAACTGAGAGTGACAGAAAGATAAAAGATTTGCCCAGGTTCCAACAGTCTACCATCCTGGGCTGTAGCAGAGATAGACTGGTTGAGGCATACCTTAGGAATTTGGATTCTTTCTTAAAGTCCAATGTCCAAAAAATTCCCCACCAAACCAGATTCTATCAAGGCTCCCAAGATAATAGGGATGTTAAAACCACTCCAGGGCTTGTCAAAATTGGAGAGACTTGAGACCCTTACAGTTCTCTCCTCATTGGAAGGTTCTGGGAGTTTCCTGACAACTTGGGGTACCTGTTACTCATACGTCTTTCTTGCTTTGCTGGGGAGACTTGGGTTCTTCCAAATTGCATGGGTTCTTCTGGAGATTAATGTAGGAATCTGCGTTGGTTATCAGTTTGAGGAACCGCAATAGATATTGGGTAGATTTGAGAACTGGCCCTCTGGGTGAACTCGCCATATATCTCCCTCCTTTCAGAATTAAGGTTGTCAATTCTTATGGCTATGTCCATAAGTTCTTCCAAATCTTGCACCTGGTCCCTGACCTCAAGAATTCCTTTAAGCTAGTTATTTAATCCCTGTGTTACGAGAATACACATAAAATTAAGATGTTTGCTGGCCTGGGCTAGCATCAGTGGCATCAGCAGTTGGTCTGCCACCTGCCCTCAGGGGAAGGAGAGATAAGGAACAATGGAGCAGCGTCTGGAGATGTGTAATGGAGGGACGTGGGAGAGGGAGCTGTCTGGAGCGGCTCCCCCTTTGAACCCTGAACTGTTTGAAGTGATGGACAGGCGATACCCCAGCAGGGGGATAAAAAGGGGACAGGTTCGCTAAGACAGGACACACACGCCACCCGAGGTAACGAGACCCTGGAAGCGGTGCGCCTCTCACGAGTGGGTGAGAAGTGCCAGACAACGACAAGGGTGGAAAGGTACGATCAGTGGGAACCCGGTGTGTGTCCGCCCTTGCCTGGGTGCCGGATTCACTGCAGAGGATCGACCGCATCTGGAGGAGGGGTCACAGTCGGTGACCTCAGGTGACATCACCAAGGACCCCCCCAAAAGTTGCTCGTGAGCAATCTCGCTGGTCTGTGAGTGAAGCTGTGCTGAATGATGAGTTGTTCCTGTTCTCTCTGTCTCTCTTCCCCCACCTTGTCCATCGCCATGGCAACGATTACTGCGAACTGAACTACTAACTGGACTGAACTTTGAGTCATTTTGAAATTGGTCATTTACCCCTAGACAACGATAGAGCTTGATTGATGCTGTTATCTTAATTCTGTGCACATGTGTGGTTATCATTGTTGAATTGTTGCATTTATTATCCTTTCGATTACTGTGGTGCTTGTTTCTTTAATAAAACTTTCTTAGTTCTAGTACTCCAGACTCCAACTGAGTGATCCATTTCTGCTGGTTTGGCAACCCAGTTACGGGGTACGTAACACCTGTCTAAACAGAACAACCAAATCCTCATTGTTCCACCCACTCTCTGCCACTAGGATACGGAAATCAATGGAATAGTTGTCCATGGATTGCACACCCTGACTGCTGGAGGAATCCACTGGCAGCTTCTGAGGCCCTGGCAGGATGAAAGAACACCCTCCTCATAATTCTTAGAAATAAATTTATATCAGAACACATGGGAGTGTTCTTCTCCCATGTTGCCCACGAAAGGACCTTGACTGAGAACAGGGAAATTATATTGGCCACTTTACTCTGGTCCAAGGGGAACTTCGTGGGTTGTAATTCCAAGACTAGGGAGTATTGATTTAAGAACCTGCGGAAAGAATCATTGTACCACTCTGGGGCTGGCAGGTTAATTAACTCACCGTGGTGATTCTGGGAACACATAGCAGGACACACAGTCGAATGCTCCAAACCAGAGTCCATCCCTGAGGGACGTGCATCACACCTACTGGTCTCAGAGTTCTGCAATGATGCAAGTATCTCCTGGAGAAACTGCTCATGGCATCCAACTGCTTGTCCTTGGCAGGCCAATGCTGTGCAAAGTTGATCAATCACTGCTGGGTCCATGATTGGCTGTGTCCTCCAGTAACAATCTTCAGATGGGCAGAATCCAGGTGTGGAGTAAACTCAGGATCAGTGATGAGCACTGGTCTGGAATAACCTTAAATAGAGCATAAAACACAGGAAACCCGTGCAAGTTAAAAACAAAAACTAATCACTTAAGAACGAGAAGCATAAATCAACCATATTCACATAACGAGCGTCACAGAAAGTATGAAGCTTAATGATAAAAGGAATTAATAAACAATCCTAATAACCTCCAATGAGTGACATTCAGGTGTGTCAAGACCTACCGCTACCTGGCGCCACTTGCTGGTCTGAAGGGCTCATGACAACTTGTTGTCACCTATCTCACTTGTTTTCACTTTGTGGGATGTGTTAGCATTCAAGCCCTGCCACAGTTGTCGAGCATCCTTCAGTGATTCAAATTTGGTCCAGAATTACCACTTTGCATGTGAGGTGACTTTCCAGAGGTTGTACCTGGAGACCTCTGTATTTTATTTGGTTGCCAGACCAGAACACCATTGATCTGGTCCTGAGAAGACTGCTGATCTCATGATTCATACAGGGCTTCTGGTTGCAGAAGACCTTTGTCTCTTGATTTTGAGAGATCTTGAGTGGATGCACTTATTCACAACTGTTTTTATAAAGTCTGCGACAACCATGGCATATTCGTTCAGATCCACAGGTGTGTCCTTGAACATGGCCCAGTCCGTTGACTCAAACCAATCTTGTAGCCACTCCTCTGCCTCCCATGACCACCTCTTTATTGTCCTTACCTCTGTAGTATTGCTAATTAACTTCTGCTTGTATGTAGGTGGGAGGATAGCCAGATGGTCAGGTTTTCCAAAATACAGTCTAGAAATGGAACAGTAGGAATTCCTAGGTATCATAGTGTTCGAGCGGTTTTGGACCCTTGTGCTGTAGGTGATAAGTTCATGATAATTGTGCAGAGATTTCTTCAAACAAGCCTGATTGAAGTCCCCAGCAATGATTGGAAAGGTGTTGGGGTAGGCCCTTTTTTTTCTTTGCTGATCATGGCACTCAGTGCTTAGAATGCCTGGTTAACACTTTGCCTTTTTTTGGTAGTTACACTGTGGTCAGGATAAGAGAGGAGGACTCTCTTGGTAAGTAGAATGGTTGGCACGTAATTATTAAGTATGCCAGGTGTGGAGAACAAGAGTGCGACAAACCCGCTATGTCCGAAGACCATGAAGAGTTGATCATGAAACATAGACCCCCATCTTTTGACTTCTCCGAATCAACAGTCCAGTTCATCCAGTGTATCGAGAACAACCTGCACAGGCACGTCCCACACTTTGAAACATTTCCATTTATGCATGCAGAGGCAGAATAAGCAAAAATGTCTTTTTTATTATTTTATGAGCTCTATTTCTAAGGTAGATTTGGAGTACCATCTGTCCACTTTAGGTTTGCTTATCTCTAAAAAACATGCTGAATCTTAAATTCATTATTGAATAGTAAGACAGAAAATTAATTTACATTAGGCTACATGACTAGTGGCCAACAGTGAAGCACCTTCTTTGTCTTCATTTTCAGGGTAGAAATTACTCTTGCTGGAGTTATGTTGATTAAATGGAAGCATTAACCTATTCATTTTAAGTGGGTTAATGACTTAATTACAATAATCAAGAAAGGATTTGGCTTGAGTGCAGTAATTTCTGCAATAATATTTAACCCAGCTCCATATATATTTTAATGATCTGCATTGCTTCAAGCATGGTTTTGAAATTTCTAATTTTCTTGATTTAATTTTCCACTCATTTTAAACATGTATATTTCAATTTTTCATGCCACTTTTTTCTTTTTCCGAACTTTTAAAAGATTTTTTCCTTTAAATGCAGAATATCATGAACAATTAAATTATTAGCAAAGGAGGCTGATGCTAAACTAAAGTGTTGCATAAGGGATTGCCAAAGAATGAACTATCGATGTAAAATATGTGCATAAATTGGGTATTGGCTGGTTTTGCATTCCTCAAAAACCTATGTAAAATTAACTGAGCTAATTTATCCAACAAGGGGACCTCTCATCAGCTTACTTGAATAGTAGGACTGTCAAAGGATACTCTCTCTTTTCAACACAGTTTTTCATTTTCAGTCTGTTGCTTAGTTCGAATGGTTCAATTTAATGTCAGAGAATGTATGCAGTATACAACCCGAAATTCTTACTCTTCACAGGCATCCATGAAACAAGAAACCCAATAGAACAGATGATAGAAACATCAGAACCCCAAAGCCCCCCCTCCCCCTCTCACGGACAATCAGCAGGAAGCATTGATCCTCCTCCTTCCCTTCCCCCCACTTGTGCCTGCGGAAGCACCAACACTCCCACCCCTCCACCATGCAAGCAACAGCAAAAGTCCTCCAAAGGGACCTTGATCTAGAGTCCGTCACAAACTACAGTCCATAACCCAGCACTTCAGTATCTCAGACAGGCTCTCTCTCACAAGACAGAGAGAGAGAGATCGCTCCTGCAACAACGTGAGTGGAGACCAGCAACTTGCTCTTCCGATGTTACAATCTTTTGCCTCGCTTCTCCAAGCCCCCTGAGTCAAGGACTGACAGGCTTTCACTCAATGTCAAAAGAGAGGGATCGCTTGAGTACAGGAGTCTTCTTCTGACAGCAGCACACCCCACCTGCTGTCCCAATATTTCAGTCTACAGTGACACTGCAGATGGCGAAAACAGCGAAGACTGGGTCATCTACAAGGCCACTTCTTAGAGGTGCACGTCTTCTGGGCCATCCCTGGAGATAGGGAAGCGCCAGGCTGCACGTCTGGTCTGAAAACGCACTGCTTGTGAAGAACCATAGTCTGAGATGTAGATCACAGACTCTGACAGAACCCCTTAAAAGAAAAGAAAGACATAAGAGAAGAAAAATAAGCTGTTTCATAGACGAACTGGAAGAAGTTGCCTAGGTCTACAAAGGGGATGAGCTCTCACTACCTATTAAATGCTCCCGAGACCAGGCTCCTCAAATAGCCTCTGACAGCCAAGTCCAATTCTTGACTTTCACATGTGGCTTAGTTACTAACCCTTGCGGAACTGTTTCTACTGACTGAAGAAAGAGTAAAGGCGGGTTACTGGCATCTTAAAACCAGTTGTTTCAGGCATATAAGGCTCATTAGCCATGGTTGGCAACTCATCTGGGAGAAGGAAAACTCTCATTTCAAACCTCCACTGCCTTGTGGCTGGACCCACTCATGGGCGAAGGCTTTGGGAGTAAACCCAAAGGAAAAATCTGTGGCTGGAGTCCCTAAGGCAGTCCTACGTTAAGTTCAAGCTGACCGGTAATTCCTGTGATGTCGTTGGTGCCAGATTGTATCAGACTCTGCCGTTCCTTTGGATTCATCAGCTGCTTGGAGATGGGGAGCCTGTCAAAGGCAACAGCTTGCTCTCCAATTAACATACAGAGTTAGGCCATTTGACCCATCGAGTCTGCTCTGCCATTTTATCATGGCTGATCTTTTTTTCCTCTCAGCCCCAATCTCCTGCCTTCTGCCCGTATCCCTTCATGTTCTGACCAATCAAGAATCTATCAACCTCTGCCTTAAATATATATAACAACTTGGCATTCACCACCACCTGTGGCAATGAATTCCACAGATTCACCATTCTTTGGCGAAAGAAATTCGTTCTCATCTCCGTTCTAAAAGGACATCTTACTATGCTGAAGCTGTGTCGTCTGGTCCTAGATTTCCCACCTTAGGAAATATCTTCTCCACATCCACTCTATTGACGTTTCAACATTTGATCAGTTTCAATTAGGTCATCCCTCATTCTTCTGAATTCCAGTCAATACAGGCACAGAGCCATCAAATGTTCTTCGCATGCTCTATATACACGTGACTGTGTGGCTAGGCATAGCTCAAATACCATCTATAAATTTGCTGATGATACAACATTGTTGGTAGAATCTCAGGTGGTGATGAGAGGGTGTACAGGAGTGAGATATGCCAACTAGTGGAGTGGTGCCACAGCAACAACCTGGCACTCAACGTCCGTAGGACAAAAGAGCTGATTGTGGACTTCAGGAAGGGTAAGACGAAGGAACACATACCAATCATCATAGAGGGATCAGAAGTGGAGAGAGTGAGCAGCTTCAAGTTCCTGGGTGTTAAGATCTCTGAGGATCTAACCTGGTCCCAACATATCGATGCAGTTATAAAGAAGGAAAGACAGTGGCAATAGGAGTTTAAAGAGATTTGGCAGGTCAACAATTACACTCAAAAACCTGTATAGATGTACTGTGCAGAGCATTCTGACAGGCCACATCATTATCTAGTATGGGGGCGAAAGCTACTGCACAGGACTGAAAGAAGCTGCAGAGGGTTGTAAATCTAGTCAGCTCTATCTTGGGCACTAGCCTACCTTTGTACTACCCAGGACATCTTCAGGGACTGGTGCCTCAGAAAGGCAGCATCCATTATTAAGGACCTCCAGCACCCAGAGCATGCCCTTTTCTCACTGTTACCAACAGTAGGAGATACAGAAGCCTGAAGGCACACACTCAGTGATTCAGGAACAGCTTCTTCCCCTCTGCCATCCAATTCCTAAATGGACATTGAACCTTTGGACAATACCTCACTTTTTTAATATACAGTATTTCTGTTTTTTTGCATGATTTTTAATTTATTCAATATACATGTACTGTAATTGATTGATTAATTTATTATTTTTATTTTATTTTTTTCTTCTATATTATGTATTGCATTGAACTGCTGCTGCTAAGTTAACAAATTTCACGTTACATGCCGATGATAATAAACCTGATTCTCATTCTGATTCATATGACAAGCCATTCAATCCTGGAATCAATTTTGTGAACCCCCTTTGTACCCTCTCCAATTTCAGCACATCCTTTCTAAGATAAAGGGCCCAA
Source organism: Mobula hypostoma (assembly GCF_963921235.1). Classification (NCBI taxonomy): domain Eukaryota; kingdom Metazoa; phylum Chordata; class Chondrichthyes; order Myliobatiformes; family Myliobatidae; genus Mobula; species Mobula hypostoma. The sequence continues at coordinate 189,478,990 of NC_086097.1, forward strand.
AACTGCTTACAATACTTCAGGTGAGGCCTCATCAGTGTTTTATAAAGTCTCAACATTACATCCTTGCATTTATATTCTCGTCCTCTTGAAATGAATGCTAACATTGCATTTGCCTTCCTCACTTCTGACTACCTGTAAATTACCCTTTAGGGAATCTTGCACAAGGACTCCCATGTCCCTTTGCACCTCAGATCTTTGAATTTTCTCTCTATTTAGAAAATATTCTACCTTTAATTTATTCTCAAAATCAAATCAAATCATGTTTAATTATCATTCAAACCATACATAGATACAGCTGAACAAGATGGCATTCCTCTGGGGCCAAGGCGCAAAACATTCAAGGGAGGGAGGGAGGGAACGTCGACTCAGATATGAAGGCTTTGCGTCGGGCATTTTCATGCTTTACAAGGCGCAGATTGGAAGTCTGTGTGGGACGCCACTCCTCGCACAGACACTAGAGCAATGTGTGGCTAAGTGCCTTGCTCAAGGACACAAACATGCTGCCACAGCTGAGGCTTGAACTAGCGACCTTCAGATCACTAGACGAATGCCTTAACCACTTGGCCACGTGCTCAACACTCAAACATCAAAATAGCAAGCAAACATTCAGAAATAGTGAGTGACATTCAAAATAGTGAGCAACATAATTCGAAATAGTGAGCAAAGAAGTATATTTACTGGAGACAAAAAACCATATATATAGTCCAAGACCCTGACCGACAATGTCTGGCAAACGATGGTAGTCTCCCGGCAGTGTGCAGATAAATGCAATCCAGCCTGTCATTCCATTGCTTAAACACAAGATGGCAGCACCAATGTGGGGGACCAGGCCCCAGCTGAGCGTGTATGCCACACTGTAATGCTTCTGCGCCTTCTCACCTGATCTGCAGCAGCAGTCAAGCCTGAGGCTTGAAGCTTAGTCCTCGCTATAACTGAGGCTACACAACTGCCATGATGTCTGTCCTGTCACCAAACAAAGGTAACGGGCCTGTGGCAACTTACATTACCCCTGTCCAACAAAGTCTTGGGATGGCAAGTGAATGTCTGAGACAATCTCACACGTTTATCCTGCACCAACTTCAATGCTTCCGAGTAACAGGCAGCAACATGGTCTGCAGCCAGGTTAGCTTGTCCATACCCAAGCCAGCTCCTCCGTCATCCCTGCCAGCTCCTCCGATATCCAGACTGCCTACTCTCCCAATATCCCAAACCATCGCTTTGACACCTCGGCCAACTCCTCTGCCGACACCAATCCAACTACTCCGATCAATGAGCAGCTCACTGATGGAGTAGCCCGGCAGTACTGGAAGTTCTTGGAGTAGAATTGTCTTTGGATCATAGAAAAAACTAATTTTTCAAAGAAAAAAGTACCTTTGGTTGGCCCCCAAAAGGCTGCTGCATTCCCACACGCCACTATCTTACTGTAAGTGTATGACCATACACTTCCCGACACTGTATTCCATCTGCCACTTTGCCTATTCTCTTAATCTGTCTAAATCTTTCTGTAGTCATTCTACTTCCTCAAAGCTACCTGCCCTTGAACCTATCTTTGTATTATCCCCAAACTTTGCCATCAATTCTATCATCTGAGTTATTGACACATATTGTAAAAAGAAGCTGTCCCAACACAGACCCCTGTGGAACACTACTAGTCACCAGCAGTCAATCAGAAAAGGCTCCATTTATTCCCACTCTTTGCCTGCTTCTAATCAGCTACTACTTTATCCATGCTAGTGTCTTTCCTGTAACACCATAGGCTATTAACCTGTTAAGCAGCCTCATGTGTGGCACCTTGTCAAAGGCCTTCTGAAAATTGAAGTACACAACATCCACTGATTTTCCTTTGTCTATCCTGCTTGTTATTTCTTCAAAGGCTTCCAACAGATTTGTTAGGTAAGATTTTCCCTTGAGGAAACCATGCTGACTACAGCCTATTTTATCATGTGTCTCCAAGTATACTGAAACATCCTCCTTAACAATTGACTCCAACATCTTTCCAACCACAGTGGTCAGACCAACTGGCGTATAATTTCCTTTCTTCTGCCTCTCTCCCTTCTTGAAGAGTGGAGTGACATTTGCAATTTTACAGTCGTCCGGAACCATTCCAGAACCTAGAGAAACTTGAAAGAACATTACTCATGCTTCCACAATCTCTTCAGCCACCTCTTTCACAATCTTGTGGTGCACACAATCTGGCCCAGGTGAATTATCTACCCTCAGACCTTTTATTTTCCCAAGATCCTTCTCCCTAGTAATGGCAACATCACACTTCTGTATCTGAAGAAACTTTTCATAACCTCCTTAATACAATTGACAAGCTTACTTTCATATTTCATCTTTTCCTTCTTAATGACTTTTTAGTTGCCTTCTGTAGGTTTTTAAGAGCTGCCCAATCCTCTAACTTCCCATTAATTTTTGCTCTATTATATGCCATCTCTTTGGCTTTTATGTTGGCTTTGACTTTTATTGTTGGCCACGGTTGCGTCATCTTGCCTTTAGAATACTTCTTCCTCTTTGGGATATATATATCCTGTGCCTTCTAAATTGTTTCCAGAAATTTCAGCCATTGCTCCTCTGCTGTCATTTCTGCCAGTGTACTTTTCCTATTAATTATGTTCAACTCCTCTCTCAAACCTCTGTAATTCCCTTAACTACACTGTAATGCTGATACATCTGACTTTAGCTTTTTCTTCTCAAATTTCAAGGTGAATTCTAGGTGAATGTTCACCTGCCCCTCAGGGTTCTTTTACCTTAAGCTCTTTAATCAATTCCAGTTCACTGCACAACACCAAGTCCAGAATAGTTGATCCCCTAGTGGACTCAACCATAAGTTGCTCTAAATAGGCATTATAGAAATTCTCCCTCTTGGAATTCGGCACCAACTTGATTTTCCCAATCTACCTGCATGTTGAAATCTCCCATGACTATTGTAGCATTGCCCTTTTAGCATGTATTTTCTATCTCCTGGTGTCACTTGTAGACTGCATCCTTACTGCTGTTTGGGGGTCTGTATATAACTCCCATCAGGGTCTTTTTACTCTTGCAGTTCCTTAGCTCTAACCACAACGATTCAACACCTTCCGACATTAGGTCTCCTCTTTCTAATAATTTGATACAATATGTATCATTGGATGTTGCTCCCACCTATATTCTTTCAGCCATTATACTGTGATGCCCACAACATCATACATACCAATATGTAACTGTGCTACAAGTTCATCTACCTTATTCTGTATACTGCATGCATTCAGGTATAACACCTTCAGTCCTGTATTCACCCTTTTCAACTTTGTCCACCTTTTACATTGCAACTCATCCTGTTGACTGCAATTTTTTGCCCTATCATTTGCCTCTCATTGCTAGGAGTCTCACTACACAATGCCTTTTTTTGTAAACCAATTACCCCATTGTCAAAACTATCACACTGCTTCCCATCTCTCTGCTAAATTAGTTCAAACCTCCCTAAACAACACTAGCAAACCTGCCTGCAAGGATATTGGTCCCCCTCGGGTTCAGGTGTAACCTGTCCCTTTTCTACAGTTGTACCTTCTTCTGAAGAGATCCCAATGATCCATAAATCTGATCCCCTGCCCCCACATCACTTCCTCAACCTCGCATTCACCTGTCAAATCATCCTATTCTTACCCTCACTGGTGTGTGGCACAGGCAACAATCCAAAGAATACTACCCTGCTTTTCGGCTTTCTACCTAGCTCCCTAAAATCTCTTTTCAGGATCTCCTATTGGTGCCAATATGTACCAAGACTTCTGGCTGCTCACCCTCACCCTTGAGAATGCCATGGACACGATCTGAGAAATCCCTGACCCTGGCACCTGGGAAGCAACATACCATCCAGGTGTCTCTATTGCACCAACAGAATCTCATTTCTGTTCCTCTGGCTCTCTGCTCTTCTGAGCCACAGCATCAGACTCAATGCCAGAGACCCAGTCACTGCAGCTCCTTCCTTGTAGGCCATGTCCCCTCAACAGTATCTAAATATGTCTACTTATTATTGAGGGGAACAGCCACAGGTGTACACTGCATTAGCTGTACATGTCTCCTCCTTCTCCAGAGAGTCATCCAGTTACCTGACTCCTTCAATCTAGGGGTAACTACTTCCCTGTAGCTCTCATCTATCACCTCCTCATTCTCCCCTACGAGCCGAAGGTCATCAGGATGCAGCACCTGTTCCTTAACATGTTCTCTTGGGAGCTGCAGCTCAGTGTACCTGCTTCAGAAGTGTTTATCTGAGAGACAGTGGTCTCCCAGATTTCCCACATCTCACACACAGTACAAAACACTGCCCTGGAGTCATTCTCTCGAAACTACCATGCCCTAACAGACGAGGAATGAACAATTAAGAACAAAAAGAGAAATTTACCAGATACTTTACCTTGCCCAACTCTGATCTCGCTGAAGCCTGATGAGCCAAAGCCACTTTAAACTCGAGCACACTGGAATGAATGACTGCTCCACTTGCACGTCCATTATTTTTATTTGCCTTTTTGAATGGAACCGCACAGTGATTGGACGCAGTTCAACTCCGAGAAATTGCTGCAAAGTTCTGCCTTTTAAATCTTGATTGTGAACCTGATTGAAAAGGTAGCTCCTTTTACGTACTCCCGCTTAGTAACTGGTCACAGTCCAACTCCAATATTATTCTGCCCTGGCTTGCATATCAAAGACGTAGACAGCTAGGACGCAAGATCCATGGTCAACCCCAAACAATGGAGGGCCTCAATTGCTCTGTCCAATTATCAAAACCTTATTTTGAATTGAAGTATGCATTATCAGTGCAGGAGTGATACCTTGTGGGAGTATTCACTAAGATGAACATGGCGGGCAGCGAGATCAGGGAGCAGTATGCTCCCTGCATACTAGGGCATTTTGATATGAAGAGGAGGTCCCGGGTTTTTGAAGTATTTAAAGGAAGATAACTCCAAGGACTGAGAGTCATCAAGTTATACAGCACAAATGATAACCATTCTTCTATCTGGATAGGACTAAAGGAGTTCTACTTTACATTCAACATTGATAGTCTCCAGTGTACTATATAACTTAATGGAATGTCAGACCGGATGGTTGTGCACAACAGGCATTAGATGTCTGATTACTACATTATCAGCTCCATGTTACCTAGTTTCTATTGTTATAGATAATTCATTTTAGAGGCTGTTTGAAATGTAATCCCCCCATGCAAATGGGTTAATTTCTCTCTTTTGATCTTAGCTCCAGCACTTGCACTAACCTTAGAAAAGATTTCCTTCCATTTGAGCATTTGTATTGACAACTCTTTATTGGTGTGTTGCAACTTTCACATCTGATCAGTGCAAGAAACGTTGTACAGCTGCAGTCTGAAGCCTGATAAATAGAATTAAAGGCAATATATTTACCGCAGGATGTTCTGAAGGCTAATTGTTTAGTCCTTCCGAAGTTTTGTCATTCAAGAAGCATCAGGAACAAAGGTGATGAACTGAGAGTTTGGATACATACATGGAATTATGATGTAGTGGCCATTACAGAGACTTGGCTGGCACCAGGGCAGGAATGGATTCTCAATATTCCTGGATTTCAGTGCTTTAAAAGGGAGAGAGAGGGCGGAAAAAGGGGAGGAGGGGTGGCATTACTGATCAGGGATACTATTACAGCTACAGAAAGGATGGGTAATGTAGCAGAATCCTCTTTTGAGTCAATATGGGTGGAAGTCAGGAACAGGAAGGGAGCAGTTACTCTACTGGGGGTATTCTATAGGCCCCCTGGTAGCAGCAGAGATACAGAGGAGCAGATTGGGAGGCAGATTTTGGAAAGGTGCAAAAATAACAGGGTTGTTATCATGGATGACTTTAATTTCCCTAATATTGATTGGCACCTGATTAGTTCCAAGGGTTTAGATGGGGCAGAATTTGTTAAGTGTGTCCAGGATGGATTTCTGTCGCAGTATGTGGACAGGCCGACCAGGGGGAATGCCATACTAGATCTAGTACTAGGTAATGAACCAGGTCAGGTCACAGATCTCTCAGTGGGTGAGCATCTGGGGGACAGTGACCACTGCTCCCTGGCCTTTATAATTATCATTGAAAAGGATAGAATCAAAGGGGACAGGAAAATTTTTAATTGGGGAAAGGCAAATTATGAGGCTATAAGGCTAGAACTTGCGGGTGTGAATTGGGATGATGTTTTTGCAGGGAAATGTACTATGGACATGTGGTCGATGTTTAGAGATCTCTTGCGGGATGTAAGGGATAAATTTGTCCCGGTGAGGAAGATAAAGAATGGTAGGGTGAAGGAACCATGGGTGACAAGTGAGGTGGAATATCTAGTCAGGAGGAAGAAGGCAGCATACATGAGGTTTAGGAAGCAAGGATCAGATGGGTCTATTGAGGACTACAGGGAAGCAAGAAAGGAGCTTAAGAAGGGGCTGAGAAGAGCAAGAAGGGGGCATGAGAAGGCCTTGGTGAGTAGGGTAAAGGAAAACCCCAAGGCATTCTTCAATTATGTGAAGAAAAAAAGGATGACAGGAGTGAAGGTAGGACCGATTAGAGATAAAGGTGGGAAGATGTGCCTGGTGGCTGTGGAAGTGAGTGAGGTCCTCAATGAATACTTCTCTTCGGTATTCACCAATGAGAGGGAACTTGATGATGGTGAGGACAATATGAGTGAGGTTGATGTTCTGGAGCATGCTGATATTAAGGGAGAGGAGGTGTTGGAGTTGTTAAAATACATTAGGACAGATAAGTCCCCGGGGCCTGACAGAATATTCCCCAGGCTGCTCCACGAGGCGAGAGAAGGGATTGCTGAGCCTCTGGCTAGGATCTTTATGTCCTCGTTGTCCACGGGAATGGTATCGGAGGATTGGAGGGAGGCGAATGTTGTTCCCTTGTTCAAAAAAGGTAGTAGGGATAGTCCGGGTAATTATAGACCAGCGAGCCTTACGTCTGAGGTGGGAAAGCTGTTGGAAAAGATTCTTAGAGATAGGATCTATAGGCATTTAGAGAATCATGGTCTGATCAGGGACAGTCAGCATGGCTTTGTGAAGGGCAGATCGTGTCTAACAAGCCTGATAGAGTTCTTTGGGAGGTGACCAGGCACATAGATGAGGGTAGTGCAGTGGATGTGATCTATATGGATTTTAGGAAGGCATTTGACAAGGTTCCACACGGTAGGCTTATTCAGAAAGTTAGAAGGCATGGGATCCAGGGAATTTTGGCCAGGTGGATTCAGAATTGGCTTGCCTGCAGAAGGCAGAGGGTGGTGGTGGAGGGAGTACATTCAGATTGGAGGATTGTGACTAGTGGTGTCCCACAAGGATCTGTTCTGGGACCTCTACTTTTCATAATTTTTATTAACGACCTGGATGTGGGGGTAGAAGGGTGGGTTGGCAAGTTTGCAGACGACACAAAGGTTGGTGGTGTTGTAGATAGTGTAGAGGATTGTCAAAGATTGCAGAGAGACATTGATAGGATGCAGAAGTGGGCTGAGAAGTGGCAGATGGAGTTCAACCTGGAGAAGTGTGAAGTGGTACACTTTGGAAGGACAAACTCCAAGGCAGAATACAAAGTAACTGGCAGGATACTTGGTAGTGTGGAGGAGCAGAGGGATCTCGGGGTACATGTCCACAGATCCCTGAAAGTTGCCTCACAGGTGGATAGGGTAGTTAAGAAAGCTTATGGGGTGTTAGCTTTCATAAGTTGAGGGATAGAGTTTAAGAGTCGCGATGTAATGATGCAGCTCTATAAAACTCTGGTTAGGCCACACTTGGAGTATTGTGTCCACTTCTGGTCACCTCACTATAGGAAGGATGTGGAAGCATTGGAAAGGATACAGAGGAGATTTACCAGGATGCTGCCTGGTTTAGAGAGTATGGATTATGATCAGAGATTAAGGGAGCTAGGGCTTTACTCTTTGGAGAGAAGGACGATGAGAGGAGACATGATAGAGGTGTATAAGATAATAAGAGGAATAGATAGAGTGGATAGCCAGCACCTCTTCCCCAGGGCACCACTGCTCAATACAAGAGGAAATGGCTTTAAGGTAAGGGGTGGGAAGTTCAAAGGGGATATTAGAGGAACGTTTTTTACTCAGAGAGTGGTTGGTGCATGGAATGCACTGCCTGAGTCAATGGTGGAGGCAGATACACTAGTGAAGTTTAAGAGACTACTAGACAGGTATATGGAGGAATCTAAGGTGAGGGCTTATGTGGGAGGCAGGGTTTGAGGGTCGGCACAACATTGTGGGTTGAAGGGCCTGTACTGTGCTGTACTATTCTATAGAATCATAGAGCTGTAAAGCATAGGAAAAGGTCCTTTGGCCCTCACTTGTCCATGCTGACCAGGGTGTATATTCAAGCTGATCCCATTTCCAAACACCTGGTTCATATCCCTCTAAACTCTTGCTGTCCACATACTTGAATATATGTAATGTACCTGCCTTAACCAGTCTCTGTGGCAGCTGGTTCTATATATTTACCACCGGCTATGTAAAATTCATGCCCTCAGGTTCTAATGAAAGTTTTCACCTCTAGACTTAAAACTATGTCTTTACTCTGAAAATATTTGGAATGAAGATGACATTGAAATCAAAGCTTTTTTTGAAATCACCCACTGAAAGTTTGGATTAACTCTGGCTGGTAAAACCAACAACTCGGAAATAAAAAACCTCAGAAATACATTTGCATCAGTAAAGAAGGCATGTTGGAAACAAGACTACAGGTGACTTCTGTGTAAATGATTTAGGGTTAGTTTTGCTTGATTTATAGGCTCCAATTTCATTTGGTTTGAGAAAGTAACTATTTTTATTAGTTTTTTTTTAATGTTCCTATAATTAGGAAAACAATCTGGTCAGTAATAATATGATTTGCAAGGTGATTAAGAAAAGCTATTAATGCAGTCAGATGTAAAATAAGTTAGTATAGCAAGGCGAATTCCTATCCAGAGTGATTACTAAGAATGCATTATTCACCCAATTTAAACATTATAATAGGCCAAAATTTGCTGGAGTATTGCATCTTGTGATGAACATTGTGAATTAGGATTTTTCCCATTATGCTGCAGGTTATTTTGCTTTCACACTGCAAATTGCTGGAAGTAAGAATTGGTAATAATGTGCCAAGGTCAATGAGGTATCTAGGATTCTTTGAATCGTAGGTCCACTGAGAGTTAGGAAAAAGACTACAGAGGAAGCCTGCTTCAGAGAACCTGAAAATGGAATTAATTCATTACTGCTCCATAAGTTTAGACAAGCCCAGTGGCATGTTTTAATAACAAATTTGTTTTCAGTTTAGTGAAGCAACAATAAAAGCATTTGAATTGGAAAAGCATTGGATCAGGAAATCTTAGAGTACATTATTGCTACTACAGATTGCTAAACCACCATTACATCAGCTAATAATGTTTGCTTTCATAACCTCCATATGGAGATAAATTAATATTATCCCATTCTTTTAAATTTATTGCTTAAAGTACTCTGCAGATACCGAACATTGAAAAGAAAGTCACTAATGCCAGGGCAGAAATTGATTCCGTTCACTCTTCTTCAAAATCATTTTCTTTAGACTTTGTGAATATATTGATCCTTAGACATTCACTTCCATCTCCTGTAGTATACATGGAAATGTTGTACTGGTCTGAATAAGCAGTTGCTAATATTGTAAGTAGATCACTCACCTTTGTTTAATTTTTATTTGCAACCTTTGTCAATTCTGGTAAAAAGCAGCAAAAGCATTTACATTGCAGTTGTACTCTTTTGAAATGGAATGCTTTTTCTTTTAGATATATTTAAAGAAATTATATTGTCTTTTTTATTTACTATTCAAATCATATCTAAGCATCTTGAGAGTTAGGAGCCTAAATTGGATTGCATGACATCTGTTGTATATGTGGCAGTGGCTTTCCTTGCTGGAATACCTTCCACCTATCTTGAAAACATGTCCACTATTACCAGTACCTCTGAGTATCCTTGACAACTTGATAAAAAAATGTGGTCCATTTGTACAGTGAGTGTAAAAGTAGACCAGGTGGGTCAGGAGAACTTAATTGTGGCAGCTTTTCTGCTGCTCCAGAATTTGTTTTCTGGCATGTCATGCATCTTTTAAGCATTTGTTAAGCTTGCGTACTGAACGCTGGCTCCACCAACATTGGGAAAAGCTGTTGATCGTCTTTTTCACTCCAGTGTTACCCAGGGAGTGTATCTGCTCCACCAGATAAGGAAGTAACATATTAGATCTAGCAGTCTATAACAAGTGCCATATCTCCATACTCCATCACTGTTTAATGTCCCACTATTCTCCATCCAGAACCACTTTTCCTGTCTAGAGCATTGAGCTTGCATCTCTTGAATATCTTGTATGTTTGTCTGTGATACAGAGTTCAACCTTATTCCCAGGATTTCATTCATAGGCTTCACCGCATGTGTTCGTAATACTTCTTTTATTTCTTTTACTCTTTCTCATGCTGTCCTTTTTGCATTTCCATGGCTTTCCATTGTAGTCAGTTTGGAGTGGCATTTACATTTCAATGCAGCAGCTTCTGCTGGCAGTTGTATGACATCCATAATTTCATGTACTAGTTGGTCACTCTTGATTGGGGTTCCTATAGCCGTAAGAAATTTTCTATATCTCCATTAGTTTCCAAAATCCATGAATAACTCCAAAAGCATATTGCGAATCAGTGTAGACATTAGCAGATCTTCCTAATGCCAACCCAGCGGGTTCAATCAAAGCTTTCAGTTCTGTCCGTTGCACAGAGGTACCAAGAGCCGTGCTTCCTGATGGCAGCACTTTAGTTTCAGAGGCAACGGGCCATCCGACCATTGAATTCCTCTCTCAATCATCGAGGAGTCGTCAGTGAACACAATCAGATCTTTGACTTAGTAATAAACAACAGGATGCTGTCGGTCTCCATGTTCTTGAGTTAAGACTGCTGTCATGTGTTTCTCATTCACATACAGGATAAATTGTCTACCTGTATCAGGGATGCTTAATGGAAGTGTAGCACACAATGTCACCTTGAAAGTTTGAAAAGCTTTCTGTTTTTCTTCATTAAGATTCATAGGATTGTCTAAGTGCTTAATGCCTTTCAGCAGATGATGAGTGGTTGGGCAAAAGTTGATGAATCTACCACTAGCTTGTCAATACATTGATTAATAATGGTTTCATTTTCAGTTCTGTGTGTCTTCACTTCCTTAGCCTTTACTGGAACAAGTTGAGACATAGCTGTCAATCTTATTGGTTCATCAATGTCATCCTCACTTGAGTCACTAAGGCTTGCTGTGGAATCCATGTCATGTCCATCCTTTAGGTGGTGGCACTATATCAGGAATGTCCAATGTAGGCTGTAAGTCTTTGGAGTTCGAATCGTGGCACTGTCACAGGGGACTGTTCGATGCTCGCAGGGCGGAGCTGCAGAGGTAGCGCCACTAACATTACTAGAAGCTTCACTGAAAGTGTCACTAGGAGCATCACTAGCAAGGCTGCCCATTTGAAGTTCTGTTTGCATTCCTCCAAATTCCTTTAGTTTGCCTCTGATCTCCATACAATGCACATTAATTTTATCATGTTGTTTCTTCGCACCTTCGGTTAATGCAAAGATTTGCTCTTTAGGCTTTTTACTATCTCTGTCATCCTGCTTTTGTAGTTTGCCACAAGTTTTGTATTTCTTTCCCAATTGATTAATAAAAGTATTTACTCACCTTGTTAACCTTTTAATTCACTTGTATATTCAATCAACTCAAGCACAAGTCAATTTAGAGTTAATTTTACCTCTAAATTAATAGCAGCCATTTCATTTCCCTCAGGCATTTTTTGAATCATAATTAACTTAGAATTGTTGGTGTATTTCGTCCGGATGTTTTATTGTCTGAGATGTTTTATTTAAGTAAACGCTTTTAGTAGGTTTCATAACTTTGGACATTGTTTTGAGTCAATCTAAATGTGTACATACTTTTTCCGTGTAAGCGGAACAAGTGCTACACATGCCCTTACACTTCCTCCCTTACCACCATTCAGGGCCCCAAACAGTCCTTCCAGGTGAGGCATCACTTCACCTGTGAGTCGACTGGGGTGATATACTGCGTCCGGTGCTCCCGATGTGGCCTTTTATATATTGGTGAGACCCGACGCAGACTGGGAGACCGCTTTGCTGAACATCTACGCTCTGTCCGCCAGAGAAAGCAGGATCTCCCAGTGGCCACACATTTTAATTCCACACCCCATTCCCATTCTGACATGTCTATCCACGGCCTCCTCTACTGTAAAGATGAAGCCACACTCAGGTTGGAGGAACAACACCTTATATTCCGTCTGGGTAGCGTCCAACCTGATGGCATGAACATTGACTTCTCTAACTTCCGCTAGGCCCCACCTCCCCCTCGTACCCCAGCTGTTACTCATTTTTATGCACACATTCTTTCTCTCACTCTCCTTTTTCTCCCTCTGTCCCTCTGAATATACCTCTTGCCCATCCTCTGGGTCACCCCCCGCCCCGTCTTTCTTCCCGGACCTCCTGTCCCATGATCCTCTCGTATCCCCTTTTGCCTATCACCTGTCCAGCTCTCGGCTCTATCCCTCCCCCTCCTGTCTTCTCCTATCATTTTGGATCTCCCCCTCCCCCTCCCACTTTCAAATCCCTTACTCACTCTTCCTTCAGTTAGTCCTGACGAAGGGTCTCGGCCTGAAACGTCGACTGCGCCTCTTCCTATAGATGCTGCTTGGCCTGCTGCGTTCACCAGCAACTTTGATGTATGTTGCGTGTACATACTTTTTATTATTTTGACCTCGATCTTGAAGTATTCATAGACTGCTACCAAAATGTTATGTTTTCTCTTAGCTTGCAGGTAGTTTTCTCACACACTCTATTGGCTTGTACAAATTTAATTTTCTTTTATCCATGCACTGCTGCTTGTGTAAACTTATTTTTTTCTCTCTCTACTGGCTTGTGTTTCTTTTTTACCACACTGGTTTTTAAAAATAGTAACATACAGTTCCGCACTCCTAACTCTCATCCGATGAAGTTGAAGCCAGCTTTCTCTTAGACAAATTGGAACATGAGAGGACATTCTTACCCCTTTGTTACTCGCTAAAAACTCCATTATGTCTGTGATTGTTCCAAGTCCTTAAACTTCATAACCATCCTGCCAGCTACATCAATTGCTGGATCCTGATGTTTTAATCCAAAGTTCTTTCTGAAGTCAGGAAAGATGCAGAGGACTTGTTGCTTTATGATCATTTTATTAAGCATTCATTGAACAAAGAGAAATTCAAATGAACAGCGATAAAGGTCGACTAAGCAAAGGGAGAGCCAAAGGAACTAAGATCGCACTGCTTGTAGTTAGCTCTTTTAATAGCCAAAGATAAAGAAATTCTATTCAAATTTGTAGTTAGGAGTTAACCAATGAGATAGCTCTTATTCAAATAATACAGTATGAGAGAAGCTTCCAAAATCATACTTTGTAGCCACCAGAGAACACATTGAATTTGTATATACCTATTGTGACCACTAGGAAGCATAGTAAGCAGTTACTTGTATACAAGAACCACACAAAATATAAGCAGATCATTAATTGTTAAACTGCAAAGAAAATAACAATTAAACAGCCTAATCTGAGAATTAGCAGTCTGGCTAACATCGTTATTGTGTAACATGCAGATCGAAGATGGAATAGAATATGAGATATATACTACTGATGGGAAGTGTATCTGATGCAATCTTAACAAAGGGGTTTTCCTGTGTGGGTAATAATAGACAGGCCCAAAAATCTGTTGGCACAATCATTAATAACAACAAGTTCCAAATAGCTTCCCAGGGGTAGTTTGACTAGGCACCTTCTGGAGGGATTCATATTTGCATTCTTTCAAGTATTTGACCCATACCTAACAGTCTTGCAACAGAATTTTTCAGCATTATCAGATGAAATTTAGTCAAATTATTCAAAAAACACTTGTTGGTTGCTAAGAGATTGTTAAGATTTTTCTCATGCTCTTTGCTCTACTGCTGCGTGATCTAAAAGGAAAAAAATCATTTGGAATTTCCACTGTCTACTCTGTAGGCAAATTATTCACTGGAAAATCTCATGTAATTTTATTAAGTCTCTGCTCAGCCTCAATTACTCCAAGGGATCCAGCCTAATTTATCCAACCTCCCCCCATTACTGAAGTCCTTCAATCCAGGCAATGTTATGGTGAATGCAATCACAACCTTCCCTCAGAGCGGTGACTAGAACTGCATCAAAACTAATAGCAGAATTCTTGTCTTTATTACAGCTTATAAAAGTATCTAGAACTAGAGGGCATAGGTTTAGGGTAAGGCTTGCAAAGTTTAGGGAGAGGTTTAGTAGAGGGTTGGAATCTGGAAAACACTGTCTGAATTGATGGTGGAAACAGAGATCATTTATGAAGTCCTTAGCTGAAAACTTGAATCACCTATGTTTATAAGGCTCTGGACTAAGTGGTGCTAAATAGGATTCGAATTGTTGGGTAGTTAATGGTCAGAACAGACTTGGAGTGCTGAAGGGCCTCTTCCTGTATGGTATAGTTCTATTAATATGACTATGACTGATTTCTTTCTCTGCATATAGACATTTGTGTGTCTTTCCTATAGATGGGTGGTGGAGGGGACATTGTCTGGTTGCATAATGGTCTGGTTTGGAAACACCAATACTCTTGAAGGGAAAATCCTATAAAAAGTAATGGATACAATGCAGAGCATTGCAAGTAAACCCCTTCCCACCATTGAGCACATCTCCATGGAGTGCTGTCACAGGAAAGCAGAATCCATCATCAAGGACCCCCACCATCCAGGGCCATTCTGTCTTCTCGCTGCTGCCATCAGGAAGAAGATGCAGGAGACTCAGCATCCACTTCATCAGGCTGAGGAACAGTTATTAACCCTCAGCCATCAAGCTTTCGAAGCAGAGAGAATAACTTCACTCAACTTTACTTGCCATATCAATGAACTGTCCCCACAACCTCTGAACTCACTTTCAAGGACTCTACATCTCATGTTCTTGATACTTATTGCTTATTTATTTATTATTATTTTTGTATTGGCACAGATTGTTGTCTCTTGCACATTGGTTGTTTGTCTGTCCTATTGGATGCAGTCTTTCAACGATTCTGTTCTGTTTCTTGGATTTACTGTATATGTCTGCAAGAAAACAAATCTCACGGTTGTGTACAGTGACATACAAGTACTTTGTTAATAAATTTACTTTGTAGTTTGCAGTTGTCAACCATTCTAACATTGAAGTGGAACTGTTGGAACTCTGTTCAGAATGTTAATTACTTGAGTGAAACAAGTGTCACGGAATCACAGTTATACAGCACAGCCTAACTTGTCCATGCTGACCATGATGTCTTCCTGAGCCAGCCACATTTGCCCGTCTTTGTCCCTTATCTCTCAAAACCTTTCCAACCGTCTATGTGTCTTTCAAATGTTGTAATTAAACTCACTTCTCCCACTGTCTCTGGCTGCTCAATCCATAAACTCACTACCCTCTGTGTAAAGGGAATTCTCATTTCTCCTTTATATTGTTGCAGGTATCCACCCTCAACAATATTAATTGATTTGGCACAAAGAGTTTATTTTTAATTAAACGGACAATAATTTTTATTGGCTCAGTTAAAAACAAACATGCAAGTCATACAACAGTATTTTATCTGCGTGGACACCCAGTAGGTTTCCCTAATCCTCCCTGAAGTGTGGAAGATGAACTGAATATGTAAAAGTGCAGCACATCCCTGTTTATCATAGTATTAGTTAAGCTGCCAAACAGGTCTCTAAGCCCAGTGTGCTACCTTCACCAATACTGGAGATCTTTAAGAACATTATTGCTGTTAATGTGACTGTTATAGCATATAATACCAGTTAATAGCATTTTGATTAGAACTCTCTGTTACGTACCCTGTAACTGGGTTGCCAAACCAGCAGAAATGGATCACTCAGTTGGAGTCTGGATTACTAGAACTAAGAAAGTTTTATTAAAGAAACAAGCAACACAGTAATCGAAAGGATAATAAATGCAACAGTTCAGCGATGATAAACACACATGTGCACAGAATTAAGATAACAGCATCAATCAAGCTCTATCGTTGTCTAAGGGTAAATGACCAAATTTCAAAGTGACTCAAAGTTCAGTCCAGTTTAGTAGTTCAGTTCGCAGTAATCGTTGCCATGGCGATGGACAACGTGGGGGGAGAGAGAGAGAGAACAGGAACAACTGATCATTCAGACACGGCTTCACTCCCAGACCGGCGAGATGGCTCACAAACAGCTTTTGGACAGGTCCTTGGTGATGTCACCTGAGGTCACCGACTGCGACCCCTCCTCCAGATGCGGTCGATCCTCTGCAGTGAACCCGGCACCCAGGTAAGGGTGGACACACACCGGGTTCCCGCTGATCGTACCTTTCCACCCTGTGCGTTGTCTGGTCCTTCTCACCGACTCGTGAGAGGCGTACCGCTTCCAGGGTCTCGTTACCTCGGGTGTCGTGTGTGTCGCCTTAGCGAACCGGTCCCTTTTTATCCCCCTGCTGGGGTATCGCCTGTCCATCACTTCAAACAGTTCAAGGTTCAAAGAGGGGAGCCGCTCCAGACAGCTCTTCCTCCCACATCCCTTCATTACACATCTCCAGACGCTGCTCCATTGTTCCTTATCTCTCCTTCCCCTGAGGGCAGGTGGCAGACCACTTGCTGATGTCACTGATGCTAACCCAGGCCAGCAAACATCTTAATTTTATGTGTATTCTCGTCACATCTCATAGACAAATTTCACAAAATCATTGTTCTCTACATTATTCATGACATGTTTTATATTGAAGCTTGACAAAATAAAACTTGTCTTAGTTTTTGCTTCTGTATTCACAAAGAAACAGAACGATTGCACAATGGAAGTAGAAGCACAAGACTCAGAACTTTGTCCTTGCCAATGTCTTGATGGGTGCCAGTTTTACTGGGAACTTGAAGTTGTGTCCTAGCTATCCAGCAGCTTTGGACACTGATAGAAACAAAAATCTTACATAGTCAATAAATCCTCAATATAATTTAAAGTGCTTGTGGGAGTAGTGCGCCAGCTTCCCTTGGGAAATTGTTAATCTGGTACGCTGCAAGTTTGTTTCGCTGATTTATTGGATGCGAGCAGAGGCGTGTGGAGGGGGCTGACTTGGTGTAGTAAGGGCTAGGCTCGAATTCACAGTGTTGCCTGTTTGCAGCCATCCAGAGTGAGGGGACAAAGCTATTGTGCTTTACCAGGGGCGATGTGGCACGGTGTCCAGAACGGAGTCGGAGCTGCCCTCTCAGGGTTTCACTCACCGGAAGACAAGCTCTGTAGTGGCTGACTGCAGAGTTTTTAGTGGCACTCAATGGGCTCGGGCCTCAAGCTGTGGGGTTGCCTGCTTTCAGCCACCGGCAGAGAAGCGTCCAAGCCATATTATGCTCTATCGGATATGACGTAGCGCAGTTGTGCTGACTGAAGATTTAAAATAGACTGAGGGGTCTGGACTATATATACTTGTCTGGTTGTGTTTTGTATATATGAGGACCAGGCCTCAAGATCACTGTGTCACCTAGTGAGTATGGGTGGGGGGGGGACAGTTGACAGATGATATCAGTGGGCTGGGAGTGACCTGGACTATATATAAAGATATATATACAGGAATATTTACATTGTTGCATTTTCACTGATATTCTATGTTTTTATTTAACCTGTATGCATCAAGCCGTGGCATGGCGGTGGGGGGGGTGTGGGGTTGGTGGGCCTTGGGACTCTTATTAAGTGATTGTGATCTTGTGTGTGCTTACTGTATGACCGTGTGTGACTGTTGATAATGTGTCTTTGCACCTTGACCCCATAGTAACGCCGACTCGTTTGGCTGTATTCATACACGATATTAATATATGGTTAAATAACAATTAAACTTAAATAGAAATCTTTTCACCCAAATACTCCCATGATCTTTCAGATCACTTCCTTAAGGCACTCGCTCTGCTCCACATCCCAATCTGGAAACAGCAGGACAAAAATTGACCCTTTTATAAAATATAACCTTGCAGCAAATGAAAAATTTTAAATCGATTTGTATATCTTTATAAGTTGACTTTGTTTCCTCTGTAGGACTGTATGAGGGTGGATTTATGTGTTGTACATAGTATGAAGAGTTATTACACATTCACTCTCTCTCACACACACATAGTTTCCTCTAGCTTTGCTCAATGGTTTTTTCCTACATTCAAGTCCTTTATACCATTTCCTGTCCAACATCACCTGTCCTATCATCACTAACAACAAATAAACTGCTGGAGGTACTCAGTTAGATTTACCACCACCTCAATCCTTTCAAACAACATTCTCTTCCCCAACAGAAGCTACTTAATGAATTTCATTACACTTACCACACCATTTTCTGAGTATTTTGCAACTTCTCAAAATAACCGATGAATGGCTGAAACTCTATTCCTCATCATTACTAGCTCATACTCCCCACCCCTGCTTCCATACCTTATCTGTAATTGCATTTACTTCTGCTCCCATTTCTCTTTGCTCAAAAGGTGTCAATGAGTTCTGGATTTTGAGAGGAACCAAAATAATATAAAATCCCAAAAAGACATTTTAAACACTTTAACCCTAATAATTGTCTCCTGTTAATAACTCTAATACACTAAATGTATCTTTTGTTTATTTTTAGGTTTTGTCTTTAATTTGTATGCTATAGATTTCAGTGAATGGTTAAAACGGGACCTAAAAATACCATTTTGTATGATTTGTTGGAATCATGTATGCAGATGCCGGAATTCTAAAATCTAGCTAGAAAACCCATTAGTCGCCCCATTTTTACCCTTTCGGAAGCACCTCTCCTCTACCATCCTTGGGGCTTAACAAAGTTCTTTTGTCCCCTTTCCAGCTCAGGAGAAGGGCCTTCAACCTGAAATATTAACTGTTTCTCATCCCATAGAGTTATTTCCAACATTTTCTCTTTTAATTACCATCACATTGTCCTCTACCTTCAGAATTTATTCCATTCAGTTCAAATGTTTTCAATTCCCCTTTTAAAGCTGATTAGTTAAATCAAGGGCAATTAAAGATGAGCAATCAATACAGTGTACACTAAAGATGTCCGTATCCTATCATTAAGAAATTCTGACATTCTACTCTAATACTGATACTGTTAAATAAAGGAGAAAGGAGCATAAATACTTGCATTGACCACTTGGGCCAATTGGCCTATTTCTGTCCTATACATACTTAGATTGAGACTGCAGTTGAAAATCACAAAAAAAAATCATGACTCCACTGTTCTGAAACTAATCTGATGGCATCTGATTTTTTAAAATTTTCAAGCAAATTGGTATCCAGCTGCACTTCTTTTAAATAGAAAGAACTTGAGACCCATTGTTACAAGATGTCCTCAGTCAATTCTGCTTTGAACTGCTTCCTTTTATCTAGCTGTCTGCACCTTAATTGAAGTTCAGTCTGTTGGTTACTTTCAAACATCCGGAAACCTCAAAAAGAAGGAAGACATTTATTTATTCAGGAGAGTTAGAGGGGAGGAAGTGGGGGTATTGGTAGACGCATAAAACTTGCTGCCACGTGGACTGGCTGAGGCAAATGGAGCAGATGCATTAAGTGAGAACCTAATCACATGAAAGAGAAAGGAATGGTGGAAGGATTCTCAGTTGGAGCATATGCACTAGCTAAATGAACAACTCCTCTGCTGTAAATACTGTGAAACTTCACTGCAAGTAATATTCCTAGATTGTTCTTTCTCTGAAATTATAATGACTTGATGTAAGTAATAGCATAGAACCCCTAATTTAGTCCTTCAATGTCATAACATTTCATAAGGTTTTTTGAAACTGTACAGAGTAAGGCATCGCTCAGGAATTATAGAAGTTACAATCATCTTGGGGACTAGACTAACACTCTGATTTCTGGGAGTTAGATTTAATAACTAAATCCTTTGTGGCCTATGTGAAATAGATTTATCAATTAACGCTAATCTAATCTAAATTCATCATATGTTAGTGAAAGTGGCTCTATATAATTCATATCTCTCAGGAAATTATTGTGGACTTCAGGAAGGTGCAGATAAACCATTCTCCTCTGCGAATACGTGACTCCTCTGTAGAGAGAGTTAAGTGCACCATGTTCCTGGGAGTTCACATCACGGATGACCTCACCTGGTCCCTCAGCATCACCTCCCTGAACAAGAAGGTACAACAGCGCCTCCACTTCCTAAGAAGATTGAGGTAAGCAAGGCTCTCACACCCACCACCTCCATCTTAAATCTGTTTTACAAGAGCACCATTGAGACCGTCCTGACAAGTTGCATCTCCATCTGGTATGGGAGCAGTTGAGTGTTAGACTGGAAGTCCCTACAAAGGACTGTGAGAACAGCTGAGAGGATCATAGGGGTGTCCCTACCATCCACTGGGGACACTTACCAGGAGTGCTGCATACGTAGAGCCACTAGTATTATTAAGGATTCCATCCATCCATGCAGCAATCTCTTTGACTTTCTACCATCAGGCAGGAGGCTATGATGCATAAAAACAAGAACAGTCAGAATGAGAAACAGCTTTTTCCCCCAGGCCATTAGGCTTCTTAATTCCCGGCTGCATCACATTCAAAGTGTCACTGGTTAATCTGTTCTGTACCTTCCAATATTTAAAATCAATGCACTTTAGTTTATTATTTATGTGTGACTCATCTGTAGTTATGTGTGCTATGTGTACCGCAGTGCTTTATACCCTGGTTCGAAGAAACATGGTCTCATTTCTATGTACGTTATATTCATGTATATAGTTGAATGACTATAAACTTGACTTGACTTGGAACTATTTGGTCTAATAGTACCTAGTCTGCAACACTGTGTTTGCTATCTGATGCAGATCTTTACATTATCCAAATAGATTTGTGCAATATTCTGGAACTCAAAGGTTGAATGAGAGTTCTCTTTGGCTGATGGAATGTTCCAGATACCACGCTTTGAATTTTATTGACAATGCTGAATAAGTCACTATGCGTTACGTCAATTTTGAATGAGAAATTTACTTTGAGTTTTTTTGTGAAGCACTGAATTCACTGGTGCCAGGGAGAAACAGCATAACATTCTGAAAGTTTCCCAAACTGGCTCCTCTTTGTTTCCACATGTCATAGTGTCAAATAATGACTATTTTCTACTTTTACTTGTAATTCACGGAGTCAAGCAACTTCCACACAAACAAATACTGTAAATGATTTGAAAAGTGGATTTGTGTTTCAGTCTACATGGCACTGTTGACATTGAGGTATAAAAAAAGATATGTAATTGATAAACTTTTATTATACTTGTCAAAGCACGAAGCATACAGTGCAGTACCAATAAAGCATACCATAATCAGAAATTAGATTTTTGTTTCTGTATAGTTAAATGTATTTTGATTATGAACGTTTGTTTATTTAGTATGAGATCATGTCCAGCATCACTTTAATAGTTTAATGGTTCAGATAATAATAAAAAAAAATCATTTAATTTAAATTTACTGAGATTTCTTTGTCTCACTTCAAAAGCTGGTGGCTTCATAGAAACATAGAAACATAGAAAATAGGTGCAGGAGTAGGCCATTCGGCCCTTCGAGCCTGCATCGCCATTTATTATGATCATGGCTGATCATCCAACTCAGAACCCCGCCCCAGTCTTCCCTCCATACCCCCTGACCCCCGTAGCCACAAGGGCCATATCTAACTCCCTCTTAAATATAGCCAATGAACTGGCCTCAACTGTTTCCTGTGGCAGAGAATTCCACAGATTCACCACTCTCTGTGTGAAGAAGTTTTTCCTAATCTCGGTCCTAAAAGGCTTCCCCTCTATCCTCAAACTGTGGCCCCTCGTTTTGGACTTCCCCAACATTGGGAACAATCTTCCTGCATCTAGCCTGTCCAGTCCCTTTAGGATCTTATACGTTTCAATCAGATTCCCCCTCAATCTTCTAAATTCCAACGAGTACAAGCCCAGTTCATCAAGTCTTTCTTCATATGAAAGTCCTGCCATCCCAGGAATCAATCTGGTGAACCTTCTTTGTACTCCCTCTATGGCAAGGATGTCTTTCCTCAGATTAGGGGACCAAAACTGCACACAATACTCCAGGTGTGGTCTCACCAAGGCCTTGTACAACTGCAGTAGTACCTCCCTGCTCCTGTACTCGAATCCTCTCGCTATAAATGCCAGCATACCATTCGCCTTTTTCACCGCCTGCTGTACCTGCATGCCCACTTTCAATGACTGGTGTATAATGACACTCAGGTCTCGTTGCACCTCCCCTTTTCCTAATCGGCCACCATTCAGGTAATAATCTGTTTTCCTATTTTTGCCACCAAAGTGGATAACTTCACATTTATCCACATTAAATTGCATCTGCCATGAATTTGCCCACTCACCCAACCTATCCAAGTCACCCTGCATCCTCTTAGCATCCTCCTCACTGCTAACACTGCCACCCAGCTTCGTGTCATCCGCAAACTTGGAGATGCTGCATTTAATTCCCTCATCCAAGTCATTAATATATATTGTAAACAACTGGGGTCCCAGCACTGAGCCTTGCGGTACCCCACTAGTCACTGCCTGCCATTCTGAAAAGTGCCCGTTTATTCCCACTCTTTGCTTCCTGTCTGCTAACCAATTCTCCACCCACACCAATACCTTACCCCCAATACCGTGTGCTTTAAGTTTGCACACTAATCTCCTGTGTGGGACCTTGTCAAAAGTCATGTTTAAGGTTTTCAGCTGACAGCTCACAAGACTGTTTGATGCATAACCCATGAGTGCACGTGCGATGGAGTTTACTCAGCCTTAGATAATAGTCTTGACATCACACTTGAAAGGCAAAATTCAATTACCCTGAAGATGGGCCTGGAGATTTTGCTCCATGATTAACTTGTGCGCATCGAATACAATCCAGATGCCACACCAACTTTGTGCTGTCTCCTCAATTAATTGATGTCATCGACTAGTGTCCATTAATTGTACTATTGATTCATTGGATGCGTCAGCAAGTGCCAATATCGTGAATCACTTACTCTGTTGAAAGCTGGCTTGAACAGTTTCACGCTGATCTCTGCAGCCTAATGAGAAGTGCATTGAGAATGGAGAAAATAATGCCAAAGATTTTGCAGACCTGGAAATATTGACCTATTACAGAATGTTGGAAATAGAAAGCAATGAGATTTTTTATTGGCCATTGCAGGTCTTGCTGGGGATGGGGTGGGGTCTGGAAGGTAGAAGAGATGTCCTGCATCCAAACGATAGAGAAGGCCCTCCACATTTATGAATAATAATAGTTTGGAGGTCAAGGCTGAGGTGTTTGAACATAGAACAGTACAGCACCAGAACAGGCACTTCAGCCAACAACGTTGTGCCAAACCAATTAAATTAGTAATCAAATGGCCAACTAAATAAATCACTTCTGCCTGCATAATGTCCATATCCTTCCATTTTCCTCACGTTCGTGTGCCTATCTAAATGCCTCCTTAAAAGTCTCCAATGTTTCAGCCTGCACCTCCACCCCAGGCAGTGCATTCCAGGCACCCACTACTCTCTGTGTAAAAAACTTGTCCCTCACTTTGAAATTACACCCTTCATGTTAAATGCGTGTCCAATGGTATTAAATATTTCAACCCCTGGAAAACGATATAAGCTATCTACTCTACCTATGCCTCCAATAATCATATAAACTTCTATCAGATTTCCCCTCAGCCTCTGCTGTTCCAGGGAAAACAACCCAAGTTTGTCCAACTGCTTGTTATTGCACATACTCTCTATCCGGACAGCATCCTGGTAAACCTCTTCTGCACCTTCTCTAAAGCCTTGACATCCTTCTTATGATGGGATGACCAGACTGTATGTAAAACTCCGACTTGGATGCAGTTAATCAATGAGTGAATATGTCAGATCAGGCAGTGTCTTTGGAAAGAGAAGCAAGGTGAAATTTTACTTGTTTTTTTACATTTTCTCAGTTCTGATGAAGGGTCTTCAACCTGAAATTGTAATTCAGTTTCTCTTTACTGATCCACTGAGAGCTTCCATCTTTTTCTGTCTTTAATCAGATTTTCAGCGTCTGCAATTTTTGATTTTCATGCATATGTCTGATCCTCACAAATATACTAGCCTAACCCTTTGCCCAATTCTTTTCAACTGCCACATACCTACCAACAATCTCTAATGAACTGTACTTAGTATCTAACATTCACTTGCCCCAACTCCCCCTTGCACATTACGTCTCATAGCACATTTCACAGCTTGAGCAAGTTACCAGCCATTTAACCAAGACAGTTATATCAGCTGAGATAAATGTGCAGCATGTGCTAACACATTTTCCTGCCTCCTGTAGCTCAAGTGGTGCAAATTTGTCAGCAGCACCTACTACCTGACTGGTGGTTGTTACGAGATGGCCAGTCACAAGCTGAAAGTATGGAATCCTTATTCCTAAATTTCCTCCTCATCCCATGATCTATGCTGATATAGATCAAATAAGGATGTGGTGGGGCAGGCTATAGAAAAAAAAATGGGAGTTTTACATCATGAAATGTTTTGGAAAATGTTTACTGGATAATGCAACCCGTCATCAGCTTCTCACAGGACTTTATGCAGAGCCCTAAATTTCATCTTTCCATTGTGGAAATAAACAGTAATTCCATTTGCAAATATGCTCTCTTGTACCGAATAAAGTGGCCACTGAGAATATGTTAATAGTCTTCTTCAAGGTTTGACATGTTGTGAATTCAGAGATGCTCTTCTGCACACCACTGATGTAACGAGTGGTTATTTGTGTTACTGTAGCCTTTCTGCCAGCTTGAACCAGTCTGCCCATTCTCCTCTGACCTCTCTCATTAACAAGATGTTTTCACCCACAGAATTGCCGATCACTGGATGTTTTTTTGTTTTTCACACCATTCTCCCTAAAACTCTGGATACTATTATGCATGAAAATCGCAGGAGATCAGCAGTTTCTGAGACATTCAAACCACCCCGTCTGGCACCAACAATCATTCCACAGTCAAGGTCATTTAGATCATATTTCTTCTGTATTCTGATGTTTGGTGTGAGCAACAAGTGAACCTCCTGATCATGTCTGCATGCTTTTATTCATTGAGTTGCTGCCGCATGATTGGCTGATTAAATATCTGCATTAAAGAGCAGGTGTACCTAATGATGTGGTCACTGTGTATATGTATACACAACAATGATGTAGTGCATTGTGGCCAATGCTGTAATTCCCACTGCAGCACATACTGGATACCCTATATCTGACTGAAAGCAGGCAAATCCAATCTGCTGCCACAGAAATCAAAAATAAACCAGATGCCAGAAATCTGAAATGGAAACAGAAAAGGTTCAGATGCAGGATACTGGACCTAAGACATTAACTTGTAAATTAGATTTGTTAATTGTCATATACTCCAATGTTCGATGAAATTCCTTGTTTAAATGAGGTTCCAGGTTCCCAGAGTAAACTATATAGGTATGATAATAATAAATACAGTGACAAGCACAAAAAAAACAGAAGAATGGCACAAAGGTTGTTATGCTAACTGAAGGAGTGCAATAAAAACAATTAGTAGTGGAATAACTGAGGGAGGAAGTGTTAAGAGAATGGGAGTGTGGCAGCAATACCCGGAGGGGTGTATGAGGGATGGGATTGACTGATGATTCTGACAGCAGTGTGGAAAAACCTGTTCTTAAGTCTGGATATTGGAGCTTTTCAACTTCAGTATGTTCTCCCAGAAAACAGAATGTCAGGGTATCTGGCATGCTTGACTACACCCGAAGCAACGCACCATGGAGATGAACTGGGTGGAAGGAAATGATCAGCCTGTAATTGACTGGGCTGTCCTTTCCTCCTTCCACAGATATTATTGACTTGTTGAGATGATGCATTCAGTGACTGGGCTTCCTAGGCTCAGACTGCTAAAAATGATCTCTCTGGGTTAACACAGTTCCCTTCACTGATCTCCAGCAGCCATTCTACTCGTACACATTACAACACTGAATAAAGCAATAACTAAGAACATATTACATTAACACAATAAAATACCAAAACGGACAAAAACACAGCAGAGTTAGGAATTACACAAAATGAATTTTGCATGGATATAATACCTTATTTCATAAATATTGATGTTAATGTTTAATGGTATTGATTTATGCTTTGTGACTCAGCAGTGTTGTGATATTCATTAACAGAAGAAAGGTAAAGAGTAAGAATAAGAAGCTTGCACTTACAAGATTCACCTAATTCAGCCTTGGCCTTCCTTGTTTCATCTGCTTTATCAGTTCATCACATAGCTGGGGGCAGATGGTGTCCTCTTGTAATGGTGAGGTGCATGCAGCATGCAGTAGGTCATCATAAATCAGGCATGCACTCCTCTGAGTATTACAAGGCTCATCCAGAGTTTTCCAGACAGCAAAGGCATGACAAAGTTCATTCCTGTCAGATATTGTGCAACAGCATTGTGAACATTTTGTTCATAAGAAACAGGATCAGGGGTAGGCCATTTGTCCCTTCCCTCTCATCTGCAAAAGCTGAAATTTCCAATCATCTGCCTTTTATCATCCAGCAGTCAGTCATTGATATTTTGTAGTAGCATGGTTGCAAGTAAGACTGTGTAATGTTTCGAAAGAGAGACATCATAACCTCCAAGTTGTATGGTATCAGAAAAGGCTTACTAAATAGTCAGTGAGTGCAGACTTTGCATGAAGACCTAGCACTGAAAAATACGCAAGAGCCCGAGGCCTGGATCACTGCGTGTCTCAGACTGTCATAGCATTTTCCTTTGCCAAGCAGTATGTGAAAGAAACCAGGAAGGTTGTGAGTCTGGGTTACTTGTGAGAAGTGGGGAAGGACAGTTTTGAATCAGATGTTTGGGTTGGCAAATCAGGGATGATGGGCTGATGGGGTTTACACAAGAAGATAAGTGGGGTATCTTGATTATGGGGGATAGGGTTGTGTATGGAGAGTCATATGGCAAATGCAGAACTTGAGGGAGATGACAAATCAGTTATGGGGATCTGGTAACAGTTACATGGGTGGGATGAGGGTTTTGTACAGGGCTACATCAGAAGATCCAGAGGGTGATCTATACAGCATGTAGAGAGAAATATGGGTTGCATTTAGGGCCAGTGACAGGATCCAGAGGGAGAGCAGCTAAATCAGGTAAAGAGAACCAACTCGAAGTGGATTTCCTACATCACACCCCAGAATTAGAGAATTCCTCGGTCAGGTCACATGAACAAACAACAAAGCAGGTCTCTCAGATGCTGTGATAAATACCACAAAGAGAGGCCCACATCCTCTATGATGTATGATGCTCTAAAGTTAGAGGAAGCATTTGGCCACATACTGCATGCAGTAACATCCTACACATCTTGGCCAAATGAACATGCCAGACTGATGAAAGGCTAGGGGGTTGGGGAGAGGATATGGATTTTGTGGAAGGCACTCAAGCTCATAACTTTCCTTTGCAATTGTCATTTTATTTAAATTGAATCACTCGGCGGCCAAAACCCAGTGCCATGAGATCTGATTTTTGAGCCTGATTGTTGCTGCCAGGATAGAGACTCGTAAATTGGTTTATTATTGTCACATGCACCAAGGTAGAGTGAAAAATCTGTCTTGCATACTGTTAATACAGATCAATTCAGTACAACAGAGCATTGAGATAATATAAGGTAAAAGCAATAACAGATTATAGAATAAAGTGTTTCACCACAGAGTAAATACTGTGCAGGTGGACAGTAAGATGCAAGGTCATAACAAGGTGAATTGCAAGGTCAAGAGTAATAGGGAAACAATTTAGTAGTCTTATAACAGCGGGACAGAAGCTTCTCTTGAGCCTGGTGGTACGTTTTCAGTATTTTGCATCTTCTGTCCAATGGGAGGGGGCGGAAGAGAGAAAACCTGGTGTGGGTGGGATCTTTGATTATGCTGGCTGCTTGGCTAGGCAGACGAGTCCATGGAGGAAAGGCTGGTTTCTGTGATGTGCTGAGCTGTGTCCACAACTCTCTGCAGACTTGAGGTCACACACACAGAGCAGTTACCACACCAAGCTGTGATGCTTCTGGGTAGGATGTTGGAGCAGAATTTGGCCACACACCTGTGAATATGTAGGGCTTGGAAAAGGGGATAAGCATGCGGTCAAGCCAGGCACCAGTGTTGAGGATATTTGTGGTGGAGATATTGCTGCCTATCCTTACTGATTGTGGTCTATTGGTCAGGAAACCAAGAATCCAGTTGCAAAGGGAAGTATTGAGTCTCAGGTTTCGGAGTTGGGATGAGCTTGCTTGGAGCTATATACAGAGCTGTAGTCAATAAACAATTGACTAATCTATATGCCTATACAGTACAGATGCTCCAGAGATAAGTGTAGGGCCAGGGAGATGACAGCAACCTTGAACCACTGCAAATCACCTACAGCCAAAACTTCTGTTGACCTGGCTTGACAGTCGGCAAATTGCAGTGGTTGCCTAGGAGGCTGAAATTAATGCATGCCATGACTAACTTGCTACCTGGCCTGCCTGATTTGCTACCTCTGTTCACTGAGATTGATATTCAGCACCTGCAACAGGAGCTCTGCACTTTAGAAGAGCTTCTCTCTACCTCTTCCTCCTTCTACCCTTCTCAAGAACTTTTCCTGTTTTCCATGCTCATTGTGCTGGTTATGCTCTGCCCCACAGGGGATTCTGACTAATACAAGTGCAGAGGAATTGGCTTAAGCAGAAACCTTGAAGTCAGGCTAGGTCTTTCATCACTGGCCAAACAACTCTCAGCGGACTTATGTAACTTTAAGTAACTATAGAAAACATCAAAGCTTTGCAGAATAACATACTGTACAAAATCAGTCAGCAACTAATCTCTAAACTGGTGGATGATTCCTTTAAATGCTGCTAGTGATGACTCTTTTGATGTCAAGCAGTGCTAAACTAGATGGAGTGGAGATGGATGGAGTGAGTTTCTAAATGGCTGCACTGGCAGATTGCTATCTGGAGCTTTGCCTTTGGGTTCTCAATGACATAGTGCTTGTGATTCATCCTAGAAATGTTCACATGTATTGAGAACATCATCTCAAAGTCACACCTAGTGCTGATAAAATTGGCAAGAGCAAACCCAATTTCTCACACTGGAAATGAGTGGCTGTGACAGCTCAACTTTGATGTAGGTTTCTTACGTAAAACTGTTCAATCCCTCACTCACATATACACTACTCCATAGATTATTGGTTAGATAAATGGATTTGATTTTCTTCTCTCCAATCCAGGAAATCAAAATGTATTTTCCTAGCTTTATCTCTAGCTGAGATCAGCTATCTTGGCACAGTTCGGGAAATTAATCTAGTACTTCCAATGTCGGCGTACTGCAGCTAATCGGTAGGTATTGGTATTAAGTCACCATTCTCCAATCAGTTTAGAACAGATGAGCTTATAATGGAAAGAGAGTAATGAAAAATATTTCTCAAAATAAAAGGGTAACAAGTCAAAAGCCTTTGATCAAAATATTAAATGAGAGAAAATGAAACAAAAAACTCTAAAAACTCAGTGCTGATGCAAAGGGCGGAACCCAAAACATTGACTAACCGTCTGTCTCCACCGATGCAGCTCGACTTGCTGAGCTCCTCCAGCAGCTTCTTTTTCTGCTTCAGATTACAGCATCTGTAGTCTATTATGTCTCCAGAAGAAAATAGAAATAAACAAATCATATGATCGGCATCATAACAGGTTATATTTTCGAGTGAAGCTTTGTTAGAATTGGATGTCTTGGATTCCAATGAGGAGACCCACCTACAAAATTAGCTGGTATTTCCTGTTCTGACTCTGTTTTGATTGTGCAGGTTTCATACATAATCATCTCTGCTGAGGAAAATAAATTTTTAAATCTTACTATGACAAAATTTTAAATAAGTGTAAGATCATTGCAAATGCCAGCCAGATTTTCCAGCACCACTGATCAGTAAACTGCACATCACTTATGGAATCCACACCTGAGTGGGGTGTACTGATAGTGGAAGCTTCAGTGTGATTCTAATTACTTTGTCAATCCCAATCCACAGTCATTTCCATTTTGAAATGGGATGCAGATTTTACCCTCTCCCTTCTCCATCAAGTTAAATTAATCCTGTATGGACTGATGCCATCGGATGTAGTTTTCCCTTTATCACATATTGCCGATACAAATGGGCTGCACAAAATAATCTCCCATAAACATCAACGACATTGCATTTGCTCAGTCATTAGTACCTGCTGCATTACTCACTGTCATTTAAAGATTTGGCCACTGAACTATGTGCCTTTTTTATATGCAGACAACCGACTGACTGGAACCAAATTCCACTAAAAAAACGTGACTGACTGATTGCACTGATATTAGTTTTCCATGAGGGAAAGAGGGTGAGAGATCAGCAAAGTGGCATTTAGCCAGAATTGGCTTCATGCTTCATGGCAGCCAATAAATTAAGCTGTCAACAGTACAAAAAGCTCCATTACACCAGATCTACAGTCTGCTGGTAACTAGCTGGGTGAAAAAAAAATACTGGAAAGAATGGCTTGATGTTTACTCAGGAGTCAGGGAAAAGCAGATGGTCTTCTGGATGGGAATCCTGCCATTAAGCCTTGCTACAAGCATTAGATTTACTTGACGGCTTCTCTACTGGAAAGAAAGCTGACTGACAGGCAACAAAACAGTTGCATGAGCTGTTATTAGGAGATTGGTTTGAGAAGGCTGTATCAGATATAAAGCTGAAAATGGAACATGGAAGCAATATAAAAGTGGGAGCGGCAGGTGGAGGTTGTGAGAGTGGCGAGAGGGAGGGGCAATCAGAAACCGTGGTAAGTGGATGTGTTATCAGAGGTCAAGAAGATGGAAAGCATCAGACCCTGCAGAGGCAGTTGGTTGCAGTTGACAAACATGTGGGTGGAGGGGGATTTGTTTATTGAGATGTAGTGGCCTTGTAATTAGATTGTGCCTCTGGGTGTAAATATCTAGTTTGTCTCTAGTCCTCTGGAAGTGCTGCTAATTCATTTATGTCTTGGATGCATCCTCCTTTTATCTGCCAGTCCCTATGGGTTATATATTAAAAAATGTAAAAACAAGGATGTACAGCATCCTTTAACACTTTCATTGAACTTCTGAGACCAAACTGATTGCCTGGTTTTTGACTTGCCCCCATGAACAGAGAGTGGGAAAGTTGGAGGTGAGTTAGCATTAAAGAGGAGGTATTTTTTATCTCTTATTTAGAGATTATGTACTATTTTCCTTCTTCCACCACTAAATTGAAATAGAATAGTTTATTTTATATATGAAAGCACAAAATTATCATGAAATATTTAACAGTTACAAATGCTTAGCTTTGTCCTTGATCATTGATATGAAGACCATGTATTCCTTAAAAATATGATTAACAAAAAGAGAAAGGGTAATGATCAATATCTTAGTTAAAGATCAAGCAAATATGGTTAGTTCTAATGTCCTTGATTGCACATATTTCTTTCCTCAATGTGAATGTGAAGAACTCATAGGAACCAAAGGGTGAGAAACCAAAACAATGTTTGCAGGGAAGGACAATGTTGTTGGAAATCCTTTTGGTTAAAGATAGTAGGTCTTAAATAGCCTGGCCTTCAAAATCAGGCAAGGGGACTGCATTATACGATTAAAGCTTGGCCTTTCATTGGCATGCAGGCAGCATGTTAAATTTGCATGCACTGCTATTTTAATGATTGCTAGCACTGGCAGTATTGCTCATTATCTACACATTTCAGCAAGGGACCTGAAATCATGAGTGGTTATCCTACTTAAAAGAAGCCTGAAACTCTTAAAGGGAAATGCACTGCACTGTAGTATTATTTTTCAAAATGATTTTCAGTTGTGGTTTCTTTGAGGAGTGGTTGAACATGTACAAAAACGTACAGTGTGGTTTTATGAGTATGCACTGAATGTTTTGGTACAAGATGTAGAAAAAAGGAGAATTAATTGGGAAGAAGACACTCCAGATATATGCTTGAGAGGCAATAGGAGGAAATGTTGGTTAAGACCAGTGCAGATATTCAGAACCCATTTTGAGTTGTTAAAATTGGTGGATTATTCTCAATACGCCAGCTGGTGAAGCAGTGTGGCATCCACACTGGACTTTGAGGTGAGTGGTCCCGGGTTAGAGTCTGGCTGGGTGCTTGCACACTTTCCATCCATGCTGGGTTGAATGTTAAGATAGCTACTCGGCCTTGTAAAAAAACAGGCAAATGCTAAAAGAAATGACAAGTTTGCTGCCTGATGTGCCACAAGGCGTGGAAAGGAACGACAACAGTTCTTAATGTGGGTTATTTTATTAAATACCCTCTTACTTTCTCACATCCTCACAACTCTTAATTCATTACACTCCCATTGCTCTGTTGTCAGTCAACTAGGTCCTTTAAATCATACACTGGTCCTTACCTTCACAGTGCAACGTAGCAGAGTGGTTAAGTTACTTGAAAGATATAAGTGAACCAGCTGAGCATTTTCCGATAATTGTGTAGATTCTTGACTATCATTACTAAGAGCTGTTATATTTTCAGATTTACTTGTACTTAAATCCCCACCTGTCCTGATGGTAGTTGCATTTATATGTCTGGATTAATAGTTCAGAACTCTAACCAGTAACTTCATCACCAAGATAGAGTAACAGTCTGAAGAACAAAGTCACAATCTGTATGAAAGGTCTGAGTTCTATAATAGAAAGAAAACTACTGAAACCAAATGACGTGAATGCGATTTCCAACTGAGCTATGTATCTGGGTCCTGATTTTGTATCCCAGGAAAGCTGACTGGTATCCTAACAGCAGGTTCTATGGAGTTCACTTTAGCAACCAGTTTCTGTTGATGGTAATTTAGTTATCAACATGCATGCATCACCAACGCCTTTGAGACACGTGTCACATCAGAATTTAGATTTCTTGCTTTCACTCTGTAGAAATAGTCAAATGAAAAGAAAATTAAAGTCATTTAGAATTGTTTTCAACCAGTTTCAAAGACGGATAATTGTAATGTGTGGTTTATGGAAAGTAGCATACTCATTCGTGGTTCTTTCATCTGTCATCCAAACTCCTGGAACATGAATACTACCTATTGATGAGGAGAAGAATGTTATCCTAATTTTTCCATTCTTTAATTAAGGACCTATGTGGTCATTTATAGTGGACATTTTGCCAATTTGATTAAGATTAACTGAGCTAACACAAACCATACCGGAGTACATTCATTATCAGCCCTCATGAAGCATTAATACACTAAGCCATCACAATCAGATTTATCCTTCATTACCATCTCAAAAATTAGCAGCTGTTGTGCATTAGTCATGCAGTGAAGCATTAAAATTTTAATGGGCACTTGTACAGACCAATGTTATCAGAAATTATGCCAAGGGTAATTAAATAAACTGGATCAGCACAATCTGGGGGGAAAAAAAACTTTGTACAAAAAAGGCAGCTTACTGATAAAAAACAAAATTGAGAAACCAAGGTTCAACAAAAGAATATTTTATATCTGAAATATCTATTTTATCATCAATGACTTTTACATGAAAAACATGAAAATCGTACAATGTGTTTGATCTGCTGTACTTCAAGAAATTACTAGATTTATCGGTAGGCACTCGAATGATGGGGAAATGAAATTCGACTTTTCTCGGATCTCTGAGATTGTCTCCTCTAGTTGTTGCATGAGCACAGCTAGATGTCCTTCAGCTACAGCTCTATGTTAAGAAATACCAATGACCTCAGGTGAGCTGACTGCTGACCCTTACTGGTGAGAATTGCTTGCATAGAATAAATTAAGAAAACACAAGAAAATTCAATTCAGTTCCAACCAATTCCACTTCATCTTAGGTAAAATAGTCAGACGTGAATTTCTCCGGTCATTATTGATCACAATATTTTATATGTTTCACTGAAAAATTGACTCTGAAATCAAGGATTGGTTATTTTATATCTTTAGCATTTCTTAAGGCATCTCAAAAAGCTTATCTTCAAAACCACAGATAAAATATGGGGAAAATAGGGGCACAGAAATCTTCTCCTTCTGTAACTTAATCCCTTTTAAGTAACAATGAAATAAACATTTTAGTAAGTACCCACAAGTAAAGAACCAAATTATTGAGCAGATAGCAGTAAATAACCATTAATCAAACATTATTTTGCTTGCCTCTATACATATTCATTTGCCTAGTAATGAATTAGTTCTAACAATATAAATGGCCGTTGATCTTCAATGTGATAGCTTGCTGCTGGCGTACAGAATATGTGATTTCTGGAAAATGATGGCATATCATTTTCTATGTAAGCAATTACTTTTTCAATTAATGTCTTTTTCATGCCACTGTTTCAAATCATACACTATTAAAGTTACATTATATTGTAGACTCTTCAAAGAAAGTTGTATTAACAAAGTGTGAAGACCTAATGATTGTGAAGATCTTGGTTCTTAGTGAGAAAGTGAGACATTACAGAACTTGTATGAGAGCCCAATGCCAGCTGCAAAAGTTGCTTTTGTATAGTTTGTTTTTATTAAATTAAGAACTGGGATCAATGTTCCCTCTAACTTTTAGTAGTCAGTGTGTGCAAAAATCTTATGTTGTTCAGATTTTTTTCCTGTGACAAAAGTATGTGCGCACTGAATGCATGCGTTGCACAGTTTATGTAGGTTTACAAAATATTTGACATAACAAAATAACATACATATTTAAGTCACTCGGTTATTTTTTCTCTTTCCTGTCTTTGGCATTTACCCATTCTTTGTAAACTCTATCTAGACTAATAGAACTTCCAACCAATTGATAGCTTTTGATTCTTATTAACATAACGGTTTCTCAGCTTGTTTTTGATTTGATTCATTAGGCTAAAACCTTGCTCACAGTCTGCACTAGATGTAGGAAAGGTTCCCCCAATGTACATCAACTGTGCAAGGTCACAAAACTGTTAATTTTGAAGTAAAAATGCCACCATTTGAGCAAAGTTTGAAATCAGTTTGGATCTTTTTTCTTGCATGGAAAACTTGAAATCATTAAACTGTCTACCTATTACAGTATTTTCAGCTAGAAAATCACGATATTTTAGACATTAGGCATTAACTTGTTCATCGCCAAATGTGAAGTCACAATCTGCAATTGTGGATAAATCAAAAGCTGACCATTCTTGTACTGTACCTCATCTTCAGGAAACCTTTCTTCTAAATGAACACAAAGACTACTTATAAAAGTCAACAGTGAACTTGTATGTACTGTGATGTTTTCTTCACGTTGTTTGCTTAGCAAAACTTTAACTTTGTCACTCCATGAAACATTGTCTCCCAGATACTGCTTTCTTATCTTGTTAATTTTACCTTGCGCAAAATGAAGTGAATCAGTCGGTGTCAGGCCACTCTTTTGCAGAATCTTGCACAGTGCTGCCAGTTCATCAAAGACATCACTTAAAACCTGTAAATCTACTTTGTATGTGATGTTCATCAATTTTTTTGTGACAATTTAGCTACAGGGTCATTTGATTGATCTTTTTCAACAAAAACTTAGTAAGCTATCTACAGATTTGAAACAGATCTTTGTAAACTTTATGATATGAACACTGTCCGCCAAAGATGGCTGCCGCCGTGATGTAGTTGTACAAACCGGAAAAGGAAAGGTGAGGTGACATAAGTTAGTGATGTGCATTGTGGTATTTGAAAAACTGACTATCTAGTTAACAGAAACATTTAGTTAAAAGATTATTTTCAATATGTATAATTATTAATTACTACATTATTTTAGCTAACTAACCTTTTGTGCGCACATTAATTTCCTTTGTGCGCTGGTTGAAAAACATGTGCGTGCGCACATGCACAGCCTAGAGGAAACACAGATTGGGATATTGGTTTAAAGAATATTTTTGTTTTCTTTTACGTACATTTGCCCACACACAATCCACATGACTACACTAACATTTCATAACTCAATTGTCCACTTGAGCTTGAGGCTTTGCTGTTGGCTGCCCTGTGATGCAAAGTGTTTCTTGAAAGGTATGTAAAGCTCAGGTGGCAGATCTCAAGGCACCAGAGACACTATAATTTTTAAATTTAATAAGGCCTCTTCAGCAATTTCTAAATTTGTTATTTAGTATGGAAAATTTAAAAACATGTTGAAATAGATTCAAATAGTGAAAGTTAGTAATAGTTAAAACAGAATAAAATAATAATACATTTATGTAGAAATACTCTCATTTATTTAATCTAAGTTCAAGTTTATGATCATTTGACTGTACATACATACAACCAAATGAAACAATAAATGAAACATAAATAAAGCACAGACAAATGTCTTGTAGGTGCAGTATGCTCTAGACCACAGTGCTCTCACAATACTTATATTACACACAGCATAAAAAATATTATCACAAACAAGTTAATAACATATAAAACAAAATGCATGTAAAGTGCACCGCACAAATAAACAGTAAACAGTGCACTTAACCGTATACAACTTGCTGTCTTAGCAATGAGACTTCAGAGATCAAGTTCAAAGTAAATTTATTATCAAAGTACAGATATGTCATCCTACACACTCCTGAGATTTATTCCCTTGTGGCCATCTGCAATAAATACAAGGAACACAACAGAATCAATGAAAGACTGACCAATAGGATGGACAAACAATCAATGTGCAAAAGACGCCAAAATGTACAAATACAAATAGAAAAAAATAAAGAATAATAATAGAATAATAGTAATAATAATGATAATAAATATATAAGAGGATGACATTAAGAGTCTATAGGTTGTGGGAAAATTTCAGAGATGGGGCAGTGAAGTTGATTGAAGTTATCCCCTCTGGTTTAAGAATCAGTTGGTGAGGATTAATAACTGTTCCTGAACCAGATGGTATGGGTCTTTAGGCTCCCGTACCTCCTTTCTGATGGCAGTAATGAGCAGAGAGCATGGCCTTAATGGTAGGGTTCTTTGATAATGGATGTTGCTTTCTTGCGAAGCATGTAGATGTGCTCAGTGTTGGGGAGGGCTTTACCCATGATGGACTGAGCTGAGCTGAGCTGAGCTGTACTTTCTGTAGGCCTTTCCATACAAGGGCCCTGGTGTTTCCATACCAGTCCATATACTCTCCACCACATATCTATAAAAGTTTTTTAAAATTTTTAGATGACATTCCATATCTTTGAAAACTTCTAAGGAAGTAGAGGCGCTGCTTGCTTTCTTGGTAATGGCACTAATGTGCTGAACTCAGGACAGATCCCCTGAAATGATAACTCCAAGGAATTTAAAGTTGCTGACCCTTTCCACCTCTGATCCTCTATTGAAAACTGCCTCATAGACCTTTGGTTTTCCCCTCCTGAAGTCAATAATCAGCTGCCTGGTCTTGCTGACTATGAGAGGAAGTTGCTTTTGTCGCACCACTCAGCCAGATTTTCAATTTCCATCCTACATGCTGATTTATCACCACTTTTGATTTAGCCAATGGCAATGGTGTTGTCAGCAAATTTAAGTATGGCATGGGAGCTGTGCTTAGCTTCACAGTCATAAGTGTAAGGTGAGTGGAGCAGGGGGCTAAGCACGCAGCATTGAGGTACATTTGTGCTCGTGGAGATTGTGAAGTGGATTTTGTTTCTAATCTGAACTGACTGGAGTCTGCAAGTGAGGAATTCAAAGATCCAGATGCACAAGGAGATATTAATGCCAGATTTATGAAGTTTATTGACTAGTTTTGAGGGGATGATGGTACTGAATGTCGAGCTGTAGTCAATGAAGAACATCCTGCTGCATGCATCTTCACTGTCCAGATGTTCCAGAGTTGAGTGAAGAACTAATGAAATGGCATCTGCTATTGACCTGTTGTCATGGCATGCAAATTGAAAGGGATCTACAGAGACCACAATAAATCATTAATTGATTTAAAAATACTACAATTAATTTTAGTTACTAATATTAATTAAAATAAATTAATTACTTCCTCAATCCAAATTAGAAGCCCCATTAAATAAATGGGATTAATTCATATGCACCACCATAAACCTAATAGAAGTTAATCCAGCTCTCCAGTTTAGCCCAGCTGATCTCCAATCCTGGACTCAGTGTCAGGTCCAAGAGAAGAGTGGGAGGTCAGATAAACTGGTATTTGACCTATAGAGCAATCCTGACTTTCATGTTGTGTTCAGAAACAACAGTTTGGAACTTGCTGACCCAGAAAGAGCTTTTCACTAATGGCTCTCTTCCCAATCATTGCATTGTTAAAATATTTTGACTATTGTTTTCTTGAGGTAATGTCTATGCTTGGTTCATTTAAAGACAGTCTTCCAATCATACAGCATTGGCTGGGAAATGCAGCATAGCACGTTTAGCTATTGAGAATGAGATGACCATGTAGTTAAAATAACTGCCCAATAATGTATCTATCCATTTCCACTCAATTCCCATTGCCATCATAAGAATGCCATCAACCTTTTTTCAGGCAATTACATTGTTTATCTAATTTAAGTCGGTAAATCACCCGAGACAGAATCTTTCTTTAGGGTTTTTAATGAGTTCTCTTTTATGTGAAACTGCAGAGAGTTAAGAGAAATATGCATTAAATTTGTGATTATTCTCACAACCGGTGTTAACTGAGGTAGCATACATACACAACATTCCATAACTATGCAGTGTAAAGAAGAGTAAACTTGTGGTGCTAAAATACACTTAAGCATAATTCCTCCTTCAAAATATGCCTGATAAATATTTACCAATATTGCCAAGAACTTAAGACTCACAGATATTGCTGTTTCAAGGTCAAATAAAGAGTGGATGGAGATGTATGTCCTTCTACCGTGTGTTTCAATTAGAATAAAAGCTAATCCATCCAGAAAATGATATAAAACAGCTTAAGATCAGAAGTGATGCTCATACAAAATGAATTATGACTCTAGAAGCCAGAACACTCCCCACCTGGCATCCATAGGATGTCAAATTTAACGACTAAAATTGAAGATCAAATGATCACTTCACAAAGTCTTTGGCAAAAGAAGGGTAGTCTCATTGCACCACACATAAAAATTGCTGGTGAACGCAGCAGGCCAGGCAGCATCTATAGGAAGAGGTACAGTCGACTGTACCTCTTCCTATAGATGCTACGAAACGTCGACTGTACCTCTTCCTATAGATGCTAAGAAATTTCAACTGTACCTCTTCCTATAGATGCTGCCTGGCCTGCTGCGTTAACCAGCAATTTTTATGTGTGGTGCTTGAAATTCCAGCATCTGCAGATTTCCTTGTGTTTATAGTCTCATTGATTGGTCTTGAAAACAGCTTTACTTCACTGCCTTCAGCCATTCTCACTTAGAAAATTTACCCTTGGTGACATATGGTAGCTGCTTGTGGTAATGTCTAATCAGCAGAGGTGACATGTTGCTTACCCAGAATGATGATTGGGTTAGTTACCTCTGAAGTGAGTGTTGCCTTCTTAATATGTCTTCCAACTTGCAGTAGCCCCTCAGAGTCATAAAAGGGATAGAGCTTATTAAGGCAATTTTATTTTGGGAGAGATTCCTGCTTTACGATGCACTGCACTTCCTTTGCATAAACCTGTCTTTGATCGACAAGGGGGATTCAGTTGCTTTGTGCTGAGAGGCTGTTTACAAATGTACCAACTGTTGCAAAACTATTTAACTATTTATTACTATTTTTCTATTATTATTTATTATTTCTATGACTATTACTATTTACTAATAGTAATATTACTATTACTATTTCTATTACTATTTATTATTTATGGTGCAACTGTAACAAAAACCAGTTTCCTCCGGGATCAATAAAGTATGACTAAAAGCTGTCTTTGGCTATTCCTGTAAAAGAATAAGCAATATGTGAGAGCTGGGCAACTGCTCTGGTAAGCAATTTCCTTTTTGAAAAATGCTCAAAGCATGTCGAAGTGGTGATAAAATCAGTGATGTAGGTCAACTTTTGAGGACATCTGCCTCAGGGTTTGCTGAGCTGCAAGTTTCCTGCTATGTTCCTGTTGGATATCAACAAGGTAACCATGAAGAGAAGGTGAGCTGATGAGCTTGGAGCCCTCTTGTGGCATGAACAGCCAGCTTCAGATCAGTAGGAACATAGCCCCACTGGCATTTCTAGGTTAATTGCCTGATACATTGGATTTTATTATGTACATAAACATAGAATCTCCTTGTGTTATTAAATATTTAACTGAGATCAACCTTGCTGTCAGTAAAGAATTTGCTGTCATCTAGTTCTGCGTCCAACTCTTCGGTTGTCATCTCTGCCATCTCAACTGCTAGAACAGCAGCCCCAAGTTCAAGCCTTGGTCTGGTGAGATCTGGTTGCCTTGCCCAGGATGAATCCAACTTCACTATATCCAGTAGCGCCTGTGACCTTCAGGTACGCAACAGCAGCAATGGCTTTAGTTGATGCATCACAGAAGATGCAGACCTCTTTCTGTTGGACTGTAGATAATGGAATTGATGTGCATGTTGTTGGAATCTTCAAACCTTTAAGACCCTGAAGGAAAGAACATCAGTTCTGCCACTGCCCATGTTTCTCTTTAGGGAATATGTCCGAGGTCAGTTCTCATAACGTCAAGCACCCCTGGATGCTGACTGGAGCAGCAAATACAAAGAGTCAAATAGGCAGTGGATAGTTGATAACACACCACAATGCATAAGCGGTCTTTTGGTATCAGATCTGGAACGTAACAGTGTTGGAAATTAGGTCCCATCCAAGGCCCAGACTGTACTACATAGGAAGGACATCCTGTCCGAGATCAAGATTCTGTTGACATTTGGCCAGATCTTCAGATGCAAAATATTGCATGACCTCAACATCATTGGATGTGATCTTATGCAGTTTGAGATTAGATTGTGCCAACATATTTTGCACTGTTTTCAGCACACTGACTGCTTCTTCTACACTAGGAAATGATTTAAAATCATCATCAACTTAGAAATGCCTCTCTGTGTCTCTGTGCTTCAGTCCTAAATTCCTTTTCTCCCTCAATAGCTGTCCTTTTAAGTCCATAGACTGCCACAGCTGGTAAGGGAGAGTTACCAACTCCATGAACTCTCATGCAGTACACAAGAATCTCATTGTTCAGGTAGCCTCAATGATCCTCTCTCACTAGGAAGTTGTGAAACATTTGTTCAATGTCTGAATATCACTGTGATGGACTCAGTTCTGAAACACATGAGGACACCGAGCAGGCTGTTATTGAGCTGTGGACCCCGTGGAGCACATTGTTCAGTGATATGTCTTTGAATTGTACAAAAGACAATTTGTATTTGTGTAGGTTTCGGGGGTGCTAAATGCAAAAGTTGAGCAAATACCAAGTTTCTTGGTATCTTGTGGAAAATGCAACAGAGTGGGACACATACAAAGAGTATGTCGGGCAGACAAAAATAAATAGACTGCACAGAAAAGAGAAAAAGCTAAAACATCAAGTTGCAGTTTCAAGAAGAGCACTAGTCTGCATGTTATCAATGAAAAATCTGATAATGATGAGAGTTATACTGAACTATGTAGCCTTAAGATTTACTATGTGAAAACTAACAATAGACAAGCAATATGGCTCATACTAAAAGTGAATGGGAAATTAATGAAAATGGAGTTAGACACTGGTTAACTGTTTCTGCCATTCAACAAAATGAGTCTGAGAGGCATTTCAAAGATAATAAATTGAACTCTGCAGATATCCAATTAAGAACTAGAGAAAAGATAACTCCTGTGGGAATGACATTTGTGACAGTGAAATACATCACCAACAACTCACTTTGGGCTTGTATGTAGTAAAAACAGGAGAACCTACATTGAATTTTACTGTTGCATTTTCCACAAGATACCAAGAAACTTGGTATGTGCTCAACTTTTGCATTTAGCACCCCCGAAACCTACACGAATATAATTGTCTTTTGTACAACTCAACTTGATTGGAGATCCATGCACTATTTGCATGCCACATCCCCTATCATGAAATCAACTGAAAGTGAATTAAGAATGCTATTGAATGATGCCTCAACTGTTTCCATACTGTACACAATGAACTGCTGCCCAACAGAGGACAAACAGGTGTTGGTGCCAACCTTTGTGCCATTTGGTTGGTAAACATATTGGACCAAGGAAGGACCATGCTACTTAGTAGAAGCGTGAAAGTGGTGAAAGCAGTGGTCCGACAACGACAGTTTTTGTAAGCAACATATCCAAGAAAGCTTCTGATATGTTAATCAGGCAATTACTTGTAAAATATATCTTAGTTTTAAGCTGGAAGAGAATTCATAGAGCTTCAGGAAAGTTGCAAGCATTCAGCTTTTGTGACCATAAAGAATCAGAATCTACTCTGTTTGCATCAAGGCTATTATATGAACTTCAAGTGGGAGATAAAATGGTGCTTGTAAAAGTAGATGCAAAGACCAAAGCCCAGCTGGATGAATGAGCCAAAAACAAAAGGAGCCAATGGAGATATGAAAACAAAGGATTAGTCAGATGACGAGGGTGAGGAAACTAAGAGGAAAGATCAGATCATAAAGGGAGCATTAGAAGGAGTATAAGAAAATACTCCAGTGAACTAAATGCAACTTCCCAAGATTAAGATGCACAGACTAGAAGAAGAAAAGGGAAGGAGAGGAAAGGTGTCCAGAGCTGTCGGAAAGACTTCTTGCAGCCTCAGACTCAACTCCTACAACCACCGTGGAGGAAGCCCTGAAACCTGTGATTGTCTCACAGCCACAAGTCTCACCTGCCAAGCAGAGTGATTCCTCATTGTTGATAAAGATATTATCCTAAAATTTAATAAGTCATCCTCCACAGCAATTAAATCTTTAGGCTCAAATGGGACAATTTAAATTTTACTATGCTGTGGATGTCTGTATATAGTAGTGGTATTATATATATTTTCGGGGAGATGGAGCTCGTCAGCCTGGGAAGGCAGTCCATCTAAGAGAGGGAAAACTCTGATTTCAAACTTCCGCTGCCTTCTGGCCATACCCACTCATGGGAAAGGCTTCGGGAGTAAACCCTGAGGACAAATCCGGAGCTGGAGTCCCTAAGGCGGTCTGATGTTGCCTTCAACTTCATCCTGGCAACTCTTGCGACGACACTGGTGCCAGGCTGTATCGACCCTTGTCCTTCCCTTGGACAACATCGGTGTCGTGGAGAGGGGAGACTTGCTGCATGGGCAACAGCCGGTCTTCCATACAATCTTGCCCAGGCCTGTGCCCTGGAAAACCATTTCTAGGCCCAGATCCATGGTCTCGCAAGACTAACGGATACCACAACCATTATATATTATACTATGTATATAGTTGAGAGGCATTCTCTATTGAGTTGGAGTTTATAGCTAAGCAGGGATGAATGTTGTGTATTTAATATTTGAGTAATCTTGTACAAATGTTGTTGATTAAGCGTTCTTGTTCATTTAAATAATCCATTACGAGTTTTATGTATAAATATGTGATTTGCATACATCATGATGCTGCCATGTTATAAGTGTGTGCTTTGCTTAAAGTGAACACAAAGCTAGACTCATATTTTGGACTCCTGGGTTTTCCTTTGAACATTTAATGTTTTGAAGTTACAAAACATAACACCTGGGTTTGAGAGCAAGGAATGTACTGGGCCAGATGGAAGAGGCCAGAGTGTCAGGGCGGGAGGCGAGGAATGGGCCAATTCAGCTTGCTGCTCTGAGAGTATACCCCTTCCTGCGCTGAACTGAGACTGTGGCTTGTAACTAATAGACTCCTAAGTCAGCTGCAGTTACGACTGGCTTTGTGGCTGTGGACGCTCTTTCAGCTCTGAATGCTATTTGCTTACTTTTATTGTTTGCATGAATTGTTTTTACTTTTGCACATTGGGTGTTAACCTGCCTTTATTTTTAAGGTGTTCTAGTGTTTTTCTTTGTTTTGTGGCTGCCTGGAAGGATATGAATCTCAAGGTTGTGTATAGTATAATTACTTTGATAATAAATGTACTTTGAACTTGAGCATGAGTCGACTCAGGGTCTGCTCTCTGTTATTTGGTAGAAGCTGTCATGGACAGCAAAAAGGAAAGGCTGCTACCCAACAGGTC
Organism: Mobula hypostoma; assembly: GCF_963921235.1. Classification (NCBI taxonomy): domain Eukaryota; kingdom Metazoa; phylum Chordata; class Chondrichthyes; order Myliobatiformes; family Myliobatidae; genus Mobula; species Mobula hypostoma. The sequence continues at coordinate 189,523,055 of NC_086097.1, forward strand.
GATAGGCCGTTGATAAGCTCTTTGTACATGATGTGAAGGAAGACCTTGTCTTCAATGGAAATGGCTAGCTTATAATTATAGTTTGAGTGAAAAAGGACCAGATTGACTAAATCTGGTTGAACAGAGTCAATTATGTCAGGGCACTTGGTTTGCTTACCTACAACCTTCTCTTTCATACAGATGCTACTCTCACAAGGTCTGAAATGATTTGGGCATCCATTCTCCAGTACATTGGTCTTACATGTGCTGATATTTGGGCTGATGAGCATCGTCAAGGCAGATTGACCCAACCCAGGTCTAGTCATTCAGCATAAGGTGCACAGTGCTGACCATTGCACTGTTCACGTACCTCATGTGCATGGATGGTGATTCTGCCAAGCAGCAGGAGATCTCAGCAGAAGTATCAAGTGGGGGTATCATGTCAGCTATGGCATAAGATATAAATGACTGACTGTAGCTTCAGGAGTTGGGATTTCATCTGTGTTTTTGGGAATACGATCGCATTCAATGCACTTTAGTAATAGCCCGAGGTGCTGGCCCCGAATGAAGTGCTGATTAATGTTACACTCATTGCACTGTATGAAAGCTTTATAGTCCTTTACTCGATGTGCTGTGCTATTGAAGCATGACAATTGAAACATATTGAGCGCTTCTTTAGAAAGCATCTGTGGTCTGAAAGCAGCTCTTCTCTGAATCCTCTGCATTTCCTAAAGGGGTGAGGTTTCTTATGGACAGGGAATTGTCTATTGGGATTCATAATACAGGTTTCTACTTCAGTTTTGCTAGCTGTGATAGTAGTTTTGGTTTTCCAAAAACCTACACGAAACTTAGACTTACCATCAATTCCAGGAAGACTCAGATCATCTATCAACCGTCACCAATTGAGTCAAATTGGATAGAACCATCATTTCAACTTGGCAAAACAACCCTGGAAAACATGGACCACTTTCCGTATCTTGGAAGTCACCTCTCCTCCGATGTCGACCTTAATGACAAGATCCAACATTGCCTTAAATGCTCTGGAACAGCTTTTGGACGTCTCCGAACAAGTCTTTCATGATCGTGACATCCAAACAGACACCAAAATGTTAGTGTACAAAGCAGTGGTAATCCCAATGCTCCTGTATGCATCAGAAACCTGGACAACATACCGGTGACATCTGAAGGCACTTGAAAAGTTCCATCAACGCTGTCTTCGAAACATCTTAAATATCAGCTGGGAAGATAGAAGGACCAATGTCAGTGTGCTCAATGAAGCAAAAACAACAGGCATTGAAGCCTACCGTCATCAAAAACCAACTAAGATGGAGCGGTCATGTTGTTTGGATGAAAGACGAACGTCTGCCGAAACAAATCTTTTACTCCCAGCTTAAAGAAGGCAAACGTAAAAGAGGCGGACAACAGAAGAGATTCAAAGATGTCTTAAAAGCTAACATGAAGAAATGTAACATCGACATCAACAATTGGGAAACTAATGCCAAGGACAGGAAACTCTGGCAAGCCATCATCCAAGAAGGAACAGCAACTTTCGAAGCCAACAGATGTGCAGAATTAGAAGAAAAGAGAAGAAAATGGAAAGAGAGGCAGCAACAACCAAAGCCCGATCTGCCATCTGGAACTACCTGTCCTGAATGCGGAAGAATGTTCAAAGCCAAGATTGGACTCATAAGCCACTTGAGAGCCCATAAGTAGAACGAAGACGATCATCCTCGGCCTCGAGGGATAGCCACAACGACGAGTAGTTTTGGTTTTCCATGCTTTTGCTGGAGATCTTTCTTTGAATAACATGTTACCAGAAGTTGAGAGCATAAAGCTAGGGTCATGTCACATTTTGGTGTGGTGGCAGGTGAATTCCACAAAGAAGGAAAATGGCGAATAGGGGACATGATGCCCCAATTTATTCTTGAACCCTTCAGTTATCCACTGCTGTTCAATATTGTTTTGTAGTTTCTCCACTTATTCTTCTTGTCGTGTCCAAGAAACTCAGTCCTAGTCGGCAACTCTTGTTTATTTGTGGCTTGCAGTTCCGACAACAGATCTGCATGCTCCAGCAGCTTCTGCAGTTCTTCGTGTGAGAGCTTTGAAAAATTATCAAGTCTACTAAAGAGATGCTTTTTGATTGCCTCTAGAGCCATAGCACTTGGCCAGCCTCTGCCACAGCATGCGTATACCCATAGTTGGATTATTAATATGCACTGTCCTAACCATTTTTGCATGTTGCATTGACTTCCCATCAAGCCACTTATAGAGGAGGTCTACTTCTTCATTAGGTTTGAGACTTAGTCCTTCCACCACATTGCAAAAATTTGACTTCCAGGACAGATAACTGGCAGACTGGTTATTGAACATTTATGGTCCTGCTCTGACTAGTTCTCAGTGAGTCTGATACCAAGCCAGATCTAATGCATCTGTATCTCCTGAATAAGAGCACTGTGGAGCTTGGTTTGCCAAATGCCTGTCCTGAGTTGGATGGAAATTCAGTCTTTTCATGTCTGTGCAGATGGGATTGGCATTAGTAGCAACTCTTCTCCGATGTCTTTTCTGTGGTGGAACTGTGGATATTATGGGTTTTTGCTGCTGAAGACATTGACTGTCAATACCTGGATCATGTGAAAGACATGCTGGTTGAGTGGCGTGGACACCTTCTACTTTTAGAGCTGGAGTACTGACTTTTTTATAGCAAAAATGTTTTTGGACATTTTTTTCTTAAGATGGTTTGTCTCTCTCCACATTTATATGTGCTTTCTCCATTTGCATCTCAGCTTCATGCTTAGCATATGATGTTCTCATTTCTGCTGCTTATCTTCAGCGCGAGCTTTTGCTGCAGCTATGCTAATTGTGGTTTCATTTGAGCATTGTGAAGATGCGATAGATAAGTCACATTCTGTCCTGACCTCCAGGTCTTGGCATTCGATGTTGCTCAGATTGAAAGCGGACATTATTGTCTTCGGTGTACAGATGCCTCTCCAGTCCGTAGCGATAACTGTGAAGACGATCTACCTTTTCACTCTACTGCCCTCACTGTGCATTTGAACACAACTATGCAATGAGCTAAATAACTTCTCAAAAATCGCCCAAGATGGAAGCTTTCTTCTGAATTTTTAATAAGATATATTTTCTGTAGAACTGCAGAGAGTTAAATAAAATACAAATTAAATTCATGTGCCTGAATATACCAATACTGATTATTCTGACAACCGGTGTTAACCAAAGCAGTACACATATGCAACATTCCATAACCATGCAGTGTAAACAAGAGTTAACTTGTGGTGCAAAGATAAACAAACATAATATTTCTATAATAATTAATAATTATTAAGTATAATGATGCAATACTAAATAAAACTTACATTTTACAATTACAAAACAGCAGCTATACTTCATTAAGAGTTTGAGGAGAATTGGTAAATCAACAAAGACTCTCACAAGTTTCTGCAGATGTACTGTGGAGGGCATTCTCACTGGTTGTAGCATTGTCTGATATGGATTTCACAGGATCAGGAAAAGCTGGTGGGGTGGTAGGTGAGGACAAGGGGAACCCTATTCCTAGAAGATGCTCTTCATCTGCTCTCATCCCATCTTCCCACCTCCCCACTAGGAATAGGGTTCCCCTTGTCCTCACCTACTACCCCACCAGCCTCTGGGTCCAACATGTAATTCTCCGTAACTTCCGCCACCTCCAACTGGATCCCACCACCAAGCACATCTTTCCCTCCCCACTCTTTATGCTTTCTGCAGGGATCGCTCCTTACGTGACTCCCTTGTCCATTCATCCCCCCCATCCCTTCCCACCGATTTCCCTCCCGGCACTTATCCTTGTAAGCGGAACAAGTGCTACACATGGCCTTACACTTCCTCCCTCACCACCATTCAGGGCCCCAGACAGTCCTTCCAGGTGAGGCGACACTTCACCTGTGAGTCGACTGGGGAGATATACCGCGTCCGGTGCTCCCTATGCGGCCTTCTATATATTGGCGAGACCCGACGCAGACTGGGAGACCGTTTCGCTGAATACCTACGCTCTGTCCGCCAGAGAAAGCAGGATTTCCCAGTGGCCACACATTTTAATTCCACGTCCCAATCCCATTCTGATATCTCTATCCATGGCCTCCTCTACTGTTAAGATGAAGCCACACTCAGGTTGGAGGAACAACACCTTATATTCCGTCTGGGTAGCCTCCAACCTGATGGCATGAACATTGACTTCTCTAACTTCCGCTAATGTCCTACCTCCCCTTCGTACCCCATCCATTATTTATTTATATATATATATTCTCTCTCTCTCCTTTTTCTCCCTCTGTCCCTCTCACTATACTCCTTGTCCATCCTCTGGGCTTCCCCCCTCCCCCTTTCTTTCTCCCTAGACCTCCTGTCCCGTGATCCTCTCATATCCCTTTTGCCAGTCAACTTTCCAACTCTTAGCTCCATCCCTCCCCCTCCTGTCTTCCCCTATCATTTTGGATCTCCCCCTCCCCCTCCCACTTTCAAATCTCTTACTATCTCTTCTTTCAGTTAGTCCTGACGAAGGGTCTCGGCTCGAAACTTTGACTGTACCTCTTCCTATAGATGCTGCCTGGCCTGCTGCATTCAACAGCAATTTTTATGTGTGTTACTTGAAATTCCAGCATCTGCAGATTTCCTCATGTTTACCTAGCATTCCTGTCTTTTTCCTGACATAAATCACTTTGCATTTTAGTACACATCAGCTTTGAAGAATCACCCCATTGTAGCTACAAAAGATAAGTAATTGCATTTTTGAAAAGTTCAGTAACTATAATAGAAAAGAGGGTAAAGACAAAATAGTCTTCCTCTTGTTAATAGATTTTTCACACAATTAAATAGAAGTTAGAAACTATTTAAAAGTACATTTAAAGCTGTGCTACCTGAAAATGCCCAAACAATTGTGCACCACTACATTTTGAGAAATCTATCATATTGTACTTACTGCTTGTTTTCTGAAGTACAGTTTTCTTGCCATCTTCTATTGAAATAAGCGGTGCTGAGATATGGTGTCCAATTAATGTCTGGATGTAATTGGGATGGAGAAGGCCATTCTTATTGAAAAAAACCCTCGTTATAAACCTTAGGTACTCAAGCACTGGGACTGGCTTCATGCAGAGACCCTTTAAGTGAAAACAATGCATAACAATTGGCAGTTTAATCTCGTGCTCCCTCTTCCCCTGATCATTGAGACCAACCTTCAGCTCCACCACATTTTCAACCTCAGAAGCCAAAAATAACCTGCTCCCCAGTGTTCCTGCCTACGCTTACTGACTCAATACTCACCCCCTCCCACAAAAGCTGCCTCAATCTCCAAACTGGGCCTCCCTCCCTTGCACCCCATCCTCACAGTCTGAAAATTATCTGTGGGAAAAAATGGAGAGAGGGGCAACAGTTAATAGAAGTTAGAGGATTTAGTGTTAATCCAGCCAGTTACAGTGTCTGTCTCTTTTTTTCCTTTCTGGCCCTTTTTTCTCTCTCTTCTCCTGATCTATCTGGCCCTTATCACCATGTCTCATTCTCCTCCCCCACCCTCACCATCTGCCCATCACATCCACACACTCCGCTCTCTACTCCCATTTGCCCTGCTCACCTCCTCCCGTGATTCCATGCTCCATCCTCCCCACCTATCAGATTCCATGATTTGCAGACCTAATCAGAGCCATTTCCTCCCTTCACTTCAGGCTTGTCTTCAATTCACTGGAGAGGCAAATAACAATATTTATGCATTTCTCCTTTACGACTTAGCACCCATTTTGTATTTCCTGGCTTCATGCTCCTATGAAGTATTTCCTCAGGATGTTCAGGTGGGAGTTTTTGTCGAGGAAACTTCTATCACCTTAGAACAACCTTGAGCAGTCTTGAGCTTCTTGTCTAGCTGGCTGTACTGCACTAACATGAGCAATTAGTAATGTTTAACTGATAAAAGATGTCATTTGGCTACAACAGTATTCACCTATTGGAGTGTCGTACTGAGTTTCTTGACCTCTTCAGGCCCTTTACAAAAGTGTCCCCAAAATGCATGACAGCAGTATGAGCTATTATGGAGAAGGCCTCTGATCTTCCAGGGCAATGTTACCTGCAGCAGAAGCTGTCATGGATTCAATCTCATGCTAAATGATGCTATGTTCTACTGTGGTGCTATTGGAAGATATCAATTTGTACATGTTGGACAGAATAACCTCCATACTCTATTTTAAACCATGTGGTAAATTGGAGGAAGGCATTTTTCTGCCCTGGAAGCTCTCAAAGTCTATGGTAGACTTAGATTTATTGGTGGTTAGCCAGTAATTGGTAGACTGAGTTCTTGATATCTGTAGCTGACTCTCTTGCTGCAGTTCTAATGTAGAAGCTGGAACTCTATTCTTTTCTCCTTGCTCGTGTGAGTATGTGCCTGGTGAGTCATCGTGTGCTGGTAAGTCCTCCAGCCTGGGCTATTATATCAATGTGAAAGTAATACATAGGAGAATCAGATGGAAGCATAGTGTGAGATAAAACTATTGGTCAAAATTGAGTCAAATATGCAAAGGTTCTCAATTGAAGGTCATGATGATCAACCTAGGAGACATTCTTCATTTGAAAACTTTTTTACACATTTGACTCAATTTTCTAGTATGACCTGGTTAATTTGGATGAAATGGATCCTATGGTCTCCATTCAAAAACTGATATAATATATTTAATGTTCAGATTTATGGAATATTGTAGTTTCAGGGCAGTGTGAAAGATTGTCTGCAATCATTTTAAGATGCTGTACTTCTTAAAACAAAATGTGTCCAATGTCTGACCATTGATTTGTGATACAGTTATATTCCCTCACCCATCACGGAAGCTATTTCATGACTGTTTCCTCATTTGGGCACCGGCGGCAAGTGTTTCCTCTTTGCAACTGCTCGCTTCAAACTGCCTGAAGATGTCTCAAAGCAGGCACACTAAAGCTATTTTGCTGGTCAGTTTCTTTTGGAAAATACTCTCCTCGTTACCTGCTGCTCTCCAAATCTGTACAAAGTATGGTGGTAAACTGCAGTGACTCAACTGTAATTGCTAGCACTTATGGATTTTTACCAGAAATTGAATCAGGTTAACAAAATAGATATTAACTTAACTCATTACTGAGTTGAAAGGAGTGAACATTATTGTTGAAAAATCTGCTGTGGCCACCTTGGGCTTTTTTTTATTGTGTTTAACAAGTCAAGGTCAAAATTACAGTAGATTCTCAAATGCTTCAAGCAAGAAAGAAAAATTCCACAATTTGTTTATTATCTAGACAACCTGAAGAGCAATTTCAATTTATTTTTCATTCCATAGAACCACAGAGCATTACAGCACAGAAACAGGCGTTTTGGCCCTCCTTGGATATTCCATTAGAAAACAAGTCAGCATTGAAAGATTCCGACATCCAAACATACCATTAAAACAGATAACCTAATCAACACCTTGGTGATTAATTTTGCACAAATCAGCTTCAACATGTATTCTTGAGCTATTCCAAAGTACAATATTACTCGTTTATAAATTCCCCTCAATTTCCTCCCCTGGAGCAAAGGAAGCTGAGAGCTAGAATTTCATAAAATTTGGAAGGGTAGATGGTCAGTGTATTTTTCCAGGGTAGGGAATTCTTAAACTAGGGGAGATAAATCTAAGTTATGAGGGGAATGATTTAAAGAGGGACAAACAACAGGAATTCTGCAGATGCTGGAAATTCAAGCAACACACATCAAAGTTGCTGGTCGAAGGGTCCTGACGAAGGGTCTCGGCCTGAAACGTCGACTGTACCTTTTCCTAGAGATGCTGCCTGGCCTGCTGCGTTCACCAGCAACTTTGATGTGTGTTGCTTAAAGAGAGACAAGTTCTTCACGTAGAGGGTAGTGGGTAAATATAACAAGCTGCCAGAGGAGGTGATATAGGGAGGTAAAATTACAACATTTAAAATTTATTTGGGTATGTTTGTGGGTTAGGAAAGGTTTAGAGGGATATGGAGCAAATAAAAGCAAATGGGACAAGCTCAGCTCGGAACCTTGGTCAGCATGGATGAGCTGGGCTGACGATTATTCTGACATTGAATAATTCTTAGAATCTATGGCTCAGCTAAAATATATAATTTTGAACTATCAGTGGTGTTTATTTGTCTAATAAATTAAGCAAAAAGGGATTGCTAATATTACACAGAACAAATTTCCTTTAGCCATCATGGATCACTTAATATTTTTTAAACCTAGATTTGGAATCGTTTCACTTCTGAGTGGTCTTTCTCCAAAGAATAGAACTGAGCCTACAATGTCTTGGTAAACTTCTGAGAAATGATGCTTTTTGGGCTTGAATCTATCCTCTGAGTTATATTGGTTGGTAATACAAGGTAGGATCTGAATTCAGACCACTAGATTGCATAATACAAAAAATAGCTGCTTTGTAGTAAATCCCATGATTCTTTGTATAACAAAGCACAAAATTTTTTTATTGTTCAGCATAGTCTTCAGATCCACTGGGATTCCATTGGCATGAAGCAAGCTGAAAAATATATTACTTTTCTAAAACAGTAGTGACAACTACTCAATTCCACAAATACTACTATATTTCATAACTCTGTAGGTAAAAATGTCAGAATGTAATTTTACAATTTATTGTAATTTCTTAACATATTATAGACCTTTAATCATTTCATAGAATCAGGTTATTTATTTCTGTTTTATAAAAGATCAGGTAGTATAAAATAAGGAAAGGGCACACAGTAATTTTTAATTAAAGTGTAAGTTACATTGCAAGGATCCAATGACAAATTTGTATCCCTTGATATCCCTTGCTTGCATTCAAAGCTCTTTCAGCAAGATATAGGTGACACAGAGATTAATAACATCAAACACTTCACTCTTCCACCATCTCCTCATCACACAGTGTTTTGAATATTTTTTGACTAGGACAGCAATTTGGAGAATCACAGCAGAGTGCACCTGACAGAATGTCCCTGAGCAATCCTGAAGTAAAGTTGTTTTCCCTAAATAAGTTTCTGCAATGTTAAGTTCATTTATAACTTACAAGATAGTTTTGTTCTGTAATATTCAATGAAATAAAATGAATAAAATAGCATGATACAAAAATGCTTTTAATTTGTGGAATTTATTTTTTTACTAAACTATGCAATATGTTTTAATTACATATGCAATCTCATGAGTTGTACTTAATTGATAGTTTACTAGTTATCAGTTTTGTTTGCTCCAGAAACTGGCCACCATATGGGCGTGGTTCAAACATAGACTAAAGAACTTGATTTCAGAATTGAGGAGAGAGTGACACCAAGAAGGTCATATGGATTAAGTGTTGCATAGTAGCACCACTTGACTGAACTCTCATGGAAATCTGTCACCATTCCTTCAAAGTTACTGGCTCAAAAATGCTGGAACTCTACTCCTTATTGGCATTATGGAAGTAGCTCCCTCATTAGGATGGTCATAGTTCATGAAGGCAGCTTACCATCACATTCTCAAATGACACCCGTTTGCCCTCAAAGGTCACTGGAGGGGTGGAATACTTTAAAAAAAGGCCTAGACACAGGAAAGAGTTAGTTGATGATGTAGAGGATAAGGGATTTATAATGTGAGAAGTATTTTTGAATTTGAATTTATTACTGGAATCATTGTCCTTTAAAAATCCTCTTGATCCTCGAAAGTACAAATATTTAAAATCTATTCATATATTAATTAGAACTAGCAACGGCTACACATGGCATATAACAATTCTCCATCTCTTTTTAACATAAGGGGGCCAATTCCACAGAAATAAAAGAATTTTACTGCAACAAGTACCTTTCCTTATTATGACCTTTAATGTCAGAGTCAAGAAGAATAGCAAGATTGTGAACAGTATGATTGAGAAAGTATGACTGAGGTAGAGACTTCATATAGTCAATGCATTTATCATCATCAGCTGGCCATTCAAATAATATGTGAAGCTTCATTACACCTATTGTCACTCTATAATCCAAATGGGAAGAGTTTGAAAATGAAATGTAAAATAATACTTGTAATACTGATGTTTTTTCCATGAAATATTTACACATTTAATAGTGAAGACATCACATATATAACTAAAATGTATTCATGAAGGGAGTTGTATCAAATTATAAAATAATTTTGATAGATAAAGCCACATTATATCTTCAAAGTACACCAAAAGAAGCAGCAAAGGACATTGAAATAGATGATTAAAAATTAATTCAGAAAACGGGAAAGGAACATTTGTTTAAGATGATAAGCATTTATTACAATCTACTGGTTAAGATAATGGAGGTCAAAGCCTTGGAATAATTCCAAATACTACTGGATGCCATCTTAGAAATCTTAATGTAACCGAGAAAAGAGCTTCACTGTGCCAAATGCTTTTCACTACTTTACTTCAGACTCTTAAATAATTACTGAGACCACTTTCTTCCCTGAAAGCCTATTGATGTGTAAGTCCAAACTCTTGAAAACTTATTTATAAACAGCAATGCATTAGTTAAAGCCAGTAGTAACAATTCCAAACCTCACAGAAAGGAAGTTCTCCCTGCCTTGTATAATCTCTTTATGTAATTAGCATCATGGGAGACAAATACAATAGAAAAAAAGAGCTTTAATGTGCTAAGTAATTTTTCTACTTATAAAACATAAGTGATTAATGAATATTATACCAATATTTTGGTAGTAGTAAAATACAAAGTTATTCTACCATTTTATAATAAGAAACAGCTGATTCCTTGAATTCCTTCAGCGGATAGCTGGCACATTCAGGCTTTTCTCAATGACACATCCCACATACGTGGCTAATAGCACAGTTTTATTAGTTATGATCAAGTATTCAGAGACCTGGGAAGCTGACTGGACACACAAATTAATTAGATAAACTGGAATTCAAAACATCTTTTATTAGTATTGGAGATGATAAAATACACAGATTGTTACAAAACCCACACCTGATGAACAGTACTGTGCAAAGGTCTAAGGCACATATATATATATATATATATATCTAGCTCGGGTGCCTAAGACTTTTGCACAGTGCTGTATTTGCCATCATGGAAAGGAGAACAAATTTGTAAATCTGTTGGCAGCAAAGGATGTTGGGAATAGCCAGGGTGGTGCGCTGCTGGAGTGAGGGGAGAGTTGACAGAGAAAGCGCGCCTGGTGGGGCAGAGCGGGTGGAGGTGGTGGTGACACGGGTGCAAATACACTCAGCTATGAGACACCAGGCAAGGTTACTGGATTCTAAGAAACTGCTTTATTGGTCATTACAGAATGTCTCTGGTGCTTCCCAATCCCTTCTCTTTCCCTTCCTCTTTTCCCAACCATGGTTCCCTCTCCCAGCTCCCTTCCCACTCTCAGTCCACAGGAGAGACATATATTAGAATCGTGTTTGTCATCGCTCTCATATGTCATGAAATTTGTTTTTTTTTTGTGACAGCAGTGCAGTACAATACATAAAGTGACTTTAGTACCATACAAAAGTCTTAGGCATCCTAGTTATATATACATATGTGCCTAAGACTTTTGCAGAGCACTGTATTAATATCCTTCAGAGGAAGAAACCTGCCTTCTTAGCCTGTTCTATAGCTGATTCTAGACTTGTCCATATGTGATCAAAGAGATGTGGTCAACTCTTACTTGCCTTCTGAAATAGCACAAGGACATTTAAGCATAAGTAATAAGTGCTGATCTTGCAAGTACTGTATGAAAAATAATGGAACAGTGCTTCTCATTTCAATTGGCAGTGCCAGTTCCTGCAATCTACTGGTCCTTGACATGTATCTTTAATAGAATTCTTGTGTGGCTCAACCACCAGTCTAACTAAACAGCGTGGAGAATTTCTCCAGAAATATTCTGACAAGACAGCAAAGAAAGTTTATTGACAGTGAGGAAACTGATGGGTTTAAATAAGCCATGTAAGTATTGACCAAATTATAGAAATGCAGGCACAATGGTTTTCAAATGGCTGCTTGAAAAGCAATCTCAATGTGAGTGATGGATTACCATTTTCATGTAAGATATAATGAAGCGTTATGAAATGTCATCAGAGGGAAGTGTTGTTTTCCTCTCAGATGAGACAAATGATAGAACTATCCTAAATCGAAAGTCAGTTTTTTCCATTTCCCCCCGTTCTGTTAACTGTCTCCCTGAACACACATTAGTCTGTGACCCGTAAGTAGACTACATTTGTAAATGTCAAATCTCTTGCTGTTAATGAGTGTTTCCACTTGCATATGTTTCCAATGGGTTACACTGATATTAATCATGTGAACATTACCTTTTGCCATTCCATTTATCTTCAAACTATGTGAGGTTTTTTGGGTATTCACCTTCACACATCACAAGCCAACCAACCTATCAAGCATCACCTACTCTCCTGTCACACGCCAATGCTGATGTCTTTGCATTCACACTGCAAGCCAGCAAAGCAATTTAAATGCAACAGTAGATTAAAAAAAAGTTACTGAAATTTCCTACAAAGCATAGAAAGATTTATGATTAAGGGCAAAGAACTTAAAACAATCATTTCTTATTAAAATCTCAGCTCATCACCGTCTAATAGAAGTCATTTGTATTAGATATAGCCTTGTTCATCCATTTTGAAATCATTATTACATTAAGAATAAACCTAATGACTAATTAAGTACCTATATTTTATCCCGTCAACCAATCAATCATACCACTAATGTAGACCTACTGAACTGTCAGTGACTACTTGATCAGAAAAAAAAGGTATTTATTCTCTTATTGGAAATGAGCTGTTATTTCTTTTTCTTAAATAAAATTTATCTCTGAATAGTGTTATTACATTGTTTCAGCATGCAAAGAATAGTCAAAACTCTCTAAATGTTTTATTTGTAGTAGTCTTTAACTAAAATCATACGTTAATGATGTAGATTACCGAGAGAGCTTTGTAGTTCCCTGAAAGTGGTAATCTTGTTGGATGAGGCAACGAAAAAGACCTTTAGCTTACTTGCCTTCCTTGGTAGGGGTATTGAATTTAAGGTTTGGGCTACCATGTTGCAGCTGTACAAGTTATTGATCAGGCCACATTTGGAATACTGTGTGCAGTTCTGGTCATCTAAAATACAAGAGGGTGTGTGGTTTACTTATAAGGGGAGATTGTAAAGTTTGGGACAGGTGCAAAGGAGGCTGAGGAGACTCTTTATAGAGGTTTATAAAATTATGAGGGATATAGATAGTGTAGATATCCTGTAGTCAGTGTGGTGTGTATATGGGACAGGTACTGTACAATGACAGCATTTAAAAACGTTTAGATAGGCAGATGGATAGGAAAGGAATAGAGGGATATAGGTCAAATGCAGGAAAATGGAATTAGCAGTAGAAGTCATCTCAATTAACATGGACGAGCTGGGCCTGTGGGCCTGTTTCCATGCAGTATGATTCTATGGCTCTTTGCTCTCAAATTAACTATGTAAGTCACATCAACTAGATTTAAATCAAGATGAAAAGAAAATTATTGATCTTGTTCCCAATCTAGTTTCAATAACACCCTGGAGTGAAAAAAACATACAAAACAGAAGTACAAATATAGACCCTAGTTTAAGGTTAATTTATATAGCAGAAAAAAATGAACAGAAAATAAGTGTACTTGTGCAATGTTCTTTGAGTTTTTAGTTAATTTTTTTGAGGACCATCGGATTAATTATTCCATCTTCACAATATCACAATAGTAATGAGGAAGAAAATAAAACTAATACTACATGTTTGGTGGGTAATACTCCATATGGAATCATAAGGTTAGTTAATGTTACATTCAATTTATTCCAATTCTGAGGCAGCAACAGATACCAAGAGGCTTTGCATAGTTGCAATAGTTGTAGCACTCTCATGGTTTAACTTTTCTTTGCTGCCTGGAGAAGTTCATAGTTTTATTAAACCTGCAGACAGTGAATTATAATTATCTATCTTGCAGTCAACAAGTCTTGAATCACACCCTTCATGCTTTCACACAAGAGATGTAGAATTGGGAAACTTTCAGAGAGCAGCTGAGTTTTGAAAGTTTCTCCATAGACCTTTTTCATTCATAGAGTCAAAGGCCTTGTGAGGTCAATTAACGGCCACGAATTGTGGTTGATGCTGCTCTCGACATTTTCAGTTTTCATGCAGTGAAGGTCAAAGCCATTGTGTCTCGTCTCTATCTGCTATTCAGTGAGCACCTTTTTTAGAAACTTGTCATTGCCTTTCCTTATGTCGTTGATTGGAGTACTGCACAAACGCAACAGAAGTGTTCCTGTGCAGGTTCGGCGAAGAGCTTTAAAACCCAGTCTCCACAAAAGAGAAGTACCACCTACTGGAGCGGTCATTGTGGGAGATTTCATTATCGCAGTAGTCTGTGTCAGAGTCGTAAGGCTTTGGATCAACAGGGCTTCAGCGAGAACAGGCAGAGGCAAGGTAAATAGGTAAGTTCATTGCTTATTTCTTATTTTTTCTGAATAAGCTGAGCATAGGAGGTACGTCTACAGAACCAGTGCTCTGCTCTGGGTATCAGATATGGGATTTCCAGGAGACTAGCAGCCTCCCCAGTGGCCACATATGTAGTAGGTTGCATTCAGATGTAGCTCCTTAAGACCGTGTCAGGGAACTGGAGCTATAGCTTGATGACCTTCAGCTTGTGAGCGAAAGTGTGGCAGTGATAGACGGGAGCTACAGGGAGGCAGTCACCCCAAGGCTTCAGGAGACAGATAAATGGGTGACTGTCAAGAGAGGGAAGGGAGAACATCAGTTAGTGGAGAGCACTCCCGCAGCCATCCCCATCAACAAGAAGTACTCCATTTTGAGTACTGTTGGGGGAGGATGACCTACCTGGGGTAAGTAACAGCGGCCGTGCCTCCAGCACTGAGTCTGGTCCTGTGTCACAGAAGGATAAGGAGCTGAGGAGGATAGCAGCAGTAACAGGAAACTATCGTTAGGGAGACAGACAGGCAATTCTGTGGAGGCAAAAAAGAAACATGGATGGTAATTTGCCTCCTAGGTGCCAGGGTCCGTGATGTTTCTGAACGTGTTCATAATATCCTAAAATGGGAAGGTGAGCAGCCAGAAGTCGTGGTACATATTGGTAGCAACGACATAGGCAGAAAAAGGGAGGACCTGCCTTTGCTGAATCCGTGCTGCGTCTGCCTGATGGATCCATTTCTTTCCAGATGCCTCACTATTTCTTCTTTAGTGATAGCTTCAAGCATTTTCCCAACTACAGATGTTAAACTAAAGGGCCTGTCTTTTGCCTACATCCTTTTCTGAACAGTGGCCTTCTTCCAATCTGCTGGGACCTGCCCAGAGTCCAGACAATTCTGGCAAATTATCACCAAAGACTCTACTATAACTTCTGCCATTTCTTTCAGTACCCTGGGATGCATTCCATCAGGACCAGGGAACTTATCTATCTTTAGACCTACAAGATTGCTCAGCACAACCTCTCTAGTGATAGCTATTATATTGCGGTCCTCACCTCTCACCACATCCATAACATCTCTCTTTGGCCTATTAGATGAGTCCTGCACTGTGAAGACCAACATAAAATAGACATTCAAAGCCTCTGCCATTTCCTCATTACCCAATATTAATTCCCCCTTCTCGTCCTCCAAGGAACCAAGTTCACTTTAGCCACCCTTTTCTGCTTTATATACAGTAATTATAAAAATTTTTACTTGCGTTTTTATATTTTGTGCTAGCTTATTTATTGCTAAAATGCTTTACTGAAGTCCATGTAGACAACATCCACTGCCTTGCCTTCATTCACTATCCTGGTAACTTCCTTGAAAAACTATAAATTTGGTTAGACATGACCTATCATGCAGGAAGCCATGCTGACTACCCTTAATCAGTCTCTATCTATCCAAATATCCAAATATCCGGTCCCTTAGAATACTTTCCAATAACTTTCCCATGACTGATGTGAGACTCACCGGCCTATAATTTCCTGGTTTATATTTAAATATATGTGTGCATTCCAGGCATGTCCTCTTTGCACATGTAAGAATGAGACTGTTAATTTATGCCTGAAGCCTCTTTCCTCTAAGTTTTAGCATTTCAGCTCCTGAGATATTAACCATAAACCATAGAAACTACAGCACAGAAATAGGCCTTTTGGTCCTTCTTGGCTGTGCCGAACCATTTTCTGCCTAGTCCCACTGACCTGCACACGGACCATATCCCTCCATACACCTCCCATCCATGTATCTGTCCAATTTATTCTGAAATGTTAAAAAAGAACCCACATTTACCACCTCGTCTGGCAGCTCATTCCATACTCCCACCACTCTCTGTGTGAAGAAGCCCCCGCTAATGTTCCCTTTAAACATTTCCCCCCTCACCCTAAACCCATGTCCTCTGGTTTTTTTCTCCCCTTGACTCAGTGGAAAAAGCCTGCTTGCATTCACTCTATCTATACCCATCATAATTTTATATTCCTCTATCAAATCTCCTCTCATTCTTCTACACTCCAGGGAATAAAGTCCCAACCTATTCAACCTTTCTCTGTAACTGAGGTTCTCAAGTCCCGGCAACATCCTTGTAAACCTTCTCTGCACTCTTTCAACCTTATTTATATCCCTCCTGTAATTTGGTGACCAAAACTGAACACAATACTCCAGATTCGGCCTCACCGATGCCTTATACAACCTCATCGTAACTTTCCAGCTCTTATACTCAATACTTTGATTAATAAAGGTCAATGTACCAAAAGCTCTCTTTACGACCCTATCTACCTGTGACGCCACTTTTAGGGAATTTTGTATCTGTATTCCCAGACCACTCTGTTCCACTGCACTCCTCAGTGCCTTACCATTAACCCTGTATGTTCTACGTTGGTTTGCCCTTCCAACGTGCAATACCTCACACTTGTCTGTATTAAACTCCATCTGCCATTTTTCAGCCCATTTTTCCAGCTGGTCCAAGTCCCTCTGCAGGCTTTGAAAACCTTCCTCACTGTCTACTACACCTCCAAACTTTGTATCATCAGCAAACTTGCTGATCCAATTTACCACATTATCATCCAGATCATAGAAACATAGAAACATAGAAAATAGGTGCAGGAGTAGGCCATTCGGCCCTTCGAGCCTGCACCGCCATTTATTATGATCATGGCTGATCATCCAACTCAGAACCCAGCCTTCCCTCCATACCCCCTGACCCCTGTAGCCACAAGGGCCATATCTAACTTCCTTTTAAACATAGCTAATGAACTGGCCTCAACAGTTTGCTGTGGCAGATGACAAATAACAATGGACCCAGCACTGATCCCTGTGGCACACCACTAGTCATAGGCCTCCACTCAGAGAAGCAATTCTCTACCACCACTCTTTGGCTTCTTCCATTGAGCCAATGTCTAATCCAATTTACCACCTCTCCATGTATACCTAGCGACTGAATTTTCCTAACTAACCTCCCATGCGGGACCTTGTTAAAGGCCTTACAAGGATGTAGACAATATCCACTGCCTTCCCTTCATCCACTTTCCTGGTAACCTCCTCGAAAAACTCCAATAGATTGTTTAAACATGACCTACCATGCACAAAGCCATGTTGACTCTCCCTAATAAGTCCCAGTCTATCCAAATGCTTGTAGATTCTGTCTCTTAGTACTCCCTCCAATAACTTACCTACTACCGACATTAAACTTACTGGCCTATAATTTCCCGGATTACTTCTCGATCCTTTTTTAAACAACGGAACAACATGAGCCACTTTCCCATCCTCCGGCACCTCACCTGTAGACAGCGACATTTTAAATATTTCTGCCAGGGTCCCTGCAATTTCAACACTAGTCTCCTTCAAGGTCCGAGGGAACACCCTGTCAAGTCCCGGGGATTTAGCCACTTTAATTTTCCTCAAGACAGCAAGGACCTCCTCCTTTTCAATCTGTACAGTTTCCATGATCTCACTACTTGTTTCCCTTAATTCCATAGACTTCATGCCAGTTTCCTTATGTGACGAGAATACACATAGATTAAGATGTTAGCTGTCCTGTGCTGGCACCAGTGGGATCAGCAGTTGGTCTGCCACCTGTCTTCAGGAGAAAGAGAGATAAGGAAAACAACGGAGCAGCATTTAGAGATGTTAATGAAGGGACAGGAGAGCTGTCAAGATCGGCTCCCCCTTTGAACCCTGAACTGTTTGAAGTGATGGACAGGCAATACCCCAGCAGGGGGATAAAAAGGGACAGGTTCGCTAAGGCAAGACACACACGACACCCCGAGGTAATGAGACCCTGGAAGCGGTGCGTCTCCCACAAGTTGGTGGGAAGTTTTGGAAGACTGTCGCGGGACCAAGCCATAGATGCCAGGGTGGAAAGGCACGATCAGCGGGAACCTGGTTTGTGTCCGCCCTTGCCTGGGTGCCAGGTTCACCGCAGAGAAACGATCGTATCTGGAAATGGAGGGGTCACGGTCGGTGACCTCAGAAGACGTCACAAAGGGCTCGCCCGAAAGCTGACTGCAAAGAATATCGAAGGTCTGTGTGGAAGCCGTTTGAATACTCATTCGTTTTGCTCTCTCTCTCCTTCCCCCCACTGTCCATCTCCCACGGCAATGATTACGGCGAACTGAACTGAACTAAATTGAACTGAACTTTGCGTCACTTTGAAACTGGTCATTTACCCCTAGACGACGATAGAGCTTGATTGATCCTGTTATCCTAATTCTGTGTACATGTGTGTTTATCATTGCTGAACTGTTGCATTTATTATCCTTTTGATTAGAGTACTGTGTTGCTTGTTTCTTTAATAAAGCTTGCTTAATTCTAGTAATCCAGACTCCAACTGAGTGATCCATTTCTGCTGGTTTGGCAACCCAGTTACGGGGTACGTAACACTTAGTAAACACAGACGCAAAAAACCTATTTAAGATCTCCCCCATTTCCTTTGGTTCCGCACATAGCCGACCACTCTGATCTTCAAGAGGACCAATTTTATCCCTTACAATCCTTTTGCTCTTAATATACCTGTAAAAGCTCTTTGGATTATCCTTCACTTTGACTGCCAAGGCAACCTCATGTCTTCTTTTAGCCCTCCCGATTTCTTTCTTAAGTATTTTCTTGCACTTCTTATACTCCTCAAGCACCTTATTTACTCCCTGCTTCTTATACACGTCATACAACTCCCTCTTCTTCTTTATCAGAGTTGCTGTTGTTTTATTTTGCAGACACTTTCAAATTTTTGTTGGTTGGCATGGTAACAGGATGGGTCAGGTAGATTGCAGTGGGATCCAAGGAACCTTGATAGTCATTTTCTCAAACTTAAATTACTTGTCATTTTTAAACTTAAGCGTGAACGTTGTTCCAGTTTTAGAGGCAAGAATTGCTTCATAGCTGAGCTGTTCTGAGTCAGACTGAACACTGAGCAAGGTCATTAATGATGCATTGACACATGATTGAGCTCCGAGCATCGCCCTGAAGAAATCCTGCAGCAACAACTTGTGGTTGCCATGATTAGCTTCCATGAACCACAGACACCAGGGCTTTGTATGCCACAATCCAGTGGGAGAAATTCCTATTCATTCCCATTAATTTAATATCATTTGGGCTAGATATTGCTATCAATATCAAATGCTGTCTTGCTAAGATCAGATATCCTCACCTCTTCTGACTGCTTTTGGATTATGAATCTCTCAATAAGAAGAAATCCCAGAGCACTTTATAGTCAATTAGCTAGTTCTGGAATAGGCTCACTATTGCAGTATCAGAAGTATAGTAGCAGATGTGGGCACAGTAAGCTACCAGCAATGATAACATGACCATAAAGAAATAATCTGGTTTAGCCATTGGTTGAGAGATAAATATTTGCCAAGATATCAATGTTAATTCTTCTTTAAAATAATGCTATAGCACTGTTTACCTCCACCAGAGAGAGTAATTGGGACCTTGGTTTAACAATTCATCTGAAAGAAGACACCGCTGCTCCCAAAGTATTCCCTGAATGTCACAATATAGTACAGTGTAGAGTGGGATTAAAAGCCAAAATCCCTTTTTATCTAAAAGACAAGGATCCTAACCTTGGATTCTGGAGCCAAATTAAGCATCAGTGTTTAGTTTATGGATAAATAAATGACATTCAGTATAACGTACATCATTTTGCTGATGATAGGGCAGCAAATAGCCTTTTGGATTTCTTCAGCTTTTTATTGGCAATCTATACCTGGACAATCTTCCACTCTGAGAGACAAGAAAATCAAGAAACAAAAGGTACTGAAAATCTGAAACAAAAGCAGAACATGCTGGAAACACTCAGTGGGCCAGGCAGCATGTGTGGTAAAAGTAACAACTGAAATTTCAGGTCCAAGACCTTTTATCATTATTGGCAAATTTGGCTACAAGTCACACACATAAAAGTTGCTGGTGAACGCAGCAGGCCAGGCAGCATCTGTAGGAAGAGGTGCAGTCGACGTTTCAGGCCGAGACCCTTCGTCAGGACTAACTGAAGGAAGAGTGAGTGAGGGATTTGAAAGTTGGAGGAGGAGGGGGAGATCCAAAATGATAGGAGAAGACAGGAGCGGGAGGGATGGAGCCAAGAGCTGGACAGATGATAGGCAAAAGGGGATACGAGAGGATCATGGGACAGGAGGTCCGGGAAGAAAGACAAGGAGGTGGGAGGGGGACCCAGATGATGGGCAAGGGATATATTCAGAGGGACAGAGGGAGAAAAAGGAGAGTGAGAGAAAGAATCTGTGTATAAAAATAAGTAACAGATGGGGTACGAGGGGGAGATGGGGCATTAGCGGAAGTTAGAGAAGTTGATGTTCATGCCATCAGGTTGGAGGCTACCCAGACGGAATATAAGGTGTTGTTCCTCCAACCAAATCATCTCAGAGATATCCAGTTTTGAATTGGTAAATTGGTTCCAGGTAGTGCTGTTTATCATGTTGTGTCAAATAATAGATTGACTTGCACATTTTCAACCAGAAATGCTGAATAGATGATCCATCTCAGTTCACACCAGAGATCCCCAGCATCACCGCAGCTAGACACAATGAAATACTTAATGTCATTCAATGCGATGTTAAGAAATGACTATGGGTATGGGATATAGCAAAGGGTTCCGTGGGGTGGTTGTGGCTCAGAAGGGAAGGGGGCAGGGGAGGAATGCAGTGATGACAGGAGATTCCATAGTTAGAGGAGTAGATAGGAGAGACTGTGGATGCAACAGATGTTATGTTACGTCACAGGTACCAAGGTCAGGGATACATGTCCACAACATTCTAAAGGGGGAGGGTGAGCACCCAGACATCTTAGTACATATTGCTACTAATGATATAGAAAGGAAAAGAGAGGAGGTCCTAAAGATAGAATTTAGAGAGCTGGGTAGAAAGCTGACAAACAGTACTTCCAGGGTAGCAATCTCTGGATTGCTGCCTGTGCCACACGCCACTGGGCACAAGAATAGGATAATTTGGCAGTTGAATGCAAAGGAACTGGTGCAGGAGGAAAGGTTTCAGATTTATGATCATTGGGATCTCTTCTGGGGAAGGAACAGTCTTCTTCGGCTGTCCATCGAAATCCGATGACGACGTCCACTCCTTTAACAGTGAGATCTTTGAACTATACAGTCCTATCCTGGACCCACAAGCTCTATTGCAGGTGGGACATGTATATACAATAATTATTAAACTAAATTAAAAAGGGTGACAAATACAGGACTGAAGATGTAAAATTTGAATGCATACAGTATCCAAAATAAGGTAGATGATCTTGTAGTGCAGTTAGAGATAGTCAGGTATTACATTGTGGGTATCACAGAGTCATGGCTGAAAGATGATGGTAGGTTGGAACTTAATATCCAAGGATACACAATTTTTTGAAAGAACAGGCAGGTAGACAGAGGTGGAGGAGTGGCTTTGCTGGTAAAAAATGAAATCAAATATTTAGAAAGAGGTGACATGGGATTGGAAGATGTAGAATTCTTGTGGGTAGAGTTAAGAAATTGCAAGTGTATGAAGACCCTGATGGGAGTTTTCTGCAGGCCTCCGAATAGTAGCCAGGATGTGGTCTACAAATTATAGAGGGAGATAGAAAAAGAATGTCATAAAGGCAATGTTACGATAGTCATGGGGGATTTCAATGTACAGAAAGATTGGGAAAATCAAGTTGATGCTGGATCCCAAGAGGGAATTTGTAGAATGCCTTCAAGATAGTTTTTCAGAGCAGTTTGTAGTTGAGCTCACTAGGGGATCAGCAAATTTGAATTGTGTGTTGTGTAATGAAGTGATAATGATTAGGCAGGTTAAGATAAAGAAACCTTTAGCAAACAGTGATCATAATATGGCAGAATTCACTCAGCAATTTGAGAGGAGAAGCTAATGTCAGATGTATCAGTATAATAGTGGACAAAAGGCCCATAAGAGGGGAGCTGGCCACAGTTGATTGGAAGGGAACACTAGCAGGCATGACAGCAGAGCAGCAATGGTTGGAGTTTCTAGGAGCAATTTGGAATGCCCAGGATAGATACTGTAAATCTCAAAAAGTATTATAAAGGCAGGATAATACAACCATAGCTGACAAGGGAAGTCAAATCCAACATAAAAGGGAAAACTTTAAAAACCAACAGAAGACAATTAGAAAAAACATAAGGGGGAAAAAGATGAAATACAATGGTAAGCTAGGTAATAACATCAAAAATGATACCAAAAATTTTTTCAGATATATAAAGAATAAAAGAGAGGCGAGAGTAGATAGTCGATCACTGGAAAATGATGCTGGAGAGATAGTAATGGAAACTGTAGATAAATTGAATAAGTATTTTGCATCAGTCTTCAGTTTGAAAGACATAACTAGTATGCTGGAGGTTCGAGAGTGCCAAGGGGCAGAAGTGAGTGCAGTAGCTATTAATAGAGAAATTGTGCTTGGGGAAACTGAAAGGTTTGAAGGTAGATAAGTCACTTGAACCTGATGGAGTACACCTGAGGGTTCTAAAGGAGGTAGCTGCTCTGGGGTTCTGGAGTATGGCATGTGACGGTCGTGCAAGCAGCCTGGTACAGCCGTTCTGATCTATTCTTTTACTTTCTTCTTCTTACTTTTTAATTTACGCTATTTTTTGTATTTTTTTTCTCACGGTAACACGTCAAAGCTGCACCCTCTCTAGCATGCTGGTTGAGAGAGTTTTATTTCGGTTTTCTTTAGCGCTGGAAATGGTTACATCCCGACACGCAGGACAGAAGCAAGGTCGCATTGTGTATTCCACGGACCAGCAAAGACCCGCCGGCTTAGCGAACAGAGCGGTGGACACCCTTGCTGAAATCTGGAAGAAAACACATAGAGGATGCAGAGGGGGATCACAAAGCCGAGGAAAGAGGACCAGGTCGAAACAACAGAGACTTTTGGAGAAGAGGAGTTCAGTGGGTAATATCGTTCCAGCTGACAGGAAGTGCACCGAGAGCGGTAAGCGTAAAGGAGTTGGGTGCTTGCTGATCTGGCTAACAACGGATGGTGCAATCCGGGGTATATTACGATCGAGGAACGTGTTTGCAGACTGGATATTGAACTTTTTACTGTTGGACTTCAGCCACATTCCACCATGATACAACACTTGGAGGCACGGGAGGTCGTTCCTGCCTGTGGCTATCGAACGTACAGCTCCTCCCGTGGAGGGTCAGACACCCTGAGCCAATAGACTGGTCCTGGACTTATTTTCCATCTAGCATAGTTTGCATTTTGGTGTTTGATTATTGGGGTTTTTTGTATTGCTATATTTACGATCTATTCTTGGTTGGTGCGGCTGTAATGAAACCAAATTTCCCTTGGGATTAATAAAGTATATCTATCTATCTATCTAAAATTGCAAATATCACTCCACTCTTCAAGAAGAGGTGGGGTGGGCAATAGAAGAAAGGAAATTATAGGCCAGTTAATCTGTCCTCAGTGTTTGCGATGATGTTGAAGTCGATTGTTAAACTTGCGGTTTCGGGCAATTTGGAGTTACATGACAAAACAGTCCAAAGTCACAATGGTTTTCATTAAGGAGAAACCTTGCATGAGAAATCTGTTGGAATTCTTTGAAGAAATAACAAGTACATGGACAAAAGAGAATTGGTGGATATTGTGTACTTGGAATTTTCAGAATGCCTTTGACAAGGTGGTATACGTAAGCCTGCTAAACAAGGTAAGAACCCAGGGTATTACGGGAAAGATACTAGCATGGATAGAGTATTGACTGATTGGCAGTGGGCAAAGAGTGGGAATAAATGGATCCTTTTCAGATCCACTGCCAGTGACTAATGGTGTTTCACAAGGGTAGGTGTTGGAACTGCTTCTTTTCACGTTGTACATCAATGATTAGGATGATGAAATTAATGACCTTGTTCTCAAGCTTGCAGACAATACAAAGATAGGTGGAGGGTCTGGTAGTGTTGAGGAGGCAGAGAGGCTGCATAAGGACTTAGGCAGAATAGGAGAATGGTAAAAGAGGTGGAAGATGGAATGTAGTTTCGGGAATTGTATAGTCATACACTTTGGGAGAAGTAACAAAATCATAGACTATTTTCTGAACAGGGAGAAAATGCAGAAGTACAATATGCCTGGAACACATCGCAGAGAGGAGGAACAAGCAGATATGACAGTGACGTTTGACAGTTCGATAGACACATGACCAAGCGGGGAACAGAGGGCTATGGACCATGTGCAGGTAGATGAAATTAGACTGGAAAATGTGGTAGGCTGAAGGGCCTGTCCTTGTGCTGTATTATTTTATTTTCCATCATCTACCTTACCCAATGTTAGCTAATATTCTATGATCTTGTGATAATTCTAATAATTCTCTCTTTCCAAGTTTGTTTACTATCTCTGACTAAATACTATTTGTGTATTTCTATTAGTCACAAATCACTGTTTGAATACTTGTGGTTAAATACTCCCATTTCTCCTTATGTGGTGGAATACCAAATACTGTTTTTTAACATGGACAAAATACACCAGGCCTTTTTTGTTCTATTAATGATGTTCTATAAGTATATACTGAAGCCACAATTCCCACTTTATTTCATTTTGGAGATGACTTTTAAATGATAACCTCTGCACAGAACACACACGGCCTTATTAAAGCATTTAAATCAAGTACTGGGCTTAGACCCCTCACATGCCTTTCAAGAGACATTGATAATGGATATAATGAATCCACCACAGAATACGCCAAAGAATGTAGTGGCTTATTGAAATACGATCTGTGTGTGGAGCCAGGAAGAGAATACATGCTCTCCCTCACCTCAGAAATATTTTAGGCTAGGGCTAGCTCTCCTGCTCTGCTAATCTCAGTGTGACTGAGCACTTCCTATAAATTAATGCTTCTTATTTGGTTTCTGAAGATCCACCTCCTCACCTCCTACATTCTCTGCCCCCCTCCTCACCCTGCTCACAAATTTATGAGTTCCTGTCAGCATTCAGAGAATAGCAACTGCTTATTAATCATATTATTTCATGTTTGTTTTTTAAATTGATGATCATTAGTGCTCTTGCTCCTAGCCCAGGGCAGGCAGCGTGAGTCCTCAGGCCTCTGTGGTATCCATGGAAATTTGCTTCATTGATGTTTTATACAAACTGAAGATTGAAACATAATTTATAATGATTTTTTTTTGCTAATGTGAATCATGAAGATTAAGCCATCGTGCCATGGTGAATCATGTAATTCTGCCTTTTTTCCAGCTAATGTGAGAGAAAACTGGATTTTACTGTTATATGACCTATTATGAAAGATAATGTTAGTGAAATATTTAAGTCTGCAAGATTCTGAGTTAATAAAAAGAACTCAATTAACATGCTTATGACATTTTCTGTGAAAACGTTTACATATCTTGGCAGTTGTGAAATGATTCTTAGTATAATTCATTTGCTGCATTATAACAATACTTTAAAGATTGTTTCAGTAACATAATGGTTAAAAAATTTGAAAAATAACTGAACAGCTGAAAGTGCACTATTACAAAACTTCAAAATCTATTGACCAATTTGACTGTATTTGTCTGATGCTTTCTATGCTGTTAAGAAAATAATCTGTAGTTATAATAATCAAAACAACCCTATCAAGTGAAACATTTACTGTGTATCCTCTATGACTGATAAATAACTCTTATTCTGAATTTAACAGAATACATTAACTAGAAAGAAAGAAACCAGAGAAGGATTATCGGCAATAGGGATGGCCAATTTATTCATTTTTCCATCAATGCCATTTTTTTGATCAGTTACAAGTATAACAATTATTTTTGCAGATTTTTTTTGTTATTTAAACAATCAATGCTGTTGAAATTACAAGAAGTAAGTCAGAGGTAAAATTAAAGCTGACAGTGATATAGAGATGAATTAACATGCGCAAGTGTAATGACAGGATTTTGAATAAAAGAGGGTTGCTGTAGCTTTGAAGATGAAAATCCAATTGATTGATCGTGAAAGAGTCCAAGATTTTTCTTGTGTTAATGTTATTCACAAGTGACACAATGACATTTTCAAAATGCCAAGAACACAACCAACATTATCACAGTATGTGCTTATAAACAGGGAGAATCGTTTCTTGACAATTCTGCTGCATTATGACTGAATCTCTGCAGCTGTTTATATATCTCATCCTTTCGTGTACTGACAAATGCTATCTGCAGAAATTCTGTAGCACAAATGTTCATCTTAACTGCGGATTTGCAAGGTGACGTACAGTATGTTACATATGTAAAAAAAATCCATTTTCATTCACTATAATGTCATTAAGTAGCCATTACTCTTAATTAATCTTTAGAAATACATTGATCATCCTTAAATATATACAATCGTTAAACTCATGAATGATGTAGAATATTAAATAACATTAAAAATCCTGCACAGGTATGCAGTGTTCAGAGTAAACCCAGATAATTGGTTTAACATATTGTATAGCAACACTATAACTCTTTATTTTACACCAACACTTTCTGAAAATTGGTGTGCAAAGATGTTGCAAATTGGAGAAAGTGGGAAATGGAGTTTGATGCATGAAGAGGTATATTTATGGAGCTCCAGTTATTGATCTGTGGATGCTGGTGGCATGTCCATTGTCTATTGAAGAAAAGGAATAATGGGAATTGGAAAGGCAGTGCATTAGATCTGCATTCTTTTAAACTTTAAATGTTAAGTTTAAAAAAGCTGTTTTAATGCAGTCTCATTAGTATTCTACTAGGTTGGTCATGCCTGATACAAATTCATGATTTTCCTGAAAGTGTGGGAAGGTGTACTGTATCAGACATTAGGTGTCCATTTTTCTCTTCATTTCTCTTTTTTAATCACAGTTTCCAGACTTCAGTTGGTCTCAGCCCCTAAAGTTTTACCGGATAATGGCTTGCCATTCCAAATCATTGTTAAAGGATATATTTTTTCCTATCTATTGTAAAGCCACCTGAAAAGCAATCTTGTCACAGTGCAGAATACAATGTGTTAACTTACCCTGGTTGAAAATACTGCAATTTCAGTGCATCTTTCAAAGGACCAAATTGCTGATGAAGCCAGCAAAGTAGTCCATTTGAAAACGCCCCAAATAACGGAAATACCTCATTAAAAAAATGCTAATAAGATAGTAACGATCTGACCACATCAAAAATATTGTTCAATACATGTATCATAATGCAGATGCTGCACTCACACAATGACAATCAAGTGTGCCTTCTGTTTCAACATATTCTTGCATGGCTCTTGACAATGGTATTTTAAGTTGACTATTTTTGGAACTAATTATGCAGTCTTGCAAGAAGAATCACCTCATACTATGTATCCACTCATTCAGATCATACCATTTCATTGCTGCCCACGTCATCATAATCTTCTTCAATACCATCAGTCATCTCTTCCCCATCTGCATCAATGTCAGGGCCCCCTTCCACTTGTTCCTCTGTGGAGGTTTCTGCGTTCTCTGATATGGATTCTTCATGTGCTGATTCTGAATTTTCTTCAAGCTGCTTCTTCTGTGACTCTATAGGGAAAACACAGGATCATCACCTTCACTACTTCTGAGATTCATAGATGATACTAAATAGAATAAAAACACAGAAGACTTGTGCTTGGATATCAGCTGTACTGATAATAAATCCATAAAACAAACAATTAAGATTACTAAACAGTATAATAATGGGCTGACCTTTCTGCACTTGTCACTTCAGTCACATGTTGCCTTGTTCTAGTTTGAATGCGTTTTGTCAGTTGCCCAAGAATATACTGAATTCAGTGAGCATTGAATTTATCTGTTTGTTTTATTTTGAGATATAGCACAGTTATAGTCTCAGAGATATAGACCCTTTTGGCCCAAGGTGACACCCATGTACACCTATGTGACCAATCAACCTACTAACCTGTATGGCTCTGAAATGTGGGAGGAGACCCACATTTCAGCCAGAGGAAATCCATATGGTCACGAGGAGAACGTACAAACTCTTTTCAGACAGCTGGTGCTGTAATACATTTTCACTAGCACTAAGCTAACGTGCCGCCCTCTAATAATTAAATACAAATACATTTTGGTAAAAGGAAAAAGGAAGCCACAAAGTCTTGGAAAGTACAGGAGTTGGGATGAGGCAGCAGGACTGGATAAATGGCTGCTGTGATCACAGAATATCAACTCTTGCCCGAGAAGTGACTTGGATCCATTCCAATTTGCCTCCTGGAGCAACAGGTACATGGCAGGTACTATTTTATTGGCCCTTCACTCACTTGCAATGACTCTTCATCTCATGTTTATGATACTGATTGCACATTTATTTATTTACTATCATTTCTTTCTATTTGTATTTGCACAGTTTGTTGTCTTTTTGCACACTGGCTGAACGCCCAAAATAGGTGCAGAGTTACACTGATTCTATATTTGTTTATTATTGTACTATGGATTTATTGAAAATGCCCATTGGAAAATGAATCTCATGATTGTATATGGTGACATATATGTACTTTGATATTAAATTTACATTGAACTTTGGCAATAACTGAGTGTAGGGAGTGCTGCAGATTCATTGCTGAAGATTCAGTCAGTGATTGCCAGTTCTAGCCAGGCTGCTTGCTGCTTTAACATGCCACCATTAATCAAATTAATTTTTACAGCCTAGATTCAGGTCAAGCTAGTGCTGGTCAAAGTCCAATGCACCACATAAAAGGCAGGCAATTTAAGACTTACACTAGTTGTAAAAATCATTCAGTACGCTTGTTGGAAGCCATGGATGGTTAGAAATGAGAAGGGCTCTCAGACGTTTTGCTGCTGTGTAATGGAGGATGAGGTGAAGGAAAGATCAATGACTGCAGGTGTCAGGAAGATCTTCAGATCAATTCCAAAGCAATACTTAGTGAAAACACACATGATCAATGTTAGGAATCAAACTCCAAGACGGAGGATGCAGTGCAGGTAAAAATTCAATGATCTCACAAATATGCTCAGGTTCAGTTAATACAATTTGAAATGTAATGTCTTTTGACTTGTTCATGGCTCAGTGAAACATACCCCCAAATTTCACCTACCAACAATCTCAATCACTCAGAATTGAGCCATAACATTTCTATGCCTGCTTTAAATTCTCCTATTTACAACTATGGAAATGTAATTTTACAGATAATTATGTCACATTCATTATTACACTTCCCTCTCTCATTTCCAGAGAAGATATTAGGTGAGATTGGGAGACTGGAAAATGAAAGACAAAGAGGAAGGAAAGAAGGAAAGATAAATGGAAGTAAAAATAGATAAGGATAGAAATGATAAGGAGGAGATCAAAGCCAAAGGTTGTAGACAGAAATTGGCAAGAACGGAAGTCAAGGGCTGATGGCTGAAGCATTGGGTTAGCAGGTCTGAAGTCGGGGGCCCAATGTTTGCAAGTCTACAATCTGAGAGTCCCAGGCCAAGGACTTCAGAGGCAGCCTATCCTCCTGGGGTTGGAGGCATGAATGTGTGTGAGTGAGTGAGTGGAAACAACACACACGAATGCTGGAGGAACTCAGCAGGCCAGGCAGCATCTATGGAAGTACAGTCGACGTTTTGGACTGAAACCTGAACTGTACCTTTTTCCATAGATGCTGCCTGGCCTGCTGAGTTCCTCCAGCATTTTGTGTGTGTTGTTCAGATTTTCAGCATCTGCAGATCTCCTCTTGTTTGTGAGTGTGTGGGAGGCTTCTTTTTGCTGTTTTTGTTTTGTTCTTGACTCCTGTGTTGTTTTTGTTGCTGCATGTGTTGTTCTGCTGAACAATATGGGCATGCTATGTTAGTGCTGTTCCCACCATATCCTCAAACTGTGTTGGTTGCTAACGCAAAAAATGCATTTCACTGAATGTTTTGATGTACATGTGATGAATAATAAATGAATGAATGAAATGAGATTAGGAGAAAGAGAACAAAGAAAAGGGAAAGTCAGAGAGAAGATGGTAGTAGGAAAGAGCGTGGGAAGGAGATTAAGGGAGAAGGAAAGACTATAAGAGAAAAAGACAGATTGAGAAAGATAAAGAGAGAGTGAATTGAGGGGGGAAAGCTGAGAAAGATAGATAAAGAGAGAATGACTAAGACAGTGAAGTGAGAGAGAAGGAGGGAGGGAAGGACGAGGCACAATGCCACTTAATCTAACCACTACAGCCATCGAGTTACCTTGCATAGACTATAATATCATGCAATGAAATGCTGGGGCTGGTATAGCTTGCAACTTTAGTGGGATGAAGGATGGCTAAGATTATAGATTTTATAAGATGAAGCGGTCTAGGCTGTCTGCAGCAGATAAGTCAGATGAGACCATGACCTCCATTTCAGCACTTGCAGACTGAACCACAATTCTTATTTCAAATTCCACTGCCACACAAGAAGCCATTTCTCATCTGAATATGGAGGAGGAAGTTCCATTAGTTGTCATCTGAGCTCAACCAGCTGGTTTGGAGAAAATCCCTTCAAAAATAGCTTTGAACATATCACTGCATTTCCGCAATCTTGACTCCAACAGATTGTCCACCACCCTAGGGATTTGGCAGTGGAGCCAAGAGGCACAAGCATGTTATCCAGACAGTTGTCCTATCTCACCATTGCAGCCTGAGTGGTCAGACTCAAGGGAAGAATATATAGTGTGAGCTGGGCATTGCTGTAACCTTCTTCTTTGCAAATCACCAGCTTTCCATCAGAAAAGCTGCAGCTACTAAGACAATCAAAGTCAAAGCAGAAAGAAATATTTTACTAATTTTTGATCATGGTAGTTCAAATCCAAAGAGTGCTTCAGCAAAACTTGAAGGGACCACAAGGGCCATTCATTCAGTATCTCTTATCCTTTATTTTGACTTGGTTTGATGTATAACTTGGATTTTTGTGTTGGCATTTATTATGCAATTGTGATGTTTGTTGCAATGGTTACAGCAGAACGAAAGCAAGCTATCTGAGTGGTAGTGTATGTGATAATGGAACACAAAGGAAGATGGAAGCTGTAGGCTTATATCAACCTGCCTATGTTGAGTGCTGGGGGCAACTTCCAATGGCCTAAAATTAATTAAATGAAAGCTAAGGGGTGATTTGTGAATATCATTACTTTTTATTGTCTTTCTAAGTGGGGGACCTGGGTTAAATTAAGAAAACTGAAAAAGAAGACAGCCATTATTTTATTATATTAAGGAATGAATAATTTACAACAAGTTAAACTAAGCAGATTGAATTGTCTCCAAGGCTCCAAATTTTTATTTACTTTTATTTTAAATAATTATCAAATGAATAACTACCTCATTGTAAAGAGTAAGATTTGATAGCAAGTACGGTATTATTTTGAAGCTGCAGCAGGTGGGAGTTGGTAGAGGGCAGCCACAGAAAGGTTTTGTATCTTCAGGAAGAATTCAGATTTAGATGCTGCATTGGAAGTGGTCAGAATTGCAGACTGAAAGCAGAAAGAACTGGAGCATTTGATCCAGGAGGCAGTCACCTCCCTTAGGTTAGAAAGCAGTCTAGGGAATGGACAGTGGTCAGGAACTGGAGGATGTGACCACAGATCAGACAGGTATGAGCTACAAGAATACAATAGTGCCTTTGATATTTTTTGAACAGCTATGATGTACTTGCTACTTTTGTGAACAGTAACGAATACGGTTAGACAGGGTCCGGGGTACTAGAAACCATTCAAGGTTGGGGATTTAGGGATAATATACTCTAGGCCAGACGGCATTGCAAACAAGTTTTCAGATGATACCAAGACAGGTGGAGGAACAGGTAAATCAATGAGGCAGGGAGTCTGCAGAAGGATATGGTGAAGTTGGGAGAGTTGGAATGATAAAACAATCTGTTAGCAGTTATTGGCAAAATGCTAGAATTTATACTTAGGAATGTGGTGGAAGAGCAATTAAAATGTCATAATATGATTGAGTAAATTTTACTGATTTAAGAAAAATCTAACACAATATTGAAAATGTAGCTAAAAGGCAGCTGAGGTGAGGAAACAGTGAGATTGATGTAAAAGGAATTTCAAAAGGCTTTTGATAAAGTATCACAGAAAGGGCTCATTGGGCTACATATTAGCATGGATGGAATATTAGTTAAAGGCAGAAAATGGAATAGAAATGAATGGATCTTTCTCAGACTTAAGGTTGTTACTTCGTTTGTTCTGATAGTATTAGCATTGTGCCCTCAGATGTTTATAATTTATGCTAATGACTGAACGTATTACCCTTGGTGAGTAAGTTAGTTGATTAGAAGACAGAAAATCTGTATTAGGACAGACATAGGTTGAGCAAGCACAAAACAAGGTGGCAGATGGTGTATAAATTGTGCAGGTGTAAGATTATTCATTTTTACAGGATTAATGGAGAAACACCATATTTAATCAGTGAGAAACTAGTAAATGTTGGTGTACAGAGGAGATGTTAGGGAATTGGTTCATGAAACACACAAACTCAGCAAGCAAATAAAGATTATAAGCAAGAGAACCAGGAGACAACATGGCCCCTCCTACTTTCTCCTCTATCCAATGTGATCATAGCTGATCTATAATCTCATCACTTTCCTCACCCCAGCCTCATAACCCTCCATTCTTTTCATTTCCAAAAATTTGCAAAACTCAGTACTGAACACTCAATATCTCTGTTCTTCTTCAGGATTTAGAATGACTTAATTCTTCTGAAGTTACAGTGAAGACTAGTACTGTTTCCCTTTTTAATCGCTGGCTGTACTGGCTTACTAATAATCAACAATCCTTGCGGAAGGTCATACTTTCCAATCCTCATGCTACTTATGCTATTTTTGACAAATCAGCATTTTCCACACTGTAGTATATCTGCTCTCATCTCTGACCAGCACTTATCCTATTAACACACAAAAAATGCTGGAGGAACTCGGGGAAAAGGGGGTGGGGAATGGTGAATTGGGGGGGAGGTGGGCATTACTGGAACTTTGAGAATTCTATATTCATGTCATCAGGTTGCAGGCTACACAGACGGAATATAAGGTGTTGTTTCTCCAACTTGAGAATGGCCTCATCGTGACAGTAGAAGAGGACATGGTTTGACATATGGGAATGGGAACAACTCAGATAATGTCTTCTGGCAATGCTCCCCCTTTACCATTCCCTATTCCCTTTTCCCTCTCTCATCTTATCTCCTTGTCTGCCCATCATCTCTCTCTGGTTCTTCCCCCCCCCCCCACCCTTTTCTTTCTTCCATGGCCTTCTGTCCTCTCCTGTCAGACTCCCCCTTCTCCAGCCCTGTATCTCTTTCACCAATCAATTTCCCAGCTCTTTGCTTCATTCCTCCCCCCTCCTGGTTTCACCTATCACCTTGTGTTTCTCTCTCCCCTTTCCCCCACCTTTTAAATCTACTCCTCATCTTTTTTTCTCAAATCCTGCAGAAAGGTCTTGGCCTGAAAGGTCAACTGTACATTTTTTCATAGACACTGCCTGGCCTGCTGAGTTCCTCCATCATCTGCAGATTTCCTCCAGCAGTGTGCGTGTTGCTTGGATTTCTAGCATCTGCAGATTTTCTCTTTTTTGTGACTTAGCCTATTAATACACCTCTCTGAATCCTTACAACTCAAAATGTCAGTCAGTTTTGCATCATTGGCTTGACTTGAATAGATCGCATTAGTATCACTTTCCAAATTATTAATATTGATTGTGAACAGCAGGGCCATCTAGTGCATTCATTATCAGCAAAGCCATCTTTTTCAAAACACTGGGATGCAGATCGTCAGATTCCGGGGATTTATTGGCCTTCTCTCCCATTAATTTTCCAACACAATACTTCTGTAAATGTTTAATTTCTTTAAGCTTTCATTCAGTCTAGGTTTGTTGCTCTTTACTATTTCAAGGATATTTTCTATGTTTACATTGTACAAAGTAATTCATGGATCTCTCTGCCTTTTATTTATTTCCCTAGTATAAGTTTGCCTGTCTCAGAGCAAATAGAGTGTTGCCCTGTATTGCAAATGAGTTGTAATGCAAAAGGGTGACCATTTGCTGGAAAAATACGTGTCTTTTGTGAGACCATGACTGCATTCTGCTTGCAGCTAGCAGCTTTGTGAAAAGAAATTCAGCAAGCAACATTGGCAAGCAGCAATTCCAAAGGATATGCAAAGATGAAGAGACTTGGGTGTGCATGTACACCAATCTCTGTAGATAGGAAGGCTTGCAAGTGAGCAGCTTTTAAAATGACTGGGATCCTAGGCTGGAGATATAGAATATAGAAACTGAGAGGTTATATATAAAATACTGATTAGGCCACAACTGTAGAATTTTGGCCATGGCCCCAGAAAAGATGCCTTGCGGGTTTAATCTCAACCTGGGTATGTGGAGTTTGTCACATTCTGCATGGGTTTTACCTTGGTGCCCCAGTTTCCCCCACATCCTAAAAATGGTCAGGTTGGTTCCTCAATTGGCCTCTGTAAATTCCCCAAGTATGTTGGTAAATGCGGGGGAGTGGATGGGAATGCAGGGAGAATAAAAAGGTATTAATATAACCAGTTAGTACAGACTCAATGACACTAAAAGCATCTAAGAACAAGTGGATCTCTCTGAAGTAAGGGTATGTAGTTTGTCATCTGTATCAATGATTTGGACGATAATGTGGTAAACTGGATCAACAATTTTATGAACACCCAAATTGAGGGTATAGTGGACAGTGGGGAAGACTATCAAAACTTACAATGAGATCCGGACCAGCTGAAAAAATGGGTTGAAAAATGGCAGGTGGGATTTAATGCAGTCAAGAGTGAGATGTGGCACTTTGGGAGGACAAATCAGGGTAGGACTTACATGGTGAGCAGTAGGGCACTGAGGAGTGAGGTAGAACAGAGGGATCTGGGAAGACTCATTAACAATTCCTCGAAAGTGACGACATAGGTAGATAGGTTCATAAAGAAAGTTTTTGGCACACTTGCCTTCAAGATCAATCTATTGAGTACAGGAGTTGGGATGTTATGTTGAAGTTGTATAAGACATTGTTGAGGCCTAATTTGGGGTATTGTGTGCAGAGTGCAGCAGAAATTTACAAGGGTGTTGCCAGGGCTTGAGGACCTAAGTTATAGAGAGAGATTAATTAAGTTAGGAGTTCATTCCCTAGAGTGTAGAAAAATGAGGGGATATTTGATGGAAGTAAACAAAATTAATTTATTTAGAGATTCAGCATGGAACAGGCCCTTCTGGCCCTTATAGCCTCATCACCTAGCAACCCATTGATTTAATCCTAGCCGAATCATGGGATAACCAATTAACTTATTCACTGGAACACACATCAAAGTTGCTGGTGAACGCAGCAGGCCAGGCAGCACCTCTAGGAAGAGGTACAGTCGACGTTTCGGGCTGAGACCCTTCGTCAGGACTAACTGAAGGAAGAGCTAGTAAGAGATTTTAAAGTTAGTCCTTCAGTTAGTCCTGACGAAGTATCTCGGCCCAAAACGTCGACTGTACCTCTTCCTAGAGATGCTGCCTGGCCTGCTGCGTTCACCAGGAACTTTGATGTGTGTTGCTTGAATTTCCAGCATCTGCAGAATTCCTCGTGTTAACCTATTCACTGGTATATTTCCGTTCTGTGAGAGGAAACTGAAGCATCAGGAGGAAACCAACAGGAAGGAATGTACAAACTTGCTTACCGAAGAGGCTGGAATTGACTCCGATCTCTGATGCCCCGAACAGTATTAATGTCACATAAAGAGCTACACTACTGTGGGTATAGATAGGGTTAATGCAAGCAGACTTATTTTCCACTGAGGTTGGGTGAGACTAGAACGAGAGGTCATAGCTTAAGGGAGGAAGGTGAAATGTTTAAGGGGAACATGGGGGAGAATTTCTTCACTCAGGGGGTAGTGGGAGTGTGGAATGAGCTTCCAGCAGAAGTGGTGGATGTTAATTCGATGTCAACATTTAAAAGAAATTTGGATTGGTACATGGATGGGAATGGCATGGAGGGATATGGTCCAGGTGCAGGTAGATGGGACCTGGCATGAACTAGATGGGCTGAAGGGCCTGCTTCCTTACTGTAGTGTTCTATGACTCTATATAAATATTATACCTGGTGCAGCACTCCTTATAGAATTCACATGCTGCAAGCACATATGGGAACACTATATAATAGTTCGATTGAATTAATCATGAAATTGATGGCAGCTCTAAACATCACAGGCAGAGCGATGTGGAGGAGAATGTAGCTGGTGTTAAGTGTGCATGGTACACACCACTTGTCTAACTGGAAATAAATTATCATCCAATATTGGGTGCTACACTGTCAGAATTTGGAGTTGCATTTCTTTATCCGCTGCTGTGATAATGTATGGACTGTAGTGCAGATTTTTAATGATTTCATGAGCTTACATTTGCATAACTCTCTGAATGCTTGTACAATTTGAACCAGGAGCTGTCTAAACAAAACTTTACAAATGTTCGCAACACACATCAAAGTTGCTGGTGAATGCAGCGGGCCAGGCAGCATCTCTAGGAAGAGGTACAGTCGACGTTTCGGGCTGAGACCCTTCGTCAGGTCTCGGCCCGAAACGTTGACTGTACCTCTTCCTAGAGATGCTGCCAGGCCTGCTGCGCTCACCAGTAACTTTGATGTATGTTGCTTGAATTTCCAGCATCTGCAGATTTCCTCATGTTTGCGTTTACAAATGTTCAACTAGAATACCCATTGTATTCCTGGTCAATATGGTCAATATAGTTTGGAGCTCGGTGAAAGAAGTATCCAAATTGCATGGAGGGCTCGGAAACTGGAATCCTTTTCAATACCACTGACTTCTATTGTAAGACTCTGAAGTTATTTTGGAGTTTTGCTATAAGATGAAGGACTCCTCAGATTCTGGTTCTTAGCATTTGATATATGCTTGGCAGATGTAATGGGAGCAGCTTAGACACATACCCTGACAGATAGAATTGCACTTAAGCTCTTTCGGTCTTTATCTTGCCTTGGAGACTATGTCATGATTGTAGAGATGTGCTTTGTCTTTGGTGATAGAACAGCACAAGCTGATGCATCA
Source organism: Mobula hypostoma (assembly GCF_963921235.1). Classification (NCBI taxonomy): domain Eukaryota; kingdom Metazoa; phylum Chordata; class Chondrichthyes; order Myliobatiformes; family Myliobatidae; genus Mobula; species Mobula hypostoma. Next base: position 189,560,457 of record NC_086097.1, read on the forward strand.
GGGGCAAACAAAGGCAATCTACTGAGTCCTCATTAAGTTTATTTATTCACAAATGCTCCAGCAACCGTCAGCAATAAAAAAAACACGCGCGCATTGTTAACCCTTACTGTGTACGAAAAGGAAAGATCATTCAAATTGCAATTTTAGCAGAGAACCCAAACTTGAATGCTAATCATAAAACATGTATCACATCAGTGATTTAGAGGGCTTAATAGGAAAGCCCCTCGCGTAGTTTGTCAGCTTGTCGTGCCGCGAGGGCTTGTGTGCATCAATGATGCTGAGAGTTGAGTCATCGGTAGCTCATCTGTTGGCAGGGCAGGGTCTCCCATGATGGACAAGCCTCAGCTGAGACAAACGGCCCACCTGGGCAGTGGAAGAAAAGCCTGGCAATCTACTTCTGTATCTTGCCACGAAAACCCAATAGATAACTACAGTAAAACAAATATAGACTATGACGTAGTGCTGGAAAATGAGACCACCAGGAAGAGCTGATGACCCTCCAGAGTAAGGCCAGGATGTATGACGCAGTTGAAGTAAAGCCTTTGGGACCTTCAGTTGCTGCTGTTCTGGGGTACAAAATGAGGGTCAGAGGCTGCAAAGATATGTTGATGTTAGGTACATGGAACATACACTGTATGAACCAAGGAAAGTTAGAGATGGTGAAAGATGAAATGCGATGCTTGCAAATTAACCTACTTGGAATCAGCAAGCTGAAGTGGACTGATACGGGACACTTTCAATCCGATCAACACTGGATATGCTATGCCAGAAATGACAAGTACCGGAGGAACTTGCTGAAGCTGTGTTGAAAATCAATGCAGTCAGCAATTTCCTAATCTCAATTTGTCTACAATGAAGACCTATCAACATAACCATCATACAAATATATGCACCCACAACAGATGCAGAGGAAGATTAAATAGATCAGTTGTATGAGCAAGTGCAGGCTGGACTTGTTGGAACATGCAAACAAGATAAACTGATAGTTATTAAAGTTTGGAACGTGAATGCTGGGAGTGAAAAGGACGGTCAAAAAGTCAGCAAATATGAACTGGGTACCAGAAATGTTGCTGGATAACGTTTAATCAACATCTGCAAAAACAACAACTTGTTCAGCTCAAGCACATTTTTCCGACAACACAAACGCAGACTGTATACTTGGACCTCTCCCAATGGATTACACATAATCCATTTGGTTTCTATCTGTGGATGGCAAAGTTCGGTACTGTCGACAAAAACAAAACTGGGAGGTGACTGTGGCTCAGACCACCAACTACCAACCATGCAAGCTCAAAGTAAAATTGAGGAAGCACAAGCCTTTCACCAGAATACCAAAATATGATCTTCAAAATATTCCAGCAGATGCCCTGAACAATTGTTTCGCTGCTCTAAACACAACTGATAGAACACCAGAGGGAATGAGGGGAAGTATTGAGAATGAGTACACAAAGTATTGAGTACACAAGGAATTTGAAAAAGGTTCAGCAAAAGGCGAAAACACAGAAAAGACCGGATTAGATGAATGAAGAAACACTAAAAATCATACAGGAAAAAAAAAAGGAAGCCAAAAAATATAGATGGAGGTTTTACAAAAACACAATGATGTGAAATATTACAGAGTGATTTAAAGACTTTCAAATAGACTGTATGCATCTAACATATTCATACAAGTACAACTGTAACACTGGGAACCGAATTTAAGTTGGCCCTGGTATACTTAGATATAAGTTAATGTTTGCATTAGTTTAGACCAAATTGCTAGCAGATATAATTTGCTCAGGCACAATGTTCTGATGGGGTCACAGAATTACACAGCATGGAAACAGGCTCTTCAGTGCAACAAGTCCACACTAACTATCAGATGCCTGTTTACATTAATACTACATTCCCATGTACCTTTCCTAGATTCTCCCATCCACCTACACGCCAAGGGCCTTGTTATTAACCTATCCACTTGCATATCTCTCAGATATGGGTGGCAGTTAGAATAAACAGGGGAAACCCATGGGGACTCAAAGAGGACATGCAAGCTTTCACATAGTCAGCACTAGAGTCAGGGCTGAACCGGTCATGCCAAGGTGTCGCGCAAGTTGTAGTTTAATTGTTCTTGCCTCTTGTGTGATGTTCTAAATAGAGGCTTGCCTGCTAACACAGGTGAAATCAAGTGAATGCATGACTATTTGACAATAACTTGATAAATTTTCCTGAGGTGACTGTTATGTGTCTCTCAATTAATACCAGTGGGGAAAATAGATCTTCTGGTCATTTCCTCATTGTTTTTTATGGAGGTTTGCCAGATGCAGTTCCTATTCTTGGATTAAAAAAATAATCGAACCATTAGAAAGTTCCTTTTCATAGAACCAGAGAACACTAGAACACTACAGCACAGAAAACAGGCCATTCAGCCCTTCTAGTCTGTGCCAAAACATTAATCCGCTAGTCCCATCGACCTGCGTCCAGTCTATAACCCTCCAGACCTCTCCCATCTATGTATCTATCCAATTTATTCTTAAACTTAAGAGTGAGCCCACATTTACCACGTCAGATGGCAGCTCGTTCCACACTCCCACCACTCTCTGAGTGAAGAAGATCCCCCTAAACCAGGGGTCCCCAACCTTTTTTGCACCACGGACCCATTTAATATTGACAATATTCTTGTGGACCGGCTGACTGGTGTGGTGGTGTTCAAGTAGGGTTAAACTCATCTCAACATGTCTTTTACAGTTAGGGTTGCCAACTTTCTCACTCCCAAATAAGGGACTAGCTGTGTTATTTGGTATGATTTGTTAGGTTGTTTTTTGGGTCTGGGAACGCTCAAAAATTTTTCTCATATAAATTAATGGTAATTGCTTCTTCGCTTCACACCATTTCGGCACGAACGGATTCATAGGAACGTTCTACCTTAGTGGGGGAAATACAGGACAAACCAATTTAGCCCAATATACGGGATGTCCCGGCAAATACAGGACAGTTGGCAACCCTATGTTCAAGTTCAACAGTGCGTGACAGGGAATGAAGAAAGGTGCAGCTGACTCGTATCATTTCCTCACGGCCTGGTAGCACATGCTTTGCGGCCCAGTACCAGTCTGTGGCCTGGTGGTTGGGGACCGCTGCCCTAAACCTTTCCCCTTTCACCTTAAAGACATGTCCTCTCATACTTCTCTCTCCTAATCTAAGTGGAAAGAGCCTATTCACATTTATTCTGTCTATACCAATCATAATTTTGTAAACCTCTATCAAATCTCCCCTCATTCTTCTATGCTGCAAGGAATAAAGTCCTAACCTGTTCAATCTTTCCCTGTAACTCAACTCCTGAAGACCCGGCAACATCCTAGTAAATCTTCTCTGCATTCTTTCAATCTTATTGAAATCCTTCTTATAGTTAGGTGACCAGAACTGTACACAATACTCCAAATTTGGCCTCACCAATGTCTTATACAACCTCCCCATAACATCTCAACTCCTATACTCAGTACTTTGATTTATGAATGCCAGGATGCCAAAAGCCTTCTTTACAAACCTGTCTACCTGTGACGCCACTTTCAGGGAATTATGTATCTGAACTCCCAGATCTCTTTGTTCCTCCATACTCCTTAGTGCCCTACCATTTACTGTGTATGTCCTACCTTGATTTGTCTTTCCAAAATGCAACACCTCACACTTGTCTGCATTAAGTTCCATCTGCCATTTTCTGGCCCATTTTTCCAGTTGGTCCAGATTCTTCTGCAAGCATTGAAAGCCTTCCTCGCTGTCCACAATGCCTCCAGTCTTAGTGTCATCAGCAAACTTGCTGATCCAATTTACCACATTATTATCTAGATCATTGACATAGACAACAAACAACAATGGTCCCAGCACAGATTCTTGAGGCACACCACTAGTCACAGGCCTCAAGTCTGATAAGCCATCATCCACTACTTCTCCCACACAGCCAATTTCTGATCCAGTTTACAACCTCTCCATGGATGCCTAGAGTCTGAACCTTCTGAACTAACCTCCCATGTGGGACCTTGTCAAAGGCCTTACTAAAGTCCATGTAGACAACATTCACAGCCTTTCCTGGGTGGGACACAACCCACCCAGCCAACAGACTTTTCATCCCTCTTCCCTCCGGGAAAAGGTTCAGGAGCTTGAAGACTCGTAAAGCCAGATTTGGGAACAGCTTCTTTCCAACTGTGATAAGACTGCTGAACAGATCCTGACCCAGATCTGGGCCGTACCCTCCAAATATCCGGATCTGCCTCTCGGTTTTTTTGCACTACCTTACTTTCCATTTTTCTATTTTCTATTTATGATTTACAATTTAATTTTTTAATATTTACTAATTATTTGTAATCCAGGGAGTGTGAAGCGCAGATTCAAATATCGCTGTGATGATTGTACGTTCTAGTACTAATTATTTGGCGACAATAAAGTATAAAATATCTACTTTCTTGGTAACCTTCTCAAAAAACTCTGCAAGATTCATTAAACATGATCTACCATGCACAAAACCATACTGACTATCCTTAATCAGCCCTTGGCTGTCCAAATACTTGTATATCTGATCTCTCAGAACACCTTCCATTAATTTACCTACTATCGATGATAGGCTCACCGGTTTACCTTTGGAGCCTTTTTTAAACAACGGAACAACATGAGCTACCCTCCAATCCTCTGGCACCATACCCATGGCTAAGGACATTTTTAATATTTCTGCTAGGGCCCCTGCAATTTCTACACTACTCTCTCTCAAGGTCCGAGGAAATATCATGTCAGGCCCAGGTGATTTATCTACCTTAATTTGCCGTAAGGCAGCAAGCACCTCCTCCTCTTTAATCTCTATATGTTCCATGACACTACTGCTTGTTTCCCTTCCTTCCATTTACACTATGCCAGTTTCCTGAGTAAATACTCGCACAAAAATATTGTTTAAGATCTCCCCCATCTCGTGAGGCTCCACACATAGACGATCACTTTGATCTTCTAGGGGACCAAATTTGTCCCTTACTATCCTTTTACTCTTAATATACTTGTGGAAACTCTTCCGGTTTACCTTCACATTATCTGCCAAAGCAACCTCATGTCTTCTTTTCACCTTCCTGATTTCCTTCTTTAGTATTTTCTTACATTTTCTATACTCTTCAAGTACCTCATTTGTTCCTTGTTGCCTATACGTACTATACACCTCTCTCTTTTTCTTAACCAGATCACCAATATCCCTTGAAAACCAAGGTTCTCTATGCCTGCTAGCTTTGCCTTTAATCTTGGCAGGAACGTGCAAACTCTACACTCTCAAAATTTCGCCTTTGAATGCCTTCCACATACTGAACACATCCTTGCCAGAAAACAACTTATCCCAATCCACTCTTCCTAGATCCTTTCTCATTTCCTCAAAATTGGCCCTTCTCCAATTTAGAACATTAACTCGAGGAGCAAGACCTATCCTTATCCATAAATAACTTGAAACCAATGACATTATGGTCACTGGACCCAAAATGTTCGCCTACCCATACTTCTGTCACCTGACCTGTCTTGGTCTCTAATAGGAGATCAAGTATTGCATCCTCTCTCATTGGTACCTCTATATAATGATTTAGAAAACTTTCCTGAACACATTTGACAAACTCCATGCCATCTAACCCTTTCACAGTGTGGGAGTCCCAGTCAATATGTGGAAAGTTAAAATCCCGTACTGTTACAACTTTCTGTTTCTTACATCGGTCTGTTATCTCTCTACAGATTTGCTCCTCCAATTCTCTCTGACTATTGGGCGATCTATAATACAACCCTATTAATGTGGTCACACCTTTCCCATTCCTCAACTCCACCCATATGGCCTCTGTAGACAAGCCCTCCGGGCTGTCCTGTCTACGCACAGCTGTGATATTCTCCATGACTAGTAATGCCACTCCTCCCCTTTCATCCCTCCACCTCTATCACGTCTGAAACAACGGAACCCCGGAACATTAAACTGCCAGTCCTGTCCCTCCTGCAACCAAGTCTCACTAATAGCAATAATGTCGTAATCTCATGTGTCAATCCACATCCTAAGCTCCTCTGCCTTACCTACAATACTCATTGTATTGAAATAGATGCACCTGTGAACATTTCTATCACGTACAAACCTTTGATTACTGTCTATACATGCAGTCCTTGCATGACCTTTATCCTCCTCCACCTCACTATCTGCTCTAACACTCCGGTTCCCCTCCCCCTGCAAATCTAGTTTAAAGCCCCCTGAGCAGAACTAGCAAACCTACCCGCAAGGATGTTAGTCCCCCTCCAGTTCAGGTGCAAACCATCCCGTCGGAACAGGACCCACTTTCCCTGGAACAAAGCCCAATTGTCTAGAAACATGAAGCCCTCCCTCCTGCACCATCTCCTTAGCCACATATTTAGCTGCATTATCTTCCTATTTCTAGCCTCACTAGCATGTGGAACAGGTAGCATTCCTGAGACTGTAACCCTGGAGGTCCTGTCCTTCAACTTTGCACCTAACTCCCTGAACTCTCTTTGCAGGACCTCCTTCCTATCCACGTCATTGGTCCCTACATGGACCACGACATCTGGCTGCTGACCCTCCCTCCTGAGAATACCAAGAACTCAGTCCGAGATATTGCAAACCCTGGCACCAGGGAGGTAACAGACCATTCAGGATTCTCGATCTCTCCAACAGAACCTCTTATATGTCCCCCTAACTATCGAATCCCCTATCACTACTGCTCTCCTCTTTTCCCTCCTTCCTTTCTGAGCTGAGGGTCCAGTCTTGGTGCAAGAGACGTGACCACTACAACTTGTCCCTGGCAGGTCATCCCCACCAACAGTATCCAAAACTGTATACTTATTATTGATGGGAATGGCCACAGGGGTGCTCTGCTCATTCTTTCAACTCTCCTGACAGTCACCCAGCTACCTGCCTCCTGACTTTTAGGGGTGATTATCTCCCTGAAACTCCTGTCTATTTCTGCCTCACGAATGATCCGAAGTTCATCCAGCTCCAGCTCCAGTTCCCTAACTCGGTTTGTCAGGAGCTGCAGCTGGATGCACCTTTTACAGGTTGTTACGTACCCCGTAACTGGGTTGCCAAACCAGCAGAAATGGATCACTCAGTTGGAGTCTGGATTACTAGAACTAAGAAAGTTTTATTAAAGAAACAAGCAACACAGTAATCGAAAGGATAATAAATGCAACAGTTCAGCAATGATAAACACACATGTGCACAGAATTAAGATAACAGCATCAATCAAGCTCTATCGTTGTCTAGGGGTAAATGACCAAATTTCAAAGTGACACAAAAGTTCAGTCCAATTTAGTTCAGTTCGCAGTAATGGTTGCCATGGCAATGGACAACGTGGGGGGAGAGAGAGAGAGAGAACGGGAACGACTGATCATTCAGAACGGCTTCCACTCACAGACTGGCGATATTGCTCACAAGCAGCTTTCGGGCGGGTCCTTTGTGATGTCACCTGAGGTCACCGACTGTGACCCCTCCTCCAGATGCGGTCGATCTTCTGCAGTGAACCCGGCACCCAAGCGAGGGCGGACACACACCGGGTTCCCGCTGATCATACCTTTCCACCCTGTGCGTTTAAGGTCCGGTACTTCCCACCGACTCGTGAGAGGCGCACTGCTTCCAGGGTCTCGTTACCTCGGGTGTCGTATGTGTCCTGCTTTAGTGAACCTGTCCCTTTTTATCCCCCTGCTGGGGCATCGCCCGTCCATCACTTCAAACAGTTCAGGGTTCAAAGGGGGAGCCGCTCTAGACAGCTCTCTCTCCCGTCCCTTCATTACACATCTCCAGATCGCCTGTCCATCACTTCAAACAGTTCAGGGTTCAAAGGGGGAGCCGCTCTAGACAGCTCTCTCTCCCGTCCCTTCATTACACATCTCCAGATGCTGCTTCATTGTCCCTTATCTCTCCTTCCCCTGAGGACAGGTGGCAGACCAACTGCTGATCTCACAGGACAGCTAACATCCATGTGTATTCACGTCACAAGGTGTAGTCAGCAGGGATGATTGTGCTGTCCCTGACTTCCCACATACTGCATATGGAGCACTCGACTGCCCTAACTGCTGCCTCCATTACCTACTCTCAAGTTAATTAAATTAATTAAAGGAACTTACCCGGCCTTACCTCACGGGGAGGTAAAACTCTCTGGTTTATTCTTTGGCTTGTGCAGCTCGATCCTGGACTTCCTGTCAGATCACCGGCAGGTGGTAAGAGTGGGCTCCCTCCCCTCCACCCCTCTGACTCTCAACATAGGAGCCCCTCAAGGCTGTGTACTAAGTCCCCTCCTTTTCTCCCTGTATACCCATGACTGTGTCACCACCCACAGCTCCAATCTGCTAATTAAATTTGCCGACACTACATTGATGGGCCAAACAATAACGAAGTGGCCTACAGGGAATAAGTCATCTCTCTGACACAGAGGTGTCAAGAAAACAACCTCTCCCTCAATGTCACAAAAACAAAGGAGCTGGTTGTGGATTACAGGAGGAATGGAGACAGGCTAACCCCTATGTACATTAATAGATCTGGGGTTGAGAGGGTAAACAGCTTTAAACTCCTCGGCATCCACATCACCGAGGACCTCACGTGGTCAGTACACACCAGCTGTGTGGTGAAAAAGGCACAACAGCGCCTCCTTCACCTCAGACGGTTGTGGAAGTTTGGTATGGGGCCCCCAGATCCTAAAAACTTCCCACAGGGGCACAATTGAGAGTTCCTGACTGGCTGCATCACTGTCTGGTATGGGAACTGTACCTCCCTCAATCACAGGATTCTTCCGAGAGTGGCGCAGACAGCCCAGCGCATCTGTAGATGTGAACTTCCCATGATTCACGACATTTACAGAGACAGGTTTGAGAGCAGGGCCCGAGGAATCATTGGGGACCTCAGTCACTCCAACCACAATCTATTCCAGCAGCTACCATCTGGGAACTGGTACTGCAACATAAGAGGCAGGACCAACAGGCTCCGGGGCAGCTTCTTCCACTGGGCCATCAGCCTGATTAACTCACGCGGATTCGAGTGTATTTGTATGTTATATTGACTGTTGTATTTATTATAAATTACTTTGATTGCACATTGCACATTTAGATGGAGACGTAACTTAAGATTTTTACTCCTCATGTATGTGAAGGATATAAGAATTAAAGTCAATTCAATTCAGTTCAATTCAATTGATGGGAAATAACTATTCAGAAATGCAGGTTTTTTTCTTGTGATTCTTTATTATAAGTATTTTAAAATTGAGGGTCAAAATGTCGACACGTCACTTGGCAAATGGTTGGAGAAGAAGCTAGAACACAAAGCTTCACACAATCATTTGTCAGTTTGCAAAAGGCAAGTCTTATATGGAATTCTATTCCATATAAAAAAGTTCAGAGGGTATGCCCTTCGGTGATCAATGTTCCAAGGATCTGGGTTTCTCACACATCTAGGTATCTCATTATTTAAGTACAATTAATAGAACATCTCTTCACTTTTGGTGTTCTTTTGAAATACAAAAGCTCCACTCTTTCCTCAGTGATAGTCTCTGGCATTATTTTAATGAAACTCTAACTGGCCTTGAAATTTTCGCTACAGTCAGATATCAAAAAAGATGGTCATGATATCCTATTTTGTAAATTATATAAAGATATCCTCACAGAGTAGGAAATTCAATCTTCCAGGGTCAGCCTGGATTCTTCAGGAGCTGACGTGACCCTGCTCCAAGCAATCTGAAAGGAAAAGTGATGAAATGCTGAAATAAGTGTTTCCTTTTTACTTGCTTTGAAAAATTGTGGTTATTAGTTATAAAATATTGAAGACAGAAGATGATTTTGAATGACAGTCAAGCAAATATTAAGAAATCTACTTACTTTATAAGAAGTATGGAATTGTGTTGTATGGTGAGGTGGGTGTTTTGAGGAAGAAAAGGCAGCATTATGGGCATGCAACAGTAGGAAGCAGGAATTAATATTCAACTTGAACTGACAACCTTATCATATATGTACACCTAATAAGTGAACCTACTGAAATAGTGAAACCACATTAATTCCCAGGTGTGCTATGCCTCTGTATTTCAAGTCTGCAACCCTTCTTCAATTAAGATCTCTTAAAGTTTGTATCCTTTAGTTCATAAACAATGCAAGTTGCATCTTGAGTAAGCAAGAGACTCTACATTAAACACACACAAAATGCTGGAGGAACTCAGCAGGCCAGGCAGCATCTACGGAAAAGAGTAAACAGTCGAAGTTTCGGGCTGAGATCCTTCAAGTCCTGGCCCAAAACATCAACTGTTTACTCTTTTCCATAGATTCTGCCTGGTCTGCTGAGTTCCTCCAGTATTTTGTGTGTGTATTGCTTGGATTCCAGCATCTGCAGATTTTCTCTTGTTTGTGATTAGACTCTACATGCTCAGATATTTCATAATTAAATCATAGTGTGAAATGTCTGGATGCTGGTACAGTCAGCTGCACATAGACTATTGCTAAAGCTATATGGGCTTGATGGAGGAAATACCATACACAATTGTATAGATTCATTTGGTTCCACTCCACATCCACATCAAGAAACTAAACATCTTCCATTTTAAGGATACAACCAGAAATGTCTACTTCATTCGAAAGATTAATTTTGATTAAAGAACATTTTTGCTCTATTATCTACTCTGCTTTCAGTTAAAGGAAGGCAGTTAGGGTAAGGCATCTCAGGAGTTGAGAATGCCAAGTAGAATGGTTCATCCGCGAATGGACAGAGCAGGAGAAACACAGAAAGGTACAATATGCTCCTGAAACACATTGTTTATCACGTCCAGTGAATTAAAACTTCATAATGCACTGACAATCTTTTGAAACTTGTGTTTCAGCAATTCAAGAGTTCATTAGTTCTAAGTGCTCTGAGATCCTTGAAATCCAAAATAACAAGTAAATAAATTAAAAAGTGACTTTTACAGAGACTCTTACTCTCAAGGTAACTTGACCTTTTTAGTTGTCTTTTACTACAACTGGAACACGTTAGGCTATTTCCAATAAATTTGCTGCCTGTGAACATACTGATTTATATACTTACATTCATTGTGTTTTTTATTATTGTGTCCTTTATCTTATTGTGTTTTTTAATCAATGTGTTCTTTTTTTGAGCTGAATCGGATCTGGAGTAACAATTTTTTCATTCCCCCTTGCACTTGCATACTGGAAATGACATTAAACAATCTTGAATCTTGAATCATGAATGATAACAAAATCTTTGTAGTAAAAATGACTAGTCACAAAGATAAAATCAGAAATAAACAATCTTCAGTAAGAGACCCAATCCCTACACTGTAATACATTAGTTATTGAATTTTGTTGAAGAGACATAGCAGCTTTATTAATTATTTGTTCTAAAACGCTCATATAATATTGAGACCTAAATTCTAAAACCTGAAGGAACCAAAGCTAATACTTATTGGCCATATTGTAAAAGTGCCAATTTAAACTGCATTCTGGGGTTGAAGTTAGTATGGCAATCATGATGAAAAGATGACTTTAGTAGCATTAAAATTGCTGAGAATCATATCTTGACTTTTCTGGTTCAATGATTAGTAGTACTCTTAAGGTAGCTAATCTGCACAGTTTTTAATTCCCTTGTAGTTCTCACCCACTTAGACTTCCTAGAGCCTTCCAGTGAGTAAAATAGATGTATCTGCCAGAACCAGACAGATGGCTCATCATTAAATGCGCACTGAATTTTTTTTGGATTTGATAGAATGCCAATGCATTTTTGAGGGAATATTGTTTACATTGTCAATCCAGCCGCACTTGAGGTAAACCAGAACTGGCCACTATGACTTAACCCTGCATAAGTACAAAGGTATCTTTTGAAGAAAGTGGGGTGAAAGGGATACAGAATATCATGGATGACAGTAATTGTGAGTACTTCCTAAATGCCATCTAGCTTCCACAATCAGCTGCCGTCTGTCTCGGAGCTGCCTCCTCCATAAGGAGCTTGTCAAGGTGTGCAACTTTATCAACAGAATGGTAAGGTGCCAGGCCCTTGATTTCAACCAGTTGGCCCCATTGCTGGATTGGCCAGGTGGTTGTCCACCGACCAACTATTCAATGCAGTGAGTTAAAATCTGCTCCGATAGTCTTGAATTAGATAGTAGAAACAAGGTATACAGAAGTGACAGAGCCATTAAAGCATGCATTCCCACTATCTAAACAAAACAAAGAAAAATGTCAAAGATATTTTCAAAGCACAAGATGACACTCAGAGGAAAATGCTAAGAATGCAAATTTTAACAACACTGACTTATCTCCAAATTGCTCATACATTCCGCACAGGACAATGAAAGTAATTTAACTGTATCACTTTTTTTGACTAGGGGAATATGAAGAATGGGATTTTGCACAGAATCTATTATTTGGCTTTATTCCACAATAAAAACATAATGGGCAGGAAAATCACTGGTTACACTTTAAGTACAATTCTTGAATCACAAAAAAGAGAACATCTGCAGATGCTGGAAATCCAAAAAATGCTGGAGGAACTCAGCAGGCCAGGAAGCATCTTTGGACAAGAGTAAACAGGCGATGTTTTGGGCCGAAACCCTTCATCAGGACTGGAGAAAAAAGATGAGGTCAGAGTAAGAAGGTGGGGGAGGGAAGGAAGAAATACAAGGTAGTAGGTGATAGTTGAAACCAGGAGGCGGGAAGGATGAAGGAAAGAGCCGGGAAGGTCCTGAAAACAGACTACAGGGAGTTAGGAAAGAAGTTGAGAAGCAGGACCTCCAAGGTAGTAATCTTGGGATTACTGCCTGTGCCACGCGACAGAGAGTATTGGACTAGAATGAGGTGGAGGATAAATGCGTGGCTGAGGGATTGGAGGAGGGGACAGGGATACAGATTTCTGGATCATTGGGACCTCTTTTGGGGTGGGCATGACCTATACAAAAAGGACGGGTTGCACTTGAATCCGAGGGGAACTAATATCCTGGCAGGGAGGTTCATTAAGGCTAAGGAAAAGGACCTTGGCGATTGTAGGGACCATTTACAGTGGACTGAAAAGCTTGTGCATATAGACATTACTAAAGAGAATGTGCTGGAGCTTTTGGAAAGCATCAAGTTGGATATGTCACCGGGACCGGATGAGATGTACCCCAGGCTACTGTGGGAGGTGAGGGAGGAGATTGCTGAGCCTTTGGCAATGATCTTTGCATCATCAATGGGGACGGGAGAGGTTCCAGAGGATTTGAGGCCTCAGGGATCTGTTCTGGATCCTCTTCTTTTCGTGATTTTTATAAATGACCTGGATGAGGAAGTGGAAGGATGGGTTAGTAAATTTGCTGATGACACAAAGGTTGGGGGTGTTGTGGATAGTGTGGAGGACTGTCAGAGGTTACAGCGGGACATGAGTGTGAGGTGGTTCATTTTGGTAGGTCAAATATGATGGCAGAATATAGTATTAATGATAAGACTCTTGACAGTGTGGAGGATCAGAGGGATCTTGGGGTCTGAGTCCATAGGACACTCAAAGCCGCTGCGCAGATTGACTATGTGGTTAAAAAGACATAAGGTGTATTGGCTTTCACCAACTGTGGGACTGACTGCAAGAGCTGAGAGATAACGTTACAGCTATATAGGACCCTGGTCAGACCCCACTTGGAGTACTGTGCTCAGTTCCGGTCACCTCACTTGAGGAAAGATGTGGAAACTGTAGAAAGGCACAGAGGAGATTTACAAGGATGTTGCCTGGATTGGGGAGCATGCCTTATGAGAATAGGTTGAGTGAACTCAGCCTTTTCTCCTTGGAGCGGTGGACCAGATAGAGTTGTATAAGATGATGAGAGGCATTGATCGTGTGGATAGTCAAGAGGCTTTTTCCCGGAGCTGAAATGGCTAACCTGAGAGGACACAGTTTTAAGATGCTTGGAAGTAGGTGCAGAGGAGATGTCAGGGTTAAGTTTTTTACTCAGAGAGTGGTGAGTGCATGGAATGGGCTGCCGGCAACAGTGGTGAAGGCAGATACAATAGGGTCTTTTGAGAGGCTCCTGGATGGGTACATGGAGCTTAGAAAAATAGAAGGCTATCGGTAACCTGAGGTAATTTCTAAAAGAAGTATATGTTTGGCGCAACATTGTGGGCCGAAGGGCCTGTATCGTGCTGTAGGTTTTCTATGTTCTATATAAGTTGATTGGTAAGGGTGATAATGGGCTGGACAAGGGGGAATCTGATGGGAGAGGATAGAAGGCCATGGAAGAAAGGGAAGGAGGAGCACCAGGGGGAGGTGCTGGGCAGGTAAGGAGATAAGGTGAGAGAGGGAAACAGGAATGAGAAAGGGTTGGGAGGGGGGCAATTACCAAAAGTTTGAGAAATTAATGTTCATGCCATCAGGTTGGATGCTATCCAGACAGAATATAAGGTGTTGCTCCTCTAACCTGAGTGTGGCCTCATTGTGGCAGTAGAGTTTAATGCTTATCACTTTAGTTTTGTACATGAGAAAAAGTTATTTTTGTTACATATCATGGTTTTATACATATTAAATACATATTCTTATTAAATAAAAGCATTGTGGTACCTGGGAGGGAACAATGTTCATTACACTAAAATATCTAAGTTGGAGACCGAACCATAATGCAACAAGTTTCAGTATTGTGAAATTAAGATGAAAATACAAATGTGTGGAAGGACCTGGATATTGAATGTCTTAGTATTTCAATCCCTGATGTATAGACTCACCACATGAATGTCCTAATCCTAGCTCCTTCCCCCTCCAATTACATTTCCAAGGATGCATGAAAAATATTCAGTAAGAGAAATTTTAAGATTAAACACCATTGCTGAGGCTCTAATTTCATTCCCTGCCGAGCCTATGAAAACTGGTATCTCCATAGAACAATTTATGTCATTTTTCTCTCTGGTGAAGTAATTTGTTTTTATTTAAATCAGAAACTAATCATTAAATATTCAAAAAGTGACATTTATGAATTTACCCAGAACCCTCTAGCTCAGATCACTTACAATTCAAATTACAATAATGTTCCCCTTATTCCCGCAAGTACTTTTAAAATAGAGCAAGACCAACAGTCTTCTCAGTTTTAAGCTTCATTTGTTGGAACAGTATGATTTAAGGTAACTATTACATTACAATAAAATTTTAAGAACTTGTTATAAAAGAAAATCACTTTGGGCCATGTATCTTTCCTGATATGTCAAAGTGACTGATGACACTATGGTGGCTTAATTTATCCCAGGATGACTTGTCTGTTACTGGTGCTTATTTCTACCCACCGGCATCTGCCTTTTGTTGTTTCTCAATCTTCTCCAGTCTTCCCAGCAAGAAGTCAATTTTGTTTTTGATTTGGGTCAGTTCCTTCTTGATTGTCTGCAGCTCATCTGATTTCACTGGGGACAGAGAAGCGTACAGTCGAAATGCATGCCATTTCATCTTTTGTTCAAATAAGACAACAATCCTATAGTTTGTTTCCTCTGCTTCGCAGAGCAGTTCAGAAACTCTGATTAATGCTGGGAATTACGCATTTGCTAACTGTTGCAAACATCTACATTCATTGAAGAGACTAAAGTTGTTTTAACTGTTTAAGCTACAAATCTTCATAATTCATGCAAAAGAAAAACAAAATAAGATCATGTGAAAGCTTGAGCAATAATATTGATAAACAATTTACTGTTAATATTCTAGGAATTGAATACCCGTAAGTCATGATTTATTATATTAGCTGGTAACACATTTAAATTATAGCTCAGATTTTATTTCTTCTACTTTTCAGGCTAAAATTCACAGGATACACACTAAATATATTCAACACACTAATTCTTTTTCATGAACATTATCACAGTGGGAATCAATCTCATTTATGTAGATATATTTTAACCAGGGTAACATAAAAATTTGTTGCATAATATACACCAGCCATCAGTTTATTATTATTGCAATAGATGTGATATTTAAGAAAACTTAACATTGCCACAATATATTTACTCTGTTCAATCTCAGTTGCAAATCATTTTCTATGTTAACTTGGGAATTACAGCTGAATGAATGAATCCTGTTAATCTTATTGATATGCTATCATTTTAAAATGAAGAAAGTAGTTTATATTCTATTACAAGAAAATTAAATATGTTTGTTACATAAAATATATGAGAAGATAACAGATCTGTATTTTCCATTGTGGTTCTCATATGTACATAACGTGTTTACAATCACTTGCAATAACAGAAAATCTTAATGAAAAGAACATAAACATTGCATCTTACCAATTCTATTCTTCAGATGTCAAGTACGTTTACCAAGCACCGATGAGATTTTGATGGTATTTAGATTATAAACTCAAATGGCATCTTTAATTCCAATCTGAAGCAATTTGATTGCAATGTTTATCTTTGATGTATTCAGGTAGATATGGGATATATCTGATCCACGTACTGTGCTTCCTACGACCTTAGATCTGAAGGTCAGTAACATGCTTAATATGCTTACATGACTGTGCCTGGTGCTGAATACAAAGAAGAGTTGGTATTTAATTAAATGAGGGAGATTAAATGGGGCATCAAGCTTTGTTTGCCCCTTTTGTTCTAAGTTCATTAGCATTCTACTCTTCAGATTTATTGCAGCTAATATCCTCCACATCAAACTTACTGAATTCTTTGTTGGATACAATGCTAACACCTGAAATATGTAGCTAAACAATTGTGCTGCACTTTTAACATTTCGTGATTTCAGCCCACCCGTCTGGACCACAATTGTGGGGTTAAAAAGAATTTTCCAGACACTTGCAATGCACATTTCACGTATGAAGCTCTATACCAGTTTGCAGACATCATGGTCAAATTAAAAGAGACATCATTGAGACTGCAGAGATCAATATTACCAGGGCCATGTGTCTGGTAAGAAGCTGCAAACAGCCTAGACATTATGTTCTCAGTCCCAAGGACAAACACAAATTCATCTACTATTGGCTAGTAAAAGTAATTATAAGATCAATGACCAAGCTGTGGATGAAGGTATATTCAATAATTTAATGAGTGTCATTTCAGCCACACCAAGGACAATCATTATGAAAATACTAATACATAAATACAGCACAAGTTTAAGTACAAACTCAAATAATATTGATTGGCTTGAGGCAGATGCAGTATTTTGGGATTTTGGATTTTTAATTTGTTTCTCTAGTAGTGTGCATATTTCACTGAAATGGCACACACACCAGATATTCAGGTTGTTAAATGGTATGGGAGAATTATTACAGTGTTTGAATATTTGGATCCTAAGAGCTCTGACATCCTGTGGGATTGGTAGTCCTTGCCTTTTGACTGTATTCTGACATTCTATACAGTTTTCTCCTGATACATTTCCAATGGTTAATCTTTTTGCATGGCAAATGACAGGGGATGTGACAGATATTGATGATTCTGCAAGGGGTGAGTGATGTGGCAGACAATGAAGAACGTGACGATTCTGCAAGGGGTGATCTTAGAATCTCTTTAGAAAGCTCTGGTTATGAGAGTAAGTACTCTGACCTTGGAGACCTATTGTGGGCTTCAGTCCCTGGTTTTAGACAAACTAATCCTCTTGGAGTCAAGCACTTCTGCTAAATCACTTCTGTAAGAGTCAACTGAAAACAGGTAAAATCGCCAGTTGTATCTACAGAATAAAAATGAAAGGTTGCACTACACTGACAGCTGTAGGCAGTGCTAAGCATGTCTTAGTAGATGATGCAATAGATTGCACAGCTCATTGAGACTATCCTTCATGAAGCAGATACACAAAACATGGTGCTTTTCCGTCAGCTTGTGGTACTCTGAATCTACACATGGCCTAGGGCTTCCTGTATCCTTTCTTTGCAGGGTTGCCTTGCGTCCCATCACCTTGTCTGTGCAATCACTAATGCAGCAGTTCTTTGTGTTTTACGCCAAAGGGAAAGGAAGAAAAAGGGGGTGGGGGCACAGCAGGATAGAGTCATTGAGTTACAAGGCATGGAAGCAGGCCACTGAGTTCAACACATTAATGTTAACCAAGATGTGTACCTGAGCTAGTCTGCTTTTGGGGCTTCCATCCCTCTAAATCCTCCCTGTCTATTTATTTGTCTAGATTTCTTTTGTGTTGTAATTATTCTCACCTTAACTGCTTCCCCGGGCAACTCTTTTCATGCCATCCTTTGTCTGTCTGGAAAGACTTGCCTCTCAGATCTCTTTTAAATCTTTACCTTCTCACCTTAAACTGACTCCCCTACCCAACAAAAAAAAAACACTGAAACTATTCACCTTTTTTAACTTCTCATGATTTGATATACGTTTTTGGTCACTGCTCAGCTCCCCATGTTCCAGGACAACAGCCTCAGGCTATTCTGTTTCTCCTTAGAACTCAAGCTGTCCAGTCCTACCAATAATCACCCTGCCTCCTTCAAGGAACTACATACTTGTATCCCTAAGTCTCTCAGTTCCTTTACATTCTCCAGGGCCCTATCATTTACTGATAAGTTTCTGCCTGGTTTAACTTACTAAAATATAGCACTCTGCAGTTGTCCAAAATAAATTCCATCTGCTCTTCCTTGGCCCATTTCCTCAGTCGATCTAGATCCTGTTGTAATCATAGTTGATCTACACCATCAATTTTGGTGTCATCTGCAAACTTGCTAGCAATGCCATCTGGATTTTCATCCAGATCATTAATATAGATGACAAATAAGAAAACATAGCCCAATTAGAGAGAGCCAGCATGGTTTTGTGCGAGGCAAATCGTGTCTTACTATCATGATTGAGTTTTTTGGCGAGATGATGAGGGTGATTGATGAAGGCAGAGCTGTGGATGTTGTCTACATGTATTTAAGTAATGCATTTGACAAAATCACAATGGCGGGCTTACCCAGAAGATTAAGATGCATGGAATCCATGGTGAATTAGCTATTTTGACTCTGAACTGACTTGCCCATTGAAGATAGAGGTAGTCATTGAAGAGACTTATTCTACCTGGAGGTCTGTGATTAGTAGGTTCCACAGGGATCTCTGCTGGGACCTTTGCTGTTTGTGATTTATGTAAGTGACCTGGATTAGGTGGATGGGTTAGAAAGTTTGTAGATGATATGAAGATTGGTGGTGTTGTGGATAGCGTAGAAGACTGGCAAAGAATCCAATGGTATATACATTAGTTGTAGATATGGTTGGAGAGATGGCAAATGGAGTTTAACCCAGCCTAGTGTGAAGTGTTGCACTTTGGTAGGTGAAATATCAAGAGACAGTACATTGTTGAGGGCAAGATCCTTAGCAGTGTTGATGAACAGAAGGATCTTGGGATCGAAGTTCATAGCTCCCCAAATGTGGCTGCACGGGTTGATATGGCGGTTAAGAAGACATATGATATGTTTGCACTATTGTGACTACTGTTGCTACAGTGACACTGTAATTTCCTTTGGGATCAATAAAGTATTCATCCATCTATATATTAGTTGAGGCATTGAGTTCAAAAGTCAGGAAATAATATTCCAGCTTTATAAAATTCTAGTTAGGTTGCATCCAACTAAACATCGCTCAAACAACATCATTAAGTTTGCTAATGATACAACCATTGCTGTTAGATTCTCAGATAGAGATGAGAGAGCGTGCAGGAATGAGATAGACCCTATAGTTGAGTGGTGTCGCAGGAACAATCTTGCACTCAACGTCATCGAGACCAAAGAGCTAATTGTGGACTTCAGGAAGGGTAAGACGAGGGAACACAAACCAATCTTCACAGAGGGATCAGAAGTGGAGAGAGTGAGCAATTTCAAGTTCCTAGGTGTTAATATCTCTTAGGTCATAATCTGAATGCAACATATTGATGCAACTATAAAAAAGCAAGACCGTGGCTATATTTCATTAGGACTTTGTGGAGATTTGGTTTGTCAACTAAAATACTCAAAAACTTCTGCAAATGTACCATGGAGGGGCCTCTGCACAGGATCAGAAAAAGCCATGATATGCCCTCTTCTTGTTGTTACCATCAAGCAGGAGGTACAGGAGCCTGAGGTCACACACTCAGTGTTTCAGGAACAGCTTCTTCTCCTTCACCATCAGATTCCTGAATGGACAATGAACCCATGACCACTACCTCACTATTTTTCCTCTTGAATTTTCTTTTTAAAATATATTCTTATTTTAGTTTATTGTGTTTATTATTATGTATTACCACAAAAATTACTAATTTCACAACATATGATATTGATATTAAACCTGATTTTGATTCTGACGTATGCTTCCTTCTTTTTCTGATCAGAGCTTCAATATCTCTCATCAACTAGGGTTTCCTAACCTGGCCTGCATTGCCCTTCACTCTAACAGGAACATGTGGGGCGTGAATTCTCCCTATTTCTCTTTTAAAAACCTCCCTCTAGCCAATTATCCCTTTACTTTCATAATCTTACCCAAACATTCTTTGCAAGTTTTCTGTCTAATGTCATCATAATTAGCCTTGATGCAATTTAGGACTTCAACTAGTGAAACAGGTCCATCTACTTCCATAACAATTTTAATAGAATTACAGTCACTGGTCCCAAAGTGCTCCCTCACCAAAACCTCGGATACTTGCCCTGTATCATTTACCAACAGCAGGTCAAATGTTACTTCTCTCATCCCCACCTCCATCGCATATCCAGTAGGAGCATTTAAGTATTATTTGAGAAAAATTTCCAGGACACTCTTAACAAAATCCTGTCCCATCCATACCCTAAGCACAGAGTCTGTCCCAGTCAAATTTAGGGAAGTTAAAATCATGTATTACAAACCTATTATTCCTACACTTATCTGTGATCTCTTTGCATGACTGCTCCTCTAATTCCTGCTGACTATCAAGGGGCCTATAGTACAAGCCCAACTTATTTCTAAGTCTCATTGTATGATCCCACAGGGTTATCTTCCTTAAGTGACACCATGATATTCTCCCTAATCAAGAATGCAACTACCCCTCTTCTCCTACATTTACCCCTATCACGCCTGTAGCATCCGTACCAGGAACATTGAGCTGTGAGGCTTTCCTGTTCCCCGACCGTGTTTCTGAATGATATCCCAGTCCTATATGTTTACCATGCCCCAAATTCAACTGCCTTATCTGTCATGTTTCATGCACGAAAGTAAATACAATTTGGTCTTCAATCTTCCTGTCCTGCCTACTGCAATCACTTGCATCATCTTCCATATTTGCTCCTTTGTCATCTGCCACACTTTCACTTTGGGTCCCACACCCACCATGAAGCTTGCGGTAAAACTCATAAGGTCAGCAACAACGAGTCCAAACACAAATCTTTTCTTGCATCTCATTGCATTATACATTGCAATAATTCAAACAAAAATACAATAATGTCCTAACATCATAATTTTACATTTACTTGAATCCTCATTTTTTGTATACAGTTAAATTTAATAAATAGTGCATACCCATGGAATATAGAGTGTATTATAATTAACAATGGAATGTTGTCAATTCATATTATGGATTCTTACAGAATAAAGGAAGGCTATTATACCCATGCTAGCTCTATAAAAAGGTTATCCACTTGATTCTATATTCTTGTCAATATGTCAGAATAAATACTGTTTCAGCTAAGGCTACTGTGCAGTGAACTTAATGATCTATTTCCTTCTGTCTGTCTGTATCTTGTTTTACGGCGGTTGGCATCCAGCTTAATGGTGCATTACCGCCACCCTCTGCTCCAGAATGTGCACTAGACATACATTCTAAATCCCTTCACCCAATCGCGCGCGCACACACACACAAACACACACACACACATATATATATATATATATATACAAACCTACACTTCACCCTCCCATCTTTGACCGTCCTAGTATCCTATTCCTGTTTATTTGTCATATTCTATAAAAAACCTGGGCCTTCCTTATTTCAGTCTCTAACATAATCACTGAGTCCATGGAATTCCTTCCCTTTCTAAAACCACTCTGATAACTTGCCAGCATTCCCCTTTTCTCAAGCTCATATGATAACCTTTCTGTTATCATCCTTTCCATTATCTTACATATACTTGATGTTAATGCAATTGGTCTGTAGCTAGTGGGTTTTGACAGATCCTTGCCAGGCTTCCTTATTGGAATTACTACTGCTTCTTTCCATGCACTTGGTAATCTTCCCTCCTCCCACACTCTGTTATAAAAATGCAGCAACTTCAAGAGCGCTCCTTCTCCTCGATTTTTTAGCATCACAGAGCTTTAGCATATCAGATCTTTCCGGGGGAGGTTGGTCTCGATCTCTTTATTGCTCTCACCATTTCTGCTAATGTAAATGGATCATCAATTATATCATCTGTTCCTTCCCTCCTGCTTAACACACCTGGGTGTTGGCTCATTATTCTTTCTGTTCTTCTTCTCCCTCTTCAGACAAATTTTCTGAACTGTGTATCAGTACAAATGACTTGGCTATGACCTCAGCCTTATCCCTACTGGAGACTGCAGTTTCCTCCTCAGATATCATTACTGGATATTCTCATTCCCTTCTATCTCCTCCCATCCTCTTAATCATTCCCCATATCTCTCCCACAGGTGTTGTTCTTCCTACCTTGTCGCAAAAACTCCTCCAACTTGCCCTTTTAGCTTGACGTATAGTTCTTCTCACCACTGCCTGTGCTTTCTTATATTGAACCAAATGCTGCATATTATGGGTTCTTTTAACTAGCCTGAATGCTCTATTTCTGTTTTTTACAGCCTGACAACATTCCTCTGTCCACCATGGTACCAGTTTTCTATTCATCCTATTTTTACTCCTAGGTATAGATCCTTCTGCTGCCATGATAATTGCTGAAGTCACCTGACTGTTTAATTCATCTACATTTCCAGAAATATCAATCTTTGTCAACCCTTCTTCACTCAACTTCTGGAACTTACCCCAATCAGCTTTTTCAAACACCCACTTTGGGGTTCCGCCACCTGGTCTTACTTCAACTCTTTCACCCACTGAACTCAAAACTGGGTAGTGATCACTGCCTACTGTTGAAGCAGGCCAAACTCCCCAGTTACTAATGCCAGCCAAGGTATTAGACACTAACGTAATATCTAACACTGACTCAGTTCCTGTTGTTATATCTATCCTTGTGCCGCTACCATCATTCATACACACCAAATCCCTTTCTTCCATCAAATCTTCAATTACCTTTCCATTTGGAAAGGTAATCTGATCCCCCCATATTGTGCTATGAGCATTGAAATCTGCACACCACACTACTTTATGTCTGTTTTGTCCTTGTATCTTTAATAGGCTGTCCAAATCCAACCTTTTACATGGATTGTAGTAGTTAATTATAACCACTCCCTCCCCTGTCTCCCACACTTCCACCACTATGTATTCCTGATCATCTCCTTTTTCCAGTACCCTATATGGTATACCTTGCTTGATTAACATAGCACAACCCCCTCCTCCCCCTAGATTTCTATCTTTCCTTATCATTGTATACCCATATACCACAAAGTCTAAAGTTGGTTTCAACCAAGTTTCCTGAATACATACTTCATCCGGTTTTACAACCATTTCTTTAATAAAGTGCTTGAATTCCTGGCTATTGGCCAGTAAGCTCCTTGCATTCCATTGTAAAAGAATTACCATAATTAGTATTAACCAACACATGACACTTCCTGGCTTGACTGATTACTGAGGTTCTCCCTCACTTCCTCCCATGTCAGTCCTACTAACCCTAAATGGTTTACTGCTGCTTTTACCACCAGCTGAATTTTGTCACTTTTTGATTTTACCTCAGCCGTACTATTAATCACTCCTGCAATGAATGTTACTGGAGCCTTTTTGTCTACATAAATCCTGTCATTTGTTCTTTGTTGCATCTCTCGTATCCCTATTGCTCCCTGTTCATTAGGAGCATTATTCTGTTCTCTTGACGTTCTTACAGCTTCTGCATAAGTGATCTTTCTTTTCACTCTTATTTCTTGAATTTTAGTCTCCCGTCTGACAACCTCACACCCACTATATGCCACATTATGAGCTCCTCCACAATTGCAGCATTTTGGTTGAACTCCTGTTCCGCACTTTCCATATTCATGATCACCCCCACATCTAGCACATCTCCTCTGCCTTTTACAGTTTTTAGCCACGTGTCCAAACCTTTGACAATTATAGCACCTCAGTGGTTTTGGCACATACACCCTTACTGAGTAACTCATGAAACCCAGGAACACCTTCCTTGGCACTCTTTCTTCTTCAAATTCAATCAATACAGATTCACTTTCCTTTTTCACTCCCTCCTTTGTTGTTTTCAGTCTTTGAACATTCATTACTTTCCCTCCTTTGATATTCCTCTTTATCTCCTCCATATTTATACTCATTGGTATCCCAGTGATCACTCCTTTACAACCACTGTTTTGTGCTCCCACCCTCCCAGTGTATTCCACCTTGCATTTTCTTATCTCTTTTAGCTTGAGTGCTTTCTCAAGTTGTTCCTCATTCGCACATCTTACCAATAAGTTGCCATCATTAAGGACTTTTGCAAATACTATTTCCCCTATCTTATTTGTCAGAGTTGTTGTTAGCACAAACAGGTTAATTTTCTTCATATGTCCCTGAGCCTTCTCATTAAACCCAATTATGACAACACCTCCTCTCTGAGCTTGTTCATCTTCCTCACTTTCAGAGCTTTCTCCACTGTCATTTCTTATTCTTTTATTCCCTTTGTCTTGGTTTTTATCCATCCGACCCCTCACTACCTCCTCATTCCCTTTATTTCTCCCTTCACAATAATCCACCTCTCCCCAGCTGCCTACCTCTGGTCCCAAGTCTCTATCCCTCTCCTTCTCCACTTTCTTTCCCTCAACCCCACCTCTTATCTTGTCCGCAATTACCGGACCCACACGACCCCCTCCCAGCAATTTCCATTCCTTCCCCACTCTCTTTCCCTCAACAGGTTCCAAACCACATTCACGCATCAAGCAAAACACAGCCAGCTTCCAGTCGAGCCAACTCAGCAGCTCAGCAGCCATCCCAGCTGGCCAACCGTCTCTATCTATTTCCTTCAACTACGGTTTTATCTATTGGATGGCAGAGAGGAAATCCATCTTGACCAAAGGCATTCACTCCCTCTACTAGCTTGGAGCTCATCCTTGGGAAAGCCCCTACGTGAAGCCAATGGAGCAGGTGGTGGATGGTTGTATGAGCAGCTGATGTCAGGCTCATTAGGGTTATGTGACCACTGATGTCAGGCAGACAGTCTGTCAAGTGTATTGATAATGACTGGGATCATCCATCTGTAAAGCAGCCAGCAAAATCCTATCTGAAGCCTTGCAAGGATTTACCCTCTAAAGGATGTCCTGACATTCGCCTCTGAGACAGAGATCACAGGGTAACCAGAAGCTGTAGGGATTTGCACAGGTGTAGCATTATTCTCCCTTTCAGAGTGTACATAAAAGCCATTGAGCTTATCTGGGAGTGAAGCATCATTGCATTTTATGTTGTTAGGTTTAGCCTCAAAGGAAGCAATGGCTGCAAACCCTGCCACAGCCATTGTGCATCCAATTCAGACGGAATTGCCTTTTTACTCTCATGATGGCTTTCCGTAGGCCATACAAAGAGTTCTTGAAGGACTATGGATTCCAGTATGGAGTGCCTACAGATCTACAGCACTGTAGGCTGTAAATCTTCTGGTTCATCCAAGGCTTCTGGTATTTGAAGATTTGGTTTGTTTCTGAAGGTATATACTCATTGATGCAGGTCTTGCTAAGGTCAGTGATGGCTAATATTCATTCAGGTTCAGAGTGAAGGGACTCAGGATAGGATGGAAGGTAAAAAAAAAAGCAAAGATATTGTGCAGTCCAACTGTCAGGAAGGGCAGGCAGGTGATAGGTCAAAATTGCAGATAGAAGAGCAAGTATAAGTGCATTAGGAATGCAGAATCAAAAAATGATAGCAATTACAACGCCCTAAGTGTAATATCTCAATGCACAGAGTGTAAGAAATAAGGTGGATGGTCTTGTTACACTTTTACAGATTGTCGGGTATGACGCTGTGGCCATCACTGAACCATGGCTGAAGGATGGTTGTAATTGGGAGCTGAATGTTCAAAGTTACACATTGTATTGGAGGGATAGGAAGGTAGAGAGAGGGGGTGATGTGGCTCTGCTGGTAAAGAAAGGCATCAAATTATTAGAAAGATGTGACATAGGATTGGAAGATGTTGAGTCCTTGTGGGTTGAGTTAAGAAACTGCAAGGGTAAAAGGACCCTGATGGCAGTTGTATACAGGCCTCCAAACAGTTGCTCCAACCACAGGTTACAAAGCGAAATAGAAAAGGTGTGTCAAAAGGACAATGTTATGATAGTCATGGGATATTTTAACATGCAAGTAGATTGGGAAAATCATATTGGTAATGGATTTCAAAAGGGTGAATTTGTTGAATGCCTACAAGATGGTTTTATAGAGGAGCTTGTCACTAAGCCTGCTAGGGGATCAGCTATACTGGATTGGCTGTTATGCAATGAACTGGAGGCTATTAGGAAGCTTAAGGTAAAGGAACCCTCAGGAGGGATTGATTACAATATGATTGAAACTTGATGGGAAGAAAGTAAAATCTGATGTAGCAGTATTTCAGTGGAGTAAAGGAAATTACAGTATGAGTGAGGAGTTGGCCAAAGTAAATTGGAAGGAGGTACTGGCAAGGATGGCAGTAGAGCAGCAATGGTTTGAGTTTCTGGGAAAAATGAGGAGGGTGCAGGACATGCGTATTCCAAAAATGAAGAAGTACCCAAATGGTAAAATAGTACAACTGTGGCTGACAAGGGAAGTCAAAGCAAATGTAAAAGCAAAAGAGAGGGCATACAACAAAGCAAGAATTAGTGGGAAGACAGAGAATTGGGAAGCTTTTAAATACCTACAGAAAGCAGCTAAAAGAATCATTAGGAGGGAAAAGATGAAATATGAAAACAAGCTAGCAAACAATATTAAGGTGAATAGAAAAAGCTTTTCCAAATATATAAAAAATAGAAGAGAGATGAGAGTGGATATCGGACCACTAGAAAATAAGACAGGAGAAATAATAATGGGGTACAAGGAGATGGCAGATGAACTAAGTGAGTTTTTTGCATCAGTCTTCACTGTGGAAGACACTAGCAGTGTGCCATGTGTTAAAGGATGTAAGTGCAGTTGCTATTACAAGGGAGAAGGTGCTCAAAAAGCTGAAAGACTTAAAGGTACATAAGTCACCCTGGAATAGATGAACTGCACCATAGGGTTCTGAAAGAGGTAATGATAGAGATTGTGGAGGCATTATTAATGATATTTTCAAGAATCATTTCGACTCTGGCATAGTTGCAGAGGTCTGGAAAAATTGCAAAGGTCATTCCACCCTTTAAGGGAGGGAGGCAGCAGAAAAGATATTTTAGACCATTTAGCGTAACCTCAGTGGTTTGGAAGATGTTGGAGTCAATTGTTGAGGATGATGTTGTGGAGTACTTGGTGACACAGGGCAGACAAGATAGTACAAAGTCAGCATGGTTTCCTTCAGAGGAAATCATGCCTGACGAACTTGTTTGAATTCTTTGAAGAGATTACAAATAGTATAGATAAAAGAGATGCAGTGGATGTTGTATATTTGGATTTTCAGAAGGCCTTTGACAAGGTGCCACACAGGAGGCTGCTTACCAAGTTAAGAGTCCATGGTATTGCAGGACAGTTATTGGCATGGTTAGAGTATTGGCTGATTGGTAGGAGAGAGTGAGTGGGAATAAACAGATCCTTTTCTGGTTGGCTGCCAGTGACTAGTGGTTTTCCGCAGCAGTTAGTGTTGGGACCACTTCTTTTTCTTCTGTATATCAATGATTTAGATGATGGAATAGATGGCTTTGTTGCCAAGTTTGCAGATGATATGAAGATTAGTGGAGGGGCGGGTGGTGTTGAGGAAGCAGGAAGACTGCAGAAGGACTTAGACAGATTAAGAAAATGGGCTAGGAAGTGGCAAATGAAATGCAATGTTGGAAGATACATGGTCATGCACTTTGGTGGAAGAAATAAATGCGTAGAGTATTTTCTAAAATGGGAGAACATCAAAAATGTAAGATGCAAAGGGACTTGGGAATCCTTGTGTGGAACATCCTAAAGGATAACTTGCAGGCTGAGTCTATGGTGAGGAAGGCAAATGCAATATTAGCATTCATTTCAAGAGGTCTATAATATAAAAGCAGGGATGTGATGCTGATGCTTTATAGGGAACTGGTATTGTGAACAGTTTTGGACTCCTTACCTGAGAAAATATGTGCTGGCTTTGGAGAGGGTTCAGAAGAGGTTCACAAGGATGATTCCGGGAATGAAAGGGTTATAATATTAGGAACGTTTGATGACTCTGGGTCTGTACTCACTGGAATTTTGAAGGATGAGGGGGATCCCATTGAAACCTTTCAAATATTGAAAGGCCTAGACAGGGTAGATGTGGTAAGCATGTTTCCAATGGCATGGGAGTCTAGGACAAGAGGGCATATCCTCAGGATAGAGGGGCATCCATTTAAAACAGAGATGTAGAGAAATTTCTTTAGCCAGAGGGTGGTGATTTCTGGAATTTGTTACCACAGGCAGCTGTGGAGGGCAGGTCATTGGGTGTTTTTAAGGCAGTGATTGATAAGATGCTGACTGGCCATGGCCTCAAAGGTTATGGGGAGAAGGCTGGGGAGTGGGGCTGCAGAGGGGAAAAAATAAGGATCAGCCATGATTGAATGGCAGAGCAGATTCAATGTGTCAAATGGTCTAATTCTGCTCAATGCCTTATGGTCCCATGTTCATATTCAAAGATGAATCCCTAAATGTAGTCCAGTCCACTGATTCAAAGCAGTCCTGTAAGTGTTCCTCCTCCTTCATTGACTATACCTTCCTGATTCTCACCGCTGTTGCTGTTGTCCGCAGTCTATACGCTGGGAGTAGACATACAGACACGTATTCAGACTTGGCAAAGTGTGGGCATGGTATGGCATGGTTAGCGCTCTTGATGGTGTGTAACAGTGATCAAGTGTATTGGCTCTTCTGGATCCATAGGTGACATGCTTGGGATAGTCTGTCAGAGATTTCTTCGAGCTAGCCTGGATGAAGTCCCCTGTAATGACTGAGAAGGTGTCAGGGTGCACTGTCCCATGATGGTTGATATAGAGCTCAGCACCTCCTTTCTTGACACAAACAAGAGAAAATCTGCAGATGCTGGAAATCTGAGCAACACACACAAAATGCTGGAGGAACTCAGCAGGCCAGGCAGTGGAAAAAAGTACAGTCGACGATTTGGGCTGAAACCCTTCGGTAGGCTTCCAGTAACCCCCTTTCCTGATGTTTGCTGGGGTGGAATGTACATTGCTACCAGGATGACTGCAGAGAACTCCCATAGCAAATAAAATGTACAATACTTGACTGCCAGACGATCTAGATTGGGCTAGCAGAACTGAGTCAGAACCATCATGTCTGTACAATACAATGAGTTAATCATGGAAAAAACTATGCTGCCTCTTCCTTTACCTGTTACTGCTGTGCATTCCATGCAGTGGATGTTGAAGCACTCAGGCTGGAGTGCTGGTGTATATCCATAGTGCTGGGAGTGAGCCATGTCTCTGTGAAGCAGAGTACACAACAGTCCCTGATATCTTTCTCATACTGCAGTCTTACTGAGATATTCAGTTTTATTTTTTAGAGATCTTACTTGATCTAGGAGGAATGGTAGGTAGAGAGGTGGGGCCTTAAGTCTTCAGTCACCTGAACCTCCTCCTTGATGCTAGCAGTGAACAGAGGGCATGTCTTGGATCATGGAGGTCCTTCATGATGGATGTCAGCTTTTTTGAAGCACCACTGTTTGAAGGAGGATAATGCCAATGATGGAGCTGGCTGACTCTGCAACTTTCTGCAGCTTTTTCCAATCCTGTGCAGTGGCCCCTCAATACCAACTGATGATGCAACCAGTTAGAATGCTCTCCCCAGTATTCCTGCAGAAATTTGCGAGCATCATTGGTAACATACCAAGTCTTCTCAAGTTCCTAATGAAATATAGTCACTGTCGTGCTTTCTGATTGAGGAGGGAGGAGAAGATGGCGGCACGACGCAGCGTGCGCGGCCGCTCTGAAATGATATCGTATGTGTTAAGTAGGGGCCATGCACAATCCTGATTTGATGGAGACAGACATGAGAAGCACGAAGGAACACCTGGAGAAACTTCTGAAATGCCTGCTTCGCTGCCGCTGCTACTGTGCGATCGAGAATATCTGGAGGGGAAGGCCCCAAATCCTTAGCTTTGCCTATTGCCTGTTGCCAGGGCCGGGGTCGAAGCACTCGGCAGAGATGGTGCTCGGTGCTCGGTGTCAGAGGGCTGGTCGGAGGCTTGAAGTTTTCAGACAGACTCAAGAGTCTGCTGTGGTTGGGTGCTTCCAGGATGCTGCATCGGCAAGTTTTTTTTTTCTTCCTTCTACCGTCTGCGTGAGATGATGGGACTTTCGACAGACTTCAAGACTTTTTTTTACTGTGCCCATGGTCGGTTCTTCATCAAATTACGGTATTGCTTTGCACTGTTGTAACTATATGTTATAATTATGTGGTTTTTGCCAGTTTTTCAGTCGGTTTGTCTTGTGTTTCTGTGCTATCATTCTGGAGGAACGTTATATGCATTACTAAATGACAATAAAAGAGGACTGCATGTCCTCATAATCTAATCTAATCTGATTGCATCAATATGTAGGGCCCAGGATAAATCTTCAGAGACATTGAAACCCAAGAACTTGAAACAGCTCACCCTTTCCACTGCTGATTTCTTGATGGGGATTGGTTCTCTCGACTTCCTCTTCCTGATGTCCACAATCAATTCCTTGATCTCACTGATCTTGAGTGCAAGGTTGTTGTGACACCACCCAACCAGCTGACCTATCTCCTGTATGCCTCCTTGTCACCCTCTGAAATTTTGCCAGCAATAGATTTGTCATCAGTAAATTTATAAATGATGTTTGAGCTGTACCTAGCCACAGTCATAGATGTAGAGAGAGTAAAGGAGTAGGCATGTATTCTTGAGCTGCAGTGTTGATTGTCAGCGAGGAGAAGATGTTATTTCTGATCTGCACATATAGTGGTTTTCAAATGAGGAAGTCGAGGATCCAGTTGCAGAGAAAGGTACAGAGACCCAGGTTTCCAAAGTTCAAAGTTCCATGTAAATTTATCATTACAGTATATACATGTCATCATATAAAACCCTGAGATTCATTTCCTTGAGGGCATACTTAGTTAGAATCAATGAAAGACCGCACCAACTTGGGCATTCAACCAATGTGCAAAAGACAACAAACTGTAAATACAAAAAAAAGGAAATAATAATAATAAATAAATAAGCAATAAACCTCGAGAACATGAGATGAAGAGCTCTGGAAAGTGAGTCCATAGGTTGTGGGAACTTTTCAGTAATGGGCAAGTGAAGTTGAGTGAAGTTATCCCCTTTGGTTCAAGAGTCTGATGGTTGAGGGCTACTAACTGTTCCCGAACCTGGTGCTGTGAGTCCTGAGGATCCTGTACCTTTTTCCTGATGCAGCAGCGATAAGACAGCATGACCTATGTGATGGGAGTCACCAATGATGGATGCTGCTTTCCTGCGACAACGCTCAGTGGTGGGAAGGGCCTTACCCATGATAGACTGGACCATATCCACTACTTTTTGTAGGATTTTCCATTCAAGGGCTTAGGTGCAGCCTTTCAATCACACATCTATAGAAGTTTTTCAAAGTTTCAGATGTCATGCCGAATCTTCGCAAACTCCTAAAGAAGTACAGGGTGGGTCCAGGACAGGTCCTCTGAAATTATAACACCAAAGTTGTTGACCCTTTCCATCTCTGAAGAACCATTGAGGATTGTCTCGTGGGCCTCTGGTTTCCTCCTCTTGAAGCTCTTGTTGATTTTGAGTAAGAGGGAGGTTGTTGCTGTGGCACCACTGAGCTAGATTTTCAATCTCCCTCCTATACGCTGATTCATCACCACTTTTGATTTGGCCAATGACAGTGATGTCATCAGCAGACCTGAAAATGGCTTTGGAGCTGTGCTTAGCCACACAGTCTTTAGTGTAAAGGGAGCCGGGGACTAAGCATACGATCTTGTGGTCCACCTGTACTGATGGAGATTGTGGAAGAGATGTTGTTGCCAATTTGAACTAACTGGAGTCTGCAAGTGAGATAATCAAGAATCCAATTGCAGAAAGAGGTATTGAGGCAAACTCGTGAAGCTTGTTAATTAGTTTTGAGGGGATGATAGTACTGAATGCTGAACTGTAGTCAATAAAGAACATTCTGATTTATGCATGTTTATTGTCAAGCTGCGTGAAGACCAGTGAAATATGCTGTGGACTTGTGGTGCTGGTAAGCAAATTAAAATGGACCAAAGTCACTTCTCAGGCAGGAGTTGATATGTTTCATCACCAGCTTCGCAAAGCACTTTATCACGGTAGATGTAAGAGCGACTGGACAATAGCTATTGAGGCAGATTACCATGTTCTTCTTAGGCAGAGGTATAAGTGAAGCCTGTTTGGTAAGTAGAATTGAGGGCATGATTGTGTTGAATGCTGAACTGAAAGCAAAAAACAACAGCCTGATGTAGGTATTATTATTGTCCAGGTGATCTCAGACCGAGTGGAGAGCCACTGAGACCTATTGTGGCGACAGGAAAATTGCAGCAGCTTCATGTCCCTGATTAGGCATCAGAACTCCGCCCTTCCTGTTATCCATGGACTCCAGCCAAATTCCCGCCAGGTTGAAAACAAGCCCCTGAGGTACCCTTTGTGGAGATGAACTATTCAGCCCAAAGTACCCACTTGCTAAAATCACAGATGAACTCTCACTAATTATTTGCTCTACCTGCCCACTCAGTTTTGCAAATTATGGAAAGGGGTCTGAATGTCCTGGTGCTTCTCAGAGCTCTGCAAACTCTCACCATTTAGATCTAATACTTCTTTTTTGTGTATCTTGCCAAAATTTACAGTTGCACATCTTCTCACATTATTCTTCATTTTGCAGATCTTTGCCCATTCACTTAACCCAGCATAATCCCCTTGTGGCCTCCCGATGTACTCTTTCTTTACTTTCCAATCTTTGTGTCATCGACCTTGCTAACCATACTTCACTGCATTATACTTCAATTTAAGAGATCACATTTTGATTTCAGACTGCTCTATTTATAGAGTATCACCCTCATTAAAATTTGTTGAAATGATTCTTAGGAAAATTCATGAATTTCAATTAAGTTTTACATTTAAAATCTACCGTGTTCTGATTATATGCTTGAGGCTAAAATATATTTACCATCTATTTTCTAAATTAAATCTTCTGTGAACATTTTTGGTCACCAACACAGTAATAGATGCACCTCATTATTATATATGAGGAGTTGTAACCTGATAACTTTCATTTCCTCCACACTGAATGTTTTCGATTGTTTGATTACTAATAATGACACATCAGTAGACATGTAGAGAAAGCCTTCCTTCCTTCTATTCACACGATGCCCTCATATGGTTGTGAAGCAGAGAGAGTAACATTAAAGAAAGAAACACTAATACGCTTATAGACTAGAATTAGCTTGAATTGTAATCAAAGGTTCAAAGATTCACTTATTATCAAAGCATGTATCCATATACAACCCTGAAATTTGTCTTCTCCAGATAGCCACGAAACAAAGAAAGAAGATGAGAGTCGTTCCGAAAGAAACGTCAAACCCACCCCACCTTACAAAAAAGAATGGCATCCTGATCATCAACACACCCCCAAAACCACCCTCCCTTGCACAAAGCAGAACAGGAACATTGACTCCCCCCCAAAAACAAACCCCACACAAAAGACGAACCGAACACTAACAGAACATCAACCTTCAAGCATCCTCCCCTCGCACAACAAAATGGTAAAAGGGAAAGGTGATATAAAAGCACAGAATATAAAACCCATAAGTCTGAAAAAATTCACAGTTCGTAAACGCAATGGTCCAATCCATAAACATGGAACCATGATACCATCCTATGACATCACCGACAGTCACTGAAATAGAGGGACACACAACGTGTGCAGAGTGTGGGGCAGCACACCTACCCCACTTGCCACAGTGAGCCATGCAGCGATAGGCTGCTCACAGGTTCCTTCTCCAGCAGTGCTCAAAGGGAAGGCAGTCGGTGCTGAACTCTCTCTCGCCTTCTGCATTCGCCTCGATGTCTCAATCTTTCTTGATGCTTTAATCGGTGATTGATGGATGCTTTAAATGGTGAAATACAGTCGAACATCGGCTTGCGTCCTGTCTCGAAGTTTCTTTGCATTAAGGCCGTCTGAGTATGCGCCCGCTTTCTGGAATCTTCTCAGAGACAGCAAAGCGCTGGGTCACTCAAACAATCACCAAACTGCAAATCACAGGCTCTAACATATTTAAGATGAAATTCAGAGATAAAATAAGTAAAAAATATATATATTTTTTGCTGTCTGGAAGATGTCGACCGAGGGAGCATTGTATACGGGCGCCATCTTGACTGGAAGGTCAGAGTTACCTTATGCTAATAGGTCTGTACACAACTACTTGTGACTTTCTCTTTGCAGCTCCAGTCATTTCTGATTTCTGTGTCTGTGCATTGCCACATAGAATCCAGATACTAGTGGAGGCCACTTGCACATGCTACTGATATATTGCTCTGCTGCAGGGCTTATTGTCGAGTCCAAAGGTGGAGCACAGAAGTAATGGTATCACAGTCCCATTTATTTAAGGAGCGGTGGCTGAATGTGATTGCAAAGTGCAGGTAAGTAGTTGCTTTTTGTTTATTATCTTATATAAAGGTTCTTGAAATAATCTCCAGTATTGTCAAAGATATTTGACATTTATACAAGCACTGACAGCAGCAAGCTGCCTAATTGCAGGACTTGAGCATCTGCTGCCTGGGGGTAGTGGCTCTTTGAGTCCTATTTCAAACAATAGCCACAATAAAAGCCTGGAGCTGAATTGTCCCAGAGGGCATAGAGAAAACAATGTGGTCACAAGAAGGAAAGCTCGGGAGCAAATGTAAGCAGTGGGCTGGATCGAGTCTGATGTAATCCAATGGATTCTATCACCATAACACTACTTCCTGAAAAATATCTCTCTCTCCACCGATCTTCATATTGTCTGCAAACTTCTCAAAAAGCCATCAATCAATTCCATCATCCACATCATTGCCATGTAACATAAAAAGAATCGATCCCTACACAGATCTCTGTAGAACACCACTAGTCACTGGCAGCCGACCAGAAAAGGCTCCCTTTATTCCCAGTATTTGCCTCCTGCCAATCAGCCACTGGAGAATCTTTCCTGTAATACCATGGGTTCTCAGAGTGTTACCTTGTCAAAGGCCTTCTGAAAATCCAAGCACACAACATCAACCAATTCTTCTTTGTCTATCCTGCTTGTTATTTCTTCAAAGCTTCCAACAAGTAGACAGGCTACAGAAGGACAGACAGATTAGGAGAATGGACGAAGAAGTGGCAGATGGAATACAGTGTTGGGAACTGTAGGGCCATGCACTTCGGTAGAAGAAATAAAAGGGTTGACTATTTTCTCAGTAGAGAGAAAATACAAAAAATGGGGTGCAAAGGAACTTGTGAGTCCTTGTGCAGGCTTTTTTAAAGGTTAATTTGCAGGCTGAGTCTGCGGTGAGGAAGGCAAATGCAATGCTAGTATTCAAGAGGACTTGAGTATAAAAGCAAGGATATAATGTTGAAACTTTATAAAGCACTGGTGAGGCCTCACTTGGAATATTGTGAGCAATTTGGTGTTCCTTATCTTAGAAAGTATGTGTTGAAACTAGAGAGGGTTTAAAGGAGGTTTACAAAAATGATTCCCTGATTGAATGGCTTGTTATGTGAAGAATGTTTGATGGCTCTGGGCTTGTATTCACTAGAATTCAGAAGAATGAGGGGTGACCTCATTGAAACCTATTGAATGGTGAAAGGCCTTGAGGATGTTTCCTATGGTGGGAGAATCTCACAGCCTCAGAATAGAGGGCACTCTTCTAGAATGGAGATGAGGAGGAATTTCTTTAGCCAGAGAGTGTGGAATCTGTGGAGTTCTTTGTCACAGGCAGCTGTGGAACCAGGTCTTTATGTATATTAAAGGCAAAGGTTGATAAATTCTTGATTGGTCTGGGCATGAAAGAACATGGGGAGAAGGCAGGAGATCAGGACTGAGAGGAGTATTGGATCAGCCATGATGAAATGTGAAACAGACTCTATAGCCTAATTCTGCTTCTATATCTTATGGTCTTCTGGTTTTATAACAGTATCTGGTGGATGATATTAGACCAATCCACCCCTGCTAACCATGTTTTTAATTTCTATAATAAGATAGCATAATTCTATCATTGTTTTCTGTTGTTTTGCTCTTATTTACTTTCAATGACAGAGGATAAAATATCATCCTGGCTCCCATGCTTTCTGCTGTCTAAACTTGCCCCCCCACCCACGAGGTGCATCTGCTCACTCTCACCTTTTCTAGAAATAGAGGTGACGCTTGACAGTTGTCTCACAGAGCAGAGGGGCATCCATATTTCTAGCAAGCCTCAGGTATTGGCTCCTGAAGCCTTGGCTTTGAAATGCATCCAGAATGCCTTGATGGCCTTTGACTGCTCACTGCTATCAAAAGCCTTTGGAACCATTTTTAAGAGTCTCCAATAGAAGACATTTAAAGACTTCTGAAAGATGTACGAGATAAATATGATTACATTTAATTACAGACACTTTAAATGATAGCTTATGATTTAAAACATGAGGAGAGAGAGAGATAAATAGAAACAACTAAGTAAGCAGCAATGCTTACCCATTAGACTTGGTAATGACTCCAGCAGAGGGAAGGGAGGTGATTTGCATTGTCATTTATCCTTCAGCTCATGTCAATTTCTGCTTTGAGATGAAAGTTCTGATAAACTAGTAAGCACTTCATGCTCAATAACTTCTGGATGATTGCTTGATTCAAACATTTCCACTGCAATGATTTATATAATCATAAATTCTGACATAACTGGGGTATGACAGGCCTGGTTACTATCTACTAAATCTTGGTTGAACACAGAGATACAGATTAATCTCCAAACACATATGCTGTTTTGTGGTGTACGTATTTTATACTCACTTCCATTAAAGCCAACGAAAGGAATTTCCGAGCTTGAGATCTTGGTTGCTGAAGGCACAGTTGCTAATGGCAATGTCAGTAAAATTTGGGCAATCAGTAAACAGTGAAATCAGTAAATTTGGAGTGCTTAAGTGATTAGGACTTGAGGAGTGTAGCAATCTTGAAGGATTGTCGGGATTGAAGAGGTTACAGTGATATGGAAGTGGGAGGTTGTGGAAAATTCTGAATAAAAGCTTTCTTAAACCAACATAGCCCTGTACAAACAATATAAGCATCAAACTCTTATGGGCAAAGAGGCAATGCTTTTAATGACCTGGTGGTGGATCTTTGGATGACCTCAAGTTTACAGTGGGTGGAACAAGGGAAAGCAGCTTAGAGTGCATGGAATATCCTTAGGCAACAAAGGAATGGATGAAGCTTTTAGCAACAGGATAAGTAAGTCGGGGTCATGTTTGATGATGTTTTGTCAGTGGCAAGAGGCAGCTGTAGAGATGGCGTGAAAATTGCTTGGCAACTCATCTCTGTGACAGATTTAACACTGAAAGGCTGGAAACAGTCTGGTTTAGTTTTAGAATGATTCTGCATTCTGAAAGATACATCCTAAAAGTTACTTTTAACTGAATTTCAAGATCAGAATCACTTCTAGATCCCCAGATTATTGGCAAAGAAAGGACCCATTCTTCACCTCACTTTTTAAATCTATTAATATTCAAACTTCTATATCTTTTATTCTAAATTCAAGGATCTATGGGATTTCTTCAATGCCAAAGTGAACACTATTTACAGAAATAATTTGCCTCCCTTTTCTTCTTGTTTTGATTCCCTCTTTAATCCTTCTTCCAAACTTACCTACTTACAGGAAAGGTGTAAAGTAAGGTTGAAAGAATACAGAGAAAATTGACAAGGATGTTGCTGGGTCTGGAAGACCTGGGCTATAAAGAAAGATTGAATAGGTTAGGATTGTGAGGGGTATTGATTAGGTAAATGCAAGCAGGGATTTTCCACTGAGGTTGGGTATGACTACAATTAGAGGTCATTTGTTAAGGTGAAAGGTGAAAGGCTTAAGGGGAGCATGAGGGGAAACCTCTTCACTTTGAGGGTCATGAGAGTGTGGATCAAGCTGCTAGCACAAGTAGTCCATGCAAGCTAGATTTCAACATTTAAGAGTAGTTTGGGTAGGTACATGGATAGTAGGGATATGGAGGGCTATGGTCCCAGTGCAGGTCAATGGGAGAAGGCAGTTTAAATGGTTTGGCATAGACTTGATGGGCCGAAGAACCCATT
Organism: Mobula hypostoma; assembly: GCF_963921235.1. Lineage (NCBI taxonomy): Eukaryota > Metazoa > Chordata > Chondrichthyes > Myliobatiformes > Myliobatidae > Mobula > Mobula hypostoma. Next base: position 189,598,813 of record NC_086097.1, read on the forward strand.
TCTGTGCTGTACTTTTCTGACTCTGTGACTCTTACCCATTCCAAGCTTTCTCCATAATCAATTTCTCATCCAGTTTACCCATCAAGCTTTTAAAAACCTACAAATTCTTTGAGCTCCCACTTCTCTGTATTAACTCCATGAATTGTAATAAAATGAACCTCTAATTTCTCCGATTGCTCCTTCCTGCTATAAGAGCATCACCAATGCCCTCTCTAAACATCTGAAAAAGATGCATTCATCCTTTGCAGTTAATGCCTAGTTTCTACCATTTCCTTCTTTCTTGAGTTACTACATTGTACCACCACTTAATAGTTTTGCATCCATAATTTATTCAGGGCTGTGAGAGAGACTAGCATAAAGAATATTGGATTTCAAGTTGTGACATCTTCTGTGATTGCAATAACCTTAATGTCCATGCCTTTGGTATGGTTTTATCTGTCTACTTTCTGTCATCTTAGCTGATTTCTTCATTTCCACCATAGTGCAATCGCTCTAACAACTTTATTCTCATCTCCCTGCACTCAAAATATGAATGTATTAATATTTCCATCTGCTTGATTACCTGCTGAAATAAATTTCCAAACCAGCTTATTTGGTTAGTTGTTAATTTTCCCGTGAGTCTGTTTGTAACTCAACTATCCCTTCTGTCTTGAAAGTGTGCTTGCTGTAATTTTGGTTTAAGTTTAATTTCAAGTGCTCTGTAAAAATCAGGTCAGCATTCTCCTTGTATTTATCCCCTTACAAGCTCACAATTTTCATGCTCCTTGGACCCTTCAACCCAAGATCAAGATCTTTAAAGCTTTCAGCAGATTGTTCGATCATAACACATTGCCTGTTCATGTGCATTGAAACAACCTTCATTCTCCTGTTACTGATCTACTCAGTTCACCGGTTATCTTTTTCTCCATCATTTCCTCTTTCAAGCACAATATTCCTTTATCTTGAGCTGTACAGCAAAAAACCTTTTTAATAATCACAATTTTTCATTAGCTGACCGAGACCATGGATCTGCGCCTGGAAAGTCTTCACTCTCCAGGGCGCAGGCCTGGGCAAGGTTGTATGGAAGACCAGCAGTTGCCCATGCTGCAAGTCTCCCCTCTCCACGACACTAATGTTGTCCAAGGGAAGGGCATTAGACCCATACAGCTTGGCACCAGTGTCGTCGCATAGCAATGAGTGATTAAGTGCCTTCTTCAAGGACACAACACGTTTCCTCGGCTGGGGCTTGAACTCACGACCTTCAGGTAGCTAGTCCAATGCCTTAACCACTTCGCCCTGTGCCCACACCATTAGCTGACCAGACCTAGTTTTTCAAATTTTTTTTGTGCCTTAAACCCAATCTTTAAATTTTCTTTTGCAACTAATATCCTATATATTTCCTGAGCTGTGCAATAGATTGAGATCTTATTTGGATGCTTATTTCAATATAAAAGTATGATAGTCACTTAAGTTGTAGATTATTGATTATATAATAAGTAAATTAAAACTGGCCTTCTTTTGAACTATTTATATAAATCTACACAATCGATGGAAATGTCAGTGGTGATGACTGGACTAGTAGGTTTGTATTATTTATGAGGAAAACATTAATAAATTCTGCATTCAACAATACCCAGTTTCTGTTTCCTTTGATCATATTTGAAAGCATTCAGATCAGTCTTGAAGAGGACTGTTAATTAACTGCAAAAAGATAGGAAGCATTATTCTCCTACATCTAGGTCATCCCTACACAGTGAGATAAAATTTAAATAAAAACTGATGCACTCCAAGGACATTAGAAAAAGGAATATAAAGAGGCAGTAAAAGCAATGGAAATATTCTTGGTTATATACTGTGCATAGTAATAGGATATTGTCGATGATTTTCAAAAGAAGAACTCGCTGCTGCAGCACACAGTCATGCATAAATTTATACTTATCTGAAGTAGAAAACATTTGACATTAACAAAAGTGAAGGGAGAATGGAATGAAATAGAATAGGGTTGTTTTGATTGAGATAAACAGCACAACTGAGTCAGTCTGAAAATCAGGCTGAACCGTTATTTACAAATTGCCAGCAGGTAATCAATAGAAGAAACAGCACAAAGCCCACAAACTCAACAGCTCATAAAATGAGGCGCTGCACTGACTCATATCAATGATTTTGATAGTCCAGAGCACAACAGCAATAATGGCAAAGGTGTTATATAAATACAAGATACTTTTAAGATGCCCAAAGATGTTTCACAGAGTCTTCAACACTGAAAGTTGACATTAGGCTACACATGAGGTATTAGCAGATCTAATGTTTTAAAGGGTTCTATTCTTGGTGCTCATGATTTGACATGACAAGCATACAGAGAGAAATAATGAAACTCTTTATTGTGACTTATGAACAGCTGGCCAGTGCAGTGTGACAGTCAGCTGTTTATTCTAGAAGTGCAGACAAAGTTCAAAGTTAAAAGTAAAATTAAAATTATTTATCAAAGTACATATATGTCACCATATACAACCCAGATATTCATTTTTTGTGGGCATTCTCTGGAAATGCAAGATGGAAAATAGAAGACTGTGCCCCTCAGAACAGACAAACAACCAGTAAGCAAATGACAACAAACTGTGTAAATACATAAAAAATAAATAAACAATTAATATAGAGAACTTGAGATGAACAGTCCTTGAAAGTGAGTTCATAGGTTGTGAGAACAGTTCCATGATGGGGCGAGTGAAGTTATCTCCTCCAGTTCAAGAGCTTGATGTTTTAGAAATAATAACTGTTCTGAACCTGGTGGTGTGGGTCCTGATGCTCCTGAACCCTTTTCCTGATAGTAGCAGTTAGAAGAGAACATGACCTGGGTGGTGGAGGTCCTTGAGGACGGGTGCTGCTTTCCTGTGACAGGGCTCCACGTGGGTGTGCTCAATGCTGGGGAGGGCTTTACCTGTGATAGGCTGGGCTTTATCCATTACTTTTTGTAGACTTTTCCATTCAAGGGCATTGGTGTTTCCATACTAACTAATCAAACACACATCAACAGGTGTTTGTCAAAGCTTTAGATGTCATGTTGAATCTTTGCAAACTTCAAAGGAAGTCGAGGTGCTGCTGTGCTTTCTTTGTAGAGGCACTTACATACTGGACCCAGGACAGATCCTCTAAAATGATAACACTGAGGAATTTAATGTTGCTGACCCTCTCCACCTCTGATCCTCTGATGAAGACTGGCTCATGGACCTCTGGTTTCCTCTTCCTGAAATCAATATTCAGCTCCTTGGTCTTGCTAATATTGAGTACCAACGACCTAGGCTCATTTCCCACCACTGTCTTTAAGGAGTTTCTACATTTTCCCTGTGACCACATGTGTTTCCTTCGGGTGCTCCTGTTGCTTCTCACAGCCCAAAGACGTACTGGTTGGTAGGTTAATTGATCATTGAAAGCTGTCCCCTGATTAGGCCAGGATTAAGTTGTGGGAATGCTGGGTGCTGCAGCTTGAAGTGTCGGAAGACCATATTCCACGCCCTTATCTCAATAAATAAATAATCAGCTGTCGTGGAATGATGGAGCATACTTGATAGGCCAAATGGTCCGATCAGGTAGAAGTTAACAATCATTTAGTACAATGGCAGCAGTTTTCAACGTTGATCCTTCCACATCCTAATTTCTTGCGCGAGTCCTAGAATTAGATTATGTTCACCAATCTAGGTGTGGCGCTTGTGCTGTGTGCTGCTTGGTGCTATCACCATCTCTGACCCCATGTGCTATAGTGAATGGCATATAACAGGAATTCTGCAGATGCTGGAAATTCAAGCAACATACATCAAAGTTGCTGGTGAACGCAGCAGGCCAAGCAGCATCTATAGGAAGAGGCGCAGTCGACGTTTCAGGCCGAGACCCTTCGTCAGGACCCTGTGAATGGCATATTTGCTTTTGGATGGACTTGCTTTGCAACCAACTTTATTCCTTGTACGTGCTACACCTCAGGTTTATCATGGGCTTGCAACTCCGCAACTTCTATTGTTAGTTGACACAACGGTTTGATCATGTGCTTACATTGATACCTACTGAAAAAAATAGTGTGCCATTAAAGCAATTTCAGTCAGCTCATGTGCCTATATTGGAAACAAATGCTCCCTAATTCTATTACAAGTATAGATAGTGAAATGAAGTTTGTGTTTGCTTTATTTCCATCTCTAAGTTCTCAGCATGATTATTAGTGCTATGCTTTTCAATTCCCTCTCTGGGAACCTGGTCATAAAGGCTGACTGCTGAGATAACGCTCAGTAATGCTTAATTGTATGTTTGCTAATTACTAATAAAGGATAAGAATAAAGAATTTGACTCTGTGGAGCAGTTATTGGAGCTCTGAGCAAGTCATGCAAGTATAACAACACTGTCTGGGGTTGCAGGCTGGCAGCAATTGTTTTGTTTTGATTTTGGATCGATTTTGCTGCTACCAAAGGGTGAATGTACGAGGAGTGTTTGATGGCTCTGGGCCTGCACTTGCTGGAGAAGAATGAAGGGTGATCTTATTGAAATGTATCAAATATTGAAGGGCCTAGATAGAGTGGATGTGAATAGGATGTTCCCTATGGAAGGTGAGTCTAGAACCAGAGGGCACAGCCTCAGATTAGAAAGATGTCCCTTTAGAACAGAGATGAGGATGGTGAATCAATGAAATCCATTGCCATGATCAGCTGTGGAGGCCAAGTCATTGAGTGTATTTAAAGTGGAGGTTAGTAGTTTCTTGATTAGTCAGAGCATCAACGTTACAGGGTTACAGGTAGAAGAATGAGCTTGAGAGGGATAATAAAGCAGCCATGATGGAATGTCAGAGCACATTCAATGGGCTGAATGGCCTATTTTTTTTCCCTATGTCTTATGGTCTTATAACCATGCGTTACAACAGCAGAAGAACATCGTTGAACTCACAATAAATTGAACCAAGTGGATGGGCTACAGCAGCAAAAGTCTATAAATGTACACTCAGTGGCCACTCTATTAGGTACAGGAGGCACCTAATAAAATGGCAACTGAGCTTAAGTTACAAAATAAATAAATATAGAGCAAAAGAGAATTAACAAGATTCTCCTCATTGACCATTATTAAATTTGATGGTGGACTTAAAGATGCTGTTCCTAAAATGTTGAGTGTGGGTCTTCAGGCTCATGTACCTCATCCACGATGGTATTGATGAGAGGAACAAATTGTACAGAAAGTGAGTGCCCTTCATGATGGCTGCTGCCTTCTTGAGGCACAACCTCTTGAAGATGTCCTCACTGGCAGGCAGGTTTATACCCTTGATGAAGCTGGCTGAGCCTACAAACCTCAGCTGCCTCTTTCGATCCTGTAATTTGAGCCTCTGTAACAGAGACTCTGCAACCAGTTAGAATGCGCTCCACCGCACATCCGTAGAAATTTGCAAAAATTCTTGGTGACGTGCCGAATCCTTTCAAACTCCTAATGAAATAAGTCCACTAGTGTGCATTCTTCACCTTTATAATAGATTCTTTGAGATGTTGTCATCCAGGCACTTGAAGCTGTTCACCCTTTCCACCGTTAAAATATTTTTGAACTCCTTTACCCTGGGGAAAAGACTGCTTCCATCTATTATGTCATGAATTTTAAACCTCTAGGAGGTCACATCTCATTCTCCTCTGCTCCAAGGGAAAAAGACCTTTTCTGGCCAATCTTTCCCTACAATTATGGCTCTCTAGTACTGACAACATCCTCACAAATTTATTTTGCACTCTTTCCAGTTTAACTACATCCTTCCTATAAAAAAAGGTGATCAAAATTGTACTCAGTTCTCTGAATGTGGCATCATTAGTGACTTATACAACTGCCACATAATATCCCAATTCCTATACTTAGTGCCCTGACTGATAAAATCAGTGGGCTAAGCACGTTTTTCACTACCCTGTCTACCTGTGATGCTCCTTTCAATGCACTATGCTCTTGTACACTTAGATCCTTCTATTCCATTACAATCTCCAGTGCCCTGCCATTCGTTGTACAACTCCTGTGCCACATCTAACCTCATCATTATAATTCTGCATCACGGCTGGTACCACACTGAAATTGTAAAGATGATGCGGTTGGATAGTGAATTTAACTACATTCTCAGGCTTTTCCCTTCTGGTGTATTATTGGGATTGTGTGGGTTCAGGTTTGCACAGTTAGATTATTATGACATAGTGTCCATCTTCCAAAATTACCTTCTCAGTATGTTGATTTTGCCAGCTACAACAAATGAACTGCTTATTTTACAATTGAATTGTTTTGTTTTACAATTACAGCATAAAATCCCACTAGCCAAACCAATAGTACCTTTTAAAGCTCTCCTTTTTTTCCAGACCTAACTTGGTCATTACTAGATGACCAAGAGAGAGGATTTGTAGAATGTCAGAGGGATGGCTTCATAGAACAACTTGTTGTTGAGCCAACTAGGGGATCGGCTGTGCTGGATTGGGTGTTGTGCAATGATCTGGAGGTGATAAGAGAACTTAGGGTTAAGGAACCCTTATGGAACAGTGATCACAATATGACCGAGTTCACATTGAAATTTGAGAAGGAGAAACAAAATTCCAATATGTCAGTATTTCAGTGGAATAAAGGAAATTACAATGGCATGAGAGGGGACCTGGCCAAGGTTGACTGGAAAGAGACACTAGCAGGAAGGACAGCAGAGCAGCAATGGCTGAAGTTTCTGTGAAAAATGAGAGAAGTACAAGACAGATATATTCCAAATCAGCAGAAATTTTTGAATGGAAGAAGGACACTACCATGACTGTCAAGTGAAGTCAGAGCCAAAGTAAAATTAAAAGAGAGGGCATACAAGGAAACCAAAGCTAGTGGGAAGATAGAGGATTGGGAAGCTTTTAAAAATTTGCAGAAGGAAACTAAGAAGGTCATTAGGAAGGAAAAGATGAATTATGAAAGGAAGCCAGTGACAAATATCAAAGAAGATACTAAAAGTTTTTTAAGTTTATCAAGGGTAAAAGAAAGTAGAGGGTAGATATAGGACCAATGACACTGGAGATATTGTAATGAGAGATGCAGAGATGTTAGAGGAACTGAATGCGTATTTTGTATCAGTCTTCACAGTGGAAGACATCTGCAATATACTGGACATACAAGAATGTCAGGGAAGTGAAGTATGTGCAGTGAAAATTACAATTGAGAAGGTGCTCGGGAAGCTTAATGGCCTGAGGATGGATAAGTCTGGACCTGATGAAATGCACCCTTGGGTTCTGAACGAGGTAGCTGGAGAGATTGCAGAGGCATTAAAAATGATATTTCAAGAACCGATAGATTCTGGCATCGTACCAGATGACTGGAAAATTGCAAATGTTACTCCGATATTTAAGAAGGGTGGGAGGCAGCAGAAAGGAAACTATAGACCTGTTAGCCTGACATCAGTGGTTGGGAAGTTGATGGAATCAATTGTTAGGGATGAGATTACAGAGTACCTGGAGGCACATGACAAGATAGGTCAAAGCCAGCATGGTTTCCTGAAAGGAAAATCCTGTCTGACTAACCTACTACAATTTTTTGAGGAAATTCAAGAAGGGTAGACAAAGGAGATGCAGTAGATGTGGTGTACTTGTATTTTCAGAAGGCCTTTGACAAGGTGCCACACATGAAGCTGCTTAGCAAGATAAGGGCCCATGGAATTACAGGGGAGTTACTAGCTTGTGTGGGGCATTGGCTGATCGGCAGAAAACAGAGTGGGAATAAAGGGATCCTATTCTGGCTGGCAACAGGAATTCTGCGGATGCTGGAAATTCAAGCAACACACATAAAAGTTGCTGGTGAACGCAGCAGGCCAGGCAGCATCTCTAGGTGTCCGGTGCTCCCGATGTGGCCTTTTATATATTGGCAAGACCCGACGCAGACTGGGAGACCGCTTTGCTGAACATCTACGCTCTGTCCGCCAGAGAAAGCAGGATCTTCCAGTGGCCACACATTTTAATTCCACATCCCGTTTCCATTCTGACATGTCTATCCACGGCCTCCTCTACTGTAAAGATGAAGCCACACTCAGGTTGGAGGAACAACGCCTTATATTCCGTCTGGGTAGCCTCCAACCTGATGGCATGAACATCGACTTCTCTAACTTCCGCTAATGCCCCACCTCCCCCCCCCGTACCCCATCTGTTACTTATTTTTATACACACATTCTTTCTCTCACTCTCCTTTTTCTCCCTCTGTCCCTCTGAATATACCCCTTGCCCATCCTCTGGGTCCCCCCCCCCGCTGTCTTTCTTCGCGGACCTCCTGTCCCATGATCCTCTCATATCCCTTTTGCCAAACACCTGTCCAGCTCTTGGCTCTATCCCTCCCCCTCCTGTCTTCTCCTATCATTTTGGATCTCTCCCTCCCCCTCCCACTTTCAAATCCCTTAGTAGCTCTTCCTTCAGTTAGTCCTGACGAAGGGTCTCGGCCTAAAATGTCAACTGCACCTCTTCCTAGAGATGCTGCCTGGCCTGCTGCATTCACCAGCAACTTTTATGTGTGTTGCTATTCTGGCTGGCTGCCAGTTACCAGTGGAGTTCTACAGGGGTTGGTGTTGGGACTGCTGCTTTTTACGATGTATGTCAATGATTTTGACTCTGGGATTAATGGATTTGTGGCTAAAGTTGCTGATGATACAAAGATAGGTGGAGGAGCGGGTAGTGTTGAGGAAACAGAGAGCCTGCAGGGAGACTTAGATATTTTAGGGGAATGGGCAAAGAAATGGCAAATGAAATATAATGATGTAGAGTGTATGGTCATGCACTTTGGTGGAAGAAATAAACAGGCAGACTGTTATTTAGATGGGGAGAGAATTCAAAATGGAGAGATGCAAAGGGAGTTGGGAGTCCTTGTGCAGGATACCCTAAAGGTTAACCTCCCAGTTGAGTCGGTGGTGAAGAAGGCAAATACAATGTTGGCATTCATTTCTAGAGGTATAGAATATAAAAGCAGGATATAATGTTGAGACTCTAAAAGGCACTCATGAGACCACACGGAGTACTGTGTGCAGTTTTGGGCTCCTTACTTACGGACATTGGAGAGGGTTCAGAGAAGATTCACGAGAATAATTCCCGGAATGAAAGGGTTACCATATGAGGAATGTCTGGCAGCTCTTGGGCTGTATTCCCTGGAGTTCAGGAGAATGAGGGGGATCTCAATGAAACTTTCCGAATGTTAAAAGGCCTGAACAGATTAGATTTGGCAAAGTTATTTCCCGTGGTAGGGGAGTCAAGGACAAGAGGGTATGACTTCAGGATTGAAGGATGTCCATTTAGAACAGGGATGTGGAGAAATTACTTTAGTCAGAGGGTGGTAAATCTGTGGAATTTGTTGACATGAGTGGCTGTAGAGGCCAAGTCACTGGGTGTATTTAAGGCAGAGATAGATAGGTTCTTGATTAGCCAGGGCATCAAAGGATATGGGGAGAAGGCAGGGGAGTGGGGATTACTTGAAGAATTGCATCAGCCCATGATTGAATGGTGGTGCAGACTCGATGGTTTGAACATGCTCCTATATCTTATGGTCTTATTATTACCCCTATTCCTTCTACTCTTAGATCCTTATCTTCCTTTAAATTTTATTTTTCAGGATTTGCAAAATCCTGAAAAATGCCAACATTTATCAACAATCCTTTGATCCTTTTGATCTGAATGGATTGTAAGGACATTCTAGAGGGATTAGAAGATAGAATCTTGTTGTTATCTCTCATGAACACAAGAGAATCTGCATATGGTGGAAATTTTGAGTAACAAACACCTTATTCTCTTAAACAGAGTTTCAATATCTTTCACCAAGATTTACAAAACCTGCCAGCCTTGACCTTCATCCTAACAGGAATGTGCCAGTCCTGAACTCTTGACATTATTCTTTTAAAAACCTTCCATTTAGCAGATACCCCTTTCCCAACAAACAATCTCACTTTGATCAGCCTCCGCAAGGTCACAACTAATAACTCCAAAATTTTCTTTGTCCCATTTCAGGACCTTAAGCAGGGAACTTGTTGTATCCTTCTCCATAACTATTTTAAAACTAATAGAATAATGGTCACTGGACCCAAAGTGCTCATCAATGGACACTTCTGCCGCTTATTTCCCAGGAGTAAGTCTTTCAGTATATGGGAGGATCTAATTCTAGTAGGTCCATCTACTGTATATATTGATGAAGGAAGCTTTCTCGGACACATTTCACAGCATCTTACAATATGGTTGGCCCAGTCAACATTAGAGTATTTGAAATGTAATGCTAATTGTTTCCCTTTCTGTAGATGCTCCCTGACCTGCTGATACTTTTCAGCATTTTATTTTCTTATACCCTAGATTGCCTGCTCAGATACCTGTCCACCAACTCAACCAATGGTATCAATTACTTCATTGGTAATGAAGCAAACACAAGCTGCTGGAAATCCAAGCAACCCCCACAAATGCTGGAGGAACTCAGCAGGCCAGGCAGCATCTATGGGAAAAGAGTAAACAGTTGATGTTTCGGGTTGAGACCCTTCACCAGGACTGAAGAAAAAAGATGAGAAGTCAGAGTAAGAAGCGGGGCGGGAAGAAGAAATACAAGGTGGTTGTTGATAGGTGAAACTGGGAGAGGGGGAGGGGTAAAGTTAAGAGCTGGCAAGTAGATTGGTGAAAGAGATAAAGGATTGGAGAAGAGGGAATCTGATAGGAGAGGGTAGAAGATCTTGGAAGAAAGGGAAATTGGAGAAGCACCAGAGGCAGCTGATGGGCAGGTAAGGAGATAAGGTGAGAGAAGGAAATGGCAATGGGGTAATGGTGAAGGGGACAGCAAGTACTGGAAGTTTGAGAAATCAAAGTTCATACCTTCAGGTTGGAGGCTACCCAGACAGAATAAAAGGTGTTGCTTCTCCAACCTGAGTGTGACCTCATTTTGGTAGTAGACGATTGAGAATGGGAATGGGAAGTAGAATTGAAATGGGTGGCCACCAGGCGATCCCACAATATCATCTTCATTCGGCATTGTGACCCAGTTTATAATGTTAATTGGCTACTTTAAATCAGAATCAGGATTATTATCACTGACACAGGTCATGAAATTTGTAGTATTGTAGCAGCAGAACAGTATAGTTAATAAAATTAACATAAATTGCAATATAGGTAAATAAGTAGAGCACCAGTTGACCTGCTAGTAAGGTAGTGTTCATGAGTTCTGATGACAGCCAGGAAGAACCTGTTACTAAGATGTTGTTTCTGTGTCTTCAGGTTCTTGGATCTTCTCTCTGATGGTAGTAATGAGGAGAAGGCGTGCCATGAGGGTCCTTCATGATGGATGCTGCTTTCTTGAGGCATCACTTTTTAAAAATGTTCTATGATGGAGCTGGCTGAGTTTACAACCCTCTGTAACTTTGTCCGATCCTGTGCATTGGTGCCTCCATACCAGATGTTGATGCAACCAGTCAGAATACCGACCATAGAAATTTGCCAGTCTTGGGTGACATATCAAATCTCTTCAAACTCCTATGAAATGTATTTGTTGGCGTGCTTTCTTCATAATTGCATCAATATGTCGGATCCAGGGTAGATCTTCAGAGATGTCAATACTCAGGAACTTGAATCACCCTTTGCTCACCCTTTCTACTGCTGACTCTCAATGAGAACTTTTGTGTGTGCTGCCAAAGTCCACAATCAATTCCTTGGTCTTACTGACAATAAGTGCAAGGTTCTTGTGGCACCACGCAATCAGTTGAACTATCTCACTCCTGTATGCCTCTTCATCACCATCTGAGATTGTCAACCACAGATGTGTCATCAGTGAAATTATAGATGGCATTTGAGCTGTGCCTAGCCACACGCTCATGGGTGTAGAGAGTAGAGCTGCTGGCTAAGTGCACATCCTTAAATATCCACTAGGATATGGTAAAAAGAATCAAATGAGAGCTAATGGGCATTGTATGAGTGAGAATAAATTGCAGGGTTAGAGAGAAAAATGAGTGCAACAAATAGGATTGCTCAATTGGGAGTTGCATGTACTCCATGAGCCAAATTATCTCCTTTTGTTCTGAGAACAAAATCTCTGTCAAATACCATTTTAACATCCACTCACAAATAATATGTTAACTATAAATTTTGCACTTTAAAGTTGTCACATAAAAGATTTTGCGAACCAAGAGGGAGAGGTGAAGTTGATTACTATGAACTAATACTTATGCATACTGTAATTAAAGACTTGACAAAAAATTTAAATTAGCTGAGGACATTTATCTATGTCAGTGCCTTACACTTTGGTCCTGTAGAAGCTGTTCCTGTGATTGTAGATCGTGGACCTCCTTTCATGGGGAAACCACCTTTGCCTCTGCGTGTGACGGGTATTGTGATACGCGGGCGTTTTATTGGTATGACAGCACGAGGAGGTGGAGGGACACGACCATGGTAGTCAAACATCCTGAAATGTAATCAAATATTCACATTTAGAATGCAAAATGCAAATATGGTCTCCTTCAATATTAATGTGACAAGGTTAGCATCTCTATCAGAGCTTCTGGAACACTAAAACTACTGTACTAAATGGCCACAGCCATATTATGCCTCTTAATGATATTATATTTCTACATAGGCAGGTAAGCAAATCATATGCTGTTGCCTCTAAACAAGGAGGATCAAGAGGATCTTTTGGTCTCTGCAGTCAGTCTTACACAACTATTGATAGCCTCTTAACCTGGTAATCTTAATGCCACATATCAATGCCTAATTCTGGTACACACTCCCTACAGAAAACCTAACCATATATTTTCCTTCCCTGACAGTTGCTGTTAAATTAACCTCTTGCTAAGGTAGGTGAAGAGTCCTTGAAAGTGAGTCCAGGCTGAACTGTTTCCACAACCTATGACTCACTTTCAATGACTCTTCATCTCATGTTCTCTATATTTATTGCTTACTTATTTATCAATCTTATTTATTTATTTAGTATTTGCACAGTTTGTTGTCTTGCATATTGGTTGCTAGTCTGCCCTTTTGGGTATGGTCTTTCATTGATTTTATTATGTTTCTTGGATTTACTGATTATGCCCACAAGAAAACAAATTTCAGGATTGTATATGATGACATATACTGTATGTACTTTGATAATAAATTTCCTTTGTACTTTGTACTTTCAGAGCTTTGCAACAGGACTTCAAACAGCTTTGATGATTTGCTTTGCATGGCGTAATATTTTAATCTCTGTTCCATATATGCTTAAAGAACAGCTTTTATAGGTCTCTTTCAAGTTTTAGAGACGACGGCCTTTCAGACAGAAATATGTACCTGAAACCTTTCCACTAAAGTGGAGCCTTAGTAGTCCGATGAGTACTTGGGAGACATACTGTATATTTCATAGTCCAAAGCGTGGGCCATGACAGACAACAGTGTTATTTTCCTGCATTATGCTTTCATTTTATCTATTGTACAACTGTCACACAATATTCAGATTTGATAGGGCATGTTTATAATGGAAATTTTACATAAAATCTACAGTGCAGAAAAAAGATCTCACTTGGCACAACCAATCCATGTTCACTGTTGATTTTAATAATACAGTAATTTCACACATTATTCTACTAGAACTTGAGAAGACAATGATGGTTTTATAATCTTTTTGTATTAGTACCAAGAATCATTCATGCAAGTGACTCATAATAAAGAATATTTTTAGCTAATACCATTATTACAACCTTCAGTTATCAGAAGCACAGAATACCAAAAACTTGGTATAAGCTGAAAGATCTCTTTCTCTGTATTGACATTTTAATAAGAAAGAAGACAGAATGCATGATAACAAAAATCATCACTAGGATGGTGACAGAAGCTTGGCCAGCATAACTACAGGTTCTGAATTTGGTTCAGTCACTGCTCATGGCTATTTTAACTTGGAATTTTGATGGAAATAGGTCTGAAGTATGATTTACAAATAAATAAATTGGATCATTCGGGAGGGTGAAGTGCGCTGGCAGGACATTTAGGGAGGTAGTTACATCCAAGGTGCAGAACACAAGAAAATGGGTGGTAGTTCGGAATAGGAAAAGGATTAAGGAGCCAATGCAGAGTACCCCTGTGGCCATCCCCCTCAACACCAGGTATATCACTTTGGGTACTGTCTTGGCGGGGGGGGAGGGTGAGGAAAAACACAGCAGTCAGGTCTTCGACACTGTGTTTGGTTCTGTGGTTCAGAATGGAAGAGGGGGAAGAATTGAGTTCCAGTGATAAGGACTTGGTTATTTAGGGGTCTGTTGATGCGAATGAGATTCCCAGATGATATGCTGCCTCCTGAGTGCCAGGGTATGGGACACCTCAGATCATGTCCTCAGCATTCAGGGACTTAAATGCTAATTTAAACAACGGGACCTCCAGGGTTGTGATCTCAGGATTGCTACCCGTACCACATGCTAGTGAGAACAGAAATAGGAAGAGCATACAATTTAACACATGGCTAAGGAGTTAGTTAGGAGGGAGGGCTTCAGATTTTTGGATCATTGGGCTCTCTCCCAGGGAGGCTGGGACCTGTACAGAAGGGATGGTTTGAACCTAAACCAGAGGGAGGTGGATGAATATCCTAGCGGGAATGTTTACTGGTACTGCATGGGGGTGGGGGGGGGGGGTTGTCGGGTTAAACTAGCATTGCAGGAGAATGGGAACCAGAGTTCCAAAACAGATAGCAGAGAGGTTGTGGAGACAAGTTCTTAAGACTTCAGACAAAGTCAGGAATCAAAAGGTTGAGCATGGTGTGACTAGTGTCCTGAGTTGTGTATATTTCAATGCAAGAGATATCGTAGGAAACGCAGATGAGCTCAGGGCATGGATCAACACATGGAATTATGATATTGTAGCCAGTAGTGGGACTTGGTTGCAGGAGGGGCAGGAATGGCAGCTCAATATTCTGGGAATCCATTGTTTTAGATGTGATAGAGCGAGAGGAAGTAAAGGGGGGGGGGGGTGGCACTACCAGTCAGGGAAAAATATCACAGCAGTGCTCAGTCAGGACAGACTGGAGAACTCACCTAGAAAAACTTTATGGGCTGAACCGAGGAATAAGAAAGGTACGACCATGTTAATTGGGCTATACCATCTGGCAGTCTGCAGGATTTAGAGATATAAATTTGTAGAGAGATTGCAGACTATTGCAAGAAACATAAGGTTGTTATTGTAGGTGATTTTAACTTGACACGTATTGACTGGGAATCCCACACAGCAGATGGGATAGAGTTTGTCAAATGTGTTCAGGAAAAGTTTCCTTAATCAGTACATAGAACTCCCAACAAGAGAGTGTGCGATACTGATCTCCTAATAGGGAGCAAGACAGGGCAGGTGACAGAAGTTTGTGTACTGGAACACTGCTTCTAGTGATCATAATGCCATTAGTTTCAAGGTAATAATGGAAAAGGATAGGTCTGGTCCTTGGGTTGAGTTTCTAAATTGGAGAAAGATCAATTTTGATGGTATCAGAAAGGATCTGGCAAGTATGGACTGGAACAGGCTGTTTTCTTGCAAAGGTGTACTTGGTAAGCGGGAAACCTTCAAAAGTGAAATTTTGAGAAGAGAAAGCTTGTATATGCTTGTCACAATAAAAGCAAGGATAACAGGTTTAGGGAACCTTGATTTCCAAGAGATATTGAGAACCTGGTTAAGAGATAAAAAGGAGGTAGATACAGGCAGGTAGGAATAAATGGTGTACTTGAGGGGTATAAGAAATGCAAGAGAACAATTAAAAATATATCAGATGGGCTAAAAGAAGGCATGAGGTTGCTCTAGCAGACAAGATGAAAGAAAATCCGAAGGACTTCTATGGATATCTTAAGATCCAAAGGGTTGCAAGGGACAAAGTTGGTCCTCTGGTAGACCAGAATGATAATCTGTGCATGAAGCCAAAAGAGATAGGGGAGATCTTCAATAGATCTTCTGCATCTGTATTTACTTGGGAGAGGGATACAGAGTCTAGAGGAGTGAGGCAAAGCGGCGGGGAGGTCATGGCCTCAATAAAGATTTCAGAGGAGGAGGTGTTTGCTGTTTTGAGACAAATCAGGGTGGCTAAATTCCCAGGGTTTGACCAGATGTTCCCTTGGACCCTGTGGGAAGCAAGGCAAGAAATTACAGGGACCTTAACAGAGGGATTTAAATTATCCTTAGCAACAAGTGATGTACTGGAGGATTGGACGATAGCTAATATTGTTCCGCTGTTCAAGAAGGGCACTAGGAATAAACCAGGAAATTACAAGCCGGTGAGCCTAACATCAGTAGTGGGAAAGTTATTGGAAGGTCTTCTAAGGGACTGGTTATATGCGTATTTTAACAGAAAAGGGCTGATTAGGGATAGTCTGTGTGGCTTTGTGTTTGTTGGGTCATGCCTAACCAATCTTATAGTGTTTTTTCCAGTAAATTACCAGGAACGTTGATGTTGTCTACAAGGCAGTGATACTGTCTACATAGACTTCAGCAAGGTCTTTGACAAGGTTCTGAATGGGAAGTCGGTCAAGAAATTTCCGTCGCTTGGCTGTCAAGATGAGGTAGTAAATTGGATTAAATATTGGCTTTGCGGGAGAAGCAAGAGGGTGGTAGTAGACGGTTGCCTCTCTGACCAGAGGTCTGTGACTAGTGGAGTGGCAGGGCACTGAGGAATGCAGTAGAACAATAGATCTGAGAATACAGGTTCATAATTCTTTGAAAGCGGTGTGACAGTGGATAAGGTCACAAAGAAAACTTTTCGCACATTGGCCTTCACAAATCAAAGTATTGAGTACAGAGGATGGGATGTTATGTTGAAATTGTATAAGATGTTGGTGAGGCCTAATCTGAAGTATTGTGCGCAGTTTTGGTCACCTACCTTTACAGGAAATACATCAATAAAATTGAGACTGCACAGAAAATTTACAAATATGTTGCCAAGTCTGGAGGACTTGACTTAAAAGGAAAGATAGAATAGGTTAGAACTTTATCCCCTAGAATGTAGAAGATTGAGGGTAGATTTGATGGAAGAATACAAAATTATGAGGGGTATAGATAGGGTAAATGCAAGCAGGCTTTTCCCACTGACGTGATCAAATGTAAAGGGACAGTACACTGTTAATGGTAGAACACTTAATGATGCAGATGTGCATTGGGTCTTGGGGTCCAAGTCTATAGCTCACTGAAAATGGCTACAAAGGTTGATAGGGTGGTAAAGAAGGCATATAACATACTTGCTTTATTATCTATGAATTGTGTTCAAGAGTCAGCAAGTTATGTTGCAGAATTGTAAAACTCTAGGTGCCCACATCTTGAGTCTTGAATTCAATTCTGGTTGCCCCATCTTCTGGGAGAAATGTGGTGGTTTTGCAGAGGGTGGAGAAGCGGCTTGGATATGAGAGCATGTGCTATAAGGAGAGGTTTAACAAACATCCATTGTTTTATCTGGAGTAGCAGAGACTGAAAAAGGATTTGATAGTGGTTTACAAGATTATGAAAGGCATTGACAGAAAAGACAGCTGGAATCTTTCTCCCAGGGTTGAAATATCTCATAAGAAAGGACATGCATTTAGGATCAGAGGGACCAAATTCAAAAGAAATATACATGTAAGTTCTTTTTATACAGAGAGTGCTGGGTTCCTGAAATGCCCTCCCTTGGTTGGTGTGGAGTCAGAGATGGTAGAGGCACTCAAGAGGATCTTATGTGCATGAATATGCAGGAACTACAAGGATATGAACATTGTGTTGGTAGAAGAGATCAGTATTGTTGGATATTTAACTACTAATTTAATTTAATTTGGCCCAAAATTATGGGCTGAATTTCCTGTGTTGTATAGTTTTACATTCCAACTGCATTAGGCTGCATTTCTAATGCTAACTTATGACATTGGAGGAATGGTGTACATGTGCAGATCCAGTGGCTGATGACAGGATAACAACATTTAATCATCTCATATCAATGTATAAAAGTCCTGTCAACAGCACTGGAGTACCTTTGTCTTTACCATTGTACACTTTAAAATTGTACAAGGCGTTGGTGAGGCCAAATTTGGAGTATTGTGTACCGTTCTGGTCACCGAAATATAGGAAAGATGTCAACAAAATAGAGAGAGTACAGAGGAGATCTACAAGAATGTTGCCTGGGTTTCATCTCCTAAGTTACAGAGAAAGGTTGAACAAGTTAGATCTTTATTATTTGGAGCGTAGAAGGTTGAGGGGGGACTTGATAAAGGCATTTAAAATT
The DNA here is from genome assembly GCF_963921235.1 of Mobula hypostoma. Taxonomy (NCBI): domain Eukaryota; kingdom Metazoa; phylum Chordata; class Chondrichthyes; order Myliobatiformes; family Myliobatidae; genus Mobula; species Mobula hypostoma. The sequence goes on from NC_086097.1 coordinate 189,616,978, forward strand.
ATGAGGGGGATAAATAGAGTTGACGTGGATAGGCTTTTTCCACTGAGAGTAGGGGAGATTCAAACAAGAGGATACGAGTTGAGAGTTAAGGGGCAAAAGTTTAGGGGTAACACAAGGGGGAACTTCTTTACTCAGAGAGTGGCAGCTGTGTGGAATGAGCTTCTAGTAGAAGTGGTAGAGGCAAGTTCAATTTTGTCATTAAAAAAAATAATTTGATAGGTATACGGACAGGAAAGGAAAGAAGGGTTATGGGCTGCGTGCAGGTAGATGGGACTAGGTGAGAGTAAGCGTTCGGCATGGACGAGAAAGGCCAAGATGGCCTGTTTCTGTGCTGTAATTGTTATATGGTTATATACCAAATGGGTTAGAGCCTGAGATCAGGATTATTTTAAAGGGGAAATGATGTCTGTCTATCTTGATAGATCACTGTCCATGAGACTAAAGGTGAATGCATCTTGCACATGACAAAATGGGCATAATATCAGAAGATGACACATTCATACGGAAGTTTGTTTCACTGCTTAAGAAGATAACGAAAAAGGTCAATTCAATAGGAAAAATAAGAAAGGGCATTTTTCCAACTATGTAACTTGATGTAGCACATACTGTAAATTCAGGCACACTGCTCAGAATCCTCCTCCTGTTGAAATTAAAGCTAGAGAGGAAACTTGTAGCATGTGTCTTTATAGTTCATGTATGTGTTGAAACTTTCTATCACCAGCTGATAATCACAGCATTACTTTTGATGTTTTACCATTTGAAATCTTTGTGACAAAATATGGTATGAATCATTGTTTCAGGCAGCATACTAAAAGATACCAATAAAGGCCAAACAAATATTGTTCTTCCATACCCTCAAAGATGCTATGCTCTTTAAAGCTTGATCTTCAATTAGCAAAATATTCTTATTTCCAATAGTTAGCTAAATAAACTTGGTACTGTAGTTTTAGAACAATGTTGGAATGCACTATAAAACTGAAACTTTCTTTCAGATCAAATTCAACATGAAATTTATAAAATCGGGAAGAGGATGGAAGAAGATTTAATAATATCTGGATTGTTTGTGTTACTTCTGAATAATAGCAGGCAATTTGAGGCATACACTAAAGGTTTGTAGTATTGTCAGATATTGAAAAGTGGTGGGGAAAATTGATGGTAGAACATATTAGTTTTATAAAGGAATTTCATTACCCATCAGCAGATTTTTATTTGAAAAGGAATGGGACCACTAAAAAGTTTGATTGCTGGGAAATCATTTGGTGCACTGGGCCAATGAATTTTTTTGAGGACGAGGAAATGTACCACACATCTCACAGGGCATTGAGATCTGCTGAAGTGGCTTTACAAACGCACGGCCTGTTTTTGGATGCGCTGAAATAGTGAAAGGTACAAAGGAAATTAGGCAAATTCAGAGCCAGGTTTGGTACTTAGGATGTGTGTGAACACATACTTGGTTTTGTGTGACTTGCACAGTTTGGTTTGAAACGAGCGAAAAGAAAAGATCATATTCAGTTAATACTGATTCCCATGGTGCCTAACTAATTCTTGTTGCTGAGGGTGAACATTGGCAACGCTGCTGATATCTGAGGGACTAGTTTCGAATAGTATGGAAGAATTTGTAAGAATCACTGTCATGAAGGAAAGGTAATGAAAACGTTACAATGGAATTAAAGGGAGACAATTGGCAGGTCCCAATGGCCTGGACCCTAGTGTTTTAAATAAAGGTGCTGCAGAAGTAGCAGTGTCATTTATTCAGGTTTTTCAAAAGTTACTGGGCTCTGTGAAGGTACAGGCAGATTGGAAAAATGCTGTCCAGTGGGACTGTTAGCAGAACATCTACAGTTAGAAAGCTGGAGTTTATAATCAAGGGAGAAACTACAGTTCTTAATGTAATCAAACGGAGTCAGCATGATTTTATGAAAGGTAAGTCAAGTCTGAAAAACTGAGTCAATAGAGGGGAACCTGTAGATGTAGTGTATTTGGATATTCAGAGGAATTTTGACAAGATGCCATGCAAAAGGTTGATGCACAAGATAGCCTAGCACTATTGGGGAAAGTGTGTTGGTATTGATTGAAGATTGGTTATTACATAGAAGAGAGCTTAGAAAACGTGAACTTTGCAGGCTGCAAATATGTAACAAGTAGAGTGCCCCGAGGATCTCGTCTTGGTCCTTCCTTATGAATCATATTTATCAAATGGAGGAGTGGCGGAATGTAAGGTATCAAATATATCTGTTGTGATGAGGATAATTTGACTCTGAAACAGGATTTAGATAGGTTGACGGAATTTTAATTCACATGTATTTATCACATGCACTTCAAAAAATACAGTGAAATGTACCTTTGCGTTAACAACCTACACAAAATGGGTGAAAATTTGGCAAATGGAGTTTAATGTTGGAAAGTGTGAGCTTATGCTTTTTGGTAAGAGGAACCTTCAAGAAGACTCTTATAAAGAAAGATTATGGAGGATGAGCAAGGTACCAAAGGATCTATACATTCTTGTGAATGAATCATAAAAGGTTAGCAGTCCGGTGTAGCAAGTGGTTGGGAAAGTAAATGGCTTATTGTCTTTTATTGCAAAAGGTCTGGAGTATAAAAAATAGGTACATATTGTTACAACTGTACAGATTACTGGCAGGGCCACAGCTGGAGTGCTGTGCGTATATGCTATGCTATACACATCTGTGTGCAGTCCCCTAGAACTGATCTACGGACATTGAAAGGCTAATTCCGGAAGGGAGGTTTGTCGAATCATGAGCAGTTAGATTTATTAGATTTCTATTTTTGGAATTTAGTGGAATGAGGAATGATCTTATTTGAATGTCAGGGGGTTACAAGTCTGATGTGGAGATGCTTCCAACAATCTTGAACAAGGCGATGTAGTTACAAGATTAGGAAGTGGTTGTCTAAAACTCAATAAGGCTTGTGAATCTCTGCAATTCTCTCCCCAGAGGGTTGTGGAGGCCAGATCTTTGCTGGTACTTACAAACAAGATGGATACAATTTTGAATTGGGAATTAAAACTATAGGAAAAAGATGAGACATGAGACAGCTGAGCCATAATCACACTGAAAGGCAAGGCAGGCTAGCCAAGCGGCCTCTACTTCCTCTATTTTCTTATGCTCTTATTCTTCCCGTTGCCACTAACATATGAGCATAATTTATGCTTTTGAAATTTTCCTTATAAACATATTCAGTATTAAGATGTAAATAAAAATAATACAAAATGGAAACTGTAGAGTACCAGAGACAATTGATCATTAGATTTATTAGATTGTCCCTAACTGCATCTTATTTATTTATGCACATTGACTGACACTCTATTAACTGTGCTAAACAATAATCTGAACACTGAGTAGGCTTTTAGTTCTAACAAATCTAATGACCAAATCATTAAAAACAAATATGATTTCAAAGTAATATTGTTCTGAAGTATTTGCACAGTACGAACTTTGATAAACTTTGTGACTGAGTATTAATTCGGCAGTTTCTTTTTATCTGCCTAATTATTCAAATTACAAAAATACTTTCGGGAATTGAATGACAGATTAATAACGGTGATTGTGTTCAGTTAGTTGTGATGAAAACATTTATTGATACTTTCTGGAAAGTAAAAGAATAGTACAACAAATCACAGTGTGAGGAGTGAATTAGGTGGAATGCCAGAGAATACAGGGGAAATACTTTCATTGTGATAGATTCTGTCTTTTCATAAGTCAAAACGAAATTTACAAACAGTACTTTTATTTTTTGCTTTGCTTAGATTTAAGTAGTATTAAAAGCAATGTTGAATAAATAATATAAAGCTGAGGTACTATAGGGGAAGTGATAGCAGGGAATTTCAAATATTTGAAAACCAATTTGGATAAAATCAGTAAATATATAGAGGGGGAGGATTCTTACAATATATTCATGAGATATATTTTGGTCAGCATTGTAGGAAACCAACAAGAAGAGGCTAGTTCTAGTGTTCAGGAAAGAGCTTGGGCAGGTGGAAATGTTATCAGCGGGACAGCAAAAGGATCTCATGCTTTCCTGGCATATATAACGAATAAGTTCTTCTTGGGCTTCCAGCCAGGTACAGTTATCGATTAAAGGACCGTGGAGATACCAGGAAACCTGACAACGAGGAGGAGCCTGTTGCCACTGCCTGTCTTTCCTATATTTCCATGGTTTCTAGATGGGTCACCAGGATCCTGAAGAAATGCTGAATTAATACCACCCACAAAACCATAAAGAAGCTCAAATCCTAGCTTATGTGGGACAACGATGACCTGGGACTCAGGATGGCTGGCATTTACAGGATTCCCTGTGGATGTGGAGCAGTGTGTATCAGTGTATAACGGGGAGCACATTGTAAACCTACACCAAGGAGTATAGGAGGTATATCCACTTGGGTTACCCGGAGAAATCGGCGATAGCAGAACAATGGCCATAGGACTGACTTCGACAGCACGAAACTACTGTGCCACGCCAATGGCTTTCGAGACCACCTGGTGAGGGAAGCAATTGAAGTAAAACCTGAGGAAAAGAATTTTAACAAAGGTGAAGGTTTCACTCCACTAAGAACAGGAATTCAATTGTAAACAAGGTGGGACAGTGGAAGCAGGATTGCTTGCGGACTAACCAAGCAGGAGAGACAGACGATAGGGGTGTATATACCACCGGACTAAACCTGCCCAGGCGTCATCCCTGGTGAAGATGGCAGAACTTGCCCTTGAAACGTCAGTTAAAATCGATACCTTTACCCAGCTGGAAGCCCGAGAAGGATTTGTTAATGGGAGAGCATCTTAGAAAATCCACCTTGCTGTGAGATCACTTCTGTTTCAATGTGAGACTGCACAAAATTTGTTCTCCCATTATTCGTCCACATTGTTCCAGAGTACAATCAATGTCAATCACTAATGGTAAAACCATGTTTGCTCAGAGCAGAATGATGCTTGACGCAGAATTCACCTAGTCCCATTACCTTCTGTTCTTTACCATTTCTGTCTCCACTCTGCAGGTGAAACCTCTGTTCTAGATCATCACTATGGTTTCACCCTTCTCAGTCCCTGGATCCTTCAATGCCTCAGTGAATGGACCCTCACAAGGGGCCAATCCATAGGTTGTCCCTTTAGAGGCTCTGATACTGTGATCTGCACGGGGGATATCCTACTGGAGTCTCTGCGTATTGTCCCTCCTGAACCCAACCACAGTAATGTTGGCTTACTTTTCTTTGCCTACTCTGCAGTATGTGTACATGGAACATAGAAATCTACAGCACAATAAAGGCTCTTCAGCCCACAATGTTGTGCCAACCGTGTAACCTACTCCAGAAACTGCATAGAATTTCACTACGGCTTAGCCCTCTATTTTTTGAAGAGTCTCTTAAAAGACCCTATTGTATCCACCTTTACCACCATCGCTGGCAGTCCATTCCACACACAGAGAACTCTCTGTGCGAGAAACCTACCTTTGGCATCCCCTTGGTACCTATTTCCAAGCACTATAAAATTGTGCCCCCTCGTGTTAGGCATTTCAGTCCTGGGAAAATATCTCTGGCTATCCACATGATCAATACCTATTGTGGCGACCCACTTTCCAGTACACTCGAACCGGCTCACGAAACAGCGTGCGCAGGTAGAGAGGCTGGGCCATCTTCACCAGCAGGGGGAAATCCCGCGTGTGGAAAGGGTCTGGGAATATGCATTCCCCACAGCAGTCCCACCCAGGGAGGGCGGGAACGGGAAGGCTTTAAAGCAGGCCGCGAAGTATGAATAAACCTCTTTCATCGCAACTCTAACTCACCGACTCCGTGTGGTTATTCTAGCGCTGTGTGTAGCACACCGCTACAATTGGTGACCCCGATGGCCCAAACGATATTTGGACCAGTGATGACGGACGCTGCATCTGTTCATGCAGTTTTGTTAAAACTGCCAAGCTTCTGGACGCTGCGACCTCACCTATGGTTCGAACAAGCAGAAGCCCAATTCCACATTCGGCAGATAACCTCGGAGTCCACTCACTACTACTACGTGCTGAGCTCCCTCGATTAGGAGACAGCTGCACAAGTTGAGGAGTTTATACAGTTGCCCCCGGAGGACGGCAAATACACAGCATTCAAAGCCCTGCTCATAAGGACTTTCGGACTCTCACGGCGCGAATGAGCACGCCGCTTAATGCACCTGGATGGTTTGGGAGACAGGCCGCCGTCAGCATTAATGAACAAAATGCTGGCCCTGGCTGAAGGACGCAAACCCTGCCTCATGTTTGAGCAGGCGTTCCTAGAGCAACTGCATGAGAACATACATCTGCCGCTGTCCAACGCAGATTTCAGCAACCCCCGGGAGGTGGCGGCCCGGGCAGATGTGCTGTGGAATGCCAAGAAGGAGAGAGGGGCGTCCGTCGCACAGATCACCAAGCCGCGTGCCCAACGGCAAACCAGACCAGGCCCGGCAGCAGAGCCTACAAAACCCGGCGACGGGAGTGAGGAGCCCAACGAACAATGGTGCTTCTACCACCAGTGATGGGGCACAGAGGCCCGCTGCTGTAGACCACCCTGCAAGTTCCCGGGAAATGCCAAGGCCCAGCTATGGCTACAGCGGCTGGCCATCAGGACAGCCTCCTGTATGTCTGGGACAAACAGTCGGGACGCCGCTTTTTGGTCGACACCGGAGCGGAGATCAGCGTTTTACCTCCAACGATTACGACACCTGCAACAGAGAACCGGGACCCACCCTGAAGGCCGAAAATGGCAGCACAATACGAACCTACGGCACCCGCACGGTGCGGTTACAGTTCAGCTCCAGCCGGTTCACGTGGGACTTCACACTGGCTGCTGTGGCCCAACCACTCCTGGGGGTGGATTTTCTACGAGCTCACAGCTTGCTGGTAGACCTGCAAGGGAAGCGACTAGTCCACGCCAAGACTTTTTAAACGTTCTCCCTGGGTGAAGCACAGTTGCCAGCCCCACACCTGGACTCCATCACGCTGTCCGACGAAATCACCAGGGTCCTGGCAGATTTCCCATCAGTACTGACACCGCAGTTCACGGCAGCCATGCCCAGACACGGAGTACAGCACCACATCCCGACCCAGGGACCTCCTCTCCATGCCCGTGCTCGAAGGCTTCCCCTGGACAAGCTCTGACTGGCGAAGGAGGAGTTCAAGAAGATGGAGGAATTAGGGATCATATGACGGTCCGACAGCCCATGGGCCTCCCCCCTTCACATGGTGCCCAAGGCAACGGGGGGCTGGAGACCATGCGGTGACTACCGCAGACTGAACGAGGCTACAACGCCAGACCGCTACCCTGTGCCGCACATTCAAGACTTCGCAGCAAACCTACATAGCGCAAGGATCTTTTCCAAGGTAGATCTCGTCCGGGGATACCATCAAATCCTGGTACATCCGGACGACATCCCCAAAACAGCACTCATCACCCCGTTCGGACTTTTCGAATTCCTCCAAATGCCGTTTGGTCTAAAGAATGCCGCAGAGACTTTGCAGCGGCTAATGGACGCGGTGGAACGCGACTTGGACTTTGCATTCATCTATTTGGATGACATCCTCATAGCCAGCAGTAGTCGGCAGGAGCATCTGTCCCACCTCCGTCAACTCTACGCCCGACTGAGCGAATTCGGCCTTACAATCAATCCAGCCAAATGCCAGTTCAGACTCAACACCATCAACTTCCTGGGCCAGAGGATTACTAAAGACGGGGCAACCCCGCTGCCCGCCAAGGTAGACGCGGTCCGCCACTTCCCCCGACCCAACACAATCAAAGGCCTGCAGGAATTCTTGGGTATGGTGAATTTCTACGACCGTTTCCTCCCCTCGGCAGCCCGAACCATGCGCCCCTTGTTCACTCCAATGTCGGGTAAGGGCAAGGACATTACCTGGAACGAAGAGGCCGCAACCGCTTTCGTTAAAACCAAAGAAGTCTTGGCAAACGCCATGATGCTAGTGCACCCCAGAGCGGACGTTCCTACTGCCCTCACGGTGGACGCATCCAACACAGCAGCCGGTGGAGTGCTGGAACAACTCATCGAGGGTCGCTGGCAACCCCTGGCGTTCTTCAGCAAACACCTACGACCACCTGAACTCAAATACAGTGCTTTCGACCGGGAGCTATTGGCACTATACCTGGCAATCCGGCATTTCGGGTACTTCTTAGAAGGTAGGCCTTTCACCGCGTTCACAGACCACAAACCGCCTACCTCTGCGTTCACGAAGGTGTCCGATCCCTGGTCGTCCCGCCAGCAGCGACATCTGTCCTACATCTCCGAGTACACGACGGACATCCGGCATGTCTTGGGAAAGGACAACATCGTGGCGGACGCACTATCCAGACCTACCATACAGGCCCTGTCCCAGGGGGTGGACTATGCAGCGCTGGCAGAGGCACAGCAGGCAGACACTGAAATCCCCAGTTATAGGACTGCAGTCTCCGGTTTACAGCTTCAAGACCTCCCCGTAGGCCCAGGTGAGAGGACCCTAATATGTGACGTTGTACCGGCCAACCCCGCCCCGTCGTCCCAGCAGCCTGGCGCCGGCGGGTTTTCGAATCCATTCATAATTTAGCGCACCCCTCCATCAGGACAACCGTCCGGCTGGTCTCCAACAGGTTCGTTTGGCATGGGCTTCGTAAGCAGGTCAGTGAATGGGCCAAAATGTGTACGCAGTGCCAAATGGCCAAGGTGCAGCGGCACACCAAGGCTCCAACGCAGCAGTTCAAACCCACCCGCCGGAGGTTCGACCACATCCATGTGGATATCGTGGGGCCCCTGCCAGTGTCACGAGGAGCGTGGTACTTCCTAACTATCGTAGACCGGTTCACCAGATGGCCAGAGGCAGTCCCGCTCACTGACACCACCTCCGAATCCTGCGCCCGAGCACTGATTGCAACCTGGGTAGCACGCTGCAGGGTACCAGCCCACATTAGCTCCGACAGGGGCGCCCAGTTCACCTCCAGCCTGTGATCGGCTGTGGCCAGCCTGTTGGGAACACAGCTACACCACACAACTGCCTAACACCCACAGTCGAACGGACTAGTGGAGCGTTTCCACCGTCACCTGAAGTCGGCTCTCATGGCCCGCCTGGAGGGACCTAACTGGGTGGACGAGCTTCCCTGGGTCCTGCTCGGAATCCGCACGGCGCCCAAAGAGGATCTGCACACCTCGTTGCCCGAGCTGGTGTACGGCGCACCCCTGGTAGTCCCAGGAGAGTTCATACCAGCCCCAAGGGGGCAAGAGGAAGAACCTGCAGCAGTCCTGGACTGACTACATGAGGGGCTCGGTAACCTGGCAGAGAACGAGCAACTCCTACCACAGCTTTTCTCACTTTTGTTGAAGTCCGGCACCGTCCCGGAATGTCTCAAGAGGAGCAGAACGGTGCTTATCCCGAAAACTGAGGATGCTGAGGAACTTAAAAACTTGGACAACTGGAAACTCATCACTATTGGGCCACTGCTACTGAGACTGTTCACGAAAATTCTCGCAAAACGACTCAGTGAGGCGGTGGTGATTTGCAAAAGCCAGAAGGGATTCCTAGCATAAACTCCAGGCTGTAATGAGAACATCTCCATCCTCAGGAATATCATCAATGGGTCTAAAAGGCAAAACAAAGATCTGGCAGTGGTGGTCGTGGATTTAGCGAAGGCCTTTGACTCAGTGGGCCACAAGCTGATCCAGAAGTCACTAAGAAGAGTGGGGGCGCCACAGCATTTCAGAAAGCTAGTCGAAGACCTATACACCGACACAACGGTGGTGGAGGTCGGCGAGGAACGGACTGACAAAATTGCTGTGAGGAAAGGTGTCAAGCAAGGAGACCCCCATGTTGCCAGTCCTCTTTAACATTGCCATGGACCCGCTGATAAGCACATTGGAAAGAGATGGGAGAGGAGCGTAAGTGGGAGCAGGTGTCAGGGAAACAGCTCTGGCATTTGCAGATGATACAGCACTCCTAAGCGGCTCCGATGAAGGGATGGTGGAAAACCTTGAGATCCTGAACAGGTACTGCAAGGCAACTGGGCTTGAGGTGAATGTGAGAAAGACTAAGTGTTTTTACTGTGAATGCGAAAGGAAGACCTACTTGTACAACGCGAAGGAGGAATGGAGCCTGGACGGGAAGAACATACAGTTTATCCCACCAGGTGAGATTGAAAAGTACCTCGGGGTGAAGATAGACCCGTGGTGTGGTATTAGAGATGACAAATGGAACGACAAACTGGATAAGCGGTTCCACAGTCTGAAAGCAGCAAAGCTCAAGCCATTAAAGAAGATTGAGCTCATGAGGATGTTCGTGATTCCAAGGATGTACTACCATTTGACCCTCATTGAAGCATCGCAGAACACTCTGAGAGATCTGGACCAGCTGATCAGGACAACAGCGGAAGAGATCCTCCACCTGCCCCAGGATACAGCAGATGGAATACTGTATGCCCGGAATAAGGATGGAGGGGTGTGCCTGCCGAAGCTGGAGGTAGTGATTCCGCTAGCCGTGATCAGGAAGAGGCTGGCGTTGGAGCTCTCGGAGGACAGGATTATCAAAACATTGTTCACTATGGCCAACGAAGACAACCAGGCTAAGATCAAGAGTCTGGCAAGTCTCGAGGTGCTGAAGGAAGTCATGGGGGAGCAGGAGTTTGACGTCTAAGCACACATGGTGGACGGACGGCGAGCTCCTGGTGGAGGTTACGACGTCTTTGGGGAGATGATGGAAGAGGAGGAGAGAGGGCCATCCAAGTTCGAGTTAGACTGGAGGACGGCCGAATTCGACAAGTGGGCCCAGCTAACTCAACAGGGATCTGGAATCGGAGACTTCAGGAACATTGAGCCGTCTAAGTGGTGGCTGCAGAACCATGAGGGCTGGAAGGGTTACCAGATAGTGAATGCTTTGCTGCTAAGATGTGGACAGTATTCAACGCGTTGTACAAGGAATAAGGGGAACAAGGAACGGGTAAAAACCTACAGGAGATGTGGTTTGGCCAATCAGACCCTGGCCCACATCACCGGGAGATGCTTGGAGGTGAAAAGGAGCCAGATTAAGAGGCACAACAAGGTTGCAGAAGGGTTGAAGGACAAAGTCTGTAAGCATGGGTGGGATGCGTACGTTGAACCTCATATTAGAGCAGAAGACGGATCGTTATGGAAGCCGGACCTGATCTTTGTGAAGAAAGGGAAAGCGGCTGTAGTAGACATTACCATCAGGTATGAGGACAACCATCAGTCCCTAGAAAGAGCGTGAAAGGAGAAGGAGGGAAAGTAGAAACACCTCACACGCCAGATAAAGGAGCTTACAGGTGTGGAGTCAGTGGAATATTTTGGTTTCGTGGTTGGAGCAAGAGGTCCCTGAACGGAAGAAAATGAGAGGTTGCTGAACTTCATAAGCTCGAAGGGGTTCAAGATGTTTGCGAAGCAGATTTGCAGTCTAACGATCCGGCTGACAATCGACATCTTACAAACATTCATGGATGGATAGAGGAAGAGGGCATCAGTCAGGTAAGGAACACAGTGTGACTGCTTGCCAGGAGAGAGTGCCATACTTTCCTGGCGTATCCTGGCTGGTCCGGGTATGATCAGAGAAGATAGGCACGTAGAGTAAAATTCACGACAACGGCACATTACCGTGTTTTTAGTCATGGTGAATGTCAAATGGTCTTTACAAAGCTCACATTCTCCTATACAAGCAGATCAGAAGCTTCACATCCCCTGTTGTCAACCCTTGGGAACATACAATCAAGACAAATCAGACAGCCCATTCCACTGGGTAGTAATCATTCCCCACTGAGGGTAGGTAGGGACCATCCATTCATTCTGTGGACGTGACATGTAAAACCACGAAATGTGCACTCAATCAGCTCCTGGCTGATGTGTATTTAATAGCCAAATGCCTCGTCATCTAATTAGTGACATGCATGAACAGATGAACAAGATTCCCACTGTCCCTACCTATAAAAAAAGAGGTCACTTCTCGGCTAAGATTAAAAATAAAACCTATTCTCATAAGGCAAACTCTCCAATCCAGGCAACATCCTTGTAAATCTCCTCTGCACCCTCTCTATAGTATCCATATCCTTCCTGTAGTGAGGTGACTGGAACTGAACACGGTACTCCAAGTGGGGTCTGACCAAGGTCTTACATAGCTGCAACATTACCTCTTGAATTCATTCCCATGGTTGATGAAGGCCAACACAGCATAGGCCTTCTTAACAACATTGCCAACCTGCACAGCAGCTTTAAGCATTCTATATTCTGTATATTATACTATATTCTGTCTTAAAATTGGACCTACCAAAATGAACCACTTCATACTTATCTCGGTTGAACTCAATCTGCCACTTCTCAGCCCAGTTCTGCATCCTATTGATGTCCTGCTGTAACCTCTGACAACCCTCCAGACTGACCACAACACCCCCAACTTTTGTGTCATCAGCAAACTTACTAACCTACCCTTCTACTTCCTCATCCAGTCATTTATAAAAATCACAACAAGGAGTCCCAGAACAGATCCCTGCGGAGCACCACTTGTGTAAGGAAGAAGTACTGTATATTCTGATTCAAAAGAGTCCGAGAGCCTAGGATCCATGACTAAAACTATAGTAGGTACCCTGTAAAAAGACTGAAGAGCTCGCCAATCACAGCACACTTTGATATCTAGGCATTGTTCTTTTATGGATACAATGGGTTGAGCTGGTTCCTTCTGTGGCTCACCTTTATGGTTCTGTAAAAATTGAAACTACTTCTTGCTTAAGATACATTTTAATAGAATCTGGGAATGGCTGCATGATGGAAAGTGATCATTCCGCCTATAGTGTTCATGTTAGCTCTCTGTTTCACCCACAGATCCTTTTTCTGTACCTTTGCAAGTTTTTTCTACCTTTATGTATTCATTTCTATGTTTGAAGGCCACAGTGGATCCTGGATCGTCTCCATCACAGAGTGGTGGGTGTGTGGAATGCACTGCCAGCGAAGGTGGTAGAGGCAGATACAATAGGGTCTTTTAAGAGACTCTTAGACAGGTACAGTACATGGAGCTGAGAAAAATAGAGGGCTATGCAGTCGGGAAATTCTAGGCAGTTTCTAGACTAGGTTATATGGTCTGCACAACATTGTGGGCCGAAGGGCCTGTATGTTTTGTCTGCAGGCAGTGCCTTCCATATTCTGCATTCAAAAAGGTTTGCCGATGTCACTCTTAATTCTAATCTACTTTTTTTTTCATAACTCGGACTTCTGATCCTCAATTCTTCTACTAAAAGGAATAGCCTCACACTATTCAGATCTTTCATCGTTTTACAGATTTCAAATTTATCCTTCTCCTCTCATCTCCAAAGATGTCAGTCTCAGCACCTCTAATCTATCCTGGTTTCTCTTCATGGGAAATAATCTTATTAATCTTTTTGAATCTTCCAGAGCCTCACATCTTTGGTGATCATAATTGAACAAATATTCCAACTGAGGCTTGACTAGCGCTTTACAAAGGCTCGTTTATATTCCATGTCCCTATTGATAAAGCTCAGAATTGTGTATGTAATATTATCCATTCCTCAATCTGCTCTGCTACGTTCAATGTCTTATGCATACACATTCCCCCCATGCTTCTGCTCCTGCATCCCTTTGGAACTGTAACTTTTATTCTATATTGTATCTTCTCATTCTTCCTATCAAAGTGCATCACCTTACATTTCACGACATTATCTGTGACACGTCTGCCTATTTCAATAGCCTGTTTATGTCTGGCTACAATCTATCACTATGCTTTTTGCAGTTCAAAGCACAGCTAGGTTTTGTGTCATCTTCAAATTTGGAAGTAGTGGTTTTGACCACCAGGTCTAGGTCATTAATAAAGACTGGGGAAAAAAAAAGCAATTGCTTTGCCCGACTCTGATCGCTGTGGAATGCCACCATTCTCCTTCCTTCACTCTGAAAAATGTTCATTCACCTTAATCCTCTGTTCTTTGTTATTTTGCCAGCTTCATGTCCACACTGTCAATATCCCATATGCTTCAAATCTACTCAAGATTAGGTTATGAGGCACAACATTAAATGACTACCCTCATTATCTCATCAAACAATTCTATGAAAGTGATTATGCTCAATTTGCCCTCAATAAATCTGGCTGATTTGCCTTAATTAATCCATTTTCCTCTGGGTGACTATTAATTCTGTTCTGGATCAATGTTTTTCAAACTATTCTTACCACTGAGTTTACACAGAATGATCTGTAGTTACTGTACTATCTTTATTCTGCTTTTGATCACGGAAACAAAATTTATTGCTCTCCCATCCTCTGGCAACACTCCTGTATCCAAGGAACATTGATAAATTATGACCAGTGCTCTTGTGGTCTTCTCCTGCACCTCCTTCAGAAGTACCTCAATTTACCTGGTCCTTTAAGTTCAGCCATTTTTTTCTAATACCTCCTTACTATCTTTAACTTGTTAGTTGTTTTAACTATCCCCTCCTTCACACCTAAATTAAAAGCACATCTTTTCATGATGAAGACATATGAAGTGTTAATTATGTACCTCAACACAGCGGTCAGCATACACTTTTAAGTTCTCATTTTTGGCTCAAATTGTCCATTTGACTTAATGCACCATCATTTTACTATTTGTCAATCTATGGAACACTTTGAGATATTATCTAAATGGGCAGCTGATTTTCTTTAACACTTCTCTTTTTCATAATTTTCATTTTCCCTTTGATGATCAGCCTGGCTCTCATTGAAATTAACAATCCAACATATTAGAAGCATTCTTGTATTATGTTGTTCAGCATTTCATTCATCATTCAGGAAGCTCCATGTTCTTCTCTTGCTCCTCGTGGGAACGTGCCTCACGTATATCTTACCCGGCGGGCTGCCATCATCATAAGCAGTCGCTTGTTTGGTTGAGGCAGTGCAAGGTTTAAAAAGAGCCTGGAGCTTTAGAAATGAATCAGACTTGATTAGAAAGCTTAAGGTAAAGGAACCCTTAAGAGCCGATGATCATAATGTGATAGAATTCACTCTGCAATTTGAGAGGGATAAGCTAAAGTCAGATGTATCAGTATTACAGTGGAATAAAGGCAGTTACTGAGGCACAAGAGATGAGCTATACCAAAGTTGATTGGAAGGGAACACTAACAGGGATGCTGGCAGAACAGCATCGGTTGGAGTTTCTGGATGCAATTCAGAAGGCACAGGATAGTTATTTCCCAAAGATGAAGAAGTATTCTATAGGGAGGATGATGCAACCATGGCCGACTAGAGAAGAGAGACATTATAAAAGCAAAAGAAAGGACATATAATATAGCATAAGGGAACTAAAAAGCCATATGGAGACAAAATATGAAATATAACAGTAAGATAGCCAACAATATACAGTAAAAGAGGATACCAAAAGTTTTCTCAGATATATAAAGAGTAAAAGAGAGGCAAGAGTGAATATTGGATCAATGGAAAATGACACTAGAGAGGTAGTAATGGTGGACAAAGAAATGACAGAGCCACTTGATAAGTATTTTGTGTCAGTCTTCAATGTGGAAGACACAGCAATATGCCAGAAATTTGAGAGTGTCAGGGGGCAGAAGTGAGTGTTGTTGCCATTAATAAGGAGAAGGTGCTTGGGAAACTTAAAAGGTCTGAAGGTAGATAAGTCACCTGGACTAGATTGACTATACCCCAGGGTTCTGAATGAGGTAGACAAAGAGATTAGGGAGGCATTAGTAATGATCGTTCAAGAATCACTACATCCTGGAATGGTTCCAGAGGAGTAGAAAATTGCAAATGTCACTCCACTGTTTCAGAAGATAGGGAGGCAGAAGAATGGAAATTGTGGGCCAGTTGGGCCTATAATTGATTGGGAAGATTTTGAAACCCGTTATTAAGGATGATTTTTGGGATACTTGGAGGCACATGGCAAAATCAGCATGGTTTTCTTAAGGGGAAATCTTGCCTGA
This sequence comes from Mobula hypostoma, assembly GCF_963921235.1. Classification (NCBI taxonomy): domain Eukaryota; kingdom Metazoa; phylum Chordata; class Chondrichthyes; order Myliobatiformes; family Myliobatidae; genus Mobula; species Mobula hypostoma. The sequence goes on from NC_086097.1 coordinate 189,632,904, forward strand.
CAAATTTGTTGGAATTGTTTGAGGAAATAACAGGCAGGATAGATAAAATAGAATTAACAGGTGTTGTTTACATGGATTTTCAGAAGACCTTTGACAAGGCTGCTTGACAAGATAAGAGCCCATGGTATTACAGGAAAGAGTTAGCATGAGTAGAAGTTTGGATGACTGGCAGGAGGCAAAGAGTGGGGAAAAAAAAGCTATTTCGAGTTGGCTGCTGGTGACTAGCGGTGTTCTGCAGGGGGCGGTGTTGGGACCACTTCTTTTCACATTATATATCACTGATTTGGATGATGGCTTTGTGACCAAATTTGCAGACGATATGAAGATAGGTGGAGGGGAAGGTAATACTGAGGAAGCAGGGTGTCTGCAGAAGGACTTAGACAGATTGGGAGAAGGGGCCAAGAAGTGGAAGATGGAATATAGTGTAGGGAAGTGAATGGTCATACACTTTGGTAGAATGAATAATGGCGTAGACAATTTCCTAAACAGGGAGAAAATTCAAAAATCAAAGTGCAAAGGACCTTGGGAGTCCTTGTGCAGAATTCCCTAATGGTTAACTTGCAGGTTGAGCTGGTGGTAAGGAAAGCAAGCGCGATGTTAGCATTCATTTCGGGAGGACTAGAATATACCGTACAAGCAAAGATGTAATGATGAGGCTTTATAAGCCATTGGTCAGACTACACGGAGTATTGTAAGCAGTTTTAGGTCCCTTAACTAAGAAAAGATGTGCTGGCATTGGAGATTGTCCAAAGGATGTTCACGAGAATTATCCTCGGAATTCAAGGGTTAATGTACGAGTAGCATTTGATGCCTCTGGGCCTGTACTCACTGGAGATAAGAAAAGTTAGATGGGAATCTCATTGAAATCTATTGAATATTGAAGACCTAGACAGAGTCGATGTGGAGAAGATTTTTTTTATTGCTGGGGAGTCCAGGACCAGAGTGCACAGCCTCAGAATACAAGGACATCCCTTTAGAACAGAGATGAAAAGCAACTTCTTTAGCCAGAATGTGATGAATCTGCTAAATTCATTGCCACAGACGACTGTGGAGGCCAAATCATTGGGTATATTTAAAATGGAGGTTGATAGCAGGATTCGAAGAAGGAGTCTGAGAGTCTGAGTGGGAGTGCCGAAAAAGAGATTTTTGAAATTTTCGTTATTTTTTTTTCTCCAACGGCTTTCTGAGAGGCGGGACTGCGCAGGCGTGTGACGTCGGGCAGTGCAGCGCGGCAGATTTAAAAGGGCAGACATCCTGCTTCGGATTTGATTCGAAGAAGGAGTCTGAGAGTCTGAGTGGGAGTGCCGAAAAAGAGATTTTTGAAATTTTCGTTATTTTTTTTTCTCCAACGGCTTTCTGAGAGGCGGGACTGCGCAGGCGTGTGACGTAGGGCAGTGCAGCGCGGCAGATTTAAAAGGAACAGAGCCTCATAGAGCGGGCAGCGTAGTTTGCGGGCGGCGGAGTGAGCCGGGAGCAGAGTGAAGACTTAAGGGCTTCGGCTCACCGGGCTTAGGCGGAAGCGGGTGAGGCGAGGAAGGTTTGACATTCATTTTCTGTTGCTATTTGAGGAGAGGGGCATTATGACTGTGAGGGCAGTTTGCTGTTCTCGGTGTCGGATGTGGGAGGCCCTGGAGTCTCCAAGCCTCCCGGACGTCTACATCTGCGCCAAGTGCATCGAGATGCAGCTCCTAAGGGACCGCGTTACGGAACTGGAGCTGCAGCTCGATGACCTTCGTCTGGTCAGGGAGAGTGAGGAGGTGATAGAGAGGAGTGGAAGGCAGGTGGTCACGCCGGGGCCACGGGAGGCAGACAAGTGGGTCACGGTTAGGAGGGGGAAGGGGAAAAGGAAGGTGATGGGGAGTACCCCGGCGGCTGTGCCCCTTAACAACAGGTACTCCTGTTTGAGTACTGTTGGGGGGGACAGCTTACCCGGGGGAAGCGACAGTGGCCCTGCCTCCGGCACAGAGTCTGGCCCTGTAGCTCAGAAGGGTAGGGCAAGGAAGAGGAGGGCAGTTGTGATAGGGGACTCGATAGTAAGGGGGTCAGATAGGCGATTCTGTGGACGCAGTCCAGAGACTCGGATGGTAGTTTGCCTCCCTGGTGCCAGGGTCCGGGATATTTCTGATCGTGTCCAAGATATCCTGAAGTGGGAGGGTGAAGAGCCAGAGGTCCTGGTACATATAGGTACCAATGACATAGGTAGGAAAAGGGATGAGGTCCTGAAAGAAGAATATAGGGAGCTAGGAAGGGAGTTGAGAAAAAGGACCGCAAAGGTAGTAATCTCGGGATTACTGCCTGTGCCACGCGACAGTGAGAGTAGGAATGCGATGAGGTGGAGGATAAATGCGTGGCTGAGGGATTGGAGCAGGGGGCAGGGATTCAAGTTTTTGGATCATTGGGACCTCTTTTGGCGCAGGTGTGACCTGTACAAAAAGGACGGGTTACACTTAAATCCTCGGGGGACCAATATCCTGGCAGGGAGATTAGCGGGGGCTACTGAGGTGACTTTAAACTAGAATGGTTGGGGGGTGGGAATCAAATTAAAGCGGCTAGGTGTGAGGAGGTTAGTTCACAACAGAGGGATGGGAACCAGTGCAGAGAGACAGAGGGGTGTAAAGTGAGCGTAGAAGCAAAAAGTACAAAGGGGAAAAGTAAAAGTGGCAGGCCGACAAATCCAGGGCAAGCATTAAAAAGGGCTAAGAGAGTTGTAAAAGAGTGCCTGAAGGCTTTATGTGTCAATGCAAGGAGCATTCGTAATAAGGTGGATGAATTGAAAGTGCAGATTGTTATTAATGATTATGATATAGTTGGGATCACAGAGACATGGCTCCAGGGTGACCAGGGATGGGAGCTCAACGTTCAGGGATATTCAATATTCAGGAGGGATAGACACGAAGGAAGGGGAGGTGGGGTGGCGTTGCTGGTTAAAAAAGAGATTAACGCAATAGAAAGGAAGGACATAAGCCGGGAAGATGTGGAATCGATATGGGTAGAGCTGCGTAACACTAAGGGGCAGAAGACGCTGGTGGGAGTTGTGTACAGGCCACCTAACAGTAGTAGTGAGGTCGGAGATGGTATTAAACAGGAAATTAGAAATGTGTGCAATAAAGGAACAGCAGTTATAATGGGTGACTTCAATCTACATGTAGACTGGGTGAACCAAATTGGTAAAGGTGCTGAGGAAGAGGATTTCTTGGAATGTATGCGGGATGGTTTTTTGAACCAACATGTCGAGGAACCGACTAGAGAGCAGGCTATTCTGGACTGGGTTTTGAGCAATGAGGAAGGGTTAATTAGCGATCTTGTCGTGAGAGGCCCCTTGGGTAAGAGTGACCATAATATGGTGGAATTCTTCATTAACATGGAGAGTGACGTAGTTAATTCAGAAACAAAGGTTCTGAACTTAAAGAGGGGTAACTTTGAAGGTATGAGACATGAATTAGCTAAGATAGACTGGCAAATGACACTTCAAGGATTGACGGTGGATATGCAATGGCAGGCATTTAAAGGTTGCATGGATGAACTACAACAATTGTTCATCCCAGTTTGGCAAAAGAATAAATCAAGGAAGGTAGTGCACCCGTGGCTGACAAGAGAAATTAGGGATAGTATCAATTCCAAAGAAGTAGCATACAAATTAGCCAGAGAAAGTGGCTCACCTGAGGACTGGGAGAAATTCAGAGTTCAGCAGAGGAGGACAAAGGGCTTAATTAGGAAGGGGAAAAAAGATTATGAGAGAAAACTGGCAGAGAACATAAAAACGGACTGTAAAAGCTTTTATAGATATGTAAAAAGGAAAAGACTGATAAAGACAAATGTAGGTCCCCTGCAAACAGAAACAGGTGAATTGATTATGGGGAGCAAGGACATGGCAGACCAATTGAATAATTACTTTGGTTCTGTCTTCACTAAGGAGGACATAAATAATCTTCCAGAAATAGTAAGGGACAGAGGGTCCAGTGAGATGGAGGAACTGAGCGAAATACATGTTAGTAGGGAAGTGGTGTTAGGTAAATTGAAGGGATTGAAGGCAGATAAATTCCCAGGGCCAGATGGTCTGCATCCCAGAGTGCTTAAGGAAGTGGCCCAAGAAATAGTGGATGCATTAGTGATAATTTTTCAAAACTCGTTAGATTCTGGACTAGTTCCTGAGGATTGGAGGGTGGCTAATGTAACCCCACTTTTTAAAAAAGGAGGGAGAGAGAAACCGGGGAATTATAGGCCGGTTAGCCTAACGTCGGTGGTGGGGAAACTGCTGGAGTCAGTTATCAAGGATGTGATAACAGCACATTTGGAAAGCGGTGAAATGATCGGACAAAGTCAGCATGGATTTGTGAAAGGAAAATCATGTCTGACGAATCTCATAGAATTTTTTGAGGATGTAACTAGTAGAGTGGATAGGGGAGAACCAGTGGATGTGGTATATTTGGATTTTCAAAAGGCTTTTGACAAGGTCCCACATAGGAGATTAGTGTGCAAACTTAAAGCACACGGTATTGGGGGTAAGGTATTGGTGTGGGTGGAGAATTGGTTAGCAGACAGGAAGCAAAGAGTGGGAATAAACGGGACCTTTTCAGAATGGCAGGCGGTGACTAGTGGGGTACCGCAAGGCTCAGTGCTGGGACCCCAGTTGTTTACAATATATATTAATGACTTGGATGAGGGAATTAAATGCAGCATCTCCAAGTTTGCGGATGACACGAAGCTGGGTGGCAGTGTTAGCAGTGAGGAGGATGCTAAGAGGATGCAGGGTGACTTGGATAGGTTGGGTGAGTGGGCAAACTCATGGCAGATGCAATTTAATGTGGATAAATGTGAAGTTATCCACTTTGGTGGCAAAAATAGGAAAACAGATTATTATCTGAATGGTGGCCGATTAGGAAAAGGGGAGGTGCAACGAGACCTGGGTGTCATTATACACCAGTCATTGAAAGTGGGCATGCAGGTACAGCAGGCGGTGAAAAAGGCGAACGGTATGCTGGCATTTATAGCGAGAGGATTCGAGTACAGGAGCAGGGAGGTACTACTGCAGTTGTACAAGGCCTTGGTGAGACCACACCTGGAGTATTGTGTGCAGTTTTGGTCCCCTAATCTGAGGAAAGACATCTTTGCCATAGAGGGAGTACAAAGAAGGTTCACCAGATTGATTCCTGGGATGGCAGGTCTTTCATATGAAGAAAGACTGGATGAACTGGGCTTGTACTCGTTGGAATTTAGAAGATTGAGGGGGGATCTGATTGAAACGTATAAGATCCTAAAGGGATTGGACAGGCTAGATGCAGGAAGATTGTTCCCGATGTTGGGGAGGTCTAGAACGAGGGGTCACAGTTTGAGGATAGAGGGGAAGCCTTTTAGGACCGAGGTTAGGAAAAACTTCTTCACACAGAGAGTGGTGAATCTGTGGAATTCTCTGCCACAGCAAACTGTTGAGGCCAGTTCATTAGCTATGTTTAAAAGGAAGTTAGATATGGCCCTTGTGGCTACAGGGGTCAGGGGGTATGGAGGGAAGGCTGGGTTCTGAGTTGGATGATCAGCCATGATCATAATAAATGGCGGTGCAGGCTCGAAGGGCCGAATGGCCTACTCCTGCACCTATTTTCTATGTTTTCTATGTTTTCTATCCCACCCTGCAAAAACTCATTTCAGGGAGGTAGCACCATTAATTTGTGGGAGACTCCTGGAACTTCTGGGAGAGTTGGGGTGTCTGCAATAGAGTAGCTCCTGAGCAGCTAGCCAGCTAGTTTAAATAACGTTAGCTATGGTAATGAACGAATGACACCTGTTAAACTCACCTCAACATGTCTTTTACAGTCTTAACCCACCATGGGCAATAGAAAAGTCACTGTTGCAAATAGCGCAGCGAGCAACACTATCATTATTTTGACGCCTATTAGGCAGGTGTACACTTTAGTGTAGTCTGGGGTGACGTACGTTTTATATTTTCTTTTTTTGGAACACTCTGCCATGGCGTGCTCTCTCTCTCTCGTGGTCGCTCTCGTGCTGTCTTGCTTTCACTCTCTTGCTCGCTCTCAAAAAAATTGATTTCCGTGATATTGTATATAATTTGTGGGCATCAGGGAGCCACTATTAATATGCGGGAGACTCCCGGAACTTCAGGGAGAGGTGGGATGTCTGTCAGCCAGCACATCTTTAAGAAAAAAGCCGAAACAATCGACAGTCGCCTCTGATCTGGACCGACATTTACATGCTGGGCGGCACCTAATCAATTAGCTTGTTTATTTTGGCTTTTTTTCTTAAAGATGTGCTGGGTGCGTTCCAGCCACCGCTGTATTCTTCGCAGTCCGGAGGTTGGGTCCACTGAATTATGTCACTTATAAGTCAATAGCATCATAACATTTTAAGTAACGTTTGGATATTAAACACACAGTGCATATTTTCCTCATATGAATATATAAAATCATTGCGATACACCAATATCGTTGAATCAGTGGGAGCCCTGGGCTTGTGTTCCTGCAACAACACGGTCCCATCGAGGGGTGATGGGAGACAGCGATACTCGAAGTGGGTTCCTTATGTCCAGTCTATTCCGCAATTTAGTTTTCATTGCATTCATTGCAGAAAACTTCACTTCGCAGAAATATGTTGGAAATGGAAGCAACATTTTCAATGCTTTCATGACTATCTCAAGATATTCAGCCTTGACTTTGATCCAGAATGCCAGCAGAGATGTTATGTCAAACATAATTTTCAGCCCACCATCATTTGCAAGCTCGAAGAATTGATCTTTTTCCCGCGCTGACATGGATGATTCACCAGGGACATTCACAAATGGGTCACAGACCCATTCCTTTGCGCGTCTTGGGTCACTGATGACCTCACGTGCATTAAAATTAAACAGTGCATGACAGGGAATGAGGAAAGGTGCAGCTGACTCATATCCTTTCATATCGCCAAATCATATTGTTTCCTCGTGGCCCGGTGGTTGGGGACCACTCTTAGCATGAAGAGAGACCAATCAGGATGCTCGCTCTCCCTCTCAAAAAAATCTGTTTCTGGGATATTGTATATAATTTCTGGGCATCAGGGAGCCACTATCGATATGCGGGAGACTCCCAGAACTTCCAAGAGAGGTGGGATGTCTGTGATAGGTTCTTGATTAGTCAGGGTGTCAAAGGTTATGGGGAGAAGGCAGGAGAATGGGGTTTCAAGGGATAATAAATCAGCCTTGATGGAATGGTGGTGCAGTCTTGAGGGGCCAAAAGACCTAATTCTTCTCCTGCGTCTTATTTACCGATCTATCTCTTTCAAAAGGTAGCCCATTTTACTGCTAAGAGTTTGCCTGCTAACTTATGGTAAGATGGGGCCTCTCAGAGGCCAGCCAAAGGTGCTTTTTTCATTTGTAAGTATGTTTTTGTACATAGTAAGATTATTCTTGACTCCAATAACTATGTTTACTGTAGGTCTACTGCATCAGTGAGCTGCTCATTGTTTGGGAGTAGCTGGCCAGGGTGGTGTAAGAGCTGGCTGATGGTTCAGAGAAGGCCGCCGGGCCGAGGGATTCGAGTCGGGCTGTCGGGCCGAGGGATTCGAGTCGGGCTGTCGGGCAGCAGGAGGAGCAGGTTGGGTTTGGGAGAGCTGACCATGCTGCTGCCTGCTATTCAGAGGCACTGGAGTTGGTGACTTCGAGTTAGCAAGAAGGCAGCGTGTAGTGAAACCATGAGCGACCATCTTAGACATTACCTTTGCGATTGCAAGGTCATGTTGGCCATTGCTTGCCGCAGGCCTGCTACCCTTGCTTGGTGGAAAGACAGGTGGCGATGCAGCAGTGTCACCTCAGCTGTAGCTGTAGCAAGGACTAGGTCTCAAGCCTCGGGATTGCATTGCAGCATGGCATCCATGCTTGATTGACAGTGGCCCCTCCATCGGTGCTGCCCTCCAGTATTGGATCAGTGAAATTACAGGCTGGACTTCTGAGAACCATCAATTTGCAGGACTTGTCGCTCAGGGTCTTGGACTAAAGATGTGCTTTCTACGGTGACTATGTTCTTTCTTTTCTTTCTTGCTCTTTTGAATGCTCATGCATATTTTTGCACGTTAAGGCCCCAGAGGAACGCTGTCTCATGCAGTTGTATCCATGTATGGATTGAATGACAATTAAACTTGGTTTGATTTGATTTGATTTGATTGATTTGATCATTCCAATTTACCTGGCTCAGGTCCTTTCTAATTGCATTGAATAATTGGTCTTATTCCAATTAATTATTTTTTACTTTTGATTTTTCCTTCTTTTTTTATAGCAAAGCTCTATCTTATGCTATGTCCTTTGAAGATGGAATATAACTCTTCAGAAAGAATACTAAGTATTCAGTATGCCAAGAGTATTTTGATTGTCATTTCTTCTGAGAAAACAGTAAGGTTTGAATAACATTGCAGTAATAGTCTGTAACAGATTCTAACTTAGTCATTATTATTTGTCCTGCAATTAAACAATTCCAATTCAGATTAAGACTGCTGAAGGTATTGCCCAAGGCCCAAGCATGGAGTTGTTTTTTTGGGTAGGAAATCAAAGTATAGAGGTTTAAGAAGAAAACTTCATAATAAGCAGAAATACTTGATTTAATGCACCTCAAGGCCTAAACAGTATTGTGGAATCATCACGTATGAATAGAAAACTGCAAAGGAAGAGGAAGAGCAAGGCTATGGATTGATTTAATAGCAACGTGCAAATATATACATAAGTGGTCATATTGTCTAGAGTCTTATCAAACTGTATGTTTCAGCCACGAGATATTTAAGTCCTAATGGTAATTACTATTCCTGCTACAGATGTCAGACCATTTTATGCACTGTAATGTAGCACAGCAAACCTTACAGCTAAATATTGCTGGAATTGCTAATTGCATCAACTTGAATGAAACTCAAGAGCTTAGAGGGTCAGTGAAATCTAACATTTCTCATTTAAATTTTAGATTCCATGCTGCAGTTTTTTGAAGCAACATTTGTTAAATTATTCAGGATCAAAATCAGATACTCTTATTGTGTACATCAAAGTAAGTTTCGAGAGAAATAGTCATATGTCTGGTGGAGGATTAACTAGGAAAATCATGTCACTTGATTCTGAATTTTCAAAAATCTTTCACAAAGGCAGAAGTTTTATGTCGAACTTCATAAAATGTATGGCCAGGCACATGTAGCATGAGAAGTAGCAATATATAGTAGCAGCAACACTGAAAGCAGACATGGATTAAGCATAGGGAAAGAATAACAAAAGCAATAGTAATAACTGGCTTTACTTCACCCAGTATAATGTAGAATGTTTAATTTGCACTCCAGCTATCACTTGCTAACCTATTAGCACATGGCTTATCAAGAATGCTTCATGTTCTCACAAACGTCTACCACCCCTCTGTCACTTTCTAAACTACCAACACATGATTTCTCAAGGGTGCTTCATGTTCCCACAAATGACTTCTGTGATAGAACTTGTCAAATCCAGTCTTCACTAATTTGAAGGACAAGGGAAGCAGATTTATTGGGACTTCAATATAATATCTTCACAAATCTGTGTACTTGAAACCAAATTGGCAATAGTTTATTAGCAGAGCAGAATATGTAATGTTTCTTCGAATTCCTACTAAGGACTGAATGATCCATTCACTGTCACAGAGCAGGCATATCAAATGACTCTTCCAATCAGGATTGCAGTACATCCACACACTGAGAAGCATATGTTACCGTACATCTATGTACATATATATGCTACAAGAATCTAATTACTCTCTAAACTTTGCACCACCTTTATTCGGGATATATAACAGTTCCATTACTATTGCCAAGACACTCCTCGCAAGAGCACTGTGTGATTATACAGCTATCAAGACTGCAGCATTACACTATTGAGGATCACCATCACATTCTCACTGGCAATTAGACAATGGGCAATAAATTCTGTTCGTCTCTGCCAACCACTAGATCGTGTTAATGAATGCAAATAATGCAGTCGAAATTTATGAAAGATGTTAGATGTTTTGATTATTTTTAATGGCGTGGACTATTTTTCCCTAATGTCCAAACTTTAATAAACATCTTCAGTGTTTAAATCTGGAAAGTACTTGTACATTTTTTGTGAATTAACTAGATTATTATTCAGTTAATAGCCTAGATCAATTAATCTGGGAGTGTTGAAGGGTGCACAGGCATTAGACACTTGTATCATCCAAAGCTAAACTTAAAGAAAGACCCACTTTATTGATGTTTTGTTCTTTTATAACTATTGAAATATCAGTTGTCAGTATTATTACAAATTATTTACGATGAGTGAGTTACTAAGCAATGAGAGCATTGTTTAATCTTTCAGTCAATCTATTCTTTTTAATTCCTTGTAGACAGAATCTATTAATTTTCTATCATATCTTTGACTAGATATTCAGATCATTCTTCTATTTTTCTACATTTGTCAGATCCCTCGCAGCTATAAAAACAGTGCAGAACATTTGCAAATACCTCACAGTAGATTGGCTGGCTGAATAATTCATTCACTCATTTTAGGAAGTGTTGAACAGCTCCCAGGCCAAATTAATTCAGAAAATAAATTGCGATGAAAACATTTTATGATCTCATAATATAGCAACAGTTTTTGAGCAAAGCACAATGGCTGCTTCTATGATATTCCTTAATTCTAATAACTCTGAATTCCATTTGTTGACGGGATCTTGCTCTTGTTCCGTCTTTTTCACTACCCATACTGATAACCCATCCCATAAATCTCTGTTCTTTTAGTTTTGAAGAAATGGTTCTTTCCATGTTTTCTATTGTTGCCATAATTTTTAAGTGTTTACTTATGTTCTAGGATGATATGTGGAACTTTTCTCTATTCTCCTGCCAATATCTGTAGTAATGGTGAAAAAAAAGTCACAGCTTTTAAAGTGAATATGACTGGAAACTTGAACGAGAGTAATTTGGAAAGCAATGGAGAAGGAACAGGAGGATGGAAGAAATGAATTTTCTCAACCAGGTCTCTGCATGGACTCAATAAGTCAAATCATCTCCTCCTGCATTGTAACATTTGAATGATTACATGATTCTATTAAAAGAATAAGCCTTTTGAAACAAGGATATCAAACAGTAGAATATCTATGAGGTGGACCTGCAAATTCATGTACATCTGAAAATGTGCTAAAATGGTGTGGTGCAAAGGGACTTGCAGTTTTTTTTTACTTTTGCCACCGGAAATTGTTTTTCACTGTCTTATGCCATATAAGAGTTTATGTGCATTGTGCTACACATTTGCTCTCGGCAACCATAAATAAAATAAAGTCAGAGTCAAAAAGTTAATAAATAACATTATCAAAAGTCCTCCATAACTTCCGCCACCTCCAACGGGACCCTACCACCAAGGACATCTTTCCCTCCCCCCCTTTCTACTTTCCGCAGGGATCGCTCCCTACACAACTCCCTTGTCCATTCATCCCCCCATCCCTTCCCACTGATCTCCCACCCGGCACTTATCCTTGTAAGCGGAACCAGTGCTACACATGCCCTTACACTTCCTCCCTCACTACCATTCAGGGCCCCAGACAGTCCTCCCAGTTGAGGTGACACTTCACCTGTGAGTTGGCTGGGGTGATATACTGCGTCCGGTGCTCCTGATGCGGCCTTCTATATATTGGCGAGACCCGACGCAGACTGGGAGACTGCTTCGCTGAACACCTACGCTCTGTCCGCCAGAGAAAGCAGGATCTCCCAGTGGCCACACATTTTAATTCCACATCCCATTCCCATTCTGACATGTCTATCCACTGCCTCCTCTACTGTAAAGATGAAGCCACACTCAGGTTGGAGGAACAACACCTTATATTCCGTCTGGGTAGCCTCCAACCTGATGGCATGAACATTGACATCTCTAACTTCCGTTAATGCCCCTCCTCCCCTTTGTACCCCATCCCTTATTTATTTATTTATTTATTACCCCCCCCCTTTCTTTCTCTCTTTTTCCCCCTCTGTCCCTCTCACTATAACTGCTCTCCATCGTCTGGGCTCCCCTCCCCCTTTCTTTCTCCCTAGTCCTCCCGTCCCATGATCCTCTCCCTTCTCCAGCCTCGTATCCCTTTTGACAATCAGCTTTCCAGCTCTTAGCTCCATCCCTCCCTCTCCTGTCTTCTCCTATCATTTCGGATCTCCCCCTCTCACTTTCAAATCTCTTACTATCTCTTCTTTCAGTTAGTCCTGACGAAGGGTCTCGGCCTGAAACGTCGACTGTACATCTTCCTATAGATGCTGCCTGGCCTGCTGCGTTCAGCAGCATTTTTTGTGTGTGTTGCTTGAAATTCCAGCATCTGCAGATTTCCTCGTGTTTGCGTAAGTACAAAATACTGTTTGTTCAAGGCTGCAACTCTCAACGGAACAGTAGTAAAGTAGAGCAGTGAATTTAGACCACATGACATGAACTACTTATTTAAAAAAAAAAATCACATATAATTAATTAAATAACTTAAACAAATCCTGACGGTGTTTTTGCCCGATATGTCACTGTTTATTCATTTCCGTAGATGCTGCCTGACCTGCTGAGTTCCTCCAGCATTTTGTGTGTGTTACACAAATGAAGTTATGCAAGGAGCTAAACATTTACATTCAAGTGCCCATATATTTACTCTTTCAATGGGTCCCATCATTCACAGAACACTCGGCTGCAAGCTGCATTTATCATCTCTAAATTGTCTATTCTAGACACAGTTCCAAAGGGTCAATTGTCAAGCAGTTCTCATACACATTCTCATTTCACATCCTGTTCTGCAATCATTGACTGAACATAATTCATGTCCTTGAATACATTATATTATGTCTGTGCACCATCATCTTCTTGGTGTCACCAAAGTGCACTGAAACTTCACACAGAATCTAATAACTAAATCAATAACAGCAATAGTTAAGTTTAGGTATTACATTTGCTACCATTGCTGGACAACATGAATTCATTTGCAATTTCTCTACTTTTTAAAACCCTCTACCTTTGTGCCTCTGCTTTCACTCTGCATGTAGACACCAAACACATTTTCCATTTCCATTGCCACCTCAGAAGTTATGGAGACAACTTGTCTGACTTTCAATTTTTGGAATATCAACTCCTTTTAGACTGTCCAATGTTACTAAGCCCACAAATGCTGAAGAAGGTCTTCAGAGCTCTCAGCTTGCCCTCACATTGCAATGCATCCAACTTGATCTGCTCTTGATTCAGACCATTCAGTAATTTTGTAAAAAACAAGAGACATTTAGACATTCAAATCTCCCACAGAATTCGTACAACCTCACGTTTTGTTAGGATTAACCCAATCAATATCACGTTACTGCATCACATAGCCTGAGGCTTTTCACCTTGTATGTAGACTCTTTCAATGATTCAACTGTATTCCTGAAGCTTCAGTGAACCAGCTCTCACACTATTCAAACAGATCAAAATTCCTGCTCTAAACCACCTGCTTATGAAGTCTGGGAATAGTTGCAATGTTTGGAAAACACTAACTTGTCAGAAAAATAATACCATTGTCTTTGGCTACTTATAATGGACTGTCCTTAGACTAGGAACATGCAGTTCTTTGACAGACATGTTGCTTTGCTTTGCAGGCCGTGGTGCCTTAAAGTGTTTTTATAACTCTTTATTCTAATAATTCACTACCCCCAACATAATATTAGCTTGATGAGTGGAAAAATACATGTCACCCAGAGTAAAAACCGTAAATTCATTCCTCTCAAACAATGTATTTAATATATCTCTGGGGTTAAATTCAATATTAAGACCATAAGATATAGGAGCAGAATTAGACCATTTCATCTATCCGGTCCTTCAAGTCTGTTCAAATGGATAATTATTATTAATATTATCTATTAGCACATCAGACCTATGTTTGAAGACACAATGTTATTTACTGCAGTCATCTGGACCCACCTGGTTCGATGCCATGACTTGTCCTCAGTTTTCTTACCATACAACATAAGCATATTTTAGGTAAACTGCTGTTTTACTTCCTTCCTGAAAGGTTCCACATGTATACAGATGCCTGGCTTTCCTCTTAGCTCAAGGGTCACGATCCACTCCAGATGTAATGTCATTAAATTTGCTCTATGTTGCCATGACAGTGTCTCACCACCATGTTTGCACTTGTAGGTTGAGCTGTTTCTATTCACTGCTAGCTCGCCCAGCGTCCTTTCTCTCAGATTCATGTTCTCACATTTTACAAATTCTCGGTTGATTCCTGCCAAATGTTATGCCTTAATGAGTTGCTCTTCAAAACAGCTACTCTCTGTTCTAAGGTAGTTACACAGTAGTATTTAAAGTATCATTTTCCTTAGCTATTTTTCTTGAACTGCTGCTGTAACACTGGTCTACAAGTGTCTCCTTATAATCTGATTGGACTAAATCTGATGAGAGGTTTCTGGATACTCTCCTCGCCAAAAATTATCCTCTGAACTTTTCAAAAACAGTATTCCTGAATCTGGCCCTTTCTGAGGATTGATGCAACTCACAGCCTGGACTACAATGGCAACTCGACCTGAAACATCGATTTCCACAGCCGCTGAGCTCCTCAGGCATGTTGCATTTTGCTCCAGATTACAGTATCTGCAGTTCCTTACATCTCCCATTGACCCATTTGTCTCTAACAGAAACATAATAGTTCATCTCACAAACATGAGAAATTCTGCAAAAGCTGAAGATAGCTTGGGAGGCCTCAAGCATAGTTTCCCAACACCATTTTACAGAAAATGGTGCAGGTATTTTGAATATGCATTTAGCTCTTTCCTGTTCATCTATAGAAATTGCTAATTTTGTTGGTAGTATCTTCTCTAAAGAACTGCACCTGTGAATATCTATGCCTTTATCCTGTAACAGAGTTAGTACCAGAACGTACAAGTCAGAAAAACAGAACTGTAGGAGATGGTGTTGAGAACCCATAGAAAGTAATTGGAGACAGATTGGAGGACCCTTTTATATAAAGTCACCTTAAGGAGAAGCAGGTGGCCATCATGGGGTCTGGTACTATATATTCAGTGGCAGCTGGAGATTAGAGGTAACAGGGGAGGACTTCATATTCCTATTTAATTGCCCTTACCACTTACTCCTCAACCCACAATCTTGCTGGTTTATGAGAATCACAAGGTTTAAACTGCACGCACTTGTGCATTTCCTTTCCTTCTCCTAATTAGACCTGAATGCCTTTTTACTTAGAGGTAATCAGTAAGAATCACTTGTGCAGGTCTCAGGTGCTATGATTCCATAATTGGAAGAAGTTTATGATGCCACAAAGTTGATGATGTCATTACAGTCAAAGCTAAGCACGCCATGCGGTCACATTAATGGTTGGCACACACATCATGAATAACCAAGTCTGGAGTCATGTCATGGTGAAAGAATTGCTAGTATACCATCTTCGTGGAAGATTGAGGATGTAGACTTATACAGAGGCCACAATTATTCTGTAGGACTTGATTGAGCACTTTGAAAGGGTAGTTCATCGCTCAAGAGAGATGTACATTTTCTATGATGTTTGGACATTATCATGTCCACAAGCAAGACTATGCAAGATGTCTACTGGCATGAGGGAATCCAGATTCAACTGTATAGATGTCTTTGCTCAAAGCTTGGAGCTCATCCTTTCCAATGTGGTATTAGTGGGCAGCTCTATGTGCGACATTTGATGGTAGACATCTCAGCTTTCGTCATGATTGGGGCAGAAGTGATGCAAAGTTGGTGGTGCAGTGAAAACTCAGTTTACTGTCTTTTGGACTGTCGGCATCACGTATGCTGTCTGAACTTTTACAGACCACGAAGTGAGCTCTGTGGATGGGAAAGTAAGTTGTACAGAGAACATAAGGAGGTTTCTAGGGGAAAAAGATGGGTAAAGCAAGTTGAAAGGGATCTGGGAAATGGTGTATAAAGAAGGAAGATGTAAAAGTGTCCATTATGGCAGGAAATATGAAAAATAAACATATTACCTAAATGTGAGAAATTGCAGAGTTCTGTTAAGCAGAGGAATTTCAAAGATCACAACATGATGTACAAATGGTTAGAATGCAGGTGAATCAAATAATCAGGAAGGCTAATAAAATGTTTTTGTTTATTTGTGATAGAAATAAAGTACAAAGCTAAGATGATTATACTTCAGTTATACCTTCCTAAACTATCCTCAGGATTGTTACCACTGCTGTTCTGTGGGTTCCAAGGTAATTGACGACAGCAATATTGGAAATGCAAAATCTTCGACAGATGTGGCAGGAGGTATGTGGTGGGGTATAGTTTTTGAAGTGGTGCACTTGACTTGCTATTTATGCAGAGCTTCTGTGTGATTCCCATGTACAAACATGTGGTTCTTAATAATAGTCCAAATGCTGCTTCTCTACTTGTGCAGATGCTACGCCAATGATTCACTGGTGTCTGTAAGGAAGCTCCATATATTTTCAAGGAGGTTTTGACAACATTCTTGAACTTTTTGCTCTGTTCAGATAATCTCATTCCTGTGATGGAGCTCTGAATGAACAGTGTGCATGTTTCAGGAGTTTGCTATCGTGTAGGCAGACAACATGGCCTGTCCAGTGGTGCTGTCAGAAAGTAGTTAGGGCCTTAGTATGGTGTTGCTTATCCATCTAAATGATTTGGAGGATTTTGGAGATACAGTATGATGGTAACCCTCCAGTGCAACTGTTCAGTGTCTGCTATGGGTAATTCAGGTCTCAGAAGCAGATAGAAGTGCAGGAGCCACAGCTGCCCGGTAGACCATGAGTTTTGTATCATTTTTTTTTGGCGTGTACGTGCGTGCGCGGTGCGCGTCTGTGCATGTGTGTGTGTGTGTGTCTGTGTGTCTGTGTGTGTGTGTGTCTGTGTGTGTGTGTCTGTGTGTGTGTCTGTGCGTGTGTGTCTGTGTGTGTGTGCGTGCGTGATGTTGGCGGGACGATGTCTTTTTCATGCCTTTATAAGGCGCGGAGCGAGAGAGCGAGAGAGAGAGAGAGACTGTGTGGTGAGCCACTCCTCACACAGACATTTCGCAGTATTTTCCCTTTTATTTTACGAGGTCGAGTTGCAATCTCGACACTCAACCCGGCATGGATGGAAAGCGTACTCGGGAGCGGCCCCGACTGGATTCGAACCCAGGAACCTTCGTTCCAGAGTCCAGCGCTGATGTCATTGCACCACCAGCCGGCCCTCGTATCGTGTTTAAGCCCTGATGTTCCAAGCATCTTTTTCATATGCAGGCCAAACTGTAGCTGAATTTAAAGTAGTGTACTTCATCTCGCTAATGCTTTGAAAGAAGTGCCCCAGATTTTATGTCTATAAGCTTATGAGGCCTACAGTGCTAACAATTGGTTAAACAAACTTATGTAAACTCCCTAAAGCACAGAGATCCTGAAGCAGAGGATTTTCTGGTGCAAAACCTTAAGTATAGGGTATCGAACACATAGAAATTCTTTCCTTCTCAGATGAAAGGCAGAAACTCAGTCCCTTCTTGTCTTCAATGATATTCAGCTGCAAGGTGGCAGGTCAGTGATCCAGATGTTTGAACAGTACTGTATCTTGATAATACTGTGCGTCTTGAATGTAGAAATCAGTAAGGGGTGGAGAGAAACATGTTTTAATATATTTGCTGTTCATCTGAAAGATGACACTAAGGTGTGAAGGCACTTGTTAGTTTTATAGGTTCCTACATAACCTCAGCCATATGCCTCACCCTCAGTAAATAGTCAATATATGCAATTATTTTCGGGGTTAATTGTCTGGCAACCACTCTTATTAAAATATCAGCAGCAGGCAGAAAACTAAAAAGTTATTAAAACAATTTTTTAAAATGTGCTTCAAATTATGCACTTATTGCACTGAGGCGATTCCTATTGCAATCTAATGTTGTTGTTATATGTGCTAAGAAAATAAAAGTTGGGATGAACTGCCAGCAATGAAAGTGCATGCTAAAACTTTTAATAATTCGATAACACTTTTGTCTTCCTTTGTAAGTAATGAGCTGCTTATGAAATCAGGAGAATACTGAGCTTTGAAGGAAACCGTTTATAATAATTCAATTTAACTCTAGCATCATGAACTAAAGATAAAAATAAAAGCTCCCTCAGTGAAAATGAGGCCCTCTGTTGAATGGAGTCAACTATGGATGTTATGTCCCAGCTGACTACATGATACGCAAGCCAGGTCAGTTTGATATGGAGAGCAAGCTGTTGTCCGTGTAGCAGGCTCACCCTCTCCTCACAGCTGATGAATCCAGAGGGACAGCTGAGACCGATACAGTTTGGCACTCCTGGTGTCACAGGAGTTGCCAGTCAGTATTGAACTCAATGTAGGACTTCCTTGGGGACTCCAGCTCTGGATTTTTCCTCGGGGATTATTCCTTGTCTTCCCCATGAATGGGTATAGCCGCAAGGCAGTGGAAGCTTGAGATCAAATTGTTCCTTCTCCTAGGTGAGCTGCTAACCATCTGCCCAAGTGACTGGTTTTAAGGCAGTAATCCACCTTTGCCTCTTCTCCTGTCAGTAGAAATGGTTCCACTGGACGTACTATGTTGAACCACACGTGAAAGCCAGGAGCTGGACTTGGTTGTCAGAGGCTTTTTGAGACACACGCCAGTGGGAGCGTTTAATAGGTAGTGAAAGCTTATCTCAATTAACATCATTTCTAATAACTTCTAGCATTTTTATCATTGATAGTCTGAGGGTCTATTATAGGACAAGCAATATCTAAGTATTAGGGTCATAGAGCCCAGAATTGTCCAGCACAGAAACAGCTCTTCAGCTAATGCCAATCTTTTTACACATCTTCACTAATCCCAAATATCCATATTATGTCCGTATCATCCTATGCCCTCTGTCAGTCCAGATGCAGGGTCATGTCTGAAATGTCAGCTGTTAATTCCCCTCCATAAATGCTGCCTGACCCACCGAGTTCCTCCAGAGTTTAGTGTGTTGCCCCAGCTTCCAGTATCTGCAACCTCTTGTAGCTCTTCCTGTGCTACATAGTTATGTGGCCATTTAAATATACTTTGAGCAAAGTTATTGTATCTGCATCACTTCTTCTGACAGCATGTTCCAGATACTAACCAATGTCTGTGTAAAACATATTTCTCTCAAATCCCCTTTAAAACTACTTACTTTCACTTTAAATCTATTCCCTCTTGTTTTAGGGATCTCTATCATGAAAAACAATATTTTGGCTGTCCATTCTATGCATGTTCCTGATTTGTTTTTACTCTGCCAGGCCACCCCTCAATCTCCTTTGATCCAGGGAAAGAAAACTCAGCCTTTGCAATCTCCCCCTATAACTCAAGCTCTCTAAACCAGATAACATCCTGGTGAATCTCCTGTGCATTCCGTCCTGCACAACCATTCCTTCCAATATCATGGCCTCCAAACCTGTACACAATTGTCCAGGTGCCTTCAAGTTAGTGTCTGTAGAGTTAGAGCAGAACTCTTAATATCCCAACTTAATATCTCACTTTTATTTTCTGTGCACTGACCTATGATGAGCTTGTCATCAACCTTTCCACCACCCCATCCACCTGTCTTCTCAGTTTTAGGGAACCATAGAGTTGAATCCCAAGGTCCCACTGTTCATCAACATATTTTAGCGGCCTACCATTTATTGTATATGTCCTAATTTCATTTCACTTCACAAAATGCACACTGCACACATCAAGATTAAATTTCATCTGCCTACTCTGCCCAACTTTCCATCTGATATTCGTATATCCTGCTTTAGCCTTAGGCAACCTTCTCTCTACACACAACACCATCAATTTTCATGTCATCTGCAAATGTATTAGTCATATATATATATATATATATATATATATATATATCGCCATAGCAAAGGTCCCTGCACTGATACTTGCCTTACACCACTGGACACACATTTCTAATCAGAACAGCATTGCTGAACTGTCACCCTCTGTCTCCTATCATCAACCAGTTTTGGACATAATTTGCCTTCTATCCCATGTACTTTTAAATAAATAACTCTCATTTTCACCATAAAATACAATGGAATATTTATTAGATCTATTAATTGATAAAAAACTAAATTTTGTCACAACTTTTCAAAATGTTGTTATCCTTTGTTCTTTTCTATAGAATCAATTTCTGAAACAGAATCTGTTTTTCTTAGTGAATGCAACATGATTTCCATAATTCGGCTTCAGCAGCCATGATCCAGAATCCATATCCTCCCAGAGTATTCTCAAGAAAGTGCATTCATAATCATTATCTCAAATTACAAGCTTAGGACATGATAATTAGTTTACATAAATAAACTAATAATTTATAATTGAATAATAATAATAAAACCCTGCAAATGTTTGAGTAGGCTATACTTCAATAATTTACCATGCATTAGCTATCACGGGAGGAGACATGGCCTCCTAGGGGTGAGTAGATGCTAGGATAAATCATAAACATGGTAATTACTTGTGTTGGGACAAGGAGCGATTAGTGGGGAGGGAAGTTGAGGAAAACAGCCTTCTCAAGCCTATCCCCATACTAAGTTTAACAGTCCTTCACTGAGCTAAACAACAGCTTTCTGCAACTTAAAACATCTTAAATCTCTAACATTTCCTAATTCTGATGAAATGCTGAAACATTAAACTTGTTTTTTTCTCTACAGATGCCACCTGACCTACTGAGTATTTCCAATATTTCTGATTCCCCATAGTAACTTTGAAACTTCTAATTGTTCCAGCCACAATATTTTTTTAGGCAAGTGAGTCATAACATGCTTCTTCACAGCAAGGTTAAAAGACAGCTTTTCTAAAAAAGCTTGCTGTGAACTCTTCTTTCAGATGACTATGCCCAAAGGCATTTGAGGGTCAAACTTGTTTCTCACAAATACATTAGCATAAGATTAACAGTGATCATCAGGAATGGAATCATAAGTATGTCAGATTGTGAAGTGGTAGACTATAAGCCATGTGGACTTTGATGACTATCTGTAAGTTTTTAGTTGCATTTTATGGAAATAATTATCAAATGGAAGAACAGTGTTTCTAAGTTGGGGAAGAAACACTGTGTGATGTTTCTCATGACCTTGCTGCCATGAGCAATACAGAAACCAGAATGGAGGAATTCTGATGATAAAAATATAATAAAATGTGTAATTTGTACCTGTGTAGCAGCTAATGGACCAACATTAACTTCTCAGCTATATTGGAGCAGGTATTGAGTTTGGCCTTTCAATCTAACAGAGATATTGATTATTCCTGATATGGGACTGCTGCATGATTCGATAGGAAGTGTGTGAAGGTATTGTGGGTTTGCAAAAGCAATTAAAATTTAGTCAATGGTTTGTCAATCTCCAGCAACTAAGCATAGGATACAATATCAGCATTACACACATATCAAATGTATTCACAAAAAATGGCAGTGGCCTTGCAAATCCAATACTATGAATCCACTACAGCGGGGTAGAGAATCCAAGGCGGATCGGTCTCTGTTTCTTTAAGCAGCCGGGATGATATTTCATCTGGACTTGGATATTTATTTACTTTCAAGAAGTAAATCACATTGCAGCTTTCTTTTCCACTACACTTATCCTATCCAATATTACACACCCAGTGTTTTTAACTATAATGTGAACTTCATCAATGCCATTTTTGAAAATAGGTGCTCCAAAGTATTAATTTTGATCTCTAATAAACATAACCATTTATTCGATTTTCTTTTATTCTTTATAAACGTATAAAACGTATAAAATCCTAAAGGGATTGGACAGGCTAGATGCAGGAAGATTGTTCCCGATGTTGGGGAAGTCCAGAACGAGGGGTCACAGTTTGAGAATAAAGGGGAAGCCTTTTAGGACCGAGATGAGGAAAAACTACTTCACACAGAGAGTGGTGAATCTGTGGAATTCTCTGCCACAGGAAACAGTTGAGGCTAGTTCATTGGCTATATTTAAGAGGGAGTTAGATATGGCCCTTGTGGCTAAAGGGATCAGAGGGTATGGAGGGAAGGCTGGTACAGGGTTCTGAGTTGGATGATCAGCCATGATCATAATAAATGGCGGTGCAGGCTCGAAGGGCCGAATGGCCTACTCCTGCACCTATTTTCTATGTTTCTATGTTTATGTATGTCTAACACGTTTCATTTTTTTACTTGGCTTGTAGTGCAAGCATCTGCCTCCACCAGCAGTTATGTTACCCATTCTAGACCTCAACCATTCTCTACACCCTTTGGGTTGAAAAAAAATCTCAGATCCCTTTAACCCTCATACTCCTCACCTTAACCCTATTTCTTCAGCCTGAGATTCTTCTGTCATGGGGAAAGATTTCCTACTATTTTCCCTATCTATGCTCCTCATAATATCTCAATCATGTTTCACCTCAGTCTCCTTTGCTCGAAAGAAAACAAACCCAGTCTCTCTAGTCTTCCTTCGTAACTGAAACTTTCCATCCCAGGGAACATCCTGCCGAATTGCCTCTGGGCCTTCTCCAGTGCGATCATGCTCTAATTTCATTCCTGACTTCTTAAAATCTGCTTACAGAAGCTCATCCAATTTTGTAACCATGTCAGCATTATCACTGTGGATCACAGATTCTGCTTCACCCTTCCCCTTCTAAATGCCACCACTCAGTTACATCCTTGTCCCTGGCCTTTGGATGACAATGTATAATCCGTAAAACAAGGTTGCAATGCAGAAATTCCATCTGTTTTACTTACTTCACTAACTGTTCCTCTTTTGAGTTTTCTCTACCTTTCCAATGAAGTACAGCCACTGATGGTTAGATCTGCAACAATACTCTTCAGAGAAAACACCTTCTCCCTTTGGAACTCGTAACCAAATACTGGTTAGACAGCAAGCTCCCCTGTGCTTTTTTTTCTGTTTGTCTGGCAGTCATCCAGTCCCTCTCTCACCCACGCTCACTTTCTCAAATAATAAGCAGCTAAAGTTTGCTGTCCATGACACACTCAGTCTCAAGCATGGGCTAACCTGGACATGATGGACATTCCACCGTAACCTATTCTCTCTACCCTCATCAACTACCTCCCCACACCCCACCCATATTCCAACACTCACTTACCCGCTAGAGGCAATTTACAGTCATCAAATAATCTACCAGATGTAGAAGAAAACCCGAGTACCCAGGAAAACGCCAGATACAGGGAGAACATGTAAGCACTATTCAGCCAGAACCGAAAGTCGGAATTGACCCTATGTTGTGAGCCCTAGGCCATTCAACCCATCTTTGACTCTTCTCTATACGTCAAATCTCCCAAAGCTCCTTGACCTGCCAAACTTTCTCTCTAGCTCTGCCTATAGGACCATAAAATATAGAAGCAGAAGTAGACCATTCAGCCCATTGAGTCTGCTCCGTCATTCAATCATGGGCTGATCCAATTCTTCCTGTCATCCCCACTCCCCTGCCTTCTCCCCATACCCTTTGATGCCCTGGCTAATCAAGTACCTATTTATCTCTGCCTTAAATGCACCCAATGACTTGGCCTCCACAGCCGCTCATGGCAATGAATTCCACAGATTTACCACCCTCTGACTAAAACCTCATTTCTCATCTCAGATTTTTATTGCCTTCATCTGCAGAGGCTATCATTTATACTATTTTCTTTTTAAATTGCTGCCTTATAAATAACTCCATTGACCAAACCTTAGGTTATCTGCCCAAATATTTCCTTATTGATTAGAGATGGTAAATTAAATTAGAATAATGATCATCCATAGTCTTATAAGAGGTAGAATGGGGTTGAGGAGCTGAATGGTCTCTTCCTATCCCTCTGTTCATATTTCATACAATCTCAAAAGGGTTATACCAAGGAAGGAGGCCAGGTGGACCACTGAATCCATATCAGTTCTTCGCAAGAAGACTCCAACAAGTCCCACTCTGACATCATAAAAAGATTAAAGTAGAAATGTGGAAGACTAGGAGGAGAAGTAGACCATTTAGCCCTTCAGGTCCGATCCATTATTGAACGTGATCAGGGCTGTATCTCTATCTCAATGCCATGCTCCACTCTGCCATATACCCCTTGATACCTTGAAGCCTGTAGAAACCTATTTATCTCATTCTTAAATAATGCGTGAGGTCAAATAGAGGTGAAATATACACAGCAAAAGGTAGGGCACTGAGGAATGTTAATGAACAGAGAGACTAAATGGTGTTAAGTCCACAGTTCATTGAAAGTAGCATCCCAGGCAGAAAAGGTGGTAAAGAAGACATTTGGTCTGCTGGCCTTCATGGGTCAGGGCATAGACTTTAGAGTTGGGAGGTTACATCATAATCTTACAAAACTCTAAGAATATTTTGTGCAGTTCTGGTCGCTGCACTATAAGAATGTAATTGTGCTGGAGAGAATTCAAAGAAAATTTACCAGAGTGTAGCTTGGATTGGAGGACTTAACTTTTTGGGAATATTTAGATCGCCTAGGTTTCTTTTTTTCCGGAAGGGTGATCTGAAACAAGTATATGAGATCATGCGAGACATCGAACGGGTGGATAGTGAACGTCTCTTTCCTGTGGTAGGGATAACAAAAGATGGGGGATAGGACGTAGATCAAGATGAGAAGAATTTGTTTTAAAGTGGATCTGAGAGGTAAGCTTTCTACAGAGTGCTTGATACCCAGAAGTCACGACCAGAGGATATGGTGGAATCAGATGCAATACTACGTTTAGGAGACACTTAAATAGAGAAGACAAGATAGAAGGATAAGGTCCTAACGCAGGCAAATTAGATTTCTGTAGGTAGTCAAAATGTCAGCATTGAAATATCGGGAAGAAGGGCTCATTTCTCTGTTGTGTGACTCTGTAGGCTGCTGTCTCTGAAGGCAAGTATGATGTGGCACACTTTGAGAATCTAAGGCAAGGCAGGACATACACAGTTAATGGTAGTGTTTCAAGAAGAGCTGTTGAACACTAGTATCTAAGAGTATAAGTACAATCTTCCCTGAGAATAGCATCATCAGTAGTCAGGGTGATGAAAAGGGCACATGGCATGTTTGCTTGCATCATTCAGGGCATTGACCACAGGTGCTGGGATGTCATGTAACAGTTATATGAGATGTTAGTGATGCTGCATTTGGAGGAGTGTGTGTAATTCTGGTTGCCACACTGCAAGGAGGTTGATTTAGGTAGAGAGAGTGTAGAAAAGGAAGTTACCAAGACTGGAGAGCTTGAATTATGAAGAGAGATTGGATAGGTTGGGATGATTTTGTCTGGAGCAAAGAGGCTGAGGATAACATTATTGTGGCTTATAAGATCATGAGTGGAATCAATAGGGCAGATTTTTTTTTCCAGTGTAGGCAATTTCAAAACAGGACAGAGATATAAGGTGAGAGGAGAAATATTTAAAGATGATCTGAGTTTTTCCACACAGAAAATAGTAGGGATCTGGAATGAAAAGACAAGAGACTGCAGATGTTAGAAGCTAGTGTAAAAATTTGCTAGAGGAACTCAGCTGGCCAGGCTGCATCAGTATACGGTGAGAATTTTTGATGTTCTGGGTTGAAACTCAGCATTAAGGCTGAGAATGGAGTGGGATCAGAAGGAGAGAGAGAAATAGGAGGACTGAAGATGGATTGAGAATGATGGGTGGTGGTGGTGGTGGGGAGAACTGTTCAAACTATCTGGAATTAACTTCAATGAGGAGGTGGCAGAGACACGGATCTCCCTCCCAGCACTTATCCTTGTAAGCGGAACAAGTGCTACACATGCCCTTACACTTCCTCCCTCACCACCATTCAGGGCCCCAGACAGTCCGTCCAGGTGAGGCAACACATCACCTGTGAGTCGGCTGGGGTGATATACTGCGTCTGGTGCTCCCGGTGCGGCCTTCTATATATTGGTGAGACCCAACGCAGATCAGGAGACCGTTTTGCTGAACACCTACGCTCTGTGCGCCAGAGAAAGCAGGATCTCCCAGTGGCCACACATTTTAATGCCACATCCCATTCCCATTCTGATATGTCCATCCATGGCCTCCTCTACTGTCAAGATGAAGCCACACTCAGGTTGGAGGAACAACACCTTATATTCTGTCTGGGTAGCCTCCAACCTGATGGCATGGACATTGACTTCTCTAACTTCCGTTAATGCACCTCCTCCCCTTCTTACCCTGTCCTTCCTTCCTTCCTTCATTCATTCATTCATTCATCTATTTATTTTCTCTCTCTTTTTTCTCCCTCTGTCCCTCTCACTATATCTTCCTCTGATGCTCCCCTCCCCCTTTCTTTCTCTCTAGGCCTCCCGTCCCATGATCCTCTCCCTTCTCCAGCCTGGTGTCCCTTTTGCCAATCAACTTTCCAGCTCTTAGCTCCATCCCTCCCCCTCCTGTCTTCTCCTATCATTTTGGATCTCCCCCTCCCACTTTCAAATCTCTTACTATCTCTTCTTTCAGTTAGTCCTGACGAAGGGTCTCGGCCCGAAACGTCAACTGTACCTCTTCCTATAGATGCTGCCTGGCCTGCTGCGTTCACCAGCATTTTGTGTGTGTTACATATAATTACAACATTGAAAAAGCATTAGATAGGTACATGGATCGGAAAGGTTTTGACTGATACGGGACCAAAACAGCGAAATGGAACTGGCATAGGTGGGCACATTGTTGACCTGGATGAGTTAAACTGAAGGGCCTGTTCAGTAAACTCAGTATATGCATTTCGTCCCAGCACACTGTTCCAAAGCCCCAGGCTCTCAGAGTGTTCAGAAATGTAAAAATAACCCAAAACATTAAAGAGAAAGCATTGGTGATTATTAGCCTCTTTTGGCAATTTGTTCAATTGTTTCTATTTCAAAATTTTTAAATTTTGATTTTTTTAAACACCCAGAATCTGGAATTTTGGATTTTTGCATTTTATTTGTGTACACATTTGCATTACTCAATATACATGGAAAAAGCAGAATGTATAGTGGCCAAATTTGAAGTACATGGAGGAGAACTAGTTAAAGGGTGAATCACACATCACTGAAGTATATTCCACAAATAAATTTGCCATTTTAGCCGACAATGATGCTGTGACATCAAGTTCAGCTCACGTTTGTGGGAGGCTGCCCAGAATCAGTGCTGGTTCCATCCTAGAGTTAGATGTCAAATTGCATTTGAATTTGACCAACAAGCTAATTTTTTTTTGTTGTTTGCATTTTTGTCTACCATTCATGCTATTTTTAAATGAGTAAAGTTTCTTTGCTAAATATCTTTTATATTTTGCTTCAGCAGTTTTAAAATCATTTGTCGTTTGCAGTTTCAAAAGGGAATTTATTCATTTTACTGGTTTTCAGTTTACCTAGTAAAACATACAAATTTATGAAACAAGAGGATTTTGGGCATAGCGTAGAAGACCAGGTATATAGGTGGACAGAAAGCAGTTGCAGATTTGTGCAGAGAAATGGCAGGTAGAATTTAACCAGGCTAAGTGTGAGGTGTTGCAAATGTAAAGGAATAGTACACTGTGAATGGCAAGACCTTTGTCAGTAAAGAAACAGAGGAATCTTGGGGATCCATGTTCAAAATTCCTTGGAAATAGCTTCACATGTTGGTAAGATGGTAAAGGAGACTTATGGCATGCTTGACCTTATTAGTCAAGGCACTAAGTTGAAGTGTTGAGAAGTTATATAAAATTATATAACAGCATTAGGACTGAGGGTGGATCTGGATCAGAAGGAGAAAGAGAAATGGGAGGACTGGAGATAGACTGGAAAGTGGGCGTGGTGGTGAGGAAAACTGTTCAAATGTATCTGGAATGAACCGCCAAAGGAGATAGCAGAAACATATATAATTACAATGAAGGCCTTGGAGCTTTATAAAACTATAAAGCTTTAAAAACTGCATCTTTAGTATGGTATTTAATTCTGCTTGCCCCATTTTAGGAAGGAAGTGGAGGTTTTAGAGAGGGTCAGAAGAGGTTGCTAACTGGATTAGAGTCCATGTGCTATTAAGAGAGGTTGGGCAATCTTGGATTGTTTTCTCTGAAGCTGCAGAGGCTGAGGAGAGACCTCATAGCAGTTTATAAGATTAAAAAGGTATTGATATAGTAGATAGCTAGTTTCTTTACACCAGGGTTGAAATGTCTAATACCGTAGGATATTTAAAGTGAGATGGGATAAGTTCAAACACAGATGTGCAGGGCAATTTTTGTTTTAAATGCAGAGATTGATGGGTGACTGGAATGCAATGCCAGGGGTGATGTGGAAGTAAATATGATAGTGACACTTAAGAGACTCTTAGATAAACACATGAATGTACAGAGAATAAAGGGATATGGACATCGTGCAGGTAAAAGCGATTCGTTTAGTTAGGCATTTACCAGTTTAACTGGTTCAACACAGCATTGTGGGCCAAGGGGCTTGTCCCTGTGCTATGCTGTTCGATGTTCTTGATTTTTTTCCCACAAATGTCAAATGCTAGAGGGCATAGGTTTAAAGTGAGGGGTGGAGATGTTTGAAGGAGATACACATGGCAGCATTTTTCTTCCACAGATTGTGGTTGGTGCCTGGAACATATGGCCAGGAGTGGTGGTGGAAGCAGAAAGAGCAGTGGTATTTGACAGAATTTTAGCCAGCCACATGAATATGCAGGGAAAATATGGACATGGGCCATGTGCAGGCAGGAGTGGTTAGTTTAATTTGGCATCATGCTCGGCACAGATAGCACTTGTCAGTCTGTGACATCAAGGAGCCCCATTAAAGTCAAGGCCTGTTCCTGTGCTGTTGTTTTCTATAACCTTTATCTGTTGAAAGAGAAAGGGTGAGTATTTCAAGTGGAAGAATCTTTATCATATGTTTAATCTGAAATTTTTAACTCACTTTCCCTTTTCACATATGCTGCCTGTAGTCCTGAGTCTATCCAGTATCTTCCATTCTTTGTACGTGGCCTATCAGCGCTGTCAACAGAGCTTTACCAAAAGGGATTACTCACAGGTTGGCAGCAGTTATTTAAAAAGGGAGCTTCGAGAGTGTTTGTCCATTAGACGTGGCCTATCAGTGGCTATAACCGGAGCACCAAACGTGAGTTAGATAGCAGGGAAGGTTCAGGCATAAAAGGGAGACATTGCCTAGCGGAGCGGTCATCGATGGAGTGATCTGAGGCAGAGTGGTAAGGCTTTGGCTTATTCGGGCTTTGGCGAGGTAAGTGGGTAAGTGGACTTCGTTTTTTTTAATTTCCATTTTTATTTAGAGGAATAAAGAGCACGTCTGTAGGATTAGTTCTTTGCTCTGGGTGTCAGATGTGGGAATCCTGTGAATCTTCCCAGATTCCCAGGATGGCCACATCTGCACCAGGTGCACCGAGATGCAGCTCCTGAGAGACCATGTTAGGGATCTGGAGCTACGGCTTGATGACCTACAGCTTATTAGGGAGAGTGAACAGGAGATAGATAGGAGCTAGAGGGAGTTAGTCACCCCAAGGCTGCAGGAGTTAGATAGTGGTGACTGTCATGGAAGGGATGGGAAGTGCTCAGATAGTAGAGAGCACCCCTGTGGCCATCCCCTCAGTAGTCATTATCTCATTTTGGATGCTGTTGAGGGGAGTGACCTGACAGAGGACGACCATGGCGATCAGGTCTCTGGCACTGAGCCTGGTTCCATGGTGCAGAAGGGAGAGAAGAAGATGAAGAATGTGGTAGCCATAGGAGATTCTATAGTGAGGGGAATAGACAGGAGGTTCTCTCAGCCTGATAGAATTATCTGCATGGTGTGTTGTCTCCCAGGTGCCAGGGTACAGGATGTCTCGGATTGGGTGCAAAGTATTCCGAACGGAGAGGGTGAACAGCCAGAAGTCTTGGTACATGATGGTACCAATGACAGGTAAAAAAAGGGAGGAGGTCCTGAAGAGAGAATTCAGGGATTTGGGTAGGAAGCTGAAAAGCTGGACCTCCAGGTGCCGATCTTTTTTTTTGCTGGTGGGGGGAGGAGGGGGGAATGTCGCTTACACGCGGGAGGGGGGATCTGGAGGGTGACTTAGGGGCTCTAAAATTTAACTGTCATTTATTCTTTGGGGCACTCCTCTGTTTTCATGGATGGTTGTGAAGAAAAAGCATTTCAGGATGTATATTGTATACATTTTTCTGACATTAAATTGTACCTTTGAACCTTTGAAAATAATAATTTTGAAACATTACCAACCACTTTTGAATTTGAGTGAATGATCCATTTAGTTCCCTTTTGCAGTCCCCACTATCTCAGAAGCTGGCCTTCTACTATTTTATTTCACCCTGCATTATTTCAAGGAGTTGGTGAGAACACTGGATACAACAAAGCACATGAGCTTTATCATTTGCAATGCTGAATTTTTGTTCTCCACTACATGCCATGCTTCTTGTTAAGTTCTCCCAATAAAGCAATATACCAGCATCCTGACAATAAGGGATCTAATTTCAATGGTATTTTCTATCCATAAATCCAATCAGACCAATTACTCCCTTATCATTCTGCTCTTAATGATCAGCAAAGAACAGGAAGGTACTGTATTGCTGGTAATGCTGCCAAGGCACCAGATTCCCCATTAATCTTTTTCCTTATCTTTATTTCTGGCTCAGCATGCATCACTGAACACCAGATCTCAATACAATATGGATCCAAATGAGAACAAAAAAACGGTCTAGGACTGAGGTGAAGGTGACTTCCCTGAATGTTAAGATTATATTTGTCAGACTGTGACATCAAGGAGCACCCCCCCCCAAAACAAAAGTTTTGTTTTGTGAGTCATGTCTGACACATAGGAAGATGGCTGAGTTGATTGCAATCAATTATCCTTGCTCAAGAATACTACTATAGGGGCTTCTCGGAACTGTCTGCTTGGTTTTATAAAAGATTACCCCCCTGGAACAATCAAGTCAAAAATTAGGGTTGAGTGAAGGGGGAAGTGGGGTTGGTGATGGGGAAATTCAACTGGATAATGTGACTGGAAGAACAGGGCAGTGCCTAGATCTGTGTTTTTTACACCCCAGAACCCTTCTGCTGTACACAAAGCATAACTGGTCTATACTTGCTATACATCTCCAACAATATTCAAATGTTTTAGATTACCCCTGATATATCTAGTCAGCAAGTTCAACATCTGTAATTGGAAGCTACATTCTTAACCCATTGCAGTATTTTTCAAGAAAGCCCTCTCATAGTGTTGGTGAGTGTGGAGATCTAGGATTTACATCCAATAACAATGAAGGACATTTCCAAGTCAAAATGGTGTGCAACTTGAAGGAGAATCTGCAGGTGATGGTATCCCCATAATGCTGAAGCCTTCCTCTTCTATGGTGATGGAGGGTGCTGTGGGAGTGGTCTAAACACTAGTAACTACTGAACGTTTTGTGGATTACACACCCCTGCAGTCATTGTGTGTCAGTGCTAACAAGAATAAATAGCTAAGTGCTGGGTAGGGTATCAGTCAAGTGGCCTGTTGTATTTTGAATGTTGTCAAGCCTGATGAAGATGATATTCCTTCAGGCTTTGTTTATGAGCAACTGAGAACTTTTATGACAAGATTTATATAAACCCATCTATATACCTGTTACAGTTGTGCCAAATATACCCCATGAATGATAAAGCACATTTCTCCAAAGTTTTATTTTACAGTTTTACTTAATTTTAATGGTTACGCAAAACTATGAATTGCTCCTCTTCAGGATAATTTTGACATAACACAGCATAATTCTGACATGTTTTTGAACTGACTTTGCTTTCTTATTTTCATTGATCTCTCAATCATTCTTGCAGGGCTTAATTGCCCTTGAGTTTGCAATGACAGCATAAGGTCATGTGCTAGTTATTGTTCTTTTATAAATTTACACTGTACAATAACATATTTTGTGCCAAGTAACAATGTAAAGAGCGTACATACCTACTGTAGAAATCATCTCTATAATAATCATAGTCAAAGTCGTAAGCACTGCTGAAAAAGGGAGAAAACAACTTTAATGAGATGCTGCAGAATAACAACCCATTTTCCAAGCTTAAAGAGATAGATTGCATTACTTCTGATGACATTGAATACATGCAGAAAATAACAGTACACAGAAAGGTAGGTGGCAAATTAACAGTTGTAACATGAAAGATACAGAGAAAGCAGGAAATGCTAGAGACACATCCTTGGACATCTTGTATACCCCTCCAGATTTTTCAATTCAGATGAAAATATGTTAAACTTGCTGAAAGTTTGTTCTGTGTATTTCTAAAAAGTTCTGATTTTCTTTTAAATATCCAGCATCCATAATTTTTATTTAAGATGTGCCGTCTTTTCAGACTTGCTCTTAAGGTCATCTTATCATCAAACAAGTACATTTCTGTGTCTCCAGTGAAAGCATTCATTTAATTCAGGTTACCTGGAGAGTGAATGACAGCTACTGTAAACTCAGATTAATGTAGAACTCCTGACCTGCAGACTTAGGGCAACTGCCAGAGATCCCAAGTGTGTTCAGAGTTGTGATTGGTGTACATCAAAAGTCATGAAGAAAACATGAAGGAGTACCACTCTGAGTGTTATGGTGCAGAACTTTCCCTGAGGCACATTCGTCTGCCTAGTCCTACAGAGTCAAATAAAAAGGCTTTTGAAGGACACTGCCATTTCAGATTTACTCTTGACAGGCCTTCAAAGGGTGGGAAGGTTACATCAACTCCCATTCTGGCCTAGATTTAAAACTGCAGCTAGGGATCAATGACATCATTGTAACTATGTGCGAATTTAAAGCAGTATCCTGTCAGCTTTGAGAAGGTCCATAGGAAGCAATTGTTCAATTTACTAAGTCTGCATTGAGCCTTAAGTAAAACAATTGTGTTAGTACCAAACTCACCTACATCACTGTATTTATCTGACTCTTTTTTGAAGGTTACAATGTCAATAAGAAAGTCATTCAGTACCAGACATCCCACCCTGCAAAAACTCATTACAGGGAGGTAGCACCCTCGCCCCCGCAACCCCTTATCCCCCCCTCCACCCCGTCGACCTCCAAGGGTGTATGTAATACTTTGTTTAATGATTTTGTCTAATCTGTAAACCAAGTTGGGTATATGCAGCAAATGTGAAATTAAAATGTGTACTTATATTATCATGTATATCCTATTACAACTTTAAGCATGTCTACAGCGAGTTTGGCCTCATCACGTAGGACATCAATAGCGTAGCTCCTCGGCAGCCAGCCAGCTAGTCTAAATCAGGGGTCCCCAACCATTTTTCCACCGTGCACCAGTTTAATATTGACAATATTCTTGCAGACCAGCCAACCCGGGTGGGGGGGGGGGGAGGGGTGTTAAACGCGACCGGAATATAGGTGATAAGTCAACTGTAAGTCACTTGTAAGTGACTAATACACACAAATTTGTTTCTAAGGGGGTTTATCTACCGAATTTAATACTAAACACACAGCGCATATTTTCCTCACTTGAATATAGTGATAAGTCAATTATAACAGTGGTCCCAAACCTCCAGGCCGCAAAGAATACAGCGGCGGCCGCAACGCACCCAGCACATCTTTAAGAAAAAAGCTGAAATAAACAAGCTAATTGATTAGGTGCTGGGCGGCACCTAATTAATTAGCTTGTTTATTACGGCTTTTTTCTTAAAGATGTGCTGGGTGCATTCCGGCCACCGCTGTATTCTTTGCGGCCTGGAGGGTGGAGACCTCTGATAAGTCACTTATAAGTCAATAGCATCACAACATTTTAAGTAACGTTTGGATATTAAACACACAGCGCATATTTTCCTTGTATGAACATATAAAATCATTGCAACACACCAATATCGCTGAATCAGTGGGAGCCCTGGGCTTGTTTCCCTGCAACAACACGGTGCCATCGAGGGGTGATGGGAGACAGCGATACTCGAAGGGGGTTCCTTATGTCCAGTCTATTCCACAATTTAGTTTTCGTTGCATTCATTGCAGAAAACTTCACTTCGCAGAAATAGGTTGGAAATGGAAGCAACATTTTCAGTGCTTTCGTGGCTTTCTCAGGATATTCAGCCTTGACTTTGATCCAGAATGCCAGCAGAGATGTTATGTCAAACATACTTTTCAGCCCGTCGTCATTCACAAGCTCGAGGAGTTGATCTTTTTCCCGCGCTGACATGGATGATTCACCAGGGACATTCACAAATGGGTCACAGACCCATTCCTTTGCACGTCTTGCGTCACTGATGACCTCGTGTGCGTTAAAATTCAACAGTGAGTGACAGGGAATGAGGAAAGGTACAGCTGACTCATATTGTTTCATATCCCAAATCATATTGTTTCCTCGCAGTCCGGTGGTTGGGGACCACTCTTAGCACGAAGAGAGACCAGTCAGGATGCTCCCTCTCCCTCTCAGAAACATCTATTTCTGGGATATTTTATGTAATTTCTGGGCGTCAGGGAGCCACTATCGGTATGCGGGAGACTCCCAGAACTTCCAGGAGAGGTGGGATGTCTGCAGTACATCTCTGTGACTTGTTCATCCTGCTCCCTCTGGATGCACGTAGTTATAACCCCCTTCGACAGGAGTCACATGCAGTAGCCGAAAATTCAACTGTTGGGAGTGTTTATGTCAACAACTTACTTTACAACAGCCAGCCAGGACAGAAGAAAGTAAGCAACCAAAAGCCATTGCTCCAAGAAGACAAGCATACACATATCAGAGTTATATTTGGTTATAATAACTTCAACGTATCTGTATAAGATTGCACAGAAATAGCACTGAACTAAACCACCAGTCCTCATAGAGGCATCAGAAGTGAAAGGGGTGAGCAATTTGAAGTTCCTGGCTGTCTACATCTCTGAGAATCTATCTTGGGCCCAACTTATTGATGCTGTTCGAAAGAAGGCACAACAGCGGCTATACTTCATCAGAAGTTTGAGGAGGCTTGGTATGTTACCAAAGACACGCGCAAATTTCTACAGATGTAACATGGAGAGCATGCTAACTGGCTACATCACCGTCTGGTATTGGGAGGGCAGGGGTGGCACAGCACAGGATCGAAATCGGTTGTAAACTCAGCCAGCTCCACCGTGGGCACGAGCCTCCCCAGCATTCAGGATGTTTTCAAGGAGTGATGCCTCAAAAAGGCAGCATCCAGGTGCAATCCATCACCCAGGGCATGTCCTCTTCTCATTCCCATCAGGGAACAGACACACTCAACGATTCAGGAACAGCTTCTTCCCCTCTGCCATTAGATATATGAATGGAGATTGAACCCATAAAAACTACCTTACTATTCATTGTCGCAAACACGAGGAATTCTGCAGATGCTGGAAATTCAAGCAACACACATCAAAGTTGCTGGTGAACGCAGCAGGTCAGGCAGCATCTGTAGGAAGAGGTACAGTCGACGTTTCAGGCCGAGACCCTTCGTCAGGACTAACTGAAGGAAGAACTAGTAAGAGATTTGAAAAGACTTGAAAAGGTGCTTGGAAGTAGGTACAGAGGAGATGTCAGGGGTAAGTTTTTTATGCAGAGAGTGGTGAGTGCGTGGAATGGGCTGCCAGCGACAGTGGTGGAGGTGGATACTATAGGGTCTTTTAAGAGGCTCCTAGACAGGTATATGGAGCTCAGAAAAGGGCTATGGGTAACCCTAGGTAATTTCTAAGGGACATGTTCAGCACAGCTGTAGGTTTCTGCTTTCTATGTTCCATGTTCTATATTGCAATGTTCTGCTACTGTACGACAAGTTTCATGACATACAGTATGCCAGTGATAATTAACCTGATTCTGATTCTAATTCTGATAAACATATAATGTATATTTATGTATTCTTAAACACCTGGCTTTAAAGAAAGCAAATTAATGATGATCAGATTGTAAAAGTAATGCAGATAAGAATTCAGTATAAATATCTTTAGGGTCCCACGAGTTTAATAAGGTTATACTTCACATAGCATAATTCAGTCCATTTCTATGGACTTGATGAAGGAACAGATTGCCATCAATGATCCTAAATCCTTACTGTGATGCATCAAATACTCTTATTGGTCTCTAGAGTAACAGAGTTTCAATGTTCTTTTGTGACTACTCTTCTCACAATTCTGTATATTTCTCTATTTTCCAGCCCTACTCATTTATCTTCTTTACTTCCTGCTTTGGGTGATTTGTTTTCCAAGAGAAATGCTATAAATAGTCCACATAATTGACTATTAGGAATCATTCCATATCCTCTTGCACTGCCAACACCTGCTGAGATATTTAAATAAGTTTGCTTGAATTTATTCATGCTATCAATAATAGAAACTCAGAACCTTGAAATATACCTTTCACTATATTATGTTTAAGTCAAGTAGAAATTTGGGGTAAAGACTTTCAAGTCTATGTTCCCCATTGGACAATACCTAATAAAAAAAGACTTAGACATAAATCCAACTCTCAATACTTTTACTCACCTACAGTATATATTTTCAAAGAGCTTAGCCATTGTGTTCTGAATTCCAATGACATCACCATGACAGATGGTTTATCATTTTACAGATTCTTTCTCTCAGTTTTTGCAAATAAGCAGTTAAGTGACAACCCAAATTATAGATTAAAAAACAATTAAACTGGATGGAATGAAATTACATAGTTGATTAAAGAATAAAAAGTGAAGATGGTTATATACAATATAGTACAAATAGGGAAATAAAATCTTCCATTCAACAAAGCAGGTATGCAGTTATACAAATTTCCTTAAAACATTTTAGAGACAAAAAAGATGTTCGAAAAGGTACAGTATTTTAGATAAGAATGATGTAAGGATGCTAGGCATCTGAATGCTCACTTCATCCCTTCCACCAGACAAAGAAACAGGAAGAACTCACTGGCATGTCATTGAAAAGGACAATTTTCCAAAATGACATATCCACGGCTCCAAATTTTTAACAGAAATTTATAATGTTGATAATCTATGTCCTGAAACAGAATAATTGGGTTCATTATTTTCAAGTGATCACATTTCAATTAATTATTTGATGATCTACTTCCAGAGCAGATATAATACTAGCTGAATCAATATGAATCAGTATGCCCCATAAGCTGTATTGATTTTGCATAAGCTTGATCTTGTTTCATTCAGTTCTAACTGCCAAAAAAAAAATGGTTTAAAAAAACTCTGTATGTGAAAATTGCTTTAGGTTTGTGAGTATGATAGAACATCATAATGTTGTTAGCAATCTAGAGGCCAGGCTGAATAACTAAAGGACAAGATTTTAAATCCCAGTAGCTAGACAATTTAAATTGAGTTAAATAAATAAGTCAGCAATAGTAATCCGGAAACAAAATTGGTAAATTGTTTTATTAATTGTTACATGTACCAAGATACAGTTAAAAAATTATCTTGCAAATCATACATGCAGATTAAAATTCTTTACCATAGTGCATTGAGGTTCTACAAGGTGAAACCACAACAGAGAGTAGAGTAAAGACTTAGTTACAGAGAAAGCGTAGAGCAAATAGACAATAAAGTGGAAGGACATAATGAAGTGGATTGTGAGGAAAATCGTTCCTCTTACTCAAGATCGTTTAATATAATTTCCAGTATAAAAATGTAAAGGAGAACAAAATAATTGTTACTCCAGATGCAATGCAGCAGATAAAAAAAACACACTCAAATAAAGAACAGAATAATTAAAAAACACAATAAATATAAATCCATAAGTTAGTTGATATACATAGTTTGATTACGTGGACATACATTGATGGTAGGAAACTGTTCAGTGGCAGGAAGAAGCTGACTCTGAACCTGGTGGTACAAACTTTAGGCTTTTGTGTCATCTGCCTCACGGGAGGGATGAAACAAGAAAATGCCCTGGCGGGTGGGGTCTGACAATGCTGTCAGCTTTACCAAAGCAGTGAGAATTGAAGGCAGAATCCATGGAGGAGAAGCTGGTTTCTGAGATGTGCTGAGCTGTGTCCACAACTCTGTAACTTCTTGCTGTTACAGAGAGAGCACGTGCCATAACCAAGGCGAGATGCATCTGCATAGAACACTTCCTATGATGCATTGATAAACTTGGTGGGAGCTGAAGAGGACATGCCTCCTGAGGAATTGGAGACACTGATGAGCTTTCTTGGCCGTAGCATCAATATGGTTGAACCTGGACAGGCCATTACTGATGTGAACAGCAACGTGTACTGTACACTGCCCACTTCCTGAAATCGATGATCAGTTAATGTGCTTTACTGACATGATTGTTTTCATGACACCATTCCACTAAGCTCTCTGTCTCCCTCCTGTACTCCAAATCACTGTTATTTGAAATACAACTCATCATGCTGGTATCACCTGCAAACTTGTAGATGGAGTTAGAGCAGAATCCGATCATGCATACATGATTGTACAGGGATTAAAGCAGGGTCTGAGGACACAGGCTAGTGGGGCGCCAGTGTTGTGAATAATAGCGACAAAGATGACGCTGCTTATCCTTACTGATTGTGATCTGGTGGACAAGAATGTAAAGGTTACTTTCCTCATGTTCACTCTCTGGAAGACTGATCTTATCTCTGCAACAGCTGGTGCTGACATTCCATTCCTCTTCTGTTCAAAATGAGCATAGAATGCATTAAGCTCATCAAGAAGAAATGTGCTATTGTTGGTGAGGCTGCCTGACTTTGTTTTGTTGCCCATTATAGCATGTTATCACAACTGATAACCGGTCTGGGTCTGGATTTTGGACTGGGATCATGTCTTGGCATCTCTGGTAGCTTTACGGAGGTCAGGTCTTGACTTCTTGTAAATGTGATGGTTAACTGATTTGAACACTGAAGTCCTAGTCCTTAGTAGTGAGTGGATATCTTCGTTCATCCATGATTTCCAGTTTGGTACTCAGTCCTCAACACACCCTCTGTGACGGTGGTGACATACTTAACTGGACTGAGGCTTTGAACATGAATTAATAGGTTACTTTAACTATCTATCTTTTGTACTAGTGTCCTTCACTGAAGGAAACATTGTTACCTTTTTGAGCTTTTGTATGATTTCAAATCAACAACAAAGTACTTAGCTTTTAGCTGATATTTAACACAGTAAACCTCACAGTTAATTCAAAGAAGTATGAAAAATGATATCAGGAATAAACTTGGAAGGATCCAATAAAATTCTGCTGTGCTACCATATCTAATCATGAATAAGAGATTTATAGGAGATGCAAGGAAGATAGTTTTCATACAGAAGGTGGTTAGAGTTTGGGATGCATTGCCTGAGAGCTTGATGAAGTAGAAACTATCACTAGGTTAACAACAGAATCAGGTTTATTATCACCGGCATGAGACGTAAAATTTGTTAACATAGCAGGATCAGTTCAATGCAATACATAATACAGAAGAGAAAAAAAATAATAATAATTTAAAAATGTGCAAAAAAAAGCAGAAATACTGTATATTAAAAAAGAAGTGAGGTAGTATCCAAGGGTTCAAGGTCCATTTAGGAATTGATTGGCAGAAGGGAAGAAGCTGTTCCTGTATCACTGAGTATGTGTCTTCGTGCTTCTGTACCTCCTACCTGATGGTAACAGTGAGAAAAGGGCTTTCTAGGCTCATACCCAAGATGGAGCTGACTACATTTACAACCCTCTGCAGCTTATTTTGGTCCTGTGCAGTAGCCCTTCCATAGCAGACAGTGATGCAGCCTGTCAAAATGCTTTCCACAGTACAACTATAGAAGTTTTGAGTGTATTTGTTGACATGGCAAATCCCTTCAAACTCTTAATGAAGTATAGCCACTGCCTTGCTTTCTTTATAACTACATCTA
The DNA here is from genome assembly GCF_963921235.1 of Mobula hypostoma. NCBI lineage: Eukaryota > Metazoa > Chordata > Chondrichthyes > Myliobatiformes > Myliobatidae > Mobula > Mobula hypostoma. The sequence goes on from NC_086097.1 coordinate 189,672,521, forward strand.
TATGTTGGGACCAGGTTCGATCCTCAGAGATCTTGTCACCCAGGAACTTGAAACCGCTTACTCTCTCCACTTTTGATCCTTCTATGAGGATTGGTATGTGTTCCTTCGTATTACCCTTCTTGAAGTCCACAATCAGCTCTTTCGTCTTACTGACGTTGAGTGCCAGGTTGTTGCTGTGGCACCACTCCACTAGTTAGCATATCTCATGCCTGTACGCCCTCTTGTCATGTATCTAGATGAGCACTTGAATCATTGAGACATAGAAGCCTCAGCCCAAGCGAAGGTAAATGGGATAAGAATAAATGGGTACTTAATAATGAGGCAGCCTACAGAGAAGTCATCCCCCTGACACAGTGGTATCAAGAAAACAACCTCTCTCTCAATGTCGGAAAAAAACAAAGGAGGAATGGAGACAGGCTAATCCCTATTGACATCAATGGATCTGGGGTTGAGAGGGTGAACAGCTTTAAGTTCCTCAGCATACACATCACCGAGGATCTCATGTGGTCTGTACATATCAGCTGTGTGGTGAAAAAAGCACAACAGCACCTCTTTCACCTCAGATGGTTGAAGAAGTTTGGCATGAGTCCCCAAATCCTAAGGACTTTCTACAGGGTCACAATTGAGAGCATCCTGACAGGCTGCATCACTGCCTGATATGGGAACTGTACTTGACTCAATCACAGACTCTGCAGAGAGTGGTGCGGACAGCCCAGCGCATCTGTAGATGTGAACTTCCCACTATTCAGGACATTAACAAAGACCTGTGTGTAAAAAGGGCCTGAAGCATCTTTGGGGACCCGCATCACCCCAACCACAAACTGTTCCAGCTGCTACCATCCAGGAAATGGTATCGCAGCATAAAAGCAAGGTCCAACAGGCTCCGGGACAGCTTTTTCCACCAGGCCATCAGACTGATTACTTCACACTGACGCAATTATATTTCTATGCTAAACTGACTGTCCTGTTGTCCATACTATTTATTACAAATTACTATAAATTGCACATTGCACATTCCGGTGGAGATGTAACGTAAAGATTTTTACTCCTCATGTATGTGAAGGATATATGTAATAAAGTCAACTCAAATTCAGATTGGTTGTCATAGACAGGTTGAGCTGAGATGACTGTTTCTGTGCTGCCTATTCTTTGATTCTAAAACTGAAGAAATTTGTCATAGAGTTGTACAATAAGGGTATAGATTAATACAGTATGGAAAGAGACCCTTTGGCCCAACTTGTCCATGCTGACGAAAATACCCCCCTAGACTTGTAACTTTTGCCCACATTTGGCCCATATCCCTCCTATCCATGTACCTGTCCAAATGACCTTTATAGGTTGTGTTTGTATCTGCCTAAACCACTTCCTCTCTCAACTCATCCCATATATACCTTTGTGTGAAGAAATTGCCTTTCAGTTCAGTTCTAGTTATTTCACTAAAATAATTAAATCTCAATGCACTCTGGTATTAAAATATGTTCTGCCTCAATTTTTGGTTGCCCACATAAATTTTATGTTCATAGCACAGAAATATCAATTCCTTATGTCTTCATTTATGAAGATATGCTGAAATTAATTTTCAGCGATTCAGTCAATGTTAAGAAAATCATGACTGAATGTACCACAGAGCTATTAAAGGCACAGTGGGAATCTTCATCACTAACCAATCATTCCCCCAAAAAAAACTTAATGTCCATTGGTTCATTTCCAGAATGCAGATACCAGGTAATATTTTCTAATGAAAACATCAGAGACTAATCTCTCCATGGCAGGCATTATGGCATATTTTGAGAAATCTTCAGCAAATCCTTCCTGTATTTTGAAAATTACGCAGCACAGGTATTCAATTACACGGAATCAAAGTATGCATATTCTCTTCAGATAGTCCTGATGAAAGGACTATGATTGAAGACTTTGAAGGGAAACTCTTCTGCACCCTTTCCAAAATTTCCACATCCTTCCTACAATGAGGCAACCAGAGTTGCACATAATGCTTCAAGTCTGATCTGACTAAAGATTAACATAGCTTCCAATGAAGGTAAGCATACCATATGCCTTCTTTATCAACTAATCCACATGTGTCGGCACTACAACGAACTACAGACTTGGACACTAAGATCCATCTATTCTTAAGCTCACAAGACAAAGCATCAGAATTATGCCATTCAGCACTACTATTCAATCATGGCTGATTTATTTTCCTCTCAAACCCATTTTCCTGCCTTCTTCCACATAACCTTTGAAACCCTTATTAACCGAGGACCTGTCAAACTCCACCTTAAATATACCCAGTGACTAACGTCCACAGCCATCTGTGACAGTGAATTCTACAGTTTCACCACCCACTGGCTAAAGAAATTCCTTCTCATTTCTGTTCTAAATGGACATCCTGGTATTCTGAGGCTATCCCCTCTCGTCCTAGGCTCTCCCACTATTAGAAATGCCCACTCTGTCTAGGCTTTTCAATATTATGCAGGTTTCAATGAGATGCCCCCTCATTTTTTAAACTAGCGTGTATAGGCCCAGAACTATCCTGAAAGATCCAGCCTTTCATTCCCAGGATTGAAAACCGTCTACGCCTTTATTTCTTCTACCAATACGCATGACCACAGATTTCCCTGCGCTGTATTCCATCTACCTCTTCTTTGCCCATTTTCCTAATCTATGCAAGCCCTTCTCCAGACTCCCTGCATAGAACTTAGAAATCTACAGCACATTACAGGCCCTTTGGTCCACAATGTTGTGCCAACTAAGTAACCTACTCTAGAAACTGCCTAGAATTTCGCTACCACACAGCCCTCTATTTTTCTAAGCTCCATGTATGTATCTGAGTCTCTCAAAAGACTCTATTGTATCAGCTTCCACTACCGCCACCGGCAGTGCATTCCACACACCCACCACTCTCTGTGTGAAAAAATTACCTCTGACATCCCTTCGGTACTTATTTCCAAGCACCTTAAAACTATGCCCCCTCATGTTAGCCATTTCAGTCCTGGGAAAAAGCCTCTGGTTATCCACATAATTAATGCCTCTCATCAGCTTATACACCTCTATCAGGTCACCTCTCATCCTCCATCACTCCAAGGAGAAAAGGCCAAATTCACTCAACCTGTTTTCATAAGGCATGCTCCCCAATCCTGGCAACATCCTTGTAAATCTCCTCTGCATCCTTTCTATAGTTTCCACATCCTTCCTGTAGTGAAGTGACCAGAAATGAACACAGTACTCCAAGTGGGGTCTAACTAAGGTCTTATATAGCTGTAACATTACCTCACGGCTCTTGAACTCAATCCCACATTTGATGAAGACCAACACACCTTCTTAACAACTCTGTCAACCTGCGCAGCAGCTTTGAGTGTCAAATGGACATGGACTCAAAGATCTCTCTGATCTTCCACACTGCCACAACACCCCCATCATTTGTGTCATCAGCAAACTTACTAACTCACCGTTCCACTTCCTCATTCAGGGTCATTTATAAAAATCACAAAGAGGAAGGGTCCCAGAACAGATCCCTGTGGAACACCACTGTTTGTAGGCCTCTGTGCAGAATACGAACCACCTACAGCAATCCTTTGTCTACTGTGAGCAAGCCAATTCTGGATCCACAAAGCATGGTCTCCTTGGATCCCATGCCTTCTTATTTCTGAATGAGCCTTGCATGGATAACCTTATCAAACGCCTTACTGAAATCCAGATATACTAACTCCACTGTTCTACCTTCATCACTGTGTTTTGTTATATCCTCAAAGAATTCAATCAGGCTCATAAGGCATGATCTGCCCTTGACAAAGCCATGGTGACTATCTCTAATCAGATTACATCTCTCTACATGCTCATAAACCCTGCCTCTCAGGATCTTCTCCAACAATTTGCCCACTACTGCAGTAAGCACGCTGGTCTATAATTTCCTGGGTTACCTTTTCTTCCTTTCTTGAACAGGGGTAAAAAATTTGCAACCCTCTAATGCTCTGGTACTTCTCCAATCCCTATTGATGACGTAACTATCATCGCTATATATATATATATATAGGCTCAAGCGTTTCTCGACACTGTAATTCATCCCTGGTGAATAATGAGGCAAAGTATTCATTAAGTACCACTGCTACCTCCTCCGACTTCCATGTACATGTTTCCACTATCGCAACTGTTTGGTCCTTTTCTCACACAGCTCATCCTCTTGCTCTTCACATAGAATGCTTTGGGTTTTCCTTAATCCTACTCGCCAAGGCGTCCTCATGGCCCCTTCTCACTCTCCTAATTTCCTTCTTAATCTCCTTCCTCGCAGACCTTGTAGTTTTCTAGAGCTCTAACAGTACCTAGTTTCTTGAACCTTTTGTAAGCTTTTCTTTTCTTCTTAACTAGATTTTCTACATCCTTTATACACCATGGTTCTTTTACTCTACCATCCTTTCCCTGCCTTAATGGAACATACATATGCAGAACTCCATGCAAATATTCCCTGAACATCTGCTCCCAATTTATGCTTTCAAGTTTCTGCCTAATAGCATCCACCTACCCCAATTAAAGGTTTCTCAAATTGTCTGCTCCTATCTGTCTCCAGTGCCTTGGTGAAATAGTTACAGCTGTGATTAATGCTTCCAAAATGCTCTCCTGCCGAGAGATCTGACACCTAACTAGGTTCACTTCCCAATATCAGATCAAGTACAGCCTCTCCTCTAGTTAGCTTATCTACATATTGTGTCAGGAAACCTTTCTGAACACATCTAACAAATTCCACCACATCCAAACCCCTTGCTCTAAGGAGATGCCTGTCAATATTAGGAAAGTTAAAATCACCCATCACAGCAACCCTATCATTATTGCATTGTTGCAGAGTCTACCTCCCTAACTGCTCCTTGATGTCTCTGTTACAATTGGGGGGGGGTCTATAAAAAACGCCCAGTCTAATAAGGAGCTATTGCCCCTTTCCTGTTTCTAACCTCCACCCACACTGAATCAGTAGACAATCCCTCCATGACTTCCTCCTTTTCTGCAGTCATGATATAATCCCTGATTAGCAATGCCATGCCCCCACCTCATTTGCCTCCTTTCCTGTCCTTCTTGAAACATTTAAAGTCCAGCACTCTCAGCAGCCATTCCTGTCCCTGAGACATCCAAGTCTCTGTAGTGGCCACAATGTCATATTTCCACATATTGATCCATGCTCTAATTTTAACCACCTTGTTTACAATACTCCTTGCATTAAAATAGACACATCTCAAAGCATCTGGATGAGTGCATCTTTGCTCTATCATCTGGCTATTCTTTCTCACAAACTCCCTACAAGTTGTCTCTACTTGTGCTCCAACCTCCCCATCCTCTGCCTCCGCACCTTGGTTCCAATCCCCCCGCTATTCCAGTTTAAACCCTCTCCAATAGCATTAGCAAACCCCCCTGCCAGGTTATTGGTTCCCCTCTAATTCAGGTGCAACTCATTCCACTTGTACAGGTCACCCCTTCCCCAGAAAAGTTTCCAATCATCTAAGAACTTGAAACCCTGCCTCCCATACCATCTCCTCAGCCACTCAGTCATTGTGCTGTCTTCCTGTTCTGACCTTCACTAACTCGTGGCACCAGGAATAATCTGGAGATTACCACCTTGGAGGTTCTGCTTGTCAGCTTCCTTCCTAACTCCCTAAACTTCCTGTGCAGGACCTCTACCCCTCTCTTGCCTATGTCATTAGTGCCAATATATACCATGACCTCTGGCTGCTCACCCTCACCTTCAAGAATATTCTGCAGCATCTCAGAGATATCCTGGACTCTAGGACCCGGAGGGCAACACACTATCCTGGCATCTCTTTTGCTGTCACTGACTGTCCTATCTGTCCCGTTAACTATCAAGTCTCCTTTGACTATTGTTCCGCCTGACTTCACCCTACCCTTCTGAGGCTCAGAGCCAACCACAGTGCTATTGGTCTGGCTACTGCTGCCTTGCCCAGATAGGTCATCCCCCTCATCAGTATCCAAAGGGGTACACCTGTTGCTGATGGGAATAACCACAGAGGGACCCCTCACTGACTTCTTTCTCCGTTTATCTCTCTCGGTGTTCACTCATCTACTTGTTGAATTCTGCATGCTGGGTGTAATCACCTGCTTAAAAGTCTTATCTATCAATTGCTCTGTCTCCCGGATGATCTTTAATTCATCCAACTCCAGCTCCAGCTCCTTGTTGCAGTCTTTCAGGAGATACAGTTGGCTGCACTACTCGCAGGTGTAGTTATCAGGGAGATCATGAGGTTCCATGAATTCCCATACCCTACAGGAGGAGCATGTCATGGTCCGGTCCGTGAAGTCTGCATTTCAGTTCACGATCCGGTCTGTGGACTCAGGACTCCAGGTCTTCCAGCTGTCCCTTGTTTCGGTTGGGTTAATCATAGGCACCTGATTCCCATCTTGGGGCTTGGAATGTAAGTAGCCTTGGGGTTGAGTGTGGTCTGTTGGTTTGTCTTGTCAAAGTCCCCTGGAGCAACCTGCCAGTGGAAGGCTAGGGTGGCCACTTGCCATCTTTAGGCCACGTCGGGGAACCATCGCTTCATGGAGCCTTGCTGTCGGTAGTCGGAGCTGTCTTTGTGGTATGGATTTGGCCGTTTCCCGGGCCAGCTGAGTGGCCGTCAGCCACTCCGAGCTAGGTAGGGATCCAGCTGTTTCTGTAGCCAGTCAAGGTTGCTGGTTGTAACTGCGACTCGGAGCAACCCTGATGCAGAGATGGAACTGTCTGTCGTTCTTTGGTGTTTGTCTCTTCTTGTCCTCGCCTCCTTGGGATAAGTCAGGCCATTCCGCCATTGCCCTGCGGGGGGGCCTGTCTTGTCTTGTCTTTGCCTCTGTTGGGTAAGTCTGGACGTTCTGCCATTACCTGACGGATGGACCTGTCCCACCTTGGTGTGGAGATAAAGTTGAGTCCCGGCTTGTCTAAGGATAAGTCCCGGCTCTATGTCTATGTACTGTCCAGTCTCATGTTAGTGTTGTGTTAAAGATAAGCCCCAGCTTTTCGAAGGATAAGTCCCGGCTCTATGTCTATGTACTGTCCAGTCTCATGTTAGTGTTGTGTTAAAGATAAGCCCCAGCTTTTCGAAGGATAAGTCCCGGCTCTATGTTGATGTTCAGTTCTCAGTCTGTCTCTGAGCTTCAGCCTCAAGCCTCAAGACCCCAGCCTCAAGCCTCAAGACTCAAGACCCCAGCCACATCCTATCCTGTAGCCACGTCATGTCCTTGCCTGGTTCTGGGGTCCGAGCCTGAGGCAAGACCCAGGTTCTGGGTCCTTGTCCAGTCTCTGGCTCAGACTCCAAGCACAGGCTCCTAGTTCATGGTTCCTAGCCCAGGTCCCGCTTTCCCAAGCCCAGGCTCCTAGTTCATAGTTCCTCATCTGGGTTCCCTGTCTAGTCCATGTCCTAGCCCAAGTCTGCGTTCTAGTCCCTGCTCGTTGTCTGTATCCTGTCACGTCCCTACTCTAGTCAAGTCCTGTTCCGAGTACTTCAGCATCTGTGTCTTGCATTTGGGTCCGCCACCAGCGTCTCCCATTGTGACAGAGCATTCCTTAACGCTACCTGTCCTCCACCTACCTTTATATCATTTGCAAACTTGGCCACTAAGGCATCAATTCCATCATCCAGACAATTAACATATAAAGTGCAATATAGTTGTTTATGAGGAAACACCACTAGTCACTGTCATCCAATCAGAAAAGGCCTCCTTTATTCCCACTCTTTGCCTTCAGCCAGTCGCCAATGTACTGTCTATGATAGTTTATTTTCTCTAATACCATGGACTTGTAACTTGATTAGTAGCCTCATTGGCAGCATCTTGTCAAAGGATTTGTGAAAATCCAATTAAACAACATCCACTAACTCCTTTGTCTATCCTGCTTCTTATTTTTTTAAAGAATTGCAACAGACAAGGCAAGATATCCCCTTAAGGGGATATCCCAACTTTGGCCTTTTTATCATGTGCCTCCAAGTACCCTGAAAGTCATCCTTAATAATGGACTCTAACACCTTACCAACCATTGAAGTCTGGCAATCTGGCCTATAATTTCATGTCTTTTGCCTCCCTCTTTAAAAAAAAGAGTAGAGTGATGTTTGCAATTTTCCAGTGCTCTCTAACCATTCCAGAAAGTAGTGATTCTTGAAAGATCATGACCAACATCCTGATAAATCTTTGTACTCTTTCTTATAATGGTGCAATACTTCATGTGCGGCCTCACCAATTTCTTGTAGAACTGTTCTAATCAATGCACCTTACGGACTCTTAAACTGATTACCACAGTCACGACTGAACTATGGTTCTTACCCATATACCATCCTACCCTGACAAGAAGTACACTGCTGGTTCTTCATCATTGCTTGTATAACAACTGGTACTCACTGCTTAACAGCACTTAAGGAGAATGTCACCACACCTAGATTTCTTTGTTTCCATCTCAGGAAACAAACTATTGACCTACATTTACAATAAAACCACTGACTTACACTGCTGACTTGATTACAACTCTTCCCATCTTGTATTGTACAGGGATTCCCTTCTTATTTTCCAGTTTCTCCGTCTCTGCTGCATCAAGATGAAGCCTACCATTCCAGGACATCCAAATTGTTCCTGAGAATGGGAAATATGGGTTCCCATCAACAATGATTGATGGAAGCCTCTCTCATGTCTCTGCTATCTCTTGGACTTCTGCTCTCACCACACCTCCCTCCAGGCAGAACAGAGATAAAGTTCTTCCCACTCTCACATTTCCATCCTACCAGTCTTTGTCATTTATTCCAGATGCAATGAGATCTCATCATTAGCCTTATCTTCTCACCCCAACAACTCCTCAGCAACTCCATTGTCCTCCCTTATACGTCCACTGTTGCCACCATCCAGAGATACAAAAAAATGCTTCCAGGTGAGGCCAGAACTAACGTACATCTCCTCCATCTTTGTCTACTGCATTCATCCAATGAGGCCTTCTCCACATTGGTGAGGCCAAAGACAGACTGGTAAACCATTTTGCAGAGTACCTACGCTCTGTTTGCAAAGGCCATCTTGAGCTTGCAGTTACATGCCATTTCAATTCCTCTTTGCCTTCCATCACTGATTTATCTGTCCTCAGCCTCCTCCACTGCCAGAATGAGACCCAACATAAACTAGAGGAAGAATTCCTCATATTCCACCTGAGTAACCTACAGATCAAAGGCATTAAAACTGACTTGTCTATTTTTAGGTAACTCTCCTTTCATGTGTTTTTCTCCTACCCCACAATATTCCTTTTTAAACCTCTCCAATCTGGTTCTGGTTCCATCTGCTATTCCCCTCTCTCCTAATAGTTCCCATTCTTGCCTCCCTTGCTTATTAGATTCCTGCACTGGCCACCTTTGTGTTCATACAGCTGTCTCGATCTCTCCTAACTTTGCTCCATCTGTCTCTGTTTTTTTTCTTGCTTCCAACTATCATCCACTGGCCTCCCTCCTCTCCCTTATAATTTTGATTGCTATTCATCCCTCACCTGTGTTCAGTCCACCAAACACCCTGGGCTCCTATCTCACAGTTCCTCACCTCTTTATACCGGCTACCTCCCCTCTCCACTCTCTGCTTAATGCAGGGTTTCAATCTGAAATGTTGACAATTCCTTGCCATCCCCCTCCCCCACCTGATGCTGCTCAACCTACTGAGTTCTTCCAGCAAAATCAGATTCAGAATCAGGCTTAAATTCAGAATGTTTGATATTCCAGATTCTGGTATTTGCAGAATCAGACACCAGATACCAGTTGTTGCATCAGCCCTGGCTCACTTGGCTGAAAATATCACATCAACTATTGACTATTTAATGATAATAAATAAATAGTTTTAATGATAATAGAATAGGCCATTCTGCACTTAATCCTGTTACTGCATAGAAAATTTCACCTTTCTGTGTGTCATGGTGCACAAGTAGGTTACTTTTTACTATCTGATAAAAAATGAATTTTTCAAAGTCTTTATTTCTACAGATAACTTGTTGGATTATCTCAAGGTCACATAGATGGTCAAACAGTAAAATTATCCGTAAACAGCAGCTTCTATTACTGTTCCATTCCTGAACAACTACACTGAAAGTGAAATTGGCTTTCAGCAGTAGCACAATATGGGCTTTAGCAAACTGGCAGGCGATCTTACGGACAGATCGTTTCACAGTCTGCCTAATTTTATTTTCTATTAAGGTTAACAGAAAAGAAAATCGGGTTGGGAATAAAATGGATCGTGCAACGCTCTGAATTTTTTCAATGATTTTAAGTTCCCTGGCCCCCACCGCTTTATTTTCACCATGGATGTCCAGTCCCTATATACCTCCATCCCCCACCAGGAAGGTCTCAAAGCTCTCTGCTTCTTTTTGGATTCCAGACCTAACCAGTTCCCCTCTACCACCACTCTCCTCCATCCAGCGGAATTAGTCCTTACTCTTAATAATTTCTCCTTTTGGCTCCTCCCACTTCCTCCAAACTAAAGGTGTAGTCATGGGCACCCATATGGGTCCCAGCTATGCCTGCCTTTTTGTTGGCTTTGTGGAACAATCCATATTCCAAGCCCATACTGGTATCTGTCCCCTACTTTTCCTTCGCTATATCAACGACTGCATTGGTGCTGCTTCCTGCACGCATGCTGAGCTCATTGACTTCATTAACTTTGCCTCCAACTTTCACCCTGCCCTCAAGTTTACCTGGTCCATTTCCGACACCTCCCTCCCCTTTCTTGATCTTTCTGTTTCTATCTCTGGAGACAGCTTATCTACTGATGTCTACTATAAGCCTACTGACTTTCACAGCTACCTGGACTATTCCTCTTTCCACCCTGTCTTTTGCAAAAACGCCATCCCCTTCTCGCGATTCCTCCGTTTCCTCCACATCTGCTCTCAGGATGAGGCTTTTCATTCCAGGATGAAGGAGATGTCCTCCTTTTTTAAAGAAAGGGGCTTCCCTTCCTCCACCATCAACTTTGCTCTCAGACGCATCTCCCCCATTTCATGCACATCTGCTCTCACTCCATCCTCCCCCCACATGACTAGGAATAGGGTTCCCCTTGTCCTCACCTACCACCCCACCAGCCTCCGGTCCAACATATAATTCTCCGTAACTTGCGCCACCTCCAGCGGGATCCCACCACTAAGCCCATCTTTCCCTCCCCCCTCCTTCTGCTTTCCGCAGGGACCGCTCCATACGCGACTCCCTTGTCCATTCGTCCCTCCCATCCCTTCCCACCGATCTCCCTCCCGGCACTTACCCTTGTAAGCGGAACAAGTGCTACACATGCCCTTACACTTCCTCCCTCACCACCATTCAGGGCCCCAGACCGTCCAGGTGAGGCGACACTTCACCTGTTAGTCGGCTGGGTGATATACTGTGTCTGGTGCTCCTGATGCTGCCTTCTATATATTGGCGAGACCCGATGCAGGCTGGGAGACCGTTTCACTGAACACCTACGCTGTATCCGCCAGAGAAAGCAGGATCTCCTAGTAGCCACACATTTTAATTCCAAGTCCTATTCCCATTCTGATATGTCTATCCACGGCCTCTTCTACTGTCAAGATGCAGCCACACTCAGGTTGGAGGAACAACACCTTATATTCCGTCTGGGTAGCCTCCAACCAGATGGCATGAACACTGACTTCTCTGACCTCCATTAATGCCCCACCTCCCCTTTGTACCCCGTCCTTTATTTATTTATTTATTTATTTATTTATTTTCTTTTCCCCCTTTTATCCCTCTCTTTTTTTCTCCCTCTGTCCATCTCACTATAAGCCCTTGCCCATCCTCTTGGTTCCCCCCCTTTCTTTCTCCCTATGCCTCCTGTCCCATGATCCTCTCCCTTCTCCAGCCTCGTATCCCTTTTGCCAATCAACTGTCCAGCTCTTGGCTCCATCCCTTGCCCTCCTGTCTTCCCCTATCATTTCGGATCCCCCCCCCCTCACTTTCAAATCTCCTACTATCTCTTCTTTCAGTTAGTCCTAATGAAGGGCCTCGGCCCGAAACGTCGACTGTACCTCTTCCTATAGATGTTGCCTGGCCTGCTGCGTTCCACCAGCATTCTGTGTATGTTGCTTGAATTTGCAGCATCTGCAGATTTCCTTGTGTTTGCATGCAACATTATCAACCATGTAGCACTGCTGCTGCAAATTAAATTCAGCACTATTTGTGTATGCATTGTAAAGCTTATTTATTTCAATAGTCACTAACGAACGTATTTAATGGTGTAAGAACGTAGCTTGAATGTTCAGTGCCTAACAGAATGGCTGAAATAACGCAAACATGTGTCCTTTGGCATAATTTATTTCTTTGGCAGATGCCATCCTATTTGAGGTTGACTTGATTGTCTCACTCATGCTTTTTCAATGCTTTGTTGTGATAGAAGAGGCTAATCAAATGACACGTGAATCACAATGATTTAACACTCACTTAACTTAATTAAAAGTACCTTTTGACTTTTTTTTAAAGAGAAATGTTCAGAATCCTATATTTAGGATGTTGGCAATTTATTCCGCCTAGTTGTTAATGGCACTCCTGCAAATTCCGCTACACACATTTTTTTATTGTGGTTACAAACCTTTATTTAGAATAAATTAAGAATGCCAGTGTCTTTAATCACTATGTGCTGGACCAATTAAATTAACACAACATATCTTAATCTGTTAAATGGCTTGCAACATCTATGCTGAGTCCAGATATTTATGAATAATCACTTTATCCATTCCAATGCAGGTAGACTGGAAGAATCAGGCTGGTACTGGACCCCAAGAAAAGGAGTTTGTGGAGTGCTTCTGAGATGGATTCTTAGAACAGCTTGTACTGGAGCCTACCAGAGAGAAGGCAATTCCAGATTTGATCAAGGACCTCGAGGTAAAGGAGCCATTAGGAGGTAGTGACCATAATATGGTAAGTTTTAAACTACAATTTGAGAGGGAGAAGGGAAGATCGGAAGTGTCAGTATTGCAGTTGAACAAAGGGGACTATGGAGCCATAAGGGAGGAGCTCGCCAAAGTTGACTGGAAAGATACCCTAGCAGGGATGACAGTGGAACAACAATGGCAGGTATTTCTGGGAATAATACAGAAGGTGCAGGATCAGTTCATTCCAAAGAGAAAGAAAGATTCTAAGGGGAGTAAGGGGTGACCGTGGATGACAAGGGAAGTCAAGGACAGCATAAAAAATAAAAGAGAAGAAATATAACAAAGCAAAGATGAGTGGGAAGCTGGAGGATTGGAAAACTTTTAAAGAGCAACTGAAGATAACTAAAAAGGTAATACGCAGAGAAAAAATGAGGTACGAAGGTAAGCTAGCCAAGAGTATAAAGGAGGATAGTAAAAGCTTCTTTAGGTACAGTATGTGAAAAGGAAAAAAAATAGTTAAGACCAAAATTGGGCCCTTGGAGACAGAAACGAGTGAATTTATTATGGGGAACAAGGAAATGGCAGACGAGTTGAACAGGTACTTTGGATCTGTCTAGTGGAGTTTTAGGCACCTGTCATTGTTCAAAATCCAAAGTAAAATTATTAGTAAAGTAGTACTTAACATTGTTCTTTTTAACACTTCAATATTTTGAACATGTATGTATAATTAAAAAAAAAACAACTGATTAATGGGGCATTATAAGAATATGATAATGAATAATATTGATACTTTCCTGTTTATCAAGTTATTGAGCCTCTTTACAAATTGGCTGTGATCTTGGGAGAAACCACTATTCAAAAGATTATTAGAAGCATAGAAGCCACAGATTCATTGATCTTAGCCTAACTCTTTGAGCACTTTGAGATTTTGAGCAGGCTTCAACAACACACAGAGCAGGAAGAGGTTAGTAGTGGATTTCCCATGAGGTGAGGGAAGAGATTGCTGAGCCTCTGGCTGGGATCTTTATGTCCTCGTTGTCCACGGGAATGGCACCGGAGGATTGGAGGGAGGTGAATGTTGTCCCCTTGTTCAAAAAAGGTAGTAGGGATAATCCATGTAATTATAGACCAGTGAGCCTTACGTCTGTGGCGGGAAATCTGTTGGAAAAGATTCTTAGAGATAGGATCTCTGGGCATTTAGAGAATCATGGTCTGATCAGGGACAGTCAGTCATAGTTATAGTCATACTTTATTCCCGGGGGAAATTGGTTTTCGTGACAGTTGCACCAAAAAAAAAAACAGCATGGCTTTGTGAAGGGCAGATCGTGTCTAACAAGCCTGATAAAGTTCTTTGAGGTGGTGACCAGGCATATAAATGAGGGTAGTACAGTGGATGTGATCTACATGGATTTTAGTAAGGCATTTGACAAGGTTCCACACTGTAGGCTTACTTATTCAGAAAGTCAGAAGGCATGGGATCCAGGGATGTTTGGCCAGGTGGATTCAGAATTGGCTTGCCTGCAGAAGGCAGATGGTCATGGTGGAGGGAGTACATTCAGATTGGAGGGTTGTGACTAGTGGTGTCCCACAAGGATCTGTTCCTGGACCTCTACTTTTCATGATTTTCGTTAACTACCTGGATGTGGGGGTAGAAGGGTGGGTTGGCAAGTTTGCAGATGACACAAAGGTTGGTGGTGTTGTAGATAGTGTAGAGGATTGTCAAAGATTGCAGAGAGACATTGATAGGATGCAGAAGTGGGCTGAGAAGTGGCTGATGGAGTTCAATCCGGAGAAGTGTGAGGTGGTACAGTTTGGAAGGACAAACTCCAAGGCAGAGTACAAAGTAAATGGCAGGATACTTGGTAGTGTGGAGGAGCAGAGGGATCTAGGGGTACATGTCCATAGATCCCTGAAAGTTGCCTCATAGGTAGATAGGGTAGTTAAGAAAGCTTATGGGGTGTTAGCTTTCATAAGTCGAGGGATAGAGTTTAAGAGTTGCAGGGTAATGATGCAGCTCTATAAAACTCTGGTTAGGCCACACTTGGAGTACTGTGTCCAGTTCTGGTCACCTTACTATAGGAAGGATGTGGAAGTATTGGAAAGGGTACAGAGGGGATTTACCAGGATGCTGCCTGGTTTAGAGAGTATGTGTTATGATCAGAGATTAAGGGAGCTAGGATTTACTCTTTGGAGAGAAGGAGGATGAAAGGATACATAATAGAGGTATACAAGATATTAAAGGGAATAGATAGAGTGGACAGCCAGTGCCTCTTCCCAGGTCAGTACAAGAGGACACAGCTTTAATGTAAGGGGTGGGAAATTCAAGGGGGATATTAGAGGAAGGTTTTTTACTCAGAGAGTGGTTGGTGCGTGGAATGCACTGCCTGAGTCAGTGGTGGAGGCAGATACACTAGTGAAATTCAAGAGACTACTAGACCGGTATATGGAGGAATCTAAGGTGGGGTTTATATGGGAGGCAGGGTTTGAGGGTCGGCACAACATTGTGGGCTGAAGGGCCTGTACTGTGCTGTAATATTCTTTCTATCTATCTGTCTATCTATCTTATCACCAGTGCAGTTATGAAACTAATTGGAAACTCAATCCATAAAAGTTTTCTGACAACTTGACTTGAAGGGTCATCACTCGATTTGCTTTAGGGGGCAATCGTTTTATCTTCTGCCAAGTTATTGAGTGCAATGTTGTTCCCTCGGTGCATCTTTTAACTGTGATATAGTTTCTGCTATATTCTACAATCTTTGGAAGCATTGTTGACTTGAAATATTTTGATCTTATGCATTTGGGTAGGTTTCTTCCACAGGCAAAGGCAGTCAAGTACAGAAGGGATTTAATACACTATTTCACAAGTACCAAGATATGATCCAGTGTGTTAGAACATAATTGATAAACATCAAATACATTTCTGTCTATCTGTCTGAAATTAATCCTTGTGTTTTTTTTAAAATTTAAAGTCCATTATGTCTGTTTTGTCCCTCTTCTACCTTGACACTGTCATCAGGATCTACTCCCGATGTTTCAGTGTCTACAGTTTAATTAAATCACTTCTCTTTAGACTGCAGGGAAAGAAATTTGAAGGCTTTGTGTGGTCCATACCTTATAGAAGATAATTGACCAAGAATTAGAAACAGAATAAACATCCAGGAATTCTCTAACCATCCATAATTGCAAATGCTGAAGAGAGGAGGGGCTCAGATAGAGGGAAGACATAAAGCTCTTGAAAATATAGATCACATTTCAAGAGAAGCAGGGCACTAAACCATAAAATACATTTGTTATTGTTGCAATCATGTGAGCAAAAACGTAGTTGCTTATTTTTCAAACAAACAGTAGTGATGGGGCTTATTTTATTTGGATCTTTTCTTTGAAATTTTTATCATTGTCTCATGTGGAGCTCTGTGAATGTAACTTGTGTGAACTACAATTCATAGGTTGATCTGAAAGAAAGCTGTCCACAATAACCTAAAGATGAGGCTTGGTGTTTCCTTTTGTGGACATCAGTTTCTGTTTGGCATCACTTCAGATTGGTCTTAGTACCCAGCAGCTGTGATGCCATTCAAGATGGCTGAGGACCCAACCACATAAAAAAATTTTAATGTACAACAACCCAAGAAGGATAAAAAAAAACACCATCTTCAGCTTTAAGCATTCTACGTCATGGAAAATTCATACATACATTAACCTAGAAGCTGAAATAAACTTTGTATAAACCTACTGAAATATTTGAGGAAATTACCATCATGAAACTAATTATTTGAAGACCAGAGAATTTATACCACTGTAATAATTCCTCAGCTTATTACTAACATTCATCTAAACCTTGTAGAACAGAAGTGTAATATTTATACCAATTACAGTTCATAAACACTTTAAATCTTTGTCATTTCAGTTAATCTTTCTCATGGAAGTGGAAAAGTCTGTAAAGCAGCATAGAGAGTTGAATAACCTACTGTAACTTTACAAAATTTGAATTAAATTATAAATATGGAAATCTGACTGTCACTTTCACAGAATAATGCCAGCAATTACAAATAGATTCATCATCATTGAACTGTAATTATAACCATGTGCAAGAGATAGTTAACACATGAAATTGAAAAATGGGCTGCACCTCTCAGTTTGAAGAACAATTCATTTTAATTGAGACTTTAGTTTTTTTGCATAGAGAAACATTATTTAAACAATGCCATTGAATCTGCTCTGCTATTGCTGTTAAAATATAAATACATGCCTGCCTCTTTCTCTATTTGCTTTGGAATGGTAATTATCTAAACAATCTTTAATCCTGAAGAAGATTGTGTCTTTAATCCTGAAGAAGGGTCTTGGCCCAAAACATCTACTGTTTACTCTTTTCCAGAGATGCTTACTGGCCCGCTGAGTTCCTCCAACATTTTGTGTGTGTTGCTTTCGAGTGTCTTCAATAATACTACATTTATTCATCACCATTTGGTTTGTGTTGTATTGTTTTTTCTCTTTCAGAAGTATGCATATAGAGAGTTGAAAAATGATAACCCATAGTGAGAGAAGAATGTTGAGGCTCCAAATTAAACAGAAGGGAAAATGGAAGCACCTAGTTCACCAGGGCAAAAATATCTGATCATCAACAAAGGATCATGAAGTTTTCATGGAACACTCTGATTGCTTGGCGCAGTCAGTCTCAAAACTACTTGATCTTAAAGCCTGTGGGAATAGCTGTGCAGCAGTGGAGGTGTTGGATAAGATGAAGGATGGGGGGTAGGAGATGAGAGTGAGATTTCTGTTTATACAATTTCCATATGGTTCTAAAATCTTGAAAGATAGTGCAAGGCTGGGAGAACCTAAGGAAGAGCTTATTGAAACTAAATCATGAAGTACTCATGTTTCATGGTGTGATTATTGTCAGAAATGTTGCTGCATTGATAAAAGTCAGACACAATCTTTCCTTTTTCACAATTTCAGAGAACTGCGTGCTGCAATACATTTTCGTGTACAGATAAGGCTAAGGTGACCTTCTGTATTCATTTGGATTTACACTGAAAGTTCAGAGTAAACGGTTATTTATTGTTTCTTAGAGTGGACACAATGTTTTGCACATACTGTTACCATTCACAAGTGCATTACAGAAGTTTTTGGTCAATTATTTGTCCATCATCTATATGGCCCTCAGCTGCATCTCCTCTATTTCCCACTCATCTGGCCTCACTCCATTCTCCTGCTGTCATAACAGGTAGAGGGTTCCCCTTGTCCTTACAATCCAGACAATCCTCTGTATCCAACACATCATAATCCATAACATTTTTATCTCCAATGGGATCCTACCACTAAGAACACCTTTTCCCTCCGCATCCCCCCACCCCACCCAGCTTTCCATAGGGATCACACTGTACGTGAATCACTTGTCCACTCGTCTCTCACCACTGATCTCCCTTCGAGCACTTGTGCAAATGTGTCAGGTGCTGCTCCTGCCACAATACCTCCTCTCTCACTACTATTTAGGGTCACAAACAGTCTGCCAGTTGAGGTGACTGTGAGCCTGTTGGTGTAATCTACTGTATCCAGTCTCACTCTGCGACCTTCTGTACATTGGTGAGACACGACACAGGTTGAGAGACTGCATCACTGAACACCTTTGCTCTGTCCACTGCACAAGGTGCCTACCCATTTCCATTTGACTTCCCATTTCCATGTCATTCTGACATGTCTGTTCATGGCCTCCTCTATTGTCATGATAAAGCCAAACTCAGTTTGGAGGAGCAACACCTCATATTCCATCTGGATAGTCTCCAGACTGATGACATTAACATCGATTTCTCTGACCTCCAGTAATTTCTCCCCCCAACTCTCTTTTTCCATTCCTCATTCTACTTATCCCTTCTCTTCACCTCACCTCCTCATTACCTCCTTCAAGTTCTCCTCCTCCTACCCTTTCTTCCATGCTACTATACCTTTTTTTATTAGATTCCTTCTTCTTCAACCTTGAACCTCTTACACCTATCACCTCCCAGCTTCTTACTTAATCATCCTGCCTTACCCACCCATCTTCCCCCTCACTTGGTCTAACCTGTCACCCGCCAACTTGTATTCCTTTCCTCACTCTGACATTCTTACTCTGGCTTCTGTCCTCTTCCATTTCTGTGGAAGGGCTGACTGTTTGTACACCTCCATATACAGTATGTACTCTGGCTTGCTGAACTCCTCCAACATTGTGTGTGTGTGTACGCACGCTTTTCTTAAGATTTCCGACACCTGCAGGATCTCTTGTGTTTCTCAATTATTCTGTTGCTTTAATGATGAATAAAGCAGTTCCACAGGAGTGTTTATGGTTCGTTTTTCCTCCGGTTCTTCCACCTTGCTTCCTTTACAACCCAGGATTCACCTTCTCCAAAGTAACTCATTTTACTGTTGAGAACTGCTGACTTTTAAAGTACTGTTTGCTTACCTGCCTTACCAATGCAACATCTCCGCTATCTGTGTCACCAAGTCTCTATTCACACTTCCTCTGAGGGTATTACGGAAAAGGAAAACGAGAATGAAATCATGCTTGAGCTAGACCATACAGGGTTGGTGGTCACGTTATGCCAAAAGTATTATTTTAGAATGAATTATTATTTTGCTGTAGTCCAACTCAGAGACCTTTTAACAAGTTTATGGCACCCCACCTATTACTAATAAAATGGTTGACATCCTGGTTTCCAGCAATTTTGCAGGCAAATGCTGATTGATATTATGAATATGTTAATAATACATCAGAAATTTGGGATAATACTCATCTGCTTCTCAAAATGAATGTGATGAATATTTTATTCTTCAATTCAGAAACTAGAATGATGAAGGGACAGAACAGAGAATAGGATGTAGATTAGACAGACCAATACCCTGCTGTATGACCTGCTCGACTGACCATCACAATTTGCCCAAAATCCCAGCAATATAGTAATAACGTGCCTGGAGACAACAAATCTGTGCCTTTTTTGGTAGAAACCAAGCAGCTGGGTGGGGACTACTTGTTTATGTGATGGAACCTGTGACCCATATCTTAATCCCTATGCACGGGGATATTGTGTATTCCTTCCAGGCTCACATGAGGTAGCACCCTAGATGTAGTAATGAAGCCTGGAGAACAGATGCTTGGGAACATGCAATAGAATTACTAAAAAGATTGAGTATAGCCAGTAAAAAATGAATACAGGGATAGTTTCCTGTACAGGGAGTCACTGCAGCCTCCTCAGTACAAATTTCCCATCAAGCTTTTGGACATTTGAGTATTCAGAGTTTGTAGGCAGTATACACACTTCTCCAACTGATGCTCAAGAAATTCTGGAGTGGTTGCTTCAGAGGTTACAGGCTTTCTCGGCCTATCATTCTCCCCAGCATATTCAGCAATTCTTATTTTTTTTTTCTCTCATAGCCTTGGTCCCATCTCCACATGAATGGGGAAATCCATATCAGATATGCGTGGATTTCTAATCTAATAAATGGTTGAGATATATGTGTGGGATATATCGAGTAAAACAGTCTAAAGCCAGGGCTTAATAATATCCTATAATGTTAGAGAACAAACAGCAAGGGCAGATTGGGACCTAGTTCATTATAAATGTTATCCCTTTATTGTAGTGAAAACCTCCGCACCATGTTCGGATCAGCTCTTGATTAACACTTGATACATGAACGATTTCAGGTTGTTGAGGAGATCTTGCACACCCACATGATGGTAACAGAATTAGTGCTCATTCCCAAGGGCAATGAGGTGCCAGTACAGAATTCTGCCCTTGTACCTTTAAAGGGCATGTAGGGTCAGTAACAAGTCAACAAGCCAAGCTTATTCCTTGGGTCAATCACATTCACAGCATTCTTCTACACCAGCTCCTCAGCAGGGAAGGTGTAATCAACAAATCAAACAAATCCACTGATATCTACTATAAGCCTACTGACTCTCACAACTATCTGGACTATTCCTCCTCTCACCCTGTCTCTTGCAAAAACGCCATCCCCTTCTCGCAATTCCTCCGTCTCCGCCGCATCTGCTCTCAGGATGAGGCTTTTCATTCTAGGACGAGGGAGATGTCTTCATTTTTTAAAGAAAGGGGCTTCCCTTCCTCCACTATCAACTCTGCTCTTAAACGCATCTCCTCCATTTCACGTACATCTGCTCTCACTCCATCCTCCCACCACCCCACTAGGAATAGGGTTCCCCTGGTCCTCACCTACCACCCCACCAGCCTCCGGGTCCAACATATTATTCTCCGTAACTTCCGCCACCTCCAACGGGATCCCACCACTAAGCACATCTTTCCCTCCCCCCCTCTCTCTGCATTCCGCAGGGATCGCTCCCTACACAACTCCCTTGTCCATTCGTCCCCCCCATCCCTCCCCACTGATCTCCCTCCTGGCACTTATCCGTGTAAGCGGAACAAGTGCTACACATGCCCTTACACGTCCTCTCTTACCACCATTCAGGGCCCCAAACAGTCCTTCCAGGTGAGGCATCACTTCACCTGTGAGTCGACTGGGGTGATATACTGCGTCCGGTGCTCCCGATGTGGCCTTTTATATATTGGTGAGACCCGACGCAGACTGGGAGACCGCTTTGCTGAACATCTACGCTCTGTCCACCAGAGAAAGCAGGATCTCCCAGTGGCCACACATTTTAATTCCACATCCCATTCCCATTCTGACATGTCTATCCACGGCCTCCTCTACTGTAAAGATGAAGCCACACTCAGGTTGGAGGAACAACACCTTATATTCCGTCTGGGTAGCCTCCAACCTGATGGCATGAACATTGACTTCTCTAACTTCCGCTAGGCCCCACCTCCCCCTCGTACCCCAGCTGTTACTCCTTTTTATGCACACATTCTTTCTCTCACTCTCCTTTTTCTCCCTCTGTCCCTCTGAATATACCTCTTGCCCATCCTCTGGGTCAGCCCCGCCCGTCTTTCTCCCTAGGCCTCCTGTCCCATGATCCTCTCGTATCCCCTTTTGCCTATCACCTGTCCAGCTCTCGGCTCTATCCCTCCCCCTCCTGTCTTCTCCTATCATTTTGCATCTCCCCCTCCCCCTCCAGCTTTCAAATCCCTTACTCACTCTTCCTTCAGTTAGTCCTGACGAAGGGTCTCGGCCTGAAACGTCGACTGTGCCTCTTCCTATAGATGCTGCTTGGCCTGCTGCGTTCACCAGCAACTTTGATGTATGTTGCTTGAATTTCCAGCATCTGCAGAATTCCTGTTGTTTACGTTTAAATTCCCTAGAAGCTGCCTGCCTTAGGTAGAAATATTCTCTCTCAAGCTAGATAGCTGGACACTAGCTATAGGCCATGATCTTTAGCAGGCAGGAACAAATGTGCTTATGGAGTATAAGAATTGCAAGAGAGGTCTTAAGAAGGAAGTCAGGAGGGCTAAAAGAAGGCATGAGGTTGCTCTAGCAGACAAGGTGAAGGAGAATTCTGAGGGCTTCTACAGATATATTAGGAGCACAAAGGGATAGCAGAGCTCAAAATTGGTCTCTAGAAGATCAGAGTGGCAATCTATGCATGGAGACAAAAAGGATGGGAGAGATCTTAAATGGATTTGTTTGCATCTGTATTTACTTGGGAAACAGACGAAGATCAGTAGAAGTGAGGCAATTCAGCAGTGATGCCATGGACCATATACAGATTTCAGAGGAGGAAGTGTTTGCTGTCTTGAGGCAAATTAGGGTGGATAAATACTCAGGGCCATACAATGTGTTCCCTTGGACCCTGTGGGAGGCAAGGCAAGAAACTGCATGGGCCTTGGCAGAGATATTTAAAGCATCCTTACCCACGGATAAGATTCCGGAGGACTGGATGATAGGTTATGTTGTTCCATTCTTTAAGAAAGCCTCTAAGAATAAACCAGGAAATTCTAGGCTGGTGAGATATACATCAGTAGTGGGAAGTTCTTGGAAGATATTCTAAGGGACCAGATACATAAGAATTTGGATAGACTTGGACTGAGTAGGGATAGACAACATGGCTTTGTGCATGGTAAATTGTGTCTAATCAATTTTATAGGTTTTTTTCAAGGAAGTTACCAGGAAAGTTGAAGATGACAATGCAGTGGATGTTGTCTCCATGGACTTTAGCAAGGCCTTTAACAAGGTCCCACATGAGAGGTTGGTCAAGAAGATTGAGTTGCTTGCAATTCCAGATAAGGTAATAAATTGGATTACACATTGGCTTTGCAGGAGAAACCAGTGAGTGGTAGTAGATGGTTCCCTCTCTGACTGGAGGCCTATGACTAGAGGCGAGACACAGTGATTAGTGCTGGCTCTGTTGTTGTTGTCATCTATATCAACGATCTGGATGATAATGTGGTAAATTTGATCAGCGAACCTGTGGATGATACCAAGATTTGGGGTGTAGTGGATAGTGAGGAAGACTATCAAAGCTTGCAGTGGGATCTAAACCAGCTGGAAAAATGGACTGAGAAATGGCAGATGGAATTCAATGCAGATAAATGTGAGATGGTTGACACTGGGAGGACCAATCAGTGTAGGACTTGTATGGTGAGCAATAGGGTACTGAAAAGTATGGTAAAACTGGGACCTGGGAACACAAAATTATAAGGAGTATAGATAGGGTATATGCAAGCAGGTTTTTTCCACCCAAGTAGGGTGAGACTACAACTAGAGGTCATAGGTAAAGGTGAAATGCGAAATGTTTAAAGGGAACTTGAAGAAGAACTTCTTCACTCAGAGGCTGCTGCTTATCTGAAACAAGCTGCCAGTCTGATGGATGTAGGGTCAATTTCAACATTTAAAATAAATTTGGACAGATACATGGATGGAAGGGATATTGGGGGCTGTGATGTGGGTGCAGCCCAATGGAACTTGACATATTAATGATGCAGCTTGGACTCGTAGGGCTGAAAGGCTGGAATTATGAGACTGCTGCAGATCAGTGATGAGCAGCCTGCTATTGTTGAAATGCTCTGGTAATTGCCCATCTTGCTGTTTCCCTGATTTCTACAATGCGAACAGCAGCTGGAGTAATATGCTGAAAATACTGCCAGAAATCTGAAACATGATAGGTCCAGAGTGATGAAAATAGGCATTATCTGACATATCCAAATACTCGGCAAGTCAGAGGTATTGCAATTCAAAACACTGCTGCAGATTCTCCATTAGGGAAGTGTTCTCATTGCTAACTGTCAAATGTTACATATTCTGTCCAGTAAAAAAGTTGAGAATTAGCCTGTTTAGTGTTGAGAATTTTTGGTTCCATTTATTACGTTGCTGATGATGAAGCAATCTTTCAATAGAAGCTGGATGCCATCTCAAGCTTTGGTTTGAAACCAACAGATTGGAATTTAATCACAGCCACATCTCCTCTGTTTCACGCATGTCTGCTATCACCCATCCTCCTGCCATCCTACCAGGTATAGGGTTCCTTTTGTCCTCACCTCCCACCCCACCAGCCTTTACGTCCAGCACTTAATTCTCCGCAACTTCCGCCATCTCCAAAGGGATCCCACAACCAAGCACATCTTTCCCTCCCGCCCACTTTCTGCTTCCCGCAGGGATTGCTCCCGATGTGACTCCCTTGTTCATTCGTCCCTCCCCACTGATCTCCCTCCAGGCACTAATCCTTGCAAGTGGAATAAGTGCTACCCCTGCCCCTACACCTCCTCCCTCATTATCATTCAGGGCCCCAAACAGTCCTTCCAGGTGAGGCAAGTCTTCACCTGTGAGTCTGTTGGGGTCATATACTGTGTCCAATGTCCCGATGTGGCCTCCTCTACATTGGTGAGACCCGACGTAGATTGGGAGACCGCTTCACCGAGCACCTATGCTCTGTCTGCCAGAAAAATAGGGATCTCCCAGCGGCTACCAATTTTAATTCCATTTCCCATTCCCATTCCGATACGTCTATCCATGGCAATGAGGCCACGCTCTGGTTGGAGGAACAACACTTTACATTACATCTGGGTAGTCTCCCACCTGATGGCATGAACATTGATTTCTCAAACTTCTGCTAATTACCCCCCTCACTATTCCCCATCTGCTTTTCCTTCTCTCACCTCATCTCCTTGCTTGCCCATCGCATCACTCTGGTGGACCTTCCCTCTTTTCTTTCTTCCACGGCCTTCTGTCCTCCCCTATCATTCCCCTTTCTCCAGCCCTGTGTCTCTTTCACCAATCAACTTCCCGGCTCTCTACTTCACCCCTCCCTCTCCCAGTTTCACTTATCACCTCCCCCCACCTTTTAACTCTACTCCTCAACTTTTTTCTCCAATCCTGCTGAAGGGTCTTGACCCAAAACATTGACTGTACTCTTTTCCATAGATGCGTAGCCTGCTGAATTCCTCCAGCATTTTGTGTATGTTACTTGGAATTTACGTAGATGAGTGTTACGGTAACAGAATGGTTAGTGTAATGTTATTACAGAGTCATCGACCCAAGGTCAATTCTGCTACTGCCTATGAGGAGTTTCTATATTTTCCCCATGATTGTATGAATTTCCTCTGGGTGCTCTAGTTTCCTCCCACATTTCCAAGATGTGCAAACTAGTAGGTTAGTCAGTCACATTGGTGCAATTGGGTGTTGGACCAGAAGGGATCGTTACCATGCTGTGTCACTGTATTCAATAAGAGCCGTGCAATGAGCGTGATAAGACCATAAGACATAGGAGCAGAATTAGGCCATCTGGCCCATCAAATCTGCTCTGCCATTCTATCATGGTTGATCCTTTTTTGTTTAATATCTCTTCCTCAACCCCAGTCCCGGCCATCTTCCCGTAACTTTTGATGCCATGTCCAATCAAGAACCTATCAATCTCTCCCTTAAGTACATCCAACGACCTGGCCTCCACAGCTGCATGTGGCAACAAATTCCACAAATTCATCACCCTTTGGCTGAAGAAATTTCTCCGCATCTCTGTTTTGAAAGGGCGCCCCTCTATAAACACCAAGCAACCCCGTGCTTGTCAATACTACCTTTTAGTTCATTCGCCAAAACACTGAAAATTGTGATTAAGAAGAAACTTCACTGAACAGACCACATTAATGTAACTGCCAAAAGTGAGTTGGACTCAATTACTTGTACCTCATAGCTCCAGGATCTGGGTTTAATCCTGATCTAAGGTAATAGTTCAGAGTTTTTATGATCACCCAGCAATTGCCTGGGTTTCTGCTGGGGTGCTCTGAATTCATTCCACATCTCAAAGGTGCACTGGTAGGTTAAGTAGAAACTAGATACTGAAAATTACTCTTTTGAGCAAATCAAAGGGGAGTTGATGAGCCAGAATAACTTGCAAGGGTACTGGGAAAATGAGGAGGAGGAATAGAACAAATGAGATTTCTCTTCTTGAGCTAACATGAATGTGATTGGCTAAATACTCACTTCCTCTGTAACAACTAAAATGGACAAGCAGTTCTTTGAAAGCGCACTATCCCCTGCCTTACCTTGAAACAACTTGAGCTTCATATTTTCCCAATGGGAGCCACATTAAAAATCTGCAATAGAAATGAATAGAAACTGCATGGAGGAGGGGCACGATGATTTTCTGCTGGCAGCAGGAAGTCTTGGTGTGACTGTCTGTCTTGATATTGTCCTATGCCTTATGTTACCCTATGCAACTGGGAGGTACGGTGTGAGGTGCCCAATGAAAAACAGATCACAGGATAATTCAATAAGGGGCCTAAAATTAAAATGTGGCTATTAATAATATATTAAGTAATGGCCAGTTTGAAACAATCTTAAAATGTTGCAAAATGAGTCTTCCAGGTAAAATATGCAGCGTGCAAATTTCAGAATAAAGACCCTTTAACTTCCATCTCCTTGGTGTTCTGAGGGGCTGCTTATCTTGCTTTAAACCACAGTTGTTTGCTTAATCTGAGAGACGTGGTCTTGCATTGGGTGTGAAAAATGTGGTGCCAAACTTGTTACTTAACTGAATAAAGGTCAGATTGACTAGTGTGGGCAGCAAACAGAAATGACTGGTCCTGTTTTGCAAGGGTTGCAATTTCACCCAATAACTACCCTCTCCAGGTAAAATAAATTTTACATCCCACAGCACTGGAGGAAAAAAATCATGTTGTCCAATCTGACTTTCAGATATGTGTTGGTAAAACGCCTCCTGACCCATTAAAAAATACTTTGTCTTCTCACAAAATGGAGACTATACTTGTCACATTGTGGCAGCATCAGCAAGATGTTCAACACTGTCCAGGACAGAGAAGTTTCTGGAATACCTTTTAATTTCAACTTCTGGAAAACCATGTCTGCACTAAGTATGATATACAGGCTGCACCAGAATACCTCACTAAGATTATTTTAGAAATGCTGCCCAGTTCTAAGACCTCTACTGTCAAATATGATGAGAGTGTCACAAATATGGACACAATCACTTCCAACAAAGAAAATTAGGCCAGCTATGAAAGTCTTTCAGTTTCCCATTGAAAGGGCAGGTTAAATTATCCCAATCTAAAACTTCATAATTTAAAACCATAGAAAGTAAACACCAATGTTTATTGGTGTAAGGACAATTGAAATAATTGCAATGTCCTTACAATGTTAGTTTGTAAGCACGAAGAAAGGTTCCAGGGTCAATTGCAAAAGCTGTGCTGCATTATTCAAATACAAGCTGAACATTTTAACTCAACATTGCACATATAATATCCCCAACACAATGTACTTTTTCTGTATGCAAAGCAAATCAATTGCAAACTTTGATTAAGATGCATTTTGCTCTTTAGTCAAATGGGTGCATTATGTTGGGTGTAGACATAGAGGGGTGGGGGAATGATTGCTGTACATTGACTCACTTCCAATACTGAATCAAATTACATTACAAAGAATATAGAATCAGTGGAACTATGAATGTAATTTGAGACTTTGCATACATTAATGGTATATGCTCAATACTTTCATCTTTTGTATTTACAAACTCCATTTCAACTGCTTGTTTTATTTACCTCAGTATCATAATAGAAGGATCCTGCCCTAGAACTACAGAGATAATGCTTCATTTCCATCAATGCAGGATGTTTAAGCAGGCATGATTAATCTGATAATTTGACACTTAATTTGGTGGACTGATGGGACCTCAAGTATCACACTCACCCTGCTAGTTTTGTCAACCTGGAAATCTTCTGTTTTAATTACGTTTGTGAACAGGATGATGATGAGTAATGAGGCATTTACTAGACAATTCTGGCTTCTTTTGTAAAAGTCATTATGTCCCTTTGCTGACACGTTAAGCTGTTTAAATGAACATTTCCTCGATTATTGCTGTTCAGAGATTTGATGAGCTGTCAACTAAATCTGCGTCATCACTGTATATGTCACCAATCTCTAATTCAACAGAGTTTGACAATTACTCTGCATTGAATGTGGTGATCATTGACAATATGATGACAAAATGATTTGAAAATTTTATGACATGGCAAGTTTTCAGATTAATATTAAAATCACAGGTTTTGATTTGACAGAAGTTATACATTGCAGAAACCACTGGAATATTGTCATGAGAATTATTTTGATTGCGTTCAATGAAAACACTCCAAACAATTGAATGTAGATAACTGGTATTATTTGCTTTGGGTTGTCAATTTAGTTGCATAATTTAATATGATTTTTCTTTAAGGGCGGCTAGCTGATTAATAATGAATCAGAAGGTATTTATGTTTTGAGACTTTTGCCAAAACACTGTTTATTTGGAAAGTCCCGAATGGATAGTACTCCTGTTTTAAAATTCTCAACTCACTTTCAAATCACTTCATGGTCTCACCCCTCCCTTACTCTGTCAATTCTACAATTCCCCAGGATTTCTGTGCTCTGTCAATTCTTGAAAATTGAGCAAGGTGCTTGTCATTGCTCCACTGTCAGTGGCTGTGCCTGCAGCAATGACTTTCCAAACATTAGAATCCTATCCCTAAGCCTTCCAGGCTCTCTCTCCTCTTTTATATCATGTAAAGAGACTCACCTTTTGGAGCTTTTTGTGGTGTTGTGTGATATTTTATTTGATAAGGGTCATGTAAATTGCTTATGTTAATTTTACAACAAAAGGTGCCTCAATGCTTAGCTAGAAGTTATAATGGGTGTGTTGAATAAAAACAGTAATGACAGCTACAACAATTTTCATTTCCTCAAGTTCATTATTGTCCTCAATTAAACAAAATAATCAAGACTACTCTATTTTGGACACCTTTGAGCATATTTACAATCTGTCTTTTCTTAGTAAAATTTTATAAAAAGTTTTGTTTTGATAATTAATTGATTACTTGAATAAAAACTACTCTTTTTGAGTAGTATCAATCAGGTTTTAGATCAAATCATAGTGCAGAAACTACATTGCTTAAAATACTTAATTGCTTATGGCTTAATGCTGATGCAGATAACATATCAGTTCTTGTTCTCTTAGATTTCAGTGCAGCATTCGATACCGTAAATCGCAGGAAACTCATAAACTACCTCCGTCAATGGGTAGGTCTTTCTGTTACTGCCTTAAGCTGGCTTCAATCTTATATAAACATTCTTATAAATGTTTATATAAACAGAAAAAAACATTCTTTATTAACTGTAGTGATTGTGCATCCAAAATCCATGATATTGTGTTTAGTATGCTGCAAGGATCAATCCTTGGTCCGTTGTTATTCTCACACTACCTGATCCCATTGTCAGATTATTTCAAAACACAAGGTGAATTACCACAGTTCTGCAGATAACACACAATAATATTTGTCTTTTAAGCCAGATGACCCTGAGACTTGAAACCCTCTAGTCCTGTGTCTTACTAGCATTACAGAATGGATGAGTTCAAATTTCCTTAAACTAAATAAGGAAAAAACCAGAAATTTTCATTATTGGTAGCAATAAAAAAGTGTGAATCTTAGAAATAAACGTAATCATCTGGCCTTACAAATCAAGCCAGAAGCAAAGAATTTTGGTATTATAATTGACTCTGAGGTAAATTTCAAATCACATAATCACTGCATTCTTTCATTTAAGGAGCATTTCAAGATGCAGAAAAATTGATGCACACTTTTCTTTTTAGCCAATTTGTCTACTGTAATGATCTGCTCAGCACTGCCTGAGAAAGATATAAATCAGCTGCAGCTTGTTCAAAATGCAGCAGCAAGAATGTTAACCAATAAAAGAAAATCTGAGCACATTTCATCAGTTTTGGCATCATTACAATGGATGTCTGTGTCCTTTGGGATCAATTTTAAAAATACTCTTAAGTGCATATGGGGCTTTGAATAATCTAGCTCCTTTGTATATTTTGGAATGCCTATCCCCTTACATCCCTCGTCGTAGTCTTAGATTCGTGAATACTTGTTTGCTTAGTGTTCCTTGAGCCAAGCATACAAGGACTGGTGATGTGGCTTTTTGCTCTAATGCACCAAAAATCTGGAATACTCTCTGGACTGAGAAATGCAAGTCTAGTAATGTGAAACATTTCAAAACTCTTCTAAAAAAAAACTAGTTTTTAAATTTGTCCTCCTTATAGAATTACTTAATGTCTGTAGATTTTGATTATATTTTTATAATTTGACATATTCAATTACATTTTATTCTATATAATCTTTCTTTACATATGATTTTTAATTTTGTCTCAAATTTTATGACGATATTGATATACGTAACCTTACAATCTATGTAAAACACTTTGCACCTACATCTTAATGTATGAAAGGTGCTATATAACTATTATTCTTATTTATGGAAATTTTAACAATATTTAGATAAAATGTCCATAATTCAATTTTTATACAATGAAAATAAAAGATGTTTTTTATTTTAGTGTTCACGGTAATTGGCCTCCTGGACATCAATCATATTTTTGATGAATAACTTGGAATCTTGAGAAATAGGTCAGAGATTGATTTTGGCATGCTCACAACATTCCATTAAGCCATCGGTAGCTGGGCAGCTAATTAACTAGACTTTGCTGTCAATTTTTAGCAAAAAACCTATGTCACATTCATCACTAAGCATCCTCACCATCTAGACATGCCCTCTTCTCGTTACTACCATCAGGGAGGAAGTAAAGAAGCCTCAGAACCCATACTCAACAATTCAGAAACAGCTTCTTTCCTTCCACTATCAGATTTCAGAATGGCCCATGGATAGTACCTTTTTTTGCACTATGTTTACAGTATTTTGTAATTTGTGGTAATTTTATGTCTTTGCACGACACAATTTCATGTCATGTAAAACTGATAATAAATCTGATTCTGATGTTGTGTATCCTCTTCAGATGAATGGCTCATTTCCAGAGCTAAAGTACAGATCAGCAAAGTATTCATATACTGTAAAGCCAGAATATGTATAAATAAGGCAGAGTTTGATAGATTCTTGATTGGCCAGGGCATGGAGGGATATGGGAGAAGGCAAGAGATTGGGTCTGAGAGGAACACTGGATCAGCCATGTACAGCAGACTCGATTGGCCAACTGGCCTAATTTTGCTCCTATATCTTATGGTCTTATGGTCTAAATGAGAAATGGTGTTAGAATACATAATATAGCATATTAAATGAAGAACATGTTAATAGTAATAGTCAATTGAAGCTAGCCATGGAGGGGCAAAATAACATTGGGTTGCTATTGATGCTTTTGGCCAAGCCTACTGATTAAAAGTAGACAACAAGAATTCTGCAGATGCTGGAAATTCAAGCAACACACATCAAAGTTGCTGGTGGACGCAGCAGGCCAGGCAGCATCTCTAGGAAGAGGTACAGTCAACATTTCAGGGCGAGACCCTTCGTCAGGACTAACTGAAGGAAGAGTGAGTAAGAGATTTGAAAGTTGGAGGGGGAGGGGTCTCGGCCTGAAACGTTGACTGTACCTCTTCCTAGAGATGCTGCCTGGCCTGCTGCGTTCACCAGCAACTTTGATGTGTGTTGATTAAAAGTAGGACTTTTTTCAATGTCACCTTGAAGATTTAAAATATATTGGAGCAGAGTGACAAAAAAAATTCTGCTGCTGTTCAGCATCAAAGAGTTGAATGTATGCAGCTGCAAAGTTTTAAATTATGTTGCTGTAAGCGAACAAAGAAAATGTGGACGATTTTGATGGCTTAGGAATTAAATTGCACACCACTTGTTTTGTTGAGTACTTTATGACTGAATGGAGGTGTAAAATCGATAGCAAAATGTGATCCATGCTTCCTATAATACAATTGAATCACAGGCTTCCATGCACAAAGAGGACCAGGGCATGCAGCAATGAGATCAATCAACCTACTTTGTCCATTGTGACAAATTGTTAACTACAGCAACACTGGAAACAGTAAGTGCAACTTGGAAACAGCAGACTCCAACAGAGATGCAGAAGCAGTCGTGCAAGAGGGATAGACTTTACCTGCTCTCTAGTTGGGTGTCCAGCAGTTGACAATGATGTATTCAACTGTACAGGGACACACCAGATTTCACGTCACTTTACAAGAAAGACACTATACTTACTTTCTACAAGGAGGGTCAACTGGTCAAACCACAGGCATCTGCTTCTGCTGCCAAATATCAAATCCAGCATTAGATAAGTGGGATGCTTGCCCCTATGTTTTTATAATAAACACACAATGCCTCCTCGCTATTTCCAGCATAAGTTCCAGTTAAGGACTAATGCTTGGAGGAAAGTGTAG
Organism: Mobula hypostoma; assembly: GCF_963921235.1. NCBI lineage: Eukaryota > Metazoa > Chordata > Chondrichthyes > Myliobatiformes > Myliobatidae > Mobula > Mobula hypostoma. The sequence continues at coordinate 189,704,960 of NC_086097.1, forward strand.
TGGGGATGTCAGAGGTAAGATTTTTTTACACCAAGCGTGTTAAGTAATTGGAACGTGCTGCCAAGAGTGGTGAAAGAGGCAGATACATTTGGGACATTTAACAAAATCTTAGGCACATGGATGAAAGAAGGCTAGGTTAGAGAAGAGTAGGTTAAACTTGACATAACATCGTGGGCTGAAGGGCCTGTACTGTACTGTTTTATGTCTTATGTTAACTAGGGAGGCCTTAAATGCTGGTTTTGCTGTCACAGCTACATTTCAAAACAGAATAAATAAAATTGAGCAATGTTACTTGAATGGTGCCTAGGCCATGGCACCACATTGTTGCTTGCCAGGTGGTGACTACCATCTGATATCAGATGCTACATGTACTACAAGCCAGAGGAGCATGTGCTAATACATGTCACGTAATGTATTAAGTGACAACCCTTCATGGTGAATTACCAACAATGTATAGAAGTGATGAGTGTTATGGGCACATGCATGAGTGTTATGTGGGAGAGGCTGGCTGGAGGGTATAAATGATGCAAATTCTAATTGATAGACTTTTTCTCCTTCGCACCTCCTGCACAAAAGCCTTCAACCTGCACTCCCGCTGATTGTACGCATTACCTTCAGCACAATTTACTTAGTTTCAATAATTCACCTCACAGAAGTCGATAGATACAATTTGAGGCAAGAGTATAGAGTGCTGATATGAGTACAGTTTTCTTTCACTCTTTAAATTGGGATAAACATTCGGGGTAAGGCACATGCATCAGTTTCAGTTTCTTCCAATTAGCTGAAATAACATGGTCCAAGTTTGCTCTGCAGAGCAGAATTGCTTTAGAAACAACTATTTTGGACTTCAAAAGTTGATTGCAAAACAAATGGTATGTAAGCAAAGAGATTTTGTACTGTATAGATTGGGTGATAGGATCGAGATATGTCTCTACCAAAGTAAGGGTAAAGCGCTCCTTCCTCCTGCTAGCCTGTAGCACCTGTTTAGCAACCCGATCAGGGTCACGTGAAGCCATGGCAGCAGCTAGCAGGTGGGAGATGGTCATTGCACAGCTGGTGCATTTCTCAAGCCCTGCTTAAACAACTACCCATGTCAGGAAGACAGTCTCTGAGTAGTATTGATAACTGTTGGGGGTCACCCATCTTGTAAAGACACTGCCCAGAAGAAGGCAATAGCAAACCACTTAAGTAGAAGAATTTGCCAAAAACAATCAAGATCAAGGGATCATGATCTCGGACATCATACCAATAAATAAAACAATATTCATTAGATAAATGATAGAAATCCTTTGAAATCTCCTTGATTAAATTTCATTACATGTGAAATAAAAGGACTAGGTGATACCATAACGCCATTAGCGAATTTCTGGAATTGAATGATCTTATTTGTGACCAATGCCTTTTGAGGTTGTGACAGTGAAGGAAAGAGTGTTGTCCTACTCAGCACACACAAGTGCAGTCCATAAAAAAAGAATTGGCAGTCAAATTAAGGATCTGATGGAGGAAGGAAAGAACTTATTCTTCAAACATTGAGTGTGGGTCTTCAGGCTCCTGTACCGCCTCTCTAATGGTAGTAATGAGAAGAGTGCATATCCTGGATGGTGAGGTCTTTAATGACGGATGCAGCCTTCCTGAAACACTGCACTTCAAAGATTTCTTTGATGGTGGGGAGGGTTGTGTCCCTAATGGAGCTGGCTGAATATACAAAGCTCTGCAGTCTGTTTCGATCCTGCACATTAGAGCTTCCATACCAGGGGGTGATGCAACCAGTGGCAGGATGCTTTTCCCCGTACGTTTGAAGAAATTTCATAGTCTTTGATGATATTCCAAATCTCCTCAAATCCTAATGAAGCATAGCTGCTGGCGTGCTTTTTTTGGGCATTTTTAACCATGGTCATATGACATTTCTATAAAATGTGTATTATAATTGAAGTGGTCGTCATGCTGAAAACTCAGCATAGTCATCCACAGCACGGACTATAACATTATTTTACTACAAAGTTCATTTTATTGTCCTTGTGGACAGCTTGAAGCCAAACACAGATCTGCAAACAAACATGAGAATTTAAAGTGAGATGTTCTTGCAGAGGAAGCAATGTTGGCTAGAAAATAAGTATGTTGGATGTACAGGACTTGGTGAGGATTAGGATCTGGTCAGCAAAGCACTGGGTATGCTTAGCCCTATAGAGCCATGGAATAATACACCACAGAAACTGTCCCTTTGCCATGCGCATGCACACAAACCAACAACTTTGTCTATCCATACTAATCCCACTTATCAGCACTTGGTCGTAAGTCTACTATATTTTTATTGCTCGTTCAACTGTTTCTTAAATATTGTAGTAAGTACCTGCTTCAACCACCTTCTCAGGCTGGGCATTCTAACCTGTAACCAGTGCCGCAGCTGGGTGAGCAGTGACCAGGTTCAATCCTGACCTCTGGTGATGTCTGTGTGGAGTTTGCCTGCAATTACCCAGATAGTCTGGGTAATTATAGACCAGTGAGCCTTATGTCTGTGATGAGAAAGCTGTTGGAAAGGATTCTTAGAGATAGGATCTATAGGCATTTAGAGAATCATGGTCTGATCAGAGACAGTCAGCATGGCTTTATGAAGGGCAGATCATGTCTAACAAGCCTGATAGAGTTCTTTGAGGAGGTGACCAGGCATATAGATGAGGGTAGTGCAGTGGATGTGGTCTACATGGATTTTAGTAAGGCATTTGACAAGGTTCCACACGGTAGGCTTATTCAGAAAGTCAGAAGACATGGGATCCAGGGATGTTTGGCCAGGTGGATTCAGAATTGGCTTGCCTGCAGAAGGCAGAGGGTCATAGTCGGGGGAGTACATTCAGATTGGAGGATTGTGACTAGTGGTGTCCCACAAGGATCTGTTTTGGGACCTCCACTTTTCATGATTTTTATTAACGACCTGGATGTGGGGTAGAAGGGTGGGTTGGCAGGTTTGCAGACGACACAAAGGTTGGTGGTGTTGTAGATAGTGTAGAGGATTGTTGAAGATTGCAGAGAGACAGTGATAGGATGCAGAAGTGGGCTGAGAAGTGGCAGATGGAGTTCAACCTGGAGAAGTGTGAGGTGGTACACTTTGGAAGGACAAACTCCAAGGCAGAGTACAAAGTAAATGGCAGGATACTTGGTAGTGTGGAGGAGCAGAAGGATCTGGGGGTGTATGTCCACAGATCACTGAAAGTTGCCTTACAGGTAGATAGGGTAGTTAAGAAAGCTTATGGGGTGTTAGCTTTCATAAGTTGAGGGATAGAGTTTAAGGGTCGCGATGTAATGATGCAGCTGTATAAAACTCTGGTTGGGCCACACTTGTTGTACTGTGTCCAGTTCTGGTCACCTCACTATAGGAAAGATGTGGAAGCATTTGAAAGGGTACAGAGGAGATTTACTAGGATGCTGCCTGGTTTAGAGAGTATGCATTATGATCAGAGATTAAGGGAGCTAGGGCTTTACTCTTTGGAGAGAAGGAGGATGAGAAGAGACATGATAGAGGTGTACAAGACAATAAGAGGAATAGATAGAGTGGATAGCCAGCACCTCTTCCCCAGGGCACCACTGCTCAATGCAAGAGGAAATGGCTTTAAGATAAGGGGTGGGAAGTTCAAGGGGGATATTAGAGGAAGGTTTTTTACTCAGAGACTGGTTGGTGCGTGGAATGCACTGTCTGAGTCAGTGGTAGAGGCAGATACACTAGTGAAGTTTAAGAGACTACTAGACAGGTATATGAAAGAATTTAAGGTGGGGGGTATATGGGAGGCAGGGTTTGAGGGTTGGCAGAACATTGTGGGCCGAAGGGCCTGTAATGTGCTGTATTATTCTATGCTCTAAATTTCTTCTGCATTATTTCCCTTTCCAGTGCACAGAATCTTCCAGCTGTGGCCTAACCAATGCTTTATGAAGTTGTACCAAGATCTCTCTTCTCTTGTAATCTGTGCCCGCATTGATGAAGGGAAGAATCCCCAGTGCCTTTTCTCCCACCATATTTTACCCATACTGCCTCCCTTCAGGGAACTTTGGAGCTTTACACCACGGCCCCATTGTTTCTCACAACCCAGCCCTACCATTCACAACATTCCTTCCACCCTTATTACACCTCTCAAACTCCATCACCTCACAAGCATCAAGATTACATTCCGTCTGCCTTTGCCTGTCCAGTTTACCAGTTGATTAATATTATTCTATGGCATAAGACTCCTTGCCTCACTCTCTACAAGATCATCAATGTGTGTGATAGGCCAAGGCAACATTGGATGAGGTCTCAGCAAAACCGCTGAAGTTCACTGTCATTCATCCATGCACGTGTATACAGTTAAACAAATCAATGTTCCTCTGGGTCCAAAGTGCACGACACAGTACATATATTATCTACATGTAAGATAATATTGACACAATAATATAAACAGATAAAAATATTCTGTAGATGTACAACTTGATATAAAGTGCATATTTGAAACATACAGCAGTCTCATGCTGCTGGCGATGAGCTCTGCTAGAGGTTCCATCAGGTGGTAGAGATGGGTTTTGGTGACAGAACAGTAATGTGGTCAGAAATTCAACTTGGGGTTAAGTATGCTCCGTTATGAATGGGGTCTGTTCCAGCCTCAGTTGGATCCCAGGCAGAGACCTAGATTCAGAGGTTAGACAAAACGTTGATGGTAGGGACTGACAACAGGAAATCATCCCCCTGGAAAAATCCTTATTCAGTTATCTGTGGACCATTTTGTCTTTTAACTGAATTTATTTGAAGGGAAAAAGGTAATGTAAATTTAAAATCAGTTATAGAATCTGACAGCAATCATCCATGGAGCAAACTAGAATTTAATAATGTCTCTAAATTAAAGAAGACTAGCATCTGTTTGAATTAAATATGGACATCCAGATTCCCCCGAGAATAGGTTTTAGCATGCTGGGAAATTGCATGTGAAGGAAATGCTCATCAACGCATGTTTAATTCATGCAACTAAACTGTAATCCATTTGAAACTGCACAGAGTGGGGACCATGAAATTATTGTTTTTTTGAGCACTCTTGAATGAAATGACTACCTTCATTATGTAATGGAGAGCTTTGAGAAAAAAAAAAACTATTGCAAGACCCACTTCCGCACCGAACTTTCTGGAAACAGATATTGCTGATATCTCAAAAAATCTATTAAGACAAATTCTTAATAAAAATTCTTAAATTAAACATTCTTAGGATATCAAGATCACTCAAAACACTTGCTAAATGAAGCCAGAGTCCTTCCAATGTTATGGTCTGTGCTAAATCACCACAACTGGCCACAGTATTTGTTGGATGTTAAAAAGCAAATCCGTAAATGCATTTATTACATTTTAGTTTTACCTTAAACTCTTCAATATATGCTGCTGGGAAAAAAATGTTAACTAATGTCTTGCTTTACAAAACAAAGGAGGATTGCAGTTATATTATAGGATGGATTCAATTTCCAAGTGGATTTTTCCTTTATTGCTGATCACATTCTCAATGAACATTTTGTATGTCTTTAAAAGAAATGCACAATTTACAAGCCACTGCCTGTGAATGTGATGAATATATTAAATATTGCTGATTTTCTAAATGGAAATAAATCATAATCGGCAACCCTGAAAAATTCCATAAGAATGAGGGAAATAGGTTCCACAACTTGTTTGGCAGGGAGATGGGAACTAGAGCACCAAGTCAGAATGTGGGGTGGGCGGCGGGGTGGGGGTGAAGAGGAAGGTAGCTGTCAGGTCCAGTTAAAACAGGCAGGAGAAAAGTAAAAAATACAAGGGATGGATAGTCTGAAGTGTGTGTATTTTAATACCAGGGGTATTATAGATAAAGTCGATACAATATTTCAAGATTCAAGATTGTTTCATGTCATTTCCAGTACAAAAGTGTAGAGGAGAACAAAATAATTGTTACTTTAGATCCAATGCAGCACAAGAAAGCACAATAAAATAAGGAAGACAATAATAATAAAAACAAGATAAATAAAAATATGTAAGATAGTTTATATACATAGATGGATTGTATGTCCATAAAGTGGTGCTAGGCACAGGAGTGTCTGTATATAAGCTGACTGACTGGAAATGATGAAGTCGCGGTGGCTGGGAATGTGGAGGGGTGGGTTAGTGGGTGCAGGTGTTGATCAGTCTTACTACTTGGGAAAAGTAATTGTTTTTGTGTCTGGAGGTCCTGTCATGGATGCCACGTTGCCTCCTCCCTGCTGGGAGTGGCCCAAACTGTCCATGAGTAGGGTAGATGGGATCCTGCACAATGTTATTGGCCTTTTTCCAGCACCTTTCTCTATATATGTCTCTGATAGTGGGTTGGCTGGTGCCATGATGAGCTGGGCAGTTTTGACTACTTTGGCACTTACAGCATGCATCAGTACACGGAACTATGATGATGTGACCATTACAGAGATTTGGTTGTGAGAGGGACAGGAATCGGTTGTTCACGTCCCAGGGTTGTGATATTTTAGAAAAGACTGAACAGGAGGTAAAAGGTGGGGGTAATTGCATGACTAATCAAGGGCAATGTCACAACTGCACTCAGAGAAATAATCCTAGGACTCATCCATTGAGTCTATTTGGGTAGAACTCAAAGATAGGAAGGGTGCAATCACTCTGATGGGCTTGTACTACAGATCTCCCAATGTTCACTGGGACATTGAGGGACAGATATGCAGGCAGATTGCAGAAAGGTGTAAAACTAATACGGTAGTTGTTATGAGGGAATTTCAACTTCCCTAATATAAATATGTTACAAGATGTGTAGATGAAGCAGAATTTGTTAAGCTGCATCCAGGATAGTTTCTTAAATCAATATGTAGACAGTCCAACCAGAGGAGGCTGTGTACTGGATCTAGCACTGGGTACTGAGCCTAGCCAGGTGACTGACCTTTCAGCTGATGAGCAGTCAGGGAACAGTAACAACAACTCCTTACACTTTAAGATAGCCATTGCTAAGGATAAGTATGGACCTTGCAGGCGAGTATTAAATTGGAGCAGGGCAAATTATGAAAGCATTAGGCAGGAACTAGAGAGAAATAATTGTGAGCTGCTGCTTTTTGGGGCTAGTTCACATCGATCATGTGGAGTGTGTTTAAAGACCAACTGCACAGAGTACAGGACAGGTATGTTCCTGTCAGATGGAAGGACAAGAATGGCCAAGGTAAGAGAACCATTAGGTGTCAAGAGAGGTGATGAATTTAGTCAAGAAGAAAAAGGAAAAGTATATAAAGCATTGGAAGCTAGAATCAAGCAGAGCCCTTAAGGTGGATAAGTCTCCAGAGCCCAATGGGATGTACCCCAGGTTTTTGAGGGAGGCAAGAGATAATATTGCTAGGGTATTGACCAATATCTTCGTATCCTCTTTAGCCAGAGGCAAGGTTCCAGAGGACTGGCCAGTAGCTAATGTTGCTCGATTAATCTAGAAGGGAACCAAGAATAATTCTAGAAACTAGGGAATTTACTGGGGAGAGTTTTTAGGGATAAGATTTATGAGCATTTAGAAACCACATATTAACTAGGGAGAGTCAGAGTGACTTTGTGTGGAGCAAGTCATGTCTTACTAACTTGATGGAATTTTTTGATGAGGTGATGATGCTGATTGAAGAAGGTAGAGCTGTGGTGTTGTCCCTGTGTCATTATGTGTATATAATAAAGAACTTCAGTTTCCTGTGTGCAGTTTGGGTGTTTCACCTGGAACTGGAAGCGATGTTGGTAAATTAGGACTGCAAGCTAAAGTGTGGACCCAGAAGCCATGACTGGAGTTTCCTGTTAATAAATGTGTTAGCATTTAAACCCATGCAAAGTTTGTCTTTTATGAAGAACAAATATAATGGTGTCAGAAGTTGGCGTGAGGTGTAAACACAGACAGTAAATGAATACCGTGTGCGAATAAGAAAGAGACGCTGGTTCTGATGGGAAAATAAGATTGTGCAAGAAGCAAGTGAGGTTGGTGGCCTGCATGGAGGCACAGCACATTATTCCAGAAGTTCACCGAGAGATTCAGGTGAGAGACACTGAAAATCCCTGAAATGTATAACGTAAGTCCTCCAGGAGTATTGCAGTTTACCAGCAATTTAACAGATAACTGGAAAAACTTCAAACAGTGATTAAATATATATTTAGCAGCGAGTAGAGCCAGAGGCATGGAGGAAAAATTGAAACCATCAAATCTTTCTATATATAATTGGTGAAGATGCTTTGGACATTTTTAACAGCTTTCAAATTGATGAGACAGCCTTGACATTGAACACTCTGATGACAAAATTTGAGGAGCATTTTGTCCTAAGTAAAAACATCACATTTGAGAGATATAAGTTCTTTTCCTGTGAACCGAAACAAAATGTGTTCACTTTGACCAATACTTTGCTGAGCTTCACACACTGTAAGTCCCGTGAGTTTCGAGATTTGAGAGACTCACTAGTCAGACAAAATAGTTTGTGGAATCCCAGATAATGGGCTCTGAGAAAGCTTGCTTCGTGAAAAATATTTCATGCTAGAAAAGGCTGTGAATATTTGTAGGGCAGCAGAGACCACACAAGTCCAAGCTAAGGAGATGCACAAAACAGAAACAACAGTGCATGTTGTGAAAGTAGAGGGGCAGAGCACAAGGCATTCCCCCAAAGCAACAGCATAGCAAAGAGGTAGGCTCAAACAGTAAATGCAGCAAATCTGGAGGTAGGCACATTCCCCAAAAACATGTCCTGCAATAATTGTGGGAAGAATTAGTTTGCCAAGCTGGGGCTGCCCAGAGTAAAGTGCATACTGCTGCTGATGAAATGGTGGAAGTCTTTGTAAATTCTCTACAGGCTACTGATGCTGGTAATCTAGAATGGATTGTTCCAGTAACTGTGAATGAGAGAATAATTCTTTTCACACTTGACACCTGAAAGAGCAGACAAGGTCAAATTGGCTAAAGTAAAAGGGAAGGAAAAACAGAAATGGTATCATGACAAGACTGCAAAATGCCAACCAGTCCTGAAGTCTGGAGGTCATGCAAATCTGAGATCACAATTCTGGCGCATGGTCCCTGCAAGTGTATGTGCATTCTTACCAGATCTGGATGGAGCGAGGAGCACCTCTAGGAAGGAGCCGTGTGGATCTATGACCATAAACTCCAGCCCATAGCTATGACATGTCACGTATCAGTACACCAAAGGAGCCATCAGATGCAAAGAATAAATTTGTTGATCAGAATTCCCAGAAATTAAACCACTACAGAGACTGATTGAGAGTTTATGAGAGAATAGAGGACTGTATCTGCTCATTATAATTAAAGTTAATGTAAATATCTTTGTTGGAAAACATTATTGTTTCTTGCAAGGTTATGAAGGCATATCATTATGTTTCTTTGCTTTAAAGGGGGAAGATACGTTATTATGATTGTGTACATAATAAAGAACTTCAGTTCCCCATGTACAATGCAGGTGGTTCACCTGAAACTGGAAGAGACATTGAACTGGGAGCACACTCATTGACAGAGAAGTCAATGTTGCAGAACATCACTGGTCACTCCATACAGAATGCAAACTTTCTACAACCACCCTTTGCCTTCTGTAGACGAGACAATTCTGGATGCAGAAGATGGCATGAACATTGACTTCTCTAACTTCCGTTAAAGCCCCACCTCCCCTTCGTACCCCATCCCTTATTTATTTATTTATCTATCTATCTCCCCCCCCCTTTTATCCTGTCTTTTTTCTCCCTCTGTCCCTCTCACTATAACTCCTTACCCATCCTCTGGGTTTCCACCCCCCTTTCTTTCTCCCTAGGCCTCCTGTCCCATGATCCTCTCCCTTCTCCAGCCTCTTATCCCTTTTGCCAATCAACTTTCCAGCTCTTAGCTCCATCCCTTCCCATTCTGTCTTCTCCTATCAGTTTGGATCTCCCCCTCCCCCTACCACTTTCAAATCTCTTACTATCTCTTCTTTCAGTTAGTCCTGACGAAGGGTCTCAGCCCGAAATGTCGACTGCACCTCTTCCTATAGATGCTGCCTGGCCTGCTGCGTTCACCAGCACTTCTTGTGTATGTTGCTTGAATTTCCAGCATCTGCAGATTTCCTCAAGGTTGCAACTGTTGTTCCTTTGTTTTAAGAAAGGGAACAGCGATAACCCAGGAAATTATAGACCAGTGAGTCTCACTTCAGTAGTGGGTAAGTTTTTGTAGAAGATCCTGAGAGGCAGGTTTATTGAGCATTTGGAGAGACATATCTGATTAGGGATAGTCAGCATGGCCTAGTTAAAGGCAGGTTGTGTCTTACGAGCTTGACTGAATTCTTTGAGGATGTAACAAAATACATTCATGAAGTTAGAGTAGTGGATGTGGCGTATATGGATTTCGGTAAGGCATTTGATAAAGTTCCCCATACAAGGCTCATTCAGAAGGTAAGAAAGCATGGGATCCAAGGAGACCTTGCTTTCTGGATCCAGAATTGCCTTGTCTACAGAAGGCAAAGGGTGATTGTAGAAAGTTTGCATTCTGCATGGAGGTGTTTTGCAGGGATCTGTTTTGGGACCCCTCCTCTTTGTGATTTTTATAAATGACCTGGATGAGGACTAGAAGGGTGGGTTAATAAGTTTGTTGATGATATAAAAGTTGGTGGTGTTGTGGATAGTCTGAAGGTTTATCAGAGGTTGCAGCAGGACATCAGTAGGATGCAGAACTGGGCTGAGAAGTGGCAGATAGACTTAAACGCAGATAAGTGTGAAGTGGTTCATTTTGGTAGGACAAATTTGAAGACAGAATATAATATTAATGTTAAGACCCTTGGCAGTGTGGAGGATCAATCAGCAAGATCTTGGGGGTCCGTGTCCATAGGACACTCAAAGCTGCTGCGCAGATTGACAGTGTTACGAAGGTGTATGGTGTGTTGGTCTTTATCAACCATGGGATTGAGTTCAAGAGCCGTGAGGTAATGTTACAGCTATATAAGAGCTTAGTTAGACCCCACTTGGAGTACTGTGTTCAGTTCTGGTCACCTCACTAGGGGAAGGATGTGAAGATGAGTTTTACAAGGATGTTGCCTGGATTGGAGAGTGTGCCTTATGAGAAAAGGTTAAGTGAACTTTTCTACTTGGAGCGACAGAGGATGAGAGGTCACCTGATAGAGGTGTATAAGATGATGAGAGGCATTGATCGTGTGGATAGCCAGAGGCTTTTTCCGCAGGGCTGAAATAGCTAACACGAGGGGTTATAGTTTTAAGGTGCTTGCAGAGGCAAGTTTTTCACACAGAGAGTGGTGGGTGCATGGAATGCACTGCCAGCGATGGTGGTCAATGCAGATACAATAGGGTACTTTAAGAGACTCTTAGATAGGTATATGGAGCTTAGAAAAATAGAGGGCTATGTGGTAGGGAAATTTTTGGCAGTTTCTAGAGCAGGTTACATGGTCGGCACAACATTATGGGTAAGGGACCTATAATGTGCTGTAGATTTCTATGTTCTATGTATGAGGAGCATTTGATAGTTCTGGGCCTATGCTCACTGGAGTTCAGAAGAATGACAAAGAAAGCATATGGCATGCTTGCCTTTATTGCTCATGCATTGTGTTAAAAATCAGAAATTCTGGTGCAGCTTTATAAGCCTCTAGTTAGGCCACGTCTGGAGTATTGTCTCCCCATTATTGGAAGGATGTTGAGGATTTGGAAAGGATGCAGACGAGGTTTACCAGGATACTGCCTGGATTAGAAAGCATGTGCTATTACAAGAGGTTGGACAAACTTGGGCTCTTTTCTATGGAGTGATGGAGGTTGTTGGGAGATCGGATAGAGGTTTATAAGACCATGAAAGGCATAGATAGAGTAGGCAGACAGTATCTTTACCCCAGCATTGAAACGTCTAGGACCAAAAATGTGAGGGGGAAGTTTTTTTTCCCCCCTTGTTGGATGCCTGGAATGCACTGCCTGGAGTGATGGTAGAGACAGATACATTTGGGACTTTTAAGATTATGAGGGAAATGGAAGGATGTGGAGATTGTGTAGGCTGAAGGGATTAGTTTAGTTGGCCACTTAATTTAATTGGTTCAGCACAACATTGGGGGTGAAAGGGCCTGTTTCTGTGCTGTACTGTTCTCTGTTCCATGTTCTAGATGGGATATTCTGTTTATGACTAGAAGACGCGTGCAAATGATATAAAATATGTAGACAGATGAAACTTATGTTATCTAAGCTTTCAACACAGAAAATAACAGCATCACACTTTAAAGAGGAAATGATTCATATACTGTATTTCCATTATTCAGCCCTAATTAGGTTAGTGACATCAGAGCAATACTTAGATTTAGCTTCTTCTTCAAGGATTAAAATAGTAATGAAGGTGAGAGACAGATTTTACTGGGATACAACTGTGTGTCTGCTTGATTTTCAAATAATCCCATTAATGATTTTGATGTAAAAAGCTATATTTATAATTTTTAATGTTTACTGCAACCATGCATCATTAACTGAAAGAAAAAAAATCACCAGCCTATAATAATAAAAAAAAACAAAATCAAATTAACAGTCATGAATTTTGTCCTCCATCATCAGTTCAGCCCCCTTCTCATGGAAATAAAAACTGTTGAGATGTATAAGTGACAAACTTATATTTTCTACTCTACTTCTGATACTTAAAGTTAAAATACTCATCATCTTTTGGAAGAGATATTGAACTGAAATCCAATGCCCTGTCAGGCAAATGTAAAAGATCAGGTGATGTTTCCCCTTCAGTTCTATGGTATATTGACTATTCTGTTGTACATATTATTTATTACAAATGACTATAAATTGCACATTGTACATTTGTACATTTAGATGGAGATGCAAAGACTTCTACTCCTCATGTATATGAAGGATGTAAGTAATAAAGTCAATTCAATTCAATATCTCACTTCAATTACATTATTGTTAAATTTGTGTGTTTTTCCACTTATTTACCAGTTGAAAAAAGTGGATAACCATTATAAATCCTCAATTTTAAAGCCTTTACCTCATCAGTTATTTAGTTTTTCAGCTCTGACGGGATCTCTTGTTACCCAAATTCCCTTTCATAACTTCAACCCCCATATTCGGTAATATATTTTTAAATTTAAGTTGTGTATTTTAGAAACATAGAAAACCTACAGCACAATACAGGCCCTTCAGGCCCACAAAGCTGTGCCAAACATATCCTTACCTTAGAACTACTGTGGCGACCCACTTTCTAGCACACACGAACCGGCGTGCGCCAGCAGAGAGGCCGGCCCCAAAAAGGGCGCCAGGCCATCTTCACCAGCAGGGGGAAAATCCTGTGCGTGGGAAGGGTCTGGGAATATGCATTCCCCACAGCAGTCCCGCCCAGGGAGGGCGGGAATGGGAAGGCTTTAAAGGAGGCCGCAAAGTTTGAATAAATTTCTTTTATCGCAACTCCAACTCTCCGACTACGTGTCGTTATTCTAGGGCTGTGTGTGACACACCACTACACTACCTAGATTTACCCATAGCCCTCTATTTTTCTAAGCTCCATGTATCCATCCAGGAGTCTCTTAAAAGACCCTATCGTTTTCGCCTCCACCACTATCGCCGGCAGCCCATTCCACATACCGCGTATAAAACTTACCCCTGACATCTCCTCTGTACCTGCTTCCAAGCACCTCAAAACTATGGCTACCTCTCGTGCTAGCCATTTCAGCCCTGGGAAAAAAGCCTCTGACTTTTTCATTTCAGTTTATGGTGAACTGAAAAGGCTTCATAGTGATCATAGGGGCGTCTTAACAAATTATAAAATTGAGATTTTGGTCAAATGGAAAGCACTTGCCTCTAAAGTAGTACATTAAAATCTTAACAGATTTTATGCACATTACAAAAATCTATACAGACAAGATTGTATGTTTGTACTGAAGAATTAGTGTGTATATTCAACAGTCGATAATTATATGAGCATAAAACAGCTCAACACATTTTCGGGGAACTCAATGTTAAAATATATGTACTACACCGGTCTGGACTCTATGCTCTTTAGGTCCTTCCTTCACACAATTTTCCATGCTGATGGCAATTCGCTGTGGAAGTTGAGAAAGGATCAGGTGATACAAAAATCATATTGGGATGACAAATTCAACTATTTGCAAGGCCAAGAGCTAAGGTCAGTGGTCAACAGAGTATTGCTATGCAAGAAAGGTATTTACCTGAAAGACAGTCTCTTTGAGCTGAGGTCCACTCAGGTAATCCCTTCATAGTAATAATGAGTACTCTGTGCACTCTGCATGTAAAAGGCACAAATCATACAAGTGGCACCCACTGCACATTCTGGAACATTATTATGCATGTTTGGTCCTCTCTGTGCATTAGAGCATTAGGAGAAGCAAGAAGCAGAATGGTAGAATTTGTAGTTCTCACTATAAATCCTCTATTTTCCTTTATATCTGTGTTTACATTGAAGTTAAATGGATTGTGGAGATTTGTGGATAGTATGGCTATGTAGAGCCAAAATGACAGCAGTAAACATCTTGCTGGGTCTCTCCGGCTGAGCTGCTATCGAAGTTGCAAGTGCCCTGACACAAATGGAAAGATCAGATTACTTACCAATATTGCTTTAGAATATGGTGTCATTGCAGACAGATGTGGGACAAGATAAAGCAAACTGTGTACAAAATAGTGGATATATAGTGAGATGCAGAATGAGAAGCTATGGAGACTGCTTTCGTCCAGCAGGTAAAATGTTACTGCTATCTGAGAAGACAGGAATAATTACCTAGAAAAGAGCCAAATGTTGACCACAGTTGCCTAGAGGGTAAAAAAGAGAGAACCTAACATTGTAAATGGGAAAATTCTACAGTTAAGGAGAATAGTAAATCACAAACTTATGTATTTGATATATTCCTTCTTAGCTTGCAAGGGTTTGGAGAAGAACTTGCAGGATCTCATCATTGTGACCAGCCGTAGATGAAACAGAAGGCAAGAAGGCTTGTTTGAATTTCAAGAGGTGGTAGAAATTAAAGGGGAGGAATTTTTGGAACATTATTGCTGGACGTCACCTGAAGCAAGTGCACATTAATGCAGGAGACGCAAGTTACAGAGGTGATCACATATGGGAAAGATGTGTTACATTTCATGGGGTATTAGCATTAGTCTGAGATAGGAAAGAACAATATTTTGTTAAATCGGGTTGATCCTAACAGAAATGGTAAGTAGAATACCTTAAAAGTTCTTGAAAAATAATTAATAATTTTGTAAACTACAAAATAAGGAAGAATATATAAATCAGACAACATTATAGAAAAGCTGAAATACATTGAATAGAAAAATTTTATGTTAGATTGAAAAGCAAATATTAACATTGCTAAGAGGTATTGAATATTTGGGGAGAGGTATCAGGATTCTTTTCTGCAACACATTCTTCTAGAACCATCAACATGGCAAGCCATAATAGATTTAGAAATAAAACAGTTTTTACTAACAACATATGAAGGTTCTTCTAGAAATCATAATATAGTTAAGTCTAATGCAGTATTCAAAAGGATGAAAAACAGCTTATAGCATTTTAGAATATGGTAAGGTTGACATTATGTAACTAGACATAGACAGTGAAAGATGATAAATAGAAAATGAACTATAAAATAAGAACATTAAAAGAGATCTGCAAAGAGATCACCAAATAAAACATCTTACTAAAAGAATTACAAATGAATAGTGCCAGCAAAACTAAAGAAAAGGCAGGCACGTTGGATGACTCCTCTGTAAAAGTATTTTGTGTAAAAACAGGGATCCCAGTCATTTGAGGAGGCAAATATTGCAGGTGAGACAGAGACCTGACAACATTTAATACAAATACAATTTGATTGTGTGGATAGTCAGAGGCTTTTTTCCAGGGCTGAAATGGCTAGCATGAGAGGGCACAGTTTTAAGGTGCTTGGAAGTAGGTACAGAGGAGATATGAGGGGTAAGTTTTTTTTATGCAGAGAGTGTTGAGTGTGTGGAATGGGCTGCCGGTGACGGTGGTGGAGGCGGATATGATAGCATCTTTTAAAAGACTCTTGGACAGGTATATGGAGCTCAGAAAAATCGAGGGCTATGGCATTTCTCAGGTAAGGAAATGTTCAGCACAGCATTGTGGGCTGAAGGGCCTCTATTGTGCTGTAAGTTTTCTGTGTTTCTACAAGAACTTAACAGAAATGAAGATTGCCAAATCTCAAGTTTCAGATGGTTTTCTGTCCAGTGTTTTTTGTACGTAAAATACATTGCAATGACCCTAGATATAAGTTTCCAGAGTTTCTTTGTTTAAAGAATGACTCTGCTAGTTACATACATCACCTACAAAAAAAAAAGTAGGAAAGGAAAAGCAGAAATTCTAGACTTGCAGTCTATTATCGCTTGATGGGAAATTTGAGTCTGTAATTAAAAGGAAAGAACATATGATTCTGAAACTAGGGCGTATTCCCTGTGATTTAAAAGATTGAAAGGTGATTTGATCAAAGAATGAAGGTTAGTTCATGGAAATGATATGTTAATTGTCACTTACAATTTAGTTAAAGTGAAACTGCTTCTGGATTAAGTAAGGCATAGTCTTAAAAATTGAAGCCGTTAGAGGATATTATCAATTTAGAGGATGCTAAAAAGCTAAAATTTCTATCAGCAAGCAACAATTGATGCTGCTAATGGTTAATTTTACTGCAGAAATTGATATATATTTATTAACCCATGGTTTTAAAGAGATGTGGAGAAATGGGGTTGTGTCACAAATCACCCATGATCTCATTAAATAGCACAAGCTCAAGAGCCTAGACCCTACATCTATTCCTATATTCTTAACAACCTTCATCTCTGAAGCAGACAGGAAAGTTATGAAGTGCCAGAGATGTGAAATCGTGAAGAAAAGAATTTGAAAGATTTATTTACTTGGAGGTGTGCAAGTATCCAGGCAGGGTTGTCATTGCACTAGAGCAGCTGTGACATTTGCACGAAATGAAAATCTGCCTCCTGGTTACAATGGCAAGTAACCTAGTGACATTACATATAATAAAAAATGGCATCTCTTTATTTTGACTTCTTTTGAAAATAGGTTATTCAGTTGAGTGAGATGAGAAATTGTGCAATAAATAATCCAACTGGAATTGTCGACCGTTAGCACAGAGCAAAATTTCAGTGACTATTTAGCAAACCAAAAAACAAAGGAATAGAATAGTCTTCTAGATTCACATTACGAGCACACTTCTCGGTTGCTAACTGAGAATGTGCTTATCCTTCCCATTAAAATAATCATCCAAACAAAGTAAAACATATTGTGATATGGTGAATGGATGATGAGGAAGGGAGAAGTAGTTTCATTTCCTTTAGATTCCCCAACTCTGTACCTCTCAGCTTTATCAAATTGGCTACTGTCAGTGCAACTGATCCAAGTGATTACACTGCTCCATTTGACCAAATTGCCTTCCATCAGTGTCATTCACTTTTGCTATTATTCTTATTGCTCTCTCCAGAAATAGTTTAATTTAACCGAACCCATTATAATGCAATTTTTGGATGATGTAATGAAAGTATGAAAAAGATTTCTTTGAGTACTTCATTTCAGTAAAGATAGCAGCTGTACAAAAAATATCATAGCATGACAATATTACATGATGCTATTTCCCCTTTGTGAATCAGTTATAAAATACTAACAACAATTCCTTTCATGTGTAACAAATTTTTGTTTACTGCATTGTTGGAGTGCATTGGGGTTCTGTACCAGACGGCCGAGAGCCAGTCAGAATGCACTCCACGGTACATCTGTAGAAATTTGCAAGAGCCTTTGGTGACAAACGAAATCTCATGAAACTCCTGCTTAAGACTAGTCAGTGGTGTGCCTTCTTTGTGATTGCAGCAGTATACTGGGCCCACTATACTGAGAAGAGGACGCCCAAGAACTTGAATTTGCTCTTCCTTTCCAGTGCTGACCTCTCAATGAGGAATTGATGAAGACTCAAAGGATCAACATTTTTTTTCTTAAATGTTATACTTTTTATTGAAGTAATATTGTAATTGAATGACCTGAGAAACAAAAAAAAGCATAGTAGTATGTACCAGTCATGGTATTTGAATATTAAGAGTGACTATGTTGTTCACTTCATCATAGCCTGCTCCCAAACTTAGCAGAGCTGCAAATCATGTGGCAAACGGAGTGAAAATATTAAGTTGCAGATCTGAGCACATTTTTCTGGTTGGTTACATTTTGTAAATGGACACACAAAGGGCATTTCAAAGATAAAGCCTGTCCCAATTAAAATATGTATCAAGCATCCTCTTGTACTTGCTTGTTACTATAGGGATATAAAATTATAATTCATCAGGTCAAATAGCTTGAATGCACTTTTCAACTACTTCTTCCACATTGAATTTTGTACAATAAAAGCGGAGAACATTGTTTACTCATTTTAATTATATAGATTAAAGAAAATCAAAAATAAATAAGAGTAGAAAAAGAGACAAATAAGCATCACACACAAAAATACCTGGTGCATCAAATGTTGCTGAATATTTCTGGAACAGTGAGAATGATTTAGGTTGAAAACCTGAAGTGAACTTTGACTTTCTAAGTAATGACTTACTAAATGTTCTGTAAATGTGTCTCCAGCACATCCAGAATGTCAAAGGGTGATATTATTGAACTTGCTGACTGAAGAACTAACGTCAGCAGCTCGGAATTATATAATCATTCAATGAAATAAAAAGCCTTAATCTATCAAACAATTTTACATTCCTACATCAGACAAAACATAATGAAAATTAAACACAAGAAATCCGAGGCAACACACTCACAATACTGGATGAACTCAGTAGGTCAGGCAGTATCCACAGAAATTAACAAGCAGTCGAAGTTTTGGGTCGAGACCCTTCTTCAGGACTGGTAAGGAAGGGGGAAGGTTCCAGAATAAAAAGGTGGGGGAGGGGGGAAGGGAAGAAGGATAGCTAGAAGGTGATAGCTGAAGCCGAGCGGATGGGAACGGTAAAGGAATGGAGATGAAGGAATTTGATAGGGGAGGAGACTGGACCACAGGAGAAAGGAAGGAGGAGGGGGAGGTGATTGTCAGGTGCAAAGAAGTAGGGGGCCAGAATGAGGAATCGAAGGGAGGGGCAGGGAATTTTTTTCACCGCAAGCAGAAATTAATATTCATGCCATCAGGTTGGAGGCTATCAGATTGAATATAAGGTGTTGCTCCTCCACCCTGAAGGAAGTTATATCGTGGCAGAAGAGGTGGCCATGGACTGACACGCTGGGAATTGGAATTAAAATGTTGTGCCACTAGGAAGTTTTGCTTTTGGCAGATGGAGCGGAGGAGCTCAATGAAACTGACCCTCCTTTTTATGATGTATCTCACCAATGTAGAGGAAGCTGCATTGGGAGCACCGGACACAATAGACCACCTCACAAAATTTGCAGCTGAAGTGTGGCCTCACTTGGAAGGATTGTTTGGGGCCCTGAATGGAGGTGAGAGAGGAGTGCAGAGTATTACTATAAATTACAAAATAAATAAATAAATAAATAAATAGTACAAAAACTAAGGGAATAATGAGACGGTGTTCATGGACCATTCAGAAATTTGATTACAGAAGGGAAGAAACTGTTCCTAAATCATTTACTGTGGGTCTTCAGGATCCTCGCCAGGCTTCTGTCACTGGATGGGTTTCCTCCCACATACCAAAGATGTACGGGTTAGCGTTACTAAGTTGTGAGCATGCTATGCTGGCACTGGAATCGTGGCAACACTATCGGGCTGCCCAGCCCAGCACTATCCTTGATAATTTAATTTTATGCAAAAGACATATTTCGCTGTGCTTCGATGTACATGCGAAAAGCTTTAATCTCTTCTCTTTAATCTCTTTATCTCCCGAAGAGGCCATCTCCCAGATGGTAAGACTCCTTAAAGTTGGATATCATCTCTTGAATATATCCTTAAGAGTGTTGAGGGTTGTACTAGTTATGGAACTGGCTAAATCAACAGCCCTCTGCAGCCTCTTGCAATCCTGTGCTTTAGACTCTCCATACCAGGCTGTGATGTAACCAGTCAGAATACTCTTCATCATACATCTACAGAAATTTCATGAATCTATGGGAATATACCAAAGCTCCTCAAACTCTTAATGAAGAAGAGCCACTGGCATGCCTCCCTTGTGATTATATTAACGTGTTGGCTCCAGGGCAGATGTTTGAAGATATTTGACACCCAGGAACCTGAAGCTTCTCACCACTTCTGCTGCTCATACCTCAACAAGGACTGGTGTGTACTCTCCTGATTTCCCCTTTCTGCAGCCCACAATCAATTCCTTGATCTCGCTGATATTGCTGAAGTTTTGACACCACTCAACCAGCTGAACTATCTCACTCCTGTAAGCTTCTTCATTGCCATGAGATTTTACCATTACAGTGCGGTCATTTATAAATGCTAAGGCACCAGTCATTAGCAGTGAGGTAAGCAAACATCCTTGAGGTCATGGATGTCATTAGAATGTATATTCATTAAACTACATCCCATTCAATCCCTTACAAAGCTCCTTCCATTAACCTCCTCCGCTCCTCAGTGGTGCCACCCCAATGCACCCTCCGACCTCATTCCCCAGCATTCTGAGTGAACAAGGAACTATCACCTTGAACAAGCATCTTCAGCATCCTAAGCTTCAACTACACAAAGACCTACTGCAGCATCCCCACAGAAAGTCCAGTCACAGCCCACACCATCCTTCCTCCATCTGAAACACTCACAAATGGCACTAATCTCCAGACAACCAGCACAATTGCCTCCCTGCAGGCCTGACCCTCTCTCATCTCCAAAATCAGATGGGATTCTGGTCTTGGTATTATATTTCCACTGTGCATTGTGTAACTGTCCCAGACCTTGAAGTAAAGACAGCATATACTGGAATTTAGAAACAAAATAATAATCACAAAATGCCAAGTATCTCCAATATTTTCTACTTTTAACTCTGGGTCAGTTTTTGATTAGGTCACTCTTACCCTCAAAACTATATAAAGCACTTTCTAAACCAAGAAGGTATATATGTAAATTAACTAAGCTAATATCTGCAAAAAAGAGAAAACCTGCAGATGTTGGAAATCCAAGCAACACACACAAAATGCTGAAGGAACTTAGCAGGCCAGGTAGTATCCATGGAAAAAAGTACAGTCAATGTTTCGGGCTGACACCCTTCATCAGGACTGGAGGGAAAAAGAAGAGGAGTCAGAGTTCGAAGGTGAGGGGAGGGGAGGAAGAAACAGTAGTTGATAGGTGAAACTGGGAGGGGGGTACGGAGCTGAAGTGAAATGCTGGGAAGTTGATTGGTGATAGAGTAACAGGGCTGGAGAAAGGGAGAGGACAGAAGGCCATGGAAGAAAGAAAATGAGGAGGAGCACCAGAGGGAGATGATAGGAAAGTTGGGAGATAAGGTGAGAGGGAAATGGCACTGGGGAATGGTGAAGGAGGGGGAGAGGCATTACTGGAAGTTCAAGAAATTGATGATCATGCCATCAGGTTGAGGTTACCCAGACAGAATATAAGCTGTTGCTCCTCCGACTTGAGTTTGACCTCATCACAACATCTTATATTCCGTCTGGGTAGCCTCCAACCTGACAGCATAAACATGGATTTCTCAAACATCTGGTTTTGACCCCCCTCCTTCATCCTTCACCATTCCCCATTTCCACTCCCCTCTCTCACTTTATCTCCTTACCTGCCTATCATCTCCCTCTGGAGCTCCTCTCCACCTTTTCTTTCTTCCATGGCCTTCTGTCCTCTCCTATCAGATTCTCCCTTCTCCAGCCCTGTATCTCTTTCGCGTATCAACTTCCCAGCTCTTAACTTCACCCCTCAAACCCTCCCAGTTTCACCTATCAACTTGTCTCATTGAAGGTTCTCAGTCGCCCAGGTCATTGTATATCTAGCAGTAGTAAGTCAAGGCAACTGGACTTGCTGTGTTGCCACAGGAAACAGCTGAGACCAGTTCATTGGCTATATTTAAGAGGGAGTTAGATATGGCCCTTGTGGCTAAAGGGATCAGGGGGTATGGAGAGAAGGCAGGTACAGGGTTCTGAGTTGGATGATCAGCCATGATCATATTGAATGGCGGTGCAGGCTCGAAGGGCCGAATGGCCTACTCCTGCACCTACTTTCTATGTTTCTATGTCCGGAAGATGTCTCGCCACTCATCCGAAGGGCTTCTTCATTTCTATTCCAGGGTGGGTAATTTTCTGGCTTATAAACTGAGAGTTGTTTAAAGGTATAGCAATCTCATGAAGGTTGTTAAGAGTCATAGAGGTAATGAGAGGGTCATTAGTCTTACCTTCGCATGAATGGAACTGTGAAGTGTTGTGGGGATATCCAGACAGCAACAAAAAACAACAAGGACATCAGCACAACAGACAGAGGTAAGGAGCAAAGCAGACAGAAAAACGTAGTCATCCCATATGTAGCTGGAGTTTCAGAGAAACTCAGAAGGATTTTCAACAAACCCCAAATCCCTGTGTTTTTCAAACCTACAAACACACTCAGACAGAAACTTGTCTACCCCAAGGATCCCACACCCAAACATAAACAGAGCAATATTGTATATGCTATCTACCACAGTGAGAACTGCACAGATCTGTATATCAGTGAGACAAAACAACCACTTCACAAACAGATGGCCCAACAGAGGAGGGCTAACACCTCAGGTCAAGACTTGGCTGTCTACTTACTCCTAAAGGACAAGGGACACTTGTTTGATGATGATAATGTGTGCATTTTGGACAGGGAGAACAGGTGGTTTGAAATAGGAGTTAAAGAAGCCATCTTTGTCAAACTGGAAAACCCATCCCTGGACAGAAGGGGTGGGGTACAACACTACCTATCAGGCTGCGTCCACACTAGACTGGATAATTTTGAAAATGCCGGTTTTGCGTAATAACAATAGGCGTCCACATCAGACTTTTTTGAAAATATCTCCGTCCACATTAAAATGGGTATTTGAGCTAATCTCCTCTGACTGGGCATGCACAGGACACATCTACAGAAAACAAGGAAAGAGGAAATGGTATACTTGGTGTGCGTTTGTCCAGTTACAGACTAGAAAAACTTAAAAGGAAATTGCCAAACGACGGACAGCTGTTGGCTCTCGCACAGGAGGACTTTAAATTAAAAAAACAAATATTGGAGTGTATGGAGGCAACCGACAGGGAGTTCACAGACAGTATGACCCGGCTGACAACGAACATTGAAAAACTGACTAACTTCGTTGCAGAGGGATTTGCAATGATGAGGAATATGATGGTTCCCCCCCACAGTACTTTTCACCACCACAATACCAGCCTCACAGCCACTACAATAGCTACATATACGTACACACAGACCCCGGGTGGCCCCACCTACATCTTCCCCACTCCCACAGAGGGGTCACCCTGGAAACATTTCCTACAGCCATTGTCTCTTCACTGATGAAAGGGACAACAGGTTTTTTAAAACCTCCGGTTACCTCATACACACTAGAACACCCAACCGGCGTTTTCAGATTTAAACACTCTGGAAAGCGTTTTAGAAAAATTTCATTTTCTCAGTTTGTGGTTGGGGTGACTTGGGTCTCCAATGATCCTTTGTGCCCTTTTTTTTTTTACACACCTCTCTTTGTACACGTCCTGAATAGTGGGAAATTCACATCTACAGATGCGCTGGGCTGTCCGCACACTCTCTGCAGAGTCCTGTGATTGAAGGAAGTACAGTTCCCATACCAGGCAGTGATGCAGCCAGTCAGGATGCTCTCAATCATGCCCCTGTAGAAAGTTCTTAGAATTTGGGGGGCCAAACCAAACTTCTTCAACTGTCTGAGGTGAAAGGGGCACTGCTGTGCCTTTTTCACCACACAGCCGGTACGTACAGACCGCGTGAGATCCTCAGTGATGTTTATACCGAGGAACTTAAAGCTGTTCACCCGCTCAACCCCAGATTCATTGATGTCTATAGGGGTTACCCTGTCTCCATTCCTCCTGTAGTCCCCAACCAGCTCCTTTGTTTTACAACATTGAGGGAGAGGTTGTTTTCTTGACACCACTATGTCAGGGTGATGACTTCCTCTCTGTAGACTGCCTCATTATTATCTGAGATTAGGCAAATCAGTGTAGTGTCGTCAGCAAATTTAATTAGCAGATTGGAGCTGTGGGTGGCGATACAGTCATGGGTATACAGACAGTATAGGAGGGGGCTTAGTACACAGCCCTGAGGGGCACCTGTATTGAGTGTCAGAGGGGCAGAGGTGAGGGACCCCACACTTACCACCTGCCGGCGGTCTGACAGGAAGTCCAGGATCCAGCTACACAAGGCAGGGTGAAGACCGAGGTCTCTGAGCTTCTTGTCAAGCCTGAAGGGAACTATGAACTGTAGTCCAAGAACAGTATTCTCACATAAGCATCTCTCTTTTCCAGATGTGTAAGGCCAGTGTGTAGGGCTGTGGCTATTGTGTCATCTGTCAATAGTTTGTGTCAGTAGTGAATTGTAGGGGTCCAGTGTGGGCAGATGTAGCCCTTGACCAACCTCTCAAAACATTTGCTTATTATTGAGGAGAGTGCAACAGGAAGCCAGTTGCTCAGACAGGTTATCTTGGTCTTTTTAGGTACAGGGATAACGGTGGATGTTGTGAAGCAGGAGGGCACTCTACACTGGCAGAGGGAGAGATTAAAAATGTCTGTAAATACACCTGCCAGTTGTGCCAGGCACATCCTGAGTATTCGCCCTGGGATGCCGTCTGGTTCTGCAGCCTTGCGACTGTCTACTCGTTGGAAGCACCTGTGTACTTTGGCCTGAGAGATGACCAGGCTGCCGGTCGCATAATCTGCAGGTCTCCTCAGGGGCTCAGTGTTGGCAGCATCAAATCAAGTGTAAAAACGTCTTAGCTCGTCTGGGAGAGAGGCAGTGATGTTGGAAACTCCACTGAATTTAGCTTTGAAGTCTGCGATGGTATGCAGACCTTGCAATAAGCTGCGTGTGTTGTTGGTGGGAAGTTGAGTCTGAATATTGTCCCAGTATTGTTGTTTCGCTGCCTTGATGACCTTGTGCAGATCGTATCTACATTTCTTGAGCTCTTGTTGATACTGGCAATGTAAACTCTATCTCACGCCGTAAGCGCTGCTCGCACGGAAACGTTGATCCAGGGTTTCTGATTCGGGAAGACCCTAACTGATTTCAGGAGGATAACATCCTTGATGCACTTCTGGATAAAACTCGTGACCCTGTCTGTGACCTCAGAGACATCCTCATCGCAGAAGACATTCCAGTTGATGTTATCAAAGCAGTCCTGTAGCACGGAGGCCGAACTATGGCCACCTCTTGTTTCATGTTCTGCCTGTACTTTGGCACCAGAAAAATAGAGGAGTGATCCGATTTTCCAAATGGAGGACGAAGGAGTGCTTTGTAAGCATTGTGGGAGGGAGAGCAGCAGTGGTCGAGTACGCTATCTCCCTGTGTGCTCACCTGGATGTGTTAGCAAAACTTCGGAGAGACTTTAGTCAGCAACACTTTATTAAAGTCACAGGCGACGATGAAGGCAGCCTCCAGGTTGCTGTAAACAACTCAGAGTATTTACTACTGCTTCAGAATCAGAATCAGAATCAGAATCAGGTTTATTATCACCGGCATGCAATGTGAAATTTGCTATCACCTTGTGGTTCTTCCTCCCTGCTTTCTTACACTTGACTCCTCATCTTTTTTTCCCAGTCCTGATGAAGGGTCTCAGCCCAAAATATTGTCTGTGCTCTTTTTCATAGAGGGTGCCTGGCCGGCTGAGTTCCTCCACCATTTTGTGTGAGTTACGTTATTTAATATCTGCATTTGTTCTCTCACTAATTGTTACTTGTACTTGCTCTTTTCCATCCTAATTTCCTACCTCACTACTTACTTCAATACAAAGGAGCAGAATTAGGCCATTCAGTCCATCAAGTCTGCTCCATCATTCCATCATGGCAGATTTATTATCCCCCTCAACTTCATTCTCCTGCCTTCTTCCCGTAATCTTTGATGCCCTGACTAATCAAGGACCTATCAACTGCCTGCTTTAAGTATACTCAATGACTTGGCCTCTACATCATCTGTGGCAATGAAAACTACAGACTTGCAAACTTCTGGCTAAAGAAATTCCTCCTCATCTATCTTCTACATGGACGTCCCACTATTCTGAGGCTGTGCCCTCCAGTCATAGACTCCCACACTATAGGAAACATCCTCTCCATGTCCAGGCTACCTGGGCCTTTCAATATTTAATTGAATATTTAATAGATTCCCTCTCATTTTCCTAAACTTCAGTGAGTACAGGCCCAGAGTCATCTAACGCTCCTCATATGTTAACCCTTTTATTCCCAAAATCATTCTTGTGAACGCCCTCTGGACCCTCCTGAATACCAACACATCTTTTCTTAGATAAGGAGCCCAAAACTGCTCACAATACTCCAAGTGAAGTCTGACCAACGCTTTATAAAATTTCAACATTACATCCTTGCTCTTATATTCTAGTCCTTTTGAAATGAATGCTAACATTGCATTTGCCGCCTTTACCACTATCACAACCTGCAAGTTAACTTTTAGGGAATCCTACACAAGGACTCTCAAGTCCCTTTGCACCTCTGATTTTTGAATTTTCTCCTCATCTAGAAAATAGACCATGCCTTTATTCCTTCTACTAAAGTACATGACCACACACTTCCAGATATTATATTCTATCTGCCACCTCTTTGCCAATTCTCCTAATCTGGCTAAATCCTTTTGCAGTCTCCCTGCTTCCTCAACACTGTTTGCCTTTCCACCTATCTTTGTATCATCTGCAAACTTAGCCATGATGCCCACTTTGCTGCCACTGCTACTGTGTGGTAACAGGAATCTCCGGAGCAGAAGGCCCCAAAATCCTCGGCTTTGCTTGTTTCACTGGCCGGGACGAAGTCAAAGGCATTCGTCAGAGGATGGCGCTCGGGAGGTTGTATCGGAGAGGCTGGTCGGAAGCTCGAAGTTTTCAGACGGATGGACTCAGAGTCGGCTGTGGTTGGCTGCTTCCAAGGCATCGGCAAGTTGACGATGCCTGGAGGTTTATGGCAGGAAGTTTCTCCCTTTTGCCGCCTGCTATCGGGGACTCGGGAGTCGATCGACTTGGGGACTTTTGAGACTTTATTTACCGTGCTCATGGTTTGTTCTTCATCAAATTATGGTATTGATTTGCACTGCTGTAACTATATGTTATAATTATGTGGTTTTGTCAGTGTTAGTCTTTGGTTTGTCCTGTTTTCTGTGATATCACTCCAGAGAAACATTGTATCATTTCTTAATGCATGTATGCATTTCTAAATGACAATAAAAGAGGACTGAGTGTTCTCATAATCTAAAGTCATCTATTCTGTCATCCAAATCAATCCCATACAATGTGACAAGAAGCGGTCCCAACAACGGCCCCAGTGGAACACCACTAGTCACCGTCAGCCAACCAGAAAAGGTCCCTTTTATTTCCACATGTTGCCTCCAGCCAGTCTTCTATCCATACTAGTATCTTTCGTGTAATACCATGGGCTCTTACCTTGTTAAGCAGCCTCATGTGCGGTACCTTGTCAAAGGCCTTCTGGAAATCTAAGTATACAATATCCACTGACTTTCCTTTGTCTATCCTGTCTGTTATTTCCAATAGATTTGTCTGGCAAAATTTCCCCTTAAGGGAAGTATGCGTTTGACTTTGGCCTAATTTATCACGGGCCTCCATTCACCTCAAAACTTTATCCTTAATAATGGACTTCAACATATTTCCAACCACTGAAGTCAGGCTAACTGACCTATAATTTCCTTTCTTCTGCTTCCCTCCCTTCTTAAAGAGTGGAGTGACACTTACAATTTTCCAGTCCTCCAGAATCATTCCAGTATATACTGATTCTTGAAAGTTCATTTTTAATGCCTCCACAATCTCTTCAGCCACCTCTTTTCATACTCTGTGACGTAGTCCATCTGGTCAAGTGATTTATTTACCTTCAGACCTTTCAGCTTCTCAAGCATCTGCTACTTATTAATAGCAACTGAACTCACTTCTGCCCCTTGACACACTCAGATTTCTGGTACACTGCTAGTAACTTCCACAGTGAAGACCAACACAAAATACTTATTAAGTTCATCCAATATTTCTTTGTACCCTCATTACTATCTCTTCAGCATCATTTTCCAATGGTCCGATATCCCCTCTCATCTCTCTTTTACACTTCATATATCTGATAAATTTTTGGTATACCCTCTCATTTAACAAATGTGCAAATTGCCAGAAATACGAAACGTACAATGTTAAGTTTTTCATTATGTTTTAATATAATCATTCATTTTTCTAAATTATGTTCTTCTGAAGTTTGAATGGATATTTCCTCACGTGAGTGAACCTTTTAAGACCTTTAAACTTTTCCCAGTTCAGAACATACAATCTTGGAATTCTCCATGCAACATCCCATTTTGTTCATTGCATAGCAACTTGGATTGCCTGTCTCATTTAACATATAATCTTTAGTGCACACATACCTGAAAGACTGCTGAGCTTGACTCATGGATATGTTCTAATTCGAAGAAATATTAAAAATTTGATGCAACTTGATGCAAATTCTTCCCCACCGCCATCTGAATTCTGAATGGACAATGAACCCAAATGTAATGCTTCACTATTTTGTTTTGTTTCTTAGCACTCTTTTTATACTACTTACTATATTTCCTATTGTAATTTATAGCTTTTTATTATGAATTGCAATCTGCTGCAGCTAGGAAACAACATGCAGTGCCATAAAAAGTATTCACCCCCCCTCCCCGAAAGTGTTCATGTTTTATTGTTTTACAACATTGAATCAAACTGGATTTAATTTGACTTTTTTGACACTGATCAACAGAAAAATACTCTTTTGTGTCAAAGTGAAAACAGATCTCTATAAAGTGATCTAAATTAATTACAAATATAAAACAGAAAATAATTTATTGCATAAGTATTCAGTGGTGCAGCCAATTGATTTTAGAATTCACATAATTAGTTAAATGGAGATCTGTTTTTGGAGACCTGTATGCAGTCAAGGTGTTTCAATTGATTGTAGTAAAAACAAAAAATAAAAAAATAAAAGGTCCATCTGCTGGTGAATCAGTACCCTGGAAAAACTACACCATGAAGACAAAAGGACACTTCAAGAAATTCCATGAAAAGGTTCTGAAAAGCTCAAGTCAGGTGATGGATACAAGAAAACTTCCAAGTCACTGACTATCCCTCGGAGTACAGTTAAGTCAATCATCAAGAAATGGAAAGAATATGGCACAGCTGTAAAACTGAGTAGCCATACAAGAAGGGAACTAGTGAGGGAGGCCACCAAGAGATGTATGACAACTCTGGAGGAGTTACAAGCTTCAGTGGCTGAGATAAGAGGGAAAGAATCCCAATTCTAAATATCATTTCCACTAGTTGGACTGTTTGAATCTCTCAATGTATAACATCAGAAAATGTGATATTCTACAGTGAGGAGACCTAAATAACAATGCAATGGGAACCACAAATGTTGACTAAAATGAAGTGACAAGGGAATGACCACGAGGGCAAAGGGAAATGAAGTGGAAAGGGAAAGAGATTATGAGGTCATGAGGCACTTTACCACATGTGGCAATTGAAACAATGGCTTCAATTTCATCTTGAGTGTAACTCAGGCAGGTGGCATTTATGCCCATCAATTTGTGCAGCCTTTCTGCTGCTGCTGGCCAGTTGACTGACTTCATGCTTGTTTGACACATGAAACTTACTCTTTGCACACTTCAGATTGACTTTCAGCTGCACAAGGAGGCGGCTAAGGCAGCTGTAAGACCTTGGCATATCATATCGTTGTCGGTTCATCTCCTGCTAAAAGCTTAATTTTCTCTAAGCGTGAATCAAGAAATAACAGGAAAGGGAAATTAGAGTGGCTAAGAGCAGGTGAAAGCAACACCTGCAAGATCTCAGATAGGTGAGAGGAGGGGAAGGCTCAAACACCTGCAGCTTTCTTTGTGGGATCCAAAGAATAAACCCTTTACTTTATTAAAAAGGCCTCTTATGTCTTCAGACCAGCTCATTACCAACAAGATCGTTGCAGACAACCTGAGCCTCAACTTTTTAAAAATATATGCAATTATGTAATTATCTGCGTAAAAATATTTGGATTTCCCACCTATTTCCTTATGAACACCTCTCACCAATTAACACCAAAGTTTCAACTACCTGCAAAACTTTTAAAGTCCATATTAGAAATTTGGACACCCAGATGAATAAGTGATCTACTGGCTTTTAAATGACCAGTTGATATCAATCTCAGATAATTTTACAAAAAACCAAAGCCAACAACAGCAAAGTACTAGAACCATACTGGGTGATTTTCCCTAAAGACGTTACGTTGTACAACAGATTAAATTGAAAATAACAAATTAGCAAGGAAAGGCAAAAAGGAAAGGTTTAAAATAAATCAAAACAGGAAAAGGTCTTGGAGAAAGCACGGGTGTAGATCAGGGTTGCAAGTGCGTTTGAGGAAATGGGGTTTTAAGCTCCCTATACCGACTATCTTGCTGACAAACGTGCAGTCTCTGGTGAATAAAATCGATTATCTCAAAGCCAGGGTGCTGAACCCAAGGGACATTATGACAGCATGTGTCCTTTGTTTCACGGAATCCTGGTTAACTCCTTCCGTACTGGATGCAGCGATCCAGATTGACGGGTTTACTATACACCGTCAGGATAGATCTATAGAGTCTCTCAAAAGCAGAGGTGGAGGAGTATGTCTCATGATCAACTCTTCTTGGTGCACAAATATATCAGTGCTGACCCAATTCTGCTCACCAGACCTGGAACATCTAGCAGTAAAGTGCCGTCCTTTTCACCTACCATGGGAGTTCTCTGGGGTCATTTTGGTCGCAGTTTACATTCCACCTCAGGCCAATGTCAAGCAGGCTTTAGATGATCTGAGTAATGAGATCAACATGCATGAAACAGCGCACCCTAACGCCTTCACCATCATTTTGGGAGATTTTAACTAGGCCAGTCTGAAAAAAATCACTAAGCAATTACCATCAACAGATTACTTGCAATGCCAGAGGAAACAACACACTGAACACTACACCACCATCAAGAATGCCTACCGCACTATTCCACACCCTCACTTCGGGAAGTCTGATCACCTAGTGCTGTACTTCTACTCCCTGAGTATAGGCAGAGACTGAAGACTACAGCACCAGTAGTGAGGACCAGGAAGGTATGGGCAGGGAAAGCACAGGAGTGCCTACAGGACTGCTTTGAATCGGTGGACTGGACTCTATTCAGGGATTCATCTTCGAACCTGGATGAGTATGCTGCAGTTGTTACTGACTTCTTTAAAACCTGCGTGGATGAGTGTGTGCCTACAAAGACTTACTGTATATTCCCAAACAAAAAGCTATGGATGAACCAGGAGGTACATCGTCTGCTGAAGGCTAGATCTGTAGCATTCAAGTCTGGCGACCCAGATCTGTACCAGAAAACCAGGTATGATTTGCGGAAGGCTATTTCAAGGGCGAAGAGATAATTTCAAATGAGGTTGGAGGCGACATCGGATGCATGGCAAATCTGGCAGGGTCTGCAAGATATTACTTCCTCCAAAGTGAAACCCAATAGCATGAATGGCAACAGTGCTTCCCTACCAGATAAACTCAATGGCTTCTATGCCCACTTTGAAAGTGAGAATACAACTACAGCTGTGAAGATCCTTGCTGCACCTGATGACCCTGTGATCTCCATCTCAAAGGCCGATGTTAGGCTGTCTTTGGGCTCGCAAGGCGGAAGCTCCCAATGGAGTACCTGGTAAGGCTCTGAAAACCTGTGCCAATCAACTAACCGGAGTATTCAAGGACATTTTCAACCTCTCACTGTTACGGGCGGAAGTTCCCACTTGTTTCAAAAAGGCAACAATTATACCAGTGCCTAAGAAGAATAATGTGGGCTGCCTTAATGACTATCGCCTGGTAGCACTCACATCGACAGTGATGAAATGCTTTGAGAGGTTGGTCATGACTAGACTGAACTCCTGCCTCAGCAAGGACCTGGACCCATTGCAATTTGCCTATCGTCACAATAGGTCAAAGGCAGACACAATCTTAATGGCTCTCCACATGGCTTTAGACCACCTGGACAACACAAACACCTATGTCAGGATGCTGTTCATCGACTATAGCTCAGCATTCAATACCATTATTGCCACAATCCTGATTGAGAAGTAGCAGAACTTGGGCCTCTGTACCGTCCTCTGCAATTGGATCCTCGACTTCCTAACCGAAAGACCACAATCTGTGCGGACTGGTGATAACATATCCTCCTTGCTGACGATCAACTTCAGCGCACCTCAGGGGTATGTGCTTAACCCACTGCTCTACTCTCTATATACACATCTATAAATGTACTGATGATACAACCATTGTTGGTACAATCTCAGGTGGTGATGAGAGGGTGTACAGGAG
Organism: Mobula hypostoma; assembly: GCF_963921235.1. Taxonomy (NCBI): domain Eukaryota; kingdom Metazoa; phylum Chordata; class Chondrichthyes; order Myliobatiformes; family Myliobatidae; genus Mobula; species Mobula hypostoma. The sequence continues at coordinate 189,737,420 of NC_086097.1, forward strand.
TGAGATATGCCAACTAGTGGAGTGGTGCCACAGCAACAACCTGGCTCTAAACGTCAGCAAGACGAAAGAGCTGATTGTGGACTTCAGGAAGGGCAAGACAAAGAAACACATACCAATCCTCATAGAGGGATCAGAAGTGGAGAGAGTGAGCAGCTTCAAGTTCCTGGGTGTCAAGATCTCTGAGGATCTAACCTCGTCCCAACATATTGATGTAGTTATAAAGAAGGCAGGACAGTGGCTGTACTTTATTAGGAGTTTGAAGAGATTTGGCATGTCAACAAACATACTCAAAAACTTCTATAGTTGTACCGTGGAGAGCATTCTGACAGGCTGCATCACTGTTTGGTACGGAGGGGCTACTGCACAGGACCAAAAGAAGTTGCAGAAGATAGTAAATCTAGTCAGCTCCATCTTGGGTACTAGCCTACAAAGTAACCAGGACATCTTTAGGGAGCGGTGTCTCAGGAAGGCAGCGTCCATTATTAAGGACTTCCAGCATCCAGGGCATGTCCTTTTCTCACTGTTACCATCAGGTAGGAGATACAGAAGCCTGAAGGCACACACTCAGCGACTCAGGAACAGCTTCTTCCCCTCTGCCATCCGATTCCTAAATGGACATTGAATCTTTGGACACTACCTCACTTTTTTTAGCATACAGTACAGTATTTCTGTTTTTACATGTTTTTTAATCTATTCAATATATGTGATTGATTTACTTGTTTATTATTATTTTATTTATTATTATTATTGTTACTCTGCTAGATTATGTATTGCATTGAACTGCCAATCTGCGCCTTGTAAAGCATGAAAATGCCCGACGCAGGCCTCTCATGGTCTGAGTCGATGTTCTTCTCCTTGAACTGCTGCTGCTATGTTAACAAATTGCATGTCACATGCCAGTGGTAATAAACCTGATTCCGATTCTGTGTCTCTGAGACTACAATTCCACAAAATGTATTTCAGATACTTACAAGAATTTTTAATTAATTACATTAAGGTTGAATTAATTTTGAAATTATATTTAATATGTGCATTTTTGCTGTTAAGTTGTCAACCAGAGAAAACAAAATTTCAATGTTAACTTAAGGAAAATGCACAGCACAGGCAGCACACTCATTTTCTCATGACCAAAAACAAAATGATTTCAGGAATACAGTTGAGCCATAGTGACATAATGCAGAGCTATTTTCAGAAAAATAGTGTTCTGAGTTACTGCACAAATTGATTTGCATGTCATTGAAGGAAGAATCTGCCAATACTCCGTAGCTTTAACATGAACAAATTTATTCTAATGTATCATTTTCATAAATATTCCTTTATTTATCTTTGTGCAGTTTTACCAACATAACTGAAAGCAGATTTATTGCACCAAGTATTGTTGTTCAGTGTCAATTTACCACCTGCAAGGAAGCAGATTTTAAAATATTGTAAAGGTTATTTAAATATATATAAAATCATTTATTTCAATTGAAATACATCATAAAGTAAAAATCATGATCAATATCTGAACAAATATAATATTGGGTTAGGTTTCTAAATGAGCACGATTCAAATTTGTAATTATTTAACCCTATAGTATCAAGTTTTGTGGGTGGCGCAGCATAATTTTTTGTTTTATATATACACACCATTTTGTAAACAAAAATTGTACCAAAAGAAATAAGCATGTACAGCCTACTAATTCACGCTCATTTTAGGTGAAAGGATCTGAATAAAAATCAACAAAAATGATTCACTTCTGAAAAACCAGCAACATTTTGCCACATTGTGCTCTTGCTCTACCCCTGCAGCAGTTCCACATTAACCTGCTCAAAATTGTTAACAGGATACTTCTGACGTTTGATGAAAATGCAGCTTAGTATTTTCACAGTCTAGGTTTTGAGGTGGAGCGCACTCCTCACAGACCAGACGCTCATTCACTCGCACACAAACACTGCCTTGTCATTGTGCTGTCATTGCTGCAAGTGTGTGCACTTCTGTCTTCTCCGGTATATTCTCATAATTGGCCAACTGGTTTCCATCCACATTGCTACATACGTTCAGTCAGGCACAAGGTTTAGCTTTATTTCATTTTTCAAATTTGTACTTTACTGTAAGTGTATGATTGTGTTAATCATTCTGCTGTTTGGCACTGTCATTTCCCAGCAGTCAACTGACGTCCGTTGGGTCCTAAACCAAGTTGATGTGCTCCGGTTGGCTTTATGGTGCCTTTCCTGCCATACATGGCAGAATATTCAATTTCTTTAGTAATTAAGATGTGTAAATGTATATGTGTTATTTGTATACTATATTTGAGATGGACAGAATATATAAAAGAACTTTTTGAAGACCAAAGAGGAGAAAAACCGAACATAAAGAAGAATCTTGAAGGACCTAGCATTCTAAAAGCAGAAATTCGAGCAGCCGTAAATAAAACAAAACATAACAGAGCAACTGGTCCAGACAACATCGCTGTTGAAATGATACTGACCTTAGAAGATTTTGGAATAGAGAAAATAACAGAACTAGCAAATTAAATCTATGATCATGGGGAGATACCTGATGATTTAAGAAAATCAGAGTTCATCACACTTCCAAAGAAAGAGGGAGCAACAGAATGTGAGTTACATCGTACAATAAGCCTGATGAGCCACGTGGCAAAAATTATTCTCAGAGTAATCATGATGAGAGCAAGATGCTGTATAAAACCAGAAATCAGTAAAGGACAAAGCAGCTTTGTGGAAAACACTGGAACCAGAAATGTAATTTTCATGCTACGGATGATCTGTGAACGAGCCATCCAGGTACAAAAAGACATCTACCTATGTTTCATTGACGATACAAAAGCTTTTGACGCTGTCAGACAGCAAGATCTTCTGGAAATGGTTCAAGATCTTGATATAGATGGGAGAGATATACGTTTCTTAAGAATCTTATACTGGGACCAGACAGCATCCATCAGAATAGAAGGAGAAGTGAGTGAGTATGTGAATATCATGAGAGGAGTCAGGCAAGGTTGTGTCTTTTTGCCAGACTTACTCAACCTGTATAGTGAAAATATCTTGAGAAATATCAAAGACATCAAAGGATTCACAATTGGAGGCCATAATATAAATAACATCAGATATGCTGATGACATCGTACTAATAGCTGACTCAGAAACAAAACTTCAAGAACTACTCACTATCGTGGCAGCAGAAAGTAATCGCAGAGGCCTCTCAATCAACACCAAGAAGACAGACATGGTCATCTCCAGAAAGACAAACATCCCACAATGTGCGATCAAGATCAGAAATACAAACATCAAGCAAGTCAACAAATTCAATATCTTGGCAGCCTAATAACAAGTAATAGCAGGTGCGACACTGATATCAAATACAGAATAGCAATGGCAAAGAAGCTTTCCAAAAAATGAAGACCATATTAACAGACAGAAAGATGAGCATGTACACTAAAAACAGAATACTGCAGTGCTACATTTATTCTATCCTGACTTATGGAAGTGAATGCTGGACCATTTCTCCAGCAATGGAAAAGAGACTAGAAGCAGCTGAGTTATGGTTCTACAGGAGAATGTTAAAAATATCATGGACCACACACACATCAAATGAAGAAGTTCTCAGAAGAGCCCAAGCAGTTCGATCACTCATACCAACAATAAGAGAAAGACAACTCAGATTCCTAGGACACATCATGCGGAAAGATGAACTAGAAAAACTCATACTCTCTGGAAAGATTGAGGGGAGTAAACCTAGAGGAAGACCTCGGCTTATGTACATCAAAAGCATAGCCAGGTGGCTACACATCGAGGAAATAGAAGTCATCCAAAAAACGAAGGATAGATCTACATGGAAAACCATGGTCACCAAAGACCTCATCGGATATGGTACCTAGACAGACAGACATACTATATTTAAGGTAGGCACTTTTGTTTATTTTATAATATGATTGTAACTACGTTGTAGGGTGCATCATATTCTAATTCATATGTAGTCTTAAATTAACTTTGTTGTTTATTAAAGATGGTGGTCCTGGTGCCTAAACAAAAATGGAGCTCCTCATTTTCAGAATGAGAGAGAGATACAGGGTGCCAGGAATTTTCATTGGATGAGAATTAATATGGAATTTTTATTGTGTTTCCTTGTAAAGATCATTTTGTAAATATTAACATATTTCTCTTCATTAATTTTCTCTAATTTTTGTAAGTTTGATTTTTGATACACCTAGTAAATGCCCTTGCACTAAATTGTGAAGCACTACACTTTCTAGTGCCTCTAAAATTTTGTATCTTTAAAGTTTGGTTAAAGAATTGTTGAAATTCTGACAGATAGGTCTATTAGTATTTTTTCCAGACTTCATTATCTAAGTCCTCATTAATTTTTTTTTCATCTTATCAAAGGTTGAAGTTTTCCATTGCATTCTGAACTGAAGTATTAATCTAACTCTTCAATAGATATTTCAAATATGGAAATAGAGAATCAATTAGAATCAGATTTATTATCACTGGCATGTGACGTGAAATTTGTTAGCAGCAGCAGTTCAATGCAATACATAATCTAGAAGAGAAAAAAATAAAAATAATAATAATAAGTAAATCAATTACAGTGTACGTATATTGAATAGATTAAAAAAGTGCAAAAAACCCCAGAAATACTGTATATTAAAAAAGTGAGGTAGTGTCCAAGGATTCAATGTCCATTTAGGAATCGGATGGCAGAGGGGAAGAAGCTGTTCCTGAATCGCTGAGTGTGTGCCTTCAGGCTTCTGTACCTCCTACCAGATGGTAACAGTGAGAAAAGGGCATGCCTTGGGTGCTGGAAGACCTTAATAATGTCCACACAGATTCACTATGTGGCTGACTGAACTATTCCTCCTTGAAGAATTTGTCCTATCGTGGAGTTGACCTGTTCACATAAACATCCTCATCTATCAATCAAGTACAAGTGATTATTGAGGAAGGAAAAGCTCAATTAGAATCAGTCATGTTCTCATTCACACTAACTATTTTGTTAAAATCTTGAAAAAGTATGTACATAATTTGTTCCAAAGTTCAGCTTGCATTTCCAGAATTCACAGCACTTGACTGCTGGGTTCTCATGAGGAATCATTGCCATCAGACTGTGGTTGGTTTGAAGATTGATTGCAGCAATCACTGAATCCAAGATAGTGTCATTATTCAGTTTTCCATTAAAGTAAATGCTGAAGTTAAGTTGTACTATGAATATTTAACATGGATAGACTTGGTAACCTCTAATTTGCAGAAAAGGAGAAACATCCAGGAGACTCATTTTTTAAAAAAATATGTAATATGGAATTAGCTCTTTATGAATACCTGTAACGTTAATTTGAAACCTTTGGTTAAGCAAATTCATTATCTAGTACGCAAACAATAAAAGTTGTAAAAATAGAATAAAAACAGAAAATGCTGGAAATAGCCAGGCAGAATCTGTAGAAAAAGAAGAGGGTTAATGTTTCTGATTAAAGACACTACATCAGAACTGAGAAAGAGAAAAAAAAGGCAGGATGTCCCAGTGGCTACACATTTCAATGCAGTTTCCCTGAGGCCAAGCTCAAGTGAGAGGGGCAACACCTCATATTCATTTTGAGTAGCCTCCAATCTGGCGTCATGAACATCCATTTTTTTTAAACTTACAGTAATTTCTTTTCCTTCCCCCTTCTCTCTTTATCCATTCTCTATTCTGATAATGCTCTCACCCCCTACGGTTCCCCTCCTCTTTCCCTTTCTACCACTGTCCTTCCTATTTGATTTCTTCCCTCTCACCTAGATCTTACTGACCACCTGCTGGCCTCTACTCCTCCTCCTCCTCACAACATCTTCTTATTCTGGCTTCTGCCCCTTTCGAGTTCTGCTGAAGGGTCTTGGTCAAAAATGGAGGCGGGGGGGACTCTCTTATTCCCCTCCACTGACGTCGCCTGACTTGCTGAGTTTTGTGTGATGGTATGTTGTGAGGGGAAAACACAAGTTGTTTTTAAATTGTGGGGAAGGGTAGATAGGACAAAAATGAATAGCACTGAAACTAGGATTGCCATGAAGATAAGCTGTAAATGAGGTTACTCAGTTCATGGCAGCAGTGAGAGAGAATCTAAACAAAGCAACATAAAGGCAAAGAAATAAAAAAAAATCTAAACTGACCTCTGCTTATCAGAAATATTCTCTTTGTCCTTTTGTTCACTCCCCAACACACTTTACATCTTAAAACCCAGCTTTCCCCTCTCTCCTGTACAATTTTAAAGAATCTTCTACCTGATATATTAACTCAATTTCTCTTTCCACAGATGCTGCATGACTTGCTCAGTGTTTTCTATATTTTCAGTGTTACATGTTGTCCCCCCTCAATTTACATTGTTTTTTTGCTGTTACTCAAGCAAGTATCCCTTCTGAAAAAATATTGTCAAATTCTATCAGTTCTGATATTATTTGGCCTCTTAGATAAATAGGAATTTTCTCCAAGGTTTTAATGGTGCCATCTGGAACAAACACACTGCATACTCTATATCCAGATTTAGTGTTTAATTGCCTTTCTAACTCCTTAAAATAATGCATACAAGTTGTTTTATATTTGTTCCTTCTATTACATGTACTTGAATGCCAGTTGGCTACTAATTACACTGAAATACACATTTATTTCCACTCAGATACAAACATGGCCTTTGGTCACAAAGTATTGAAGAATCCATGGTTCATTACATCCGGTAAAGTATAAAAAGAAGCAAAAATCAACATTATTTAATACCTTGCTCTGGTTGTGCCTGAGGAGTATGTAGAAATTCTAATGAGAATATTGAATTTAAATCTTAGAATTCGATTGGAATTACAGATATGAAGCAAGGAAAAACCCTTCCTACTGTAGAGCACATCTCCAAGGAGCACTGCCACAACAAGTAACCATCATGAAGGACCCCCATAAAGTAGGCCATTCTCCCTTCTCACTGCTGCAGCAGCCTTGGGTCCCACACCACCAGTTTCAGGAACAGTTCTTAGTTCTCAACCATCCGGTCCTGAACAAGTGTGGATAACTTCACTCACCTCAACACTGAACTGAACAGACCCTATGGGCTAATTCTCAACTCATGTTCTTAGATAGTTATTTTTGTTTTTTAATTTGCAGAGCTTCTTTTGAACATTGGTTGTTTGTCAGTCTTTGCGTGCAGTTTCATTGATCCTATTGTATTTCCTTGTTCTACTTGAATTCCTGCAAGAAAATTAATCTGAGGGTGGTATATGGTGCGATATACAGTACATAACTTAATAAATTCACTTCAATTTTTTGAACTTTGAGAATTGTGCATCAATATGATAAACATAAATGAATCAACATGTTCTTGATCAAAATGACAAAAATGGGCAATATCTCATCAGCAGCTTCTTATAACCCCTGCCAGATTTTCTTTCCTGCTTTTGTGTTGCAAAATGGAATTCACTTTCACCTCCAAAGAACATTATACAGGGAGGCTGTTTTGAAGATCAAATATGTTTGCATTCCTCAAGAATCACAGTTCTACCAAAAATAAAGGAGAAGAATGATTTGCAATGAAAGATAGATCTGCAATGGGCACATTGTCATTTTTGATAAGAGAATGAAGATGGTAAGTGCAGCAATATAGAACTAGGATCTCTAAGTTAGTTTTGCTTTAAAGCGTTCTATATTTTTCAAATATTTTTATATTAAGAATGACTGTTACAGATTAGTTCATTTTCCAAACACATGCTCAATTAGTGCTGACAATAGTTGAATTTTCAGTTAATTCATGAAAGTACGGGTACAGTATTAATAACTGATACATTTGCGGACAAAAACAGAAGCATTCTTTCTCCTCTACAGGATTTAAGATCTGTGACTCACTACCTAGTGGTACTGCAGAAGTACTTTCACAACAACATGGAGGTGTTGGCTCATCAACACTTAACCTAGGCAGTAGATTTCAGTGATGTCCTCCTTCCACAAACAATCTCTAAGTTTACAAGTGAAAAGATGACACCTAAAAGAGGAATTTAAATGAAAAGAATCATTATGAGTGTCCCCAAAGCAAGGAGAGTCAGTAGACAGATCAATTTGGATCAGTTTACTGTTGTCACATACTGAAGTTCAGTGGTAAACTTTACTTTGCATGTACCCATACAGATCATTGAAGCAGTACAATGGAAAACAGTAACAAAGAGGCAGAATAAGGAGCTACAGTTACTGAGAAAATGCACTGCAGGGAGACAATAAGGTGTACAGCCATAACAAGGTAGATTGTGTGGATAAAAGTCCAATTTGTTCTGCTAGGGCAGGGGTCCCCAACCTTTATCGCACTGCGGACCGGTTTCATATTGACAATATTCTTGCAGACCGGCCAATCGGGGGCGGGGTGGGGAATGGTTGTCAACAGACAAGAGTAGCAGTCAAATACATTGCGTTACCCCGAGAAAGACTACAATGACCATGAAGCCTTGCGTGGGCACCAGTGCTCATGTGTGCACGTGCCGACGACTTTTCTGCAAATCGTTTTTGGCAATTCTGTTCGGGGGGGGGTGTTAATCATGATGGGAATATAGGTGATAAGTGGCTAATACACTCAATTTCATTTCTAAAAGGGTTTATCTAATGAATTTAATATTAAACACGCAGCGCATATTTTCCTCGCATGAATATAGTGATAAGTCAATTATCAGGGGACCTTGAAGTAAGTGTTGAACGAACTTCCAGTAGAAGTGGTAGAGGCAGGTTCAATATTATCACTTAAAGTTAAACTGGACAGGTATGACAGGAATGGAGGGTTATGGGCTGAGTGCAGGTCAGTGGGACGAGGTGAGAGTAGCGTTCGGCACGGACTAGAAGGGTAGAGATGTCCTGTATCCATGCTGTAATTGTTACGTGGTTATATAAGTCACTTATAAGTCAATAGCATCATAACATTTTAAGTAACGTTTGGATATTAAACACACAGCGCATATTTTCCTCATATGAACATATAAAATCATTGCAACGCACCAATATTGCTGAATCAGTGGGAGCCCTGCGCTGAATACTTGTTTTCCTGCAACAAGACGGTCCTATCGAGGGGTAATGGGAGACAGCAATACTCGAAGGGGGTTCCTTATGGGTTCCTATTCCGCAATTTAGTTTTCGTTGCATTCATTGCAGAGATATGTTGGAAATGAAAGCAACGTTTTCAGTGCTTCCGTGTCTGTCTCAGGATATTTAGCCTTGACTTTGATCCAGAATGCCGGCAGACATGTTATGTCAAACATACTTTCCAGCCCGCCGTCATTTGCAAGCTCGATGAGTTGATCTCCTTCCCATGCTGACATGGATGACGCATGCGTAATGAGCTCGCGTGCGTTCGAGATCAACAGTGGGTGTGACAGGGAATGAGGAAAGGTGCAGCTGACTCATATCGCCAAATCATATCGTTTCCTCGCATGCCTTAGGGCCCGGTGGTTGGGGACCGCTGTGCTAGGGAACCATTTAATAGTCAGACAGCAGAACAGAAGCTGTCCTTGCCTGTTGGTGTGGGCTTTAGGGAATTTGTATCTTCTCCACAATTGAAAGGGGACAGAAAAGAGAATTCATTTGTAATAACACATAGGAAGAGAGAAGATTGGATGTTAATTGTGGATCCATACTTTGAAGACCAACACTAGAGCAGTACAGGATGAAGTAAGGCATGATATGAAGATTAGGAGGCAGAGATCTATCTCAAAGAATCTTCCATTATGTAGTTCCTAGTACAGCAACAAGTGTTTTGAATCTGCATTGCAGGCATTGGTTCAACATGTGGGAGGTTTCAGATCTTCGCCGTCAGCTGTAGGAATACTTTCAGCCAATTCAAACCATGGTGCCGTCTAGCCCAGCTCCTCTAATCTTATTTTGTATCTCAAGCATGAGAAAGTCTGTGGATGCTTGAAACCCAAAGCAACATACACAAAACTCTGGAGGAACTCAGCAGGTCAGGCAGCTTCTACAGAAAAGAATAAACACTTTATGTTTCTGGCCTAGTCCTGAAGAACGGTCTTGGCCCGAAATATTGGCAGTTTATACTTTTCCATAGATGCTGAATGGCCTGTTCCTCCAGCATTTTGTGTGTGTTATTTTGTATCTGCCTTTTTCCAAGGATTCATCTCCAATATGTACCATAGGTATACCAAAAAGGTGATTAATGGCCAAGTCATCATTAAGCTGAACAGAGTAGCTAAAAAGCATCACACTACTACAGTTTGGCTTATAAACCTTAGCTATTATTGTACTTTAATGGAAAGCACCTTCTTTAAAAAATAAAATATTCCTACACAGAAGTGCTATACCTCTGATGCACAATTAACCTCTACTTGCTCAATCAGTTGTAGGTCAGACATAATATTCAATGACTATCAATGTGAAAACACCTGAGGGTTTTGAGCTGGTGACATTGCTTTCTTGTTTTAAATGCATTGATTCCAATAAATAGTATTCAATATCACACACTTCCCCGACAGTCATCCTCCACTGAACCACTCTCTCTACTTAAATGTCAAGGACAATATTGTGGCAGAAAAAGATCATTATGCCTGACACCATAAAGCACCTGGTCAGCTGTTAGACCAGGTGTCTATGTTGGTGAGTACTGAACACACTGGATTAGAGATGCAAGTTCTCACATGGAGACACAATTGTGATTGGCACAATCATCAGGGGGATTGGGAAACCCATATGCAGTTCTCTCGAGAGGTCAAATATTATTTCTGTGTCTTTCATGGAGAAAGAGCGGGACAGAAACATGCAATTCAGTGTTAGACATTGTGTTCACTTGCAGGGGTAGACACTGATGTAACAGGTATCTTTGCATATAGTAATAAAGTTGAGGCCTCCTTTTGATGCCATACCTCAATGGATTTTCAGACCGCTCCAAATAGTATTTTTCCTGTTGTTGCTCAGTAGCAGCTTATGATTTTGAAAAAGCCATGCAGAGCTGTTATCCATTTTGGTATTGTTCTGGGGACATGAGCAACAGTTGCACATCTTGGTTGCAGGTAATTTTCAACTAACTATACTCCTGATCCTAGGAAAGGGATTAGGGATAGGATCTACTCACATCTGGAAAAACAGAGATTAGGGATAGCTAACATGACTTTGTGCAGGTGAAGTCATGTCTAATAAGATTGATTTAATTTTTTTGAGGAGGTAATGAAGGTGACTTATGAGGGTGGCTTTCTAGATGTTGTTACATGGACCTTAATAAAGCTTTAGAGAAAGTCCAGAAAATTAAGGCACATGAGATCCAAGAAGACTTGCTGGATTGGATTCAAAAATTGATATCAGTGTTTCTCGCCACTGGTTCCAGAACACTGCAAATAATACTTACAGCGCATGGCAAAGTATTCCGGGCTCCAAACCTTCTGCTATTGAGGTTGCAGCTGGCAGCAACATTTCAACTCCAGAGACCCACAGAACAATCCTTCGATACAGTGTGAAAGGAAACAGCCTTCCTACAAGTTGGCTGCAGCCACAATTAGGGCTTTTTACTGTACACCAAAAAGTGGTCCATGTGAATTTGACAAAAGGTTTACTTTCTGGTCAGATTAGTCTTATCCGTTCACAATGCTGAAGTTGTTGACAAGAGTACCAAATTGTGCCTGAAAAATGGTTACAACTATAACATCTTTGATAAAAATAATTTTGATCAGAACAATAATGATCAATAAGTAACTGTCACCCCATCAAAAGGCAGCAAAGAAGCAACTTCTTCTAAATGCTGCAGAGAGTTCTCCTTTATCCTATTATACAGGATTCCCCTCCCCACAAAAACAAATTAGTAAAATTGCTTTAGAATTGTATCTGGCACAGAAAAGTACAAATAAGAAAGATGAATATTTGTGTAAACTACAGAGTAGAAAGAAATAGAGCAGGCGGGGAACTAATGACTCATATATGGGAGAAAATATTTAATAGCCTTATTATTTATTTTGATGTGCCTGCAGTAGACATACACTGCAAGCTTCTTTTGCCATTGACACAATTCAACAAATACCTTAATAACAACCACAGTCAGGTTTCTTCAGACAATTCAATTAGCTGGCATGAATAATTAAGCAATGTGTGATGCCATCAGAATTTTATAAATAAGTTAATTGATGTTGGCAATATAATTCTTTTTCAAGGCACATAAAGATTCGAAAACAGCTTTCCTGCAGTATTCTCAATTGAGCATCACAGCAACAAAATGTGAGAACAAAAACTACAAGCGTACTAGGTTTCTACGTGACTAAACAAATGTTGCCAATGTTCAAAGTAGAATTTGTGCTGTGTTAAATCAATTGATGCACATAAGCCACAATATATCTGGAATATTTTTCCCAATAGACTAGCAAGTTAAAGAATTATAGACCACATGTGTTTATCAAGTATATACATCAGTTAAACATGTTTGGACAATTGGAATAAATCACTTGTGCACTCTTATGAAAATGTTCAAATACCATACAGATGTGGGAGCTCTAACGCGTTATGCCACAGAGTAGAAAGATTTGAATTATGCTTACAATTTCTCAGTTTGTAAATGGTTTACTATCATGCTGATTCTTAATTCAATATAGACTTGGCAAAGTCTTGTGCCAAGTATGCAATTAATGATAAAAGCAGTAGAATGCCTTCAGAAGAAAATGAATGGCAGTTTCAGGTAATATTTCTAGCTGTAAATGGCAAGAGTATACTTTTCATAGAATGTTGGGAACTGGAAGGTTAATAACTTGATTCCATACAACACTGGTTCCAGGTGACCCCTTGTGTACAGGTAGATCCACTGTTTTATCAGTGCTGTTCTCTAAGCTGTGCGGGTGCATGGCTGCACAGTATCTGAAATATTCCCACGCATATAACCTTCGTTGCTGTACGGATAGAATAAAGACAGATGATAAAAAGTTCACGAAGTGTTAAAGATTTTCTTTGTTGTACTGTATTTCATTCCTCCAAGAGGACCTCAACCTTGCTATAGGGTTTGGAGGCTTGCATGACCGAGAGAGCTATGTTGGCTGGAGTCAGGCCAGGCCCTTGTGCTTTGGCTCTTTGCAGCGTCACCCATGCCAAACAGGTCAAAGGCCAGATTAAGAGTGGTCCACTGGTCCTCCAGGTTCGGTGGTTCAGCTCAGCGCTAACAATCCAGACTGGTCAAAAAACAATTGTTACAGAAACAGTAATGAAGAATCTTTCTATATAGACAGAGATGGAGGACTTCCATTGCTGCCCCAAATGCCGGCAGCGTAATGGGCAGCAAGTACTGTATTTCATCATACCTTCCAATTAATAAATAAAAAGTCTGTGATTTTTCAATTTTCAGCGATAGAGCAGTGAAAGAAGTGCATGAAGTAAAGCCAGATCTAACATACAGAGAGGCTTTGAGGAAAGAGAAGCAGAATAAAGGGTGTAAAGACAGTAAGGTAGAAGGGCTGAAATATGTGTACCTCAATGCAAGAAGCATCAGGAACAAAGGTGATGAACTGAGAGCTTGGATACATACATGGAATTATGATGTAGTGGCCATTACAGAGACTTGGCTGGCACCAGGGCAGGAATGGATTCTCAATATTCCTAGATTTCAGTGCTTTAAAAGGGAAAGAGAGGGTGGAAAAAGGGGAGGAGGGGTGGCATTACTAGTCAGGGATATTATTACAGCTACAGAAAGGGTGGATAATGTAGCAGGATCTTCTTTTGAGTCATTATGGGTGGAAGTCAGGAACAGGAAGGGAGCAGTTACTCTATTGGGGGTATTCTATAGGCCCCCTGGTAGCAGCAGAGATACCGAGGAGCAGATTGGGAGGCCGATTTTGGAAAGGTGCAAAAATAACAGGGTTGTTATCATGGGTGACTTTAACTTCCCTAATATTGATTGGCACCTGATTAGTTCCAAGGGTTTAGATGGGGCAGAGTTTGTTAAGTGTGTCCAGGACAGATTCCTGTCACAGTATGTGGACAGGCCGACTAGGCGGAATGCCATACTAGATCTCGTACTAGGTAATGAACCGGGTCAGGTCACAGATCTCTCAGTGAGTGAGCATCTGGGGGACAGTGACCACCACTCCCTGGCCTTTAGAATTATCATGGAAAAGGATAGAATCAGAGAGGACAGGAAATTTTTTAAATTGGGGAAGGGCAAATTATGAGGCTATAAGGCTAGAACTTGCGGGTGTGAATTGGGATGATATTTTTGCAGGGAAATATGCTATGGACATGTGGTCGATGCTTAAGGATCTCTTGCGGATGTTAGGGATAAAGTTGTCCCGGTGAGGAAAATAAACAATGGTAGGGTGAAGGAACCATGAGTGACAAGTGAGGTGGAAAATCTAGTCAGGTGGAAGAAGGCAGCATAAATGAGGTTTAGGAAGCAAGGATCAGATGGGTCTATTGCGGAATATAGGAAAGCAAGAAAGGAGCTTAAGAAGGGGTTGATAAGAGCAAGAAGGGGACATGAGAAGGCCTTGGTGAGTAGGGTAAAGGAAAACCCCAAGGCATTCTTCAATTATGTGAAGAACAAAAGGATGACAGGAGTGAAGGTAGGACCAATTAGAGACAAAGGTGGGAAGATGTGCCTGGAGGCTGTGGAAGTGGGCGAGGTCCTCAATGAATACTTCTCTTCGGTATTCACCAATGAGAGGGAACAGGATGATGGTACGGACAATATGAGTGAGGTTGATGTTCTGAAGCATGTTGATATTAAGGGAGAGGAGGTGTTGGAGTTGTTAAAATACATTAGGACAGATAAGTCCCCGGGGCCTGACGGAATATTCCCCAGGCTGCTCCACAATGCAAGGGAAGAGATTGCTGAGCCTTTGGCTAGGATCCTTATGTCCTCGTTGTCCACGGGAATGGTATCGGAGGATTGGAGGGAGGTGAATGTTGTCCCCTTGTTCAAAAAAGGTAGTAGGGATAGTCCGGGTAATTATAGACCAGCGGGCCTTACGTCTGTGATGAGAAGGCTGTTGGAAAAGATTCTTAGAGATAGGATCTATGAGCATTTAGAGAATCATGGTTTAATCAGGGACAGTCAGCATAGCTTTGTGAAGGGCAGATCGTGTCTAACAAGCCTGATAGAGTTTTTTGAGGTGGTGACCAGGCATATAGATAAGGGTAGTGCAGTGGATGTGATCTATATGGATTTTAGTAAGGCATTTGACAAAGTTCCACATGGTAGGCTTATTCAGAAAGTCAGAAGGCATGGGATCCAGGGAAGTCTGGCCAAGTGGATTCAGAATTGGCTTGCCTGCAGAAGGCAGAGTGTCGTGGTGGAGGGAGTACATTCAGATTGGAGGATTTTGACCAGTGGTGTCCCACAAGGATCTGTTCTGGGACCTCTACTTTTCATGATTTTTATTAACGACCTGGATGTTGGGGTAGAAGGGTGGGTTGGCAAGTTTGCAGACGACACAAAGGTTGGTGGTGTTGTAGATAGTGTAGAGGATTGTCGATGATTGCAGAGAGACATTGATAGGATACAGAAGTGGGCTGAGAAGTAGCAGATGGAGTTTAACCTGGAGAAGTGTGAGGTGGTACACTTTGGAAGGACAAACTCCAAGGCAAAGTACAAAGTAAATGGCAGGATACTTGGTAGTGTGGAGGAGCAGAGGGATCTGGGGGTACATGTCCACAGATCCCTGAAAGTTGCCTCACAGGTGGATAGGGTAGTTAAGAAAGCTTATGGGGTGTTAGCTTCCATAAGTTGAGGGATAGAGTTTAAGAGTTGTGATGTAATGATGCAGCTCTATAAAACTCTGGTTAGACCACACTTGGTGTGCTGTGTCCAGTTCTAGTTGCCTCACTATAGGAAGGATGTGGAAGCATTGGGAAGAGTACAGAGGAGATCTACCAGGATGCTGCCTGGTTTAGAGAGTATGCATAATGTTCAGAGATTAAGGGAGCTAGGGCTTTACTCTTTGGAGAGAAGAAGGATGAGAGGAGACATGATAGAGGTGTACAAGATAATAAGAGGAGTAGATAAAGTGGATAGCCAGCGCCTCTTCCCCAGGGCAGCACTGCTCAATACAAGAGGACATGGCTTTAAGTTAAGGGGTGGGAAGTTCAAGGGGGATATTAGATGAAGGTTTTTTACTCAGAGAGTGGTTGGTGCGTGGAATGCACTGCCTGAGTCAGTGATGGAGGCAGATACACTAGTGAAGTTTAAGAAACTACTAGACAGGTATATGGAGGAATTTAAGTTGGGGGGGCGGCTTATATGGGCGGCAGGGTTTGAGGGTCGGCACAACATTGTGGGCCGAAGGGCCTGTACTGTGCTGTACCATTCTATGTTCATTCTAAATATTCATTGTATGTACATTACAATAATAACAACAATGTAAGTGCTGCGCAGTTTTCAGGCCATGCTCTGAGCAATGATTAGTCCACGCAGCTGTAAAATAAATTAGAGAGAACATAGTTTATCAGGTTCAGTCCTGTGCTCCCTACTTCACTCTGTCAGCCTGAGTATACTTCCTCTAGTGTACAAGCTCCATTCTCCAAAGTATTGTATCTGTCGTAGTAGAGACAATGCAAACCCCAAATTGACCAGACAATTTAAAGACCCCAGTATTATGTAGTTAATATTTCAGTAATCCTTGAGTAATATTGTAAGTATATTGTTTGATTAAGCATTATTTGTTTGTTTAAATAATTCATTATGGGTTATATGTAATAGTATGTGAATAACACACACCTTTACACAGCCACCTCATTAAGCACACACCTCAGTAAAAGTAAAAATGAAGTAGACATCTTTATCCCTGGCTCCTTTTTCTTTCAATTAGTTTTATGTTTTGGAGTTACAAAGCATAACAGTGACAGTGAGGAAGTTTTAAATGAAACCAAGACGGCTACCCATCTATTGATGTGCAGTGAAATGTTCGAATTAAAATAAGGCAGAAAAAGAAGAATTCACAACTTCATAAACAATGAGTACGTGGTGATAATATTCATAAATATAAAAAAAAGAGCAGAAATGGCTAGCTTCATTATAAAGATAGATGTGTTTGATTGCCCAAAATGTAACTGGCTGCTGTACACAGAAAAATTGAAAAGCATTTTGAAGCAAATGAAATAGCCAATGTAAAGCAAGTGCCAGTTTTGCTGAGTTAATTAGATTTAAATGCATACCGTTTGCTTAGATGTTTAACTGCTCCACCAAAACCAGCCAAAATGAGTTTTGCTGATACCATGAAAGTATGCCTGAACATTTAGAAGCAAAACCATTATTGATTGCAGAATATTTTTGGTTTTATAAGAGGAATCAAAAGGAAAGTGAGCCCATTTCAGCATTTGTGGCTGTATTAAAAATGTTATCTGTGCATTGTTAGTTTGGTAATGGGATTAATGGTGCACTAATAGAATGTTTAGGAATCTTACAATA
This sequence comes from Mobula hypostoma, assembly GCF_963921235.1. Lineage (NCBI taxonomy): Eukaryota > Metazoa > Chordata > Chondrichthyes > Myliobatiformes > Myliobatidae > Mobula > Mobula hypostoma. Next base: position 189,754,772 of record NC_086097.1, read on the forward strand.
AGCATTCAAAAATTGCTCCCAATTGAAGCACAGCTTACATTCAAAAGAAATTGCTCTATCACTGGAAACAGGACACAGAAGGTGCAATTGAGTTGCAATCAGGAATGAAAATGAGTGTGAACAAAATTGTAATGTCTAAACAGAACAAGTTGTGTTACGGTTGTGCAGGGCTCACATACACCAGACTAATGCAAGTTTAAAGGTGAAACTTGCAGAAAATGCAACATGTGACACATAAATGCAAAACACAAGGTGGTCAGCCAAAAATACATGAGAAAAAGATTTTAAAAAGTCAAGCTGCAGTTTCAAAAGAAGCACTAATCTGCAAATTGTGATGAAAAATCTGATAATGATGACAATGATACAAGACTATGTAGCCTTAAGATTTACAGTGTGAAAGTTAACAATAGACAACCGGAAGTGAACAGCAAATTCATTAAAATGGAATTGGACACTGGCTCGGCTGTTTCAATCATTCATAAAATGACTTTGAATAGAATTTCAAAGATACTGAAGCCTACAGATATACAACTAAATGTATACTAGAAAAACAATAACTCCAGTGGGAATGACATTTGTAACAGTGAAATACAACAACCAACAAGCCACATTGGTATGTGGCAAATATAAAAAGGCCAGCAATATGGAAAAGTGATTGGCTGAGACTACTACAACTTGATTGGAGATCCATCAGCCATTTGCATGCCTCACCCCCTATAACAGAGTCAACTGACAGTGAATAAAGAAAGCTATGGATGGCGTCACAGCAGTGTTCAAGGATGGCTTTGGAAAACTCAAAATATCAACAAGTAAAATAATGCTAAATCAAAGTGCCACACCCAAATTTTATTAAGCTCATCCATAAGACCACAAGACAAAGGAGCAGAAATTGGCCATTCGGCACATCGAGTCTACTCCGCCATTTTATCATGAGCTGATCCATTCTCCCATTTAGTCCCACTCCCCCACCTTCTCACCATAACCTTTGATGCCCTGGCTACTCAGATACCTATCAATCTCTGCCTTCAATACACCCAATGACTTGGCCTCCACTGCCGCCCGTAGCAACAAATTCCATAGATTCAACACCCTTTGGCTAAAAAAATTTCTTCGCATTTCAGTTCTGAATGGGCGCCCTTCAATCCTTAAGTCATGCCTTCTTGTACTAGACTCCCCCATCATGGAAAACAACTTTGCCACATCCACTCTGTCCATGCCTTTCAACATTCCAAATGTTTCTATGTGGTCTCCCCTCATTCTTCTAAACTCCAAGAGCGGACAAACGTTCCTCATATGTTAACCCTCTCATTCTTGGAATCATTCTAGTGAACCTTCTCTGTACCCTCTCCAATGTCAGCACATCCTTTCTTAAATAAGGAGACCAAAACTGCCCACAGTACTCCATGTGAGGTCTCACCAGTGCCTTACAGAGCCTCAACATCACATCCTTGCTCCTATACTCTATTCCTGTAGAAATGAATGCCAACATTGCATTCTCCTTCTTCACCACCAACTCAAGCTGGAAGTTAACCTTAAGGGTATCCTGTACGAGGACTCCCAAGTCCCATTGCATCTCAGAACTTTGAATTCTTTCCCCATTTAAATAACAGTCTGCCCACTTATTTCTTCTGCCAAAGTGCATAACCATACACTTTCCAACATTGTATTTCATTTGCCACTTCTTTGCCCATTCTTCCAATCTATCCAAGTCTCTCTGCAGACTCTCAGTTTCCTCAGCACTACCAGCCCCTCCACCTATCTTCGTATCATCAGCAAACTTAGCCACAAAACCATCTATTCCATAATCCAAATTGTTGATGTACAATGTAAAAAGAAGCGGCCCTAACACGGATCCCTGTGGAACACCACTGGTAACCGGCAGCCAACCAGAATAGGATCCCTTTATTCCCACTCTCTGTTTCTTGCCAATCAGCCAACGCTCTATCCACGTATGTAACTTTCCCGTAATTCCATGGGCTGTTATCTTGTTAAGTAGCCTCATGTGTGGCACCTTGTCAAAGGCTTCTGAAAATCCAAATATACAACATCCACTGCATTTCCCTTGTCTAGCCTACTTGTAATTTCCTCAAAAAAATTGTAATAGGTTTGTCAGGAAGGATTTTCCTTTAAGGAATCCATGCTGAGTTCTGTCTATCTTGTCGTATGCCTCCAGGTACTCTGTAACCTCATCCTTGACAATCGACTCCAACAACTTCCCAACCACCGATGTCTATAATTTCCTTTTTGCTTCCTTGCCCCCTTCTTAAATAGCGGAGTGACATTTGCAATCTTCCAGTCCTCCGGAACCATGCCAGAATCTATCAAGTTTTGAAAGATCATTGCTAATGCCTCCGCAATCTCTACAGCTACTTCCTTCAGAACACGAGGGTGTATTCTATCTGGTCCGGGAGATTTATCTACCTTTAGACTATTCAGCTTCCTGAGTACTTTCTCTATCGTAATTGTGACTGCGTACCCTTCTCTTCCCTGCCACCCTTGAGAGTCCGGTATACTGCTGATGTCTTCCTCAGTGAAGACTGATGCAAACTACTCGTTCAGTTCCTCTGCCATCTCCTTATCTCCCATTACAATTTCTCCAGCATCATTTTCTATCAGTCCTATGTCTACTCTCACCTGTCTTTTACTCTTTATATACTTGAAAAAGCTTTTAGTATCCTCTTTGATAGTATTTGCTAGCTTCCTTTCATAGTTAATCTTGTCCCTCTTAATGACCTTCTTAGTTTCCTTTTGTAAGCTTTTAAAAACTTCCCAATCCTCTGTCTTCCCACTAATTTTTGCTTCCTTGTATGCCCTCTTCTTTGCTTTAACTTTGGCTTTGACTTCTCTTGTCAGCCACGGTTGCATCCTTTTTCCATTCGAAAATTTCTTCCTTTTTGGAATATACCTGTGTTGCACCTTCCTCACTTCTCGCATAAACTCCAGCCACTGCTGCTCTGCTGTCCTTCCCACTAGCGTCCCTTTCCAGTCAACTTTGGTCAGTTCCTTATAGAGTCCATGATAAAATATAAAGTTAGCTAGATCGCATGGAGACTGAACAAATTCGTTCCAAGGTTGAGTGGAGCCCATGGGCAATGCTGGTGGTCCCAGTAGCCAATAAAGATGGCTCTGTCAGCATCTGCGGTGATTTTAAGGTCACCACAACCTAGTACTGAAAGTAGATCAATACCCTCTGCCCAGGATAGAGAATATCTTTGCAAACCTTTCTGGAGGAAAACACTTCAGCAAAATGGACATAGCTGAGGCCTACCCACAGATGGAGATGGAAGAAGAGTCTAAAGTGTTTCTCACCATAAACACTCACAAAGCGAGAAAGATATGGACCAAGTGCGGCAAGGTTGTTGAAGCACTCAGTGTTACATGGATGACATCATTGTATTGGAGAGGATGACAAGAAATATCTCGAAAGCCGCAAGACAGTTTTAAAAGGATTGGAAGATTATGGTCTCCGAGCACAACATAACAAGTGTGAATTTTTTCAATCAAGCATCATTTACTGCGGTCGCACCATCAAGGCACAAGGATTACACAGGTGTGCTGAGAAAATTCAAACAGCGGTGGATGCCCCAAGACCAAAGGACATGTCACTGTTGTGGTCCTTTTTAGGATTTGTCAATTACTATAACATGTTCCTATCAATCTTGGCTACTGTGCTCCACCCCTTGAACTCATTACTACAGATTAGGATGAAGTACCATAGACAAGGCAATGTGAGGTGGCTTGCCAAAGGTAACATCAGAGACTGTACTCATATATCATGATACACATCATCCAGTGAAGCTTTCCTGTGATGCTTCTCCTTATGGGATAGGTGCAGTCATGTCACATGATATGAGTGATGGAAGTGAATGCTCTATAGCCTTTGCATCACGTTCTCCTTCCACTGCAGAGAAAAATTACACACAGATTAATAAAGAGGCCTTGAGTCTGAGTTGGTTTGTAAAATATTTCAACCAGTACTTGTCTGGGAGAGAATTTACCGTCATCACTGATCATCAACCACTCGTATCCATTTTCAATCCACAGAAGTCTCACCTGCCAAGCAGAGTGACACCCCCTGACAGGAAAGCTGTTATCCCACAAGAGTAAGAAAGCCTCCATAGCGATTAAATCTTTAGGTCTGTATAGGTTAGTTTATAATTTACTATGCTGTGGATGGCAGGGTCAGTGATCACTCCCAATGGAGTCAGCGGTCGCTCCCCCCGGAGGCCACCGTTTGGGGTAGGCACGAGTTCTGAATCATGGAAGGACTGTTTGATATTGTGAGATTTATGTGATTGGACTGTACTTTATGTTGGTCTCCTTCAGTTTCTTGGCATTTTCTTCCTTGTGGCCAACTGGTGGGTCGGTGATCTGTAAGTTCTTTCTGCGTGGGAGAGGTGATTCACATTTCATTGATGCTACTGTCACTGTTCTTTTTGCAATTGAAGGGGTTGGTCACTGTTCTTTTTTCTCTGTAAGGAGGGGTGAGGGATGTGTTACTATTGGCACATTTTATCTGCAGGGGAGACAGTCAGGGATTGTTATTGTTGCTGTTTTTTTCTGCGGAGAAGGGGGTCGGGGATTGTTACTGTCGCTGTTATTTTGCTATGTGGAGGGGGTCGGGGATTCTGGGGTTTGCAAGTTTTGTTTCTTTTCACGTGTACTTCATGGCTATCTGGAGAAGAATATCAGAGTTGTATTGTTCATGCCTACTTTGACAATATAATAAACCATGAACCATATACATGTGTTGAGATGCATTCTATACTGAGTTGAAACTTACAGCTAAGCAGAGAGGAGTGTTGTGTATTTATTATTTCAGTAATATTTGAGCAATATTGTAAATATATTGTTTAAGCATTTTGTTTGTTTAAATCATCATGGATTTTATGTAAACACACATGAACAGCATACATCAGCACACCACTACGGCATACACTTGAAGTGAAAATGAAACTAAAAGTGCACAAGTTATCTTTTGGGTCTGTGTGTGTCTTTTAATAGTTTTTATGTTTTGGACTTACAAAACATAACATTCTGGCCAACTATTTCCCATGTGGAGATTTATAGAGGTAAGAACTAGAAATAAGAATATTTAGCCTGACGTATCTTCTCTGTCAGTTAATGAGATCTTTTGCTTCAGGGCCACTTAACCCCATATTCCATGATACCCTTAATATCCAAAAGCCTATAAAGTTACATGCACAGAAACTGAGTCTCCACAAACATTTTCATAAAGGATTCCAAACATTTATTACCTTCTGCATGAAATGTGAAAACTAACTGGGAAGCAGGCACAAATTTGGATGAGTCCTTACCTGTTGTCACAAATACATTCAATATTAAATGTTCAGTGTTTTGCTCTCCCTTTTAAGAAAAAAATGATCTATTTGCATAAATTTTGCCAAGATGGTGCTGGTGAACCATGGCTACCTGTTACGGCAGCTTACAACACTTCTAAATATACCTCTTCTGAATTACTCTCATTGCAACCTGCAATGAGAGTAATTTCCCTTTAAGTAACAGTTTTGAACCATCTCAAGGAACAAGCAATTTCAGGATCTTCTGAAGGTCTCAGCGGACTCAACTCTCAAACATGCAGGAGCAGTATGGCCGGAAGAGAGGAAGGAGGGGGGACTCCAAGCCAGATGCAAATGTCTAGTGATGAAAGTTCCTTTACTCAGCATCATGTTCGCAAATGTACAGCCGCTGGAGAACAAGATGGGAGACCCAAGGGCAAGATTGCTGTATGGGAAGGAAATGAGGAATTGCTGTGTTCTGTCTTTCACGGAGACATGGCTCACTCTGGACATACCAGATACCTCACTAAAAGCTAGAGGCTTCTTGATACACAGGATGGGTTGAATAGCTGAATTCAAAAGAAAAGTTGGGGGGGGGGGGTTCTGTGTTTCAGGATAAATTCTTTGTGGTGCTCGGACGTGGTAATTTTGTCACACACTTGTTCCCGTGATCTGGGACATCTAACAATTAAATTATACGTAGAGTTCTTCTCCGTGATCCTCACCACAGTTTACATAGCCAATGTTAATCAGGCACTCAAGTTATTAAACGTTGCCATCAAACAAAATACAGCCCACTCTGACGCACTTCATATTGTAGTCAGGGATTTTAATTATGCTTGCTTCAAGAAATCTATGCCCAATTATCATCAGCATATAACTTGCAGCACCAGGGGTCCTAACTGTTATACAATGATTAGAAATGCTTATCTTTCCATGCCTAGATGACATTTTGGAAATCTAATCACTTGGCTGTCCTTTTCCTAACTGCATACAGGCAGAGGCTAATGAACAAGGTTCCAGAGATAAGGACAACAAAGAGGTGGTCACAGGATACAAAGGAGCAGCTACAGGATTGCTTCAAGTCAGTGGACTGAGCTGTATTAAAGGACTTGTAAGAGATGTGAATGAATTCACCATGGTTGTCACAGATTTTACAAAAACACTCGTAGTTGAGTATGTCCCTACAAAATCATTCAGTCCTCCCTGGATGAACCATGAGATCCACAATTTGCTGAGGGCTTGATCAGTAGAATTCACATCTGGCAACTAAGTAAGTTACAAGAGGTCCAGGTACAATCTCCAGAAAACCTTCTCATGTATGAAGTGGCAATGCCCTCGAACGGAAAATCTTTCAAAAAGAATTAGATATGGCCCAGGACATCATGAGTAAAGCCCCCCCCCTACCATTTAGCACATCTACATGGAACACTGTTGCAGGAAAGCAACATCCATAATCAACAATCTCTACCACCCAGGTCATGCTCTCTTTTTGCTACTGCCAGCAGGAAGAAGGTACAGAAGCCTCAAGACTCGCACCACCAGGTTCAGGAACAGTTATTACCCCTCAACCATCAGGCTCTTGAACCAAATGGGATAACTTCAATTAACTTCATTTGGCCCATCACTGAACGATTCTCACAACTTATGGACTCATTTTCAAGAACTTTCATCTGATGTTCTCAATATTTATTGCTTATTTATCTATTATGTTTTTTTCTTTTGTATTTACAATTTGTTGTCTTTTGCACACGGGTTGTTTGTCCATCCTGTTGGCTGTGATCTCTCATTGACTCGATTGTGTTTTTGGATTTACTGTGTATGCTCACAGGAAAACAAATCTCAGAGTTGTACATGATGGCTATTAGGCAGGAGTGGTGGCACTGGAATTACCACTTAGTCCTGCAGAAAGCCATTACCTACTACAAATTTTGGGAAGAGTTTATTTACTTTTTTTAAAAAAACATATGTCCTCTTCACAACTGATCCACCATTGAATGTTAGCATAACCAGTACTTGTGCGACCTAGGTGTTTGTGGACATGAGAGGGGAAAGAAAAAAATCAAATGCTGAAATTTTCAGCTTTCACAAGAAGCCATTTAATCTAAGAGTCTGGATGTGGTTTTTGAAGTTATATCACAGTGTAATTTCCAGCTAGTTGGAGATCTCCCTGATGTTGTCTTAATGTGGTTGTGGTTGGAATATTAGGCTTTAAACCCACCCCTGTTCTTTATCAAAATAAGGGTCAAAGGTCAGCTGGGTCTCCCAGGATATCACCTGGATTGGAGGGTAGGCACTATTAGGAGAGGTTGGACAACTTAGGTTTAGCAGGCCAGAGGAGACCTGATAAAATATTCAGAGGCACAGATAGAGATAGCTGGTATGTTTTTCCAAGGTCAGAATGTCTAATACTAGAGAGCATTTAAGATGAGAGGGGGAAAGTTCAAAGGGGATGTGCGATGCAAGTTTTATTTTAATAAGCATAGAGTAGTGGGTGCCTTCAAAACATTGCCAGCTGTGGTGTTGGAGACAGATCTGAGAGAGGCATTTAGAAGGCTTTTAGGTAGGTACTTGAACAGGCCGAGAATGGAGAGATATAGATCATATGCAGACAGAAGGAATTAGTTCAGTTAGTTTGGTACAATATCATGGGATGAAGGGCTCTTCTTCAACATACTATTCTTTGTTCCATGGGTTGCTCTCAGAATTACACTTGCAATTGATTAGTTGGTCCATTTCCCACCCTTACAGACACCTAGAATTTCAAGGGGTGGAGTGGAAGTAAAGGGAATGGGGGGGGGGATGGGAGTAGGGAGCAGGATGTATCTGGGGAGCTCATTTACAGTTCAGTCTGGTCATTTACAAAATCAATAGGCAAGGAGATAGAAAAGCAGTCTTGGATGGCTACGTAAAGGAATACTTATCCAAAGTAGCAACACGTTATAAAAGTATATTCCTTAGACTTTGATCTTCAATATAGTTCTGGCAGAAGATTTTTCTAAATTTTTCACAATATTAGAAAATATAAACACTTATTTTAATATACATACTCTTCTGAAAGCAAAGCAGTTTTTGAATAGCAAATGAATGGCATATTTGTGCATTTCATAAAAAAACAATATATTTCATTCCTCCAGCATTTTGGATGTGTTGCTTTGGATTTCTAGCATCTGTAGACTTGCTCATGTTTATATTTCATTTGAGTAGCTTACAGTTTTTTTCATATTTCTCTCTCATACAAACTCCAGAAAGGTCCAAACCTGTTCAATAACAACTCAGATTTATTTTCCCCTCTTAGCAAGTAATTTTTGTTCTCAGCATTATACATTGATAAGGATGCCACTAAACTGATAAGCACTTACCCATACAGAGCACACAGAGGGCGTTTGGTACCAGATTTGGGTCTGTAAGGCTTGGGTTCACCTGCCATATTGATATCTGAAAGAAAGGACACTAATGACAACTTATGGACTTGAGAGGTTTACATTAAGTTTATCACAACATATTATGTTACATTTCTAATATACCATTAAGTTTAGGCACAAATGTAACACCAAATACCACAAGTAATTGTACTCATAGAATTGCTGCAAAGCCATAGGATATTCTGTATTGCAAACAGTGAAACTCCAGCTGCACCTGTTTTTGGTTTTGGTTGATTCACACCTACAAAGAAGTTTCTAAGGCAGGCCACTTTCAACTTTATCTTTAGCAAGGTGTGTTAATATTTATTTTATTTATAGATATGGTGTGGAAGAGGCCCTTCTGGCCCAATGAGCAGAAACCCACCTGTTTTACACTAGACTAATCACAGGCCAATTTACAATGACCAAATTAACCTACTAATTGGTATGCCTTTGGACTGTGGGAGGAAACCCCTGCAGTCACAGGGAGAACTCATTATAGGCAGCATTTAGGCTTTGTGACTTGGTGATTTATCTTATTTTAGTGTTTTCATTCAACATATAGCTTTTATGTTAAGAATTATGATTTTGTCTGTGCACTGGTAGTGACTCTTTCAACAGCATATGTTGTAAAAGATACACATTTACATATTTTGTGGTCCAGATTAACACAATTTGCATTAATCTTGTGAAACTCCCGGTCCCAATCAACTTGCTGTTAATTACTTCAACCTGTTCACACTTACATAGTGCACAAAAAATCACTCTTTGCTAATCAATTTATCACAATAAAACAGCATTGCAAAAATTTGTGGAATTTACTACATTTTTTACTTTGTTTTTGGTTAAAAGAAAAAAATAAATCCTAGCCCAGACAATGCCTTCAATTCCATAAATTCTCAATTTCTGGCAATATCCTCTTAAAGTACCTTTGCATCCTCTCTGGGGCCATCACAACCTTCCTAGAGTTTTGGAACTAGGATGGTACAAAACGCATTAGTTGTCATCTATTGAATATTACATATGGCTCTAACATAACCTCCCAAATCTTACATCCCTTGTCTCAACTGAAATCATATACATTTTCTTATCTCCACCTGACCTACTCTGTCCACAGATCTCCAAAAATGCACAGCAAGATCAATCTGTTTATTTGCCTATCATACCATTTCTCAGTTATTTGCTTACTTTGTTTCTCTTGCTCAAATGCATTGGTTGAATTCTATTCACTAACATTTTACTTTTCTAACCAGTCCACCAGTATTTTTATCCTCACTAAATAATATTGTCAATGATGCCACAAAATGACACACTTCTTATTTGTGGCTCTTACATTTAAATACAAACTACTTACACAGACCATGAAAACCCAGGGACAGGTACAAACCTCTGCAGAATCTTACAGTTCTCCAGTCAGTAAAACACTGTCCATTCCATTACTCCTCAATGTAATTTTTGTATTTTTGTAAAAGAGATTATTGTGTAATTGTCCTCTATTGGCCTTCTTAATTTCTTGATCAATTTGTCATGAAGTATGGGGTCAGAGAAGTTTTTGGGCAGAAAGGAAACTCTGCTGTACAGGCATATTTCCTTTCAGCAAGGATCTATACAATTTGGATAAATGAGGGTTCCACTCTTTAGTAGGCCCATCAGAACTTAGGCCAAACCACAATGCACTTCACACCTAGCAATCCTGTTTCTTAGGTCCATTCTTCAGCCTATCAAATTAAGCATGTCTTAGCTCAAATAAACTTCAATTTAAGTTAACAAATGAATGCAAACTTACTAGCTTAATTCTTGAAGATAATGTATTATCCTGAGGATAGTTTGAATGAGATGAGAGTTTACAAAAACGAGAGATGATCTCATTGAGCCACACAGTATTCAAAGATGAAAAACAAAAATGTTGCTAAGAATGCACTTCCTTTTGCTGCAGCAGTAAATAGGGCAATAAAGAGAACAGTAACAGCAGGAATCCAAGCTATGAAACCCTTAATGTTTTCCAAAGATAACACTGAAAGCCTGGCAAAGTGCATAGATTTAATGGAATGACTCCAAAAGTTTCTGGTTTGATATTGTGCCAGAATCTGCGGTTTTCTCTATTTTTCATTTTCCAAATGATGAACATATTTTGCCTTGTTTTATCTTTAATTTGCTAGTGTTGAACACAAAAAAAATGCAGATGTTGAAAATTTGTCTTTCACCTCAACATGGATCTTCTCTTTTGTTCAATAATTCCTTTCTACCTTTTTCTATATCCTACGACTCTTCCTCTAGCTCTTTCCAATCCTCCTTCCACAAATGTTATTTGCTCTGAGTACTTCCAGCAAGTTTCTGTTAATTTCAGTGTAGAATACATGCAGATAGTAATTCATAAGCCATGGCAAACCACAATAATTCCATGATTTTATTTTGTTTGTGCTATATATTTAAAATGTTCCATATAACATAATCTGCATGCCATTTCCAATGTCTCCTAATGGTCAATCTCATTCATTCATGCCATGCATACTTTGGTATTACATATATTATTGTCATATGTGAACTCTGTGGCTAAGCTCCAATGTCATAGTCAAGTTTGCTGACAACACCACTGTCAAAGGCTGAATCAAAGGTGGTGATGAATCAGCATTTAGGAGTGAGACCGAAAATCTGGTTGAGAGGTGCCATAACAGCAACCTCTTACTCAGTGTCACTAAGGCGAAGGAGATGATTATTGACTTCAGGAGAAGGAAACCAGAGGTCCATAGCCAGTCCTCATTGGAGGATCCGAGGTGGAGAGGGTCAATGATTTTAAGTTCCTCTGTGTTATTATTCCGGAGGACCTGTCCTGGGCTCGGCATGCAGGTGCTATTATACAGAAAGCACAGCAGTGCCTCTTCTTCCTTAGAAGTTGCAGAGATTTGGCATGACATCTAAAACTTTGATAGGTTTCTATAGATGTGTAGTGTTGAGTATACTGACTAGCTGCATCACGGCCTGGTATGGAAGTACCAATGCCCTTGAATGGAAGGTCCTACAAAAAATAATTGTACGGCCCAGTCCATAATGGGTAATACCCTCCCAACAATTGAAGACATTTACATGAAATGCAGTCACAGGAAAGCAGCATCCATCCTCAGGGACCCCAGCACACAAGCCATGCTCTCTTCTCGATACTGCCATCAGGAAGGTGCAAGAGCCTCAGGTTCAGGAACAATTACTACCCCTCAAACATCAGGATCTTGACGAAGAGTCTCGGCCTGAAACGTTGACTGTACTTCTTGCTATGGATGCTGTCTGGCCTGCTGCGTTCCACCAGTGTTTTTGTGTTTGTTGCTCAAAGGGGATAACCTCACTCAACTTCACTTGCCCCATTATTGAAATGTTCCTATAACCAATGGATTCACTTTCAAGGACACCTCTCTAATGTTCTCAATATTTATTGCTCATTTATTTTTACTATCATCTCTCTCATTTGTATTTGCACAGTTTGTTGGCTTTTGCACACCCGTTGATCACCAATATATAAAAGGCCACATCGGGAGCACCGGACGCAGTATATCACCTCAGTCGACTCACAGGTGAAGTGTTGCTTCACCTGGAAGGACTGTTTGGGGCCCTGTATGGTGGTAAGGGAGGAAGTGTAAGGGCATGTGTAGCACTTGTTCCGCTTACACGGATAAGTGCCAGGAGGGAGATCAGTGGGGAGGGATGGGAGGGACGAATGGACAAGGGAGTTGGATCAGTGGAGAGGGATGGGAGGGACGAATGGACAAGGCATGAACATTGACTTCTCTAACTTCCGCTAAGGCCCCACCTCCCCCTCGTACCCCATCTGTTACTTATTTTTATGCACACATTCTTTCTCTCACTCTCCTTTTTCTCCCTCTGTCCCTCTGAATATACCTCTTGCCCATCCTCTGGGTCCCCCCCCCCCCGTCTTTCTTCCCGGACCTCCTGTCCCATGATCCTCTCGTATCCCCTTTTGCCTATCACCTGTCCAGCTCTTGGCTCCATTCCTTCCCCTCCTGTCTTCTCCTATCATTTTGCATCTCCCCCTCCCCCTCCAACTTTCAAATCCCTTACTCACTCTTCCTTCAGTTAGTCCTGACGAAGGGTCTCGGCCTGAAACGTCGACTGCGCCTCTTCCTATAGATGCTGCCTGGCCTGCTGCGTTCACCAGCAACTTTGATGTGTGTTGCTTGAATTTCCAGCATCTGCAGAATTCCTGTTGTTTATGTTGTCTGATCCTGCTGTTTTGTGTGGGTTTACAACTCAGTGCAACCACCAAGTGCCTGTTACTCAAGGGGAGAGCGGACTTTCCCCTGTTGCATTCATTGTGTCAATTTGTACATGGAAGGCATGCAGCCTATCAGAAAGGGAGGTGCTGCTGTCATTGACAAACAGGGTGGACTTGTAATCTGTTATGGTTTGTATATATTGTTGCATGTCCTTGGTGTCACAAAGTTGTCTGTGAAGTTTTCTGTGAGTACTCCCACTTTGCCTTCCTGATAGCATGTGAGACTGTGACTTTTGCTGACCTTAGAGTCATCTTATCTCCCAATTTGAAAGCAGTTTTCTCTCCTTAAGCAGTGCACGAATCTGCAGTAAGCCATAGCAGTGTAGATTTTAATCACGGAAATGGTCTCAGTGGGTTTGCTATGTAGCCAGTCACTGATTCCACATTTTCATCAATGTTGGCATGATAATCATAGGCAGCTGCTTCCCTGACTATACTCCAGTCCCCGTGCTTTTGAAACAGAGGTAGCACCTCTTGGCCAGGTTCTGATCTCCCTCTAACCTGGCTTGACTCGTTTAACCAGTGGTCTGTATGCAGGGACTAGCAAAATGGATATGTGGTCTTGAGTATCTGAGGTGGGGTCATGGGCCAGCCTTGTAGACTCCTAATATGTTCGCTCCTCTGATTGCAAAGTTGACATTCTGGTAGAACTTTGGCAGGGGTGTTTTTAAGTTGGCATTGCTTGAAATCACCAGCAACAGTAAAAAAACCATGGAGGTAAGTGTCTTGGAGGTCACAGATGGCTCCACAGAGCTCCTACAGCTCTTCCCCAGCAGTAACGCGGAAGGGAGGAGGTGGGGGGCATGTAAACAGCAACAATCACAATGGTGGTAAATACCCTCAGTAAGTAGAATCACCCTCACCTTTAAAACCTCTATCTGCCATGTGCAGTGGGCCATTACTACCATGGCATTCACACACCAGTTCTTATTCTCATAGACACACAGACCTCCACAGGTCTTACCAGAACTTGTAGCATTTCTGTCTGCCCAAAAGGAGATTAGACCTTCTAGCTGAATGGCCAAGTCTGGTGTGGTGTCCTGGAGCCATGTTTATGTCAAGACGAGTGTGCAGCAGTCCCTCATCTCCTGCTGGTTCAGACATAGACACTGGTAATCCAGTTTATTTTCTGGTGTGTGGAGATTAGTGAGTAGAATTGTTGGAAATCTGCAGAGATCCACTTTAAGATTCGCGCAAATACTGGTGTGCTTATCCCATTTCTGACCTTCTTACCTCACGGACCGCCCTCTGTGTCTGCTTTCCTGAGTAGCGGTGGTAGGCTGTGGCACAGTGTGAGGTCCCGCTACACACATTATTTATTTATTTGTTCGTCGTTTATTTAGCGATACAGTGCAGAGTAGGCCCTTATGGCCCTTCAAGTCACACTACGCCGTCAACCCCTGGCAAACCCGATTTACCCTAACCTAACCACGGGACAATTTACAATGACCCTACCTGGTGCGTCTTTGGACCGGAGGAGGAAAGCCAGAGCACCTGAAGAAAGCCCATGCATTCCACTGGAAGGACGTACAGAGACTCCTTACAGATGGCGCCAGAATTGAACCCCCAACTCCCGAATGCCCTGAATTGTAATAGTGTCACATTAACTGCTACGCTAACATAGGCCGTAACTGTGTAGGACCTTCATTTTTGAGTTCATTAGCAAGGTAGACTTGTGGATTTTAGCATTCTTTGTAATCATCAGTGTTTTTCAATCATAGTAAAAATTACCAGGATGAGAAATTTCAATGTTGATTGAGCTGGAGAGGCTGCTACAACTGTACTGCAATCGTCCTGATAAGCTAAGGAATTATTTTCTGTTCAGTTTTCCTTTAAAGTTCTTTAAATGCATTACATGCTGCGTATTGCCCTCAATATTGCTGGAATGTTTGCATTCTTTTACAATTATAAAAGTTGCAAATGAAGTTGAGCAAAACATAGCGTGGGGAAAAAAGGCACTTTAAAAGGTGGGTAATTTGGCCCTGAATTGCCAGTTATGGCAAAAGCATAAATTCTACTGCAATGTTGTTTCTGACACATGATTTGTTAGTTTATTCATGCTGTTGGCTCTAAATATAATCTGGGTACAACTTTATGTCCAGCCCAGGTTTTCTGAACAAAAAAAAAATGCATGATTATCGGTGTGAGAAATGTCCAACAACTTACTGTGGGGAAGAGACACTCCATGAAATGTGAATCACCTCAGGATGCTCTGCCAGCAGCTTTGTAAAAACAACATCTGGTTGTTAACCTCTCTTGATTTTCTTGAATTTGCTGCGGTAGCTCATTAATAACCCATTAAACACGCCGCAATTTTAAAACGATCTCCGCTGTACCTATTTAATATAATTCCTGCTTAACCCATCATTCGTGCTAAGAAAGTAACCAAATACAGATGGTGTATCTCATTCCTTTAGCTTATAATAGTTCACAAATGTTAAAATGTCACTATTTCTTTACATACATTCTCTTTTTCTGTTTTTCTCTATTTCATTTTTTTGCTTTCCTGCACCTGCTTCAGCATGGATTTCACCCTTTCTAATTCATCCTCATCCTAGGTTTATCTGCTGTTTATTGCTAACTGCATTTCATTGGCTTTGTATCTGTACTTGGCACAATGACAGTAAAGTTGAATCTAATCTACATCTAATCTAATTAAAGTATTGCTTACCGAGGTCCCGGATGTCGGAACAGTACAGTACATTGGTACTTGCTCTCCCTTGCAGAGAGTGAACTCTCATAAATCTGAAACATCCAATTTTAACTCATGTTGACTGGACATTTTGTGAGATGATCCATTTTGTACCCTCTAAATCAGGGGTTCCCCACCTGGGGTCCACGAACCCCTTGCTTAATAGTATTGATCCATGGCATGAAAAAGGTTGGGAATCACTGATCAGTAGGAACAATGGTTCTCTCTGATTTCTGGGAGTGCGTTGGCATTGACTGTTCTTGTGCTTCTTTTTGAGACAACTGTGTTAAGTGTAATTTGCTTTACATTTACTGTCATTGCTGTAGCAAATCCCTCAATTAAAACTCGTGGTTTGAATTCTGCCATTGTTCAAGATATACAGTGGTTTTGCACAAATCTCTTCAAGTTATCAAAGGTGCCATGATTAAAAATTGAAAGGAGTTAAGTGTGACAGAGTTACCATAGAAATTATCATCTGATGAATGAGACGTTTTAAGGGAATGTAGAATGCATTTCTGATCACTACTCAAACAGACAAAGGGAAAAAGCAAAAGATTTTAGCCCTCCTTGTGTTTGCTTCATTTTGAGGGCTCTTGAAATTTCAAGTGCAAATTGCTTCATTGAGAGAAAAATGATGTGGTTGAGGTTCTTTCAAAATGGAAAAGATTCTTGTGAGACTGAAATTGAATACTGATTAGAAGGGTCATAGATTTTAGAAAGCTCATTCAGTAATTATGCATAATATGCCATGTTTCAATAGAAACTGCATTACTTAGATTTTAAGCTTTAGAATGTATGAAGACAGGATTAAGTTGTAAGATTTTTTTTAATATTGACACCAAAAATATGCTAAGAATGGAAAAACCAGGGATTTCAAATTGTGTTGAATTCTTTAAAATTATATTGAAGTAGATTCAAAGCCTGCCTCTATTTTAACTCTAAGTTGTCTTGAAACTCGCAAGTGCAGAGTCCCACAAGAAAAAAAACATTTAACTTTGTTATTTATATTAACTTTGTCCATATTAACTGCACAGAGTATTGTCTACCTTTGAAAAGTTGCCACAGATTGCATCACTAGTGAGAGGAAACCCAACAAATTATTACTAGGACCTTTACACATGAGTATTTTGCTAAGAATCCTTGGGCCTCCTTTTCCTCCATCATTTCTTGCAACTTCACCTGGAAATGTTTTGACCTGACTATTTCTGGGTGTCTATCAATGCTTTGCTCTAGTCCATCAGCCATGTTATTTCTGTGTATTTGCCAAGTGGTGTGTTGAACATAGGCTCAGGCTTTACATGCTAATTCAGGGTGAACCCCAATGGTTCTACATTTCCTTCTAATTTTGGGTTATTTTTGGGCCTTGTTTGTTGCCCAAATTGAAAATATATTTAAGAGGAAGTCAATTTAAGCAAAAGAATTCAAACTCCTACCTGACCTTCCAATTATTAATTACCTGACACTGATGTTTACATGACTTTGTGACTTTCATATATTTATCATTCTTTGTGTAAGGGAAGAAAAGCTTTCCTATCAGCCCCACATTTAATTTTATGAATAGTTTAAACCCATAATTCTAATCCTCACTCTTAGGCTTTGATTTAAATTTAGTTTCAGATTTTATGTTGTGCCCTTTGCAAGATGAAAAACCCAGATACATCAGGACTTTTCCTCATCATGTACACCATGCACAACCTCCAAGATTAAATATTTACCTTCTCACTTGGTGCCCAGAAATGAATGTGGCACTGGAGAGATGATGCTGCATTGCCTCATTATGTTTCTACTAGTGTGACTATAGTTCAGGTTCCCTTTGATTATTTAGTCATATAACACTGAACACTTTGACCATGTTAATTAACACAAATTCTTGTTCAAATGATCTCAACACCATTCCCTGTTTAATTTTTCACACATGTAATGCAGGTCAAAGTTTCTCTGGCTAATGTTGTAACTCCTAGATCAGTATTCCTTGCATATTTGACAAATTTGTAATCTTTTCTCAAATATTGATATGACTTAAAAGTAGGACAATGATGAGACTTCCCTACTCTGCTGAGTTCTCCCAAACAGCATCTCTTGTGCCCAATTCTTGATCAATATGTTTTCTTGCTGCAATTATTACCCTTAAGTCTTTCATATGAAACACTGTCAACTATTTTCTGGAACTTTTGTGCTCACTGTCAGAGAGCTTGAAATGGTCCACTTCATCTTTCACTTACTCAAAACTATCAGGAAAATTGAGTACAGTGAAATCTGTGAAAACTCTTCCTAATTCATTCTGCTAATGATTTTTCCTGAGTTGATACCTAATAGTTCCATCATTTTTGATAGAATGTGTTTTAATCCTTATTTTTATGTTATTACTACATCTCAAATGCTATACTTATATCAAACCTTTTGAAAAGAACATAAATAAGAAACCAAATGACTGGTACTTTGTGGAATTACGCAGGCTGGCTGTTGTGGAAATTTGAAAGGTATCAGGGAAATTTTGTTCAGAATAATTAATTTTATTAACCTTATGATTTTTTGGATTGTACTGGAACAATTTCTTTCATTTTTAAATTCACTTTTTTTACCTTTGACATGCATATGAAATATAATATTCCATTAATATATTCAAAGAAAGTTCAAAGTAAATTTCTTATCAAAGTACAGATATGTCACCATATACAATCCTGAGATTCATTGTCATGTGTTCATACTTAACAACTCTTTAAAACAATAACCCAACAGAATCAATGAAAGACTGCACCTACTTAGGCGAGACAGGGCAAAGGTCTCGCTCTAAGTAAGGACTGGAATTTGATTGTAAACAAGATGGACAGAGGAAATCTGATTGGATCAGTAGTAACCAATCCGGAGGGACAGATCCCAGGAGCATAAATACTACCAGACAAGACATGCCCAGGCATCATCCCCGATGAAGATGACAAGGTCTGTCATCGAAATGTTGATTAAGATCGATACCTGTAGCTGGCTGGAAGCCTGAGATTAGTTTGTTCTTCAAGTACACAAGGAAGGCACTAGATCCTTTACCAAATTAAGCTCCTGCTTAACATTGCTTCTAGATTTTTTTTCTTCCTTTTCTACTAGTCATAGTCATACTTTATTGATCCCGGGGGAAATTGGTTTTTGTTACAGTTGCACCATAAACAATAGATAGTAATAGAACTATAAATAGTTAAATAGTAATATGTAAATTATACGGGTAAATTATGAAATAAGTCCAGGACCAGCCTATTGGCTCAGGGTGTCTGACCCTCCAAGGGAGGAGTTGTAAAGTTTGATGGCCACAGGCAGGAATGACTTCCTATGATGCTCAGTACTGCATCTCGGTGGAATGAGTCTCTGGCTGAATGTACTCCTGTGCCCACCCAGTACATTATGTAGTGGATGGGAGACATTGTCCAAGATGGCATGCAACTTAGACAGCATCCTCTTTTCAGACACCACCATCAGAGAGTCCAGTTCCATCCCCACAACATCACTAGCCTTACGAATGAGTTTGTTGATTCTGTTGGTGTCTGTTAACCTCAGCCTGCTGCCCCAGCACACAACAGCAAACATGATAGCACTGGCCACCACAGACTCGTAGAACATCCTCAGCATCGTCCGGCAGATGTTAAAGGATCTCAGTCTCCTCAGGAAATAGAGACGGCTCTGACCTTTCTTGTAGACAGCCTCAGTGTTCTTTGACCAGTCCAGTTTATTGTCAATTCGTATCCCCAGGTATTTGTAATCCTCCACCATGTCCACACTGATACCCTGGATGGAAACAGAGGTCACCGGTACCTTAGCTCTCCTCAGGTCTACCACTAGCTCCTTAGTCTTTTTCACATTAAGCTGCAGATAATTCTGCTCACACCATGTGAGAAAGTTTCCTACCGTAGCACTGTACTCAGCCTCATCTCCCTTGCTGATGCATCCAACTATGGCAGAGTCATCGGAAAACTTCTGAAGATGACAAGACTCTGTGCAGTATTTGAAGTCTGAGGTGTAAAAGGTGAAGAGAAAGGAAGACAAGACAGTCCCCTGTGGAGCCCCAGTGTTGCTGATCAGTCTGTCGGACACACAGTGTTGCAAGCACACATACTGTGGTCTGCCAGTCAGGTAATCAAGAATCCATGGCACCAGGAAAGCATCCACCTGCATCGCTGTCAGCTTCTCCCCCAGCAGAGCAGGGCGGATGGTGTTGAACGCACTGGAGAAGTCAAAAAACATGACTCTCACAGTGCTCACTGGCTTGTCCAGATGGGCGTAGACACAGTTCAGCAGGTATCCAGGTGGGCATAGGCACAGTTCAGCAGGTAACTAGGATGTAGATATTGCTGTTATGAATTGATATGCATGAATACCTCTCTCAGCAGCCTTCATCAATAAGTTGCAAATTTATAATGCACTCAAATAATTTATAATCTGTTAAAAAAGCATAGTACATACTGTCAGTCTCACCTTGCATGCTTTTAATGATCAGATCTGTGCTACAAATTAATCAAAATGAGTGTAATGAGTAGCACCTACCGCTCGGTGAATGGAGAGCAAACATACAGTAAACTATTGCTCAGCTGCATTATTGCTCTTCATGGAGAAAATGATTGAAAAGGTTCAAAGTAGACTAGCTCAGGGAAAGTAGAAAAAATAATAAAGTCCTAAAAGGCCAGGAAAGAAGCACATTGAACATCTGAACTAATAGTGTCATTTAAACGATCATTATATATTGTGTATGAATAGGCATGTGAATCTGGAATATCATGTCAAGTTTTGTCAGCATCTTTTGATTTAGTAATAGAACTTGTATTTTTTGGCACCCTTTTCTTTTAAAGATCAATAGAAAACAGGGATTGTTTGGTCCTTAATGGTGATAAGTATTACTTGAATTAGCTATGTCCTGTCAAGTAGGAAAATATTAGAAATGCTCACCAGGTTATGCAGCACATGTGGAGATAAAAGGAGTCATTGTTTCAATATTTCAGGTCAATGTCCTTTCATTAAGTAGCTTCGACAGGTAGACAGGGTGATGAAAGAGTATTTAGCCTATGTAAATCAGGGCATTGAGAGTAGGATTAGGAAATTATATTGCAGTCACTGGGAGTACCGTGTAAAGTTCTGGTTGCCATGTTATAGAAAATATATGGTTAAACTAGAATGAGTGCAGAAAAGATTTGAGGAGGTTGCCAGGATTAGAACATTTAGTTAAGGGAGAGGGTGGCCAGCATAGCTCTTTGATCCTTGGAATGTAGGAGAATGATATAAATGTTTTAGAATTATGAGGGGCATAGATTTCATGCAGAAGGTGGTGAGTACGTGGAGTAGGTTGCCAGAGATGGTTGGGGCAGGTACAATAGTGTCTTATAAGCAGAACCTGGAAAGGTACATGGTGGGGTGAGATTTGAAGGGATATGGGTTTAATGCAGGATGTTAGGATGGACATTTTGGGCCAAAAGCCTCTATTTATGCTGTAAGGCCACATGCTGCCAAGAGATAAAGCACATGATCTCTGCGCAGTATAAGGTACAATAATGACAATTAAATAGCTGTGCCTATAACATATCCTGTTTGCACCTCCTCTCCATCCGCCACAACAGACAGGATCTTCCAGTAGCCACCCACTTCAACTCTGCTTCCCATTCCCATTCAGATATGTCCATACATGGCCTCCTCTACTGCCATGATGAGGCTAAACTCAGGTTGGAGGAGCAACACCTCATATACCGTCTAGGTAGACTCCAGACCCTTGGTATGAACATAGAATACTCCAACTTCCAGTAATTCCCTCCCCCTCCCTTCCTCTATCCCTATTTCACTCTGCCCCCTCCCCCAGCTGCCTATCACCTCTGTCATGGTTCCGCCTCCTTCTACTGCCCATTGTTTTCCTGCCTATCACCTCCCTGCTTCCCCTCCCCCACCCCTTTATCTTTCAAATTACTGGTTTTTCAACTGAACCTACCAGCCTTCTACTTCCAACCCTCCCCCACCTTCTTTACAGGGCCTCTGTCCCTTCCCTCTTCAGTCCTGATGAAGGGTTCTGGCCCGAAACGTCGACTCATCGTTTCCACCGATGCTGCCCGACCTGCTGAGTTCCTCCAGTGTGTTGTGAGTGTCACATATCCTGTTTGATTCTTCCAATAATAATATTCTTTTCTAAATTTTCAACATACATTTTCTCAAAATGTTTAACTGGAATGCATTCCTGTTAATTAGGGCATTGGTTAATCGGGGCAGCCACTTATTTGGGGCAACTCTTAAAGACCAGAAGATATAGGAACAGAATTAGGCCATTTGGTCCATTGTGTCTACTCCATCAGTTCATCATGGCTGTTCCAATTTTCCTCTTAGCCCCAATCTCCTACCTTCTCCCCGTATCCCTTCACATCCTGTCCAATCAAGAACCTATCAACCTCTGTCTTAAATATACATAACAACTTGGCCTCCACAGCTACCTGTGGCAAAGAATTCCACAGATTCACCACTCTCTGGCTACAGAACAAACACTAATCAAGAAATTAGCTGGGATTCTCTTCATTTATTTCAGGCACTATGCCACATAATTGGGACAGGAAACTGCTGCTAAATAGTTTCAGTCATGTGTATTTGCATAATCGTTAGGCACTATACTGTGCTCAGAATGAACGGTTTTTAAAGGTTATGGGGATAAGGCAGGAACTGGATACTGATAATGGATGATCAGCCATGATCACAGTGAATGGCGGTGCTAGCTCAAAGGGCCGAATGGCCTACTCCTGCACTTATTGTCTATTGTCTATAAATAACGTTAGTGGTATGTGTTTGTGTTTAAAAAGCAGTGATTTTTGAGTAATAAGCGGTAAGACAATTCAGAACTGTTTTGCTTACAATCAAAAGCATTGTATGAAGGCAATCCATTATCTGAATTAGAAGTCTATGTTGATTTTATTCATTTACAGTCAATCAAAAGAACACAACAGTGTACAATGGATGAATTCCTCTGTCAATAACCATTTGGAACTAATACACCATTTGATAGTAGTGCAGTAGTTTTGGTAGAGTTCTAATTTGTTCTGTAGTTCATTTAAATAAATATTTTGTTACTCAATTAAATGGTAGTCTGTCCTTTTTTATACATTTTTGACTATTTCCATAAAACTTAGGCTAATTGGGCCAAAATGTACTGTGTCCCGATTAACCGGAGTCTACTGTATTTTAAAACTCAGATGCATTCACTGCTTGCCAAAATGTTCAGAAGTTCATTTGTAATAATTGCTCAGGTGTAAGACACTTCATTTTTATTATTTAGTATTGTATCCAGTTATTCCTTTCTGCAATGAACTGGTGCATAGATGTGGACTCGTTACTCCAACTACTGCAAAAGCTGAACTCAGTGCCAATCTCTACCATTTTGTCAGATGCAAGCTGCAAATAATTCTGTTCCATTTCATCTGCTGACCATCTAGTTCTTAATGAGGATGACCTTGCAGCACTAACTTTAACTGATAACTTTAGCTGGGTTTCATGTTTTCATGACTGGATCTTGTGTGTGACCCTTGCCAATAACACAGGAAATGAATTATCTTGCTTGATGTAGTGTTGGCTTCCTTTCACTTGCATATCAGTCAGTTGTTGTCTTACTTCTTCAGGTCCTGCAGAGGATATGTTTTGCTTAACAAATTTGTCTTGTACGTTCTGCTATTTAGTTACTCAGCTTCCAATTTCAGGTCAGTTTTAAGGGATGTAGGATAAAGTGACAATAACACAGGGATAAGGTTTTCCTTTGTCTCTTGGCTCTTGGTGAGGTCGTTTATACTGTTTGGACATGCCTCTCTATGAAACAAATTCCTCTTAGGTAGCATATGGATGAAGTCACAGTGGTAAGCCCGTATCACTCTTTAAATTCTACAAAATTCCCCAGAGGCTGGCCAATGGTCTCAGTAGACATCATACTCTTCTTCAGTATATTTCTAGATTTCTAAGATAAAAAGCACGTCAACAACGTATACTTCACATCTTTGGAAATGTTTATCCAGAATACAGCTAACCAGATTTCAGGGTGCATTTTATTTCATCAGTGTAACCTTCCCACAGCAACTGAAATAATTCTTGTATATTTTTGGGTGTTACGACTCTGGCTCCAGCCAGTTAAACACTGTCTTCCAGTAAGATGTCATCTTTGATTAATCAGTAACATTTTATTGTTTCTTTTACTCTTTCTTACTTCTGGGCTAACCTGAGTCATTCTTTGAAAAGAAAAGTCATTATCAGACTCTTCTTATCTTACCAGTTTGTTGGTTTCACACTTATCAGGTAGTGTATCCTCATACCTGCATGTTGCTCCTATGATAACTGATGAGAAAAAGTCCACCTGTCAGCACCATTTTGTTTCTTGTTTACACAAAGTAAAACCATAAATGTGAAGTCTCCAACATAATCAATGCAGTCTTGTTGGCACTCTTTAAGTTCTTCTTGTAATTTGCTCCAGGGGACTGAAAACATTTCTATTATGAAGCTCCTACCGTGGAAATACTGTGAAACCTCTCACATCAATATATAACTGCTAACAGCTCTCTTCTCTTTGCTGCCAATGTCTGTACGTGTTATGCGTACTAAAACTATTAGTTCGCACCTTGCAATCAGCTTTGAGTCAAGGCATTTACCGTGAACTGTTATTGCTGTTCTGTAAAATAGGAAGCCTGTCCAAGTGCATTATACCTTTACAAATTTCTTAAAACTTGCTGCATGGGATTGTGACTATTGTTATTCTACTTCTTTCAGATTCTGATGTGTCAGGAATGAAATAATTCATGCTTCATCTTCTAATAAGAGAACAGAGAAGATGGTGGCGCGATGCAGCGCGCAGCGGCCACTCCTGACTGAATATCTGTTATTTGTTAAGTAGGATGCCATGCACAATCCTGATTTGATGGAGATGGACGTGAGAAGCACGGAGGAACATCTGGTGAAACTTCTGAAATGCCTGTTTTGCTGCTGCTGCTACTGTGCGATCCAGAATCTCCGGAGGGGAAGGCCTCGAATCCTCAGCTTTACCTGTTGCTTGGCAGCTGGGCCGGGGTCGAAGCGCTCGGCAGAGATGGTGCTCGGTGCTCGGTGTCGGAGGGCTGGTCGGAGGCTCAAAGTTTTTGGACGGACTCAGAGTCGGCTGTGGTCGGGTGCTTCCAGGGTGCTGCATCAGCAAATTTGCGGCACTAGAGGTTCGTGGCAGGGAGAGTTTTTCTTCTTTCTACCGTCTGCATGAGATGATGGGGCTATCGGGACTTTGAGACTTTTTTTTACCGTGCCCATGGTCTGTTCTTTATCAAATTATGGTATTGCTTTGCACTGTTGTAACTATATGTTATAATTATGTGGCTTTTGTCAGTTTTAGTCTTGGTCTGTCTTGTGTTTCTGTGATCTTATACTGGAGGAACATTGTATCATTTCTTAATGCATTATTAAATGACAATAAACGAGGACTGAGTGTCCTCACAATCTAATAGAGGGTAGTGAATCACTCGAGTTCTCTGTCATTGAAAGTGGTGGTGGCAGATTGTTAGTCAAGAAAGATTCTAGGCTTTTCCTTGACTTCTGATGCTTTTATTTCAGCTATAGCTATATTTTTGATTTAGCTTAACTCCAACCTATGTATCATTCTGCTGAACTGTTAAGCTATTCTCTTGGTCCTTGCAACACTCACAACACGCTGGAGGAACTCAGCAGGTCGGGCAGCATCCGTGGAAATGATGAGTCGACGTTAGGGTTCTGGCCCGAAACGTCGACTCATTGTTTCCACAGATGCTGCCCGACCTGCTGAGTCCCTCCAGCGTGTTGTGAGTGTTGCTTTGACCCCAGCATCTGCAGATTATTTTGTGTTCTCTTGGTCCTTCCAGCTTCTCAAGATGATGGCCATCATGACTTTGTCATCCACCCCACAGACCTGTTGTCATCTGCTGAAAAAATTGATTTTTTTGCATCTCTGCAAGTCTGGTCTACCGTCTGTGTAAATATATCCTGGTTTATTTTCAAAGAGTGGTACACAGCTACATCAGTTAAGTGCTCACAGTTCCAGGGAATTTGTTTCTATCCCCAGACCTCAAGTGCTCTCTGAATTTATACTTACAATCTCTAAATGTGTGCCTGCTTCACCCAGGTAATCTAGATTCCGCAACCTCCACCCCACAGCCCAAAGACTTGCAGGTAGGAAAATTTGCATCCGTACATTACCTAAGCGTGGGTGTATGGCAAAATAATCAAAGAGGGGCTGATGGGACAATGAGATGAACTCGGAGTGAGTGAATGAAAATAAGGAGATTGCATCAGGACCAGCATTGATCAAATAACCTCCTTTGACTGATAAATTAAGATTCTGCAGTTTATATTGTTCAAACAATGTGTTAGATAATGTCAATAGTGAAAGTTCCTCATCAAGATCTACTTCCCATTTGCTGAAAACCTGCCCATCTGCCTATAGTGCCGTAACCTTTTATTCTGGCTTCTGCACCTCTCCTTTCTAGTCCTGGTGAAGGGGTTCAGCCCAAAATGTTGACTGTTCATTTTTCTCACTAGATGCTGTGGAGTTCCTCTAGCATATTGTGCATGATGATCTTTTGTCACTCCAGGTTGGAGTTGGGCCATGATCCTTCTTGATAGAATGATTTGTCTTTCTCCTCCTTAAATATATTATCGTTCACTGCCCTCAGTGGCAGTGAAGTACAGAGACTCACTCCTTCAGAAAAGAAATTTCTAAGCACCTCAGTTTTAAATAATCCCTTATTTTGTAGCTACATCCCCTTGATCTTGATTCTCCCACTAGCAAGAACATCTCAGCACCTGCCTGTCAAGTGCCCTCAGGATGATTGAGTAAGACCATCACTCATCCTTCCAGGTTCCTCTCTCATCACATTCAGTTGGTTTACTGAGTTTTTCTCCATCCCTTGAAATTCTTTTTCAACTCACTGGTTAATTAACATGGAATGTGGAAAGCTAGTTTCATTTGGAGATCAAGTGATGCAAAGTTCTGTTGATGATTGGAGGCTGGTGTCTTGTAATTTTCCTGAACTAGACAATTGTATCGATTCCATTTCTCTAGGAAGTGCCACATTCACTCACCCCGTGGCCAATATACTATGTCCTCACACCTTGTCATGCTCCATGGTACAGACATTCTAATTTTGGCTCCTTTCCATTGGCCCTCGACTCACCCTTTGCTATTTTCCCTTCATACCTTCAAGGGGGAGGGTGAGCAGCCAGAGGTCATAGTGGATGTTGGCACCAATGACAGGTAGAAAGGGGGGAGTGAGTATAGGGAGTTAGGATAGAGGCCGAAGAGCACGACCTCCAGGGTAGTAATCCCCGGATTACTCCCAATACTATGTGCTAGTCAGGGCGGGAGTAGGATGACAGTACAGATGAATGAGTGGCAAAATAAGGGGTTAGTTATTTAAAACTGAGGTGCTGAGAAATTTATTTTCTGAAGAAATGAGTGGTGCAGAGGCATGGTTTCAGATTTCTGGATCAATAGTATCTCTTCTGGGGTAGATATGACCTGTATAAAAAGTATGGGATACACCTGAACCAAGGTGGGCAAGTTTGCTCAAGCTGTTGGGGAAGGTTTAAATTAATTTGGAAGTAGGATGGGAACTGGAGTCATAGGACTAAAGATAGGGCAATTGGTATACAAGTCAATGCACTATGTAATGAGACTGAGGAAATACAGGCAGACAATAGGGCAAAATTGGAGTCAATGGGGTAAGTTGCAATGCAAAAGGGGGATAAAATTGAAAAGGGTGCTGGATAGGACTGAAGGTGTTATATTTGAATGTACTTAGTATATGAATAAGGTAGATGATCTTGTAGTACAGTTAGAGATCAGCAAATATGACATTGTGGGGCATCATTGAGTCACAGCTAAAAAAAAATCATAGTTAGGAACTTAACATCCATGGATACACCTTGTATCAAAAGGACAGGCAGGTATTCACAGGAGGTTGGGTGACTCTAGTGGTAAAAAATGAAATCAGGTCCTTAGAAAGAGGTGACATTGGATTGGAAGATATAAAATCTTTGTGGGTATAGTTATGAAACTGCAAGGGTAAAAATCCCCTGATGGGAGTTATATTCAGGCTCCAAACAGTAGCAGGATGTAGGATATAAATTGCAATGGTTGATGGAAAAAGCATGTAATAAGGGCAATGTTACAATAATCAGGGGGTATTTCTATATGCAGGTAGATTGGGAAAATTAAGTTGGTGCTGGATCCCAAGAAAGGGAATTTGTAGAATGACTACGAGACGGCTTTTTAGAACAGCTTGTGTCTGAGTCCATGAGGGGAAAGGCTATTCTGCGTTGGGTGTTGTGAAATAAACCAGATTTGATTAGGGAGCTTAAGGTAAAGGAATACATAGGAGTCGAGTCAGAGATCATAATATGATAGAATTCATCCCAGTTTGAGAGGAATAAGTTCATCCCAGTATCACAGGGGAGTGAGTGGAATGACAGTCATGAGAGAGGAGCAGGTGAAAGTTAATTGGAAGGGAAAACTAACAGGGATGCTAACAGAACAGCGATGGCAGGAGTTTCTGAGGCATTTCTGTAGGTGCAGGATAGATACAGCCCAAAAAGGAAGGTAGGCAACGACAGCTAACAAGGGAAGTCAAAGATGGCATAAAAGCAAAAGAGACATTATCTAAAATAACAAAAATTAGTGGGAAGTGAGAGGATTGGGAAGCTTTTAAAAACCAATAGAAGGCAACTAAAAAAGCCATAAGGAGAGAAAATATGAAATATTAAGGTAAGGTAGCCAGTATATACAAGAGGATATCAGAAGTTTTTTCGATGTATAAAGAGTAAAGAGAGACAAGAGTGGACCACTGGAAAATGACACTGGAGAGGTAGTAATGAGGGACAAAGAAATGCCAGATGGATGTAATAAGAATTTTGCATCATTTTCACTGTGAAGACACCGGCAGTAGGCCAGAAATTCGAGACTGTAAGGATGCAGAAGTGAATGTAAATGCTATTGCCCAAGGTGAGTGCTCAAGATGTGCACGGCTAACTAACAGGTGTGCTTACAGACATTTTTAATCTTTCCCTCTCCCAGTTTACAGTGTCCCCCTGCTTCAAAACATCCACCGTTGTCCCCGTACCTAAAAAAAACCAAGGTAACATATCTGAACGACTGGCATCCTGTCGTACTCACCTCAATAATCAGCAAGTGTTTTGAGAAGCTGGTCAAGAACTACATCTGCAGCGTACTACCACCCAGAATAGACCCCCTACAATTCACCTACTGAGACTACCAATCGACAGATGACACAATAGCCACAGCTCTACACACCTGGACTTCCTGTCAGATCGCCAGCAGATGGTAAGAGTGCGCTCCTTCATCTCTGTCCCTCTGCCCCTCAACACGGGTGCCCCTCAGGGCGGTGTCCTAAGCCCCCTCCTTTACTGTCTGTATACCCATGACTGTGTCGTCACCCACAGCTGCTCCAACCTGCTAACTAAATTTGCTGATGACACTACACTGATTGGCCTAATCTCAAATAATAACAAGGCAGCCTTCAGAAAAGAAGGCATCACCCTGATACAGTGGTATCAAGAAAACAACCTCTCCCTCAATGTCACAAAAACAAAAGAGCTGGTTGTGGACCACAGGAGGAATGGAGATAGGCTAACCCCTATTAACATCAATGGATCTGGGGTTGAGAAGGTTAACAGTTTTAAGTTCCTCGGCATAAACCGAGAATCTCACATGGTCTGTACATACCGGCTGTGTGGTGAAAATGGCACAACAACACCTCTTTCATCTCAGACAGTTGAAGGAGTTTGGTGTGGGCCCCCAAATCCTAACAATTTTCTATAAGGGCACAATTGAGAGCATCCTGACTGGCTGCATCACTGTCTGGTATGGAAACTGTACTTCCCTCAATCTCAGGACTCTGCTGAGAGTGTTTCGGACATCCCAGTGCATCTGTAGATGAGAACTTCCCACTATACAGGACATTTACGTAGACAAGTGTGTAAAAAGGGCCTGTAGGATCACTGGGGACATGACTCACCCCACCCACAAACTTTTCCAGCTGCTACCATCAGGGAAATGGTACCAAAGCATAAAAGCCAGGACCAACAGGCTCCTGTGGCACGGCTAATGTAGATGAACTGAACACACTGATGAGGGAGAGGGAGAAGTGGAGAGTCTGTCATCGTGCCTGACAATGGCCCCCTAGGCCTGAGTCGACATAGTCGAATAGGCTCTGGGACAGCTTCTTTCACCAGGCCATCAGACTGATTACTTTCATGCTGATACAATTGTATTTCTATGTTATATTTACTGTCTTATTGTACACACTATTTAATACAAATTAATATAAATTGCACATTGCACATTTAGATGGAGACATAATGCAAAAATTCTTACTTCTCATGTATGTGAAGGATGTAAGAAATAAAGTCAATTCAATTGAATTCAATTCAGTTTGAGATGCTTGAGAATCTGACACACCTGAAGGCAGATAAATCACCTGGGCCAGATGAACTACACCCCATTAAAGAGGTAGGTGAAGAAATTATGAAGGCATTAGTAATGATTTACCCTGAATTACTAGATTCTGAAATTGTAAATATCACTCCACTATTCAAGAAAGTAGGGAGGCAGGAAAAAAAGGAAATTTTAGGCCAATTGGTTGGTTGGGAAGATGCTAGAGTATGATATTAAGAATAAGGCTTTGGGGTACATGGAGGCGCATGATAAAGTAAGCCAAAGTCAGCAGAGGTTCCTTAAGGAGATACCTTGCCTGATAAATCTATTAGAGTTCTTTGAGGAACTAACAAGCATAATATACAAAGGAGAGTCAGTGGATGTTATTTAATTGGATTTTCAGAAGCACTTTGACAAGGTGCCACACAGGAGGCTGCTTAACATGACAAGAGCCCATGGTATTATGGGGAAGTTACTCGCTTGGATTCAAGATTGGTTGACTGGAAGAAGGAATGAGTGACAATAAAAGGGGCATTTTTGGTTTGTCTGCCAGTATCTCATAATGTTCTGCAGGGTTTGGTATTTGGACAAATTCTTTTCACATTATATGTCCACAATGTAGATGACAGAATTGATGGCTTTGTAGCCAATTTCACAGACAATACAAAGATAGGTGGAAGGGCAGATAGTGTTGACAAAGCAGGGAGTATGCAGAAGGGCTTAGACAGATTTGGAGAATGGGCAAAGAAGTGGCAGATGGAATATAATGCAGGGAAATGTATGGTCGTGCACTTTGGCAGAGAAAAATAAAAGGATAGATTATTTCCTAAACAGGGAATAAACTCAAAGTTAGAGGTTCAAAGGGACTTGGGAGTCTTTGTGCAAGATTACCCAAAGGTTAGCATGCAGATTGAGATGGTGGTAACGATAGCAAATACAATGTTAGCACTTATTTTGAGAGGACTAGAAAAGAAGTGCACGGACGTATCGCTGAGGCTTTATAAGGCATCGATCAAGCTGCACTTGGGAGTATTGTGAGCATTTATGTGGGCAATTATCTAAGAAAATGACATGGGTAGGAAAAGGGAAGAGGTCCTGAAAAAAGACTGCAGGGAGTTAGGAAGGAAGTTGAGAAGCAGGACCGCAAAGGTAGTAATCTCAGGATTACTGCCTGTGCCACGTGACAGTGAGAATAGGAATAGAATGAGGTGTAGGATAAATGCGTGGCTGAGTGATTGGAGCAGGCAGCAGGGATTCAGATTTCAGGATCATTGGGCCCTCTTTTGTGACCTGTACGAAAAGGACGGGTTGCACTTGAATCCCGGGGGACCAAAATCCTGGCAGGGAGGTTTGCTAAGGTTACTGGGGAGAGTTTAAACTAGAATGGTTGGGGGGTGGGAACCGAACTGAAGAGACTGGGGAAGAGGTGGTTGGCTCACAAATAGAGAAAGCTTGGAGACAGTGTGTGAGGGAGGATAGGCAGGTAATAGAGAAGGGACGCGCTCAGACGGATGGTTTGGGATGTGTCTATTTTAACGCAAGGAGTATTGTGAACAAAGCAGATGAGCTTAGAGTATGGATCACTACTTGGAGCTATGATGTGGCCATTACAGAGACTTGGATGGCTCAGGGACAGGAATGGTTACTTCAAGTGCCGGGTTTTAGATGTTTCAGAAAGGGAGGGAGGCAAAAGAGGTGGGGGTGTGGCACTGTTGATCAGAGATAGTGTCACGGCTGTGGAAAAGGTGGACATCATGGAGGGATTGTCTATGGAGTCTCTGTGGGTGGAGGTTAGGAACAGGAAGTGGTCAATAACTTTACTGGGTGCTTTTTATAGGCTGCCCAATAGTAACAGGGATATTGAGGAGCAGATAGGGAAACAGATCCAGGAAAGGTGTAATAATAACAGAGTTGTCGCGATGGAAGATTTTAATTTCCCAAATATCGATTGCAATCTCCCCAGAGCAAGGGGTTTAGATCGGGTGGAGTTTGTTAGGTGTGCTCAGGAAGGTTTCTTGACACAATGTGTAGATAAGCCTACAAGAGGAGAGACTGTACTTGATTTGGTGTTGGGAAATGAACCTGGTCAGGTGTCAGATCTCTCAGTAGGACAGCATTTTGGAGATAGTGATCATTATTCTATCTCCTTTACAATAGCATTGGAGAGAGATAGGAACAGACAAGTTAGAAAATCGTTTCCTTGGAGTAAGGAGAATTATGAGGTGCCTCAGGCAAGAATTGGAAGCTTAAATTGGGAACAGATGTTCTCAGGGAAAGTACAGAAGAAATGTGGCAAATATTCAGGGGATGTTTGTGTGGAGTTCTGCAGAGGTATGTTCCAATGAGACTGGGAAATTATAGTGGGGTACAGGAACCATGGTGTACAATGGCTGTAATAAATCTAGTCAAGAATTAAAGCTTACAAAAGGTTCACAGAGCTAGGTAATATCAGCGATCTAGAAGATTATAAGGCTAACAGGAAGGAGCTTAAAAAGGAAATTAGGAGCCAGAAGGGGCCATGAGAAGGCCTTGGCAGGCAGGATTAAGGAAAACCCCAAGGCATTCTACAAGTATGTGAAGAGGAAGAGGATAAGACGTGAAAGAATAGGACCTATCAAGTGTGACAGTGGGAAAGTGTGTATGGAACTGGAAGAAATAGCAGAGGTACTTAATGAACACTTTGCTTCAGTATTCACTTTGGAAAAGGATCTTGGTGATTGTAGTGATGACTTGCAGCAGACTGAAAAGCTTAAGCATGTAAATATTAAGAAAGAGGATGTGCTGCTTTTAGAAAGCATCAAGTTGGATAAGTCGCCAGGACCGGATGAGATGTACCCCAGACTACTGTGAGAGGCGAGGGAGGAGATTGCTGAGCCTCTGGCAATGATCCTTGAATCATCAATGGGGATGGGAGAGGTTCTGGAGGATTGGAGGGTTGCGGATGTTGTTCCTTTATTCAAGAAAGGGAGTAGAGATAGCCCAGGAAATTATAGACCAGTCAGTCTTACCTTCAGTGGCTGGTAAGCTGATGGAGAAGATCCTGAGAGGCAGGATTTATGAATATTTGGAGAGGTATAATATGATTAGGAATAGTCAGCATGGCTTTGTCAAGGGCAGGTCGTGCCTTACAAGCCTGATTGAATTTTTTGAGGATGTGACTAAACACATTGATGAAGGAAGAGCAGTAGATGTAGTGTATATGGATTTCAGCAAGGCATTTGATAAGGTACCCCATACAAGTCTTATTGAGAAAGTAAGGAGGCATGAGATCCAAGGGGACATTGCTTTGTGGATCCAGAACTGGCTTGCCTACAGGAGGCAAAGAGTGGTTGTAGATGGGTCATATTCTGCATGGAGGTTGGTGACCAGTGGTGTGCCTCAGGGATCTGTTCTGGAACCCTTACTCTTAATGATTTTTATAAATGACCTGAATGAGGAAGTGGAGGGATGGGTTAGTAAGTTTGCTGATGACACAAAGGTTGGGGGTGTTGTGAACAGTGTGGAAGGCTGTCAGAGGTTACAGCGGGACATTGATAGGATGCAAAACTGGACTGAGAAGTGGCACATGGAGTTCAAACCAGATTAGTGTGAAGTGGATCAGTTTGGTAGGTCAAATATGATGGCAGAATATAGTATTAATGGTAAGAATCTTGGCAGTGTGGAGGATCAGAGGGATCTTGGGGTCTGAGTCCATAGGACGCTCAAAGCAGCTGCGCAGGTTGACTCTGTGGTTAAAAAGGCATATGGTGTATTGGCCTTCATCAATCGTGGAATTGAATTTAGGAACCGAGAGGTAATGTTGCAGCTATATAGGACCCTGGTCAGACCCCACTTGGAGTACTGTGCTCAGTTCTGGTCATCTCACTACGGGAAGGATGTGGAAACCATAGAAAGGGTGCAGAGGAGATTTATAAGGGTGTTGCCTGGATTGGGGAGCATGCCTTATGAAAACAGGTTGAGTGAACTTGACCTTTTCTCCTTGGAGCGACGGAGGATGAGAGGTGACCTGATGGAGGTGTATAAGATGATGAGAGGCATTGATCGTGTGGATAGTTAGAGGCTTTTTCCCAGGGCTGAAATGGTTGCCACAAGAGGACACAGGTTTAAGGTACAGAGGAGATGTCAGAGGTAAGTTTTTTTACTCAGAGAGTGGTGAGTGTGTGGAATGGGCTGCCGGCAACGGTGGTGGAGGCGGATACCATAGGGTCTTTTAGGAGACTTTTGGATAGGTTCATGGAGCTTAGAAAAATAGAGGGCTATAGGTAAGCCGAGCAATTTCTAAGGTCGGGACATGTTTGGCACAACTTTGTTGGCCGAAAGGCCTGTATTGTGCTGTAGGTTTTCTATGTTACTATGTTTCTAAAAAAAATGTGCTGGCATTGAAGAAGAAGTTCATGATAATGATTTTGGAAACTCTGGATAGAGTGGATATGTAGAGGAGAGGATGTTTCTAATAATGAGAAACAGTCAAGGACCAAAGGGCACAGCCTCAGAGTAGAAGGATGTCTCTTTAGAACAAAGGTGAGGAGGAATTTGTTCAGCCAGAGCATGATGAACCTATGGAATTAAATTACACAGATGACTGTTGAGGCCCAAGTCATTGAGTATATTTAAATTGGAGGCTGATAGGTTCCTGATTAGTTAGGGCATCAAAGGTTTTGGGAAGAAAGCAGGGGAATGGGGTTCGGAGGAATAAGAAATCTGCCATGATAGGATGGTGGAGCAGACTCAATTAGCCAAGTGGTCTAATTCTGCTACTGTGTCTTATATTTTCATTTACGATTTGTGCAATTTCTCTCAACAATTGACCTTGAAACATTACCTGTCATTTGATCCCAATATTATTGGCTATGATCTCAAAATGTCTTCTACACTTCCTGCACCACTTTCTGTGTTTCTGAAACTTCTAACATCTATGGATCTGATGATCGAATTTCACTTGAAGTCTTGCTGAATTTGTCAGGACTTTTACTACCTGATTTGCTTGTTCCTCAGTTGTTGTGAAGATCCAGTCCTTTCTCTCCTGCACACAAGTGCATACAGCTGGCCTCTTCTACACTCATTCCATTTGGGAAACCATTGAATGTTTATTCAGAGCTTCAGGTAAATTTGCCAAATGCCTCTACAATGTTATTGGCCTCAGAGATTTGTTAGGTGTTGGAATTACAGACACTCTAGATATCTTTCATTACATAGAATTGCCAAAGCTCATATTCATTCTTTCATGAGTCAAATCCTGCATTTACATTGCGTGGCATGGGATTTTATTCACTAGTCCTCAGCCAGCAATTTGTTTTCTTGGCCAGGGATAACATATAAGGTTAACTGTATATTATAAGGTAAAATATGGAGTATGCCATAGAGTCTGCAGCATGAAAGCGGATCCTTCTGATCCATACTAACAGATATGCCTTCTTCAGCCAGTCTAATTTGCCTGCTTTTAGTCCACACATCCCTCTAATCCCTTCCTATCCATCAATCTTCCCAAATGGCTTTTAAACATCATAATTGCATCTTCCTCTAACATTTCATCTGAAGCACATTCCATGTATACACTACCTCTTGTGTGAAAAGCATTTCTCAGATTCCCTTCAAACCTTTCCTATTTCACCTTAATTCTACACTATCTTGTATGACAAAATAAAAATTTTGACTTAGTTTGCATAGCTAATCATGTAATTAAGGCAAACAAAAAGACAGCCTAACAGATTGTTCGTTTAGAGATGTCCTCTCTTCTCCACTGGTCATGGGGAATAGCAGTCTTGACATTAACTTCATGACAATTAGGGATCTGGATCAGCACATGAAAACATCAAGCAGGGCAGCAGCGAGGGAAGAAAAGTCTTATTGATCTGCTGTCTCAAGATAGGCAGGCAGTGGGACAGCTGCAGCTGAAAAAGGGAGAATGTCTCTGTTCTCAGGATACAGGTGCCCAAAAGAAAGAGGGAAAATAGATGAATGGCAACTCTGAAAAAGTAAAAGAACAGCAAGTTTGTTCCTAAGTTAATTAATCACGGGAATATATGGTTGGCTGTGTATCGATAACCTTAGGGAAACATGGCTGTTGATGACAGGTCTGTTGAGTAAGCTGAATCAGCCTCTGACCACAGGAGAGTTTTTCAAGGCACACACCGGTGAGAAATGACACAGTCGGGGTTTAGACTGGTTGCAAGCCCCTGTGCATTGGCAGACTTATTGCACTTCATCTCCATCTCCAATTTCCAAAATGTAAAAATGCCATTCTGTGTACAGTTAGGGAAAGTGCATAGAGTGTGGTTAAAAAGCGGATTGAGCCTCTCTCCATCCTGTAGTAGAAATTAATTTGATAAAGAATAATCTTCTGCTTGACCCAAATATGGGCTCATGTGAATGATTATTTTACTCTACAGCGATCTTGAAAGCCATGCTTCTAAATTACACTTGAAGATTCAAACCTACAGCTGACATCATGCTTAGTTTAAGTAAGAACA
Source organism: Mobula hypostoma (assembly GCF_963921235.1). Taxonomy (NCBI): domain Eukaryota; kingdom Metazoa; phylum Chordata; class Chondrichthyes; order Myliobatiformes; family Myliobatidae; genus Mobula; species Mobula hypostoma. Next base: position 189,791,372 of record NC_086097.1, read on the forward strand.
CTTGCCCATGTGCTGCTGACAGATGCAATGTGAGATTGGGACACAATGCAGCAGGTTAGTTTGTATTGCAGTCCAGTAAATAGTTTACCCAGCAAAAGCATATAGATTTAACTCATTCTTGCAAATACTGACAGCAGGATCCTTCTGCAAATGATTTAAGCTGTATCTATTGTACAGCATTTCTTTATGGCTTAAAAATTGTAACAGCATGTGAGATGATTGTAATAATGCAGATGTTAAACTAAATGCAATTCCAAATACAAAACTTCTCTAAAGAAAATAAATTTCATATTCAAAGCTCAGACACTAGGAATAGTTTTGCCCTTTGTCCACACTTTGTTTTCTTCAACATCAATACAGAATCTCAAGCAATAGTTTATAATGTAAGTATATTTAAAGTCAGTTACATATAAAGGGAGAAATGTTATTGCATTTATTTTGTGCTTTTTGCAAAATTAATACTATCAGATCAGATTACGAAGTACAATTATGGAGAATCATTCCTTTAATGGTATGAAGCATTTTTAAGCAGTTTTACCTTTTTGTCCTTTAGATTCTTTCGTGGGTTTTTGCCAAAAAGGATAAAATTTGTTATAATAAGTCTGGATCTACATTTCCTATTAAACTTCATAACCATTTTATGTAGAGCTCAAGTTTTAATGGGATTAATAGAGATCATCTAAGCACTGATAAGCCAGTACAGTGATAATGTAAACGGAATCCAAGCTGTAGATCTAGCCACACGACTTACTAAATTTTACTTGACAAACTGCTTAGCCTCAGTTCATAAATGTCAAGTCAAAATATTGACCTGAAAGAAACTGATTAATTGTCTGTCTTGATTGCTTCTCTGGCTGGCTTCAGTCTTGCAGTCACCTCCTTGTCTTCTTGTCAGGTGCTTATATTTGCTGTTATTTTCAGATGATTAAAGCATTTAAGTGCAGCATTGGTGATAAGCTAGAGTCTATTGGGAATAACTTGTTCTTGAGAGAACAGAATATTTTGACCCACAATATTAAGGTGTGAAGCTGATTAAAATGAATTAATTATCTCTGGATTGGCACCAGATAAACGATCATTAAAGCTATAAAGATGACATTAAAAATTCAAATAACTCACCAACTTCCTTTAAATTTAATATCCCTTCCAGGACTGGTTCATAAATTACATCAGTCAAGTATGTGTGATTGGCTTTTAATGGGCTGTGAAGTGACCTTGCAAGACAATGTGAAATAAACAGCTTAACTAAGAATGGATAATAAAAGAATCTATAGTTGTGCCATCTGAAGCACCTTCAATTACTCCAAAAGACTGAGGTTTGGTAAAATACTGAAAGGCTTTTATTCGCTGTACAATACGACCTCCACAGTGAGTGTCTGCCCCCGGACTGAGGGGGAGGGGCAAGGTGAACACCTTTATACAGGACTCTGTGGGAGGAGCCACAGGGGCAGTCAGCAGAGGGGTGTGTCCAGACAGGTAACCGAGTGACAACATATATACATGGTTTACCACACCATCCATAATCAAAGCAAAATTATTTACCATAATTCTTGGGGCCTTTACAGATGCTTTTCTGGACAGAGACCAGACGGTTTCTGGGCCTGAAAAATCTGCATAGCTTGCAGAAAACGAGACTATCTTATTTTCTAAACTGCTGTCATTCTCCATCAGTCACTAGTGCAAGGATTACTGGATTTTTGAGGCATAATAGATGAAAGCATCCAGTAGATTAGTATGGAAGGTGAAAAGCTGCAAAGATAGTAAGTGTCATTTGTATCTCATTTAAAGGAGAACACTAGGCCTACACTGCTGCTAGCTGGTATTGCAAAAAAAAGAGTAGTGATCCTTGGTTTTGTGTTTTCATCCCCCTTACCTTGATCCTCCCCGCCTCCGCCTCATGAATAGGCTATTTTTCAGGAAAATAAATGTGTTGTTACTAATACATGAACAGTTAAATCATTTGGAAGACATTCCTTGCTGCCCAAATGCAAATAATACTTTTAAAAAAGTTCATTGCTATGTTAAAGAGGCCAACAAAATATTTTTATGTGATAAATAAACTTTTATAGACAGAATGCTGGAGGAGGAAGATCTGAGAATCTGGGAGGTGATAGATGGAAGAGGTAAAGGACTGAAGATGAAAGTATCTGAAAGGAGAGGATGGTGGAGCATTGGAGAAAGGGAAGGAGGAGAGGCACCAGAGGGAGGGGATGGGCAGATGAGTTGAAGAGAAGGGGTAAGAGGGAAGCCAAAATGTACAATGAAAACAATAGAGAGGGAGAAAGGGGAAAAACCCACCAGAATTAGAGAAATCGATAAGAGCAGCCACTTCATCGAGCTCCTTTGGTCCATCTGCCACAATAGGTGGGATTTCCCCAGTGGCCAACCATTTCATCTTGACTTCCCATTCCCATTCAGACATGTCACTCTGTGGCCCCCTCTACTTTCATGATCAGATCGCTCTCAGGTTGGAGGAGCAACACCTCGTATTCTATCAGGTTAGTCTTCAACCTGATAGCATGAACATTGACTTTGTTGACAATTTATTCCTCTCCATTCATGCTGCCTGACCTGTGGACTTCCTCCAGCATTTTCTATGTGTTGCTCTGAGAGGCTTTGGATTTCCATAAGACCATAAGACATAGGAGCAGAATTAGACCATTCAGGCCATCGAGTCTGCTCCGCTATTCCATCTGGCTGATCCCGGATCCCACTCAACATCATATACCTGCCTCCTTGCCATATCCTTTGATGCCCTGACCAATCAGGAAACTATCAGCTTCTACCTTAAATATATCCACGGACCTGGCCTCCACAGCAGTCTGTGGTGGAGCATTTCTCAGATTCACTACTCTCTGGCTGAAAAAATATTTCCTTTACCTCTGTTCTAAAAGGTCACCCCTCAATTTTGAGGCTATGCTCTCTAGTTCTGGATACCCCCACCACAGGAAACATCCTCTCCACGTCCACCCTATCGAGTCCTTTCAACATTCGGTAGGTTTCAGTGAGATCCCCCCGTATTTTTCTAAGTTCCGGTGAGTATAGGTCCAAAGCTGCGAAATTCTCCTCATATGTTAACTCCTTCATTCCTGCAATCATCCTCGTGAACCTCCTCTAGACTCTCCCCAATGACAATACATCCTTTCTGAGATATGGGGCCCAAAACTGTTAACAATATTCCAAGTGTGGCCTGACTAGTGTCTTATAAAGCATCAGTATTATGTCCTTGCTTTTATACTGCACAGAGCCTTGTCATCTTCAGAAGTTTTCGGATGACTCTGCCATAGTTGGATGCATCAGCAAGGGAGATGAGGCTGAGTACAGTGCTACGGTAGGAAACTTTGTCACATGGTGTGAGCAGAATTATCTGCAGTTTAATGTGAAAAAGCCTAAGGAGCTAGTGGTAGACCTGAGGAGAGCTAAGGTACCGGTGACCCCTGTTTCCATCCAGGGTGTCAGTGTGGACATGGTGGAGGATTACAAATACCTGAGGATACGAATTGAGAATAAACTAGACTGGTCAAAGAACGCTGAGGCTGTCTACAAGAAGGGTCAGAGCTGTCTCTATTTCCTGAGGAGACTGAGGTCCTTTAACATCTGCCGGACGATACTGAGGATGTTCTACAAGTCTGTGGTGGCCAGTGCTATCATGTTTGCTGTTGTGTGCTGGGGCAGCAGGCTGAGGGTAACAGACACCAACAGAATCAACAAATTCATCCGTAAGGCCAGTGATGTTGTGGGGATGGAACTGGACTCTCTCACGGTGGTGTCTGAAAAGAGGATGCTGTCTAAGTTGCATGCCATCTTGGTCAATGTCTCCCATCCACTATATAATGTACTGGGTGGGCACAGGAGTACATTCAGCCAGAGACTCATTCCACCGAGATGCAGCACAGAGCGTCATAGGAAGTCATTCCTGCCTGTGGCCATCAAACTTAACAACTCCTCCCTTGGAGAGTCATACACCCTGAGCCAATAGGCTGGTCCTGGACTTATTTCATAATTTACTGGCATAATTTACATATTACTATTTAACTATTATGGTTCTATTACTATTTATTATTTATGGAGCAACTGTAACGAAAACCAATTTCCCCCGGGATCAATAAAGTATGACTATGACTATATTCTATTCCTCTTGAAATAAATGCCAACATTGCATTTGCCTCCTTTACTACAGACTCTACCTGTAAATTAACCTTCTAGTAGTCTTCAAGAGTGCACATGTTCCCCACTTTTCGAATGTTTGCTTTACGAAACCTCACTGTTACGAAAGACCTACATTAGTATCCTGTTTTCCCTTTCAGAAGGTGCTTTCACTGCTACGGAAAAAAAAGCAGCGTGCGATAAAAAATCAGCATGCAAAAAAATCAGTGCGCGTCCCGAGCAGCCGTTCTCCCCCGGATTCGGAACTGCATTCTTGCTGGCATTGCTTATACACGTCTCTGTGAGCAGCCATTTGCAAGATGAGTTCTATGGTATCAGAAAAGCCTAAAAGAGCTCGTAAGGGTGTTACACTTAGCGTAAAACTATACATAATTAAGCGTTTCGATCGTGGTGAACGAAGCAAGGACAAAGTGAGTTTGGCTTGTGGAAGCTGATGAAGATGATGTTTGAAGAGGTTTTGGCATTCCATGACCAAGAACTGATAGATGAAGAGTTGATGCAAGAAGAAAGGATAACAATCGAAACCGAATGCAATAGCAAACTGAACGTGAAGCAACTGCGTGAGATTTTCGCTGCAATGATAAAGTACGACTTTAATTTTGAAAGGGTACGTAGGTTTAGGGAATATTTGCAAGATGGTTTGAGTCCTTACAAAGAACTGTGTGACAGAAAAATGCGCGAGGCTCAGCAGTCAAGCAAGCCTTCCACATCAGCCACAGCAGACGACGAACCTCGACCTTCGACATCGAGGCAGGCAGTCATAGGAGAAGGTGAGCTGCCTGCTCTAATGGAAACAGACGATGACGAGATGATGCCCCAGTGTCCCACCACCCCAACCCCCAATCGGAAATCGGCACTGATCTGGGCCGACAATTACGTGCGGGGTGGCACCTAATTAATTAGAATGTTTGTTTTGGCTTTTTTCTTAAAGATATGCTGTGTGCCTCCCGGCTACTGCTGCACCCCTGCATGCTTTGCGAATCGGTATCAGTCGGCGGCCTGGAGGGTGGGGGCCACTGCACCATCCAACCTGGTCTAACACACCATCATCAGTGTGCTCGGTGCTTAACCAATTCCGTTAAGTGATACTACACTGTACATACATTATTTCTACTTTATATAGGCTGTGTATTTTTACGTGTTATTTGGTATGATTTAGCAGCTTCATAGCTTAAAGCAGGGGTCCCCAACCTTTTTCGCACTGCGGACCAGTTTCATATTGACAATATTCTTGCGGACCGGCCGACTGGGGGGGTGGGGGGGGCGGGTAGGGTTGCCGACGAACAAGAGTAGCAGTCAAATACGTTGGGTTTACCCAAGAAAGACTACAATGACCATGAAACCTTGCGCGGGCACCAGTGTGCATGCGTGTACGTGCCAATTTTTTTCTACAAATCAGTTTTGGCAATTCTGTGGGGGGGGTATTAATCATAAACGCAATATAGGTGATAAGTGGCTAATACACTCAATTTAGTTTCTAAAAGGGTTTATCTAACGAATTTAATATTAAACACACAGTGCATATTTTCCTCGCATGAATATAGCGATAAGTCAATTATCAGGGGAGCTTGTAGTAAGTGTTGAACGAACTTCCAGTAGAAGTGGTAGAGGCAGGTTCAATATTATCATTTAAAGAAAAATTGGATAGGTATATAGACAGGAAAGGAATGGAGGGTTACGGGCTGAGTGCAGGTCTGTGGGACTAGGTGAGAGTAGCGTTCGGCACGGACTAGAAGGGCAGAGATCGCCTGTTTCCGTGCTGTAATTGTTATGTGGTTATATAAGTCAATAGCATCATAACATTTTAAGTAATGTTTGGATATTAAACACACAGCACATATTTTCCCCGTATGAACATATAAAATCATTGCAACGCACCAATATCGCTGAATCAGTGGGAGCCCTGGGCTTGTTTCCCTGCAACAACACGGTCCTATTGAGGGGTGATGGGAGACAGTGATACCTGAAGGGGGTTCCTTATGTCCAGTCTATTCCACAATTTAATTTTCGTTGCATTCATTGCAGAGATATGTTGGAAATGGAAGCAATGTTTTCAGTGCTTTCGTGGCTATCTCAGGATATTTAGCCTTGACTTTGATCCAGAATGCCGGCAGAGATGTTATGTCGAACATGCTTTTCAGCCCGCCGTCATTTGCAAGCTCGAGGAGTTGATCTCCTTCCCACGCTGACATGGATGACGCTCAGGTAATGATCTCGCGTGCGTTCAGTCTCAACAGTGGGCGTGACAGGGAATGAGGAAAGGTGCAGCTGACTCCTATCCCCAAATCATATCGTTTCCTCGCGGCCCAGTGCCACATGCTTTGCGGCCTGGTACCGGTCCGCGGCCTGGTGGTTGGGGACCGCTGGCTTAAAGGTTACTGGAGAGCGCTTGTGCCGTGTTTTTGCCAACAGTGCTTGCATGAGATTTTCTGCCGACGGTGCTTGTGTGAGATTTTCAGTATGGAGAACAGTGCAGTAATGATTGTGGAAAAGTATTTCTACTTTATATATGCTGTGTATTTATCACATCATTCCTGCTTTTACTATATGTTACTGTTGTTTTAGGTTTTATGTGTTATTTGGCATGATTTGCTAGGTTATTTTTGGGTCTGCGAACGCTCATAAAATTTTCCCATATAAATAAATGGTAATTGCTTTTTCGCTTTACGACATTTTGGCTTACGAACTGTTTCATAGGAACGCTCTACCTTCGGATGGCGGGGGAAACCTGTACTCCCAAGTCCCTCTGCAACAGCATTTCCAGCATCTGCAGAATTTCTTGTGTGTGAACTTTCATAGATCAACATTGCAAACAGCAATTTTCCCCATGAACGTTTCTTAGCAGAAACAAAGAATTGTCTAGATACACACAGACAAGGAAGTTAAGACCATTGTTATTTTCTTCTCACACTTCCAGAGGGGGTATCACATACAGGGTTTTTGTACTAAAAAGTCTGGATATAAGCTCGATTTCCAACCGACATAAAATATCATCCAACACGATATCAAGAACCAATGTCTGAGGCTCTCTGCTGAAAATCTGAAACTAGTTCATCTTTAATGGCATAGTTCCCACTCTGCTTTTCCAAGCTACGATTTACATTTTACAGGATTCAACTATGATTGTCTATTCTTCTGTTGTTTTCTGTTTCTCCCAATGACGTGCAAAATAGTTGCTCTCTTTTAATTATTCTAATCAGAGTTAGTCCTTATAACTGTACTGAAAAAAATCCTTATTATTATATTCATTTCTTTCTAGTAAAGACCACGATGAAAGAATGCAAGATTAAATTCAATTCTGCTGTATTTTAACTCTAGCAGCTCACATTTTAGGAATCACACCAAATATTACAGCAGTTACCATGACAATCGCAAGGCACTGTGACGTACAGAAGTGGAGCTTAGAAAATCTCTTTAATCCTTGCTAAGTACTAATTTTGAAGTGTTTATTAAGAACTTTTAAGAACATCAGCAAGCCGAACTACAAGTCCCTGAAGGGGTTAAATTTCTTTCTTTATTATTGTATCTGCTGCAGATGTGATAATTGACTCATGCAAAAAGTTTGCCACATTATGCCCCCTAAACACCAAAACAAATTTGCCACAAGGGAGGTCCAATACCAGCTGCAGAGCCCCTGATATAGTTAAGACGGGCTGTTACTGTGAACAGACAGAATAATTAAACCAATTAGGAGTAATTATAGTAAAGTAACAAACACTTTGGTAGTTAGATCCATTACAGCAAACGTTAATTTATTGGCTGTGCACGTCATCAAAAGGGTTAACTATGTTATATGCTTCCAGAGTACAGGTACTGTCTAAGCACTGCATGTACCAGAAGACACAGACAAGCAAACAGACACTGAATGTAGGATTAACATCACAGACAAGCAGACACTGAATGTAGGATTAACATCCAGGTACAGGGAGGGAAAAAAAAATCTCTCTCCTCATTCTACCATCCATCTCTTCACCAGCCCTACTCTATAAAGGTTCCCCTCAAAAGCTCTGCAAACCAGCCTCGTCATCTGTTATAACTCCTTTCATGGTTTAGTCCAGGTTTTGTTTGCTAATACTCTTGAAGCACTTTGGGATACTCTACTCCATTAATAGTTGAAATTAACATATGGAACTTGAGGTAAATGTAATAGTTACCTTAGGGGTTAAACAAAATAAAATATTCTTCCTAATGTGCATCAGCCGATGTTTAAAGCAGACTCTGATGTAATTTCTGATGACCTTCATTTACTCACACTGCATTATCCATTTGCTTAACAGCTATTTATTAAGTCACTCTGTACCACAATAATGGGCAAATTCCACTTGACTATTTAGATCAACAATAAAGGCATGTGTCGGATAAACTCAAATTGTGTTGAAGTTCTTAAAGTGATTCTCCCCCATGATATATTCCACACAATGAAAGTGTAAATCTTTATAGATTAAAGTATTACACAAATTATTTTTTTAAAACTGCTTCCTTTTTGTTCAAAAAAAGTCCCTCAAGTTGGTACAAGAAAGCTAGAGATTAGCTCACTGCAAACCACAGGTTAGCAATTCTTTCATATTGCAAAATAGTTTTCTGTGCTATGTGATGGAATTTTATCTATAAAAAATGCATATGAGAAGTATACTTCAGTAAGTTTAATCTCGAGCTCTTTATGTATTCACTTCAAGAGGGATACTGTTGACTTGTGTACAATAATTTCAGTGAGCAACTTGTGTTGAGACATCAATTGTATAATTTCTTTCTGCTTGCAATCAGGAGCCCAAAGTTGTATGGACTACGCACATCAGAGCAACGCATAATTTGAGTTGAAGTGAGATCACAGCACCTCAGAAAGAGACTCCTGCTGATTATGTTAAGGCGACTGCTGACCAATGGGTAGGATTCTGGATTAAAACTGTACTCAAACTCCCACTCTGGATCAGAGTCTGATGAATTGGTATTCCCCTTTTCCAGAGGATTCTTCCTGACCTTGTGATCACTTGGACACATGTCAAACATCACTCACCATTCCACATCTCTACCAATACTTGATCACTGATGTCTACTTCAATCAATACTGCCTTGTATTGTACAGCACATTTAAAACCTTACAGATGATAAAAGTGCACAATGTTAATGTGGGGCTCACCAACCTCCTCTAGTATTGCTTTATCACACTTCTCCTAGTGCATTTTCTCACCCAATATGCTGATACTTGGCAGATTAAAATGTCACTGACTGGGATCATTTCCTGAACCTCCTGTGAGTCAGCAGAACTTTGCCATCTGCAGCAAGCAGCTGTAGGCTAATTACAACATTCAAATGACAACGTCCTAAATTATTATACTTCAGGTTGGTGGCAAGGTTATTTACTAATCCATTCACAGGATATGAAGATCGCTGGTAAGTTTATTATGTATTGCCCATTATAATTGTTCTTGAACTATACAGCTTGTTAGACTATTTTAGGCAACAATATAGAGCCAAGTGCATTGCTGTTGGGGTGTATGAAGAAGGGGCTTGTCGCATCCATTCTGGGGCAGCTCACTCACTATTGGTCCCCATTGGACACACAGTTCTCATCAAACATTGTATGTCTCCAGAATGCAAAACATGTATCTTGACATGTTTCACAGTTGCAACATCAGATGAAGGATGGTTTTCAACATGTGAGAGCAAGTCACAACTGCAATTTAAGTAAAGTTGAGAATAGCCTACAGCAAAAGAATTGTGGAGCTGTGCAAAGGCCTAATAGTATTTGAAGCATTAATATTGTAGCATCGGGCAAATTTGTTTGCCAAGGTTACTTAACGAATGACATGTTTTGTGAAACATCCCAGATGCCCATGCATGTTTACAGCATGTATCTCACCATTCCACCTTCTGCTAGATGATACATTGTAGTCACGTCAAAGAGTTATCGACAGGTTTTCTACTTTTAACCCTGTGCTTCTCTTTTACTCTTTCAATATTTTATTAGTTTCTATATAGAAGAATACAGAGTACAAGAATGTATATATAAAGGTCAAAAAAAACTACCACTTACATTAAACAACACACACAAAATGCTGGTGGAATGCAGCAGGCCAGGCAGCATCTATAGGAAGAGGTACAGTCGACATTTCGGGCTGAGACCCTTTGTCAGAACTAACTGAAAGAAGAGGTATTAAGAGATCTGGAAGTGGGAGGGGGAGGGGGGATCCGAAATGATAGGAGAAGACAGGAGAAGGAGGGATGGAGCTAAGAACTGGAAAGTTGATTGGCAAGAAGATACAAGGCTGGAGAAGGGAGAGGATCATGGGACGGGAGGCCTAGGGAGAAAGAAAAGGGGAGAGGAGCATCAGAGGAAGATATAGTGAGAGGGGCTGAGGGAGAAAAAAGAGAAAGAAGGGGGAAATAAATAAATAAATTTATAAATAACAAATAAATAAACTATATATATAAGGGATGGGGTAAGACGGGGAGCGGGGCATTAGCGGAAGTTTGAGAAGTCAATGTTCATGCCATCAGATTGGAGGCTACCCAGACGGAATATAAGGTGTTGTTCCTCCAACCTCAGTGTGGCTTCATCGGGACAGTAGAGGAGACCATGGATGGACATATCAGAATGGGAATGGGACGTGGAATTGAAATGTGTGGCCACTGGGAGATCCTGCTTTCTCTGGTGGACAGAGCGTAGATGTTCAGTGAAATGGTCTCCCAAATGCATTGGGACTCGCCAATATATAAAAGGCTGCACCGGGAGCACCAGATACAGTAAATAACACCAGCCGACTCACAGGTGAAGTGTCGCCTCACCTGGAAGGACTGGACTGTCTGGGGCCCTGAATAGTGGTGAGGGAGGAAGTGTAAGGGCAGGTGTAACACTTAGACAATAGATGCAGGAGCAGGCCATTCGACCCTTCGAGCCAGCACCGCCATTCACTGTGATCATGGCTGATCATCCACAATCAGTATCCAGTTCCTGGCTTATCCCCATAACCTTTGATTCCGCTATCTTTAAGAGCCCTATCCATCTCTTTCTTGAAAGCATCCAGAGACTTGGCCTCCACAGCCTTCTGGGGCATAGCATTCCATATATCCACCACTCTCTGGGTGAAAAAGTTTTTCCTCAACTCCGTTCTAAATGGCCTACCCCTAATTCTTAAACTGTGGCCTCTGGTTCTGGACTCACCCATCAGCGGGAACATGCTTCCTGCCTCCAGCGTGTCCAATCGCTTAATAATCTTATATGTTTCAGTAAGATCCCCTCTTAGCCTTCTAAATTCCAGAGTATACAAGCCCAGTTGCTCCAATCTTTCAACATATGACAGTCCCGCCATCCCGGGAATTAACCTTGTGAACCTATGCTGCACCCCCTCAATAGCAAGAATGTCCTTCCTCAAATTTGGAGACCAAAACTGCACACAGTACTCCAGGTGTGGTCTCACCAGGGCCCTGTACAACTGCAGAAGGACCTCTTTGCTCTTATACTCAATTCTCCTTGTTATGAAGGCCTGCATGCCATTAGCTTTCTTCACTGCCTGCTGAACTTGCATGCTTGCTTTCAGTAACTGATGTACAAGAACACCTAGATCTCGTTGTACTTCCTCTTTTCCTAACTTGACTCCACTTAGATAATAATCTGCCTTCCTGTTCTTACCACCAAAGTGGATAACCTCAGATTTATCCACATTAAACTGCATCTGCCATGCATCTGCCCACTCACCCAGCCTGTCCAAGTCACCCTGCATTCTCATAACATCCTCCTCACATTTTACACTGCCACCCAGCTTTGTGTCATCGGCAAATTTGCTAATGTTACTTTTAATTCCCTCAACTAAATCATTAATATATGTTGTAAACAGCTGTGGTCCCAGCACTGAACCCTGTGGTACCCCACTGGTCACCACCTGCCATTCCGAAAGGGAGCGGTTAATCGCTACTCTTTGTTTTCTGTCAGCCAGCCAATTTTCAATCCATGTTAGTACTCGGCCCCGAATACCACGTGCCCTAATTTTGCCCACTAATCTCCTATGTGGGACTTTATCAAAGGCTTTCTGAAAGTCCAGGTACACTACATCCACTGGCTCTCCCTTGTCCATTTTCGTAGTTACATCCTCAAAAAATTCCAGAAGCTTAGTCAAGCATGATTTCCCCTTCGTAAATCCATGCTGACCTTGACCGATCCTGTTACTGCTATCCAGATGTGTCGTAATTTCATCTTTTATAATTGACTCCAGCATCTTTCCCACCACCGACGTCAGGCTAACCGATCTATAATTCCCTGTTTTCTCCCTTCCTCCCTTCTTGAAGAGAGGGACAACATTAGCCACCCTCCAATCCACAGGAGCTGATCCTGAATCTATAGAACATTAGAAAATGATTACCAATGCGTCCACAATTTCTAAAGCCACCTCCTTAAGTACCCTGGGATGCAGACCATAAGGTCCAGTGGACTTATCAGCCTTCAGACCCAAGAGTCTATCCAACACCATTTCCTGCCTAATATAAATTTCCTTCAGTTCATCCATTACCCTAGGTCCTTTGGCCACTATTATATCTGGGAGATTGTTTGTGTCTTCCCTAGTGAAGACAAATCCAAAGTACCTGTTCAACTCGTCTGCCACTTCCTTGTTCCCCATAATAAATTCACCTGTTTCTGTCTTCAAGGGCCCAGTTTTGGTCTTAACTATTTTTTCCCTTTTCACATACCTAAAGAAGCTTTTACTATCCTCCTTTATATTCTTGGCTAGTTTACCTTTGTACCTCATTTTTTCTCCACGTATTGCCTTTTTAGTTGCCTTCTGTTGCTCTTTAAAAGTTTCCCAATCCTCCGGCTTCCCACTCGTCTTTGCTATGTTATACTTCTCTTCATTTTTATACTGTCCATTACTTCCCTTGTCAGCCACGGCCTCCCCTTGGGATCTTTCTTCCTCTTTGGAATGAACTGAACCTGCACCTTCCGCATTATTCCCAGAAACACTTGCCATTGCTGTTCCACTGTCATCCCTGCTAGGGTATTGTTCCATTGAACTTTGGACAGCTCCTCCCTCATAGCACCATAGTTCCCCTTGTTCCACTTACAAAGATAAGTGCCGGGAGGGAGATCGATGGGAGGGGATTGACATTGACTTCTCTAACTTCCGTTAATGCCCCTCCTCCCCTTCTTACCCCATCCCTTATTTATTTATTTATTATTTTTAAATTTTTCCCCTTTCTTTCTCTTTTTTCTCCCTCTGTCCCTCTCACTGTATCTTCCTCTGATGCTCCCCTCCCCTTTTCTTTCTCCCTCAGCCTCCCGTCCTATGATCCTCTCCCTTCTCCAGCCTTGTATCTTCATGCCAATCAACTTTCCAGCTCTTAGCTCCATCTCCCCCCCCCCCGTCTTCTCCTATCATTTCGGATCTCCCCCTCCCCCTCTCACTTTCAAATCTCTTACTAGCTCATCCTTCAGTTAGTCCTGACGAAGGGTTGCAGCCCGAAATGTGGACTGTACCTCTTCCTATAGATGCTGCCTGGCCTGCTGTGTTCCACCAGCATTTTGTGTGTGTTGCTTTTCAGCATTACAGATTTCCTCGTGTTTGCATTACCAATTACATGCTATCTATTCATAATATCAACCTCATTACCCCGTATTCATGTAGGTTAATCAAAGTTATATTGAAATGTACTAATTTATCACAAAAAAAGAGTCCAACTTCTACCAAGACCGAAGCTGTCCATTGAGAAAAAAAAAGGTAAAACACCTTCTCGTATAATAAAAATTAATAATAGCCAACATCTAAATTTAAACAACGAATTGAGGGTTTTGAAAGTTTTGAAAATAATTCAGAAACGGTCCCCACAGTGTTTGAAAGTCTTGACGAGATTCAGAAATTGAACAACAAATCTTCTCTAAATCTAAGCATGACATAATGTTGCATAACCATTGAGTTTGAGTAGGAGGAGAAACATCTTTCCATTTAAACAAAAGCGCCCTCCTAGCTATAAGAGAACTAAAGGCCAATATATGTAAATCAGACTTCTTCAACTTGATATCTTGTCCTGCAACAATACCGAATAGGGCTGTCAGAGGATTAGACTTAAAATTGACTTTGAAAAGTAAAGAAAAAGTTTGAAAAACTTCCTTCCAATATTTTTCAAGACATGGACAAGTCCAAAACTTATGAATGAATGAAGTTTCTTCTTCTTGGACCCTCACTTCCTTTATTTGTAAGTAAACTAACTGATAATATTTAACTATACTCTGAGGATCTGGATACAATTTAGAAAACATTTTGGTTGATTGAGATTTTCCCTTTCTAGCCCCATTTATTCTATTTTTTTTAAACCCTCCATGATGGATTTAGTCTTTAAAGAATGGGACAGGTTGGGTATTAAATGTTTTTGGAATCTGTTTGTTGGAGAAATCTTTTTTTCATTTGAGCAATTGTCAGCTAAATACAGCCTACGCAAAACTCACTTTTTAGATATCTACAAATCACAGACTTTCTAAGATCTCAACTGGACCAGATGGTTTTACAGCAGAATTCTTTAAGTTTTTTTTCCTTCTATTCTTTTGTCCTGGTTGTCACGAGTTTTTAAAGAAGCAGTCAGGTTAGGTAAATTACCACAATCATTTTATGAAGCTTCTATTTCTTTAATTCTTAAAAAGAATAAAGACCCTACTGATTGTGCATCATATAGACGGATATCCCTGTTGAATGTAGATTCTAAGATTTTTTTCTAAAATATTAGCAACTAGGTTAGAGAAGGTATTACCTCAAATTATCTCTGTGGACCAGACTGGATTTATTAAAAATCATTATTCATCTTTTAATATTAGGAGATTAATGAAAATTATTTATACTCCATCACTTACTACTCCAGAATATGTTATTTCACTAGATGCTGAGAAACCTTTTGACAGAGTTGAATGGCCATATTTATTTACTGAGCTTGATAAATTTAATTTTAGTCTGATATCTTGGATTAAATTGATATATCATACCCCTGTAGTTTCGGTTTTTACTAATAATCAAAGATCTCCCTTCTTTTACTTATTTTGGGGTACTAGGCAGGGATGTCCTCTTAGTCCATTATTATTTGATATTGCCCTTGAACCTTTAGCAATTGCTATTCGAGACTCACTTGACATTCTTGGTATTACCCGTATGAATGAAATACGTAAGTTATCATTATATGCAGACGATTTGCTATTATATATTTCTAACCCTGAGAAATCCATTCCTGCTGTTTTATCCTTGTTGGCTCAATTTAGTAAGTTCTCTGGTTATAAATTGAACCTTAATAAGAGTGAACTATTTCCCCTAAATATGTAGGTTCCAGTTTATGGATGTTTACCATTTAAATTGGATACTGATTTCTTAGGGGTCAAAATTACTAAAAAGCATAAGGATTTATTTAAGGCTAATTTTATACCTTTAATTGATCAGATTAAACATTTGTTTACTAAATGGTTACCAATGTCTCGATCATTGATAGGTCGAATCAATGCTACCAAGATGACTATTTTACCTAAACTCTTATATTTATTTCAAGCGGTGCCAGCTTTTATTCCAAAATCCCTCTTTGATAAGGTTGATTCCAAAATTTCTTCATATATATGACAGAATAAAAATCCTAGGTTAGGTAAAAGATACTTACAGAAATCTAAAAATCTAAAAAGGTCTGGCATTGCCAAATTTTAGATTTTACTATTGGGCCATTAATATTCGATATTTAAAATTTTGGTCATGGGACTTGGACATAACTTCAAGTCCACATTGGGTAAATCCTGAATGTAAATCTTTACAAGGGTTTTCATTGGGTTCTATTTTAGGGACCTTGCTTCCCTTTTTTCTTTCTAAATTGCATAAACAAATGGTTAACCCAATAGTAAAATATACTTTACGAATATG
The DNA here is from genome assembly GCF_963921235.1 of Mobula hypostoma. NCBI lineage: Eukaryota > Metazoa > Chordata > Chondrichthyes > Myliobatiformes > Myliobatidae > Mobula > Mobula hypostoma. Next base: position 189,807,409 of record NC_086097.1, read on the forward strand.
GTTTCAGTTTCGAAAATTTTTTGGGTTGAATCATTTTATTCTAGCAAGTCCTATTATATCTAATCCATTTTTTCAACACTCTATCATGGATCAAGCCTATCTGGCTTGGAAAACTAAAGGTATATTTAGATTTTGTGATCTATTTTTGGATAATTGTTTCATGTCTTTTGAACAATTATCTAATAAATATAATTTGCCTAGATCCCATTTCTTTAGATATTTACAGATTAGAAATTTAAAAAATATTGTTCTTCCTACCTTCCCGAATTTATATTCAACGGATATTTTGGAATAAATTTTAGGTTTAAATCCTTTTCAGAAATGTATAATAGCAAATATTTATAATATAATTATGAAAATATGCCCAGACATATCCAATAACGTTAAGATTGATTGGGAAAGGGAACTTAAGATTACTTTACCCATTAAAAAATGGGAAAAAATTCTTCAATTAGTTAACTCATCCTCTACATCTGCTAAACATGCGTTGATACAGTTTCAAGTAGTGCATAGGGCTCATATGTCTAAGGATAAATTAACTCGTTATTACTCTCATATAAATCCTATATGTGATAGATGTCACTCCGAGACAGCTTCTTTAACTCATATGTTTTGGTCATGCCCTCTTTTAAAAAAAAATACTGGAAAGATATCTTTGATATTATTTCAACTGTTTTGAGTATCGATTTACAACTCCACACTATTACTGCAATTCTTGGTTTACCAATGATAGAACCAAATCTTTTAACATCTTCAGCCTGTCGGATGATTGCATTTCTTACACTAATGGCCAGAAGATCTATTTTGCTGAATTGGAAAGAGATCAATCCCCCCAGTACATTTCATTGGTTCTCTCAAACTAAGTTTAAACTTAGAAAAAATTAGAAGTGTTATTTATGATCCCTCTATTAAATTTGAAAAGACTTGGAAGCTATTTATTCAACACTTCCATATGACGTAATTTGACCTTTTCCAAACCTATTCCATTTCTTTTTAGTATATGTTGAGAGGAGCGGAGTCAACGACACTAATGGTTCCTTTTTTAAAGTTTCACAACAGCCCATGTCTTTTTTTTCTGTAGTTTTGTTGGTTAGTCTTGTAAGATTAGTTTTTTTTGGGGTCTATATTTTTCTTCTTTTTTCCTCTTTCATGTTATTTTGTTTATATATAATATTTGTATCTTGTATGATTGGGTTTAATACCCATGCGCTAAATGGGTTTATATTTATATATGATAATTACAACAATGTAATCCCAATAACTGTACAATCATTATGTTAATCTTTATCATTATGATATTAATAAAAAGATTGAAAAAGAAAAGGTCTCAATTATGCACATTTCCGATAAGCTCAGATAAGAACTTACTAGACATAAATTTTAATTTGACACCTTTTTAAAATGGTTCAATATCTAATATTTATGGTATGTTACTGGAGACGAGGAATGTTCCTTTAGACAAAATTAAGAATCTCTGGGAACAAGATTTACAGACATCAATATCTGAGGAAACTTGGAATGAAATTTTTAAACTGGTTAATAATTCATCACTATATGCTCGCCATTCCTTCACACAATTTAAAGTGGTGCATAGAGTCCATATGACTAAAGATAAGCTATCTCGTTTTTATTCGGATATATCTCCCTACTGTGACAGATGCAGTAATGGAATGCTTCTCTTTTACTAACAGAGCTTACAGCTTTTCTTGTTAGTCTACACAAGGATATGGCTCAAGGAGTCCCTCATTACAATTAGATTACAATTTAGTGAAGCTTGTTCTCACAGTATAGGGAAGCCTGAGATCAGGGAAAGTTCATATCCCAGACCAGTGGTGGCAAACCTTTTTGTGAGTGTGTGCCTAATTGGTGATAATCTTCCAAACAATTCCCTCATGTGCCATAGTAATTCTGAGCAGAGATTATCATTGACCAATGAATTAGTAACAATGATTATGGACTTTGGAAAAAGGATGAGCCCTGTAGCTGATCTACGTGTATTCTTTGCTGTATTAACAATAGAGTAACAGAGAAACATGAAACAAATGAAGCAGTTTAGAAAACCTGTTCAAAAATTAATATTTTTATAAAAATTGACAAATAACAATTTCTAAATAATATTGTTATTTTAAGTATTTACTGTCCAAATATTGATATGTACACCAGATCTGCAAAGATGTCAAAACATTTCATCCAATGTCATGTGTTCTCACAAACCTCTAACTTGTGCCAAGCTGGCATGAGATATTCCCTGTATAAACATCTCACTGCTCTTGGGTTGTAAAAAAATCATTCGCTGTATCATTTGGCAGGAAAGATAATTATCTTTTTATTATGGATAGGGTTTAAAGAATCAAGGGGCAGCACTGCATGCCATGTGCCCAAATTTTTTTTGCATGTGCCCTCTTGACACACATGCCATGACCTACCTCTGTCCCATATACTCGCGGTACATAATTTAGTGAATTATGTGTGCCATTGAATAAGTTAAGAAGCCCTTTCAATTGCTTATTTGAGCATACATTCCTTAAAAATTCTTCAGATTCACTTGCATATCTTCACTTAATGAAGCAGTCCTTGGCTATAGTGGCAGCGTCTAGACCATTCAGGTATTAGATAGTAAGTGCAATTATCATTAGCATGACGTGAGTGATGAGCCATGGAGGAGTAAATACAACCATCTCTCAATGACCAATAACCTGATCTTTCATCATCTAATGCTGATGACCACACACTGATCCAAATTTTAACTAAACATGGAGCTTTGTAGGTCAAAGAACAGGTCAGAGGCTTAAGCTAGTGGCACATGATCCAACTTCTTTCTAGGAAATACGAAGCACATATAGGAGTGTGATATATTTTACTTATTGGTTTTCTTTTTTTGCTAAGCTTTCTTTCTAAATAGCAGCTGCTATTTCAAAGATCAAAAAGTAAACTTCCAACTAACAGCTTGTTTAGTTTTTGCTTGTAAATGGAGGTCAGTCTTCAGTTCTTAAAATGTAAATGGCCAGCAGTATTCAGCTTGAAGTGAAAGCACAGCTTTGCAAACAAGCTCTGTATTTTGCAGATGCTCTGTCTGAGAGAAAGCAGATGCTCGTCACCGCACTTGCACTATTATTGCTTAAGAGGTTACTTGTTTCAAACATACAAGTTGATTTTAAGTTGCTTAGTTCAAGAAAGCTTACAGAATAGATGGATAATATAATTTGGCTTATCAATAACTGATGTTTATTGTTGGAAGAGGCTTATATTCTCAGAAACAAATAGTCTGGCCGAAGGATCTCGACCCAAAATGTCGACTGTACATTTCTCCATAGATGCTGCCTGACCTGCTGAGTTTATATACTCAGAAGTTAGCTTTATAATTAATACACAATTAACAACATTAATTGTGAACTGTGAACATTAAGCTGAGGTCTGTGTCTCCAGAAATGCTTTTAGACCCTTTGTGTTAAAAGGATATCTGAGGAAATATCATATGCATGTGAAGTCATCCAAGTGGTAGAAAGGGGTATAAATGTAGAGAGTTCTGGATTATTAGGAGTGGGGTAAACATGATAGAAACATAGGGTGAACAGGAATCCATTCCTCCAGCTTAGGTTTCTGCAATGGACTATTTGTTTTCTACATTGTGGGTATATCTTTTCAGTTTTTTTAGGAAATGTACCTATGTTTTGGAAGTCCTTTGTTCTTTTGTGTCTTGGAAATGTTTTATGTTTAAGACCTGGACCCATTGCAATTTGTCTATCACCACAATAGGTCAACTGCAGACACAATCTCAATGGCTCTCCACGCAGCTTTAGACCACCCGGACAACACAAACACCTACGTCAGGATGCTGTTCATCGACTACAGCTCGGCACTTAATACCATTATTTCCACAATCCTGATTGAGAAGTTGCAGAACCTGGGCCTCCGTACCTCCCTCTGCAATTGGATCCTCAACTTCCTAACCAAAAGCCCACGATCTGTGCGGATTAATGATAACATATCGTCCTCACTGACGATCAACACTGGCGCACCTCAGGGATGTGTGCTTAGCCCACTGCTCTACTCTTTATATATACATGACTGTGTGGCTAGGCATAGCTCAAATATCATGTATAAATTTGCTGATGATACAACTGACGTTAGAATCTCAGGTGGTGAAGAGAGGCCGTACAGGAGTGAGATACGTCAACTAGTAGAGTGGTGTCGCAGCAACAACCTGGCACTAAACATCAGCGAGACGAAAGAGCCGATTGTGGACTTCAGGAGGGGTAAGACGAAGGAGCACATACCAATCCTCATAGAGGGATCAGAAGTGGAGAGAGTGAGCAGCTTCAAGTTCCTGGGTGTCAAGATCTCTGAGGATCTAACCTGGTCCCAACATATTGATGTAGTTATAAAGAAGGCAGGTCAGCGGCTATACTTTATTAGGAGTTTGAAGAGATTTGGCATGTCAACAAATACACTCAAAAACTTCTATAGTTGTACCGTGGAGAGCATTCTAAAAGGCTGCATCACTGTCTGGTATAGAGGGGCTACTACACAGGACTGAAAGAAAGACTGCAAATCTAGTCAGCTCCAACTTGGGTATTAACCTACAAGGTATGCAGGACATCTTTAGGAAGCAGTGTCTCAGAAAGGCAGTGTCCATTGTTAAGGACTTCCAGCATCCAGGGCATGCCCTTTTCAAACTGTTACCATCAGGTAGGAGATACAGAAGCCTGAAGGCACACACTCAGCGATTCAGGAACAGCTTCTTCCCCTCTGCCATCCGGATTCCTAAATGGATACTGAATCTTTGGACACTACCTCACCTTTTACTAAAATGTACAGCTGTTTTTGCACGTTTTTTTAATCTCTTCAATATACGTAATTGATTTACTTATTTATTATTATTATTATTATTTATTATTATTATTTTTTCTCTGCTATATTATGTATTGCATTGAATTGCTGCTGCTAAGTTAATTTCATGTCACATGCCGGTGATAATAAACCTGAGTCTGAATACTTTGTATTTTTAAGAAAAGGTATGTAATTTAGAAATATTTAAGATGGAAATCCTCTGAGTTTTAGATGGATTTTAAGGGTGTTGTTTAGATTTAAACACATATCACTGAATAAATCGGAAGTGTTTTAAACTACTTTGTTAGCTGGAAGTATCTTCTCCTTGAATAGTGAATATTGGCAGCTAAACACTGTGGAGAATAAACAGGGAAGTGAACTAGTCTTTGAAGGTTGGCTAGTACAGTAGAATCTCCCTTTAGTGAGAGTACTAGTGGCTATGAATATAGGAGAGGGCTTAAGGTCTTTGAGGTTAGAACTTAGCAGTCAGCAAACCCAATACCTTTAGAGGAGATTGATGGATTGATGAAAATTGTAACATCATGAAGGCAAAATAGGCTTATTCTACAGAATTACTGTGTTATTAAAGAGTTGCCATCAGTGTTTTATTTGCTTTCACTGTCGAGGCCATTTGCAACATCAAGTAGATCAGTGCAAAAGGTTGGTGCAATGGTTAGAGTCTTTGTTATCATGACTTTGCTTCCAATGAAGATAGAAGCTATGAGGGTATGAGAGGGATTAAGCTTATTTCCATGTTTTCTGGAGCTTTATCTTCAGTTGAAATGTGTTAAGAGCTTATGAGTTTGTCATTCCACTTGGCTGGATTGATAACCAACAGAAGCACAAGAGAGACCTAAAACAAAGTCATTGCTACTTTTTTTTTGAAATGGATAACCATAACAGCATCAATTAAAGAGATAAATGTTGTATTCAAGGGTCATTTAAAAAGAATCTAACATACAGAATATTGAAACTTATAATACCAAAGCAATGGTAGCAACTGATCTACAAAAGTAGTGACAAAAGGTACAAGACAAACAGTCATGGTGAACAGTGATCTTTTTGAAACTTAGCTGGGATTCCTCTAATATTAATGGCTAGAGTCATTGTTATACATGTTGCATGCATATAATCTGATGGTGGGTATAAGTCTTCCAATTTTGCTTCCAAAATGCAGAGTGCATTATAGTGGAAGTCACAGCAACAGATTTCTGGTGATGGCATCTATGACAAAAAGAGTCGTGAAATGAGCAGAGACACATTTGATAAAGTTTAAGGCAGATAATGTAATGCAAATTGCTGCTCTTGGACAAACAGTTTATTTCAAGTGGTACTGTTTTTAAGATGCAGGATGACAAAAATGATCTTAGCACGTGTTTTCACAAATATTTATAGATGCTTGGGTTAGTACTTCATAAAAATGATGTGTCGAGAAAGGTAGCAACTTAGATCAAATTTGTGTGGAAGCACGGGATACTGGTGGGTGTGTTAATTAAGTTATGAATCTCAAATGTAGAAGTTGCAAGGATAGTGAGGTTGTTGATTTAAGCTTGAGTTCTAGCACTCAATTTAAGGTTATTTAAGGTTGTCATAGCCTGGAGTGGTAGTGGGGACAAGCTCCCACTACCTATTAAATGCTTCCAATGGGTGCGACCTTCACATGTGGCTAAGCTACTAAGACCAGCAGAACCGTTTCTACTGTCAGGCGAAGGGGCAAAGGTGGGCTACTGACGCCTCAAAACCAGTTGCTTCAGGCAGGCTCATCAACTGTGGTTGGCAGCCCATCTAGAAGAAGGGAAACTCAGATCTCAAACCCACTCACGGGGAAAGTTTCAGAAGTAAACCCAGAGGGAAAAATCCGGAACTGGAGTCCCTAAGGCAGTCCTACATTGAGTTCAAAGCTGACTGGCAACTCCTGCGATGCAGCTGGTACCAAACTGTATTGGTCTCTGCTGTTCCTTTGGATTCACAGATGCCTGGGGCGTGGGAGATTGCTACATGGACAACAGCTTGCTTTCCATATTGTACAGCCCTGGCTTTTGTATCTAGACAGCTGGGATGCAACATCCATGGTCGACCCAGACTGACGGAGGCCTCATATATAGCACTCTTCATCTCACAGACACAAGATGGACACATTAGGACAGGATATTCTAAACATGATATACCTGTATTAACTTTTAGTGGTCTCCTTGATAATTCAGAGTATTTGATATTTTTGAATTCCTCTTTTGCAAAGCTCCCGGAAGATTACAGCAAGTCAAGCAATACTATTCTAATGAGAGATCAGAACCTGAAACGTATTTTTTTATTTCTCTCTCCATGTATGCTACCTAAATTGTTGAACATTTCAGCATTTTTTGTTTTTATTTCAAAATTCTAGCACCAGCCTTTTTTAAATTATACTTGTGTCTCACCACTACTGGTTATTATCCTAATCATAAATAAATCTGTTAATTTTAGACAGGTGTTAATAACTTTGTGTCATTTAGTATACAGTGTAATTTAACAAAATGTCACTGAATAGTGATACAATGTTATTTATTAAAGTGGTAAATATTAATTGTGATATATTATCTTAACTACTGCAAATATCAAGAATATATAGGACTTCATCCACTGGAATTGGTCGCTTGTCATCACCAGTGTTCATAGCAGGAGGCCAAAGTGTAACGATAAACAGTTCCAACTGGTATAAAATGATATACAATGCAACACTATCTTCACATTTTCTTTTATTGTCATTCAAGTCTCATAACCTAGGCCAGGTACAACTTTCAGAAGGTTACCTCAAGAGAAAAAAAACAATTCTGAATGAGGTAAAATCAGATGCACGTCAACTCTGGCAGGATTTAAAGGCCATTACTTCCTACAAAGTGAAGCCTAACATCATGAATGGGAGTGATGCTTCACTCCCTGATCAGCTTAATGCCTTTTATGCACGTTTTGAAAGGAAAAATAAAACTATAGCTCTGAGAATCCCTGCCGCATCCGGTGACCCTGCGATCTCTGTCTTGGAGGCCCATGTCCTTCAAGAGGGTGAAGCCTCGCAGGGCAACAGGGGTGATGGTGTACCTGGTAGGGCTCTGAAAGCCTGTGCTGAACTACTAGTGGGTGTGTTCAAAGACATTTTCAATCTCTCCTTACTACAGTTGGAAGTTCAAAAGGGCAACAATTATACCGAAAAAAAACGAAGAGCAGGGTGAGCTGCCTTAATGACTATCATCCAGCAGCACTTACATCTATGGAGATGAAATGCTTTGAAAGTTTGATTATGGCTAATCAACTCATTTCAATGAGGACTTGGACCCATTGCAATTTGCTTATTACTACAATAAGTCCACAGTGGATGCAATCTCATTGGATCTTCATGGGGTTTTGGATCACCGAGATAATACTAATACTTACGTCAGGCTGCTGGTTATTGACTACAAATCAGCATATAATACAATCATCCCTACTGGTCTGATCAAAAAGCTGCAAATCTTGGGCCTCTGTATCTCCCTTTGCGACTGGAACCTTCCTCACCAGAAGACCATAGTCTGTGCGGATCAGAAATAACATCTGCTCCTCACTGATAATCAACACTGGTGCACCTCAAGGGTATGCACTCACCCTACTGTTCTACTCTCTCTACATCCATCACTGTGTGACTAGGCACTGCTCAAATGCTATTTAAATACTTGCTGATGACACAGCTACTGGGGAGAGAATTTCAGATGGTGAAGAGCAGCCGTACAGGAGCGAGATATATCAGCTAGTTGAGTGGTGTCCCAGCAATAACTTTCCATTTAACATCAGTAAGAAAAAATAACTGATTGTGAACTTCAGAAAGGGTAAGGTGAGAGGACACACACTGGTCCTCATATAGGGATCAGAAGCAGAAAGAGTTAGCTTTTTCAAGTTCCTGGGTGTCAACATCTCTAAGAATCTATCCTGGGCCCAACATATTGATGCAGTCACAAAGAAGGCATGACAGTGGCTATATTTCATTAGGAGTTTGGAGGAGATTTGGTATGTCACCAAAGACAGTTGCAAATTTCTACAGATGTACCATGGAGAGCATTAAAACTGGCTGTGTCACTGACTGGTATGGTGGGGGATTGAAAAAAGCTGTTGAAATTTGTAAACTCGATCAGCTCCATCATGGCAACTGGCCTCCCCAGTATTCAGCACATCTGCAATGAGCAGTGCCTCGAAAAGGTGGCATCCATCGTTAAGAACCTCCATCACCCAGGACATGCCCTGTTATTGCTACCATTAGGAATAAGGTACTGGAGCCTGAAGGCACACACCCAATGATTCAGGAACAGCTTCTTCCCCTCTGCCATCAGATTTAAAATATATTTCTTACTGCAATTCACAGTTTTCATTATGCATTGAAATGTCAATGCTACCGCATAACAAAAAATTTCACGACATATGCTGGTAATATTAACCGATTCTGAGTCTGAACCTGAACCCGACATCAGTTTTTTTATATGATAACTCCACTGTTTTCCAGATTCTCCCACACCCCATTTTATCACCTCTGCCGTCCATCCATCCATGATTTTTCAGCTCTTGTCATTTTCCACTAGGTATATTTTCCTGCAAATACTTATTATATACCATTCCTTGTCGATGCATCTGTAATCAATAATTTTAAGATATCACTACTGCTTTTCCTAAGGTGCTAAGAATTAATGAGAATCCAAACCAGACTGGTCTCTTGAATTTATTAAGTTAATTGATTTCAACTAAGCATTTCAGGGTTCTTCATTTTCACTACATCTTATTCAGAAAAGATAAACAAACACGGCAAATGGATCACAAGTATCATTTTCAATATATTATTTTCACCAACTGGACATCAGAAATCATTCTCGGCCTGAAACGTCGACTGCGCCTCTTCCTATAGATGCTGCTTGGCCTGCTGCGTTCACCAGCAACTTTGATGTGTGTTGCTTGAATTTCCAGCATCTGCAGAATTCCTGTTGTTTGCGATCAGAAAGCATTGGATGCTTCTGTGTGTGCTAGTCACTTACTGATACTTCTACCATTCATATGGCTTTCATAGTCAACCTTGGTCATAAGTAAGTAGAAATAAGTTATTAATATTTAGAAATCCAAGTTATATCCAATACTACACCCATCTAAAGTGCAAATGATTCATCATAGATGGGAATTACTAGATACCAAGCTGACCTCCCTCCCACTCATACAATGGAAGTGAATAATCATAGGTAACACTCTATGTCCTTACAAAGTTTATAAGACCATAAGCCCATAAAACAAAGGAGCAGAAGTCGGCCATTCGGCCCATCGAGTCTGCTCCGCCATTTTATCATGAGCTGATCCATTCTCCCCTTTAGTCGCACTCCCCCACCTTCTCACCATAACCTTTGATGCCCTGGCTACTCAGATACCTATCAATCTCTGCCTTAAATACACCCAATGACTTGGCCTCCACTGCCGCCCGTGGCAACAAATTCCATTGATTCACCACCCTCTGGCTAAAATAATTTCTTCACTTCTCTGTTCTGAATGGGCACCCTTCAATCCTTAAGTCATGCCCCCTCGTACTAGACTTCCCTGCAATGGGAAACAACTTTGCCACATCCAATCTGTCCATGCCTTTCAACATTCAAAATTTTTCTATGAGGTCCCCCCTCATTCTTCTAAACTCCAAGGAATACAGTCCAAGAGCGGACAAACGTTCCTCATATGTTAACCCTCTCATTCCCGGAATCATTCTAGTGAATCTTCTCTGAAACCTCTCCAATGTCAGCACATACTTTCTTAAATAAGGAGCCCAAAACTACCCACAGTACTCCAAGTGAGGTCTTACCAGCGCCTTATACAGCCTCAACATCACATCCCTGCTCCTATAACTCTATTCCTCTAGAAATGAATGCCAACATTGCATTCACCTTCTTTGCCACCGACTCAACTTGGAGGTTAACCTTAAGGGTATCCTGCACGAGGACTCCCAAGTCCCGTTGCATCTCAGAACTTTGAATTCTCTCCCCATTTAAATAATGGTCTGCCCGTTTATTTCTTCTGCCAAAGTGCATAACCATACACTTTCCAACATTGTATTTCATTTGCCACTTCTTTGCCCATTCTTCCAATCTATCCAAGTCTCTCTGCAGACTCTCCGTTACCTCAGCACTACCGGCACCTGCACCTATCTTTGTATCATCAGCAAACTTAGCCACAAAGCCATCTGTTCCATAATCCAAATTGTTGATGTACAACGTAAGAAGAAGTGGCCCCAACACAGACCCCTGTGGAACACTACTGGTAACCAGCAGCCAACCAGAATAGGATCCCTTTACTCCCACTCTGTTTCCTGCCAATCAGCCAACGCTCTATCCACGTATGTAACTTTCCCGTAATTCCATGGGCTCTTATCTTGTTAAGCAGCCTCATGTGTGGCACCTTGTCAAAGGCCTTCCGAAAATCCAAATATGCAACATCCACTGTATCTCCCTTGTCTAGCCTACTTGTAATTTCCTGAAAAAATTGTAATAGGTTTGTCAGGCAGGATTTTCCTTTAAGGAAACCATGCTGAGTTCTGTCTATCTTGTCATATGTCTCCATGTACTCTGTAACCTCATCCTCGACAATCGACTCCAACGACTTCCCAACCACCGATGTCAAGCTAACAGGTCTATAATTTCCTTTTTGCTTCCTTGCCCCCTTCTTAAATAGCGGAGTGACATTTGCAATCTTCCAGTCCTCCAGAACCATGCCAGAATCTATCGACTTTTGAAAGATCATCGCTAATGCCTCCGCAATCTCCACAGCTACTTCCTTTAGAATACGAGGGTGCATTCCATCTGGTCCGGGAGATTTATCTACCTTTAGACTATTCAGCTTCCTGAGTACTTTCTCTGTCGTAATTGTGACTGCGCACGCTTCTCTTCCCTGCCACCCTTGACTGTCCGGTATACTGCTGATGTCTTCCTCAGTGAAGACTGATGCAAAATACTCGTTCAGTTCCTCCGCCATCTCCTTATCTCCCATTACAATTTCTCCAGCATCATTTCCTATTGGTCCTATATCTACTCTCACCTGCCTTTTACTCTTTATATACTTGAAAAAGCTTTTAGTATCCTCTTTGATATTACTGGGTAGCTTCCTTTCATAGTTGACCTTAGTTTCCTTTTGTAAGCTTTTAAAAACTTCCGAATCCTCTGTCTTCCACTAATTTTTGCTTCCTTGTACGCCCTCTCCTTTGCTTTAACTTTGGCTTTGACTTCTCTTGGCAGCCACCGTTGCATCCTTCTTCCATTTGAAAATTTCTTCTTTTTTTGAATATATCTGTCTTCCACCTTCCTCAATTCTCGCATTAACTCCAGCCACTGCTGCTCTGCCGTCCTTCCCACTAGTGTCCCTTTCCAGTCAACTTTGGCCAGTTCCTCTCTCATGCCACTGTAATTTCCTTTACTCCACTGAAATACCGACACATCAGATTTCGGCTTCTCTTTTTCAAATTTCACAGTGAACTCAATCATGTTATGATCACTGCCTCCTAAGGGTTCCTTCACCTCAATCTCTCTAATCACCTCCGGTTCATTACACAATACCCAATCCAGTACAGCCGATTCCCTAGTGGGCTCAACAACAAGCTGTTCTAAAAAGCCATCTTGCAGGCATTCTACAAATTCTCTCTCTTGAGATCCAGTGCCGACCTGATTTTCCCAATCTACTCGCATGATAAAATCCCCCACAATTATCATAACACTGCCCTTCTGACAAGCCCTTTCTATTTCCAGTTGTAATTTGTAGTCGACATCACTGCAGCCGTTAGGAGGCCTGTATATGACTGTCATCAGGGTCCTTTTACTCCTGCGATTTCTTAGCTCAACCCATGAATATTCTGCACCTTCCGATCCTATGTCACCTCTTTCTAATGATTTGATATCATTTCTTGCCAACACAGTCAAGCCACCCCCTCTGTCTACCTACCTATCCTTCTGATACACCGTGCATCCTTTGACATTCAGCTCCCAGAGACATGCGTCCTTTAACACATCTCAGTGATGGCCACAATATCATACCTGCCAATCTGTAGCTGTATGACAAAATTATCCACCTTATTCATTACATTGCATACATTTAAGTATAACACCTTAAGTCCAGTATTTGGTACTTTTTGCTTTGATTGCACTGCAACTTATCCCAGTGGCTGCAAAGTTGCCCCATCACCTGCCTGTCCTTCCTGACATCTTTGCTGCTCACTATCTTAGATTTATTTCTGTTTTCCCCCTCCTCCCATCCCCCTGCCAAATTAGTTTAAACCCTCCCTATCAGCTCTATTAAACCTTCCCACCAGGATATTGGTCCCCTTCGGGTTCAGGTGTAACCCATCTGTTTTGAACAGGTCATACTTCCCCAGAAGAGATCCCAATGATCCAAGAATCTGAAGCCCTGCCCCCTGCACCAGTCTCTCAGCCACGCATTCATCTGCCTGATCCTACTATTCTTGCCCTCGCTAGCACGTGGCACAGGTAGCAATCCCGAGATTACTACCCTGGAGATCCTGCTTCTCAGCTTCCTTCCTAACTCCCGGAAATATCTCCTCAGGACCTCCTCCCTTCTCCTACCTATGTCATTGGTACCAACATGTACCAAGACAACTGGCTGCTCGCCCTCTCCCTTCAAAATACTCTGGACCCGATCTGAGACATCCCGTACCCTGGCACCTGGGAGGCAACACACCATGCGGGTATCAGGCTCACAGAATCTCTTGTCTGTTCCCCTGACTATGGAATTCCCTATGACTACCGCATTCCTCTTCCCCCTCCTTCCCTCCTGCACAACAGCGCCAAGCTCAGTGCCAGAGACCCGGTTACCCTGGGTGTCCCCTGTCAGGTCATCCCCCTCAACAGCATCCAGAACAAAATACTTGTTGCTGAGGGGGACAGCCACAGGGGTGCTCTCCACTATCCGGGCATTTTCCTTCCCTCTCCTGACAGTCACCCAGTTTTCTGACCCCTGTAGCCTAGGGATGACTACCTCCCTGTAGCTCCTGTCTATCACCTCTTCACTTTCCCTAATAAGCAGTAGGTCATCAAGCTGCAGCTCCAGATCCCTAACATGGTCTCTGAGGAGCTGCATCTCAGTGCACCTGGCTCAGATATGGCCATCAGGGAGGCTGGAAGTCTCCCAGGATTCCCACATCTGACACCCTGAACAAAGCACTAACCCTGCAGGCATGCTATCTAATTCTACAGGAATGAAACAGGAAAAATAAGTTTTCTCACCCACTTACCTCGACAAACAGACAAACTTTTTAAATCGTTAGCTGTGTGAGCCCTTCTGTTCCTGTCTGTCCGGGCAGATTCGCCATGGGGAAAAAAAAAAAGAGTTGGTGCCTCGCTCTCACCTCTTCCTGTTACCGCCGAAGCCCGTTGAGGCCAAAGCCCTACACTCTGCTACCACCCACTCCGCTGCCCGCTGTATAAGGTGGTCTCCTTTTTAAACTCTCAGCGTTGTCCTGTCTACGTCACGTGCCTGCGCAGTCTCGTCCTTCCTGCACTCGAAGTCGTTTTTAAAAAAAACTGCCTTCCTTCAGAATTCAGCTCCCACGCCGCTCTGCTTGTCCCGATACAAAAACTGAAGTAGACTGGAAAAAACCCTCAAACCTAAATCCCTGGTTTTCTATACTTATCATTGAACAACAAAGATCTCAGAAACTCATTTAACTGTAGGAACATCTTGGAATTCTAATTCTTTCTGAAATTAATATGAAGTAAACAAATTATATCTTGTACAGAACCAGACCAGGAGGCTATAGATATCAATACAGACACTTTATGATTGATGAAGCTAATTAACAACTGCAAAAAATTATAGTAGATTATAAACAGTTGTGACATGCTGAATCAAAGTAATAAATATAAATCTCTGCATATGATTGAAATGCCAGTGATATTCTCACTGTAGTAAGCACATTTCTGGAGTTAGTGGAGTAACCACTATGTTAATGCATATCACTACATCCAGACAACATCATACACATAGAACAAGTATCATACATTCACAGTTAAGAGCTTAATTTTTGGTAGTTAGATGGAAGATACAGGAATAATAAGCATTGATATATATTTAAATTCTACATTTTAAGAAAGAAACATTGCTTCAGAAAACAAATAACCAGTTTGTACACCATCTGTATTACACATTCATGGGGACACAGGCATTACCGCCAAGGTTGGCATTTATATTAAGTTGTGAAGGTAAAGGCAAACCACATAATTCAATTCCCACCTTTGGAAAGTGCTGTTGAACACAGATACTCCAGGATTAAGGTCCAATGATGAAAGATAAATAGAAATGAATTCCCAAATCAGGATATTGTGTGACTTGTACCAGCTGGAGATAGTAATCCTGCTGCCCTTGTCCTTCTAAGTGGCAGAGGTTTGTTAATGAAATCTGATAAGCTACTGAGTACAACTTTTATTACAGTTGATTCTTCAGCATCAACAGTCAACGCACATGTGATGGAAGGAATGCCTGTGAACTGAATCCCAATCAAGCAGGATGACGCTGATCTTCTCAAATATTTTTGAAGCTGAACTTGTCCAAAGAAATCGAGACTGTTCCAACATATTCTTGAAAACACGTTGTGGAATGGTTTAGCAGGAGACAGAAGGTACAGCATTTGAGTCCTCTGTTCAAACATATGACGAGTTGAGTAATTATCCTGAGATGATAGAGCTGCAACATACCTACTTATTCAAACACCTCCTCCAAACTGCTGCAGACACAATATTATTGCCAAGGGAGCAGTCATCTATTTGAATTGTGCTACTTGAAATGATAGGAACCTTGGAACAACAACCACTCTTTTAAGCTAGTACTATCTAATAACAATGTCTATTGTTTGAGACTATCCAGTTTCTGCTTCTAAACACTGGCTATCTGATGCCACACACTGTAAAATTCTATGCTACCAATATTACACTAGTAGTCTTAAATCAACACACAACAATTACCCTTTACAATTAGTACTAGTTCTTACTTCACCTTCAGAATTCAGCATGTTGCTCCATGGCTGGTCCATGTTTGTAGTAATTTCTGGAGACGTGGTCGTGACAGAACCTAACCTGAGCAGTTAGTCAAAGTTCAAGTAAGTTATTGTTGGTCAAAGACATCTTCCATCAGTGATGATGCCTATGATGTTTACGAGTAGATTCTTAGAACAGTTATTGGCCAGCCTGGATCTTTACCACATTTTCTGAGCAGGACAAACCTATCCAATTTCCCATATTGCATGTTAATAATGGAGGAACATCAGAACAGACTACTTAGAGACGCTATTAGTTCGGGAGCACAAGTCTTCAGCTCAGTATTTGGGAAGCTGCCAGGGTCCACAGCTTTTGCTCAGTTAGGTCATAAATTTGGGGTGAATCAAATTGAGTATAATGACAGGGACCCCAAAATGAAACAGATACATCATCCACATAGCACCGCTAGTTAAGCTTAGCCAAGTGTATAATTTGAGATCTCTCTTCAGGTGTTATATGTACAAATATCATTCATTAAAAAAAGTATTACAAGAAAATCAAGGCAGTCATTTATCTTATTTCCGCTCACACATTTGAACTAGTGGTCATAAAAACACCAGCAAAATTTAGACAGCCATTGCCAAATGATTTGTGGATATGCTCAACATAAATTGGGTTTTATTTCACATTTTTGTTATTCCTTAGTGCTCTTTCACATGGTGCTGAGTTACTGCAGTGTGTTTGTGGGTGAGCTACTTTACAACAAGAGATTCATAAAATAAAAGAGCTAGTGATTATTACAGGAAGTTCTGCGCTTAACGTGCATGATTTATGAAAGTTATTAATATAATTAGAAGAGAATCAATATTGAATTCATCCTTTAAATTTATGGGAAGTTTATGTATGTCTGCCACTTTGAATTATGAAGTAGAGTGATTCAGAGAAATATGAAAATGCCAGACATGTGACTAAGTATATACCCTATTTATGATCTTGGAAATACATTACCATAGGCAATTTATTTTGCAGCTGAAGGAATATAATTTGGAAATTTTCCCCCGATGTGCTTCTGCCTTCACTACCATTGAACAACGGCAGATGAGTTTTTTTCCAGTAACGATTTTTCCACATTGTCTAATCACAGTATTGAAAAACCAATGCACATCTGTTGCTATGGAAACGATCACATTGTTACCACTTTCAGACTATCATACAGATCTGCCCATCATTTTACATACAACTGCTTGCCTGAGATTGACTAATGCACACTAATCAGAAATTCAAAATGTTTATTGCAGAAGGGGAGAAACGTGCTATCTCTGGAAGGACAGCATACTTGACAGAAGAATTGGTTTTTTTTGCCAGTCCACCCGGGATTCTTTTTAAACAGAAAATATGAAATTGCTTTTTCTCCCTTAACAGAGGAGTGAAGGAGGTAGGAGAGTGACCTGATAGAAATATACAAAATTATGAGAGCATAAAATATGGTAAATGGCCAAATTTTTCCCCAAGAGAGGGTTATCAAAAACAAGAGAAACAAGAGGGTTTATGTTTAAACATAAGTGGAATGAGATGTTAAAGGGGACCTGAGAGGTAAGGTGTTTTATTTTTACACAGATAATGGTTGACATCGAGATTATACTGATACAAGTGGTGGAATCAGATACAATCACTATAGTTAAGAGGCATTTTTACAGACACCTAAGTAGGCAAGATATGGCAGGATACAGTCCTACTGTGGATGAGCAAAAAGGTCAGCATGAAGGTTATGGGAAAAGGGCCTATTTCTACACTGTATGAATGACTCACTAGGCTGTCTCTTCATTCCTTAAAGTCATTTAAAGCTCATTTACCATTGACACCCTTGACCTTGGTACAGAACTATTCTCTACCATCAGAATTATAGGTAAGTTTAAACATGAGAGAAATAAAAGTCTAGTTCACCAATCATTCAAATTTATTTTCTTCAACACTGCTTAATGTAATTTTTGGGTCAATTAGAGGAATTATTGCTTTCTCATCTGAAAGTCACAGGTTGAAATCTCCCACGAGTATTTGAATACTTCAAAATATTACTTTAATTCAGCTCCAAAGAAAACCCTGCATTAGACCTATTGCCTGCCTCCATGCTATGTGTTAAAAAGTGGCCACTAGACTTGTTTACACAGTAAGGCAAATCACTTCATCCACTGTACCTTAACTGCACTGTATGCTTTGTATCAAATATAAGGAAGCTCCGGTCCTACAAAAAATTTGTTTCTTTAAGCTTTTTTAGAAATGACTAACAACAAATTAAAATTGCTACTCATTTCTGTGATTCAAAAGCACAAGAGTAAATATTTCAGGGAAAGGTTCAGCAATTCCATCACTACATCCACACAGTTAATTTAATTCTGCTCTTCATCATTGACTAATCATCATCCCTGATAGAGACATTTCATTCAGCGTGTGAAAAA
Organism: Mobula hypostoma; assembly: GCF_963921235.1. Lineage (NCBI taxonomy): Eukaryota > Metazoa > Chordata > Chondrichthyes > Myliobatiformes > Myliobatidae > Mobula > Mobula hypostoma. The sequence continues at coordinate 189,825,695 of NC_086097.1, forward strand.
AAAATAGGAAGGTTTTAGGTTACTACATCTAAAGCTACAGCATATTCATCACATAAACATCTTCAAAAAGTTCAGTTTTTGTTCATGTAGTAATTGTTTTGCAAATCCCCAGATGCACACAATACTAACATGTAGGTACACGAACATTCTGCCTTAAATTTTGCACATTTACTGTGAAAGAGATGACTATCAATTCTTAGATTTGATTGCACACATTGAAACATTTTCCTCACCTACTGTCATTCTTTTCAACAAAGCAATATTCAGCTTTCAAAATGAATTCAAAACACCCATGTATTCATAACACACCCGTTCATATCTTTTCCGAGAAATTTTTATCGGAGTGCTGCTCCCTTCAAACTGGAGGGTATAGCTAGATGGCATTCAAGAAAATGAAAGCTACTGTTCTCTGCCAAGCTTCTTAGTCAAAATTTTTGTTAAAACATGTAAATTAGCATGATGTAACTTAAAGAGGATGTTCTGGAAACCGACATAATTGTTCTACCGAGTAACCTACAAAAATTTAGTGCCTATTCCACACCAAGCTCAGCTCCGTGAACACATACTGGATTTTTTTTCCCTGGTCTTGAAGTGCTTGGTGAGAACTCAGTGAGTAATCATGGCATGCCAATTCCACTCCGGGAATCACGAGAATGGTACCAGTCCCTACAGAATCAATGACATGTCATCTTTCTGCTGTGCACCCAATTCAAAATTCAAGCCCATCTTTTTGTTTAAATGAAGTTGTTGATTTCACTGTTTACAAAAAATGCTTCATGGACACCTACCTGCCTTGACGCACAGTTTTTTGAAGGTTCTAATTATTCTTGACCAGGACCACACAACCATAAGCTTGTCACCAGATTCCTGAAATAAGCTTTACTTTCCAAGCTCCCTATCAGAGTGAGAGTGCTCAAGAATAGACATGCTTCAAGGACATTCATAAAGACTCCTTCAAAAAAAATGCAACACCTCACCAGCTCATGCAAGTCCCTGAAACATAGGTAATCAAAATACAGAAGGGCCATCCTTGAAGGAATACAGAGCATCAGGAAGCCTTTGGGAACTTTCAGAATAACACATACAAAATGCTGGAGGAACTCAACAGGTCAGGCAGGAAGTCCAAAGTTCAAAGTTCGCGGTAAATTTATTATATGGCGCCATATACACTGAGCCTCATTTTCTTGTGGCATACTCAAAAATTCATAACAGAATAATAACCATGATAGAATCAATGAAACGCCGCACCAACTTGTGTGTTCAACCAATGTGCGAAATACAACAAACTGTGCAAATACAAAAGGAAAGAAATAATAATAATAAATAAATAATATGGAGAACAGGAGATGAAGAGTCCTTGAAACTGAGTCCATTTGTTGTGGGAACACTTCAATGATGGGGCAAGTGAAATTGAGTGACATAATCCCCTCTGGTTCAAGATTCTGATGGTTGAGGTATAATAACCGTTCCTGAACTTGGTGGCGTACCACCTGAGGCTCCTATATGTTTTTCCTGATGGCAGCAGTGAGAAGGGAGCATGGCCTGAGTAGTGAGGACACCTGATGGTGGATGCTGCTTGCCTGTGACAACGCTTTATGTAGATATGCTCAATGGAGGGGAGGGCTTTATCCATGATGAACTGGGATGGAGCGTGATGAATGAAGAAGTCAATGTTTCTGGTTGAGACTCTTCATCAGGACTAGCAGAAAGACCACAAAAAAACCTACCTTTATCTATCCGCCCACTGTATCAAGCACCAATGCTGTAAAGTCTGCAGATCCCACAAGAACCCTTAAACACTTTCCAAATCCAAGGAACTACCCAAGAACAAGAACCTCCTTGCATTGGAGTTTCAGAGTCAGAATCTGTTTTATCATCACTGACATATGTTGTGGGACTTGTTGTTTTTGGCAGCAGTACAGTTCAGGACATAAAAAATATACTAGAAGGTACAACAAAAGTAAATAATACACAAGAGAATAGCAAGATTGTGTTCATGGACAGTTCAGAAATCTATTGCCAGAGGGGATGAACCTGTTCCTTAAACACTAAGTGTGGGCCTTCAGGCTCCTGTACTTGCTCCCTGATGGTAGTAATGAGCATGCCTAGAAGGTGAGGGCCCTTAATGTTCGATGGCACCTTCTTGAAGCACTGTGATTAGACAATGTCCTCAAAGAAAGACAGGCTTGTGCCCATAATGGAGCCACCTGAGTCTAAAATCCTCTGCAGCCTCTTGTGATTCTGTACATTGGAGCGTCCATACCAGGCAGTGACACAACCAGTCAGAATGCTTTCCACCGCACATCTGTAGAAATTTAACAGAGTCATTGGTAGCTTACCAAACCTCCTCAGTCTCTTAATGAAATATAGCCACTGGTGTGACTTCTCTACGATTGCGCCCAGAATAGATCCTATGAATATGAATGCCCAGGAACTTGAAGCCACTCACCCGTTCCATTGCTGATCCCTCACTGAGGGCTTGTATATGTTCTCCTGTCTTTCCTCTTCCTGTATAACATGGCTGATCATTATCTAATTGAAAATTATTATTTAGTGAATTATTTCCTTATTTCAATAGAGTTCTGTACCTATTTGTAAAAAAAACATTTAAAAAGCCTTCTCTTAAATGGGTCCATCGCTAACCCTGACAGCTAATTTTCATGTAAAAATATAAAGAAAAAGAGACATCTTACTGAAGCAAAAAAAGCCTCACTTGCTTTTCAATTAAATGTAGAATATATTTTTCATGTCAATTATTAAAGTGATAATTACTTATTTGACAAGATGAGCCAAAGGGAACGTTTTTGCGTTCATTCTATAATTCTAACCTGTGGGCCTAACTCTCATTTATACTTGCCCATTTCAGAATTTCATTAATTTAAATAAAATGCATAATTGCTACGATTCAAAAATCTCACTGAGAGTGGTGAAATTGTAATAAAATAAATAACATAATTGAATACAATGATGATTCCTTAATATTTAAAAAAAATCAGTTCCTGATAATGCCACTGCTGCTATTTTAATACAATTTTAAAACTCAACATTATCCATACCTCCATCAAAGCTTGTGCTTAAAAAAGGTAAAGAATCAAGTGTACTGCAAAAAAATGAGACCTAATTTAACTGAATTATTTGGATCGGCATGTAATGAATTTTATCTGGTACTCTGTGCTGAAGTGCAAAGTACATTTTATTCATTCTGGTCACATGCAGATTTACCACCCTCTGACTAAAGTAATTTCTCTGCATCTCTGTTCTAAATGGACGTCCTTCAATCCTGAAGTCATGCCCTCTTGTCCTAAACTCCCTTACCATGGGAAATAACTTTGCAATATCTAATCTGTTCAGGCTTTTTAACATTCGGAATGTTTAAAATTCAAAATTTCAATACAGCACCTTCAGTCCTGCATTCTTTGTCCTTTTGAATTTTGCCTCTGTGGTACAATTGAACACCTACGCTCTGTCCGCCAGAGAAAGCAGGCTCTCCCAGTGGCCACACATTTTAATTCCACATCCCATTCCCATTCTGATATGTCCATCCACGGCCTCCTCTACTGTAAAGATGAAGCCACACTCAGGTTGGAGGAACAACACCTTATATTCCGTCTGGGTAGCTTCCAACCTGATGGCATGAACATTGACTTCTCTAACTTCCGCTAATGCCCGACCTCCTCCTCGTACCCCACCCATTTATTTATATACACACATTCTCTCTCTCTCGCTCTCTCCTCCTGTCCCTCTGACTATACCCCTTGCCCATCCTCTGGGGTTCCCCCCCTCCCCCCTCCCCCCTCCCCCCTTTCCTTCTCCCTGGGCCTCCTGTCCCATGATCCTCTCATATCCCTTTTGCCAATCACCTATCCCGCTCTTGGCTCCATCCCTCCCCCTCCTGTCTTCTCCTATCATTTTGGATCTCCCCCTCCCCCTCCCCCTCCCACTTTCAAATCTCTTACTACAGATGAGGTGCCGGAGGATTGGAGAGTTGCTCATGTTGTTTCATTGTTTAAAAAAGGATCGAAAAGTAATCCGGGAAATTATAGGCAGGTAAGTTTAACATCAGTAGTAGGTAAGTTATTGGAGGGAGAACTAAGAGACAGAATCTACAAGCTTTTGGATAGACAGGGACTTATTAGGGAGAGTCAACATGGCTTTGTGCGTGGTGGGTCATGTTTGACCAATCTATTGGAGTTTTTCGAGGAGGTTACCAGGAAAGTGGATGAAGGGAAGGCAGTGGATATTGTCTACATGGACTTCAGTAAGGCCTTTGACAAGGTCCCACATGGGAGGTTAGTTAGGAAAATTCAGTCGCTAAGTATGCATGGAGAGGTGGTAAATTGGATTAGACATTGGCTCAATGGAAGAAGCCAGAGAGTGGTGGTAGAGAATTGCTTCTCTGAGTGGAGGCCTGTGACTTGTGGTGTGCCGCAGGGATCAGTGCTGGGTCCATTGTTATTTGTCATCTATATCAATGATCTGGATGATAATGTGGTAAATTGGATCAGCAAATTTGCTGATGATACAAAGATTGGAGGTGTAGTAGACAGTGAGGAAAGTTTTCAGAGCCTGCAGAGGGACTTGTACCAGCTGGAAAAATGGGCTGAAAAATGGCAGATGGAGTTTAATACAGACAAGTGTGAGGTATTGCACGTTGGAAGGACAAACCAAAGTAGAACATATAGGTTAATGGTAAGGCACTGAAGAGCGCAGTAGAACAGAGGGATCTGGGAATACAGATACAAAATTCCCTAAAAGTGGCGTCACAGGTAGATAGGGTTGTAAAGAGAGCTTTTGGTACACTGGCCTTTATTAATCAAAGTATTGAGTATAAGAGCTGGAATGTTATGATGAGGTTGTATAAGGCATTGGTGAGGCCGAATCTGGAGTATTGTGTTCAGTTTTGGTCACCAAATTACAGGAAGGATATAAATAAGGTTGAAAGAGTGCAGAGAAGGTTTACAAGGATGTTGCCGGGACTTGAGAAACTCAGTTACAGAGAAAGGTTGAATAGGTTAGGACTTTATTCCCTGGAGCGTAGAAGAATGAGGGGAAATTTGATAGAGGCATATAAAATTATGATGGGTATAGATAGAGTGAATGCAAGCAGGCTTTTTCCACTGAGGCAAGGGGAGAAAAAAAACAGAGGACATGGGTTAAGGGTGAGGGGGGAAGAGTTTAAAGGGAACATTAGCGGGGGCTTCTTCACACCGAGAGTGGTGGGAAGTATGGAATGAGCTGCCAGACGAGGTGGTAAATGCGGGTTCTTTTTTAACATTTAAGAATAAATTGGACAGATACATGGATGGGAGGTGTATGGAGGGATATGGTCCGTGTGCAGGTCAGTGGGACTAGACAGAAAATGGTTTGGCACAGCCAAGGAGGGCCAAAAGGCCTGTTTCTGTGCTGTAGTTTTTCTATGGTTTCTAGCTCTTCCTTCAGTTAGTCCTGACGAAGGGTCTCAGCCCGAAACGTCGACTATACTTCTTCCTAGAGATGCTGCCTGGCCTGCTGCGTTCACCAGCAACTTTGATGTGTGTTGCTTGAATTTCCAGCATCTGCAGAATTCCTCGTGTGTACAATTTAACTGTTTGCTCTGTCTGCATTTGTACCTAATCATTGGGTTGTCCTTCCCAACAGAGATTGGTTGGTATTACACTGTGTGCATCACTAAGTCCTGACTAGAAAAAAAGGCCATAGATGGGAGCTTAACATCAAAGAATAGACTTTGTTTTGAAAGGACAGGCAGGATAGATATCCCCCACAGGATAAGTAGTTCTCAAATGGCAGGGGTAGGTAACCGTGGCTGACAAGGGAAATTAAGGACTGCATAAAAGCCAAGGAAAGGACACATAAGGTAGCAAAAGTGAGTGGGAGGTTGGATGATTGGGAAGCTTTTAAAATCCAACAAAAAGCACCTAAAAAAGCTCTAAGAAGGGCAAAAATGAAACATGAGGGCAAACTAGCCAATAATATAAAGCAGGATACTAAAAGTATTTTCAGTTATATAGAGAGTAAAAGGGAAGTGAGAGTTAATATTGGACCACTGGAAAATGATGCTGGTGAGAAGGTAATGGGGAACAAAGAAATGGCAGATGAACTTAAGGGTACTTTGCATCAGTCTTCACTGTGGAAGATACTAGCAGTGTGCCAGAGGTCTGTGAGTGTTAGGGAGCAGGAGTGAGTGCCATTGGTATTACAAAGTAAAAAGTGCTTAGGCAAACTGAAAGGTCTTACGGTGGATGAGTCATCCAGGCTAGATGGACTACATCCCAGAGATAAAGGATGCATTAGTCGTGACCTTTTAAGAATCACTTGATTCTGGCAGGGTCCCAGACTGGAAAATTGCAAATATCACTCCACTCTTTATGAAGGGAGGAAGGCAGAAGAAAGGAAACTATAGGCCAGTTAGCCTAACCTCAATGGTTGGGAAAGTTTTGGGCAAAAAAATGGCAGATGGAATACAATTTTGGGCGATGTATGATAACGCATTTTGGCAAAAGGAAAAATAGTGTAGACTATTATCTAAATGGGGAGAAAATTCAAACATTAAAGAGGCTGAGGGATTTAGGAGTTCTTGGGCAAGACTCCCAGAAGTTTAATTTACAGGTTGAGGCTGTGGTAAAGGCAGTAAATGGAATGTTGCCATTTATTTCAAGGAGATTAGAATATAAAAGCATGGAGATAATGCTGGAAATAAAGTTGAGGCTTTACAAGACACTAGTCAGGCCGCACTTGGAGTACTGTCAACATTTTTGGCTCCCATATGTCAGAAAGGAAACGCTGTCATAGGAGAGAGTCCAGAGGAGGGTCATAAGGATGATTCCGGAAATGAAGGAGTTAACATATGAGAAGTATTTGGCAGCTTTAACACTGGAATTTAGAAGAATGCGGGGGGCGGGAGAATCTCATTGAAACCTACTGAATGCTGAAAGGACTAGATAGGGTGGATGTGGAGAGGATGTTTCCACAGAACTGGAGGACACAGCCTCAAAATTGAGGAGTGACATTTTAGAACAGAGGTAAGGAGGTACTATTTTTAGCCAGAGAGTAATGAATCTGTGGAATGCTCTGCCACCGTCCGTGAGGGGGCCAAGTCCATGAGTATATTTAAGACGGAAGTTGATAGTTTCCTGAGAAGATATGGTGAGATGGCTGGTGTATGGGGGGGATCTGGGATCAGCCAAGATGGAATAACGGAACAGACTCGATAGCTAAATGGACTAATTCAGCGCTTATGTCTTATGGTGTTTTTCCACCAAGAAATAGCCAATGCACATTCCATGACCATTTTTGCAAAGTTGTACCTTGTATTTTTTGAAGATCTATACAGTTTCTCCTGTGGGTATATGTGGTGCTACAAGAGTAGAGATTCACAGGAGAAGGAAACATTCACTGAACATGCACCAAATGGGAATCGCTGAGCAGTCTGCCTGTCCTCAAATAAGTAAGCCATGGAGGTTGGTTCAAAACTCTTGACTGAAGAGTTAATCTTTAAGACTACAGATAAACCACAAAACCTCTGATGATAGGAATAGGATCAATATCTTTGTGAATATCTCTCAATAGTTTCAATAAAATTGCTAATTCTCTTTTCCAGAAACCAATTGTTACGTCAGCAGTTGTGTTGATGCACACAAAGTATGACAAGTTACAAATCCATTGAATATTGGCAGCAATTACAGCTATTTTCTCTTGTTTAAAACAATCCTTGGGTTATGATGATAAAATTTTAGCTTTGTTGCAGAAACTTATTATGTTGCTTAAGATTATTTAACAAAATACAGACCAGAGACTGATGATTATCATTAGCAGGTTTCAGGTCAATGAAATACACAAGTAGATATTACAAGTTGCATTGACGGAAATAAAGGAGCGTTAAAGCAATATGAGATGTTTTTATTCTGTTAAGTGTATATAAATATATTGATTGAGTGGGTAACTAAAGTTGAGATACACATCAGGCATGATTTAATGGAAGTCAATATTGAATCACATACTAAAATATTTGATAAAAATGTCACAATGAAATAAAACTATATGGTTATGAAGCATAATCATTTGCAGTATTCACACATAGATTAAACAATATCTCACTGGTAGAAATGCAAAATCCTGCAAAACTGCAAAAAAAGAGACTGTTAACAATTAGCAGTTCAAGTAGCATTTGTGGAGAACAAATCAAGTAAAGCTTTCAAGTTACTGCTGTTTCATTTGTGTATTTCTAGCACTTTCTTTTTTTTCCCATGGTGTTGGAATAGCTTCAGCCCATTATAAACATATCCATGTAGTTTTGGAAAGGCCCACACTAATCCAATTGTAGGAGATGTTTTTCACCTTGTTACAATCTAAGACTTCCATTTCCTATTAATGCACATTTAGAACCTTGTCTTTAATACAACTTTAAAGTCCATATTTTTCATTTTAATCATAAAACATATTTTTCTCCTATCCCATACATAATTATTTAAAACAATAAGCTGTAATGGCAACTGTTCAGAATTTGATGACATTTGGTTGAGAAAAACATAAATGAACAATCCATTTCTTCCTTCTCATCCCTAGAAGATAATTGTACTGCAATATTAACCTCTACTGTTGTTCTCATATTCTGTTTACTCTTTCAACACACTCAGTTCAGAAATGATTAGATTTTCATCTGCTACGTCTGCTATTAATCACATCTAATATTGGATCTATAGCCCAAAGAACCATGCACACAAGTATCAATACTTTTTACAAGATTATTTCATTACAGTTCCAGACACCATCATTCCATGCACGTTTGCATTGTTTAAAAAAATTGGAAACTTTATTATTATCGCTCTGTATCCTTAATGTTCTGAAGGTCATTAGGGCGATGAACTTCTGTGTATCTGGCTCTGACCAGACGGGGGATATCTCCACTATTTCCCAATTTGGATAGCATGACAGACTGTTCATATTCAGCTTGCAGCCAAGGGCAGGGATAAGAGCTTGCTAAAGGCTGAGGTCACGTTGAAATTGTCTGATGTTGGAAGTTGGGTGTAGGGGTCTCCGAGTTGCTATATTCAAGATAGAGTGAAACTAATTTTTGTTCCCTCATTACCAGCTACTGGAGAGTATATAGTTTTGCTGGTGATCCACAAAGGCATTACTGTAATATAATGGGGAATCACATGGTGGGTAACACATCAATTCTTTGTCAACACAAAAACAATGCTTTGGACTATATTCAGCTAGTATAGTACATATCAACAGGAGTGAAGCATGCAAGTCAATACCAGGTATGCAGGCTGCAGTCATGATCCCTTCATTCCCTACCAACTGACTTCGCTATCACCAGAAACCAGATACTGGATACTGGGTGAAATACTTGACAAATCTACTCGAACTTTTGTGGATGCAACTAGCACAGATGAACACTACGTCTGAATGCTCTGCATGTGGATTCTCAGAAGACGTTTAGTATAGTCCCATAGGAGATCAGCTTGCAATATTAAAAGCAATTGGGACTGGGTGGATGGCAGAGAGGTGGTGGTGGTTAAGGTACTGATGCAGACAGGAAGAATTGAAATAACGGTCTTTTTCCGAGGGGCAGGCAGTGATTTATGGACTACTACAGGGATCAATGCTGGAATCCCGGCTACTAGATTTTCTCATCTGATATGTCCAACTGTGCAAATGACAAAAAGTGGAGCAGATGTGAGGAAGATGTAGAGAAGGTCCAGGCTGGGTGGGTGAGTGGGCATATGCAGGATAGTATGAATGAATTCAAAATTATCCACTTTAGGTGGCAAACTATCTGAAAGGCAGAAGATTAAGAATGATGGAGATGTGACAGGTCTCCATGCCCTTGTATTACCATTTGCTGAAAGCACGTGTAGCAGGCAGTTAAAATGCATGTTCCACTTCAAAATGAGAAGATTTGAACCAGAGCAGGGGCATCTGCCTGCAATCATACAAGGTCCAGTGAGTCTTATAGTAAGTATTGCATGTACTTCTGCAGTGTGATCCCAAGTGCTCTGTGCATTTCTTCAGAGGCAGGATATTCTTGCAATGGAGGCAGAGCAGGAAAGTTTCACTGGAATGATTCCTGGGATGGCAGAACTAACAGGAAATTAGGTCAGAAAGCCCTATATTCATTAGGTATTAGAAGAATGGGAACAGATTTTATATTAGATGAATACTTCTAACAGATCAAATGCAGGAAGGATGTTCTTGACCACAGAAAGGACCGTGGTCAATGAATGCAGAACCACAGTCACGGTCTAAGAATAAAGGGAATGTCATCCAAGATTCAGCAGAAGAAAACATTATTTTTTCAGGGAGTGTAAATGCATTGAATTGTGCACCACAGAAAGCAGATGAAGCCAAACACTTAAATATATTCAGAAAGCATAAGATATAGTTTTATGGGCTAAAATGAAAAGCATGTGGAGAAAGCAGGAACAGGCTTTTGAATTTGGATGTTTAGCCATGGTGCCATGTTTCTATGACTCACAGTAGGTAAAACAGCCAGCATAATCAAAGATCCCACCCAGCCTGGACTTTTTCTCTTCTCCCCCCTCCTTTCAAGCAGAAGATACAATAAGCTGAAAGCATGTACCATGAAGCTCAAGGTCGTTTCTATCCCAGTAATCTACCAAGTTGTGACCTTACTGACTACCTACACTGCATGTTCCCTGTACTGTAACATTTTATTCTGCAGTTATTATACTTGCACTACTTTAATGCACTCTGATAATGAATTGATAAATTTGACCAAGACATGTTTTTTTCCCTCTATCTCAGTACCTGTGTCAATAGTAAACCAATTATATTAAATTTAATGACTTTGAAGCATGACTATTACACCACACTTGGGTCACTCACATACAATGGAAATATCATGAACTACAGTCACAGTAGGAATAGTTTTGCTTACAGGACAGCAGTCTGAACTTCCAGATCAGCTGGCAAACTCTGTTTAATTGTTGGGTGCATGGATTGCCCAATGGTATTGGCCACCATTTTCACAGAGGAAAGGAATGGGCCATAACATAGAAAACATACAGCACAATACAGGCCCTTCGGCCAACAAAGCTGTGCCGAACATGTCCCTACCTTAGAACTACCTAGGGTTACCCATAGCCCTCTATTTTTCTAAGCTCCACAGTCATCCAGGAGTCTCTTAAAAGACCCTATCGATTCCGCCTCCACCACCATCACCGGCAGCCCATTCCATGCACTCACCACTCTCTGCGTAAAAAACTTATCCCTGACATCTCTGTACCTGTTTCCAAGCACCTTAAAACTGTGCCCTCTCGTGCAAGCCATTTCAGCCCTGGGAAAAGGCCTCTGACTATCCACATGATCAGTGCCTCTCATTATCTTGTACACCCCTGTCAGGTCACCTCTCATCCTCCGTCGCTCCAAAGAGAAAAGGCCGAGTTCACGCAACCTATTCTCATAAGGCATGCTTCCCAATCCAGGCAATATCCTTGTAAATCTCCTCTGCACCCTTTCTATGGTTTCCACGTCCTTCCTATAGTGCGACAACCAGAAATGAGCACAGTACTCCAAGTGGGGTCTGACCAGGGTCCTATATAGCTGCAACATTACCTCTTGGCTCTTAAACTCAATCCCACGATTGATGAAGGCCAATGCACCGTATGCCTTCTTAATCACAGAGTCAACCTGCGTAGCAGCTTTGAGTGTCCTATGGACATGGACCCCAAGATCCTTCTGATCCTCCACACTGCCAAGAGTCCTACCATTAATGCTATATTCTGCCATCATACTTGACCTACCAAAATGAACCATCTCGCACTTATCTGGGTTGAACTCCATCTGCCACTTCTCAGCCCAGTTTTGGTGTTAAACATGTGCAACGAATGTCATAGTTCTTTGTTTTTGGTGGTCCAGTTAAAGTCTTTATCCACGCCTCAGGAGAGGTCTGGAGGATGTCAGCCTCTAGACTTGATATCCTTGTCCTCGTTCTGACTAAAGACCAATGTATGTTTATGTGCACACATCCACCTGAATACCACCCTCTAGTTATATGTCATCTCAGTGCCTGAGATGGTGGCAGGGCATGAAATTGAGTGACAGGGTTTCTTCATTGTTCTTTCCTCCTCACTATTTGCTCCATTCCTTGCTAGGCCACACATTTTGGGTATTTTAAAGAAGGTCGTGGTTTTGGTGTGGATTACAATATCTGGGGCTCTGGGGGATTGGACTCATAAGGGATATTCTTTATCTGTAGTCTGAATCCTGTAAATCAGAAAGCTTTGAAGTATGACACGAGGCACAAGCATAACATAATCTTTGTTAGTTTTAAGCGTGTCAAGGCAATTCCAACATTGACTAAGATAGCATTGTCCATAGAGATTAGAACATGCAAAATGCCCATTCTATCTCCAGTTCATTCCTGCTGCCTGTGGCTTGACTTCACTTCCCTTTTCAATGAAGGGAAACGTGTGTCAGTGAATGCTGCGAAATTTGCATGGGTGATTTGGAAGCTTCCAATAGATTTATGTAAAGCGTGAGCATGAGATATGAATGACTATCGGGCCAACTGTATGCTTCTGTGGCAATGTGGGGTATGGGTCTCGAATGATTACTGATCGGTGCTGTGATGAATTGAGCAGTGATGCAGTTGTTAGGGAATGCCACATTCCTTGACCACTGGTGTGAAATCATTGAACTTGAGGCATTTCATCCAAGTCCTTTGGTCATTGAGCTACACAGCCGTCTGCTCTCATTGTTATGGAAGGCCGCATTGCACCATTCCGATCCAGTGCTTTACTCACCCTCCTGACAATCGGCTAACACAAATGTGGCTTAAGTGCTGTTAGTGGTCTCAAAGACTGAGAAACAAATTACTGCTGCAGAGAAGTGTTGGGCACGGACAGCTCACTGCTCATTCTGGTGGGCCAGACAAGAATGCACCACAGCTCATATACAGCTTTGAGATGCAGGCTGGCGTTATCTCTATTAAGTCACTGATGATATTGCCCCCCTGCTGATGAGCCTGGATAACATCCTCAGAACATCCAAGCCATCCAACTGAATAAGCAGCATGAGGGTGCTTTCATTACCATCAATGGAGACAGACTAATTATCCATCTCACTCTCTGAGGCTACTGGAGTTATCCTCAAGCACTAGACTAGACTTCTGCTGTACTTAAAAAAGGGACAAGATTTAATTTTGTAGCCTCCCAAACCTTATCTCAATGGTTATCACTCATCATTTTAAAACAAAAATCTGGAGGCATTAAAATTCACATTTTAAAGCTCAAAAATAGTGTATGCATAATAATTGTAATTGAGTACTGTATTACAATTCTTTAGTCTCAATTATTGAATAATCTCAGGTGTATAACAATATAGGCACTATACTACATGTATTAAAAGGTAAATAATTCAGCAACAAATGCCAATAGTTAATACGAAATATATCTTCAAGAATCAGTTCGCTACCAAAAGTGTTTTTGTCAGAATGATAATGTACCGTTTATAAGAACCCAGTATATAATAAGCTATAGAGGTATATCATATTATATTATATAGATAAACATCATTTGAGACCTTCAGGACAAGTATGTAATAAAAAGGCTTTTCATTCTCTGTAAAACACAAAATATTTTTCTTGTTTGTAATCCATCAGAAACACCTGAAACTGTGCATTCATTTTCTTTCCCTCTGTCTAAAAGATTAGATGCCTGCCGACAAAAGTTACCAGACTAATGGATGAAATATGCTCTAAATGCTGTCATCCTGCGGTCTCGTTCAATGGAATGATGGCATTGCTGCTGTATTTGTTTCAGGGCAATTTGTATCAAAGTGTGAAAACTGCCCGTTTACCCAAGAGGTGTTACATTAACTTTTGTATTTATCTCAGTGGAAAACATTCCGTTGCAGATAGATTTCGCCTCACTATTATGTTAAACTGATTGAACTTCCACTTAGATGACTTTCATCCTCTGTAAGTAAAGGAAGTTTGGGGATGACTGTTGTTTCGATTCGAACATAATTCTTCAATGAAACCCCGTGCCCGTGTGCTCTTGGCAGCTGAAGGGCATATCGTACATTTTCACGTTTCATTCATTCCAAAAGACTTCGCTGTTGCAATGTTTACATTAAGAAAAAAATCAACCCTACTTTCCAACGTTTCGATGGCAGCACGAAGCTCACACCGAAACTCGCAAAGACGTATGTTACACCGATGTTAATCACGATGCCCATGTTTTAATTCTGAACTTAATGAAAGCAAGTTTCCTGGCGACAAGTAATGAAAGTTCTGACAGATACTTCTGTACACTTACTCAGGCGAATGAAACGGAAAAAAAGAATATTTCTTTTCGATGTAAGAAACGGAACTCTTAACTACTATAAAAAAAATCTAGCCTGATAATTACTTTATTTGCGCAGTTGGCTCATATCTTGATTTGTCCACATGTAATTTAAGCAAACATTTGATTGCAGACCAGCTGCGTTCACTAATGTCTACATGTACTTAATCGCATTGTTTCAGCGCCAATACTTACATCTCTGATTGCGGCGCTTGCTCTTTACCATACTCATTCTATGCGAGTCCAGGTTTCTTCAGTAATAATCACACTCCAGGACAATGAATGAAAATGCTTGTGCTTCTTTTCGGGGAGCCAGTACAGTAATTGCACTCACTGACAGAAAGTAGCCAGTCATCAAACAGCAGCAGCCTGGGTGATACCATTTATCTGGGGAGTAAGCATTGATGTTCTGCAGCCTTCCTCGCCATTTATCCCAAAGACAGAATTCTGCCTAATTCTAGTTCAAAGCAACAAAAAAAGTTCCAAAAGAACAAATAAAACAGAAGACGAATCTGCGTCGTATTGTTTAGGTTTTCACAAAAACATAAACCCAAATGTTACACCGTCGCCCTGCCAAATGTTTCTTCTTGGAACAGCTTTTCGCACCATTCTAAATGATGTTTCAGAAAGAGTTCATTACTTAATACAATTTATGAGCAATTTTACTGAGCACAGATCTGGTCGTGTCATCAACGGTTAATGCATTCGGAATCAGATGATGCATTCTATCTTAAATGCAGGTTAACTCCGGAGCCAAGGTGAGGTGGACTGATTATATCCAGGCTCATTTACAAATACCCAGGATTGATTCCCTGATGGAGAAGCACCTGTTTTAATCCAGGAGAGAAAAGATGCATCATGTGAACAGACTCTTCAGCAGTTTCACGCAACAAGCTAAAATGACGTTAATCTTCTGTTGTGTTGTCACTTCTAGTGGGATGTATGTTGGAGATGTCATCACTTGACTACCTCCACTCTAGCCTCTCAACACAATTATCCTTTGCTTTCTCAGGTCACCTGTAAATTACCCATCTGGATTATTCTTCTCTGTCAGCCTGTTGCCGATCTCCTCCACACCTGCCACCACCAAAAAAGCATTATAAACAATGAAGACACCTGAGATCAATTAATGGAGCTCCCAAGTCAAACCAAGAGCAGTGGGAATCCTAAATGTTCACCCCTTATCTCTATAAGGAGGTACCATCAATTCCCATCTCTTGCAGGAAGAGATGATGTCTATTGTTTGTGCTGGATTTGGTTGCACATTAATTATTATCGCACATGCCCATTATTTGCTCAGAACATTGGAATAAAAGCAACATAACTGTCTGAGAGAAGTAATTTCTCCGCACAATGTTAGATGAGTAACACCCTGTTCTTAAACTATGTCCCCTAGTTGTAGATGACTATTACAAAGGATCATTTTCTCAGCATCCACTTTGTCAATACCATCAGAACTCAATGTTTCAATTGGATCACCTTTCTTTCATTCATAATTCAAAGAGTGAAACAGGCACCTTGTTTCTTCATGCATCATCCGCTTTATGCCACAAATCAAATCAGTTAACTTCCCCTGGTCTGCATTCCATTACAACTAGCGTATATCCTTGCTTAAATATGAAGTTCAATACTGTGTGAAATATTCGAGGTATGCTCTCACTAGTGCTGGTAATGCTGCATCAAAGCTCTCCAAACATTATAGCCCATAGCTCTTCAAATAAAAGCTAATATTCCATTAGACTTTCTAACCAATTTTTTATGCTTTCTATGCCAAGTCTTGCAAGATTTTGTACTGCCACCTCACTTTAATAATAATTAATATTTTTTCCTTCCAAGGTGGATAACCTCACAATTTACCACATTATATTCCACTTAACAACTTCATGGTCACTAACATAACTTATTTCCTGTCTTTCTGTCCTTGAGCCAATCTCCCAACCCACACACCTTTCTCTCTGTGTTCAAAGTTCAAAGCTCAAGGTACATTTATTATCAAAGTGTGTATATATTATACAACCTTGAGATTTGTCTCCTTACTGGAAGCCAAGAAACAAAGAAACCCTAAAGAATCCATATTAAATAAACTGTCAAACACCCAATGTGCAGAGAGAAAAAAACACATCATGCAAGCAAACAGCGTTGTGTGTGTGTGTGTGTGTGTGTGTGTGTGTGTGTGTGTGTGTAAACGTAGACACTGGGTTTGATTTCAGTTGGGGGTAGGGTGGCAGAGTGCAGTGGAGGCAGAGATCTGAATGTACTGTGTGCCAATAGTTATGAGGTTACCATCACTATTGGCAGTGCTAATTTTTGGCCACACAAATTTGTCAGCTTTACATGCTGTAGCCAATATTCAAACATTATTTCTTATTATGGATTTCTTCTTGTACAGATGTCTAACCAATTAAACAGAAGCAAATTCAGATGATCAGAAATGCCATCCTTTTATCTCACATTTCAAGCAGCTGTTTTTGTTTTTCTCTCTGATATTTAAAAAATTCATTCCCATCTCCAATTTTCAACTCCTTCAGAGATACTATTTTAGCCAACACTGCCACCACTTGTGTCATTTTATATCTCTGGATCAGCTCCTATCACAGGCCTTCTCTCATCTCCCTCAATTTAAAATGTACAGTATATGTATTCCCTAATATTTTCCCAGTTCTCATAAGAAGTCATCAAAATGAAATCGTAACTCTGTATCTTGTTCCACAGATTCTTTCAGAACAGCACTTGCCGTGCTTTCTAATTCTATTTTGCATTCCCAGCATTTGCACAAGACAACGTACTTCATCCAAAATATCTATATCAATGAAACGTTTATGTATTAATAGTTCATATCATTTTGGGAGGTGGTTTCAAGTAATATGAGTGATTTTGCAAGTTTACATATCTTATCTGGATCAACAGCCTGACTGCAGAACATGGAAGGCATCTGGTCTCAGCTAAATCAATGGAAATAACATGTCGAGTAAAGGTGATTAGTTACCTCTAAAGGGAAAACAATCAAATATTGAAGTGGCTAATCTGTTGTATTCTTGCATGCTTGTTGGTAGCAGGCTAGAAAACAACATAATTAGTTGATGGGAAATAATTTTGCAACCATTTTGTCTTCAATCAGAGATAGTTGGTTCCTGTGCTGCACACTAAAGTGGAGAAACTAAATTAAGAAAACATAATTTCACAAATATTAAATATTGATATAGTATCATTCGATGGAAGCACATTTTAATATTGAACGACACGGGACAGGATAGTATCAGAGTTGAAATTGGTTTATTATTGTCACATGCACCAAGATAGAGTGAAAAGCTTAACTTGCATACTGTTGATACAGATCACATCATTACACAGTATAATACATTAGAGCAAGCTAAAACAACAACAACACAGAATCAAGTGGAACAACTGCAGAGGAAGTGCAGTGCAGGTAAACAATAAGGTGCAAGATCATAATGAGGTAGATTGTAAGGTCAAGAGTACAATTTATTGTATTATCATTGGGGTCTCTCTTCCACCCATCAGAGATATTTATCAGGAGCGCTGCATATCCAGGGCCCTTATCATTGTCAACGATCCAACAATCTCTTTCTATGGTGCATTGATAAAAATTGGTGAGAGTCAATAGGGATATGCTGAATTTCTTTAGCCTTCAGAGGAACTAGAGGCATTGGTGAGCTCTCTTAGCTGTGACATCTACATTGTTAGACCAGGATAGACTATTGGTGATGTTCACTCCAAGGAACTT
Organism: Mobula hypostoma; assembly: GCF_963921235.1. NCBI lineage: Eukaryota > Metazoa > Chordata > Chondrichthyes > Myliobatiformes > Myliobatidae > Mobula > Mobula hypostoma. Next base: position 189,843,752 of record NC_086097.1, read on the forward strand.
GAAGCTCTTGCCTCAACACCATTAATGCAGATAGGAGTGTATGCACTGGACCCTTTCCTAAATTCAATGACCAACCCTTTTGTTCTGCTGACACCAAGGGAAAGATTATAGTCATGATATCATGTTACTAAGCTCTCTATTGCCTCCCTGTACTCTGACTTATTATTTAAGATACAGCCCACTACAGTGGTTTCATCTGAAAGATGCAGATGGAGTCAGAACAGAATCTGCCCACACAGGCATGAGTGTACAGCGAGTAGAATGGGGGTTGATGCTGCAACCTTGTGGAGAACAAGTGCTTATAATAATCATTGCAGAGGTGTTGCTGCTTGTTCTTACAGATTGCGGTCTGTTGGCTGGGAGATCAACAATCCAGTTGCAGAGGGAAGTGTTGACTCCCAGGTCTCAGAGCTTGGTGATGAGTTGGAGTTTGCCTGTAATTATCATACTGAAGGAGGAATTGTAGTCAGCCAACAACAATATGACTTTGGTGTTTTTTTTAATTCTTAATTGAACTAATAAAGTGGCTCTTGAACTGATCATGCCTATCACAACATTCTGAAAAAGATAGTATTTCCACTCACCTCACTTGCTTGAAAATTTCTCTAATTTATAATTGTATAAAATTATATGAATATGATCATTTCAGCCATTCAAGGATCTCACATTAGAGAGGACATTGGGCCCATAGTTCCTGTCCTGGTCCTTTAACTGAGGAATGAAACCAAGAAGTACACTCTTGCATTTTGACTGTAACTCGTCATTCCTCATTCTCATCAGGAAGTGATTCTTCTGATTGTTTAACTTTAATTGTAAATTGATTGTATACTATTCTTTCTATGTGAATATTCAATTTTCACTTAGAACTTGTTGCAGTTCTCCTAATTTGTATTTAAATAGATGTTTCTCCATTACTATTCATTTACAAGCAAATTACGAAAGCTACATTTTAACAATTCAGGGTAAAAGATTTGAATTCCCCAATGAGTTCAGGTTTTGCTGCAACTTTAAATCCATTTGTAATGAACTGGTACTAATAGTCTAAATTGTTGAATATAGTAGGACCTGAATCAAATGTATATTGATGTAATGACTTAAATAATAATTAATCATTATCAATATGTTAAGTGCCAGAAATTCTACAAATGATTTTAATGTAGTCTTAATGGAGCCTGTGAGATGAAGCAGAGATACACAACACTAATTAGCAATTTTATAGTTTATTAGGTAATTTCACTGTTATTATCCTATAGCACATAAAGAGAACTGGGGAGGAGGAATAGAATTTTCTAACATGCAACTGTAACAACTCTTTCAAATGTTCATTATGACATCAGGTTGATTTGCACAAAAAACATAGGACAATATGCTATAAGAGTAATGGCATACTCTTGTGAAAAGAGCTTTATGATTAGCAAACTACAAATTAGCAAATAAACTATGCAAATAAAAATGAAACATAGTTTTCTACCAAAAGAAAACAATCTACATAAATACAGTGGGAATATTTTTTTAGATCTCTAACAGCAACACTATAATTTCTACAGAGGAAGCAGCACATAAACTATGCTTATGGCAATTATACCCAGTGCCCATGCCACATAGAAATTGTCACATTTTTCTTGACTAGTCACAGCTCAAGGTAATTATCACGGTAATTGAGCTGAAACTAAATGCTGACATGAGCTGTGACAATGCATAGATTATGATTTAGTTTGCAAAACGCTCAAGGGAATTTGAATGAAAAAAATTGAAAGCATTTTGCTAAATCTTAACAGTTTCTACTTGAAGGACTTGCAGCTCATGATGCTCATGCCTTCATAGGGAAACAAAATGTTTCTTTCACAGAGCTAAATATCCCGATATTTAGCTCTTCATCTGACACATTAATCAGGGTAGGAACAATACAGTCTTTCATAAACTATGTTCCTTAGAAGAAAAGTGTTATTACATTACATAGTGACAAGGGTGAGTATGAATAGAAATCATTTCTGTTCCATAATTTTGATCAAAGTAACCTTTGTTGTATATTACAATGATAATTAGACATGGTATCAACTGTAATTGTTGTTATTTCAACTTGAACTAAAAAGGTGCACCATGGCAACTCACTGCAAGGTTGCATAATGAGGACAAAGACATCAGGAGTAATTAAAACCCTTCAAATAAATTAAATTGCTAAATTAAGCAAACATGACCAACTACAAAAGCTAGTGGAAATGGGGAACAAAAAACTGGCATGACTCTACATTCCTTCCTCCAACTAGGCGTGTTGTTGTTGGTCAATAAATGTCCTTCCGGTTGCCAAGACAAGGATTCATTGACTGTTTATGAATACCAAGCATGGAAATGACTTTTTAGTGAGATGAAGCATTATTCAAGGATTTTGTTTCTTTTTCTGACTGTACAGGACCAATGATATGCATTAGTATATCTACTATATTTAAGACTCTGTACAAAGACAACTTGAGGAACTTTGGCTCAGTGTTAATGAGCAGGCATCAGAAGTTGAGACACCATTGCACATCAGGAAGGGGTGGAGTCACCTGGGCATTTGGCTCCAAGAGAGTCATAGTCACACTTTTCCAAACCCCCTTGACTGATCAGTTCTAGTCAAGGGGGTTTGGAAAAGTGTGACTGTCAGTGAGACATGTATGAGGATCCATTAGGTAGCATTAGAGGAGCCTGAACTATTGCAGTTGTCCTAGGCATTGATAAAGAAAAGGAATACAGAAAAAGAGAAGGTGAAAGGTTATTATGAGACTGAGACAGGAGGAAATACTGTATATGAGTGAGAGAATAATGAGGAGTGTGGAAAAGCATCCACAGAGATTCACTAAGTCTATTTAAAAATGATGTGTAGAAGAAATATATAAAATTGGTGCAGTTGTAGAACATTCAAGCCCCCTGAGTTTCCTTCGCCATTCAATGGGAATGGGGAGAATAGTTGTATGATATAGATTAGTTGGATATTGATCAATAAGGAAGGTAGAATTTTAATCCTGGTATCTATGAGGTGATGCATTTTGGGAAGACAAGTCAGTTTACCCAACCCTGGGAATGGTAGGACCAAAGGGACTATTGAGGAATAGAAGGTCCTTAGTGGACAAATTCAAGGATCCTGAAGGTGCTAGTAGAGATAAATAGTGGTGATGGAGGTAGTTGAGATGCTTGCCTTCATTGGCTGGGACATAGAATATAAGAACAAGAAGGCTACGATTCAACTTTATTAAATATTAGCTTGGCCACAACTAAAATATTGTGTGCTGCTCCTGTCAACCACACTATAGAAACTACATGGTTGCACTAGGGTGGGTGTGCAGGAGATTCACTGGGATGTTGACTGGGATGAGGAGAGAATGAATGGTCTGTTTATCTCAGAGCAGTGGGGCCAAGTGGCTCTGATGCAGGTGCCCAAAATTATGGATAGGTAGATAGGTAGGTACTTCATTGATCCCAAAGGAAATTACAGTGTTACAGTAGCATTATAAGTGCACTGATATAAATATTAGAAGAGAAGTAGAAAGAATGAAAATGTTACCACAAACAATCTAACAAGAGGGGTCATCACTTCCCTGGTTATAGGTTGACTCTTTATAGTGCCTAATGGCTGAGGGTAAGAATGACCTCATATAACGATCTTTGGAGCAGTTTAGTTGTCTCAGTCTATTACTAAAGTGCTCCTCTGTTCAGCCAAGGTGGCATGCAGAGGGTGAGAAACATTGTCCAGAATTGCCAGGATTTTCCATAGAGTCCTTTGTTCTTTCCACAGCCTCCAGTGTGTCCAGTTTGACTCCTATAACAAAGCTGGCCTTTCTAATCAGTTTAGTGAGCCAGTTTATGAGGGATAATAACGGGATGGATATAGGTAAAATGTATCACCATAGAAGAGGGATGTATAATCTAGAGAGCATCAGGGCTAAGCAATTCAGAGGAGATCACTGGATTTTTTTTTGTCCAGACGGTGGTTGGAATCTGAAATGGACCAGCTCATAGTCCACTCAGATATTCTCACAATATTTACCTGAGCACTTGCATCACCAATGTGTGGTAGACTACAGAGAGAGAGTGCTGGGGTAGGTGTTTGATGATTGCTGCAGGATGACTGGCATTTCTCTGTGTTGTCTGATTTCATGGCTCTCCCTCTGCTCTCCAGTATTTGTCCATTCTCTCCCTAAATCCTGAAATTTAACACCCCCTCTTAAAACAATACTGAACTACTTGATCTCTGCAGTTGTTTTCAACAACAAAAAGGTTTACAATCCTCTGAATGAAGGCATTTTAACTTAGCTCTGTCCTGAATCTTTTTACTGTAATGGAGACTCTATTCCTCACTCTATATATCCCAACCAGCAGTAACATTCTTTCCCTAATGCCCAATCTATCTGGCAATGACAACATTCTGTAAGTTTGAATTAAATCCTCTTCACTTTTTCAAAACTCTACTGAATATATAAGCAGTTGACTTAATCCCTTCTCATTCAGCAGTCATGTCATCTCAGGAATCAGTGTGATTAAACTTAGCTGCATTCTTGGCAAGCACTTCCTTTCTTCGGCTTAGAGATAAAAACTGTATATTGTGTGGTTTTACCAAGGCCCTGTAAATTGTTTGTGTGTAGTTTTTCATTAATTCTATTGTATTTATTTGTTCTGCTGTGAATACCTGCAAGAAAATGAGTCTCAAGGTAGTATATGGTGATATATATGTACTTGATAGCAAATTTACTTTGAATTGTAGCAAGGCATCCTTGCTCCTGTCTCAGCTGCAAGCTCATTTTCACTGATTGGTGTACAAAAGCACCCAAATCTCTCTGTACAGTAATGATTCCCAGTCCAGCCCTGCATTTGTTGCTTTCAGTTTATCCATGTTATATAGCACCTATCACTCTTTGGCTCACTTACTACATTAGGCTAAGGTGACAGGAGTTCAAGGGTGATGCAAGTGCAGAAGTAGAGACACAAACACTTTGTGTGTTGAATCCTTGGGTTGTCAACTGGATGGGAAACATGACCACACTCCAGCTCTCTGGGGTGCACAGTGAGAGGGGCTAACAGCCAGCTGGGCCTGGCATGGCTGTTGGGCAGCCTTCACCTCTGTTTCCATTCCGCAAATCACCAGAGCACCTATGCAAGCGTGGGGAAGGATAGACTCTGTATTGGCATTGTCCTCAAGCTGGCAGGTGGGAGCATCAACTTTGGTATTCTTGCTGTCAGGGTTATAGGTGAAGGTGAAATTAAACTGGGAGATGAAGAGAGCCCCGTGGGCTTGACGGGAGTTGAGTCTCTTCTCCTTATGAGTGTAGGAGAGCTTCTTGTGATCTGTCCATACCAGAAAGTGGTGCTCTGCTGCCTCCAGCCAGTGTCACCATGCCTCCTGGGCCTCCTTAACAGCCAGAAGCTCTCAGTTCACAACGTCGTAGTTACACTCTGCAGGAGTCAAATGACAGGAAAGAAAAGCAGATTATAAACCGAAAAACGCTCCGATGCTGACATGCATCTACCAAGATGAGGAATGGAGAAGGTAGGTCTGGATGTTGCATCACTGAGGCACTGGTGAAGCATCACTTTAGCTCTGAGAAGGTTTGGTCTGCTTCACTTGTCCATTGGAATCCTGCAGAGGTCTTCCTGGTGAGTGCATTTATGGGAGCAGTGATGAACTGAAGTTTCTGATGAAGTGGAAATAAAAATTTGCAATCCCCATGAAGCACCTCACCTGTTTGACCATAGATGGTTAGGCCACTCTATGACTGCCTGAACTATAAGTGGGTCCACTTAGACAGTGGAGGGGATGAAGAGGTTGCCTGAGAACGGCACCCTGCTCTCTGTAGAGCTCACACCTCTGTGGCTTGACACAAAGTTTGTTCTTGAGGTGCCATCTGAGCATCTTTCTGACATGTGGGATGTGTTCTTGGGGAGAGCAGGAATAGTTAAGAATGTCATCCAAATAGACAAAAATAAATTGAGTCAACATGTTGACGAGTTCTGCTGATGGGACTTGGACCGAAACGTTGACCGTTCCCCTTTCCATAGGTGCTACCTGGCCTGCTGAGTTCCTCCAGCAGTTTGTGTGTGTTGCTTGGATTTCCAGAATCTGCAGATTTTTTCTTGTTTACAACATGTTCTGGAACACATTGTTGGCCATGGCCTGAAAAAACAGAAGGGGAGTTGGTCAGACCAAATGCCATCACAAGGTACTCATTGTGACCAATGGAGGTGTTGAATGCCAACTTTCACTTGTCCCGTTCTTGGATGCAAACCAAGCTGTAAGCATTGTGAGATCTATCTTAGAGAATATAGTTGTTCCCTGGATATGTTCGAATGCAGAGACAAGCAGAGGAAAGGGAAACAGTTCTTCTCTGTGATACCATTAAGGGGCCAATAATCAATGCAGGGGTGGAGCTTGCCATTCTTCTTGCTCACAAAAATGAAGGCCACCTCTGCTAGTGAGGTAGATGGACAGATAAGTCCAATGTCTATTTCCATTGCCACTATTTCAGGACGAGAGAGGGAAAAAAGCCAACCCAGTGGAGAACTATAACCAGGTAAAAAGTCAATAGCATAGTTGTATGGCCGGTGTGAAGGCAGGGAGGTGGCTCTCTCTCTCTCTCTTTACTGAAAACGTCAAGAAGGTCAGCATATTCAGCTGGAAAACCAGACAGGTCCACAACAGCACTTTGCTCAGGAAGGGATATGCTGACGGGGGCTTGAACTGGATCAATACAGGTAGACAAGCATGCCTGTCCGTACTCATGGAGTGCCTTTAGGGACCAATTGATCCGTGGGTTGTGTCGATAGAGCCAGGGAAGACCAAGCACCAGCAGCAGTACAGGTGAATCAATAAGATAGAAGGAAACCTGTTCTCTATGGTCGCCCTCCAGCACAAGTTGGAGGGATACTGTGGAAAGGTGAATCTTACTGGAGCCCAGAGGTTGACCATCCAGAGCCTTAATATCAAAGTTCAAAGCTAAAGGTACGTATTATCAAAGTACATATACTTCACCATATATAACCCTGAGTTTCATTATCTAGTGGGCATACACAATAAATCCAAGAAACATAATAGAATCAATGAAAGAATGCACTCGACAGGATGGACAAACAACGAATAAGCAAAAGACAGCATACTGTACAAGTACAACATTAAAATAAAAATAATCATAAGTCATAAATATTAAGATTATGAGATGAAAGGTCCTTGAAAGTGTCCACAGGTTAGAGTTATATAGCATAGAAACAGGCCCTTCACTCATCTAGTCTGTACTGACACCATTTAAACTGCCTACCTCACGTCGATCTGCACCAGGACCATAGCCCTCCATATCCCTCCCATCCATGTACCTATTCAAACTTCTCTTAAGTGTTGAAATTAAGCTCACATGCACCACTTGCACTGGCAGCTCACTCCACACTCTCATGACACTCTGAGTGAAAGAGTTTTCCCTCATGTTCCCCTTAAACTTCTTACCTTTCATTCTTAACCCATGACCTCTGATTGTAGTCCCACCCAACCTCAGTGGAAAAAGTCTGCTTATATTTACCCTATTTATACCCTTCATAATTTTGTATTCTTCTATCAAATCTCCTCTCAATCTTCTACATTCTAAAGAAAACAGTCCTAACCTATTCAACCTTTCCTTATAACTCAGGTCCTCCAGAACCAGCAACATCCTTGTAAATTTACTCTTTCAATCTTATTTACATCTTTCCTGTAGGTAGGTGACCAAAACTGCACACAATACTTCAAAATAGGCCTCACCAATGTTTTACACAACCTCAACATAACACCCAATCTCTTGTGCTCAATACTTTGATTTATGAAGGCCAATGTGCCCACAGCTTTCTTTATGACCCTATCTACCTGTGAAACGACTTTCAAAGAATTATCGACCTGTATTTCCAGAGCCCTTTGTTTTACCATTCCCCCAGTGTCCAGCCATTCACTGTGTAGGACCTACACTGATGTAGATCCCACTGCAAGCCATGATAGCCTTCCTCACTGTCCACTATGCCCCCAATCTTGTTATCATCTGCAAATCTGCTGATCTAGTAAACCATATTATCATCTAGATCATTGATATAGATGACAAACAACAAAGGACCCAGTACCGATCCCTGCAGCACACCACTAGTCACAGGCCTCATTAGGGAGACAACCATCTACTACCACTCTCCGGCTTCTCTCACAAAGCTAATGTCTAATCCAATCTATTATCTCATCCTGAATGCCAAGTGACTGAACCTTCTTGATCAGCCTCCCATGTGGGACCTCATCAAATGCTTTAATAAAGTCCATTGAGACAATACCCACTGCTGTTCCTTCATCCACTTTCCTGGTAACTTCTTCAAAACACTCCAAGATTGGTTGCACGTGGCCTTTCACATGTGAAGCCATGCTGATTATCCTTAATGAGTCAATGCCTATCCAGATACTCATATATCCGGTCCCTTAGAATACTTTTCAATAACTTTCCCACAACTGATGTCAGGCTTACTGGACTCTAATTTCCTGGTTTATGTTTACAGCCTTTTTTAAACAGCTAAATCACATTGGCTATCCTCTAATCCCCTGGTTCCACCCTTGTGGCAGTAGATGATTTAAATATCTCTGCTAGGGCAACGACAGTTTCTGTACTTGCCTCATGTAGGGTCCAAGGGAAGACCTTGTCAGGCCCTGGGGACTTTTTCACCCTGGGATTTGCCTCATAGTAGCAAACTCCTCCTCCTCTGTAATCTGTACAGGGTCCATGAAGTTGATGACGCGTTGCCTCACTTCTATAGACTCTGTATTCATCTCTCGAGTAAATACAGATGCAAAGAATTCATTTAAGATCTCCCCCATCTGTTTTGGCGCCACACATGGATTACCATTCTGGTCTTCCAGAGGACCAGTTTTGTCCCTTGCAATCCTTTTGCTCTTAACATATCTGTAGAACCTTTAGAATTCTCCTTTACCTGCGCCACTAGAGCAACTTCATGCCTTCTTTTAGCCTTCCTGATTTCTCATGTGTTCTTTTGCAATTCTTATACTACATAAGCACCTCATTTGTACCTACCTGACTATATTTGCTATGCATCTCCTTTTTCTCTTAACCAGGACCTCACTATGTCTTGAAAACCAAATTTCCCTACACTTGTTATCTTTACCTTTTATTTTCAGAAGTACATACAAGCTTTATACTCTGAAAATTTTGTTTTTGAAGGCTTCCCACTTACCAAGTATACTTTTGCCAGAAAACAGCCTGTCCCAGTTCACACTTGCCAGATCGTTTCTGATAGCATCAAAATTGGCCTTTCTCCTACTTAGAATCTCAGCCCACAGACCAGACCTATATTTTTGCATATTTGCTTTGAAACTAATGGCATTGTGGTCATTGGATGCAAAGTGCTCCCCGGCACCAACTTCTGACATCTGCCCTGTCTCATTCCCTAATAGCAGATCCAGTATCGCACGCTCCCTCATTGGGATTTCTATATATGGATGAAGGAAACTTTCCTGAACACATTTGATAAACTCTCTCATCTAGTCCTTTTATAGTATGGGTTTCTCTGTCAATAAGTGGAAAGTTAAAATCATCTTCTATAACAACCTTATGTTTCCAACAACACTCTGTGATATCTTTACAGTTTTTCCCCTCTAAATTCCTAGGACTGTTGGGTGGTCTGTCATCTAGCCCTATTAACATGGTCATACCTTTCTCATTTCACAGTTTCACCCATAATGTTTCTCTAGTTGATTTTTTCAGTCTGTCCAGTTGGAGCACTGTCGCAAGATTTTCCCCTCCTTTAATCCCTCCTGCTCTGTCATGTCTAAAACAATGGAAATCCAGAATACTGAGCTGCCAGTCCTGCCTCTCCAGCAACCAAGTCTCACTGATGGCTACAATGACATAATTCCAGTTGTTGATCCATAGCCTGAGCCTTCCCTGTGATACTTCTTGCATTGAAATGTACACAGCTCAGGACACGAGTCACACCATGCTCAAAATTTTTACTTCTTTTGGTTGTGTGAACATTTCAGTGATGGAGCAAGTGAGGCAGAGCTATATTCCTCTGGTTCAAGAGCCTATTGGTTGAGGGGCAATAACTATTCATGAACCTGCTGGCATGGGTCTTGAACTTCCTGTATTTTCTTCCTGATAGCAGCAGTGAGAAGAGAGCATGGCCTGGGTTATGAGAGGTCTTTGATGATGGATGCTGCTTTTCTTGTGACCCCGTTTCATGTAGATGTACTCAATGATGGGAAGGGCTCTACCCATGATGGACTGAGCCATATCTAGTACTTTCTGTAGGATTTTCCATTTAAGGGCTTTGGTGTTTCCATACCAGGCTGCAATACAACCAGTCAACATAGTCTTCACTACTCATCTATAGAAGTTTGTCAAAGTTTTAGATGTCATGCCAAATTGTCACAAACCTCTACGGAGATAGAGGTGCTGCTGTGTTTTCTTCATAATAGCACTTATGAGCTGGGCCCAGGACAGAACTTGTGAAATTATAACACCGAAGAATTTAAAGTTGTTGACCCTCTCCACTTCTGATCCTCCAATGACGATTGGCTCATGGACCTCCAGTTTCTTATTCTGAAGTCAATAATCAGCTCCTTGGTCTTGCTGACATTGTTGTTGTGGCACCTCTCAGTCAGAGTTTCATTCTTCCTCCTATATGCTGATCATAGGATCCCAAAGAATACTCTCTCAGTTGTTGAACAGGAACTCCCCATTTCTGAACCTAGAATTATCTCTAAGGTTCTTGGCCGCCCTGGAGTCAATAAATGCCAGAGTCTCAAGGGACTGGGACCCCCACAACAGGGAAGCTGAGAGCACTACTGGATTAAGGGAAGATGCTTGCAGGGGGAATTGACCCATCAGAATTCCCCTTCTCACTGACTGGTCTTCTTCTTTGACTGGGTGCTTGGGACATGATGCCCAGAAGTGACCAGGAGAGCCATAGTAGAAGCAGCAGCCTGTTCTCCTGCATCAATCTCATTTCTCCTGAGATAGGTGCAGCCTCCGCTCCCATCTAAATGGGCTCCTCCGTGGACTTTGTACTGGGTGATGAAAGAGGGGGTGAAGACAGACGGTAATCTGATGAGTAAGAGTTTTGAGGCATTCTCTCTCTCTTCATCGCTCTGTTGCCTGGTTACCTATTCGAATGGCTAAATTTATCAGGTCATCCAGGCTGTCTGTCCTGTTCATCACACACTGCAGTGTCAGGCCAGACCTCTGTGCTCTGCCCACACTGGAAAGCAGTGATGAGTGATCTCTCGTTCCTGTCTCAACCTCAAGAGTGTGGAGCTTTACTGCGTAGTCTTCCACAGACCCTCTCTCTTGGTCCAAGCCTTCTGACCCCATATTGGAAGGTCAAACACTCTCTTGAACTCAACTACCAATTGCTGGAAAGACTGGGCTGCAGGATAACCTTGTTTTCGTAGAGCGTTGAACAGGCTCAGTCGGGGCCTATCGAAAGGATTCACCATGTGAGCCAGTTTACGTACACCATCACGGAACCAACATGGCTTGGCTTGGAAGGTCAGCTCACGCTATTAATAAAGTTTCTGCAGCTGTCAGGATCACCAGAGTATCTGCCCAGTTGAGGAATGCTCGAGTCAGTAGCCGAGGGAATCACGGCACTAGCGGCTCAGGCTGATGAGACTGCAATAAGGAGGATTGGGGAGGAGCCAGAGCTGGACATGGAGGTGTCCTGGCAGAGAGTTGCTGAATAGCAGCAGTGAGAGCAGCAAAAGCTGCCGCCTGATTCCAGTCGTCTGGTGTGAGCTGCTGAACTGCCGTTGTGAATGCTGGCACCTGCTCTTCCAGCTTCGGCTGGCCTTGCTGCTCTTAGAGCAGCTGTTGCACTTGGGAGCCATTGAACTGAATTAAATTGACTTTATTACTTCCATCCTTCATATACATGAGGAGTAAAAATCTTTACATTATGTCTCTGTCTAAATATGCAACGGGCAATTTATAGTAAATAGTACATACAACAGAATAGTCAATATAACATAGAAATACAGTTGTGTCAGTGTGAGTTAAGCAATATGATGGCCTGGTAGAAGAAGCCGTCCCGGAACCTGTTGGTCCTGGCTTTTACGCTGCGGTACCGTTTCCTAGATGGTAGCAGCTAGAATAGTTGTGGTTGGAGTGACTCGGGCCCCCAGTGATCCTTCGGGTCATTTTTACACACCTGTCTTTGTAAATGTCCTGAATAGTGGGAAGTTCATATCTACAGATGCGCTGGGCTGTCCGCACCACTCTCTGCAGAGTCTTGCAATTGAGGGAAGTACAGTTCCCATACCAGGCAGTGATACAGCCAGTCAGGATGCTCTCAATTGTGCCCCTATTGAAATTTCTTAGGATTTGGGGCCCCATACCAAACTTCTTCAACTGTCTGAGGTGAAAGAAGTGTTGTGCCATTTTCACCACACAACTGGTAGGTACAGACCATGTAAGATTCTTGGTTTATGCCGAGGAACTTAAAGCTGTTCACCCTCTCAACCCTGGGTCCACTGTTGTCAATAGGGGTTACCCTGTCTCCACTCCTCCTGTAGTTCACAACCAGCTCCTTGGATTTTGTGACATTGAGGGAGAGGTTGTTTCTTTGACATCACCATGTCAGGGTGATGACTTGTGTAAGCTGTCTCATTATTATTTGAGATTAAGCCAATCAGTGTAGTGTCATCAGCAAATTTAATTAGCAGATTGGAGGTGTGGGTGGTGACACAGTCATGGGTATACAGAGAGTAAAGGAGTGGGCTTAGTATACAACTCTGAGGGGCACCTGTGTTGAGGGTTGGAGGGGCAGAGGTGAGGAAGCCCACTCTTACCACCTGCTAGCGATCTGACAGGAAGTCCAGGATCCAGCTATACATGGCAGGGTGAAGGCCAAGGTTTCTGAGCTTCCTGTCGAGCCTGCAGGGAATTATGGTGTTGAACACTGAACTGTAGTCCAAAAACTGCATTCTCACATAAGTGCAAGGATTGTGTGTGGCTATTGCGTCATCTGTGGATTGGTTGTCTCAGTAGGTGAATTGTAGGGGGTCCAGTGTGGGTGGCAGCAAGCTGCAGATGTAGTCCCTGACCAGCCTCTCAAAGCATTTGCTTATTATTGAGGTGAGTGCGACAGGCTGCCAGTCATTCAGACATGTTGCCTTGGTCTTTTTATGTACCAGAACAATGGTGGATGTTTTGAAGCAGGAGGGCACTCTACACTGGGAGAGGGAGAGATTAAAAATGTCTGTAAGCACATCTGCCAGTTGTGCCACGCGCATCCTGAGTACCCGCCTTGGGATGCTGTCCGGACCCGCAGCCTTGCCACTGTCACTCGTTGGAAACATCTGCATACTTCAGCCTCAGAGATGACCAGGCTGCCAGTCGCATAATCTGCAAGTCTCCTCAGGGGCTCAGTATTGGCAACATCGAACTGAGTATGAAATAAACATTTAGCTTGTCTAGGAGAAAGGCAGCGATGTTGGAAACTCAACTGCGTTTAGCTTTGAAGTCTGCGATGGTGTGCAGACCTTGCTATAAGTTGCGTGTGTTGTTTGTGGGAAGTTGTGTCTGAATCTTGTCCCTGTTTTGTTTCACTGCCTGATGACTTTGTGCAGATCGAAGCTGCACTTCTTGAGCTCCTGATTACTGGCAATGTAAGCTGTGTGTCATGTGGTAAAGGCTGCTCGCACGGAACTGTTGATCCAGGGTTTCTGGTTTGAGTAGACCCTGACCAGTTCCTGCGGGGACAACATCCTCAGTGCACTTCTGGATGAAACCCGTGACCCCATCCGTGAACTTGGAGACATCTTCATCATAAAACCATAAGACACATGAGCAGAATTAGGCCATTCCGCCCATCAAGTCTGCTCCACCATTCCATCATGGCCGATCCTGGATCCCACTGAACCCCGTACCTGCCATCTCGCCATATCCTTTGATGCCCTGACCGATCAGGAAACAACTAACTTCCTGCTTAATATATGCACGGACTTGGCCTCCACTGTCTCTGGCAGAGCATTCCACAGATTTCCTATTCTCCGGCTAATGAAATTCTTCCTTACCCCTGTTCTAAAGGGTTGCCCTTCAATTTTGATGCTATGCCCTCTAGTTCTGGATATCCCCATCACAGGAAACATCCTCTCCACATCCACCCTATCTAGCCCTTTCAACTTTTGGTAGGTTTCAATGAGATTCCACACTCCCCCCCACTCCCCGCATTCTTCTAAATTCCAGCTAGTACAGGCCCAAAACTGCCAAACGTTCCACATATGTTAACCCCTTCATTCCCGGAATCATCCTTGTGAACCTCTTTGGACCCTTCCAATGACAACACACCATTTCTGCTGACTGGTTATTCCCCTCCATTGATCCTGCCTGACCTGCTGAGCTCCTTCAGCATTTTGCTTGTATGTTGCTCTAGATTTCCAGCAGCTGCAGAATCTCTTGCATTAATTCCTAGTCTCTGTTTTTAAATTTTAATCCATGTTAAAACATTGCCCCTAATATAACACTAACTTAGCTTTCTGAAAATGATTGTACAGGTGCTATCCAGAATACAGCAGGGCTCCATTCTTGTGAACTATTTGTAACCTGAGTAGTTCAACAAGTGGAAAATGTGACCACAGAGTGAGTTCCCAGGTGACAGAAGTTGTCTGTAGCCCTATAGCCGCTATAAATAAGTCAGCGTTTGTACCCTGGGGAGGACCTGTATCCAATCTGCAGCAATTACTCATCATTTATAAAATCCTGGAAAGTGTAAACAACCCATCCACTATTTCCATGGCTACTTCTGCAAGTATTCTTGGATACAAATGATTATACCTTGGGGACTTACTGTCTTTCAGAGACATTCATTCATTCAGTGTTACTTTCTTGCCAATTCTTGTTTCCATTTGATTTTACTTTTATTACGTTCAAGCTCCCCTTACTTACTCACTTATACTTATTTATTTGTTTGTTTGTTTGTTTATGTATGAATGTATCTATCTATTTATTAATTTAATGTAATTTAATTGAGAGATACAACATTGTAACAGGCTCTTCTGGCGCAATGAGCTTACACTGCCCGTTGCCGATGTGGCCAACTAACCTACTAATCTTTACATCTTTGGAATTCCTGAAAGATTGCATGCACCTTAGTAACAAAAATACATGTTTGATTTCTCTGTCATTTGCCCATTCCAATTATAAGATTCCTCCATTTCTGATTATAGGGTACCTGCACTTAACCTCAATCTTTTACTTTTCAAATATATCATGGAAGCTTCTACATTTTACTTCTATGTTACCTGCAAGTTTACAATCAAACTATTTGTGTTGTATTAATTATTTTCTTTGTCCTCCTTTGCTGAAATCTAAACTACCAATACTCAGGTTTACTACTTTTGCTGGCAATCTTATTTGGATCTATTGCAATCCATAACTGCTTTTTTTTAGTTTTATTTGTAATCTTTTGCCGGTCTGGCAAAACAACGATATTGGATGCTTACAATTATAACTGCATGTGGTAGCCAAGGTTAAAATATTCCACAGCAAAGCATTTAGATCAAAGCTCTTGCCCCTTTCCATAACTAGCCATAATTGTTGGTGGATAATCAAGAGGCTAAGAGAAGAAAACAATTTGAAGAACAGTGCCAACTAGATCAACAAAACAAGTCAAAAACACTGCAGATCTGGGAAATCTACATTAAACACAAAATGCTGACACTACACAGTCAGTCAGGCTGTATTTGTACAAAAGCAAGTCAGAGATCTCCTACAGTGAATGAATTATCTTCTGCAATGTTAAAGGCTTTCCACAATGTACAAGTCAGTATTGAGAAAGAACACACATGATTTGTCTGGCTGAGTGCAGCTCTGATAACATTAAAGAAGCTGGAGCTTTTCAGGACAATACAAGCCATTAATTTAGCACTCAACTGCCACTTGAAGCATTCATTCCCTTTAACACTGGTGCAATGTTTCTGCAGAGTGTACCGTCTGAAATGTGTACTGTCTGGCTTCTTTGATGCCTGACAAAAATCACAAAAGAGATCAGAACAACAGATAAAAGAGGTCATCATAACCTGCAGGATCCTTTCCAAGACATCCTGACTTAGAAACTTATTTCTGTTCCTCCATCACCGTTGGGTCTACATACTGGAGCTTGTATTTTAAGGGAGTATCAGCTGCCGTTCATTTGTGGGAGTGGCTTCCTTAAGTCTAGCCTTCTGCAACTGCACATTGATAACTTGTTATTAGAAATCTTTAAATTAATGCATTTCTAATTGGTTAACTATTTACTAGCTTTCAGTACTCACCTTCAGTGTAAATACTGAATAATTATGATGCATCAAAACCTTTCCATTGAAATTGATCTGACCAAACATTTCAAGGTACCTAGTTCCAAAAAAATGTATCCATTATTTTTCATAAAGAGTTTTACGCAATTTTACCACTCTATTTCTTGTAGAATTTGGGCTGAAGGAACAATAATCAGAATCAGAATCAGAATCAGGTTTATTATCTCTGGCATGTGACGTGAAATTTGTTAACTTTGCAGCAGCAGTTCAATGCAATACATAATCTAGTAGACAGAAAAAAAGATAATAATAAAAATGAATTAAATAAAACATAATACTAACAAATAAAGGTAAATCAATTACATACACTGAATAGATATTTTAAAAATGTACAAAAATAGAAATACTGTATATTAAAAAAAAAGTGAGATAGTGTCCAAAGCTTCAATGTCCATTTAGGAATCGGATGGCAGAGGGGAAGAAGTTGTTCCTGAATTGTTCAGTGTGTGCCTTCAGGCTTCTGTACCTCCTACCTGATGGTAACAGTGAGAAAAGGGCATGCCCTGGGTGCTGGAGGTCCTCAATAATGGATGCTGCCTTTCTGAGACACCACTCCCTAAAGATGTCCTGGTTACTTTGTAGGCTAGTACCCAAGATGGAGCTGACTAGATTTACAACCTTCTGCAGCTTCTTTTGGTCCTGTGCAGTAGCCCCTCCATACCAGACAGTGATGCAGCCTGTCAGAATGATCTCCATGGTACAATTATAGAACTTTTTGAGTGTATTTGTTACCAAGATATACCTGTATGTACTAAGTGGATGCAGTGGTCACATAACTTACAAAGGATACAAAATTAGAACTTCTACCCATCCAAATAGACATAAGTAGTCAGTATGAAGAAACAAATAAAAAAAAAGCTGTTACACTGGAAGATTGAAAGCACACTGAAGAAAGCACTCTCATCTATTTTAGCTGGGTTTTCTTTCCCCTTCATTTTCCAAATCCAATTTTCTGAGCTAAGTTTTCAAACAGTAGTAAAGGTGGTTGTGGTGGAACACATGATCCTGGACTTCCCGTTAGATCATCAGCAGATGGTAAGAGTGGACTCTCTCACCTCTGCCCCTCTGACCCTCAACACGGGTGCCCCTCAGGGCTGTGTACTAAGACCCCTCCTTTACTCTCTGTATACCCATGACCACCCACACCTCCAATCTGCTAATTAAATTTGTTGATGATACTACACTGATTGGCCTAATCTCAAATAATAGTGAGACAGCCTACAGAGAAGAAGTCATCACCTTGACACAGTCCTGTCAAGAAAACAACCTCTCCATCAGAGTCGCAAATACAAAGGAGTTGGTTGTGGACCACCAGCGGAATGGACACCGGCTAACCCCTATTGACATCAATGGATCTAGGGTTGAGAGGGTGAACAACTTTAAGTTCCTCAGCATAAACATCACCGAGAGTCTCATGTGGTCTGTAAAACAGTGCCTCTTTAACCTCAGACAGTTGAAGAAGTTTGGTGTGGGTCCCCAAATCCTAAGAACCTTCTATAGGGGCACAATTGAGAGCATCCTGACAGGCTGCATCACTGCCTGATATAGGAACTGTACTTCCCTCAATCTCAGGACTCTGCAGAGAGTGGTGCAGACAACCCAGCGCATCTGTAGATGTGAACTTCCCACTATTCAGGACATTTACAACGACAGGGGACCCGAGTCACCCCAACCACAAACTGTTCCAGCTGCTACCATCTAGGAAACAGTACCGCAGCATGAAAGCCAGGACCAACAGGTTCTGGGACAGCTTCTTCCACCAGGCCATCAGACCGATGAATTCATGCTGACACAACTGTATTTCTATGTTATATTGACTATCCTGTTGTACATACTATTTATTATCAATTACTTTAAATTATACATTGCACATTTAGACGGAGACGTAACATAAAGGTTTTTACTCCTCACATATATGAACGATGTAAGTAATAAAGTCAATTCAATTTGGCTCACAATGTTGTGCCAAAGCAATTAAATTAGTAGTCAAGTGTTAACTAAACTCTTCTGCCAACAAAAAGTCCATATCCTTCCATTTTCCTCATGTGCGTGTGCCTATCTAAATGTTTCTGCCTCTACCACCACCCCAGGCAGTGTATTCCAGGGACCCATGCATTGGTTAGCTTACATTCATATTTCATCTTTTCTTTCTTTATGGCGTTTTAGTTACCTACTGTTGTTTTTTAAAAGCTTCCCGATCCTGGAACCTCCCACTAATTTTTGCAATATTTTATGCCTTCTCTTTTGTTTTTATGCTATCTTTGACTTCCCTTGTTAGCCACAGTTGCTTCATGTTCTGTTTAGAATGCAGGTGTATGGAACTGAATTGGATCCAGGATCAGCAGAGTCGATGGGCTGAATGGCCTAATTCTGACTCTATGTCTTATGGTCTTATGGTTTATCTTTGGGACCTACTATGCTGCACCTACTGAATTGACCCCAGAAACTCCAGCCATTGCTGCTCTGCTGTCATCACTGCTCGTGACTCTTCAAATCAACTTTGGACCGCTCCTCTCTCATGCCTCTGTAATTCCCTTTATTCCACTATAATGCTGATACATCTGATTTTAGCTTCACCCTCGCAACCTGCAGGGTGAATTCTGTTGTATTATGATCACTGCCTGCGAAGGTTTCTTTTACTTTAAGCTCCTGAACCAAATCTGTTTAAATACCATAAACCCAGTCTGGAATTGTCATCATTCTCTAATCAGTTCAACCACAAGCTGCTCTAAAAAACTATCTCATGGGCATTCTACGTATTCTCTCTCAGGATCCAGCACTCAGCTGATTTTTCCAATCTACCTGCATATCGAAATTCCCCATGACTATCACAATGTTGTCCTTATTACATGCCTTTTCTATCTCCTGTTGTAATTTGTACCCCAAATCCTACCTACTGTTTGAAGGCCTGTATGTAACTCCTTGCAGTTTGTTAACTATTCATAAGGATTCTGTATCTCATGATCCTCTGTCACCTCTTTCTAAGGATTTGATACATGTTTAACCAACAGAGCCTCCCTACACCCTCCGTCTGCTTGCCTGTCTTTTCGATACAATGTGTATCCTTGATTTTAAGCTGCAAACTATAATCTTCTTTCAGTCATGATTCAGTGATGCACATACCTGCCAATCTCTAACTGCACCACAAATTCATCTACTTTATTTCTTATACTGTGTGCATTCAAATATAATAGCTTCTGTCCTGTGTTCAGCACCCTCTCACACTTGTCTTTCATTGATTCTGTTATTATTACTGTATTATGGATTTATTGAGTATGGCTGCAGGAAGATGAATCCATGTTGGCATACATGTACTTCAATAATAAATTTACTTTGAACTTTTTGATTTTGCTCCCATGTTCCACTGCCACTAATCCCACTGACGTGAAAGAATAGGACCTGTCCAGTATGACAGTGGGGAAGTGTGTATGGAACCAGAGGAAATAGCAGAAGTACTTAATGAATACTTTACTTCAGTATTCACTATGGAAAAGGATCTTGGTGATTGTAGTGATGACTTACAGGGGACTGAAAAGCTTGAACATGTAGATATTAAGAAAGAGGATGTGCTGGAGCTTTTGGAAAGCATCAAGTTGGATAAGTCACTGGGACCGGATAGGATGTACCCCAGGCTACTGTGGGAGGCGAGGGAGGAGATTGCTGAGCCTCTGGCAATGATCTTTGAATCATCAATGAGGACGGGAGAGGTTCCGGAGGATTGGAGGGTTGCGGATGTTGTTCCTTTATTCAAGAAAGGGAGTAGAGATAGCCCAGGAAATTATAGACCAGTGAGTCTTACTTCAGTGGTTGGTAAGTTGATGGAGAAGAACCTGAGAGGCAGGATATATGAATATTTGGAGAGGTATAATATGATTAGGAATAGTCAGCATGGCTTTGTCAAGGGCAGGTCTTGCCTTATGAGCCTGATTGAATTTTTTGAGGATGTGACTAAACACATTGATGAAGGAGGAGCAGTAGATGAAGTGTATATGGACTTCAGCAAGGCTTTTGATAAGGTACCCCATGCTAGGCTTCTTGAGAAAGTAAGGAGGTATGGGATCTGAGGAGACATTGCTTTGTGGATCCAGAACTGCCCACAGAAGGCAAAGAGTAGTTGTAGATGGGTCATATTCTGCATGGAGGTCAGTCACCAGTGGAGTGCCATGGGGATCTGTTCTGGGACCCTTACTCTTCGTGATTTTTATAAGTGACCTGGATGAGGAAGTGGAGGGTTGGGTTAGTAAGTTTGCTGATGACACGAAGGTTGGAGGTGTTTGGGTAGTGTGGAGGGCTGTCAGAGGTTACAGCAGGACATTATAGGATGCAAAACTGGGCTGAGAAGTGGCACATGGAGTTCAACCCAGGTAAGTGTGAAGTGGTCCATTTTGGTGGGTCAAATATGATGTCAGAATATAGTATTAATGGTAAGACTTTTGGCAGTAGGACGCTCAAAACAGTGGTGCAGGTTGACTCTGTGGTTAAGAAGGCGTACGGTGTATTGATCTTCAACAATTGTGGAATTGAATTTAGGAACCGAGAGGTAATGTTGCAGCTATATAGGACCCTGGTCAGACCACACTTGGAGTACTGTGCTCAGTTCTGGTCGCCTCACTACAGGAAGGATGTGGAAGCCATAGAAAGGGTGCAGAGGAGATTTACAAGGATGTTGCCTGGATTGGGGAGCATGTCTTATGAGAATAGGTTGAGTGAACTCAGCCTTTTTTACTTGGAGCGACGGAGGATGAGAGGTGACCTGATAGAGGTGTATAAGATGATGAGAGGCATTGATGGTGTGGATAGTCAGAGGCTTTATCCCAGGGCTGAAATGGTTGCCACAAGAGGACACAGGTTTAAGGTGCTGGGGAGTAGGTACAGAGGAGATGTCAAGGCTAAGTTTTTTACTCAGAGAGTGGTGAGTGCATGGAATGGGCTGCTGGCAACGGTGATGGAGGCTGATACGATAGGGTCTTCTAAGAGACTTTTGGATAGATACATGCAGCTTAGAAAAATAGAGGGCTATGGGTAAGCCTAGTAATTTCTATGGTAGGGACATGTTCGGTACAACTTTGTTGGCCGAATGGCCTGTATTGTGCTGTAGCTTTTCTATGTTTCTATGATTGCATTTTTCCCAATCATCTGCCTGCCCTTCCTCACAGTATTACTGCACACTGCATCTACTTGTATACCAACTGACCCATCTTCTCCCCTTTCAACCCGGTTTCCATCCTCTTTCCAAATTAGTTCAAACCCTTCCCAACAACTCTAGCAAACCCGTCTACAAGGATATTGGTCCCTCTTGGTCTTATGGTCTTATAATGAGAATGAGAAACTTAATGAATTTGGTGTCAGTAAAAATAAGCAACTGGGAAGCTATTGAGACTGACATCCGGTAAACCCCAGGGATGCAATGATCCAAGGTGGCACAGTGGAATTACAGATGTCTCAAAGTTTCAGCATTTGGGTTTATTCCTGACTTCCAGCAGAGAAGTGCAATTTGCACTTGGTTGCTATAACTGTATGGATTTTCCTGTTGTGCACCTATTTCATTCCACAGCCCAAAATACTGAATGTTTTCATAGATGCTGCCTGACCTGCTGAGTTCTTCCAGCACTGTGTGTACATTCTAATTGTTAACTTAATTGCCCTTGGTAAAATACCTCAGCTGATATTGTTGAATAGAAAAATGAGGGAGCTATTAATGGACATGTATCATATGATATATTTCAAGGGAAAACAAAGGAAATGCAATTGATGTAATAACTGGCATAGAATCTATGGGCCAAAGTAGGTACAGAGGAGATGTACCTCTTTCTAAAATGTAAGTAAACATAAAAACAGGAAAGAAAATGGGCCTGATATAAATGGGATGTCCAGTGTTACCCTATTGTACTCCTTCCATGGAAATTAATATTAATGTGTGCCTGAAATTATTTGCCAATTTAAAAAGGAATATGAAATCTGCATCCCAAAGTTAGAAGTGATATGGCCAAAGTGATAACTGTTACATTGGCCATCATATTTAATCATTCAACACACTGCAGAATAATTCCTGCAGATTGAGGGAAGCAAATATGAACCCACTATTTAAGAATGAGGGAAGAGAGAAGATGGGAAACTACTTGTCCATTAAGAAAACATCAGGAATAGGGGAAATGCTGGAATCTAAAATGCAAGATGTAATAACAGAACTATTAGCAAAAAATAATAGGATTCTCCTGTGTCTAAATGGATTTATAAAAGAGAACCATCTTTGACTAATCTTTTACAATTATTTGAGGATGTGACTAGTGGAATAGGTGGGAGAGGGAATCAATGAATATGGTATATTTATATTTTCAGTAAGATATTCTGCACCTAATTTGGTCAATAAAATTAATTACATGGAATTGGGGGATAATATTTTGACATGAGCTGAGGAATGGTTAACAGACAGAGACCACGATAGGAATAAACAAGTCTTTTTCAGGTTGACTGACTGTAATTGGTCGTGTACAGCAGTGATCGGTGGTAAGTCCCAGCTATCCACATTAATAGGTTGGCTGAGTTGGCCATATGTCATGTTTCAAAGTTTATTAATGATACGAAAACTAGCTGTGAGTGTGAGTAGAGATTATGCGTAGAGAGGAAGATATAAAGAGGCTTCAAGGAGTTATTATCAAGCTAAATGAATGGGTACAAAGTTATCAGATGGAATATAATTGGAAAATGTGAGATCATCCACGTACTTGAAAGAGGGAAGCAGAGCAATTTTTAAAAATAGGCAGATAATTTCAGGTGAACATTAATATTAATTTCCATGGAAGGAGTACAATGAGGTAACACTAGACATTTTTGTGACATGATGGATTTACTGTATGAAGTAAAATTTAGCAGTGCTGGCCTGTATTCACTAATATTTAGAAGAATGGGAGACGATACAAGGTGGATCCATGGAGGATGTTTCCTCCACCAGAAGATTTTAATCCTCATGCAATATCTTCCGGTTTAAGATAGCACTGGTGAAACCCAGTGACTACCTACTGGTGGCAAACAAAACAAAGAATACAACTAAATACTTTATTAATAACACTTCTTTCTTGTAGTATTTATGGTAAGTGATCACCGCAAACAATGGAGAGGTGAGTGAAGATGAGGCTGAGTCAAGAGTCAAAACATACATGTGCAAGGTGAAGCTGAGATGAGGATGAGTGTAGCAGAGTAAAGTCGGAGCAAAAGAGAGGCATTTTTGAGGCCCGTCCACCTAAACTAAGAGCGAAGTTTGATTGAGCTAAGCGCCAGGCTGATTTGGAAAGGTCGATAAGGGCTGAAATGTGGCAACAGGTTTCAGGCCCAGAGCCTATCGATGCGACAGGGCCCAGGTCCTAATGCGAAGAATGACCCAATGTTTGGATGATTTAAACACCGGACCAGGATGGATTAAATGGTCTCTGGCACTGAGCCTGGCGCTGTTGTGCAGGAGGGAAGGAGGGAGAAGAGGAATGCAGTAGTCATAGGGGATTCCATAGTCAGGGGAACAGACAGAAGATTCCGTGAGCCTGATAGAGATGCCCACATGGTGTGTTGCCTCCCAGGTGCCAGGGTACGGGTTGTCTCGGATTGGGTCCAGAATATCCTGAAGGGAGAGGGCGAGCAGCCAGCTGTCTTGGTACATGTTGGTACCAATGACATAGATAGGAAAAGGGAGGAGGTCCTGAACAGAGATTTCCAGGAGTTAGGAAGGAAGCTGAGAAGCAGGACCTCCAGGGTAGTAATCTCGGGATTGCTACCTGTGCCACGTGCTAGAGAGGGCAAGACTAGTAGCATCAGACAGATGAATGCCAGGCTGAGAGTCTGGTGCTGGGAGCAGGGCTTCAGATTCTTGGATCATTGGGATCTCTTCTGGGGGAAGTATGACCTGTTCAAAAAGGACAGGTTACACCTGAACCCGAAGGGGACCAATATCCTGGCGGGAAGGTTTAATAGAGCTGTTAGGGAGGGTTTAAACTAATTTGGCAGGGGGATGACAGAAATAAATCTAAGATAGTGAGCAGTAAAGATGTCAGGAAAGACAGGCAGGTGATGGGGCAAATTTGAGCAATTGGGATGAGTTGCAGTGCAATCAAAGCAAAAAGTACTAAATACTGGACCTAAGGTGTTATACTTAAATTCACGCAGCATAAGGAATAACGAGGATGACCTTGTTGTACAGCTACAGATTGGCAGGTATGATATTGTGGCCATCACTGAGACGTGGCTAAAGGATGCATGTCTCTGGGAGCTGAACGTCCAAGGATACACAGTGTATCAGAAGGATAGGAAGGTAGGCAGAGGGGGAGGCGTGGTTTTATTGGTAAGAGAATATATTAAATCATTAGTAAGAGGTGACATAGGATTGGAAGGTGCAGAATCTTTATGGGTTGAGCTAAGAAATCGCAGGGGTAAAAGGACCCTGATGGCAGTTATTTATAGGCCTACAAAGAGCTGCAGTGATGTGGACTACAAATTACAACAGGAAATAGAAAAGGCTTGTCAGAAGCGCAGTGTTATGATAATTGTGGGGGATTTTAACATGCGAGTGTATTGGGAAAATCAGGTCGGCACTGGATCTCAAGAGAGGGAATTTGTAGAATGTCTGTGAGATGGCTTTTTAGAACAGCCTGTTGTTGAGCCCGCTAGGGGATTGACTGTACTGGATTAGGTATTGTAAAATGAACCAAAGGTGATTAGAGAGATTGAGGTGAATGAACCCTTTGGAGGCAGTGATCATAATATAATTGAGTTCACTGTGAAATTTGAGAAACCGAAGCCGAAATCCAATGTGTTGGTATTTCACTGGAGTAAAGGAAATTACGGTGGCACAAGAGAGGAACTGGCCAAAGTTGACTGGAAAGGGACACTTGCGGCAAGGACAGCAGAGCAGCAGTGGCTGGAGTTTATGCGAGAAGTGAGGAAGGTGCAAGACAGGTATATTCCAAAAAAGAAGAAATTTTCCAAAGGGAAAAGGATGCAACTGTGGCTGACAAGAGAAGTCAAAGCCAAAGTTAAAGCAAAGGAGAGGGCATACAAGGAAGCAAAACTTAGAGGGAAGACAGAGGATTGGGAAGGTTTTATAAGGTTACAAAAGGAAACTAAGAAGGTCATTAAGAGGGATAAGATGAACTACGAAAGGAAGCTAGCAAATAATATCAAAGAGGATACTAAAAGCTTTTTCAAGTATATAAAGAGTAAAAGACAGGTGAGAGTAGATATGGGACCGATAGAAAATGATGCTGGAGATATTGTAATGGGAGATAAGGAGATGGCAGAGGAACAGAATGAGTATTTTGCATCAGTCTTCACTGAGGAAGACATCAGCAGTATACCGGACACTGAAGGGTGTCAGGGAAGAGAAGCGTGCGCAGTCACAATTACGACAGAGAAAATACTCAGGAAGCTGAATAGTCTAAGGGTAGATAAATCTCCCGGACCAGATGGAATGCACCCGTGTGTTCTGAAGGAAGTAGCTGTGGAGATTGCAGAGGCATTAGTGATGACCTTTCAAAAGTCAATAGATTCTGGCATGGTTCCAGAGGACTGGAAGATTGCAAATGTCACTCCGCTATTTAAGAAGGGGGCAAGGAAGCAAAAAGGAAATTATAGACCTGTTAGCTTGACATTGGTGGTTGGGAAGTTGTTGGATTCGATCGACAAGGATGAGGTTACGGAGTACCTGGAGGCATATGACAAGATAGGCAGAACTTAGCATGGATTCCTTAAAGGAAAATCCTGCCTGACAAACCTATTGCAATTTTTTGAGGAAATTACAAGTAGGCTAGACAAGGGAGATGCAGTGGATGTTGTATATTTGGATTTTCAGAAGGCCTTTGACAAGGTGCCGCACATGAGGCTGATAAACAAGATAAGAGCCCATGGAATTACGGGAAAGTTACATACGTGGATAGAGTGTTGGCTGATTGGCAGGAAACAGAGAGTGGGAAGAAATGGATACCATTCTGGTTGGCTGCCGGTTACTAGTGGTGTTCCACAGGGGTCCATGCCGGGGCTGCTTCATTTTACATCGTACATCAACGATTTGGATTATGGAATTGATGGCGTTTTGGCTAAGTTTGCTGATGATACAAAGATAGGTGGAGGGGCCGGTAGTGCTGAGGAAACAGAGAGTCTGCAGAGAGCCTTGGATAGATTGGGAAAATGGGCAAAGAAGTGGCAAATGAAATACAATGTTATGCACTTCGGTAGAAGAAATAAGCCGGTAGACTCTTATTTAAATGGGGAGAGAATTCAAAGTTCTGAAGTGCAGCAAGACTTGGGAGTCCTCATGTAGGATACCTTTAAGGTTAACCTCCAGGTTGAGTCAGTGGTGAAGAAGGCGAATGCAATGTTGGCATTCATTTCTAGAGGAATGGAGTATAGGAGCAGGAATGTGATGTTGAGGTTCTATAAGGCACTGGTAAGACCTCACTTGGAGTACTGTGCGTAATTTTGGGCTCCTTATTTAAGAAAGTATGTGCTGACATTGGAGAGGTTTCAGAGAAGATTCACTGGAATGATTCCGGGAATGAGAGGGTTAACATATGAGGAACGTTTGACCACTCTGGACTGTACTCCTTGGAGTTTAGAAGAATGGGGGGGCCCTCACAGAAACATTTGGAATGTTGAAAGGCATGGACAGAGTGGATGTGGCAAAGTTGTTTCCCATGGTGGGGGAGTCTAGTACGAGAGGGCATGACTTAAGGATTGAAGGGCGCCCATTCAGAACAGAGATACAAAGAAATTTTTTTAGCCAGAGGGTAGTGAATCTGTGGAATTTGTTGCTACGGGTGGCAGTGGAGGTCAAGTCATTGGGTGTATTTAAGGTAGAGATTGATAGGTATCTGAGTAGCCAGGGCATCAAAGGTTATGTTGACAAGGCGGGGGAGTGGGACTAAATGTGAGAATGGATCAGCTCATGATAAAATGGCAGAGCAAACTCCATGGGCCGAATGGCCGACTTCTACTCCTTTGTCTTATGGTCTAAAAGGTTGGATTTTGGGGCCGGTTCTGCTCACTGCTTCACGAATTTGACTTGGCTCTGTGCTGAACTGATGTTGAGGCTGAGGCCGTGGCCTGCTTCGGGTTCTGTGTCTGAGGGCTCTGCGATGATTATTTGGCTCTGCACTGAACTGAGGCTAAGATTGAGCTTGTGGTCTGCTTTGGACTTTGTTTCTGAGGGCTAATTTTAGCAAACGTTTAGCATCTGCCCTAAGGTATGTTACCCAGAACTGTACACAATACTCTCGTTATCTGAACCAGTGCTTTATAAAGGCTCACCATGACTCCCTCACTTTTATACTGAAGGCCTCACAAAACAATTCAGGATTTTTAATCCACTTTCTCAAACATACCCTCCTACTTTTAGTGACTGTTTACATATATTCCCAATGATTGTTCTTGTAAACATTTTAGAGTATCACTTTCTAGATCATATTACCTTTCCTTTCCTACAAATTGTAATATTCCTCAACCAACACACATCAAAGTTGCTGGTGAACGCAGCAGGCCAGGCAGCATCTATAGGAAGAGGCGCAGTCGACGTTTCAGGCCGAGACCCTTCGTCAGAACTAACTGAAGGAAGAGTGAGTAAGGGATTTGAAAGCTGGAGGGGGAGGGGGAGATGCAAAATGATAGGAGAAGACAGGAGGGGGAGGGATAGAGCCGAGAGCTGGACAGGTGATAGGCAAAAGGGGATACGAGAGGATCATCGGACAGGAGGTCCGGGAAGAAAGACGGGGGGGGGGGGGTGACCCAGAGGATGTGCAAGAGGTATATTCAGAGGGACAGAGGGAGAAAAAGGAGAGTGAGAGAAAGAATGTGTGCATAAAAATGAGTAACAGCTGGGGTACGAGGGGGAGGTGGGGCCTAGCGGAAGTTAGAGAAGTCAATGTTCATGCCATCAGGTTGGAGGCTACCCAGACGGAATATAAGGTGTTGTTCCTCCAACCTGAGTGTGGCTTCATCTTTACAGTAGAGGAGACCGTGGATAGACATGTCAGAATGGGAATGGGATGTGGAATTAAAATGTGTGGCCACTGGGAGATCCTGCTTTCTCTGGCGGACAGAGCGTAGATGTTCAGCAAAGCGGTCTCCCAGTCTGCGTCGGGTCTCACCAATATATAACCCTCCCCTCTCCACTGACACCCCCAGCCTCCCCCCTCCCCCTTCTGATCCCAGCTCTCATCCGTGCCGGGTCTTTACCATCCCCTCCGACCTTCAACTGTCGGAGGCAGAACGCTCTGTTCTCAGTAAGGGCCTCACGTCTGTCCCCCTTCGCCCACACCTCAGCGAGTTCCGTGTTCGCCACGATGCGGAACTTTTCTTCCACCGTCTCCGTCTCCGAGCCTACTTCTTCGGCAAGGACTCTTCCACCCCCACCGATGACCCCTTCTCTTGTCTTCAACCCTCCTCTTCTTCATGGACACCCCGCTCTGGTCTTCTGCCTGCTCTGGATCTCTTTATTGCCAACTGCCGACGGGACATCAACCGTCTCAACTTCACCGCACCTTGTCCCCATTCCAACCTCACTCCTTCGGAACGCTCTGCTCTCCACTCCCTCCGCACTAATCCTAACATTATTATTAAACCCGCTGATAAAGGGGGTGCTGTTGTAGTCTGGCGTACTGACCTCTACCTTGCCAAGGCACAGCGACAACTCGCGGATACCTCCTCTTATTTACCCCTCGATCGTGACCCCACTAAGGAGCACCAGGCCATTGTCTCCCACACTATCAACGACTTTATCCGCTCAGGGGATCTCCCATCCACTGCTACCAACCTTATAGTTCCCACACCCCGCACTTCCCGTTTCTACCTCCTACCCAAGATCCACAAACCTGCCTGTCCGGGCCGACCTATTGTCTCAGCTTGCTCCTGCCCCACCGAACTCGTTTCTGCATACCTCGACACTGTTTTATCACCCCTTGTTCAATCCCTTCCGACCTATGTTCGTGACACTTCTCACGCTCTTAAACTTTTCGATGATTTTAAGTTCCCTGGCCCCCACCGCTTTATTTTCACCATGGATGTCCAGTCCTTATATACTTCCATCCCCCATCAGGAAGGTCTCAAAGCTCTACGCTTCTTTTTGGATTCCAGACCTAATCAGTTCCCCTCTACCACCACTCTGCTCCGTCTAGCGGAATTAGTCCTTACTCTTAATAATTTCTCCTTTTGCTCCTCCCATTTCCTCCAAACTAAAGGTGTAGCTATGGGCACCCGTATGGGTCCTGGCTATGCCTGCCTTTTTGTTGGGTTTGTGGAACAATCTATGTTCCGTGCCTATTCTGGTATCTGTCCCCAACTTTTCCTTCGCTACATCGACGACTGCATTGGTGCTGCTTCCTGCACGCATGTAGAACTCGTTGACTTTATTAACTTTGCCTCCAACTTTCACCCTGCCCTCAAGTTTACCTGGTCCATTTCCGACACCTCCCTCCCCTTTCTAGATCTTTCTGTCTCTGCCTCTGGAGACAGCTTATCCACTGATGTCTACTATAAGCCTACTGACTCTCACAGCTATCTGGACTATTCCTCTTCTCACCCTGTCTCTTGCAAAAACGCCATCCCCTTCTCGCAATTCCTCCGTCTCCGCCGCATCTGCTCTCAGGATGAGGCTTTTCATTCTAGGACGAGGGAGATGTCTTCATTTTTTAAAGAAAGGGGCTTCCCTTCTTCCACTATCAACTCTGCTCTTAAACGCATCTCCCCCATTTCACGTACATCTGCTCTCACTCCATCCTCCCACCACCCTACTAGGAATAGGGTTCCCCTGGTCCTCACCTACCACCCCACCAGCCTCCGGGTCCAACATATTATTCTCCGTAACTTCCGCCACCTCCAACGGGATCCCACCACTAAGCACATCTTTCCCTCCCCCCCTCTCTCTGCATTCCGCAGGGATCGCTCCCTACACAACTCCCTTGTCCATTCGTCCCCCCCATCCCTCCCCACTGATCTCCCTCCTGGCACTTATCCGTGTAAGCGGAACAAGTGCTACACATGCCCTTACACTTCCTCCCTTACCACCATTCAGGGCCCCAAACAGTCCTTCCAGGTGAGGCATCACTTCACCTGTGAGTCGACAGGGGTGATATACTGCGTCCGGTGCTCCCGATGTGGCCTTTTATATATTGGTGAGACCCGACGCAGTCTGGGAGACCGCTTTGCTGAACATTTACGCTCTGTCCGCCAGAGAAAGCAGGATCTCCCAGTGGCCACACATTTTAATTCCACATCCCATTCCCATTCTGACATGTCTATCCACGGCCTCCTCTACTGTAAAGATGAAGCCACACTCAGGTTGGAGGAACAACACCTTATATTCCGTCTGGGTAGCCTCCAACCTGATGGCATGAACATTGACTTCTCTAACTTCCGCTAGGCCCCACCTCCCCCTCGTACCCCAGCTGTTACTCATTTTTATGCACACATTCTTTCTCTCACTCTCTTTTTTCTCCCTCTGTCCCTCTGAATATACCTCTTGCATATCCTCTGGGTCACCCCCCCCCGTCTTTCTTCGCGGACCTCCTGTCCCATGATCCTCTCGTATCCCTTCTGCCTATCACCTGTCCAGCTCTCGGCTCTATCCCTCCCCCTCCTGTCTTCTCCTATCATTTTGCATCTCCCCCTCCCCCTCCAGCTTTCAAATCCCTTACTCACTCTTCCTTCAGTTAGTCCTGACGAAGGGTCTCGGCCTGAATCGTCGACTGCGCCTCTTCCTATAGATGCTGCCTGGCCTGCTGCGTTCACCAGCAACTTTGATGTGTGTTGCTTGAATTTCCAGCATCTGCAGAATTCCTGTTGTTTGCGTTTAAATATTCCTCAACACCGAGTTTCATATGCCATCTATTTGCCCATTCCAGCTGCCTGGTTATATCTCCTTAGTCTATTACTCTCCTCTTCAGGGCAAAATCCCAGGAGATCAGTAGTTTCTGAGATATTCAAAGCACCATATCCAGCACCACAAACATTTTACGGTCAAAGCCACTTAAATCAGGTTTTGTCACCATTCTGCTGTTTGGTCTGAATAATCTCACTTATTTTTATGCTCTTTACATGCTCATCAACTCCTCTCCCCATTCTCCTCCCCCTCCCAATACCTCTTCTACAATTAGGAGGTATCTACAACTCTTTCTTGAAACGCAGGAGGAAACTGAAACACACGGAGGAAACCCACACTGTCACAGAATGCGCAAATTCCGTATGAACAGCCTGGCATTCAGGATCTAATGATGTGGGGCATTAGCTTTAATAGCTATACCACCTTGTTACAGATTCCTTCATTTCATATGCTTCAGTCTTGTTGACAACTTATTAAAAGCATTTTGTAAATTTGTGTTCTGTTATTTCATGGAAAGGTATGATTCATCTTTAACAAAGAATTTCCCTAATCAATCGGCTCTTGTTTATGTGATTGCTAATTATGGCCCTGATTATTGGTTTTAGAACTTCCTCTACAACTGAAGTTTTCAGACTCGATTGTAGTCACCGGATTTAATCCTTCATCCTTTCTTTGAATTTTGTTCAAACGTATTTTGAACTATGAACCTTGAAATCAAGCTTGTAAAATTTGCAATTTTCCAACATCACTGAGCTAACAGATGTCTGGAACATTATGATTAAGCCTTTGCAATTTTTTCCCTTCTCTCAGCAGTTAGGATTTATCCCATTAGGAACAGTGATATATTTGCATTAAGTGCTTCCATAATACAACAAAATATGCCAGAAGTACTCAACAGATCAGGCAACATCAGAGGGCAAAGAAATAGAGTGACATTTCATATAACCAACCTGACCTTAGATAGAACATAGAACATAGAAATCTACAGCACATTACAGGCCCATCGGCCCACAATGTTCTGCCGACCATGTAACCTACTCTAGAAACTGCCTAAAATTTCCCTACTGTATTGCTCTCTATTTTCCTATTCCTTGTACTTCTCCATTGCAGTTTTTGAATGTTAAGGACAAAAAAGGTAAGATTTGCAGCAGATGAATCTGCTTCACTATTCAGTAGGTTCATGGATGATCTTCTGTATCGTTATGTTCACTTTCTGTGTTGATTCACATACTGTATCTCAAATTGGTGTCCAACAATCCATTGAAAATGGATTAAGCAATCATCCTCTAGTGTAGAAAATTCTAACAAATTTACAGCCAACTAGGTAAAGTAATTTCTCGTCATCCCAGAACTAAATTGCCAACCATTCATCCTGAGGCAGCTTCATTTCATCACTGAATTCCAATGGCTTGGAAGCCAATCCTGCTCATCACTCCCCAGAAAACAATAGCTTTATCTCAAGAAGCATTCTGGTAAATCATTTGCACACTGTCTGCATGGCAACTATATTGTACTTTGAATTCATATACCTGAATTGCATACAGTCCTACCAGTATAAAGAGCAGTTAGAATCATAGAAACATAAAAAACCTACAGCACAATACAGGCCCTTCAGCCCACAATGCTGTGCTGAACATGTACTTACTTTAGAAATTAGATTATGAAGACATGCAGTCCTCTTTTATTGTCATTTAGTAATGCATGCATTAAGAAATGATACATTATTTCCTCCGGTGTGATGTCACAAAACACAGGACAGACCAAGACTGAAAAAACTAACAAAACCACATAAATATAGCATATAGTTACAACAGTGCAACAATACCATATCTTGACGAAGAAGTCCATGAGCACAGTAAAAGTTCAAAGTCTCTCAAATGTCCCACATCTCACGCAGACGGGAGAAGGAAGAATTCTCTCTGCCATGCCGACCACAATCCGACTCTGCGTCATCCAAAAACTTTGAGCTCTGATCAGCTCTCCGACACCGAGTACTGAGCGCCATCTCAATCTGAACGATTTGACAATATTGGTCGCCAACAGCAGGCAAAGCCGGGGATTTTGAGGCCTATCCTCTGAAAGATTCCCAACCACGCAGTAACGACAGCAGCAAACGAGCGTTTCAGAAATTTCTCCAGATGTTCCTCTGTACTTTCACGTCCATCTCCATCAAATCAGCATTGTCCACGGTCCCTATTTAACGGGTACGATATCACTTTTCACCAGAGGATTGCGCACGCGCGGTTCGCTGCTCTCCTCCCTCCTAGGGTTACCTAGGGTTACCCATAGCCCTCTATTTTTCTAAGCTCCATGTAACTATCCGGGAGTCTTTTAAAAGACTCTATTGTATCTGCCTCCACCACCGTTGCCGGCAGCCCATTCCAAGTGCTCACCATTCCCTGTATAAAAAACTTTACCCCTGACATCTCCTCTGTACCTACTTCCAAGCACCTTAAAACTGTGCCCTCTTGTGCTAGCCACTTCAGCCCTGGTAAAAAGCCTCTGGCTATCCACATGATCAATGCCTCTCATCATCTTATACACCTCTATCAGGTCACCTCTCATCCTCTGACGCTCCAAGGACTGAGATTGATCAACTAAGATTACATTGACTGCTGGGGCAAGCTAGAGGGTTGAGATGGCTTACTCCTGCTCCTATTTTCTCATTCTATTATAAAAGCCTTAAGCAGCTGAATCAAGGCTCCGAAACCCCTGTATTTCCAGTTCTTTGTTGTACAGACTAAGAAGCCACTGGCCTTCCTCAATGATTGCTGTACCTGCATGACAGCATTCTGTGGCTTCCATACATCAAAACATTGAGTGCATTTTAAAAAGTATTTTGCTGTCTATGAAGCCTTTGGGACTCAGTGAGATCATGAAAAGCATTACATAAATGCATGTCTTTTACTTTCTGCAAGCTGTTAGGTGAAAATAGAATTTCACGGATTACCATCTTTCTCAAGCCATGAAGCATATCATCTGGCCATCAATAATCAATCCACCGCGTATTTCAAACAGAATATTTGTTAATTTGCTCATCAAAACATATCCATAATTCTTCACTGTACATGATATCTCTTAATTATTAACTCTTTCTTACTACGAAACAAGGGCGGAACACGGTTGTCTTGAAATCTGGATCTCCAGAGCTATTTTATTTCAATACCATGGGCTTACAAATTTAGTGAAATTCTTTGGCTATGTATTAATTGGAGTAGATTGAGGAGCACTTTTTGAAAGAGTTTAAGAGGCGCGATGCAAAAGACTATGATGTAAAATAGGAGTTCATGTTGTTGGGCATAATTTTTTAATATGGATAGTGTTTTTTTTGTAACCAGCAGGAAATCGTGTGTAGAAATATGGCATCGTTTTCAACCTGGAAACTTGTAACTTGTGGAGTGTTGCAGTGATCATTGCTGAGACTGCAGGTGTTTCCAACAGATATTAATGATTTAGAGGATGGAAAAAAATCACTCCAGCCAAAATTCTGGATAATACATAAACAGGTGGGAAGGCAAGCTGTGAGGTAGATGATGTCGGCAAATGGGGTGAGATGTGGAAAAATGTGAATCTGTCCACTTTGGAGGGAGGAATGATAACACAGGTTATTAGTTAAATGGGAAAAAAAGCTGCAGTAAAGTGAAGGGTATCTTATATGAAATATAGAAAGGAAGCAGCAGATAATTGGGAAGCCGAATAAAATGCTGACTTTTACTGAAAGGAAATCAAAGAATAAATGTAGGGAAGTCTACCACATTGTACAAGGCATGATTAAGGCTACATCAAGAAAACAGTGAGCAGTTTTGATTTGCTATAGTTATGAAAAAGAAGTTATTATTAAGGTAGTTTTGAGATGGTTCACATTGTGCAAACCTGGAGACTTCTCATGTGGAAAATTTTAAATTGAGAGGGTATTTAAGGGAACATCGACACAGGCCATGAGAGGCCTGCATCGGGCATTTTCATGCCTTACAAGGCACAGATTGGAAATCTGTGTGGGGCTCCACTCCTCGCACAGACATTACAGCAATGTGTGGTTAAGTGCTCAAGGACACAAACATGCTGCCACAGCTGAGGCTCGAAGCTTAGGCAATTCTTAATACAATATATGACTTTCTGGGTAAATGCTGGAAGATGTTTCTGTTTGTTGGAATGTCTAGAAGATTGCACACTCTCAGAATACGGGCATATTATTTTAAGGCTGCAATGTAGAACAATTTAAATTCTCAAAGTGTTATTAGTCTACTGAATTTCTTGCCTCAAAAAATATATTCAAGAATT
Organism: Mobula hypostoma; assembly: GCF_963921235.1. Taxonomy (NCBI): domain Eukaryota; kingdom Metazoa; phylum Chordata; class Chondrichthyes; order Myliobatiformes; family Myliobatidae; genus Mobula; species Mobula hypostoma. The sequence goes on from NC_086097.1 coordinate 189,879,220, forward strand.
AAGATGGACTTTTAATCAGTAAGGAAATCAGGGGAGAGAAGAGAAAAGCAGATTTGAGGAAAACTATACAAGCCAATGATCTCATTGAATACTCAACTAGGTTGAGTCCAGTGACTTTCTTTTACCTCCATTATGCTCTTGACCCACTCAGTTCTTCTGGCAGTGTATTTTTTGCTTTGTCCCCAATGGGCTCTTCCTGTTCTTTTTTAATATGGCTCTAATGGAATATGGAGTGTCAATCACAGCTACTCTGATGAAGTGCGCTTAGAGGTTGGTCATGGCTAGATCAACTTCTGCCTAAACGAGGACCTGGACCTTCTGCAAGTCATCTCACTAGCTCTCCACTTGACCTTGGTTTACCAGGACAATAGTACCACCTATGTCAGACTGCTGTTTACTGACTGCAGCACAGTGTTGAACTCAATCATATCCTCAGTTCTAATTAATAAGCTCCAAAACCTGGGCCTCAGTTCCTTCTTCTGCAGTGAGTTCCTTCCTTGACATCCTCACTGCAAGACCACAGTCTGTGCGGATTGGAAATAACACCTCCTCCTCGCTAACAGTCAACACTGGCACAAGTCAAGGATTTGTGCTTAGCCCACTGCTCTATTCTCTCTACACCCATCACTGTATGGCTGGGTACAACTCAAACGCCATCTATAAGTTTGCCGATGACACAACTATTGTTGCAGAACTTCAGGTGGTGATGAGCAGATGTACAGGAGTGAGATAGATCAGCAGGCTGAGTGGTGTTGCAGCACCAACCTTGCACTCAGTGTCAGTAAGACCAAGGAATTGATTGTGGACTTCATGAAGGGAAAGTCAAGAGAACACACATCAGTCCTCATCAAGGGATCTGAAGCGGGAAGGGTGAACAGCTTCAAGTTTCTGGGTGTCAATATCTCTGAGGATCTTTCCTGAGCCCAAGATAATAAAACAATTACAAAGAATGCATAACAGCGGCTATATTTCATTAGGAGTTTGAGGAGAATTGGTACGTTACCAAAGGGACTTGCACATTTCTATTGAAGTACTGTGAAGAGAATTATAAATGGTTGCATCACCGTCTGGTATGGAGGGGGCACTGCACAGGATTGGAAAGAGCTGCAGAAAGCTGCAAACTCAGCCAGCTCCATCATGGGCACTAGCTGTCCAACATCCAGGACACCTTCAAAAGGCGGCATTCATTATCAAAGACATCACCGTCATCACGTGTCCTCTTTTCTTTGCTACCATTAAGAAGGTCCAGGAACATGAAAGCACACACCCAGTGTTTCAGGAACAGTCTCCTCCCCTCTGCCATCAGATTCTGAATGGAGAATTAGCCCGCAAACACTACCTTAGTATTTTCCCTCTCTTTTTTCACTACATATTTCATTTAATTTCTTTTTTTATATATACTTCTTATTGTGATTTATAACTATTTATTAAGTATTGTAACGTACTGCTGCCACAAAGCAACACATTTGACGACACATGCCAATGGTATTAACTTGATTCTGATTCTAATTCTGGAACTCCTAGAACAGAACATGACCACTACTATTTTGAGGTTGATCTTCAATACCCTGGAGATCCTACTGGACACTTTTGGCCAAGAATCCTCCTGTGTTTGCAGTTTGATTCTCCATTAGATATGTATGAAATTATATAATCCATTAGAAAATTAGTCTGCCTTGTTTTAGGAATGACATTCAAATGTCTACAGGAAATCTGATAATAAAGGTTGAAACTTGAAACACTCAGTAGATTAGGATATACAGTACCTGTGGAAGGAGAGGTGTGCATTGCCTGGGAATGTCTGTCATAGGACATTTCCATGACAATCAGGTTTTAATAACCTCATTCTGTTAAGTCTTATTACTTGTATCCTTTGAATAGATCCAAACACTCCAATAAACCATACCCCTCCACTACCCATTAATTTCAGACCCGGACCCTGATTGCTCCAGACTCTGACTACCAACTTCTTAATCACTTCCACCTCTGAGCTTCCTACTTCTCCTAACTTGAGGCTCTAATGTTCCCACTGGATGCTGATCTACCACCACTGAAGAGCCACTATTTCTCAACCCCCATACCGGTATTTGACTAGTTATCACTGCCCACCTTCCCCAGTTACTGTTTGGTCCTCTAATGTCCAATCAGCCAACACCAACACCAGCTATCTCTGATCCCAATTTCAGTGTCCATTGATGCAATGGTGATGCAACCATTTATAATGCTCTTCACGGTACTTCCTTTATGCACTATTTTATGCCAATACTTGATACACTGTATTATGTGAATATTACTCTTTAAAATACAAATAAATTTACAACGCAAACACGAGGAAATCTGCAGATGCTGGAATTTCAAGCAACACACATAAAAGTTGCTTGTGAATGCAGCAGGCCAGGCAGCCTCTCTAGGAAGAGGTACAGTCGATGTTTCGGGCCAAGACCCTTCGTCAGGACTAACTGAAGGAAGAGCTAGTAAGAGATTTGAAAGTGGGAGGGGGAGGGGGAGATCCGAAATGATAGAAGAAGACAGGAGGGGGAGGAATAGAGCCAAGAGCTGAACAGTTGATTGGCAAGAGGGATGTGAGAGGATCATGGATAGCCTCCAACCTGATGGCATGAACATTAACTTCTCAAACTTCCACTAATGCCCCACCTCCCCCTCGTACCCCATCCGTTATTTATTTATTTATATACACACATTCTTTTTCTCTCCCTCCTTTTTCTCCCTCTGTCCCTCTCGCTATACCCCTTGCCCATCCTCCAGGCTTCCCCCTCCCCCTTTCTTTTTCCCTAGGCCTCCTGTCCCATGATCCTCTCATATCCCTTTTGCCAATCAACTGTCCAGCTCTTGGCTCCATCCCTCCCCCTCCTGTCTTCTCCTATCATTTCGGATCTCTCCCTGCCCCTCCCACTTCCAAATCTCTTACTAGCTCTTCTTTCAGTTAGTCCTGACGAAGGGTCTTGGCCCAAAACGTCGACTGTACCTCTTCCTAGAGATGCTGCCTGGCCTGCTGCGTTCACCAGCAACTTTTTTGTGTGTTGCAATAAATTTACAAACCTGAACTCCAATTTGAAACCTTTCTTGGTACAAATATAAATTGGAAATTCAGATACATTTTTCAATAATTTCTGAAATAGTTTAGTCTTGTGACAGGAAAGTGGAATTATATGCTGATACTCTACATACATTTTCTTCTGTTCTGTCCTTGTATTTATATCCATAGAAATCATAAAATTTATAACTACAATTCTAACTACAATTTTGCTGTACAAAATTACTATAGGAATTCTTATTGTTTTGTCTACATAGATCTATTTCTAGCTATCAAATTGAAGTATTTTTCACATACATTGAGAATGAATGTCAGAAATTGAATAAGTATGGGCCATTTTTGTAAAACACGTTGGCAACCTGATAATGTAAATTTGCCTGCTATTTAGTGGTTCACCACACTTATATTAATTTTAACAGGGCATTTTGTAATTTTGTTTGCTTCCTTTCTTATTTGCTCACCCCCACTTTAACTTTGCTTCTTTTAAAAACAAAGTTTATTTGTTTATTTCACTTGGTGCTGAATCCTCAGCATTTTCTACACTGTTGATATTGGTCTTGATATTTGAACATGCATAAAAATCTGTGCTAAATTGATCTGTGTAAGGGGACATACCAATTTTAGGCTAGGTCCTGACTTTCTACTGGTCATGAAACCGAATACATTGTGTAGGTTTGCAAGGGCCTCAAATGCACAAAAGCTTCTTATCTGAATATTTAATTTTATAAAAGTGGAGAAAATGGAAGATACATCAGAATATAAATCGAAGGTCCAATGGGGAGATGACTGAGGTGGGAATAGTCTAAATGTGGGAAAAGAAAATGAGGAGAAATTATGACAGTGAAAAGATCCCAGGGGATAATTGGAAGCTTTGGTAAAGGGCAGGGGAGGTAGGTTATCAGAGGGGGAGTTTGGGGAAAAAGATTGTAGTGCTAAAGTTAGATGATTAGCTAGGACTGGTTAGAGGACTGCAGAGGGAAACATGAAGACTTTCAGAGAAACACACACAAAATGCTGGAGGAACTCAGCAGGCCAGGCAGCATCTATGGAAAAAAGTACAGTCGATGTTTCGGGTGAAACCCTTCGGCAGAACTGGAGAAAAAAATAGCTGAGGATTAGATTTGAAAGGTGGGGCAGGAGAGAGGGAGAAACGCCAGGTGATAGGTGAAACTTGAAGGGGGAGGGATGAAGCAAAGAGCTAGGATGTCGATTGGTGAAAGTAACAGAAGGCCATGGAAGAAAGCAAAAGCGGGGGGGTGGGGAGGAGTGCTGGAGGGAGGCGATGGGTGGGCAAAGAGATAACATGAGAGAGGAACAAGGGGATGGGAGATGGTGAAGTTGGCGAGGCATTACTGTAAGTTTGAGAAATCAATGTTCATGCTATCAGGTTGGAGGCTACCCAAACATAATATAAAGTGTTGTTCCTCCACCCTAAGTGTGGCTTTATCCCGACAGTGGAGGAGGCCATGGACGGACATATTGGAATGGGACTGAGAAGTGGAATCAAAATGGGTGGCCACTGGCAGATCCTGCTTGTTCTGGCATAAGGAGGTAGGTGCTTGGTGAACCGGACTCCTAATCTACATCGGGTCTCACTGATATATGAGGGGCCACACCGGGAGCACCGAACATAGTTTATGACACCAACAGACTAATAGGTGAACCGTTGCCTCACCTGGAAGGACTGTTTGGGGCTGTAAATGGTAGTGAGGGAGGAGGTGTAGGGGCAGGTGTAGCACTTGTTCTGCTTGCAATGAGGAAGATCAGTGGGGAGAGACAAATGGACAAGGGAGTCAAATAGGGAGCAATCCCTGCGGAAAACAGAAAATGGGGGGGGGGAGGGGAAGATGTGTTTGGTAGTGGGATCCAGTTGAAGATGGTGGAAGTTACAGAGAATTATGTGCTGGATGTGGAGGCTGGTGGGGTGGTAGGTGAAGACAAGAGGACCCCTATCCCTGGTAGGGTGGCGGGAGGATGGAGTAAGAATAGATATGAGTGAAATGGAAGAGATGTGGTTGAGGGCAGTGTTGATGGTAGAGGAAGGGAAGCCCCTTTCTTTGAAAAAGGAGGACATCTCCTTTGTTCCAGAATGAAAAAGCTCATCTTGAGAGCAGATGTGACAGAGACAGAGGAATTGAAAGAAGGAGATGGCGTTTTTACAAGTAGCGGGGTGGGATGAGGTATAGTCCAGGTAGCTGTGAGAGTTCGTTGGTTTATAATAGACATTGGTGGATAAGCTGTCTCTGGAGATAGAGACAGCAAGATCGAGAAAAGAAAGGGAAGTGTCATAAATGGACCAGGTGAATTTGAGGTTAGGGTAGAAGTTGGAGGCAAGGTGGATGAAATCGACACAGTCAGCAGGGGTGCAGAAAGCAGCAACAATGCAGTCATCAATGTAGTGCTGGAAAAGTGCGGGATGAAATTGATGAGTTCAGTGCATGTGCAGAAAGCAGCACCAATGCAGTCATAGATGTAGCGTAGGAAAAGTGCGGTCAGAGAGGTGGTTTGGGGAATAGGGTTAGGAGATGGTATCAACAGATACTATTGGGGACTGATGTAGTTTGCTGGGAATAGAGGGGAATAATAATTGAAGGAATGAAGTAGGAACATGGCTGAAGGATAATCAATATCCCTGATTCCTTGTGATAGGTCTGGGTCCTTTAAATAATGATGCAGACCTGCTGGAATATGCAGTGGGTTATAACAATCAAACACTGTACATCTTCTGACCTCATTATACATGCCAGATAGATTACATACATGTCCGAGAGATGGGAGAACTCAGACTGAATTTGAAAATGTGCTGCAGTGTAATTGCTTTTTTTGAGGGAACTGTCTCTCTCTCTCTCTCTTTCTCTCTCCCCTCCCCCCCCCCCACACACACACACACACACACACACACACAAAGATGTGATGCTATTTTGTGAGTTTGTGTTCGTGGATTTTTGCTTTCACTTGTGAGCTACTTGAGCTTATCTTTTATTATTAACTTATTTTCATTTTCTGAGACAAGACTTATGATTGAATTTACATAATTCTGTTGCAGTAGAACACATGTTCATAATGATGATGATGGTGATGATGATGGAACTTACAAACCACAATTTGCACTGCCATGGACTAGTTAACAATAGTCTTTCTTTGCACTAATATCTTGTTTTGCACAGCCTCTTCCTTACTTTGTGGTATAAGATAGGAAAGATATTAGCAAGGATAGATTTTTGGCTGATTGGCAGGAGACAAAGAGTGGAATAAATGGAGATATTTTTGATTGGCAACTGATGTTTTGCAGAGTTCTGTGCTGGAACTGCTTTTTATGTTATATGTCAATAACTGGGATGGCGGAATTGATGGCTTTGTGGTCAGGTTATTGGATGATATGAAGATAGGTGGAAGGGCAGGTACTGTTGAGGAAGTAGGGAGTCTGCAGAAGGACTTAGACAGATTGGGTTGTAGACTATCTGGTTGTAGTCTCACCCAACTTCCGTGGAAGAAAGCCTGCTTGCATTTACCTGACCTATATCCCTCATATACTGTCAAATCTCCTCTCAATTTCCTACATTCTAAAGCCCTAATCTATTCAATCTTTCCTTATAACTCAGGTATTCCAGACCCAGCAACATCCTTGTAAACTTTCTCTGTACTATTTCAACCTTGTTTACATCTTCACTGTACGTAGGTGACCAAAACTGCACACAACACTCCAAATTAGGCCTCACCCACGTCCTATACAACTTCAACATAACATCCCATCTCCTGTACTCAATACATTGACTTATGAAGGCCAAAATGCCAAAAGCTTTCTTTACATCCCCATCTACCTGGGACACCATTTTCAATGAATTATGGCCATGGCCACAGATCCCTTTGTTCTAACACACTCCTCAGTGCCCTCCTGTTCACTGTGTAAGACCTACCCCGCACTTGTCTGAATTAAATTCCATCAGCCCACTTTTTTTTAGTTGAGGCAGATCCCTCTGAAAACCATAATAGGCTTCCTCATTGTCCATACAACCCCAAACTTGGTGTAATCCGCAGATTTGCTGATGCAGTTAACCACATTATCATCCAGAACATTGATATAAATAGCAAGCAACAAAGGGTCCAGCACCGATCCCTGCAGCACACTACCAGTCACAGGCCAACAGTCAGCGAGGCAACCCTCTACTATCACTCTCTGGCTTCTCCTACAAAGCCAGTGTTTAATCCAATTTACTACCTCATTCTGAATGTCAAGCGACTGAACCTTCTTGACCAGCCTCTCATGCAGGACCTTGTCAAGTGCTTTACTAAAATCCAGGTAGACAACATCCACTATCCTGGTAGCTTCCTTGAAAAACTGACTTACCACACATGAAGCCATGCTGACTATCCTTAATCAGACCATGTCTATCCAAATAGTTATACGTATATCCGCTCCCTTAGAACACCTTCCAATAACTCTCCCATAACCGATACCAGGCTCAGTTGTGTCCTGGTTTATGTTTAGAGCCTCTTTTAAACAGTGAAACAACATTGGCTATCCTCCAATCCTTTCGTACCTCCCCTGTTACTAAGGATGATTTAAATATCTCTGCTAGGGCCCCAGCAATTTCAGTATTTGCCTTCCGTAGGGTCTGAGGGAACACCATGTTGGGCCCTGGGGATTTATCCACTTCATTTGTCTCAGGATAGCAAACAGCTCCTCCTTTGTAATCTGTACAGGGTCCATGAAGTTGAAGCTGCTTTACTGCACTTCTATAGACTCTGTGTCACCTCCTGAGTAAATGCAGATGCAATGAATTCATTTATGACCTCCCCCATCTATTTAGGCTCCACACATGGATTACGTTTCTGGTCTTGCAGAGGACCAATTTTGTCCCTTGCAATCCTTTTGCTCTTAACGTATCTGTAGAATCCCACAGGATTCTCCTTCTCCTTGTCTGCTAGAGCAACTTCCTGCCTTATTTTCGCCTTCCTGATTCCTTTTATAAGTGTCCTCTTGCATTTCTTATATTACATAAGCACATCATTTGTTCCTACTTGGGTTCTTTTAGTTTTTCTGATTTCTTTCTTAAGTGCAAGTGGAAAGATACCGGAAGACCTTTGCATCACCTCCTGCTTGCAACCAAAAAACTGAATTGCCTTTTCTCTATTCCAGTCCCAGTTAGATTTGCAGGTTCAGAGAATCTTGCCATACAAAAACTATTAATTCTGAAATGTTGCACTTTTGGAGATTAAATTTAGAGACAATTTAGTGTTAATGACAAGACCCTTGGGGGTCAAAGCTAATAGCTCTTTGAATGTGGCTACACAGGTTGACAGGATAATAAAGAAGAAATATGGCATATTTACCTTATTCAACATGTTGTGAGTTTATTAGTCCAGGAACTGAGTTCAAGAATTGGTGATTTATGATGCAGCTTTATAAAGCTCCAGTTAGGCAGTCTGGCCACCTCATTGTAGGAGGTATGGTCAGGCTTTTTAAAAATATTGAAGACGAGGTCTACCAGGATATTGCCTGGATTAGAAGGCATGTTCAAAAAGGAGAGGTTGGACAAATTTGGGTTGTTTTTTCTTCTGTGACAGAGGCTAAGTGGAGAATGATGCAGATTTATAAGATTTAAGAGAGGCATACATAGAGTCAGTATTTTTTTCTCTCCGGACTGAAATGTCTAATACTAGAGGGCATGCATTTAAGGTGAAAGGGAGTAAGTGCAAAGGAGATAGGCGTGGTAAGTTTAACTTACACAAATAGTGGTGGGTGCCTGTAATGAGTTGTTTGGGTGAAGGAGGCAAACATGATTGGGGTTTCAAGAGGCTTTTAGACTGACACATGTATGTGAGTGTAATGGAAGGATATGACATTGTGTAGGCAGAAGTGATAAGTTTAGTGGACATTCGAATACTAACTTAATTAGTCAAGCACAACATTGTCGGCCAAAGGGCGTGTGCTGTACTGTTATACAGTATGTTGTAAAAACAAATCTCTTTAGCCCAACTGATCCATGCCAACCAAGGCACCTGCTTGAGCTGGTCTCATTTGGCTATGTTTGAACCATATCCCTCTTAAACTTTCCTATCCATGTACCTATCCAATAACTTTTAAACATTGTAATTGTATCTTCATCTGGCAGCTTGTTCGCCATACCCATAAACTTTTACATGGAAACCCTGCCCTTTGTGTCTCTTTTAAATGTTCGTCCTCCTACCCTAATCTCATGCCATCTAGTTTTAGACTCCCTGACCCTGGAGGAAGAGTCTTCAATCTGCAATGTTAACTTTATTTCTCTTTGCACATACGCTGCCTATTTTCAACACTAACTGTTTTTATTTCATTATGTTCTTCATTTCCTATTTTTCCACTTGAAGAATAGACCTTACTACACTGTCCTCCTTATATTTGATTTTTCTTTGTACTTTTATTTAATCTGTTTTCTTTTGCTGAGTGTATTATTGAAGCTCAGAATTTGTCCAGCAGCAATGAGCAGCAGTTCTGTGGGTGAAAACACCTTGTTATTGAGAGAGGTCAGAGGAGAATGGCCAGACTGGTTCAGGCTGACAGAAAGCTGAAATAACCACATGTTACAACAGTGGTGTGCAGGAGAGCATCTCTGGACACACAACCCATTGAATCTTGAAGTGGATGTGCTATAGCCACAGAAGTCGACAGACATTAGCCTCTTTATTAGGGGTGAGGAGGGAAAAAAAGGATCAGCCATGATTGAATGGCAGAGCAAACTCAGTATGCTAAATGGCCGAATTCTACTCCCACGTCTTATGGTCTTATGGTCTAATAAAGTGGTCACTGAGTGTAGAATCAGAAAATGCTACGCCATTCAAAATAGAAAGGAAATGTAATTATAGATGTTGATCACAAACTGAACTTCCATGTTATGGATTTTGAAAATTAAGGCGGTCCTTAAGGTAGCTTTCCATTGAACATGTGAAGCATGAGCGCAATATTGTTGTAAGTAAATGCTCATGGCTCTACAGCCGAGTGATTTTCAGAAAATTAAAGATGGTAAATAGATGTACAAAAGATAACAAAATAATTCATCATGTGCGAAAGATGCTGATATCCTTTAAAATACTTGTTTTGGGATTTGCTAAAGCCTTTTAAATGGAATAAATTGGTACTTAAGAAAAAACATGTATTGATATTGTGGCTTTCAAATTGTTCCAAAGCAGCTTACAGATAATGAACTCTTTTAGCGGTCCAGTCTCTGGGGCAATGTGAGAAAACAGGAAATTACTTTGGGTACAGCAACCTCTCAAACACTGATTTGAGGTAATATCCCAATAATCTGCTTTACTACTGCTGACTAAGGGATAAATGTTGGCAAAAACAGAAAGATAACTTCTGTTGTCTCCTTTCAAATACTCCCCCTGGATCTTTTATGCTCGCCAGACAGGACATAAAATTGATTTAATGTGTCCGTTGAAAGATGGAAGGACTCCTTTGGTGTCAACTTATCGAAATATGCTTAATAATATTAACTTCATGAAAAATATCCAACTATTTCATAGGTAAGTCATTTAGTTAATGCAGATTATTCTTTGCAAATACTTCTGTTATGCAAAATGACACCTATCATAACGTAACAGAAAATTATACTCTGGTGGCAGCATTCTGTAAACATTTGAAGAATTGAAAAAGGAAGTCTTAGGTAAAGAAAAGAAGCAATATTTTCAACAAGTAAGTTAGCAACTGGGAAAAGGAAAGAGATTATTAATGTATTGGATATGAACATTCATTGATCCCTTTTTTCTTCACAAATCCAGTCTGATCACCTCTGTAATTTTACTGCATTTTGTTTTCCTAATTCTAAAACAAATACATTAATGAAAATGTATTTTCAGGACTTTTGTTAATTTTTTAGATTATGAAGACACGTAGTCCTCTTTTATTGTCATTTAGTAATGCATGCATTAAGAAATGATACCATATTTCCTCCGGTGTGATATCACAAAACACAGGACAGACCAAGACTGAAAAAACTGACAAAACCACATAATTATAACATATAGTTACAACAGTGCAACAATACCATAACTTGATGAAGAAGTCCTTGAGCACAGTAAAAGTTCAAAGTCTCTCAGATGTCCCACATCTCACGCAGACGGGAGAAGGAAGAAAAACTCTCCCTGCCATGCCGACCACAGTCCGACTCTGAGTCATCCGAAAACTTCGAGCTCTGATCAGCTCTCTGACACTGAGTACTGAGCACCATCTCTGTCTGAACAATTCGACCTCAACCTTGGTCGCCAACAGCAGGCAAAGCAGGGGATTTTGAGGCCTACCCTCTGAAAGATTCCCGACCACGCAGTAACGACAGCAGCGAATGAGCGTTTCAGAAATTTCTCCAGACGTTCCTCTGTGCTTTCACATCCATTCCCCATCAAATCAGAATTGTCCATGGCCCCTACTTAACAGATACGATATCATTTTTCACCGGAGGGCTGCGCACACGCAGGCGCACTGCTCTCTCTCCCCCCACCTTCTTTATAGGGCCTCTGCCCCTTCCCTCTACAGTCCTGACGAAGGGCTCTGGCCTGAAACGTCGACCAATCTTTTCCACGGATGCTGCCCGACCTGCTGAGTTCCTCCAGCGTGTTGTGAGTGTTGCTCTGAGCCCAGCATCTGCAGATTATTCTGTGTGTGTGTGTGTGTGTGGGCGCGGTGGGCATGGCGTTCCTTTTGTTCTCCTGGGCTTCCTGATTGCGGCGCACCTGAATCTCATCCAACCTGCAGCATAAATACCCCGGCTTTCCATCCACCCATCGCCAGATCGTTGCTTCAGCCAGTGTGGTAGTTTACGTTCTAGGCCGCTTTGAATTGTGTATGCTGAGTTTTGTTTCTGTGCTGTTGTTTGCCTGTGTTAACTCTGTCTCTCTGCGTTAACAGGAGCATTGCATGCCACCTGCCTTCCCGCTTATCCTCCTGCCTGCTGTTCTCCTCCAGTCACGCTCACACCCTCGTCTGCTTCCCTGCTCTGCCTCGTCCCAACACCCGCCTACACTCTCCGCTGGCTCAGTGGTTAAACACCGCGTTTCCACCGCAGTGACCCCGGTTTGTCCCTTGGTCAAACCTCCCTCATTCCTCTGCTTTCCTCACTCCCCAGCCTTGCCTGCAACCATTAATAAACACTCTTCAGATTACTCTACCCTCGTGTCAGTGTCCTGCGTTTGGGTTCACCCGTTCCCCGCAACAGAACGATCTGGCCAACATGGACCCAGCGGACACAAACACCATCCAACGAGCCCTCGCCAGCCAGGGTTCCCTACTGGGACAGCACAACCAACTCCTCCGGGAGGTCATGGAGAAACTCCAATCCCTGTCTGCTGACGTCACACAGATCGGTAACCAGGTGGACTGTGTCTCCACTCATATCACTCAACCCACTCCTGGAACCCAGCCCAGACAGCCTGTAATGGTAACCCCCCAAACTTCACCAATACCCCTGCCCAGAGAGCCTCACGTACCAGAGCCAGAGCACTATGCTGGAGACCTGGGAAAGTTTTGGGGCTTCCTCCTTCAGTGCTCCCCTGTGTCTGAGCAGCAGCTGTCCACCTACCCCACAGATAAGTCTAAAGATGCCTATGTCATTGGGTTGCTAAGGGGAAATGCATTAGTGTGGGCCACAGCAGTTTGGGACAACCAACTTGATATCTGCTCCTCTTTCGCCAGTTTCATTGCGGAGATGAGAAAGGTCTTTGATCACCCAGTCTGGGGTAAAGACGCCGCTAAGCGCCTACTCTTTCTCCGCCAGGGCTCCCGCAGTGTTGCTGAATATTCAGTGGAGTTCCGGACATTAGCAGCTGACTCGGGGTGGAACAATGAGTCGCTCCAGGGGGTATTTCTGAATGGACTTAGCAACCTGATGAAGGGCGAGTTGGTTGTGAGAGACGATTCCAACAGCCTGGATTCCCTGATTTCCCTGGCCACCAGGTTGGACAATCGCCTCTGGGAGCACCGTAGAGAGAGAGCTGGTTGTCCACCACCTTTGGCCACTTCTCCTCTCTCTTTACTGCCTCCCGCCAGAACAAGCCTCTCTCCTCCTCCTGCACCCTGAGTAGCTCCCAGCCCTGTCGCTTCGACCGCCCCGGAAGAGGAGCCCATGCAGCTGGGGCGGAACCGCCTTTCTCCCGCTGAACGACTCTGCAGAATGAGTGTGGGCGAGTGTCTATATTGCGGACGGTCCAGCCATTTCCTTGCCACTCGCCCCCGTCGGCCAAAAAGGGACAGCTCACCAGTAGCAGTGGGGACCCTGGTGAGTCAGACAACCTTCCCTGTCGTCCCCCGAGCCCAAATGCAGCTTCAAGCCACTCCATGTCATAATCAATAGTCCTTGCCTCTGTTAGTGCTAGTGGACTCCGGCGTAGAGGGAAACTTCCTGGATGAAAGCCTAGCTCTCCAAGCCGATACCTTTCATGAGCCTCTGTGTACCCCCCTGGACGCCAATGCGCTGGACGGTTGACCCCTGGCCCGTGTCACACACTGCACAGAACCCCTGCATCTCCTTCTCTCCGGAGACCATCGGGAACAGATATGGTTCAATCTAATCTCCTCTCCTCATGCCGCTTTAGTTCTCAGCCACCTGTAGCTAAGCCGTCATAACCCGCACATCGACCGGCCCACCGGGAAGCTAGTCAGCTGGAGCTTGTTCTGCCATGCCTCTTGCCTGCCATCAGCCCTTCCCCCAGTGGAGGTCACTGCTACCTCGTCCGCCCCTGAGCCCCCTGACTTGTCCACCATTCCTGTAGAATATCATGATCTTGGAGAGGTGTTTAGTAAGGAACGGGCTCATTCTCTGCCTCCACATCGCCCTTATGATTGCACGACTGAGATTCTCCCAGAGCCTCATTACCCACCAGTTGGCTGTATAGCCTGCCCCGTCCAGAAAGAGAAGCTATGGAGATGTACGTAATTACTCCCTCACAGCTGGCATTATCCGACCCTCATCTTCCCTGGTAGGTGCCGGTTTCTTCTTAGTGGCGAGAAAAGATGGCTCGCTACGCCCATGCATTGACTACCGTGGCCTGAACAACATTACCGTAAAAAATAAGTATTCCCTGCCCCTGATCAACTCAGCATTCTAGCCCCTTCACGGAGCCACTGTATTCACTAAATTGGACTTGTGGAACACCTATCACCTGGTCAGGATACGGGAAGGAGATGAATGGAAGACAGCCTTAATCACCAACCCCACCCCGCCCCCCCGGCCATTTTGAATACCTGGTGATGCCTTTTGGCTTGACCAACACTCCCACGGTGTTCCAGGCTCTGGTCAACGACGTCCTTAGGGACTTAATCAACTGATTTGTCTTTGTTTATCTGGACGTAATCCTAATCTTCTCCCGTAACCTCCAGAAGCACACTTACCATGTCCGCCAGGTTCTTCAAAGGCTTTTGGAGAACAAGCTATTTGTTAAGGCAGAGAAGTGCAAGTTCCATGCCCACTCTGTCAGTTTCCTGGGGTACATCATCGAGAGCGGGCAGGTGAGGCGGATCCCAAAAAGATCCGGGTGGTGGCAGAGTGGCCACAACTCACTTTGCTTAAACAACTCCAGCAATTTCTGGGATTCACCAATTTCTACCGTTGCTTCATTAAGGACTACAGCTGGGTGGCAGCACCCCTTACCCAGCTCACCTCTCCTGAGACCCCCTTCCACTGGACCCCCGAAGTGGACTCAGCCTTCTCAGAGCTTAAGAGGCATTTCAGCTTCGCTCCCGTCCTGGTCTGACCTGACCCATCTCGCCAGTTCATTGTGGAAGTAGACGCCTCCGACTCTGGGGTGGGAGCAGTCCTCTCTCAATGCTCCATCCCAGACCAAAAGCTCCATCCCTGCACCTTCTTCTCTCTCTGTCTGGCCCCCACTGAACGTAACTACGACGTTGGGAATCGTGAGTTGCTGGCTATTGAACTCGCCTTGGAGGAGTGGAGGCACTAGCTGGAGGGAGCAGAACACCCATTCATTGTTTCGAAGGACCATAAGAACCTGGCATACACTCAGACAGCTAAAGGCCTTAACTCCTGCCAGGCCCGTTGTGCACTGTTCTTTAGCCAGTTCAACTTCACCCTTACCTACCGTTCTGGTTCCATGAATGTAAAGCCAGATGCTCTCTCTCACCAGTATGTCTCCGAGGAGGGTCCTTCCAATCCGAATACCATCCTTCCACCATCCTGTGTTGTAGCTGCTCTCACCTGGGAGATCAAGTCCGTAGTTACAGAGGTCCAACGGACTCAGCCAGACCCCGGCAAAGGCCCCCTCCCCCAATCGTCTCTTTGTGTCCAACTCTGTCTGTTCTCAGGTCCTTCTGTGGGGGCATATTGCCGGTTCGCCTGCCATCCTGGAATCGGTTGCACCCTGTCCCTTTTGAAGCAACATTTCTGGTAGCCCACCATAGATGTTGACACTTGCTCCTTCGTCTCCGCCTGTACTGTGTGTGCTCGTGGAAAAGCCTCCCATCGACCACCTGCTGGGCTGCTTCGTCCCCTACCTGTCCCTGGCCGCCCTGGGTCCCATATAGCTCTAGATTTCGTCACTGGACTACCCCCTTCACATGGTAACACAGCTATACTTACCGTGGTGGACTGTTTTTCCAAAGCCGTGCACTTCATAGCCCTTCCCAGACTCCCTACCACCTGTGAAACAGCCGACCTCCTTGTCCAACATGTCTTCCCCCTACATGGAATCCCCTCCAACATCGTTTCTGACAGGGGCCCCCAATTCATCTCCCAAGTCTGGAAATCCTTCTGTCAAGCCCTCGGAGCTTCAGTGAGTCTGTCTTCCAGTTTCCATCCACAGACTAACGGTCAGACGGAGCGAGCCGATCAGGACCTGCATTTCCGCCAGTAACCCGTCATCCTGGAGCACACATCTCACTTGGATTGAGTATGTCCACAACTCTCTGACCAGCGCCGCCACCGGTATGTCCCCTTTCGAATGTTCCCTAGGTGATCAACTCCCTCTGATTCCTGCCCACGAAGACATCGCCATGCCTTCAGTTTAGGCCCATCTCCACCGGTGCCGCAAGGTCTGGAAGGATGCTCGCTTGGCCCTGCTCCGCTCTGCTGACCGTAACCGGAGTATCGCCGATCGCCACCATATTCCAGCGCCCAACTATCAGCCTGGTCAGAACGTTTGGCTCTCTTCAAGAGACATCCCCCTCAAAACCGAATCCAAGAAACTCACCCTTCGTTACATCGGACATTGGAGATTGAGAGCATCATCAACTCCTCGGCAGTCAAACTCAAGCTACCCAGATCCATGCGCATTCATCCCACGTTCCACGTCTCCCAACTGAAACCTGTGTCTGTCAGCCCTTTCTGCCCTCCTGCTGAACCCCCTCCACCCACCCAGGTCAACAACAATCACCCAGCATACACTGTCCGGCGAATAGTGGATGTGCACCGCTGAGGCAGGGGTCTCCAGTACCTCATTGATTGGGAGGGATACGGTCCTGAGGAGTGCACCTGGATTCCCCACTCTTTCATCTTAGACCCCTCCCTCATCCGAGACGTCCATCGCGACAATCCGGACAAGCCTGGTGGTTCACCTGGAGGCTCCCGTTGGGGGGGGGGGGCGGGGACGCAGATATTGTCACAGTCCCGACCCGACCCTCCCATTTATCATTTATTCCTCGCGTTCTCCTAATTCCCTTTTCCCCGTGTTTCTCCTGCTCCCCTGTGTGTGTGTGTGTGTGTGTGTGTGTGTGTGTGTGTGTGTGTGTGTGATGTTCCATTTGTTCTGCCGGGCTTCCTGATTGCGGCGCACCTGAAACTCATCCAACCTGCAGCATAAATATCCCGGCTTGCCATCCACTCATCGCCAGATCGTTGCTTCAGCCAGTGTAGTAGTTTACGTTCTAGGCCGCTTAGAATTGTGCATTCTAAGCTTTGTTTCCGTGCTGTTGTTTGCCTGTGTTAACTCTGTCTCTCCGTGTTAACAGGAGCATTTCATGCCACCTGTCTTCCCGTTTATCCTCCTGCCTGCTGTTCTCCTGCAGCCACACTTACACCCTTGTCTGCATCCCTGCTCTGCCTCGTCCCGCCGCCTAAACTCTCCGCTGGCTCAGTGGTTAAACGCCGCACACTCACCGCAGCGACCCGGGTTCGTTCCCCCCCCATCAAACCTCGCTCATTCCTCTGCCTAATCCTCACTTCCCTGCCTGCAACCATTAATGAACACTCTTCAGATTACTTTCCCTCCGTGTCAGTGTCCTGTGTTTGGGTTCACCCGTTCCCTGCAAAAAAATACATCTTCTTGACGTAGGTAAATTAAGTTATCATTAAATATTTGCTGAAATTACTTAAATTTAATACAGACAAGTTGTAATCAGTCACTTTGCCTATATAAATGCACACATTCTATTTTCCTGATGGGCATAAAAGGCAGAAGTTATGACTATGAAGACATTTTAATGAAGCTCAACTTTATATTTTAATACGACTGTACATCAACTTCAAAATTGCACCTAGCTGGCACTGACACAGTGACAGCTACATTTGGGAATGTCAAAGGCTCCATGAAACATTATGAAAGGAGCTGACAAAGCAAGTGACTGCAGCTTGTTTGAAAAAGCATTGGAACAAAGAAAATACAAATGAGACAAAAAGTAATTGATAAAAAGAGATGAGAAGCACAAGCACGCAGCTCCAAAAAATGACTGATAACACGCTGACCGTGTCCTGTTGGCCACCCAAATTGCCATTCATCCAATCCTAACTCCTCCAGATCCAGAAGGATGATCTTGCAGACCCATACAATCCTAGAACCAAACAGTGAAGTCTTGACATAACTTTCTTGAAAACAGAAAATTATTCCCTCCATTGAGAATTGAAAATTATTCCCTTCAGTGAACTTCCCTCCATTGAGGGCATTTACAGCAGCAGGTGCAGAAAGAAGGCCTGGAAGATCATCAGGGACACCAGTCACCCCGACCATAAACTGTTTCAGCTGCTTCCGTCTGGCAAACGCCACTGCAGAGTTAAGTCCAGGACTAACAGGCAATGGGACAGCTTCTTTCTACAAGCCATTAGACTTTTAAATTCACATGGCTGTACATTGCAACGGAGTCATATTGCAAAAATTTTTACTCCCTTGCTTTGTGGGATGGATGTAAAATTTAAATAAATTCTAAATTCTAGATGAATGTGCTAGAGCTCTGCCAATAAATCTCCCAGCTAATGCAGTTCTGCTCCTCCACCACAGTTTATTTTGAATGTACAATAAATAAAGTTCAAACTGAAATAATCAATTTAAAACCTTACAGGTAACAAAATAAAATAGTAAGCAAAACAATAACAACTAAAAACATCTCAGATTCAGTCCTAAGCATTCTTACATGGGAGGGAGAGCAGCCAGACAAGTACCAATGACATAGATGGGAAGCGTGACGAGGTTCTGCAAAGTGAGTTCAGGGAGTTAGGTGCTATGTTAAATGGCAGGCCCTCCAGGGCTGTGATCTCCGGATGGCTACCCATGCCATGAGCTAGCGAGACCAGAACAAGGAAAATCATACATTTTTATAGATGGCTATTAGATAGGTAGGGTGTCAGATATTTGGATTGTTGGCCTCTCTTCCAGGGAATGTAGGACCTGTACAGAAGAAAGGGTTTGCTCCTGAAATAGAGAGGGACTAATATCCTAGCAGGAATGTTTACTAGTGCTGTATAGGGGGTGGTGGGGTGGTGGTGTTTCAAATAGAGTTGCAGGGGGGTGGGAATCAGAGTACCAGAACAAAGAGTTGACAGGTTGTGGAGACGGATGTTGCTAAGACCTCAGACAAAGTCAAAGTCAGAAATCATAAGGTTGAGCATGGGAGGACTAATGTCCTGAGCCAATGTTCTGTCAGGACAGATTGGAGAACATGTCTCGTGAGGCTTTATGGGTGGAACTGAGGAATAAGAAAAGTATGACCATAATTAATCGGGCCATATTATACACTACCAATAGTTTGCACGATTTAAAGGAACAAATTTGTAGAGAGATCACAGACTGTTGCAAGAAATATAAGATTGTTATAGAAAGTGACATATTGATAGGGACATCCATACTGTAAAATGACTAGATGGGATAGACTTTGTCAAATGTGTTCAGGAAAGTTTCTTCAATCAGAACATAAAAGTCTTAATGAGAAAGTGTGCGATACTTGATCTGCTATCGGGGAATGAGACAGGGCAGGTGACAAAAGTTTGTGTAGGGGAACTCTTTGCAACTACTGATATATTTCCATTAGTTTCAAAGTAAATATGGAAAAAGATAGGTCTGGTCCTTGGGTTGAAATTCTAAATTGGAGAAAGGGCAATTTTAATGGTATCAGAAAGGATCTGGTAAGTGTGGATTGGGACAGGTTGTTTTCTGGCAAACGTGTACTTGGTAGGTGGGAGGCCTTCAAAAGTGAACTTTTGAGAGTACAAAGTTTATATGTCCCTATCAGAATAACAGAGTGATGATAACAGGTTTACAGGACCTTACTGTTCAAGAGATAGTGAGAAAGGAAAAGGAGGTGCATGGCAGGAGTAGGCAGGCAGGAATAAATGTGGTACTTATGGAGTACAAGAAATTCAAGGGAACACTTAATAAAGCAATCAGGAGGCCTAAATGTAGGCATGAGGTTGTCTGAAAAGACAAGGTAAAGGAATTCTACAGATATATTAAGAGCAAAAGGGTTGCAAGGGACAAAATTGGTTCTCTGGAAGATCAGAATGGTAACCTATCTGTGGAACTAAAAGAGATGGAGGAGATCTTAGATTGATTTTTTGCATCTGTATTTACTCAGGACACTGTCACAGAGTTTATAGAAGTGAAGTCATGGACCCTTACAGATTACTGAGGAGGAGACATTTGCTGTCTTGAGGCAAATTAGGGTGGATAAATCCCCAAGGTCTGAAAAGGTGTTCCCTCAAACCCTGTGGGAGGCAAGTGCCAAAATTACAGGGGCTCCAACAGAGATATTCAAGTCATCCTTAGCAGCAGCTGAGGTACCGGAGAATTGGAGGATAGCTAATGTTGTTCAATTGTTTAAGAAAGGCTTTAAAATAAACCAGGAAATTTTAGGCCAATGAGCCTGACATTGGTAATGGGAAAGTTATTGGAATGTATTCTAAGGGACTGGGTATAAAGATTCTTGGATAGACATGGACTGATTAGGGATAGTTACCATGGCTTTGTATACAGTAGGTCACGTCTATCCAATCTTATAGAATTTTTCAAGGAACTTACCAGAAATGTTGATGTAGATGAGGCAGTGAATGTTGCCTACATGGATTTTAGCAAGGCCTTTCACAAGAACCCACATAGGATATTGGTCAAGAAAGTTCAGTCACTCGACATTCAAAATGAGGTAGTAAACTGCATTGGACATTGGCTTTGTGGGTGAAACCAGAGAGCGGTAGTAGATGGTTGCTTCTATGAATGGAGGCCTGTGACTAGTGGAGTAGGACAGGGCCACATGCCTATTGGATGACATGTTTTTAGAACACCTCCACTTAGTCTGCGAGGGTGATCTTGAGATGCAGTTACATTGACTTCAGTTCCAGACCGTAATATCTACCTATAACTCTTACGTTATTCAATGAAGTCCAACATCAACTTTAGAAAAAAATTCCCTCAGGGTGGTACGTTAAATTCAACAATATCAATCTTACAACTTTGTATCATAACTGACTAGACCTGTGCTCCATCTGGAGCTCTGATTGCCTGCTATTTTAATTCTCCTCCTTACTTCCACACTGACAAGTCCACTGTTAGTGTCTTTCCTGCCAGGGTGTGGCTAAACACAGACCCAACAGAATTCTTCATCTTCTGATATACTTATCCTTTTATTATTTATCCTTCCTGCTCAGTTCTTCCTACACTCAGCCCAGTCCCATTATCCTAGTTCTTACCCCTTGGAATCTTCCAGTAAGATAGCACTGCGTTCAGACTCAGCAGCCTCTTGAGGGCCAACCAAAGGTGCTTCTGTCTTTTTTTAGACATATATTTTATGATCGCAGGACAATGCTGGACATTAAAAACTTCAGGTAACGCAGGTATATTCCATCAGTGAGCTGTACATTGGTGAAAGAGTAGGTCTTGGTGCGGTCTGTGCTATTGCCTGCTACAGGAAGGCATTGGAGTCGATGCTTGAAGGTGGTGTGCAGTCTAACTGCAAGTAATGTCTTAAATGCTTCTCTTGCCATCGCAGGACTGAGTTGGACATTAATAACGTGGAATTTCCCCTGTCTATTGATGAGACAGTTCGTGGAGGAGCTTTGAGGCCTCAAGGCTTGACTTTTGCAGCTGTCCAGGAAAGGAGATGCTGGAGGTGGTACACAGTGGCATCCATGGTATAGGGTGGTGTCCATGCTGCGTTGGGGGCTGGCTCCTCCCATCAGTGCTGCCCTCCGGTTTCAATCAATAAGATGCCAAACTGGATTGCATGCATGTGTACATACATACGTTCATCTGCAGACTGCTCTGAACTGCTTGTTATAACAAGCCAATAATACTCATGCACCATCACTGAAGAACTTGGGCTGCTCTATATATAATAAAGGCATCTGATAGTCTTGCGAGACCATGGATCTGCGCCTGGAAAGTCTTCACTCTCCAGGGCGCAGGCCTGGGCAAGGTTATATGGAAGACCGGCAGTTGACCTCAAGATTCGTGATACCGATGTTGTCTAAGGGAAGGGCAAGGGCCAATACAGCTTGGCACCAGTGTCGTCGCAGAGCACAGTGTGGTTAAGTGCCTTGCTCAAGAACACAACATGTTGCCTCAGCTGGGACTTGAACTCATGACCTTCAGGTCGCTAGTCAAATGCCTTAACCACTTGGCCATGTGCCCACACTATATATATAGTGTAATTGAATAGGAAACTGCCTTTTAAACTCACGAGAGAGTATAGGCCATCAACTTTTTGCAATTTCTTTTTTATTAGCTCGACGCTCAACCCAGCATGGATGGAAAGCATGCCTGGGGAGCCGGCTGGGTTCGAACTCGGGAGCCTTCGCTCCGAAGTCCAGCGTTGATGCCACTACGCCACCAGCCAGCAAGTGTAATTGTATGTTTACTTGTTATCTTATCTGTGCTATATGTGCCTTGTGCTGATAATGACGATTGGTACTGTGCTTTCCACCTTTGTTCAGGAGGAACACTTTGTTTGGCTACATTCGTGGGTATTCAGCTATGGTTGAAAGATAATTAAATTTCAGTATGAACTTGAAATTGACCCGATCCATTTGCCCATAAATCATGCAATCCTTTCACAGATACCTCTCTCTATTGTTCCCACTTGCCCCCTCCATCTCCCACTCTCGATCCAATGCTCCACTTACTTGTCCTATCAAATTCCATCATCAAATTTCACTTATCACTTGTGTTGGATTAGAGTCTAGATTGCTATTTACTTTGTTGCTTAATGTCCAACAGCTTACTGGCAGTTCGAAAGGTAAGAAATTTGACTAAAAACGTCATTAATAACACCTTTTTTGATATAAATTGTGGTAAACTATCACCGCAAAGAATGAAGAGGCGAGCAAAGGTGAAGCAAATTCGAGGGCTGAACCGTGCTGCTGTGTTGCAAAATTGACGCAGGTGGAGTGAGCGATTGGAAGAGGAGGAATCGAGGCAGAGGAATTTCGATGCCTGTGGGTAAAATACAACTCTGACTTCTTTCTTTTGATTCTCTTTTTTTGTTCTCTGCATTTTCTTTTCCTTATAGTAGATGAATTGGTTACTGTGATGAACTCCTAATAAAACAGCTTTAACCATAGGATTTATGTTTCATTCTTGATTTCTGATGGACCTTCTGGATCATAATAGCTCCAGATTCAACACCTTCAAGCTTCCCATTCTTTCACCTTCCTATTCCCTCTATTCACTTGGATCCATCTACGACGTGCTAGCTCTTGGTCCACCCCTTCCTTCCACCTTTTTATACTCTATTTTTCAGTCAGATGGAGGGTCTCAACCCAAAACATCAACTGTCCATTTCCATCCTTTGATGCTGCTTAGCATGTCTGGAGTATTACCTGTAAGGCAATGATGGATCTCTGTTGACACTAATCTTAGAGAATTTGAAATGCAATATTCCTTGGACAATGAAAACTGGAAATGTGGCTCCCGGAAGATTTCTTATAGAGTAAGCCTTCTTCCCATGCTTTTGGATTCCTCTAACAAGTCAGCCCTGCCTTTGTCCTTCCACAGGTGGTATTGGAGCACAAGCAGTCTCCCCATCAATGCAGCAACAAAAAGCTGCTCTGAGCTCAACTCTCCCTGAAACCCATCCCAATCCTTAAAATTAGAGTCTTCATTCCTATGGTATCCAATGAGCTTATCTATTAATCATACCCCAACAAACCCACAAGCATATGATAATGCCTTTAGATAGTGAACATATAGGACTTGTACATGCTGTTCAAAGATGCTTTGTTATACATGATTCACTAAGGGTGTAAATTTATGTTTTAAAAGGGGCAGTATTGCATGTGGATTAACCTTACTTTCTCAACTCTATGTTTTTCACATGTAGGAATGGTTGGCACATGGTATTATGCAGTTCAATATCTCCAAACATGTTTTGTGATCGCTTCTCTGCCTCAATTGATATACAAATCATGTAATAGACAGTAGAATCTCCAGACCAATACATTTTAAAATACTAAATAAAATAAATAATAAAACTGTAGAAATTCTCATTGCACCCTTAATATTGAGTATGAGTAAACAAGTTATATGTGGGGGTGGGATAGTATTATTGAAAAGTAACACAGATGTGCAGAACAAGGCAATTTGATAAAAGTACCTTCATGTTGTTTAAAAGGCTTCTCTTAAATCTAGTCTCTTCATGTTGCATTGGGTTCATTATTAACTTTGAACCAGAACATACGGCAAAGAACTGTTGCAACAATCTGCTAGAGGATCTTAGCATGTTAAGCAGCACCTGTGACGTCTATGGGAGCAAAGGAATTGTCCATGTTTTGGGTCAAAACATTGCCAATTCCTTTCAACCCACATATGCTGCTTGACCCACTTAGTTTTTCATTTGTTTCTCCAGATTCCAGCATCTGTTCTCTCTTGTGTTTTTGGAAAGACCTGCGTATTTTCTGGTTACATGTTGCTAATAATAAAAGTCCCTCATCCTGAAATATTAACTTGGTTTCTTTTCCACCTTTCGAATGTTTTCATCATTTGGTAAACTGGTTGCTTATTATCACCTGTACTGAGGTACAGTGAAAAATTTAGTTTTGCACGCCATCCATCCAGGTCATTTCATCACAACAGTGCATTGAGGTAAATGAAAACAATAACAGAAGACAGAATAAAGTGTTACAATTACAGAGAAAGTGCAGTGCAGGCAGTCAACATGATGTGAGGGCATACTGAGGTGGATTGTGAGGTCAGCAGTCCATTTTATCATTCTAGAGGATTGATCAATGGCCTTAAAGCTGTGGGATAAAAGCAGTACTTGAGCTTGGTGCTTCATGCTTTCAAGTTTTTTAAATCTTCTGCCACATGGAAAGGGGGAGAAGAGAAAAGTCTAGAGTGTGTGGATTTTCTGGTATTATTTCAGGCTTCCAGCGTCTGTAATTTGTGATTTTTATTACTGATTTTGAAGTGAAATACTAACAATTTTATGACATTGATAGAAATGCCTCGTAAAATTAAAATTGATGACATGTGAGATGCTAATAGAATCAGCCTGTGGTACATTGTATTTGGGAAAATCAATGAGTCGACCTCTCAGGTTACCTTTGCAAGCAATGTGATTCAAAAATGGAAGTTGCTCAACCTGAAATAGCATCTGTTTCAAGAATATCAAAATTGCTAAGCTTAAGAGTTTATGTTATCAAAGCTCTTCAAGCAACTCTGGGAGACATCTGTCAAACTTGAGCACATATGGATCAGACTAATGTTAAGAATTATAGTCTATAAATTGCTTTGAGTTGCTCCATCTGCATTAATGAATATTATGGTAACACATACCATCTGTAAAAATACGATGGTCACAGAATACTCTTTAATAGCTGATATCCAAGAAGAGCTGTGAGCCACTATGATCATTGGAGAATAAGAAATAGTGTTCAAAAACTGATAACTAGCTTCCTGACAACTCCAGTATTTCAGCTATTTTAGCGCCAAGTGGTACTGAAAGACAGTCTTATTGGTCATCAGGGCAAGGTTATTATCTACGCAGGCATCAAAGATCTGAGATTCTTTAAACTCCTACAGTTCTTGAAGTAAGCAGTGAGTCCTGAAACACAGAGAATGGCCACAGCTGGAGACAAGTGGATCCCAGTGAAACAGTACAATTACTGTTGTCAGCTACTTCTGCCAGCTCTTCACTAGAAATCACAAGGAATCTACAGAAACTCTTGAATTTCTGGCTTATTGGTTTTCTCTTGTGAATCCCAGATTCAGAAGGGAAGTTAATCGTAGAGGGAGAATGTATTGTAGGAGGATCAATATTTTGTAGCCTTGACACTCTGGCTGTGATCTTTCTGAGGGCAATTTATTTGCTGGAAGCACAATGTCACAGAATTACCATGCTCTACATTAATTGGTTGAATTTCCACATAATGCTACAACAATGAAAGGTAATATAGCTTCAAATACTGTAAAGATTAATCTAATCTGAAGTAACACGATCATTTTGACATAAAGACTTTGAACAAAAAGGTTTTTTTTATTTTTCTACATAATTATTTCTCTGAATACAAGAGATTCTACCGATGCTGGAAGTCCAGAGTAACACATACAAAATGCTGGAGGAACTCAGCAGGCCAAGCAGCATCAATGGAAAGGAATAAACAGTAGACATTTCGGCCAAGACCTGAAGGGTCTCTATTACTCTGTCATTTCCCTGTTTTGTTTTTTGCTTTGTGTCAGTTAATTCAATTCCCATTTTACTTATAGATTGCAAATCTACCAGATATAGTTTCTCCACTCACCCTAAGTGCTAGGAAAAAGTATGTTGCCAATTTAATGTAATACTGTACTATAAAAATGCTACATTTTTGGAGAAGCCACCTTACAGATACTGTATGTGTTTTCCCATGTACACATGAGCAATCCCAAGTCAGTAGCTCAAAGAAGTATTCCCAGTGTTGTGACCAAAAGCAATTCCCCATAAGTGAAACAACTTATCCTGTCATTGTTTCAATGTGGGTGTGAACAGCTTTGCTGCCGTACTTGACTGCTGCAGTAAAACACTTCAAAAGGACTTCATTGGCTGCAAAACGTCATGGGATATTCTGAGATCATACGCATGTCGTATTAAATTTTGTAAAACATTGAATGAATATCTGAACAATTCAAAAGGAAAATGTATCTCTTTCTGAACCCTTGGCATGTGGGTGTAATGTACTGTGCGAATATTCGTAGCATCAGAGCGCGTATGACGTCAGGACGTGAAAAAGGGTTTATAAAAAATGGAAGTCTGTTGAATAAACGTGGTTGTTAAATCTACAGCGGTGTCCGAGTCACATAAATATTACATGGTGTCAGAAGAAAACGCGAAAAATAAAAAGGAAGAGAAGACACGTAAAAGATGTCACAGTTACAGCCACCGTCAAGTTTAAGCCTACAAGGTAATCTTGCTGAGAACTGGAAAATATGGATCCAGAAGTTTGAGCTGTTTTGCACCGCTAGTGGCGTAGCTGAAAAGACGGAGAAAGTGCAATGTGCTATGTTTCTGCATGTGGCGGGAGAAGAGGCAGTAAAGGTTTGCAACACGATTGTCTTCCAAGATGATGAGCAAGAAAAAATTGAAGTGTTGGAAAAAAAAGTTTCAAGATTACTGCGAACCGAGAAAAAACTTACCGTTCATCCCACACCGGTTTTTCACGAGGGCTCAAGGACCAACAGAGACCATAGACGCCTACATAACAGATTTAAAGAGCAAGGCAAAAGACTGTGAGTTCAGACAACTGCATGATTCTTTAATACGTGACAGGATTGTATGCAGCATACGAGATGATCAAGTGAGAGGCAGGCTATTGAGAGAGGCGGATCTTACATTAGAAAAGGCGATTGATGTTTGCCGTGCCAGCGAGATCACGTCGTCAGGTTAAAGTGCTCAATGAAGAGATTGAAGTGCACAAAGTAAAAACTGTGAAAACTAACAAGAGTAGGACAAAGCCAGCTCCACAGGATGATCAAAAGGAAGTTAATTGCAACAGGTGTGGTTATAAACATGGATACAGAAAATGTCCAGCCTTTGGTCAGACATGCAAGTTATGCCAGAAAACAAATCACTTTGCAAAGATGTGCAAATCGAAGGAGGACGCAAGGAAAATGCATGCTGTGGAACAGAGTGAGGGCAACAGTGACATGTTCATTGGCACAGTTGGAGTGGAACAGGAGGTATGCATCAAGAATATTGACAATGAAGAGATGGAGGATGAAGATGATTGGACCCAAGATCTGATAATAAACAGGAGGAAAGTGACATCTAAGCTTGACACTGGGGCAAAGTGCAATGTAATGTCGGCAGAAACATTCAACTCACTGGACATCAGAGGAAGACTGGAAAAATCCATCTGCAATCTTGTTGCATATTTCGGCCAAAAGACAGCACCACTGGGCAAAAAAGCACTCACCTGTGTATACAAAGGTCAAAAATACAAGATCGAGTTTGAAATAGTACAGCAACACGTTCCAGCAATACTGGACAAAGCAACATGTACAAAGCTAGGCCTGGTGAAGCGAATCTATGGTGTTGAAAAAGCAAATGACATTCTCAAAGACTTTGATGACTTGTTTTCTGGATTAGGATGTTTACCAGGGAAACACCATATCAGGATTGATCCAACTATTGCACCAGTCGTGCATGCCCCGAGAAAGATTCTAGTAGCTCTCAGGGATCAAGTAGTGGAGGAGCTACACAGAATGGAACAGATGGGAGTCATAACAAGACAAATAGAACCGACCGACTGGGTGAATAGTATGGTGACAGTGGTCACAGAAAAAAATAAGAGGATTTGCATGGATCCACAAGATCTCAATCAAGCCATCAAAAGAGAGCACTATCCGCTGCTCATGGTTGAAGAGGTTGTCTCCCGCATGCCTAATGCGAAATACTTCTCAGTATTAGATGCAAATCAAGGTTTCTGGCAGATCAAGCTGGATGAAGAAAGTTCCAAATTATGCACTTTCAACACGCCCATAGGGAGATATCGTTTCCTGCATCTACCCTTTGGGATTTCTTCTGCATCAGAGGTATTCCAGAGATCCGTGGCACAAATGATTGAAGACCTGGACGGGGTGGTCAACATCATTGATGATTTGCTGATATGGGGTGAAACAATTGAGGAACATGATCAGAGACTGAGGAAGTTCCTGGAGAGAGCACGTGAGTACAACCTAAAACTGAACAAAAGTAAATGTAAGATCAGAACTACAGAGATCAAATACATAGGTCATGTGCTCAGTGCTGATGGGCTAAAACCAGATGATGAAAAGGTCAGAGCTGTGGTACAGCTACCACCACCCAAAGACAAGCAAGAACTATTGAGGTTCATGGGCATGATACAGTATCTTGCCAAATTCACTCCCAACTTATCAGAGGTCAGCGCTACACCCCGAAAGCTACTAGAGAGCAACACTGAATGGCATTGGGAAGACAAACAAAAGAAAAGTTTTGACACATTGAAGCAGTTGGTTACCAATGCACCAGCACTCAAGTTCTATGATGTCAATAAACCAGTGACGATGTCTGTGGATGCCAGTTCGGAAGGAATAGGAGCTGTTATACTACAGGGTGGGAGGCCTGTGGCGTATGGATCATGAGCACTTACAGACTGCCAACACCGATATGCTCAAATCAAGAAGGAATTACTCACCATAGTTTATGAGTGTGAGAAGTTCCACCAATATGTATATGGCAAAGAAATCCAGATTGAGAGTGATCACAAACCACTTGAGAGCATCTTTAAAAAGCCACTCCACCAAGCTCCTATGAGACTGCAAAGGATGCTTCTCAGGCTACAGAGGTACACTCTCACAGTCACCTATAAGCCAGGAAAAGAACTGTACATCGCTGATGCTTTGAGCTGTGCTTACCTCAAAGAGCAAAAGGAAGAGTTGCTAGGAAGAGAGCTGGAGGTCAACTGGGTTACACCTCAGCTACCCATCTCTGAGGAGAAGATGAACATGTTCAGGAAAGTGACTGCAGATAATCCTGAAATGCAAATGCTAAGAGGCATTACAATGAATGGATGGCCAACAGAAAGAAAAGATGTTGCAAAGGAAATGCAGAAATACTGGACATTTAAAGAGGAAATCAGCTATGCATCAGGACTAATGTTCAAAACAACACCAAGAATGATGCAGACCCCAAAAACACAGAGGTCATTCGAAAGACTGACACGGATGAAGGTCAAGCACAGTCACAGTTGTATCACACACGGTCTGGGAGACAAGTCAAACTTCCAGCTAGATACAGAGACTAGACATGCAATTTGAGGCAAAGTCACACATGTCATAAGTTCCAAGGTGTGAAATAAAAGGTTTATTAGTCTATGCTGGTAAAAGAAAATACACTGCTGTTAGTCTTGTAAAATACAATGCAGAATACAGTACAAGAAGGTAAGATTTTTTTTAGTTTATGTCATAGTTGTTGCACTGTAAGAAGGGCACACCTAGAGGCATTGTTTTGGTAATTCACAGTGTTCAGTGACCTCTTCGTGACCTTTGTCGATCTAACCAAGGCTTTCGATACGGTCAGCAGAGGAGGCTTGTGGAAGATCATGGAGAAGTTTGGCTGCCCCAGCAAGTTCATCACAATCGTCCATCAGTTCCACGACGGTATGATGGTGAAAGTTCTGGATGACGACGACGAGTCGGAGGCCTTCCCAGTGACAAATGGCGTCAAACAGTTCTTGCCCCGACTCTGTTCAGTATGGTATTCTCTGCCGTGCTGACAGATGCCTTCCGTAACTACGAAGAAGGAATCCACGTCAGGTACAGGACTGATGGCAGGTTGTTCAACCTTAGGCGCCTGCAGGCAGTTCCAAAGGTGCGAGAGACTGTCATCAGAGACTTCTTGTTTGCTGATGACTGCGCACTCAACGCCAGCACAGAGCAGGAGATGCAGCGTGAAATGGACTGCTTCTCACAAGCCTGCGACAACTTCGGACTCACTATCAGCACCAAAAAGACTGAAGTTATGTACCAGCCTGCCCCAGGAAAGCCATACCAGGAGCTGCGCATCACGGTGAAGGGCCAGAACCTCCAGGCAGTCGACAACTTCACCTACCTGGGCAGCATACTCTCTCGCGCAGTGAGCATAGACGCTGAGGTCAACAACAGGATTGCCAAAGCCAGCGCCGCCTTTGGGAGACTCTGTGAGAACGTCTGGGAGCGGAGAGGACTCAGCCTTACCATCAAGCTGAAGGTCTACTGTGCAGTGGTCCTTACCACCCTCCTTTATGCCAGCGAGACCTGGACCGTCTACAGCAGACACGCCAAACAGCTCAACCATTTTCACCTGAGCTGTCTCCGCAGACTCCTCCGCATCAGGTGGCAGGACAAAGTCCCCGACACGGAAATCCTGGAACGAGCTGGGCTTTGCAGCGTCTACACCCTCCTGCTGAAAGCCCAAGCCAGGTGGGCTGGACATGTTGTCAGAATGCCAGACAGCCGATTGCCTAAGCAGCTGCTGTACGGAGAACTGTGTCAGGGCAAGCTCTCAGTCGGGGGGCAGAAGAAACGTTACAAAGACTGCCTGAAAGCGTCCCTCAAAGGCCTGGGTGTCGACATCAACACGTGGGAGACGCTTGCCCTCGACCGTCCAGCTTGGCACAGCAAGATCACCACAGGAGACCGTGCAGCTGAAGTCAGGCGCATCATCAAGGCGCAACGAAAGCGTGCTGTG
Source organism: Mobula hypostoma (assembly GCF_963921235.1). NCBI lineage: Eukaryota > Metazoa > Chordata > Chondrichthyes > Myliobatiformes > Myliobatidae > Mobula > Mobula hypostoma. Next base: position 189,910,122 of record NC_086097.1, read on the forward strand.
CGCAAGGCCTGAGCAGCATCCACTGCCACGACAGCACCCACCCACTTGTGTCCCACATGTTGGCGAGCCTTCAGGGCCCGGATTGGCCTCATCAGTCACCTCCGGACCCACAGCCACCAATCTCCCATTTGACTTTGAAGCCGTGGTCATCTTCGACAATGAAGGACGAACAACAACAACACAGTGTTGTAAAAAAAAATCTTGAGAAGGGGGATGTAATGTATTGTGTGAGTATTCGTAGCATCAGAGTGCGTATGACGTCAGGACGTGAAAAAGGGTTTATAAAAAATGGAAGTCTGGTGAATAAACGTTGGTTGTTCAATCTACACCGGTGTCCAAGTCACATAAATATTACAGTGGGGTCTGCGTGTCTGTTTGAGTAATGTTTGCACACAAAATAAATGCTGTAGGTCTTTTAATGTCTAATGTTTACTGATGGCAGCTGGATTCTTTCTTAGACTCAGGCAGCATTAAAGTGTGAATGTCTGTCAAGTTGGCTTGATGGATTCTTTCTGGATGTTGGGCTTATCGCTTATATGTAATATTAATGTTCTTTTTTAAGTGCAAGGAATATTATATGCTATGGGGAGCAACCATTACAGTGTCTAATTACTTTGTGAGAACTGTGTTAATGGATACAGGATGTGCTTGAAAAAAAAAGACTGACTGTGTTGAGACAAGAGATCAAAGAGCTTGTCTGTCTCTGTGTGTCTCTGCCTTGTGAAACTTAAATTTATTGGGGTGCCTTTCCTGGTTTCATTGGTCTTCAGCTGAGGGCCCAGGGGTGGTTTCAAGATTGAGTTGGAATTCAGAGTTCATCCAACAAAAGCAACAATCAAGTGGTGACTAGGAACTGGGAGACCTGAAATCTTTATGGAAATCTTTGTGGCTTGCTACATAGCATTTTGTGTGATATTTGGGCTTTCTATTACATGACAATAAATTAGGCTCAAGTTACTCTGTTGTGCTTCTATTACCACATCTCCAGAATACAGAAATTGTTTAGGTTTGATCAACCCAGTCTAATACAATAGGAACTGCCAATAAAAACATAAATCTTCCTTTCCAAATTTCCTCCAAATTACTGTTACGTCACTAGAGATGTTCTTCCTGAGTTACTACTAAGTGATTTCTGTCTAGATTGTGCTACAGTCACTAATCTTTCAATTGCTTTTCAAGTACCTGGCCGTGCCACATACCGAGTTTACAATCCCATTTACTTTTGGAATGCACCTCAGTCCAGTGACTCACTTCCAGCGTACAAGGTTTGGCTCTATTCATCACTTATACTCAAGGCAAAAGGTGTTTGTACATCAAATCATTGTCATTTTGCTTTTTTTGAGTCTTGTTGAACTGTTGGTCAGCACAACATTGTGGGCTGAAGGGCCTGTACTGTGCTGTACTGTTTTATGTCCTATGTTCTACTTGCATGAAAGATGTGGAACAGAAACCCAGTTAACATCATCATGAAAAAAAAAAGTGTTCCATTATCCTTTGGCTGTAAAATTTGTGATAGTTCATTTTAACTCTTAAAAAGCCCAAGAGCATCTGGAATTAAAGTGCCTGAGGTGGGTCTCTGAGCATGAAATGTTTGAGAGCACTGGATAGAGCAAAGGACATGGGATCAGAAAACACTGAAGACCTGCAATCTGAAACTAACTTTGCTTCTATCCAACCTGTTTCATACCTTTGCAAAAATAGCATCTATCCAACAAGGCTGGGCATTTCCTAGGAATCAGGAAGGGGAAGTTGGGAGAAACCACAGCATCTTTCATTGAGGGTTAGCAGTGGAAGCAGTAAGCAGCTTCAAGTTCCTGGGAGTAAACATATTGACATCAAGAAGAAAGCATGCCAACTCTTCATCAAGAGTTTGAGGAAACTTTGTACGTCACCAAAGACTATAGTAAACTTCTACAAACATACAGTGCAATGCGTTCCAACTGGTTGCATTATGACCTGGCGGCATGGGATCAAAAGAGGCTGCAAAGAGTTGTAGACTCAGCCAGTTCCATGAGTACATGCCTCCCAACAGTCAAGGCCATCTTCAAAATGCAGTGCCTCAGGAAAGCAGCATCCATTATTAAGAATCCTTACCAGCTGCAACAAGTGCTACCATCTGGGAGATACAGGAGTCTGAAGACATACACTCAACCTGTGAGTAACAGTTTCTTCCCCTTTGCCATAAGATTTATGAATGGTTAACCACTACTCTTTCACACTAGTTATTTATTTTTATTTTTTATAATGACTCACAGTAATTTTTTATGTTTTGCAATTTACTCCTGCCACAAAATAACAAATTTCACAACATATCAGAATAATAAAACTGATTCTGATTCTGATTTGTCAAGGTTGAACATTCCCCTTGATACACTAGACAACGATTTCTTTTTAAAAATGTTGCTTCCTCAGAAATCTATATTTTTATGACTTGAAGCTGAAGAAAAATATAATTTCAGACTAATTGTATCACGTAAGAATTTGAAAAAAACAAGAAATTAACTTTTATTGAATATAATATGTTTAATTGCGTAACAGTGCTGATGCTTTGTAATAGTTCAATTAAGCTAAAAATGTTTTGTTGATGATTTTTGTTTGTACTCAGTGTCTGAGGCTTCTTGGTTAAGAGCCCAACAATAATCATTAGAGTATAGAAGAATGAGAGGAGATCTCATAGAAACATTTCAAATGTTGAAAGGGTTGGACAGAGTAGATGTGGAAAGGTTGTTTCCCTTGGTGGGTGAGTCCAGGACAAGAGGCCATAGTCTTAGAATTAGAAGGTACCCAGTTAAAACAGAGAAGAGGAGAATTTTTTTTAGCCAGAGGGTCGTGGATTTGTGGAATTCGTTGCCACATACAGCTGTGGAGGCCCGATCATTGAGGGTATTTAAGGAGGAGATTGACAGCTATCTAATCAGTCAGGGTATCTAGGGATGTGGGGAAAAAGCGAGGAACTAGAACTAGATGGGTGAATAGTTTAGCTCATGGAGGAGCTGCGGAGAAGACTCGATGGACTGAATGGCCTACTTCTGCTCCTTTGTCTTGTGATCTTGTGATAATCAACCAGCCTTGATGGGTTCCAGTTGCCCTAATACCATTTCTCCATGACCACAATGTCCTAGCAAAACCTTTCACCATGCTCATCACTGACAGCGCAAAGATTTGCAGGGAAAAAGTCTAAATGGGAATGCAGAAAATGAATCTTTAGTAATATGTTGTATTCTTGGAACATGTTGTCATCCAGCGGTGCATAGTTTGATGCTCTGCAGTTGCCAAGAAAATTTTCAACAACATCCTTGAATGCCTTCCATGTGATTTTCTCTGGTCCCACTTGAAATTCTGTCTCAAGTATCAAAATCCTTCATGGAGATTTTTTGTCCCTGGTGACAGCAGATTCCATCCTTGCAGTCTTGAACTCCAATATTCTGCTATTTCCTTTGACAAACCCAAGTCTCTGACCAGATCATTTAACTAAGATTGAGTTATCAGATGAAGCTCACTCAACACAAGGGGTTCAAACTCTGTATCAGAGTTTGTGTCATTCTTCATTCCTGGCTCATGCATCATGGCATCTTCATCTGCCTCCTCTAGACACCATGTCCTGTTTTTCTAAAGCCATGCTGCATCTGCCCTGCCCAGATATGCCTGGACAAGACAGAAAACTTTTCAGCTTACATTGTGTGCAACATTTTAATTATCAATTGAATTACAAATATAAGCAATTACAAAAGCAATGGTGCATGAAAGGGAAATTTCATGGTGATTTTCATGATTAACAGCCAAAATCCAAAGTTACACCCAAAAGTATTCAGAAAGCAAAATCTTTGTTGTCTATTGATATCAATTGTTTACAAACAATAGGGAAAATCCAATCCAGCGAAATAATGCCTAGGCAACCAATTTGCAGTGCACCACATGCAATGGTCATCCTGACCTCCCAGTTGTATACCATTGCAACTCCCCTTTCCATTCACACATCTGTCTATCCTCAGGTTTCTCAAATGGCAAATGATGAGATCTATTGTGAGTTCAAAGTCGCATTAAATAACCACTCAAAATGTGACTTTGTCCATTGAATATTAAGGTCTGAGGGTAGCTTCAAGAAAGATCATTATAGTTACTTTCCTGCCAGTGCACACAGTCAGTGGAATGAGTTCCTCAACAATATCCAGGAAGTGATTTGTAATTTGGTAGCATGACCAAAGGTTTTCCTTCATTGCCATCTGCCTGCCCCCTTTTCCTCTGTCCCTGACAACTCTCTCTGTTGGGCAGCTCTGAAGCAGTGCTCAGAAACTCAACTTGAGGAAACTGATAACTAGTTTTCTGTGAAAGTCATGATAATCAGAATCAGATTAGAAGCAGGTTGATTATTACCGGCATGTGTCATTAAATTTGTTTACTTAGCAGCAGCAGTTCAATGTAATACGTAATATAGAAGAAAGCCAATAAATAAATAAATCAATTACAGTATGCATATATTAAATAGATTGAAAATTGTTCAAAAAACAGAAATAATGTGTATTAAAAAAGTGAGGTAGTGTTCAAGGGTTCAATGTCCATTTAGGAATCAGATGGCAGAGAGGAAGAAGCTGTTCCTAAATCACTGAGAGTGTGCCTTCAGGCTTCTGTACCTCCTACCTGATGGAGGTACAGAAAAGTGAGAAAAGTGCATGCCCTGGGTGCTGGAAGTACTTAATAATGGATGCTGCCTTTCTGAGACACCATACCTTGAAGATATCCTGGATACTTTGTAGGCTAGTACCCAAAATGAAGCCAAATAAATTTACAACCCTCTGCAGCATCTTCCAGTCCTGTGCAGTAGTCTCCCAATACCAGACAGTGATGCAGCCTGTCAGAATGCTCTCCACTGTACATCTATAGAAGTTTTGAGTGTATTTGTGACATACCAAATCTCTTCAAAATCCTAATGAAGTATAGTCACGGTCTTGCCTTCTTTTTAACTACATCGATATGTTGGAACCAGGTTAGGTCCTCAGAGATCTTGACACACAGGAACTTGAAACTGCTCACTCTCTCCACTTCTGATCCCTCTATGAGGATTGGCATGTGTTCCTTTGTCTTACCCTTCCTGAAGTCCACCATCAGCTCTTTTGTCTTTCTGACGTTGAGTGCCAGGTTGTTGCTGTGGCACCACTCCACTCGTTGGCATATCTTGCTCCTGTACGCCCTCTCGTCACCATCTGAGATTCTACCAACGATGGTTGTATCAACAGCAAATTTATAGATGGTATTTGAGCTATGTCTAGCCACATAGCCATGGGTATAGAGAGAGTAGTGCAGTGGGCTAAGCACACACCCCTGAGGTGCACCAGTGTTGATCGTCAGCAAGGAGGAGATGTTATCACCAGTCCGCATAGATCGTGGTCTTCTGTTTAGGAAGTCGAAGATTCAATTGCAGAGGGAGCTACAGAGGCCCAGGTTCTGTAACTTCTCAGTCAGGATTGTGGAAATGATGGTATTAAATACTGAGCTATAGTCGATGAACAGCAACATGACATAGGTGTTTGTGTTGTCCAGGTGGTCTAAAGCCGTGTGAGGAGCCATTGAGATTGCACCTGCCATTGACCTATTGTGGCAATAGGCAAATTGCAATGGGTCCAGGTCCTTGCTGAGGCAGGAGTTCAATCTAGTCATGATCAACCTCTCAAAGCATTTCATCACTGTAGGTGTGAGTGCTATTGGGCAATAGTCATTAAGGTAGCTCACAGTATTCTTCATAGGCACTGGTATAATTGTTGCCTTTTTGAAGCAAGTGGGAACTTCTGCCCGTAGCAGTGTGAGGTTGAAAATGTACTTGAATACTCCCACCAGTTGGTTGGCACAGGTTTTCAGAGCCTTACCAGGTACTCCATCAGGACCTTCCGCCTTTACAGAGGGTTCACCCTCTGTAAAAACAGCCTAACATCAGCTTCTGAGACAGTGATCACAGGGTATCAGGTGCAGCAGGGATCTTCACAGTTGTAGTTATATTCTCCCTTTCAAAGCAGGCATAAAAAAGTGTTGAATTCATCTAGTAGTGAAGCATCACTGCCATTCATGCATTTCGTTGTAGGAAGTAATGTCTTGCAAACCCTGCTAGAATTGTTGTACTTCCAATGTCGCCTCCAACCTCATTCGAAATTGTCCTTTTGTCCTTGAAATAGCTCTCCGCAAATCATACCTGGTTTTCTGGTACATGTAAACCTCCTGTAAATGGGCAACGTCCATGAGACAGGCAAAAAAAAAATCTGCGGGTGCTGGAAATCCAAGCAACAAACACAAAATGCTGGGGGAGCTCAACAGGCCAGGCAGCATCAGTATATATATATATATAGACTCTCTAAATTAGTTTACGATAGAGAAGGAAATAGAGAGCTACACTAATGTATTATGATTTGGCACAAAATTCATGTAACATAGCGTACAGTCTACAAATCAGTGAATTTGGATGAATCAAGGACAGTGGGAGTACACCAACCAATTGTCTTTGTTCTTGCCATTTGCTTGAAGGAGATAGAGATGGCCAACTTGTGAAACTGTCCTTGCAGTCCGTTGTGAACTCCCTACTGATTCCTGCTCTGGGATAATCTAATCAAGGAAATTGAATGTGGTAATGACTTGCTAAACCTGAGACCACTCTCAGATGAATAGCTACTTATTAATTAAAGTGGCAGACTTGCCAGAGAAGCAATCTGGAATCTCATTAAATTCAGTGTCTGGGTCACCTGGTTTGAACCAGTCAGAGTTGAAAAGAACAAAGGCAGGAGGCTGGGGTGTAGTCGGGGTGGCAGAACCCAGAGAACAATGCTGGTTATAGTCCTGGACCAGAGCCAGTAAGATGGTGACCTTGAGCCAATGGGATGCAGAACCATCAGTTGAACTAATGAGGAACACAATAAGAGTTGGGAGCTTCAAATACGCAACAGTGATGACTCTCCAGTGACAAGAGAACAACCCTTGTGGATGAGGAAGACCCCACAAATACATAGCGATGCTGACTATGAGGAATGCCTAGCCAGCCTAACCTCCTCTCCTGGGTAATACCTTTTCTTTTCATTGATTGTTCATGGACGGGGAGGGAATCGTGATGGGTTTGCACACAGGTAGTTAGTTTGCTTTTTAGTTGAGACGATAAAGGTTGCTTGTCAGTAAATACAGCTTCTCTCTGTGCCTCTCTGATCATTATTACTAAGGGCTAGATCCTTATAACATATTGCTGCCAGCAACTGGTTATGTGGAATGGTCCCTTTCTATACCATATATATCCTGCGTAATCCAGAGTACCAAACATGCAGTCAGGTACTCCACAAATTTTCTAGTAGCCCAGAATCCTCATGAACAACACCACATGAAAGTCTTTGCTCAGGTGCAAGTGAGGTTAACACTTGCTTCTTCAAGGAACTTCAAAAACACCACTCTCATTGGACAAAAGAATTTGAATGTCAGCACATTTACATTTTGAGAGGAGTTGTCTCCCTGTGGTTGATGCTTTCTATGAACCCCACACCAAGAGCTCCACAAATGGATTGAAAACCAATGATTAGCAACACAGTAGATAACCACAAGTTCTGTAAGGATATCTTCATGAGCAGTACCTATAAAAGGTATTCACCACCTCCTCCGCAACCCCTCCCCCGCCCTGGAAGTTTTCATTTTATTGTTTTACAACTTTGAATCACAGTGGATTTAATTAAGCTTTATGACACCGTTCAACAGAGAAAGACCCTTTCCTGTCAAAGTGAAACAGATCTCTACAAAGTGAACTAAGTTAATTACAAATATAAAACACAAAATAATTGATTGCATCAGAATTTACCTCCCTTTAATATGACATACCAATTATCACTGGTGTAGCCAACTGGTTTTAGAAGTGTTGTAATTAGTTAAATGGAGATCACCTAGATGTAGTCAAGGCGCTTCATTTGGTTGTTGTAAAAATAAACCTGTATCTGGAAGGTCCAACTGCTGGGAGTCAGTATCCTGGCAAAAAAACTACACCACGAAGACAAAAGAACATTCCAAGGAACTCCATGAAAAGGTTATTGAAAAGCAGAAGTCAGGAGATGGATACAAGGAAATTTCTAAGTCACTGAATATCCTTTGGAGTACAGTTCAGTCAATCATCAAGAAATGGAAAGAATGTGTCCCAGCTGTAAATCTGCCAAGAGAAGGTCGTCCTCAAAAACTGAGTGACTGTGCAAGAAGGGAACTAGTGATGGAGACCACCACTAAGAGATCTATGATAATTATAGAGGAGTTGCAAGCCTCAGTGGGTGCCCGGGTGTTTCACCAGTAATGTCTTTAAGGGGAAGTGGCAAAGAGAAAGCCAAAAGCTCACATGAAATCTTAGCTAGAGCTTGCCAGAAGGCATAATGGAGACTCTGAAGTCAGCTGGAAGAAGGTTCTATGGTCTGATGAAACCAAAAGTGAGCTTTTTGGCCATCAGACTAAACGTTATGTTTGGCATAAGCCAAACGCCACATATCATCAAAAACACACCATCCCAACCATGAAACATGGTGGTGGCTGCATCATCCTGTGGGGGTGCTTCTCTGCAGCAGGCACTGGAAGGCTTGTGAAGGTAGGAGGTAAAATGAATGCAGCAGAATCCTGGAGGAAAACCTGATGTAGTCTGCAAGAAAACTGTGACTTGGGAGAAGATTTATTTTCCAGCAAGATAATTATCACAAGCATAAAGCCAAAGCTACACAGGAATAGCTTAAAAACAACAAAGTTAATGTCCTGGAGTAGCCAAGTCAGAGCTGAGACCTCAGTCCAATTGAGAATTTGTGGGTGGACTTGAAAAGTGCTGTTCACTGACAATCTCTTTGTAATCTGACAGAGCTTGAGCAGTTTTGTAAAGAAGAATGGGGAAAAGTTGCAGTGCCCAGATGTGCAATGCTGATCGAAGCCAATCTACATAGACTGGAGGCTAAAATTACTGCCAAAGGTGTATCTACTAAATACTGACTTGAAGGAGGTGAATACTTATGCAATCAATTATCTTGTGTTTTATATTTGTAATTAATTTAGATCATTTTGTTGAGATCTGTTTTCACTCTGACACAAAAGAGTCTTTTTATGTTGATCATTGTCAAAAAAGACAAATTAAATCCACAGTGATTCAATGTTGTAAAACTTCCAAGGGAGGTGAATACTTTCTGTAGGCACTGTGTCATTAAATACAAATGAGTGAAGAAAGTTTAATCTATACTTAAAATATTCTGGAAATTGTCTTTAAATATACCAGTAAAGGTTTGAAGGTAAGACCATAGACCATAAGATATAGTCCATTTGGCCCATCAAGTCAGCTCTGTCATTCAATCAATGCTGATTCACTATCTTTCTGAACCCAATTCTCCTGCCTTCTTCCCGTATCCTTTGACGTCCAGATTAATCAAGACCTGTCAACCTTTGCTTTAAACGCACCTAATGAACTGGCCTCTACAACTGCCCATGGCAATGAATTCCACAGTTTCACCGCCCTCTGGCTAAAGAATTCCTCCTCATCTTCATTCTAAATGGACATCATTCTATTCTGAAGCTGTGCCCTCTGAACCTAAACTCACCTACTATAGGACACATCCCCTCCACATCCACTCTATCTAGGCTTTTCAGTATTTGATAGGTTTCAATGAGATCCCCCTTCCTCATTCATCTAAACTCTAGTGAGCCCAGAGTTAGAAAACACTATTAACATGTTAACACTTACATTCCCAGAATTACTTTTGAGAACCTCTTCTACCATTCCAATGCCAGCATATACTTTCTTAAGTAAAGGGCCCAAAACTGCTCACAGTATTCCAAGTGCAGCCTGGCCAATGACTGATAAAGACTTAGCATTAAATCCTTATTTTCATATTCCAGTCCTCTTGAAATGAATGCTCATTTGCTTTCCTTACCACTCAACTTACAAATTAACCTTCAGGTAATCCTGCACAAGGACTCCCAAGTCCATTTGAGCTCTGATTTTTTAATTTCATCCCTGTTTATAAAATAGTCTGTGCCTTTATTTCTTCTACCAATGTGCATGACTATACATTGCCCTACACTTTATTCCATCTGCCACTTCGTTGCCCATTCTCCCAATCTGTCTAATGCCTTCTGCGGACACCCTGTTTCCTCAATTCCCCTCTAGCTATTGTTATATCGTCTCTAAACATGGTGAAAAAGCCATTAATTCCATCATTCAAATCATTAACAAACAGTACAATGTGAAAAGAAGCGATCACAATACCATTCTCTATGGAACACAACTAGGCACCAACAACCATCCAGAAAAGTCCTCCTTTATTCCCATTCATTGCCTCCTGCTAATAAGGCAATCTTCCATCCTGCTAGTACCTTTCCTGTAATATCATAGGCTCTTATCTTGTTAAGCCACCTCAAGTGTGGCACCTTGTCAACAGCCTCCTTGAAATCCAAATAAACAACATCCACTGACTCTACTTTGTCTATCCTGCCTATTATTTCCTCAAAGCATTCCAACAGATTAGTCAGGCAAGACTTCCCTTTAAGGAAATTGTAATAACTTTGGCCTATTTTATCATGTGTCTCCAAGTACTCCCAAGCCTCCTCTTTAATAATGGACTCCAGCATCTGCCCAACCAGTGAAGTCAGGCTAACTGGCCTATAATTTCCTTTCTTCTGCCTCCTTCCTTTCTTTTAAGAGCTGAGTGACATTTGCAATTTCCCAGTCCTCTGGAACCATTCCAGAATCTAGTGTTACCTGAAAGATCAATTTTAATGCCTGCACAATCTCTTCAGCTACATCTTTCAGAACAATGGGGTGTAGTCCATTTGGTCTAGGTGATTTATCTACTTTCAAGCCTTTCAGCTTCCCAAGTACCTTCTTTTTTGTAATAGCATCTACACTCACTTCTGTCCCCTGACATTCTTGAATTTCTGGCATACAGTTAGTGTCTTTCACCGTGAAGACTGATGCAAAATACTTAACAAATTCATCTGCCATTTCTTTGTCCTCCCTTACTACCTATCCTGTATTATTTTCCAGCAGTCTGATATCCACTCTCACCTTTCTTTTGTTCTCTATACTGTATATCTGAAAAACATTTTGTATCCTCTTATCCTCTTTTATATTATCAGCTAGCTTAACTTTGTATTTCATCTTTTCTCTCCTTCTGGCTTTTTTAGTTGCCTCCTGTTGGCTTAAAAAAATTTCCAAGTTAAAATGCTTGACTTCCCTTGTCAATGATGGTTACTTCATCCTACCTTTAGAATACTTCTTCATCTTTGAGGTGTATCTATCCTGCACCTTTGGACATGTCCCCAGAAATTCCAGCATAGTTGTTCTGCCATCATCCTTCTTGGTGTTCCCTTCTGATCAATTTTGTCTGGCTGCTCTCTCCAGCCTCTGTAATTCCTTTTACTCCACTGTAATACTGATACATCTGACTTAATATTTTCCCTCTCAAACTGCAGGATGAATTCTATCACATTATGACCACTGCTTCCTAAGGGTTCTTTTACCTTAAACTCCTTAAATAATCTGGTTCATTACACAACATGCAGTCCAGAATTCCCTTATCTCTATCTGACTCTACCACAAGCCCCTCTTAAAAAAAAATCATTTGTCAGCATTCTACAAATTCCCTCTCATTGGATCCAGCACCAACCTGATTTTCCCAACTATATCTGCAAGTGAAATCCACCACTGACTATTATAATATTGTACTTTTAACATGCCAATTCTATCTCCTGTTGTCATTTTTATCCCATATCCTGGCTACTGTTCGGACACCTGTATATAATTCCTATTTTTACTTTGCAGTTTTTTAAACTCTACTGACAAGTGTAACATGCTGTAAGGTTTCACTGCTAATGTAATGGCCTCTCTGTAATATTTCACTGCTAAGGCTAATGGTTTCTCTGTAGCAGCAATGTTTGAGTTATGACTAGAGATAACGGGGCATGTTAGCCAATGAGCAGGATGTTGTTCTTTCCTGTGTGTCTGGGAGCAGGAATTTTGCGGTCCTTGGTCAGGGAGTGATGAAGAGAGAGGACGCAAATGGAGAGAGTTGGTAGATGGTCGGATGGAGTGGACTGAGGAGCGAGGGTCCGAGGGTCAGCTACACTCGGAGGAGGTTGAAGGGAACAATTGGATGATATTGTGAGCTCCAACATTTGCACATTAGACTGTTTCATAGAATGGGCTCTTTTTTTGTTGTTTCTTTACTAACCATATAGTCAAATTAAGAATTATAAAGCTCAGTTGTTTAATTGCATATTGTGTATTGTTAGTTAGTTCGTGGTACTGATTTGTAACAGGGGACACATTGTGCAGCATCCACCCAAACGAGATTTCTTATGTTTGGCTGGGCTGGGTGCTATCATCCCCTCGATTCAGCTGCTAGACAAACTGAAGGTTACACAAGGATTCTGCATCTTCCAATCCTATGTCACCTCTTTCTAAGGATTTTTTACCAACAGAGTCTCTTCACTTCCTCTGCCTTTCTGCCTGTCTTTGCAATACAAGGTGGCTCCTTGGATGTTAAGCTCCCAACTATGATCTTCTTTCAGCCACAGCTCACTGATGCCCACTTCAGTTTTGCTCTGCTGTTACACTTACACTCATCCTGCTGACTGCACTTTTGCAGTCCTTGATGAAAAATAAACACATATCAGATCAAACTAGCAACTCAGTTGCCTATGTTCAACTCATGATGATTTCACCAGTAACTAGCAGTGTCTAAATTTTACACTGTCCGGTGCTTTAGATATTGTTAAGATATATAACCATGAACATTGACCTGAGGCTCTAATACGAGAATTTATGCACTGGGCCAGAGGATAGTTCTGTGAAAAATTACTGGTCATCTATCTTTGTCCTTTGGCTTGTCTTTGGTTTCCATGTGCACATATTAAAGTGCACAAGTCAGAGATAAGCTCAGGGTCAGACTCCAGAACTTCAGCACACCCATTCTGCTACTGAACTCCCCACCCACATACCGAGTGATGGATGAATAGTGATCCCACTCACTTCAAATGGAGTCACTAACACAGAATGCAAAGCTAGTATAGTACAGACTTCATTTACTTCATCTTAATATTTTCATTAATTTCTATTACATTAAGGTGTTTATAAACTATTTAATTTTTAAATCTCTTTGAATAGTTTAAAGATTTTTTAGACAATGTCTCATGATGATTAACCTAAGGCTTAGTTTCACTCACTAGCTGCTCCACCATGCAGGATGATTAAGGCTCAGCTTGTCAAGCTCTCTGTATCCAGAAAATCGTTTATGTGGAAGGGATGGGTATTGTAGGCATTGACCAGGATCCCTGCAGATCTAGTCTAATGTGCTTGCTGCCAATAAACTCATCAGAAATCCCTGCTTTCCTTGGAAATACTGTATGTCAAATTCTATTTTTGTGGAGGAATGCTGATTTATTCTGACTATGACGGATGGAAAAACTGCAGTTCCACTCAAATGTATGAGTTATAATTTCAAATTAGCTAAATAGCTGGATGCATTTAAAATATGGGCAAGCTCTGCAGTACATGAATACCACAGGGTTAATTTGAAAGATCAATTTCGTAAAAATGCCTTGTAAGTTATTTCTTACAACAGTCATTATTGACCTTAGGTTCTGAATTAATTTAGCAAATTCAGGCACCCGTGCGACATACTGAATTTATGCTTCCATTTATTTATGAGTTTTGGAATACACCTCAGTCCAATGGCTCACTTCCAACATATAAGAAATAAGCTCCATTTATCACCTATCCTCATGGCAAAATATATCTGTATTGTCTTGCATTTCAGTACATGATATCATTTTCATTTTGCTTTGTGTTTGATTGAATAGTTTTACTTCCACGAAAGAGGTGGAGCAGGAACCCAATTAATATCATAATTAAAAAGGGGCCCAATTGTGCTTTGATTGTAAAATTCATGATTTTCATTCTCATCCTTGACTAAAATGACTCTGGTGTGTCTCTGAGTATGAAATGCTTGAGAGCAAAGGCCATGAAATCAGAAAACACCTGAAAACTTGCACACTAGAATTAACTCTGCTTCTAATCAAACTGTTCCAGTACCTTCGCAATGCTGTCATTTATCTGACAAGGTTGAACATTTACACTGAATTTTCCAACCTCTGAATACCTTTAGCTCCCGTGAATTCCCCCTCTTCTCTTGCTCTTTCCCATCCACTCCAATCTTCTCATTTTTCCCCCTTTCTTACACACCCTGAACCCTTTATTACACATTTCATGTCCCCTCCCTCTTGGTTTTATCCACCTCTTACTGACACATTTTATTCATAAGATCTCCACACCCACCACTGGTTCCAGCCTCTTCTCAAATACTTCCCAGTTATTGAGTTTCGACACAGTAGCCTTTGTGTTCTTGTGTTTCATCCTCCTAGCTGTCTCTACCTTCACTCTCCCCTCCATCTGTTCTTTCTCTTTCTGCCTCCATCTATTATCCACCTGCCTCTGTTTCCCAACATCATTCCTCCATCTCTCATACCTGGATCCATCTGCCCACCATGCTTCACCCCTCCTGGGTCCACCAATCAGCTCTAGTCCCTATCTCACTACTTCCTCTCTCCACACCATACTGGCTGTCTTCCCTATCCACTGATGCAGGATTTTGACGTGAACCATCAACAATTAATTTCCCCTACAGATGTTGCTTGACCAGTTAAGCTCCCCATCATATTCTTTGTTGTTCAGCATTATTTGATGTTGGTATCCTTGAGTAAGATTTGCAGGCTTGATATTGTGACTGTTGTAACTGGCAAGATTGACCACTGTCTCAGATTAGAGGGTGGCTAGATGGATGAACCAGAGATCTTCCAGCTACTAACCACCAGTGAAACAGGTCTCTTGGCCTCTACAGTGGTTCACGCTCTGCTAGGGTTTTTATTGTACCTAAGAAGGTCTCTGATTAACTGAAACCCCATAAAGACACGAGATCTCTTGTTCATCCTGTTAATCATGGGCACTAGCCTCTCTATTGAGGATATCTTCAAAAGGCAGTGCTTCTAAAAGTCAGTATACACTAAGAAACTTCACCATCCAAGAAATGCCCTCTACTCATTACCACTATCAGGGAGGAGGTGCAAGAGCCTGAAGAAACACTCAGCATTTAAGGAACAGTTTCTTTCCCTCACCATCAGATTTCTGAACAGTCTATGAACCCATGAACACTACCACACTGTTTTGCTCTCTGATAATAAACCTGTCAGTGATAATAAAGTGGATTTTCATTCTGATTCTGGTTTATTATTAAGATACATCAGAGTAATTTAATCCCAATTTAGTTCATTATTAAGACGTCTTACCAGGCCCAATAAAATGGTCTATTTAAATAATAACTCTCATCATTATCTATGGAGTGGGAGCAACGAAGTTTTATTGACAACACTCATTCTGGTGTCAACAATAAAACTGTGTTACACTCTTTCCATGCCCTAGGTATCCCTGTAAAATAAGATAGCAAACAAAACTCAAAATTAAATAATTTATAGATCATTCAAAGTTCATTTAAAAACAGATGTATACTCGGGCACTTTATTAGGTACATTGTAAATGCAAATATGTAATCAGCCAATCATGTGACAGAAACTCAATGCATAAAAGCATGCAGACATGGTCAAGAAGTTAACTTATTGTTCAATCCAAACATCAGAGTAGGGAAGGAAAGGGATCTAACTGGAATGATTGTTGGTGCCAGGCAGGGTGGCTTGAGTATCTCAGAAACTGCTGGTCACCTGGAATTTTTACACATAGCAGTCTCAATAGTTTACAGAGAGTGGTGTGAATAACAAAAAAAAATCATCCAGTGAGCAGCATTTCTGTGGGCAAAAATTCCTTATTGATAAGAGAGGTCAGAGGAAAAGGGCCAGACTGGTTCAAGCTGACAGTAATTCAGATAACCACATTACAACAGTGGAGTGCAGAAGAGCATCTCTGAATGCACAACCTGTTGAACTTTGAAGTGGATGGGCTCCAGCAGCAGAAGACCACAGACATACACTGATGACCACTTTATTAGGTACAGAGGTACCCAATGAATTGGCCACTGAGTGTACTCAATCTTCTGTGATTAGAGAAAGAATATATAACTTCCTAAATCGAAGCCATTATCCCAGAATTGATTAATTATTAGTAGTAGCATACTGTGTGCATCAGCTGCTAAATAAAAACATGAATTAATGGAATGCATTGCTTAGCTATTATGATTTTTACTTAACAACACAAATTACACTTATTCCAAAAATGAAGAAATACTCAAATGGTCAATATTCCAAAAATGAACAAATATTCAAATGGTAAAATAGTACAACTGTGGCTGACAAGGGAAGTCAAAGATATTGTAAAAGCAAAAGGAAGGGCATACGACAAAGCGAAAGTTAGTAGTGGGAAGATAGAGGATTGGGAAGATTTTAAAAACCTATATAGAGCAACTAAAAAAAATCATTAGAAGGGAAAAGAGGAAATATGAAAGCAAGCTAGCAAGTAATATCTAAGTGGACAGTAAAAGTTTTTTTTTAGTATGTTAAAAATAAAAGTGAACTGAGAAGTGGATATAGGACAGCTAGAAAATGTGGCAGGAGAAATAATAACGGGGGACAGGAGATGGCTGAAGAACTAAATGACTATTTTGCATCAGTCTTCACTGTGGAAGACACTAGCAATATTCCTGATGTTGTAATGTGTGAAGGAAGAGAAGTGGGTTCAGTTACTGTTACAAGAGAGAAGGTGCTCAAAATGCTGAAAGACCTAAAGGTACACAAGTCACCTGGACCAGAGGAATTGCACCCTAGGATTCTGAAAGAAGTAGTGTTAGAGATTGTGGTGGCATTAGAAATAATCTTTCAAAAATCATTGGACTCTGGCATATTGCCAGAGGACGGGAAAATTGCAAATGTTACTCCACTCTTTAGGAAAGGAGGAAGGCAGCAGAAAGGAAATTATAGACCAGTTAGCCTGACCTCAGTGGTTGGGAAGATGTAAGAGTCAATTGTTAAGGATGAGGTGATGGAGTACTTGGTGACACAGGACAAGGTAGTACAAAGTCAGCATTGACAGCACAAAATTCTGCCTGAAGAATCTGTTGAAGTTCTTTGAGAAGATTACAGATAGGATAGATAAAGGGGATGTAGTGGATGTTGTATATTTGGACTTTCAGAAGGTGCCACACATGAGGCTGCTTACCAAGTTAAGAGCCCATGGTATTACGGGAAAGTTACTAACATAGTTAGAGCATTGGCTGATTGGTAGGAGGCAGCGAGTGGGAATAAAAGGATCCTTTTCTTGTTGTCTGCCAGTGACTAGTGGTGTTCCGCAGGGGTCGGTGTTGGGACCATTTCTTTTTATGCTGTATGTAAATGATTTAGATGATGGAATAGATAGCTTTGTTGCCAAGTTTGCAGATGATACAAAGATTGCTGGAGGGGCAGATAGTGTTGAGGAAACAGGTAGGATGCAGAAGGACTTAGACAGATTAGGAGAATGGGCAAGGAAGTGGCAAATGAAATACAATGTTGGAAAATACATGGTCATGCATTTTGGTAATAGAAGTAAATGTGCAGACTATTTTCTAAATAGGGAGAAAAGCTGAGAATCTGAGATGCAGAAGGACTTGGGAGTCCTTGTACAGAACACCCTGAAGGTTAACTTGCAGGTAGAATTGGTGGTGGGGAAGGCAAATCCCATGCTAGCATTCATTTCAAGAGGTCTAGAATACAAGAGCAAGGCTGTGATGCTGAGGCTTATAAGGCACTGGTGAGGTCTCACCTTGAGTATTGTGAACAGTTTTTGGCCCCTCATCTTAGAAAAGATGTGCTGGCATTGGAGAGGGTTCAGAGGAGTTTAACGAGGATGATTCCAGGAATGAAAGGGTTATTGTATGAGGAACGTTTGATGAGTCTAGGTCTGTACTTGTTGGAATTCAGAAGGATGGGGGGGGGGAATCTCATTGAAACCTTTCCAATGTTGAAAGGCCTAGACAGAGTAGATGTGGAAAGGATGTTTCCCATAATGGGGGAGTCTAGGACAAGAGGGCACAGCCTCAGGATAGAGGGGTGCCCTTTCAGAACAGAGATGTGGAGAAATTTCTTTAGTCAAAGGGTGGTGAATTTGTGGAATTTGTTGCCACATGCAGCTGTGGAGGCCAGGTCATTGGGTGTATGTAAGGCAGAGATTGATAGGTTCTTGATTGGACATGGCATCAAAGGTTATGGCGGGGGGTGGGGGTGGGGGAGGCCAGGAACTGGGGTTGGAGAGAAGGTAGAGAAAAAGGATCAGCCATGATTAAATGGTGTAGCAGACTCGATGGGCCAGATGGCCTAATTCTGCTCCTATGTCTTATGGGTTAAAAGGTGATTAAAGGATCTTGGTCTTGTGTACTTGACAATTGTGTTAAGTTAATATTTAGATCTTAAAAATATAAAAATAGTCTTATTCTATTAAAACTATTATAATATTTTATCTGATACATTTTAGTTCAAAAATCTTGTCTGCTTATTTCTGAACTGTGACTAGCCACTTTTGTCTAAATTGGGAACAGTGCAGTGTGTAACCTGAATAACCCTGTTTGCTCACTACAGTCTGACTACAGGGTAACATTGAGAGATGCTGGGCAGCCTGGAAGCAGCCTGAACTGACTGCCCAAAGCAACTGATGGGACATAGTGCTGAGAAACCACCGAGGGAGACATGTTGAATATATGAACTCTAATATCAAAAACATGAGTTGATTCAACTAAGGCTTATGGGAAGAAGTTGGATAAATGACTACAAGATGTGTCAGCCCCTCTGAGAGTGCAAGTTTTTGATAAATCGGACTGGGCTTAATGCTAGGTTTTGCGATTATATTTCACCTCTCCAAGTGAGTTGCAGTTTGAGCTTAGCAGCCGTTACCTTGTTTGACCATGTGTGCTGCCTGCTTCCATAGTAGATTTCCAGAGAATGATCTCTGAGGACTGAAGTTATACCCACTGCTGGTGGTACAAAGCTCTTCATCCTACGTCCTACTTCCTCTCATGAGCATGTAAACACTGACATAATTTGCATACGTGGGAGTTGCTGGGTAGGATCACCAGGTTCAAGAACAGCTTCCTTTCATTGTTATAGCACAGTTGAAAAGATTTTATGCAATAATTGTGGATTTCACAATTTATATTGTCATGGACTTGGCACCATATCGTCTGCCTGTACAGCTCTTACTTCCGAAACACTATATTCTGCATTCTGTTATTGTTTTTCCCTTGTACTACCCTGATGTACTTATGTTCTGACATGATCTGTATGGATGGCATGCCAAACAAATAACTATACAATATTAAACCAATTGCTAATTAAAAACAAAAGTGAGGAAAGGCCATTTGGTTTTTTGCACTTGCTCTGCCATTCATGTGATCACGGCTGATTGTTTTTTGCCTCAGCACCATCTCCTACAAGGTCACGGTATTTCAGCAGAGAGTCATCGTCTTCAGAAACATGGGTGCCACTGCAGATGACAGAAACAGCCTGGATTGCGGAAAGCAGAACATGAGGCATTTCACTGGGGTGCAAGAGAACACAGCTGGTGGGCTGCAACTTCTAACAAAGTTTTATGATCATACTAATCATACCATTGTTGAAATGACTGATTTGAAGGAAGCCTCAAAGACTCCTTGCGATCAATCTTAAAAAGATCTGTGTTACAAAGAAGGATTGGTGCAAGCTCAGAGTTGCAGAGCCAGCTTTGTTCCAACACAACCTTTCATCCTTAGTTCAGCCTTTAGTTGAGTGCACTTATTACTGATGCACGTTAAAATACATAGAGTTAATAGCACATTCCATCTAATCTTCATCTTTTTTGTGTGAAAGTGTTAATTATAAATATTATGGCAATTCATTAAAATACTTCAAACTGGAATACAAGCTGGACAATTAATCATTATATTATATACATATCAGCAAATCAGGACAAATTAACAACGTTCAGCTCAATATTAATGATTTAATTTATGAGTGGTACATCTAATGTAGACAGTGACCTTGCTTTTGCCATCGTTCTATGTTGGATACTTTTAGATTGTTTGTGCAATATTTTACCACCTTGATTAATTACACTAGTAAAGCAAAAGACTAGGGTTGATTCTGCAGCTGCCTACCATCCTCATCATGCTGAACTTGGTTTAGTTTGCAGAGATTTCAGTTTCAGCCAGCCTTTGAAATCGAAAGCCAATAAGCCTACCCTAACAGACAGAGCAAAACAGTCTCCTTTAATTTGACTGAGATAATTTGCATTGTTCCATGCTCTTAAAAATGATGTGCTTCTTGTAATTGATGTGCTCAAACGTGCTTTTATTAAAGATCCATTATTAATGAAGAAACTACACAATGTTTACCCCTTCCTTTCAATAAACTAGCCTTCATCTTGTTTAATCATATCCTGCCAGTGAAAACACAATCTCTAAACAGTTCTGTTAGTGATTTGAAAAAAACAGTCTGGATGTTATGTAAAATGTTTCAGAGATTGAGCCTTAACTGTAAATGTAAATCTATGGGTTACAGAATAGGTCTTACACTTAGTAATATACTTGCTTGAAACTGGATTTAATTGTGCCGATCTCTTCACATATGAGACATGTATAAGAATTGTTTTGTGCATGATTCAATGTCCTTGCATCAGTGCATGTTAACCGGGTGGTCTGTGTGTGGATTGAGTGGCTAGAAGAGGTGGCACATTAGCAACATTTCAAATGCACTTCCAACAGGAACATGAATAGGATAGGTTTAGGAAGATACGGACCAAATGCAGGTCCAAAGGCAAACAGGTCTAGCTTAAATGGGCATCTTGGTTGGGCCAAAGAGTTTGTTTCCATGCTGTATCTCTCTATGACCCTGACGCCAAAGTCCAGACTATCAGAAAATTTGACTGGGCACCATGCATTGTAATTCACCCTAAAGTAATTTCTGTGGGGATTTTACACGTGACAATGACATTAATTACTTAACCATCAGAAACTGGATGATAAGATTATAATTGTTTAAATCAATTCAACAAGCAGTAAGTCATATTACCTATCTTAAAGTGTCTCACCATTAATGTCATTTTTCACTTTCAGTATTTCTCTCCAATCATTTTAATAATTTAAAAAATAATTGCTGGCACAGGTCAGGTCATGGAGGCCTTGATCTTTGGCCCTGTTGCTGCTACTAATCTCTGTAGTTTGGGGCCTCCCATAGCATGGGGATAGGGCTGGCTGGCTGGCTCCATGTTTTGGAAGGAGAGCATCTCCACTTGAAGACTCATCTACAAACATCACTATGACCCCAATGAGGCCACAGCACAGGTGAGAGGCTCAACACTGTGATCAGACTGGGTGTCATAATGGATACAGAGAGCAGCTCCGACCAACAATTTTATCCCAATCACTCACATACACTAAACCTGGTCCCCATAACAATTAAAGTTAACTTGGTCTGAACACCTGTCTGATTTCAATTTTAGAAGAAGCTGTTAAACCCAGATGTTAAATTCTGAAGCTGAACTATAATATCAGATATTTTCTACACTTGTGTTAGATCCTGAGAAGCCAAATTAATAGCACCTACAAGCAGTGTGGGAAGCAGTATGTGATTTGTATTTTTCATGATTTAGTAAATGCCACTTGGGATGCAGGCATTTTAAATGGGACTGAATTGTTGAGCTCCATTGGTAGTCAGAGGTGGTAGCTGTGGTAACTTCTGCCTTGAAAAAGGCACACTCGACAACTTCATGCCCAAAGAAACAACTTTATCTCAAATGTCAAAACGGTTATGTATATACAGAGGCTTTCACAACCCATACGGCATGGCAGAAACACTATATACAGAACACACCAAAAGTAAAAACCCCCATTATCCTAATTAGTATTAACTTACTGTTAATAATGCTCACATTACAACACTTCTCCCTCTTTAAAATCCAACATTCTCCAAATGTAAAAAACTAGGAAATAAAAACAGTGGTGTTATTAACTTATACTCGTATCTCAGCAACAGTTTATCAATACAAAACATCTGGAAAATGTGACAGATTCAACATACAATCTAACAACGACAAAAAAGAACTGTCGCATCAAAGATTCAGTCTGTCAGGAGGTTTACGAGTGCACTGTGATCTGCGCACTACCCCCGGTGACCCAGCAGGCACCGCTGGTGAGGGTGTTTTGAGTGGATTTGGTTTTGGGAGCATGAGAGGGGTCTGTGTACCTGCATGAGAATGTCCATCCTCTTCGGGGGACACTGACCCCTCTGCCAGTGTCTCGCCCCCTGGCAAAGTCACTGGTGGACATGCTTTCGCCTTCATGTCCGGGCGCAGCAGGTCCAATCTTGACTTGGGCCTATGCCCCATCAGCATCTCTGTTGGAGTGTGGGCAGTCGTAGTCTGTGGCGTGAGGTGGTACTTAAACAGGAAACGTGAAAGCCAAATGCTAAGAGAATCCCCTGTCATCCGCTTCAGATCTTTCTTCACTGTCTGAACAGCCCACTTAGACAAACCATTTGAGGCTGGGTGGAAAGGGACTGTCCGAATGTGATGAATGCCATTCTGCTGCATGAACTCACTGAACAGCTCACTGGGGAACGTCGGGCTATTATCAGTGACCAGGGTGTCAGGCAACCCATGGACTGCAAACACTTGCCTGAGTTTGTCTATGGTTGAGTGGGCTGTGATGTTGCTCATGATATGAGCTTCCATCCACTTCGAATGCGCATCTATCATTACAAGAAACATCTGCCCCATAAAAGAGCCAGCAAAGTCCAAATGTAGCCTAGACCAGGGGTGGTCTGGCTACTCCCATGGGTGCAAAGGAGATGGTGGTGGCATATTCTGATTAGCCTGACATTGTGTGCATGATTTTACCTTGTTCTCCAGATCCTGATTATTATCTAAATGGAGTCAAGTTAGGAAAAGGGGAAGTACAACAAGATCTAGGTGTTCTTGTACATCAGTCACTGAAAGCAAGCATGCAGGTACAGCAGGCAGTGAAGAAAACTAATGGCATGCTGGCCTTCATAACAAGGGGAATTAGGTATAGGAGCAAAGAGGTCCTTCTGCAGCTGTACAGGGCCCTGGTGAGACCACACCTGGAGTATTGTGTGCAGTTTTGGTCTCCAAATTTGAGGAAGGACATTCTTGCTATTGAGGGAGTGCAGCATAGGTTCACAAGGTTAATTCCTGGGATGGTGGGACTGTCATATGTTGAAAGATTGGAGCGACTGGGCTTGTATACATTGGAATTTAGAAGGATGAGAGGGGATCTGATTGAAACATATAAGATTATTAAGGGTTTGGACACGCTGGAGGCTGGAAGCATGTTCCTCCTAATGGGCGAGTCCAGAACCAGAGGCCACAGTTTAAGAATAAGGGGTAGGCCATTTAGAACGGAGTTGAGGAAAAACTTTTTCACCCAGAGAGTGGTGGCTATGTGGAATGCTCTGCCCCAGAAGGCAGTGGAGGCCAAGTCTCTGGATGCTTTCAAGAAAGAGATGGATAGAGCTCTTAAAGATAGTGGAATCAAAGGTTATGGGGATAAGGCAGGAACTGGATACTGATTGTGGATGATCAGCCATGATCACAGTGAATGGCGGTGCTGGCTCGAAGGGCTGAATGGCCTACTCCTGCACCGATTGTCTATTGTCTATTGACCCATTCTTGGCCACCAAACGTAGGATCTTGTAAGGCTTTTCATTCGAGACACCCCTGGATGAGTCTCATGAATTTCCTCCACAATCTGTGAACTGCCGGGGGAGGCACGATAACCCTTGCCCCCCAGAAAATGCAGCCGTCCTGCAGACTCAGTTCTGTCTTGCGTTTGGCATAATGCCTGATTTCCTCTCCTTCCACGACTCTGGGCCAAACATTGTAAAAGACAAGTCTTGACTTGGGACAGGACTGGGTCCCTCTCTGTCCACTGCCTGATCTGGGTCGCCTTTACAGGTGTCTCTGACAGCCTCTCCAATGAAAACATATTCTTTGTAGGCACACATGTAGTAGGAGGTGTCTCAGGTAAAGGTAGCCGACTCAGTGCATCGGCGTTTGCATTATCCCCACCCGCTCTGTACACTATAGCATATTGGTAGGCTGACAATGTGAGAGCCCAACACTGTATCCTGGCTGAGGCTAGCGGTGGGATGCATCTAGTCTCACTGAACAGGCTCATCAGTGGTTTATGGTCCATATAAATTGTAAATACGCATCCATGAATGTACTGATGAAAGCGTTTGACCGCAAAAACAATGGCCAGACCTTCCTTGTCTAGCTGTGAATAACCCTTCTCAGCAGCTGTCAGGGTACGTGAAGCAAAACCAATAGGCTTCTCTGAACGGTCCTCCATTACATGTGAGAGAATTGGCCCGACTCCATCGGGCGAGGCATCGCATGGAAGGGTGATCTCCTTGTCTGGGTCATAGTGAACAAGCAGCTTCGCTGAGTGGAGGAGTTCTTTCACTTCCTTGAAAGCTTTCTCCTGCTCTTCACCCCACTGCCACTTAACGTCGTTGTGAAGCAGCTTATACAGTGGGGTCAAAACCCTTGAGGGGTCAGGAAGAAACTTGCCATAATAATTGACCATGCTCAAAAATGATCTGAGTTCCGTGACGGTCTTAGGGCTTGGGGTCTCCTTAATAGCTCTCACTTTGTCCTCCACAGGGCAAAGCCCCTCAGCTGTGATCTTGTGTCCCAGGTAAGTCACACTCGATGCCAGAAACACACATTTTCCGCATTTTAACCGCAGCCTTGCGTCTGAGAGCCTCTTCAGCATCCGATCTAAATTAGCCAGATGCTCCACCTCTGTAGCCCCTGTGATCAAAATATTATCAAGATACACTGCTGCGTGCGGAATCCCCTGCAGAAAAGTGTCCATTGTCCTTTGGAAAATGGCAGGGCTGGACGCCACTCCAAACACCAAGCTATTGTACTTGAATAATCTCTTGTGCGTATTAATTGTGACGTACTCCTCTGAATCCTCGTCGAGCAGCAGCTATTGGTAGACGTGGCTCATGTCCAGCTTTGTGAACAGCTTACCCCCTGACAGGGTCACAAACAGGTCATCCACCCGTGGCAATGGGTACTCCTCCAGCCCAGAGACCTGATTTACCGTAAGCTTATAATCCCCACATATCCTCATTGTTTTGTCTGCCTTCAAAATTGGAACCTTTCCTCATACTCCGGCCAGTCCTCCGTTAACTCCACAAATTCAACGATAGTCCCAAATGTGGCCATCTGAATGTGAGGCTCCTTATTGGCGCTGCTGCTCCCGTTCGAAAATGTGCCGACACGTCCACAAAACCGGTTTACCTCGTCGCCAAAAATATGTAGTAACTTCTACCTTGAAAAAGGCACACTCGACAACTTTATGTCCAAAGAAACAACTTCATCTCGAACGACAAAACCGTTATGTATATACAGAGGTTTTCACAACCTATACGGCATGACGGGAACACTATATACAGAGCACCGGAAGTAAAAAGAACAGAAGTAAAACCCCTACCCCCCATTATTCTAATTAGTATTAACTTACTTTTAATAATGCTCACATTACAACAGTAGCCTTGGTAGCTAATAAAGTATGATCACTAATGGAATTGGATAAGGTCACCCTCAATAACTCAACAAAAGGGTGTATTATTACTAGTTGATGGGGAGGGATAGTTTTATTAATTCAGGTTTTAGTGGTTGTCTTGGTACTGGGTATGTAGGCACAGTAACCATGGTTAATTTTGATTGTTGCAATTTGATTGTAGTGATTGCTTTGAGTTTAATACTCATGAGTTGCTAGAATGAGTAGCTGGAGGTAAAATCACTAATCAGAGATACAGTTGGTAGGTGGGGGTGACTGACATTTAGCAATATTCAAAAGGACTCCAATTATCTCTGAACTGGAATCAAGGCACCCACATACTCTGTCCTTAATTATAGACTCATGAAAATTTCTGACAATAGTTTTTAGTCTGATAGGAATATAATTTTTCGGTTTCCTCCCATGACCTTTATTAGATAGTAGAGTAACATCCAGCATTTAAAGAACAAGATTTTTTTTTATTCTTGAGTTTTCTGAAGATTAAAATAAAGGCAGCTGCAGTAATTTTACCAATTTATTTAAAAAATATTTTTAGCCCTGAAAGTTGTTTACTTCTTGTACCATAATTTTCTTCATTATCGTTCATTTGTTGAACCCTCGACCCTAATTCAGAGTTAATATTCCTATAAATTGATATGCCAAGCTCTTCCTTCAAATGCAGATGCAAAGTAATAATTGAATATTCCTGCTAATATTCTCATTCACAATACTGCAGCTCATAGTTTAAGGGGCTCACATTGCTTGTCACTGCCCTTATTTCCCTAACATAATTGCAAAACTTTGGTTGTTTTTGAGATTCCTTACTTGTTTCCTTTCAAACTTTTGCTGCTCCTAGTGTCTGCCTTGTCACATTTTATTATTCCCTGAACCTCTTTAGTTACATGTATTCACGTTTCTGTGACTTTGTGTATATTCCTGGATTTCAGTGCTTTAAAAGGGATAGAGAGGTCAGAAAAGGGGGAGGAGGGGTTGGCATTACTGGTCAGGGATACTATTACAGCTACAGAAAGGGTGGGTAATGTAGCAGGATCCTCTTTTGAGTCAATATGGGTGGAAGTCAGGAACAGGAAGGGAGTAGTTACTCTATTGGGGGTATTCTATAGGCACCCTGGTAGCAGCAGAGATACATAGGAGCAGATTGGGAGGCAGATTTTGGAAAGGTGCAAAAATAACAGGGTTGTTATCATGGATGACTTTAATTTCCCTAATATTGATTGGCACCTGATTAGTTCCAAGGGTTTAGATGGGGCAGAGTTTGTTCAGTGTGTCCAGGATGGATTCCTGCCACAGTATGTGGACAGGCCGACCAGGGAGAATGCCATACTAGATCTAGTACGAGGTAACGAACCGGGTCAGGTCACAGATCTCTCAGTGGGTGAGCATCTGGGGGACAGTGACCACCACTCTCTGGCCTTTAGCATTATCATGGAAAAGGATAGAATCAGAGAGGATAGGAAAATTTTTAATTGGGGAAAGGCAAATTATGAGGCTATAAGGCTAGAACTTGCAGGTGTGAATTGGGATGATGTTTTTGCAGGGAAATGCACTATGGACATGTGGTCGATGTTTAGAGATCTCTTGCGGGATGTTAGGGATAAATTTGTCCCGGTGAGGAAGATAAAGAATGGTAGGGTGAAGGAACCATGGGTGACAAGTCAGGTGGAAGAAGGCAGCATACATGAGGATTAGGAAGCAAGGATCAGAGGGGTCTATTGAGGAATATAGGGAAGCAAGAAAGGAGCTTAAGAAGGGGCTGAAAGAGCAAGAAGGGGGTATGAGAAGGCCTTGGTGAGTAGGGTAAAGGAAAACCCCAAGACCTGATTCAATTATGTGAAGAAAAAAAGGATGACAGGAGTGAAGGTAGGACAGATTAGAGATAAAGGTGGGAAGATGTGCCTGGAGGCTGTGGAAGTGAGCGAGGTCCTCAATGAATACTTCTCTTCGGTATTCACCAATGGGAGGGAACTTGATGATGGTGAGGACAATATGAGTGAGGTTGATGTTCTGGAGCATGTTGATACTAAGGGAGAGGAGGTGTTGGAGTTGTTAAAATACATTAGGACAGATAAGTCCCTGGGGCCTGACGGAATATTCCCCAGGCTGCTCCACGAGGCAAGGGAAGAGATTGCTGAGCCTCTGGCTAGGATCTTTATGTCCTCGTTGTCCACGGGAATGGTACTGGAGGATTGGAGGGAAACGAATGTTGTCCCCTTGTTCAAAAAAGATAGAAGGGATAGTCCGGGTAATTATAGACCAGTGAGCCTTACGTCTGTGGTGGGAAAGCTGTTGGAAAAGATTCTTAGAGATAGGATCTATGGGCATTTAGAGAATCATGGTCGAGGGATAGAGTTTAAGAGTCACGATGTAATGATGCAGCTCTATAAAACTCTGGTTAGGCCACATTTGGAGTACTGTGGTCCAGTTCTGGTCACCTCACTATAGGAAGGATGTGAAAACATTGGAAAGGGTACAGAGGAGATTTACCAGGATGCTGCCTGGTTTAGAAAGTATGCATTATGATCAGAGATTAAGGGAGCTAGGGCTTTACTCTTTGGAGAGAAGGAGGATGAGAGGAGACATGATAGAGGTGTACAAGTTAATAAGAGGAATAGATAGAGTGGATAGCCAGCGCCTCTTCCCCAGGACACCACTGCTCAATACAAGAGGACATGGCTTTAAGGTAAGGGGTGGGAAGTTCAAGGGGGATATTAGAGGAAGGTTTTTTACTCAGAGAGTGGTTGGTGCGTGGAATGCACTGCCTGGGTCAGTGGTGGAGGCAGATACACTAGTGAAGTTTAAGAGACTACTGGACAGGTATATGGAGAAATTTCAGGTGGGGGCTTATATGAGAGGCAGGGTTTGAGGGTCGGCACAACATTGGGACCGAAGAGTCTGTACTGTGCTGTACTATTCTATGTTCTATGTTCTGTTCTATGTATGTCTTTTGATATTACTTATCTCCTTGGCAGGGCCTCTGGTTGGTGTTTCTGACAAGCTGAGCTCTTGCGACCAAGGTATAAATTGACTTTGCATCACTTTAATATCTTATGATCTCACCTACTGAGCTTCTAATGTTTTAGACATGGACGTATTTTACCTGTTCTCTCCTGAAATAAAGTAAATTCAGTCTTCACTAAATTTAGTACGCTGAGGAATGTTCTGTGTTTCTTTCAAAAGCTACTCAGTGCTCGATCATCTATGTGTGAAATGTTCACAAATCTGGTTCGATGCTCACTCTCATATTGACTGTCAGGGGCTGAGAGGAAAAATGGATCAGCCATGATGAAATGGTAGAGCAGACTCGATGGACCAAATGGCCTAATTCTCTTCCTATGTCTTATGGTCCAATGCTTATGAAAGTTAATGTCGATTTTTTAATCTCCCAGTACAATTAACCTACTGTTGCTTCATACTTTTCTAATCTCTTCATTACAGTATTCTGTCATTTCCCTACCAGAGGACCAATGCACAATAATAGAACAGGAAATGCTAGAAAAAACAGCAAGTCAGTTATCATCTGTGTGGAGAGAAATGATTAACTTTATAGGTTGAGCATTCTGTATCAGAACAGTGTTGCTTGACCTGCTGAGTTTCTCTAGCATTATATTTCAGATTTCCAGATCTAACTTTTTTTTAAAGACTTTCAGGACCATTACGCAACTTCACTAACAAAGTCTTAAATTCATTTCAGTTCTTTAAATCAACCAATGAAGTCTTCACTGACAACTCTCCTCTTGTTAGAACCTCTCAGTCATTAGTGTTACTCCTCTTGCTATACAAGATCACCAACCAGTCCTTAGCCTTCATAATCTGGTATATCTAGTCCCAAATCTCAATCACCTTGAGGCTTTGTCCATAATCAATTATTGTATTCTCACTTTCACAGAGGAGGAAAAAAATTCAGAGGCAGTGTACAATATTCAGATGCAATAGGAAATCTGCAGCATCTATAAGGTAAATGAAAAATTGACATTTTGGGTTGAGACCCTTCCTCAGGTCTGAGTACTTCTGGCATATTTTGTGTTGCTCTAGATTTCTATTAACTGCAGTCTTTGTTGTGTCTCTACAATGGTCAATTGTCATTGTATTCTAATTTTTAGCAAGTACATTTGGAGCTGAACTTCTAACCCTTATTTTAAATTGCAGATTATTGCCCATGATTTACTATTAATATAATGTCTGATAATAGCACTTATTGTTATTTATAGACAAGTGCTATAGCTAACCCAGCAGATGAAGTAAGTTTCATGACAAAACACGGGAATCACAGACAGTTGTCCAGAATGCACCACTCTGCCACCAACTCAAAAAAGCATCATTTTGTATGTACATCTTTGTCATAATCAAACACCACGAAGTTGTATTGCATGGTAGATAACAAATAAGTACATCACAGAAAGTTAAATCATGTTCAATTTATCCTTTGTAATATATAAATGTTGCTTCTCAGTTTCTCTGCACAGCCAACTTCACAATTGATGTTTTCTTTAGAAGTCTCCCTATTGCTCAGATCCCAAATGACTAAGATTCTCATTACAATATTATCAGCTCCTGCTTCCATCATAATGAGTGTTGATGCAGGGTCCTAACCTGAAATATTGAACACGTCTTTGCCTCCACAGATGTTGATCAACAACTTGTTTCTATTTTGCTCCAGATTAGAGTACCTGAATTCTCCTCTATACACATTTTCCATCATTTTGCCATGCAAAAGAAAATTAAAACCTAAGCATGCAATGAAACATCTAACAGATTTCAGATATCTTATCGCAGCAAAGTTTGCCAAAGTAACATAGATATGAGCTTGCCTGCTAAATACTGATTTTGATGACAGGGTTAGAACATAGAAATCTACAGCACATGACAGGTCCTTTGGCCCACAATTTTGTGCTGACCATGTAACCTACTCTAGAAATTGCCTAGAATTCCCTTACTGCATAGCCCTCTATTTTCCTAAGCTCCGTGTACATACCTAACAGTCTCTTAAAAGATCCTATTGTATCCGCCTCTACCACCGTTACTGGCAGTGCATTCCATGCACACTCCACACCCTGTATAGAAAAACTTGCCCCTGACATCCCTTCTGTACCTTCTTCCAAACACCTTAAAACTATGCCCTCTCATGTTAATTATTTCAGCCCTGAGAAAAAGCCTCTGACTATCCACATGATCAATGCCTCTCAACATCTTATACCCCTCTATCAGGTCACCTCTCATCCTCCGTCACTCCAAGGAGAAAAGCTAAGTTCTCATAAGGTATGCTCTCCAATCCAAGCAACATCTTTGCAAATCTCCTCTGCACTCTCTCTATAGTATTCATATCCTTCTTGTAGTGAGATGACCAGAACTGAACACAGCACTTCAAGTGGGGTCTGACCAAGACCTTATACAGCTGTAAGATTACCTCACAGCTCTTGAATGCATTTCCATGGTTGATGAAGGCCAACACACCATATACCTTCTTAATAACACTATCAACCTGCATAGCAGCTTTGAATGTCCTGTGGACAGGGACCCCAAGATCTCTCTGATCTTCCACACTGCCAAGAGTCTTACTATCAATATTACA
Source organism: Mobula hypostoma (assembly GCF_963921235.1). Lineage (NCBI taxonomy): Eukaryota > Metazoa > Chordata > Chondrichthyes > Myliobatiformes > Myliobatidae > Mobula > Mobula hypostoma. Next base: position 189,941,280 of record NC_086097.1, read on the forward strand.
TTCTGTCTTCAAATTTGACTACCAAAATGAACCACTTCACACTTATCTGGGTTGAACTTTATTTGCCACTTCTCATCCCAGTTTTGTATCCTATTGTCCCGCTGTAACCTATGACAACCCTCCAACCTTTGTGTCATCAGCAAACTTACTGCCCACCCTTCTATTTCTTCACCCAGGTCATTTATAAAAATCACAAGGAGGAGGGGTCCCAGAACTATTCCCTGTGGAACACCACTGGTCACCAACCTCCATGCAGCATACAAACAATCTATAACCACCGTTTGCCTTGTGTGGGCAAGCCAATTCTGGATCCACAAAGCAAGATCTCCTTGGATCCCATGCCTCCTTTCTTTCTGAATGAGACTTGCATAGGGAACCTTATCAAATCCCTACTAAAATCCATATACACTACATCCACTGCTCTACCTTCATCAAGGTGCTTTGTTACATCCTCAAAGAAGGATCATGGAAACTGTACAGATTGAAAAGGAGGAAGTGCTTGCTGTCTTGAGGAAAATTAAAGTGGATAAATCCCTGGGACCTGACAGGGTGTTCCCTTGGACCTTAAGGGAGACTAGTGTTGAAATTGCAGGGGCCCTGGCAGAAATATTTAAAATGTCGCTGTCTACAGGTGAGGTGCTGGAGGATTGGAGAGTGGCTCATGTTGTTCCGTTGTTTAAAAAAGGATCGAAATTTAATCCGGGAAATTATAGGCCGGTAAGTTTAACGTCGGTAGTATGTAAGTTATTGGAGGGAGTACTAAGAGACAGAATCTACAAGCATTTGGATAGACAGGGACTTATTAGGGAGAGTCAACATGGCTTTGTGCGTGGTAGGTCATGTTTGACCAATCTATTGGAGTTTTTCGAGGAGGTTACCAGGAAAGTGGATGAAGGGAAGGCAGAGGATATTGTCTACATGGACATCAGTAAGGCCTTTGACAAGATCCCGCATGGGAGGTTAGTTAGGAAAATTCAGTTGCTAGGTATATACGGAGAGGTGGTAAATTGGATTAGACATTGGCTCAATGGAAGAAGCCAAAGAGTGGTAGTAGAGAATTGCTTCTCTGAGTGGAGGCCTGTGACTAGTGGTGTGCCACAGGGATCAGTGCTGGGTCCATTGTTATTTGTCATCTATATCAATGATCTGGATGATAATGTGGTAAATTGGATCAGCAAATTTGCTGACGATACAAAGATTGGAGGTGTAGTAGACAGTGAAGAAGGTTTTCAGAGCCTGCAGAGGGACTTGGACCAGCTGGAAAAATGGGCTGAAAAATGGCAGATGGAGTTTAATACAGGCAAGCGTGAGGTATTGCACGTTGGAAGGACAAACCAAGGTAGAACATACAGGGTTAATGGTAAGGCACTGAGGGGTGCAGTAGAACAGAGGGATCTGGGAATACAGATACAAAATTCCCTAAAAGTGGCATCACAGGTAGATAGGGTCATAAAGAGAGCTTTTGGTACATTAGCCTTTATTAATCAAAGTATTGAGTATAAGAGCTGGAATGCTATGATGAGGTTGTATAAGGCATTGGTGAGGCCGAATCTGGAGTATTGTGTTCAGTTTTGGTCACCAAATTACAGGAAGGATATAAATAAGGTTGAAAGAGTGCAGAGAAGGTTTACAAGGATGTTGCCGGGACTTGAGATACTCAGTTACAGAGAAAGGTTGAATAGGTTAGGACTTTATTCCCTGGAGCGTAGAAGAATGAGGGGAGATTTGATAGAGGTATATAAAATTATGATGGGTATAGATAGAGTGAATGCAAGCAGGCTTTTTCCACTGAGGCAAGGGGAGAAAAAAACCAGAGGACATGGGTTAAGGGTGAGGGGGGAAAAGTTTAAAGGGAATATTAGGGGGGGGCTTCTTCACACAGAGAGTGGAGGGAGTATGGAATGAGCTGCCAGACGAGGTGGTAAATGCGGGTTCTTTTTTAACATTTAAGAATAAGTTGGACAGATACATGGATGGGAGGTGTATGGAGGGGTATGGTCAAAACCAAGAAGGGCCAAAAAGCCTGTTTCTGTGCTGTAGTTTTTCTATGGTTTCTATGGTTTTTCTAAGGTTTCTAAGGCACAACCTGCCCATGCTGACTATCCCTAATCAGATTATGTCTCTCCAAACTCTCATAAATCCTGCCTCTCAGGATCTCCAATTACTTGGCCACTACTGAAGTAAGACTCACTGGTCTATAATTTCCTGGGTTATCCCTACTCCCTTTCCTGAACAAGGGAACAACATTTGCAACCATCCAATCCTTTAGTACTTCTCCCATCCCTATTGATGATGCAAAGATTATCGCCAGAGGCTCAGTAATCTTCTCCCTCACTTCCCACAGTAGCCTTGGTTATATCTCGTCCAGTCTCAACAACTTATCTAACTTAGTGCTTTTCAAAAGCTCAAGTACATCCTCTTTCTTAATGTCTATATGCTCAAGCTCAAGCATTTCAGTCGTAAGTCATCCCCACAACCGCCAAGGTCCTTTTGCCTGGTGAATACTGAAGCAAAGTAGTCATTAAATATCTCCGCTACCTCCTCTGACTCCATGCACACGCTTCCACTATTGCACCTTGATTGATCCTATTCTCACACGGCTCATCTCTTGCTCTTCACATCCTTGTAGGATGCCTTGGGATTTTCCTTAATCCTGTCCACCAAGGCTTTCTCATGGCCCCTTCTCGCTGTCCTAATTCCATTCTGAAGCTCCTTCCTGGCAACCTTGTAATTTTCTAGAGCTCTAACAGTATCTTCTTTCTTGAACCTTTCATAAGCTTTTCTTTTCTTCTTAGCTAGATTTTCCATGTCCTTTGTACTCCATGGTTCTTTTACCCTACCATCCTTTCCCTGCCTCAATGGAACATACTTCTGCAGAATGCCATGCAATGCAAATGCTCCCTGAACATTTGCCACATTTCTGCCGAGCATCTTCCTGTGGATACCTGCTCCTAACTTACGCTCCCAAGTTCCTGCCTAATAACATCATACTTCCCCATCTCAATTAAATGTTTTCCCAATTTGCCTGCTCCTATCTCTTTCCAGCGCTATTGTAAAAGAGATAGAGCTGTGATCACAACCCTACATAGGTAAGATATATACAAGTCCAAAGGGACCCTGGATGTATTCAATGTGAATTTATTTAAGATTCATAATGTTTAACAGATTCGTGTTGCAGGGGATGCTTTATTTAGCTATTTCAAAGAAGAACAGGATATGCAGTGATATGAGATTATATAGATAATATACGAAAACTGAATAAATAGTGAAAGATAAGCAGATAAATACACCCATAATCTAAAATGTTTTCAGAAAGCTAATTGCCCAGAGTGAATAGATAATAGCTGTAAAGGTTGCAGTGAAAATAAGTAACATTGGAGTTCACAGAATAATTCGAATGTGATGTTATCCTTTGAATGAATTATGTATTTTTATCTGATATGAATTGATTAGTTAATTTAAGGATTGGATGATGTGCACAGCACCAGTGTGTAGTGGGACATGCTCATAAACCTCGATAAACCGAGGGTTCTGAATTGGCTCACAGCCTCCCTCTGCTGAACAGTGCTGGGACTCAAAGATCATGAGGACTGTATTTCAAGCAGTGATATGTTTAGCATCAACGCTTTAATGCAATGATGAACAGATCCATCTTCTGCAGAACTGAGCAACGTAATCAGCAGGCACGAAACTGTGCACCCTGAAGCCGTCCCTAACAATGCAATAGTATTCAATCAGGCAGCTTGAAGAAGTCTCTGAACAACCAGCACTGATATATCACCTGTGGAATCAGAGTAGCTTGACCACTGTGATACCACCACGAAGAACGTTTACTGTGCCATCCTACGCCCATCCTTTGGAAAGACTGATCACCTGACTGTACTTCTACTCCCGGCGTACAAGCTGATGGTGAAGACGAAGAAGGTATGGTCAAGGAGGCAGAGGAGCATTTACAGGATTGCTTTGAGTCAGTGGACTAGACAATATTCAGGGATTCATCTTCGAATCTAAACAAATATGCTGCAGTTGCCACCATCTTCATCAAGACCTGTGTGGATGAGCGTTTCCCTTCAGGAACATACCAGAAGTACCCAAACCAAAAGTCGTGGATAAACTGGGAGATTTGTAGTCTGCTGAGGGCTAAATCTGTGGTATTTTAAGACTAGTGATCCAGATATATACAAGCATTCCCAGGTATGACCTAAGGGTAGAAGATCAATTCTGACTGAGATTAGGGATCAAATCTGGCTTGATTTGCAGGCCATTACTTCCTACAAAGCAAAGCATAACATGTCAGGTATCTAGCAGGGCTCCGAAAACCTGTGCCAACCAAGTGGTGGGGATATTCAAGGACATCTTCAATCTCTTGCTACTGCATTCACAGGTTCCAAACTGCTTCAAAAGCGCAACAGTCATACCAGTGCCCAAGAAAGGAAGGATGAACTGCATCAATGACTATCGCCCAGTGGCACTCCCATCAACTGTGATGAAGTGCTTTGAGAGGTTGGTCATAGCTAGAATCAACTCCTGTGAAGGCCAGGACTTGCACCCGCTGCAATTTGCCTGTAACCACCATAGATCTACAATGGATGCAATCTCATTGGCTCTGGACTCAGCCTTGTATCATTTGGTCTATAGCAATACCCACGTCAAGTTGCTATTTATTGACAGTTCAGCATTCAAAACAAATGAAATGGAACCTCATCTATGTAAAAATCAAAGCCAATAAATGGATACAAGATAAGCTAGAAGCATTATGAACTGAGGCAATTGCATAGGCGGGAAGATAATCTTCCAGCTTCTCTGAAGAAAACTTCAGCTTATCATCTGATGAAGATGCAAGTTGATGACTATCTGCAACATACTCACTCCTTTTCTTCCATCATTTCTTTTTCACTTAGTTAAACTTTATGTATAATCTTATGCCTGGTCAGAAATAGGGCCCAACATGGTTTCAAATCATGCCCTGGAAGAACATGACACCAGTGAACAATGTGACCAGGGGCAACGTCCTTCAGATGGTTCAAAAAACTACTTTTTTCAGTTCTTTTACATCTTCTTTTTCATTTCAAATGTGGTTCTGCTAGAGTTGGAGCCTGTGATTTACATTTTGGTGGTGTGTTTTTGGGCTGATTGTGCAATCTGGCACTTTGCTGTCTCCAAGGGTCTTCCATGAGGCTTCGAGTGAAATGTGCGGCCTCGGGGCCAAGAAGTATGGAGATGGGCTTTAAATCTATTTCTTACAGGGGGTGTAGCTTATTCTGTTCGAAAGCTGCTTCCATCGTGCTGATTAGTTCGTTTAAACTTTGCAGTACTATTTTCCCGTTGGTTGGCTTTTGGGTGAAATGGAAACCATCTCTGATTCTGGGCATATCCTGGGGCATAAAAGATGGCACGTGCAGAGGATTCACTCTCTTCCTTTTCTGCCACCCACTGGGCCTGACTTCAGGCTGAATTCACAAACAGACCTGAAGGACCACTGAGAAACAGCATTACAGACATAGATGCACCCCCCCCCCATGGTTTGTTTAGTTAAGTGTCTGTTCGTAGCATGCTTACTTCTTGGATTTTATAAACTGGGGAGGTTTAGCAGAGTATCTTTTCGTGTAAAGAGTAACTGAATGGATGGTGTAATGGTTTTAGATAGCTTACACAAATACTTGTTTAGCTCATTCCCTGATTTAGTATTTCACTCTTTGTTTGTAAATAAACACCTCTCACACACTTTTTTAAATCAGCGTCTCCTGTTTCATTAATTGGATCCTTGAACCTGGTCTCTCATGTTACATTTGGCGTAGTCAGCAGAATCCAGTGTTTGGTACGGAAGGTGAGAATTATAGATGGATGAGTAACAGAGAAAACAAGCTACACGAGAGATGTCAAGTCCCTGGGTGGACAGATAATAGTTGATAGGGAATGGGAATGTCAGGCTAGAAAGTGAGGATGGGGAAGAGGGGATAGAGTACAGGTATTGATAAACAGGAACAAATGAGCTGCTTATGGAATATAAGAAATACAGGAGAACACTCAAGAAAGAAATCAGGAGGGCTAAAAGAAGGCACAAAGCTGCTCTAACAGACAAGGTGAAGGAGAATCCTAAGGGATTCTACAGATATGTTAAGATCAAAAGGATTGCAAGGAACAAAATTGGTCCTCCGGAAGACCAGAATGGTAATCCATGTGTGGAGCCAAAACAGATGGGGGAGATCATAAATGAATTCTTTGCATCTGTATTTACACAGGAGAGGTTAGATTAGATTAGATTTGATATTCAACTTCATTGTCATTGTGCCGAGTACAGATACAAAGCCAATGAAATGCTGTTAGCATCTAACCAGAAATGTGAAGAATAGTGTTATTTATAAAATAACTGTGAATAAAAAGTAAGTGCTACAGCACACAAATATAAAAGAACTGATACAGAACAATATGGGTGCAATACTGCTTAGCGCTGTGATGTGAGGTTCAGCAGGGTCACAGCCTCAGGGACACAGAGTCTATAGAAGTGAGGCAAATCAGGGTGGATAAGTCCCCAGGGCCTGACAAGGTGTTTCTTCAGACCCTACGGGAGGCTAATGCGGAAATATTTAAATCATCCTTGGCGCAGGGGAAGTACCAGAGGATTGGAGGATTTGAGAATTGAGGGATAGCCAATGCTGTTTTGCTGTTTAAAAAAAGACTCAAAACAGATTCTAGCCCAGTGAGTCTGAAAAAGCTGTGGGAAAGTTATTGGAAGGCATTCTAAGTGACCAGATATATAAGTATTTGTATAGTCATGGACTGATTAGGGATAGCCAGCATAGCCTCGTGTATAGTAGATGACGTCTAACAAATTTTATCGAATTTTTTGAGGAAGTTACTAGGAAACTGGATGAAGATGAGATAGTGGATGTTGTCTACATGGACTTAAGTAAGCATTTGACAAGATTCCACATGGGAGGCTCAACAAGATAGTTCAGTCCCTTGGCATTCAGGATGAGGTAGTAAATTGGATCAGACATTTGCTTTATGGGGGAAGTCAGAGGGTGGTAATAGATTGTTGCCTCTCTGACTGGAGGCCTGTGATTAGTGGTGTGCTGCAGGAATATATGCTGGGTCCTTTGTTGATTGTTATCTATATCAATGATATGGATGATAATGTAGTTAACTGGATGCAGATGACATCCAGATTGGGTGTGTAGTGGACAGTGGGGAAGGGCACCATGGCTTAGAGTGGGCTCTGAATGTGCTGGAAAAATGGACTGAAAAATGGCAGATGGAAATTAATGCAGAGAAGTGCACTAAGGAGTGTGGTGGAACAAAGAGATCTGGGAATGCAGGTCCATAATTTTTTGAAAGTGACATCACAGGGCTCATTGGCTCATTGGTCTTCATAAATCAATGTACTGAGTACAGGAGATGGGATGTTATGCTGAAGTTGTATAAAACATTAATGAGTCCTAATTTGGAGTATTTTGTGCAGCTTTGGTCACCTACCTACAGGAAAGATGTAAACAAGGTTGGAAGAGTACAGAGAAAACTTACAAGGATGTTGTCAGGTCAGGTTGACCTGAGCTACATGGAAAGATTGAATAGTTTAGGATGGTATTCTTTAGGACTTACAAGACTGAGAGGAGATTTGCTAGAGGTATACAAAATTATGATGGGTATAGATAGGGTAAATGCAAGCAAGCTTTTTCTACTGAGGTTGAGAGGGACTACAACCAGAGGTCATGAAAGGTGAGAAGTTTAAGGAGAAAATGAAGTGAAGCATCTTCACTCACAGGGTTGTGAGAGTGTGGAATGAGCTGCCAGTGCAAATGGTGCATGTCGGCTCAATTTCAATGCTTAAAATGAGTTTGAATAGGTAGATGGATGGTTGGGGTATGGAGGGCTGTGGTGCTGATGCTGGAAGATGGGAGTAGGCAGTTCAAATGGCTTTGGCTTGGACTAGATGGGCTGAAGGGCCTGTTTCTGTGCTGTACTTCTCTATGAAATTCATTTTGGCTGTGTTTGAACCAGGACAAGGCAAATCTCCAGTCAGTTTTCTTTTCAATTGCTACCAACGAAGTGCAAGCAGAGGTTGAATTTACTATTATTCAACTTGTATTACAGCCTACGGCCAGCTTCAACCCTAGTTCATCTGTAATATTTGGTCATTGTTGTGAATGCTGAAGCATCTTTGCATCTGAAGCATTATTTCCATATATTAATTATCTGGACAGTATTTGATACACAACATGGAGTTTGGTGGAACAAAAAAAGTGACAAAAGACAATTTTCAGAAGGTTAAGCATTACTATATCAATAGACTTTAACTGCAGACTATATTAAGCAGGAAACTTGTTCTGATTTTTCAGAGATGTGATGTTTTCATGCTCTGCTGATCAGACTGATTACAGCTGATACAATGCAGAGCTGCAGAATGTCCTGGCTTATTGACTTTTGTAAACTACAAATCTCCAGCAAAATAAATGATGAAGTGTGCTTCCATCTGTCTCACACTCAAAATGCTGCAAGATCTCAGCAGGCCAGGCAGCATCCATGGACATGAATAAACAGTTGATGTCTTGGGCCGAGACTTCTTCAGGAGTGGAAAGGTATAGGGAGGACAAAATAATAAAAAGGTGGGGTGGGGAGGGGAAGGAGGATAGCTAGAAGGTGGTAGATTAAGTCAGGTGGGTGGGAAAGGTAAAAGGCTGGAGAAGAGAGATTCTGATAGGAAAGGAGAGTGGACCATTTGAGAAGGGGAAGAATGAGGGCCATCAGTGGGAGGTGATAGGCCAGAGTGGAAAGTAGAAGAGGGAAGTAGGAAGGATAAAATTACCTGAAGGAGGAATAGATGTTCATGCCATCAGGCTGGAGGCTACCTAGACAGAATATGAGGTATTGCTCCTCCACCCTGAAAGTGGCCTGAGCATGGCCAAAGAGGAGGCCATGGACTGATATGTCGGAACGGGAATGGAGATAGGAATGAAATCACACTTTTGGCGGATGGAGCAGAGATGTTCGACAAAGCGGTCACCCAATTTACATCAGGTCTCGTCGATATAGAGGACGCCGCACTGGGAACAGCAGATACAATAGACAACCTGAACAGATTCGCAGCTGATGCGGTGCATCACATGAGAGGGCTGTTTGGGCCATGAATGGAGGTAAGGGAGGAGGTGTATGGGCAGGTGTAGCACTTCTGTCATATGTAGGGGTATGTGCCAGGAGGGAGATTAGTGGGGAGGGACAAGCGGACAAGGGAATCATGGACAGAGTGATCGCTGTAGAAAGTAGAGAGTTGGGGGGGGGGAGGTAAAGATATGTTTGGTAGTAGTATCCTGTTGAAGATGGTGGAAGTTGTAGAGAATGACATGTTGGAGATGGAGACTAATGGGGTGGTAGGTAAGGACAAGAGGAACTCTATCACTGTTAAGGCAGTGGGAAGATGGGGTGAGAGTGGATGTCTGGGAAATGGAGTTGATGCTGGTGAGGGCAGCATCAATAGCGGAGGAAGGGAAACTCTTTTCTTTGAAGAAGACAGACATATCTGACGTCCTGGAAACGAAGCCTCTTCCTGGGAACAGATGTGGTGGAGATGAACGTACTGAGAAAAAGGCAATATCATTTTTACAGGAGACAGGGTGTAAGGAGGTATGGTCAAGAAGGCCATGGGAATCGACAGGTTTATAAAAGATGTTGATAGATGGAGACAGAGAATAAGAAAGCGGAAAGAGGTATCAGAATTGGACCAAGTGAACTTAAGGGCAGGGTGGAAGTTGGAGACAAAGTTATCAATGTAGCACAGGAAGAGTTGGGAAGCAGTACTAGGTAAGGCTTGGAACATGGCCTATGTAGCCATCGAAAAGGTAGGCATATCTAGGGACCACGCAGGAGCCCATGGCTGTCCCTTGAGTTTGGAGAAAGTAGGAGGATCTGAAGGAGAAGTATTGGTGGCTAGGACAAGATCTGCCAGACAGAGGATGGTGGTAGTGGAGGAGAACTGGTTGGGTCTTTTGTTGAGAAAGAAACAGAGCTTCAAGGCCTTCTTGTTGGGGGAAATCAGTGAACAGGGACTGCCCATCCTTGGCGAAAATGAGGCAGAAAAGGCCAGGGAATTGAAAGTTGTTGAGGAAATTGAAAACATGTGAAGAGAACATGAGACACGTGGATGTGAGGTGGAGTGCAGTTGAGGCATGTTTGAGAAGAAGTGGTCAGAGTGAGGTTGTAACGTGGTCGAAATGGAGTCAGGGCATGAGAAGCTGAGGAGTTTTGGCATCCATCCACCAAAACCAAGAGCGAAGTTTGATCAATATAAATGTCGGGCCAATTTGGAAAGATCAGACAGGGGCCAGAACCAGACAGCAGGATCCAGGCCCAGAGCGTACCGAAGCGACAGTGCCCATATCTTAGAGCAAGGGACAACGCAGTGCTTGGATGATTGAAACACCGAACTGGATGGATTGAATAGACTAGGCATCGGGGACCAGAGGCAAGCGTGGGCTGGTTCTGTTCACAACTCTGTGATGTATACTCTGGTCTCTGCAGACTAAGGCTGGGAGTATGTCCTGCTCCGGCTGCTACAGGCACCGTGTCTGTGAGCTTCAATGATTTGCCTCGCTCTGTAATGAACTGAAGCTGAGGCTGCAAGCCTGCTTCAGCTGCTCTAGGCTTCATGTCATGAACTCGCTTTCATTCTAAATGCCGCTACATGCTTTTATTGTTTACACAATTTGTGTTTTTTTTCCTCCACTCTCTGCACTTTGGGTGTTTGTAGGTCTTATTACTAATGGGTTCTTTCAGGTTTCTTCTTTTGTGGCTGCCTGAAAGGAGACAAATCTCAAGGTTGTACATTTATACATATTTTGATAATAAATGTTCTTTGAACTTTGTTGCAGGGATGTAGGTGGAGAGGGACTCAACCAAGGGAGACACAATGGAATCGGGTTTGCGGACATGAGTTCACTGGGGGAGGAGCAGGCAGAAATAATGGGCCTATCCAGACAGTCAGAGATTAGTGATGGCATTGGAAACAATTTTCTGATGGTCCGGAATAAGGTCCTTTTCAAGGAGTGAGTCAGAGAAGGTGTCTGAGAATTGCCGCCTGGCATCAGCAAGGTGGGGTTAGTCTGCTACACTACAACAACACCCTCTTTGTCTGCAGGTTTGATGGCAAGGCTGAGACTGGTGTGGAGAGAGCGAAGGGCAGTGCGGACAGAGGGGGTAAGGTTCGAGAAGGAAAGAAGAGTGATGGCATTGAGCCAGTTGTTGTCTTATCAGCGATGAGAAATGAAAAGGTCTAAAACAGGCAGAAAACACAGCAGGCTATCCAAGAAGAAGAGGATGGTTGGAGACAGGAGAAGGGGTCATTAGTGGGTGGTGGGAACTCTCAAATCAGAAATGGGTCTGGAGACAGAGGCAATGGAAGAAGAGCTCAGAGCGGTGGTGGGTGCAGACCTCATTGAGGAAAAAGCAAAGGGGAACAAAAGTAAGGTTATTGCTGTGGACAGACACTCTGCCTTAGAGAGGAGGAAGTCAGAGAATAGTGAAGGCAAGGCAGGAATCGCTATTTGTGTACATCAACACGAAGAAATCTGCAGATGCTGGAATTTCAAGTAACACACATAAAAATTGCTGGTGAACACAACAGGCCAGGCAGCATCACTAGGAAGAGGTACAGTCGAAGTTTCGGGCTGAGACCCTTCATCAGTACTAACTGAAAGAAGAGATAGTAAGAGATTTGAAAGTGGGAGGAGGAGGGGGACATCTGAAATGATAGGAGAAGACAGGAGGGGGAGGGATGGAGCCAAGAGCTGGACAGATGATTGGCAAAAGGGATATCAGAGGATCATGGGACGGGAGGCCTAGGGAGAAAGAAAGGGGGAGGGGGGAATCCCAGAGGATGGGCAAGGGGGGCGGGAGAGGAAGAGAGGAAGAGAGGAGGAGAGGGGGAGAGGAAGAGAAGAGGAGAGGGGGAGAGGGGGAGATCATTTGCCAGATCATTTCTGATACCATCAAAATTGGCCTTTCTCCAGTTTAGAATCTCAATCCACGGACCAGACCTATCTTTATGCAAATTTACTTTGAGACTTGTGGCATTGTGGTCACTAGGTGCAAAGTGTTCCCCTACACAGCTTCTGTCACCTGCCCTGTCTCATTCCATAATCGCAGATCCAGTATTACACACTATCTTGTTAGGACTTCCACAAACTGATAAAGGAAGCTTTCCTGAACACATTTGACAAACTCTATCCAATCTAGTTATTTTACAGTATGGGATTCAGACAATCTGAACCTTTAGCTTCTGGATTACCAATATATGCCACATATCATTGGTGCATTTGGGACTTCATAGATTTTCTCTGCTCACCAAGCCAACACACTCCTTACCTATCATCCACTCAGCTCTCAACACTGACCCCAACCTGGGACCAAAGATAATTTCCCTGGCCATTAATTCCATCTGCTAATATCTGGTTACTTACCTTTCCATCCATCATTCAGTCCTGATCCGTGAATCTGCCCCAATCTGAGCTTCTCTTTCCCTGTAACAACCAGCCTATTTATCTGCCATCTTGATGGTGCATTCTGAGGTAATGCACCCCACCAAGTGATTTAGTATTAGCTGTTCTGCAATCAAGTGCTGACTTTTCCATGGTCATCTGAGCCTTTATGTCCTTTTGTAATAAGATTTCAAGTTATTTATTCCCTGCAGTCACTTCGATTGAAAAATAACCATAAACCATAAAAATAACTGAAAATGATTATGTTTCAATATGATTTTCACATAATTAATTAAAGGAAATTAAAAGATGTTTCTTTGAAATCTTAAATTAGAAACATAAACAATTGATTAAAAAACAAAGAAATAGAACTTTTATTTTCCTTGAATTGAAAACTTAAACTTAGATAAGCATCTTCTATGTCATCTTCTGTTATCTTTAGTGTACACGTTCTTCATAAGGCAGTCCACAACATAAGTCAGCAACAGAAAACCTGTGTGATTTAGCTGCTAACTTTCAGAAAACTATCCATCATTATTCATTAATGTCAACTTTTTTAGTTACTGAGATTTACCTTATCCTCAAAGATGCAGTAGTTATGAGTTTCAAAATTTCTCTTTGATCCTGCTTCCCAGAGCATGCTGGTTACATCATTGCTAAAAATGTTAAGGCAAAATGAAAAGTGGATGGTAAAGTAAATTAAATAAAACATTATTAAAGCTTTCATCTCTCTTCAAGATGATCCTAGTTTGTAGTAGCAAAGTGACCCAAATCCCCGATGCCCGTGGAATCACCTGGGAAATAAACTGCTTTCCCTGTTTGATGTCAATTTATCTGCAGGCTTTACCAATGATTGGCATACTGGTCAAGGGCTGCTGACTGATCTTCTGACAACAAGAGGTTTATAAATTAATCAAGCAAGTAAAGTTATATGCCAGACAGATCTAATTCAATTGAAATCCTATTTTTAGTCGAGTGACTGAAATGAGTGAAAAAGTAAATAAGGGTGGCCACCTAGTGGCCAGTGCAGATTTAATAGGTTTTCTTGAAACTTGAGCTGGCATTGACTCTCATTTGAGCTGATTTTCCCTGCATCTCACCCTGCCTATTTCACATAATTGTGCCTTTCATGAATTAGTCTCTCTGGCCGCTTTTTCAGAGGCAGACTAGCGATAATCTCTACTTTGGTTATCATCAAATGAATCTGTTTCATTTGATGTATAGTTCAAACATCTGTGCAATATGATTTTTCTCGCAGCAGTACATTCAGATGTTTTTTTTAGCATTACATAAAGTGCTGAACATAGTATGGAAAGACAAGGCACAATTATTAAAATAAAGTAACAAGCAAAAATACACAACCTATGAGGAGTAGTTTTACAAATATCTGATCCCTGCACCTGGACCTTATAAGCTGGTTCTCACTTGGGGAATTTGGCCATGTACTATATCTCATTTAAAAAAGATAAGAGCCTTAAGTGACAGTACTGTGCAAAATTCTTAGGCACATATATAAGACCATAAGACATAGGAGCAGAATTATGCCATTCATCCCATTAAATCTGCTCCATCATTTGATCATGACTGACCCACTTTCCTCTCAACCACTTTGCCCTGCCTTCTCCCCATAACCTTTCAAGCTCTGACTTATTAAGAATCTATCAAACTCTGTGTTAAATACACCCAATGACTTGGCCTCCACAGCTGCTTGTAGCAGCAAATTTCACAGATACACCACCCCCTGGCTAAAGAAATTCCTCCTCGTCTCTGTTCTAAATGGACATCCCTCTATTCTGAGATTGTGCCCTCTAGTACTGTATATATAGGTAGGGTGCCTAAGACCTTTGCACAGTACTCTAGTAATTTTATGTATTGCTGCTACAAAAAAACAAATTTCATGACACGTGCAAGAGAAAATCTGCAGATGCTGGAAACTCAAATAACACACACACAAAATGCTGGAGGAACTCAGCAGGCCAAGCAGCATCTATGGAAAGGAGTGCAATCAACATTTTGGGCCCGAATCATCGACTGTACTCATTTCCGTAGATGCTGCCTGGCCTGCTGAGTTCCCCCAGCATCTTGTGTGTGTTGCTTTCATGCCATATGTGAGTGATGATAAACCTGATCTTGATATAGGACTCCATTGTGGACTGACAGTGGGAACGAGGCAGGAAGAGGGGGAGAATGGTTGGTAAAAGTGAAGGGCGTCAGGAGGGAACAGGAAGCACCGGAGAGCCATTTTGTAATGATCAATAAAGCAATTGCTTGGAATCAAATGATCTTGCCTGATATCTCAGGGCTGGGTATGTCTGCAACACGCCACCACCCCACCCCCGCACCAGGCAATCCTTCTCTGCTCATTCCCAACACTGACTATTCATTATGTGAAGTGTGGCTTAATTTCAATTTGGTATGGGACTGGTTTTCCCTCATTTCATTGCTTTTTTTACATTTTTTTTCCCATTTGATGTGGTTGTGGTGATGTTCTAGAAAGGTAAGGTGGTAGCATTTTTCAGTATGAAGCTGTTGAATTGTTGACGAAGGAAATTCACCTACCACCCTCCCCCATTCCCCCAAAAATAGGCAAAATAGAGTTATTTAGCACCAAGTATAAGTAGAAGTAATGAGGGAGAGAACAAGGTATTTGTAGAGCGGGAGCTGTTTAAAGACAAGTCCCGTTTGATTCTCATTCCTGTTCCAACATGCCGGTCCATGGCCTCTTGTGCCAAGCTGAAGCTACCCTTCAGATTGGAGAAGCACCACCTTATATTCCATCTGGATAGACTCCAACCTGATGGCATGAATATCGATCAGTAATTTTTTCCCTCCCCCCACTGCCCACACTGGCATTTTACCTCCTCTCACCTGCCTATCACTTCCTGGGTCTCCTCCTCCTTCCCTTTCTCCAATGGCCCACTCTCCTCTCCCATCAGTTTCCTTCTTCTCCAGCCCTTTACCTTTCCCACCCACTTGGCTTCACCTATCACCTCCTGGCTAGTCTCCTTCTCCGTCCCTCACTATTTTATTCTGGCATCTTCCCCCTTTCATTTCAGTCCTGAAAAAAGTTCTCAGCTTGAAATGCTGACTGTTTATTGATTTTCATAGGTGCTGCCTAACCTACTGAGTTCCTCCAACATTCTGTGTGCATTGCATTGGATTTCCAGCATCTGCAGATTTTCTCGTGTTTAAATCTTGTTTAGAGTGAGTTTTATTTGAACCATAAAAAGAAATGTTATAAAAGTGGAGCAACCATTGTGGGCTTCTATTAGTACGTAGATAAGAACATAGTAGTAGTGAGAATGGGCCCAGGGTTGGTGGTATTTTCTTTGAGTGAGATGTGGGAACTCTGGGAGATCTCCTATCTTCCTAATAACTGCATCTGCAGCTCCTTACAAACCATGTGAGGGAACTGAAGCTGAGACTGGATGACCTTTGGATCTTATGGGAGAATAAGTGGAGCTACAGAGTGGTAATTGCCTCTAAGTTGCAGGAGGCAGGTAGCTGGTTGACTGTCTGGAGAGGAAAAGGGAACAGACAGGTAGTGCAGAATACACCTGTGTCCATTCCCCTCAATAACAAGTACAATGCTTTAGATACTGTTGGTGGGGTAGAGGGGGCGGAAATCAGTATACCAGGGGAAAGTCGCAGCCACCAGGTTTCTGGCTCTGAGTCTGTTTTTGTGGCTCAGAAGGGAAGGGGGAGAAGAAGAGTGCAGTAGTGATGGGGATTCCATAGTTAAAGGAGCAGAATGGAAATTTGGAGGACATGAGAGAGACATACAGATGGTACATTGCTTCCCAGGAGCCAGGGTCAGGGACATCTCAGATCAGGTCCACACCATTCCAAATGGGGAGGGCAAGTAGCCAGAAGACTTGGTACATATTGACACCAACAACCTAGGTTGGAAAAAGGATGAGGTCTTGAAGAAAGAATAGAGGGAGTAAGTTAGAAAACTGAAAAGCAAGACCTCCATGGTGGTAATCTCTGGATTGCTACCTGTGCCATGCGCTAGTGAAGGTAAGAATAAGATGAACTGGCAGATGAATGCATGGCTGAGGAACTAGTGCAGTGGGACAGGGTTTCAGATTCCTGGATCACTGGGATCTACTTTTGTATCACCTGTACGAAAAGGATGGATTACATTTGACTTGAGGTGGGGTTGGGCAATATCCTTGCAGGCAGGTTTGCTCGAGCTGTTGGGGAGAGTTTAAAGTAACTCGTCAGGTGGATGGGAACCTGAGCGATAGGGGCAAGGATGAGTAAGTTGGTATAGCTAAGAAAAGGATAAGAATTTAACTTCCAATAACATGGGGGCAAAATGGAAAAAGTGATGAATACAAGATTGAAAGTGTTAAATTTGAATGCACACAGTACATGGAATAAGGCAGATGATCTTGTGGTGCAGTTAGAGACTGGTAGGTATGATGTTGTGGGCACCACTGAGTCGTGGCTGAAAGAAGGTCATAGTTGAAAGCTTAACATCCAAGAATACATATTGTATCAAAAGGACAGGCAGGTAGGTCGAGGGGGTGGCTTTCTTAGTAAAAAAAATGAAATCAAATCCTTAGAAAGAGGTGACATAAGATTGGAAGATTTCAAATCCTTGTGTGTAGAGTTAAGAAACTGCAAGGGTAAAAAGACCCTTATGGGAGTTACTGTATTTACAGGCCTCCGAACGATAGCTAGGTGGTGAGGTACAAATTATAATGGGAGAGCTAAAACACATGTAAAAAGGGCAATGTTATTATAGTCATCGGGGATTTCAATATGCAGGTAGATTGGGAAAATCAGGAGAAGGAATTTGTAGAATGCTTATGAGATTTTTCTTTAGAGCAGCTGTGGTTGAGACCAGAAGGAAAAAAGTAATTTTTGATTGGGAATTGTGTAATAAACCAGACTTGATCAGGGAGCTTAATGTTTAGGAACACTTAAAAGGAAGCAACCATAATATGATAGAATTCACCCTGCAGTTTTCGGAGGGAGAAGGTAAAGTCAGATGTATCAGGATTACAGTGAAGTAAAGAAATTTACAGAGGCATGAGAGAGAAGCTGGCCAAATTTGATTCGAAGGGAACACTATCAGGGATGATGGCAGAACATAGGTGGCTGGAGTTTCTGGGAGCCATTCCAAAGGTGTAGATACATCCCAAAGAAGGAGTACTCTAAAGAGAGGATGAAGTAACTGTGGCTAATAAGGGAAGTCAAAGACAGCATAAAACCAAAAGAGACGGTATACAATTTTGCAAAAAATAAGTGGGAAACTAGACGATTGGAAAGCTTTTAAAAACCAACAGAAGGCAACTATAAGGACAGAAACAATGAGAGAAA
Source organism: Mobula hypostoma (assembly GCF_963921235.1). Lineage (NCBI taxonomy): Eukaryota > Metazoa > Chordata > Chondrichthyes > Myliobatiformes > Myliobatidae > Mobula > Mobula hypostoma. Next base: position 189,959,081 of record NC_086097.1, read on the forward strand.
AGATCAAATATGATAGTAAGCTAGCTGATAATATAAAAGAGAAAACCAAAACAAAAGTTTTTTTCAGATATATAAAGTGTATGGAACATTCTGCTGGAAAGGTAGTAATGATTCCTAAGCTCCGGAACCTGGGCCTTAGCACTCAGATCTGCGGCTGGATCTTCAGCTTCCTCACAGACAGGACCCAGGCTGTAAAAATAGGGGACAAGCTCTCCTCTACAATCACTCTGAGCACTGGTGCCCCACAGGGCTGTGTACTCAGCCCCCTGCTGTACTCACTGTACACCCATGATTGTGTAGCCAAGTTCTATCGAACTCAATATATAAGTTTGCTGATGACACAACAATTGTAGGCCGTATCTCGGGTAATGATGAGTTTGAGTACAGAGAGGAAATTAAGAACCTGGTGGCATGGTGCGAAGACAATAACCTATCCATCAACGTCAGCAAGACGAAGGAATTGGTTGTTGACTTCAGAAGGAGTAGCGCACCGCATGACCCAATTTATATCAGTGGTGTGCAAGTGGAACAGCTTTAATTTCTTCGGGGTCAATACCACAAGTGACCTGACTTGGTCCAACTGCCAAGAAGGCCACCAGCGCCTTTACTTCCTGAGAAAGCTAAAGAAATTTGGCCTGTCCCCTAAAACCCTCACTAATTTTTATAGATGCACCATAGAAAGCATTCTTCTAGGCTGCATCACAACCTGGTATGGAAGTTGTCCTGTCCAAGACCGGAAGGAGCTGCAGAAGATCATGAACACAGCGCAGCACATCACACAAACCAATCTTCCGTCCTTGGACTCACGTTACACCGCACGCTGTTGGTGCAGTGCCGCCAGGTTAATCAAGGACACGACCCACCCAGCCAACACACTTTTCGTCCCTCTTCCCTCGGGGAGAAGGGTCAGGAGCTTGAAGACTCATGTGGCCAGATTTGGGAACACCTTCTTTCCAACTGTGATGAGACTGCAGAACGGATCCTGACCCGGATCTGGGCCGTACCCTCCAAATATCCGGACCTGCCTCTTGGTTTTTTGTTTGCATTACCTTACTTTCCCTTTTCTATTTTCTATTTATGATTTATAATTAAAATTGTTAATATTTACTATCGATTTGTAATCCCGGGAACGCGAAGCGCAGAATCAAATATCGCTGTGATGATTGTACGCTCTAGTATCGATTGTTTGGCAACAATAAAGTAAAGTAAAGTAATGGGGAACAAAGAAATGGAGGATGAATTTAGTAAGTATTTTTCATCAGTCACACCTTGGAAGACAACAGCAGTAAGCCAGAAATTTGAAAATGTCAGGTCCCAGTAGTGAGTGTAGTTGCTATTACTAAGGTGGAGGTACTTGGGAAGCTGAAAGATCTAAAGGTAGATAAGTCACCTGGACCAGATGGACTACGTTCCAGGGTTCTGAACGAGGTAGCTGAAGAGATTGTGGAGGTATTAGTAGTGATCTTTCAGGAATCACTAGATTCTGAAATGGTTCTGGAGACCTGGAAAATTGCAAATTTCACTCCACTTGTTAAGAAGGGACGGAGGCAAAAGACAGGAAATTATAGGCCAATTAGACTAACTTCAGGCATTGGTAAGATGCTAGAGCCCATTATTAAGGATATGGTTTCGAGTTCTTGGAGTCACATGATAAATTATGCCAAAGTCAGCTTAAGGTTAAATCTTGGCTGACAAATCTGTTGACATTTCTTGAGGAAATAGCAGGCAGGATAGACAAAGGAGAATCAGTGGATGTCGTTCACTTGGATTTTTCAAAGATCTTTGAGAATTTGTCACACATGAGGCTGCTAAACAAGGTAAGAAACCATGGTATTACAGAAAAGTTACTAGAATTGATGGAGGATTGTCGGATTGGCTGACTGGCTAGAGGTAAAGAATGGCAATAAAGGGAGCCTTTTCCAGTTGGCTACCGGTGACCAGTGGTTGGAGTATATGTGTCCTGTAGTGGGGAGGCTTGAACTAGAGGGCACAACCTCAGAATAAAAAGATGCCCCTTTCAGACAGAGATGAGGAGGAACCTCTTTCGCCAGAGGGTGGTGAATTGTTGTTCCTTTTCATGCCTTGTGGTGCATTGGGTGGCATTTTTGCAATTTCTGTAGCATTTGACTATTTTTTACAAGGCCAAGCTGCTAGCTCGATGCTCAGCCCAGCATAGATGGAAAGTGTGCAAGGACCTGGCTGGGTTCGAACTTGGGACCATTTGCCTCAAAGCCACCGGCCGGCTACAGAGCGCCTGGTGAAACTTTGGAACTAATACTGACATACAGCTGTGGTGCCCAAGTCATTGAGATTTTTCCAAACAGAGGTATATAGATCCTTGGTTAGTTAGGGTATCAAAGGTTATGAGGAGAAGGTAGGGGAATGGGGTTGTGAGGGATAATAAATCAGTCATGATTGAATGGTAGTGTAAACTTGGTGGGCTGTATGGCCTAATTCTGCTCCTATGTCTAATGGTCTTGTGGTCAAAAACATTTTGTAATTCTTTTTGAGTCAAATTTTGCATTAGAGGTATAGAAAGATTAACAACATCACCAAGGAGAATCCTGCTTTCTTCTTATCTAGAACAAAGAAAGTGAAATAGTGAATGGCAGTTCCAATTCTAACTCAGCAATTTATACTGAACAGTGAATGGCTGCTTTTTAAGAAATGGAACAAGCCAGAGGTGTGAAGCAGTTGAAAAACAAATGTTTCAGTTTAGACAAGAGGGAATTTTTTGATGGGGTAAGGTCACAGTTTAGAGGTTATTTGTCTGATAGCTTAGTAAGAGCAACTGGCAACTAGAGAATATAGACAAATCAGTACAAAACTTGCAAATTTCAGGGCTATAGTTCATACCAGTCAAACTATGTAAATGGAAAGAGAAAACCTGAGCCTGTATCACAGAGTCTGGCCTGTTCTGAAAGGGACAGAGGAAACAAATTGACTTGCAGCTGTAGAATTCAAAATTGAGTCCATAAGTTAGCAACGTGCCCACATGGAAAATGAATGGCTTTTCCTTAATCTTCATTTGGACCTCGTTATAAACAGTCCCAGAGACAACAGACAGGAAGTGAGAGAAAGAGTGAGGTGGGGAATGAAAGTGGCAGTCAACAGGGATCTCTCAGATACTCCCCATACTCAAAGCTGATCAACTAGTGCACATTTGGTTTCCTTGGTGGAGAGGAGATCACATTGTGAATACATGAGGCTGGAAAAAGTCCAAGTATATCACAACTTCATTTGGATGGTGCGACACGATGAGGGACAAGTGTGATATCTCTCAAAGATACATGGAAAAGAGTTTTAAAAAGAGAAGCAGTTGGTGAGGACCTGGGAGGAATAAAACTGAAGGATCCCTTTGAAATCCTAAAACAGAACGGAAGGAGAGAATATTTTTGATAGTGTAACCTTGTTGAATTTGGTGTAAATTGTGGAGGATGCTGCCCAAGTTGCATGCCATCTTGATCAATGTCTCCCATCCACTACATAATGTACTGGCTGGGCACAGGAGTACATTCAGCCAGAGACTCATTCCACCGAGATGCAGCACAGAGCGTCATAGGAAGTCATTCCTGCCTGTGGCCATTAAACTTTACAACTCCTCCCTTGGAGGGTCAGACATCCTGTGCCGATAGGCTGGTCCTGGACTTATTTCATAATTTACCAGCATAATTTACATATTACTATTTAACTATTTATGGTTTTATTACTATTTATTATTTATGGTGCAACTGTAATGAAAACCAATTTCGCCAGGGATCAATAAAGTATGACTATGACTATGAAAATGATCCCATGAATGTGAGGCTATTGGCATGGAAGTTGAGGACCAAGGCAACTCTATGATTTCTCTGTGCAGGAGGGGCTAAGAGCAGAGAATGAGTAAACAGGAAACATGCTGTAAAGGGCTCAGTCCACCATGGCAGTAGGGAAGCCATGGTTCAGAAAGAAGAGGGACCACTTAGGGTACATGTGTGGAACATGGCATTACTGGAAGAGATGTGATGGATGAGAAAGATGAGGGTAATATAATTTGTAGACTGGCTGCGGACAGAATCAAATTGGGCTTCATTTTCTCCATGCTTAAAAATCTAGCTAAAGCTGAAGACCAGTTCCCTACTCATACTGGTTATTGCAGGCCAGGGAGTAGCCAGCAAACCTTAAGATTAAATGGAGAAAAACTGAAAGGCAAGAGAAAATCTGCAGATGCTGGAAATCTGAGCTACACACACAAAATGCTGGAGGAACTCAGCAGGGCAGGCAGTATCTATGGAAAAGAGTACAGTCGACATTTCTGGCTTAGACTCTTCATTGGGACTGGTAAAAAGAGGAGTCAGAGTAAGAAAGTGTTAATCAATTGCTATGTACATCCATAACCACTAGGTGGCAATATAAGTATTTAAGAGGTATTTAAACCAAAAAAAACCCTATTTTCATTTTTATACTAAATCAACCCCAAAAACATTATGCCACAGTTAATCTATCCCAGTTTATCACAGTCATTTTGCAGTCTATTGCTCGGTTTAAGTTGAAGTGTCTGTCAGAAAACAAATCGATAAAAATAAATTTTGAAATAAATGAAAAAGAAAATATTCAACATTTCTTTGCTTGAAAAATGTGTATTTACATACATTTGCCAAAGTGCTGCTAATAAGCTTATATAACAACATAAATCAGAGCAGGAACAGATCATATGTCCCCTGAATATCTAAGAATCTAATTGCAAGATGCCTTTACATTATTCTGTTAAACATTCCAAGGTGCAAAGGATAAAGAAATTCCCAACAGTAAGAGTAGACTGGCATTTTGAGGTCAGGAAAGTGAGAAGATGGAGAGACTTGAAGAGAAAGTTGGTCATTCTGAAACCATTGCAAATTGTTGTCACCATATATAAAAGTCAAAGAGCTTAAAGGCATAAGATATACAGTATAACTGGATGGTATTGCAGAGGTAGAGAGGTTAAAACCATGGTAAGGTCTAGGGAAATGGTTTAGGTATTTGATTTTGACGTCAAGGAGAAATGGTGAGTCAGTTGTGCTTTGCAAGGACCTGACTGATAGACTGTAGAGTATGCTGCAGTGCAGGATATGGATGGCAAAATTTGGATGTACTTTGAATTGGTGTTATGAGCAGTACAGGAGGCCAACAAAAAGAGAAAAACTGAGATTAGAGATAATGAAGAAGCACATATGGAATATATCCTGCTATGAAGGGGATTAGTACAACAGATGGATTTATAGGACAACCCAGCAGTTTCATGATCGATATTGCTGATACCAGCTTTTAAATTATAGATTATTTAATTAATTTAATCTAAATATCCCAGATGCTGAGGTAGGATTTGAAGGTGGTTGGACAGGAAATACTGCACCCTTCCAGTGCAAAACTAATTGCTTCTGTAATCGGCAAGAGTGAAAGAAAATTAGGGCGTTGTGACTTTGTATAAATTTCAATGACAAGCAGATGGCTTTTGACTAAGTACATAGTCTAACAGGTATTATGTTGAACAGAGAGCAGCTGTTAGCCAGTGCCTAATTGCTACAAGAACATTCTCCTTCCTTACAAAAATACATTAGAAAAAGAGCCCTCTTCTTAGCTACTGTTCCAAATTATCCCAGTTGACACTATCATTTTAGAAATCTTACACTCAGTCCCTCTGTGCTTGTATATCAGATTTCCATTTAATCTCCCTAGTCCTTATCACATTCAAACTCAATAATCATCTTTCTTGTGACTTTATATTTAATATCTGCAACTTAGATTTCTTCCTGAAATGAACTCAATGGTATTCCTTTGCAAGTTTGGTGTAGTATCTCCCTTTGTTGATGACTCTTCCACAGCCTGCATTTCCATCAGTTCTATTTCATCTTTTCACTGCCAAGCAATCCTGGTACTTGTCTAATGAAAATGAAAAGAAGGAAACTGGACAACTGAAGGAGAAAATAAGGAAGTAATTGGGTGTGTGACATTATATCAGTCTCTTCTCAACTGGGTGACCACCTAAAATGTTCAGGCTGTCTCTGCAATTGTACAGATTTGCTAGAAACCTAGGATAGTGAAGCTTTTCCAAACCCAAACCAATATTACATGGATTTAGTCAGAAAATGAACACAAGAGTATCTATATGGGACCATTGCTGGCAAATATGCATCTTGATTGTTTAAGTAACCACCGAACAAAAGGAAAAAAAATCAATTTCAGTTGTTAAATCTATTTCCATTATTAAAGATGATGCATAAGCATCTCCATAAAGGACTTCTTGTTTTGATAACTAATGATAACTAATTGCTTTCCCTACTTATCATTTGTGTGAATACAGGAAGCACACACTTAGACTCAATTGTGGTTCTCAAATGCAGACATAGAACATAGAACATAGAATAGTACAGCACATTACAGGCCCTTCGGCCCACAATGTTGTGCTGACCCTCAAACCCTGCCTCCCATATAACCCCCCCACTTTGAATTCCTCCATATACCTGTCTAGTAGTCTCTTAAACTTCACTAGTGTATCTGCCTCCACCACTGACTCAGGCAGTGCATTCCACACACCAACCACTCTCTGAGTAAAAAACCTTCCTCTAATATCCCCCTTGAACTTCCCACCCCTTACCTTAAAGCCATGTCCTCTTGTATTGAGCAGTGGTGCCCTGGGGAAGAGGCGCTGGCTATCCACTCTATCTATTCCTCTTATTATCTTGTACACCTCTATCATGTCTCCTCTCATCCTCCTTCTCTCCAAGGAGTAAAGCCCTAGCTCCCTTAACCTCTGATCTTAATGCATACTCTCTAAACCAGGCAGCATCCTGGTAAATCTCCTCTGTACCCTTTCCAATGTTTTCACATCCTTCCGATAGTGAGGCGACTAGAACTGGACACAGTACTCCAAGTAAAGCACCTTTGACAATCATCAGAGAAACTGCTGCAATATTTATTCTCAATGGGATGTCCAAAAGCCTACTAGGAAAATGATTTTAATATTCAGTAGAGCCACAGTTAGGGTAATGTTCAATTATCTATGCATTATTTTAATATAGAAATGACAGAGAAAAACTAACGGAGGTTTTTAGAGGATATATTTCATTTTTTTCCAAAAAATTTTAATTGATAAATTTGATGCCATTTTCATACTAAGCAGGGATGAATTACTTGACCTTTCTACCTGGGTGTATTTGAAATAAGATCCATATAAAATGATAAAGGATTATACATTTTCATTAAATTAAGTCATAGAAAAAATGTCAAGACATTTCAAATGCAAGTGGAACTACAGGAGAGTTACTCAAAGTCAGTTACTTAAAGGAGGAAAACTTGATTTAGTGTTATATAAGCAATCAGGAAAAGGGACCAAGGATCCAGCTGAAAATGACATCTCCACCTCACTGACAATCAACACTGCCACACCTCAGGGATGAGTGCTTAGCCCACTACTCTACTCTCTCTACAACCATGACTGCGTGACTAGGCACACCAAGGGTGCCATCTATCTGCTGACGATTGCGGGCAGAATTTCAGATGGTGACAAGAGGACATACAGGAATGAGATATATCAGCTCAGTGAGTGGTGCCACAGCAACAACCTTGCAGTCAATGTTAGTAAGACCAGAGAACTAACTGTGGATGTCAGGAAGGGTAAGAGAGGGAACACACATCAGTCCTCATAGAGGGATCAGAAGTGGAAAGAGTGAGCAATTTCAAGTTTCTGTGTGTCACTATCTCTGAGGATATAACTGGACCCAACATATTGATGCAGTTACAATGAAGGTATGACAGAGACTCTATTTCATTAGGATTTTGAGGAGAATTAGTATGTTGCCAAAGACACTCGCAGATTTCTACAGATGTACTGTGGAGAGCATTCTAACTGGCTATATCACTGTCTGGTATGGTGAAGGTGGAGGTGGGTGGGGCTACTGCACAAGAATGAACTAAGCTGCAGAGATCTGTAAACCTACTCAGCTCCATCATGGGCACTAGCCTCCATAGTATCCAGGATATCTTCAAGGAGCGATGCCTCAAAAAGGCAGTATCCATCATTAAGGACCCCCATCTCATTGCTACGATCAGGAAGGAGGTACAGAAGTTTAAAGCCACACACTCAGAAACAACACACATCAAAGTTGCTGGTGAACGCAGCAGGCCAGGCAGCATCTCTAGGAAGAGGTGCAGTCGACGTTTCAGGCCGAGACCCTTCGTCAGGACTAACTGAAGGAAGAGTGAGTAAGAGATTTGAAAGTTGGAGGGGGAGGGGGAGATCCAAAATGATAGGAGAAGACAGGAGGGGGAGGGATGGAGCCAAGAGCTGGACAGGTGATTGGCAAAAGGGATACGAAAGGATCATGGGACAGGAGGTCCGGGAAGAAAGACGGGGGGCGGGGGGAACCCAGAGGATGGGCAAGGGCCATATTCAGAGGGACAGAGGGAGAAAAAGGAGAGTCAGAGAAAGAATGTGTGTATATAAATAACGGATGGGGTACGAGGGGGAGGTGGGGCATTAGTGGAAGTTAGAGAAGTCGATGTTCATGCCATCAGGTTGGAGGCTACCCAGATGGAATATAAGGTGTTGTTCCTCCAACCTGAGTGTGGCTTCCTCTTTACAGTAGAGGAGGCCGTGGATAAACATATCAGAATGGGAATGGGATGTGGAATTAAAATGTGTGGCCACTGGGAGATCCTGCTTTCTCTGGCGGACAGAGAGTAGGTGTTCAGCAAAGCGGTCTCCCAGTCTGCGTCGGGTCTCGCCAATATATAAAAGGCCACATCGGGAGCACCGGATGCAGTACATCACCCCAGTCGACTCACAGGTGAAGTGTTGCCTCACCTGGAAGGACTGTCTGGGGCCCTGAATGGTGGTAAGGGAGGAAGTGTAAGGGCATGTGTAGCACTTGTTCCGCTTACACGGATAAGTGCCAGGAGGGAGATCAGTGGGGAGGGATGGGGGGGATGAATGGACAAGGGAGTCGCGTAGGGAGCGATCCCTGCGGAAAGCAGAGGGGGGGGGAGGGAAGGATGTGCTTAGACTGCACCTCTTCCTAGAGGTGCTGCCTGGCCTGCTGCGTTCACCAGCAACTTTGATGTGTGTTGCTTGAATTTCCAGCATCTGCAGAATTTCTGTTGTTTACACTCAGAAGCAGCTTGTTCCTCTCTACCATCTGATTTCTAAATGGACATTGAGCCCATGAACTACCTTTTTTAAATCTTTATTTTTGCACTTTTGCACCACTTATTTAATTTACATGCACATATATAGCCCTATATTATATATATTGCTGTAATTCACATTTTTCTATTATTACGTATTGCATTGTACTGCTACCGCAAAGAGAAGAAATTTCACATGTACATATGTATAAATTTGCTGATGATACAACTACAGTATTGTAGGCAGAATCTTGGACTGTGGCGAGAGGGTGTAGCAGAATGAGATATACCATGCACATATCTATAAATTTGTGTTGGCGCGTGGCCAAGCGGTTAAGGCGTTCGTCTAGTGATCTGAAGGTCGCTAGTTCGAGCCTTGGCTGAGGCAGCGTGTTGTGTCCTTGAAAAAGGCACTTAACCACACATTGCTCTGCAATGACACCAGTGCCAAGCTGTATGGGTCCTAATGCCCTTCCCTTGGACAACATCGGTGGCGTGGAGAGGGGAGACTTGCAGCATAGTTATATGGTTATATGGGCAACTGCCGGTCTTCCATACAACCTTGCCCTGGCCTGCGCCCTGGAAACCTTCCCAGGCGCAAATCCATGGTCTCACGAGACTAACAGATGCCTATATCTATACATTTGCTGATGATGCAACTATTGTGGGCAGAATCTCTGACTATGGTGGGAGGGTGTAGAGGAATGAAGTATACCAGCCGGTTGAGTGGTGTTGCAGCAACAACCTTGTACTCAGTCCTTGCAAGACTGAGGAACTGATTGCGGACTTCAAAAAGGGTAAGATGAGGGAAAATCCACTAGCGTTCATAGAGGGATCAGAAGTGGAAAGAGTGAACAATTTCAAGTTCCTGGGTGTCAATATCTCGAGGATCTAACCTGGACCCAACATATTGATGCAACTACAGAGAAGGCAAGACAGCAGCTATATTATCATTAGGAGGTTGAGGAGATTTGGGACGTCTCCAAAAACACTCGCAAGTTTCTACAGATGCACGTACAGTGGAGAGCATTCTAACTAGCTGCAATACCCATCTAGTATGGTGGGTGGGGTGCGACTGCACAGAATTGAAGTGAGCTACAGCAAGTTGAAAAAAATTAGTCAGCTCCATCAGGGGTAACATCCTCTGTAGTATCCAGGACATCTTCAAAAGTGATGCTTCAGAAATGCCATCATTAAGAAGCCCTCCCACTTTTCTTTTTTACCATCAAGAAGGAGGTACAGAAGCCTGGATGCACCTACTCAGCGATTCAGGAACAGCTGCTTCCCCTTTGTCATCAGATTTCTGAATGGACGTTGAACCCATGAGCACTACCTCACTACTTTATTATTTCCTAGTTTTTGCACTACTTAATTATTTCATGCCGGCGATATTAAACCTGATTCTGATGTGCAACAAAAGGTACGATAGGGTTCCAAGCTCATGCCATAAAAATACTGAGACTGAAGTTTTATCTTCACTGACAGTGCAGAAGGTGGACCTCAGCAAATATAGGAAACCTACTCTGCAATGGGCTCCCATCAATTCCCTCAGCCAGTGAATCGGTACTTCTTTGCTTTGTAAATCATCTGGAAGAAGCAACGCAAGCAGAGGATTAGATGTCCATCACCAAGTACAGCGCAATACACAATAATCTTGACTAATTCTTGAAGGACACAGGCTGAACTCAACTATCCATCATGGATGCATCAAGACATCATGATCTCTGACAACGTTAAAACAATTAATCAACACAAGGTTCTTCTGGTGACTAAGCCCATCATGGGTATTATGTGGACACCTTGCATTGTGTTATGCATTGCAATCATTGCAAGAATAAATCCAACAAATCAAGGTGTTTATAAGGATATGTTAGCAACAGCCCATGTAATCTCACGGCCTTCCATCTCTCACTCCTCTATTATTATCAGAGTAACACTGCCTGAGGTTTCGAGAGGATATAGAACATAGAACATAGAATAGTATAGCACATTACAGGCCCTTCGGCCCACAATGTTGTGCCGACCCTCAAACCCTGCCTCCCATATAACCTCCCATTTTAAATTCCTCCATATACCTGTCTAGTAGTCTCCTAAACTTCACTAGTGTATCTGCCTCCACCACTGACTCAGGCAGTGCATTCCACGCACCAACCACTCTCTGAGTAAAAAACCTTCCTCTAATATTCCCCTTGAACTTCCCACCCCTTACCTTAAAGCCATGTCCTCTTGTATTGAGCAGTGGTATCCTGGGGAAGAGGCGCTGGCTATCCACTCTATCTATTCCTCTTAATATCTTGTACACCTCTATCATGTCTCCTCTCATCCTCCTTCTCTCCAAAGAGTAAAGCCCTAGCTCCCTTAATCTCTGATCATAATCCATACTCTCTAAACCAGGCAGCATCCTGGTAGATCTCCTCTGTACCCTTTCCAATGCTTCCACATCCTTCCTATAGTGAGGCGACTAGAAATGGATATAGTACTCCAAGTGTAGCCTAACCAGAGTTTTATAGAGCTGCATCATTACCTCTTGACTCTTAAACTCTATCCCTAGGCTTATGAAAGCTAACACTCTATAAGCTTTCTTAACTACCCTATCTACCTATGAGGCAACTTTCAGGGATCTGTGGACATGTACCCCCAGATCCCTCTGCTCATCCACACTACCAAGTATCCTGCCATTTACTTTGTACTCTGCCTTGGAGTTTGTCCTTCCAAAGTGTATCACCTTACACTTCTCCGGGTCGAACTCCATCTGCCACTTCTCAGCCCACTTCTGCATCCTATCAATGTCTCTCTGCAATCTTCGACAATCCTCTACACTATCTACAACACCACCAACCTTTGTGTCATCTGCAAACTTGCCAACTCACCCTTCTACCCCCACATCCAGGTCGTTAATAAAAATCACGAAAAGTAGAGGTCCCAGAACAGATTCTTGTGGGACACCACTAGTCACAACCCTCCAATCTGAATGTACTCCCTCCACCATGACCCTCTGCCTTCTGCAGGCAAGTCAATTTTGAATCCACCTGGCCAAACTTCCCTGGATCCCATGCCTTCTGACTTTCTGAATAAGTCTATCGTGTGGAACCTTGTCAAATGCCTTACTAAAATTAATGTATATCACATTCACTGCACTACTCTCATCTATATGCCAGGTCACCTCCTCAAAGAACTCTATCAGGCTTGTTAGACACGATCTGCCCTTTACAAAGCCATGCTGACTGTCCCTGATCAGACCATGATTCTCTAAATGCCCATAGATCCTATCTCTAAGAATCTTTTCCAACAGCTCTCCCACCACAGACGTAAGGCTCACTGGTCTATAATTACCCAGACTATCCCTACTAACTTTTTTGAACAAGGGGACAACATTCGCCTTCCTCCAATCCTCCGGTACCATTCCCGTGGACAACAAGGACATAAAGATCCCAGCCAGAGGCTCAGCAATCTTTTCCCTTGGCTCGTGGAGCAGCCTGGGGAATATTCCGTCAGGCCCCGGGGACCTATCCATCCTAATGTATTTTAAGAACTCCAACACCTCCTCTCCCTTAATATCAACATGCTCCAGAACATCAACATCACTCATATTGTCCTCACCAAGTTCCCTCTCATTGGTGAATACCGAAGAGAAGTACTCATTTAGGACCTCGCTCCCTTCCACAGCCTCCAGGCACATCTACCCACCTTTATCTCTAATCAATCCTACCTTCACTCCTGTCATCCTTTTGTTCTTCACACAATTGAAGAATGCCTTGGAGTTTTCCTTTACCCTACTTGCCAAGGCCTTCTCATGCCCCCTTCTTGCTCTTCTCAGCCCCTTCTTAAGCTCCTTTCTTGTTTCCCTATATTCCTCAATAGACCCATCTGATCCTTGCTTCCTATACCTCATGTATGCTGCCTTCTTCCATCTGACTAGATTTTCCACCTCACTTGTCACCCATGGTTCCTTCACCCTACCATTCTTAATCATCCTCATCAGGACAAATTTATCCCTAACATCCTGCAAGAGATCTCTAAACATCAACCACATGTCCATAGTACATTTCCCTGCAAAAACGTCATTCCAATTCACACCCACAAGTTCTAGCCTTATAGCCTCATAATTTGCCCTTCACCAATTAAAAATTTTCCTGTCCTCTCTGATTCTATCCTTTTCCATGATAATGCTAAAGGCCAGGGAGTGGTGGTCACTGTTCCCCAGATGCTCACCCACTGAGAGATCTGTGACCTGACCCGGTTCATTACCTAGTACTAGATCTAGTATGGCATTCCTCCTAGTCGGCTTGTCAACATACTGTGACAGGAATCCGTCCTGGACACACCTAACATACTCTGCCCCATCTAAACCCTTGGAACTAATCAGGTGCCAATCAATATTAGGGAAGTTAAAGCCCCCCATGATAACAACCCTGTTATTTTTGCACCTTTCCAAAATCTGCCTCCCAATCTGCTCCTCTGTATCTTTGCTGCTACCGGGGGCCTATAGAATACCCCCAGTAGAGTAACTGCTCCTTTCCTGTTCCTGACTCCCACCCATACTGACTCAAAAGAGGATCCTGCTACATTACCCACCCTTTCTGTAGCTGTAATAGTATCCCTGACCAGTAATGCCAACCCCTCCTCCCCTTTTCCCCCTCTCTATCCCTTTTAAAGCACTGAAATCCAGGAATATTGAGAATCCATTCCTGCCCTGGTGCCAGCCAAGTCTCTGTAATGGCCACTACATCATAATTCCATGTATGCATCCAAGCTCTCAGTTCATCACCTTTGTTCCTGATGTTTCTTGCATTGAGGTACACACATTTCAGCCCTTCTACCTTACTGTCTTTACGCCATTTATTCTGCTTCTCTTTCCTCAAAGCCTCTCTATATGTTAGATCTGGCTTTACTCCATGCACTTCTTTCACTGCTCTACCGCTCCGGACCCCATCCCCCTTGCAAATTAGTTTAAACCCTCCCGAACCATGCTAGCGAACCTACCTGCAAGGATATTGCTCCCCCTTGAGTTCAGGTGCAACCCATCCAGTCTGTACAGGTCCCACCTTCCCCAGAAGAGATCCCAATGATCCAAAAATATAAAACCCTACTCCCTGCACCAACTCCTCAGCCACGCATTCAACTGCCATCTCCTCCAATTTTTACCATTACTGTCACGTAGCACTGGCAGCAATCCTGAGAATGCCACCCTTGAAGTCCTGTTCTTCAGCCTTCTGACTAGTTCCCGAAACTTATACTTCAGGACCTCATCCCTTTTCCTGCCTATGTTGTTGGTACCAACTTGTATCACGACTTCTGGTTGCTTTCCCTCTCGTACCAGGATGTCGTCCACCCGGTCACAGACATACCGGACCCTGGCACCCAGGAGGCAACAAACCATGCGGGTGTCCTTCTCACATCCACAAAATCTCCTGTCTGCTCCCCTGACTATGGAGACTCCAATGACGACAGTTCTTCTCTTCTCCGTCCCACCTTTCTGCACCACAGGGTCAGACTCAGTGCCAGAGACCCTGCCACCATGGCTCACACCTGGTCGATCGTCCCCGCTAACAGTATCCAGGACGGTAAACTTATATTCAGGGGAATGGCTACAGGGGTGCTCTGCACTACCTGTCTGCTCACCTTCACTTTCCCCCCTCTGACCGTCACCCAACGATCTGCTTCCAACAGCCTAGGTGTGACTACCTCCCTGTAGCTCTCATCTGTGACTGCCTCATTCTCCCTTATGAGTCGAAGGTCATCCAGCTGCTGCTCCAGATTCCTTACATGGTCTTCCAGATCGTCCAGCCATATGCACTTCTGGCAGATGTCACTCTGCAGGACAGGGGCGTTCCCCCAAGACTGCCACAGATCACATGAGAGGCACATCACCATCTCAGGAGGCATTGTAAAGACTAACTGCGAGCAAGCTTGTTCTCTGCCTCTTCTCGTCGAAGCCTCTCGAGTCAAAGCCTCAAAGCTCCACTCCTTCACTGGCCCACGCACTCACTAGCCGCTTTCCATTCTTATTGAGGACTTTCCATATTTTTTGAGGAAATTCTTCTCTTCAGTTGAAAAATACCAGGAAGAGAATGCCACTGACGATTAAACTTAAGCAATTTCATGGCAAACAGAACAAATCATATCTCTTAAGCTCTGCCATACCATATCTGCATGGTAGCAAATACGAAAGAGAAGTAATAGTTCCAGGAACGTATGCCACCTTCAGCAATGGCAGTATCCAACATGAGTGCAGTGAAGACAAGGCACTAGATGCCAAGTGAATGATCTATTTTAGTTTCCGCCCAAGCTCTCTGCCATCACAGAAACTAACAATCAGCCAACTTGATTCATGTGCTTGCAAGAAATGACTGAGTATTCTCAGAAAAGACCATGAACTGGGACCATCTTCCATGTGTAGAATCACGGATTTCTCATCCAAAATTCAATGTCTCTGTAGCCAGGCTCATCTAACACTGGCAGTTACCTGACAATGTGGAAACCTACTCAGACACAACCTGTCCACAAAAAAGCTGAATGATTATTATCATGTGTCAGCAATCTTTATCATCATGACAACTGTTGATATCTTGACAGTGCTATCATGTGGAAGGAACAGAGAATATCAAGTGCATCTGATACAGATCATGTTAGGGAACTGGAGCTGAAGCTGGACTGCCTAACGATCATTTATGAGAATCATTTTCATCATCATTATGTGCTGTGTCGTATGGTGTCAGCTATTATGGTCTCATAACCATGATTGTTCTTGGCAAATTTTTCTACTGAAGTGGTTTACTATTGCCTTTTTCTCCTGGGCAGTGTCCTTACAAGACGGGTGACCCCAGCCATTATCAATAATCTTCTGATATTGTCTGCCTGGCATCAGTGGTTGCATAACCAGGACATAATGATACACTCCAGCTGCTCGACCGTCCACCAACTGCTCCCATGTGGCTTCAGATGACCCTGATCAGGGAGCTAATACCTCCTTTGGTAGAGACAGATTTTCACCACTCCATCCATATTCAGGAGAATAATGGGTTAATAAACAGGTGCAAAAAGGGGGCAGTCACAGTTAAGTTGCGGGAGGCAGAAAGCTGGGTGATCCTCAGTAGAGAGAAGGGAATCGACAAATAGTACAGAGTACCCCTGTGGCTTTTCCCCTCAATAACACGTATACCACTTTGGATACTGTTGAGGAGGATGACCTTCCGGGGAAAGCCACAGTGACCCGGTCAATGGCATTGAGTCTGAAGCTGAGCTTCTGAAGGGAAGGTGGGAGTAAAGACAAGCGGTGGTTACAGGGGATTCAACAGTCAGGGAAACAGACAGGAGATTCTGTGGATGTGAACAAGACTACCAGATGGTATGTTGTCTCCTAGGTGCCAGAGTCAAGGATGACGCAGTTCAAGCTGGCATCGTTTTTAAGGGGGGAGTGAGCAACCAGAACCTGTGTTACATATTCATACCAGTGATTTAGGCAGGGAAAGGGAAGAGGTCCTGAAGAGTCAAATATAGGGAGTTAGGTAGGAGCTGTTGGGAAGTGATTAATTTAGGTTGGCAGAGGAATGGATACCAGGGTGATAGGTCAAAGGATGGAAGAGTTGGTTTTAAGGTAGATGAAAAGTGTAGAGGGACTGTATGGAAGGATAGGCTATGAATAATAATGCAGTCAGTTGGATGGGTTAAAATGTGTTTATTTTAATACAAGAAGTATCAGAAACAAGGGTGATGAGTTTCGAGCATGGATCTGTACATGGAACTATGACGGCATTGTGGTCATTGCAGAGATTTGGCTGTCATGAGGTTAGGAATGGCTGCTGGATGTTCCAGGGTTTAGATTTTTCAAAAGGGATGGTGGTGGGGGTGGGGGCTGCACAAGAGGTTGAGAAGTGGTTTTGCTAGTCAGGGACAGTATCACAGCTGTGGAAAGGGAGGAGGTTGTGGAGGGATTGTCCACCAAATCAGTGTGGATGAAAGTCAAAAGCAGGAAGGGATTAATCACTTTATTTGGGAGTATTGACCAGATTCCCCTCCACACACACACACACACACACAAATAGCAGCAGAGACATCGTGGAGCAGATGATACAACGTTGGTAGTGTTGTGGTTACAATACGACATTGATAGCATGCAGAGCTGGGCTAAGGAGTGTCAGATGTAATTCAATCCGAAAAAGTGTAAAGTGACTACTTTGGACGTTGAATCAGAAGGCAGAACACATAGTTCATGGTAGGATTATTAGCAGTGTCAAGGAACTGAAGGATCTTGGGGTCCACATCCATAGATCCCTCAAAGTTGCTGTGCAAGTTGATAGCCTGTTAAAGAAGGTTAATAGTGTATTGGCCTTCATTAGTCAGGGTGTGGGGAATTGTGTTCAAGAGCTTTGAGGTAATATTGCAGCTCCATGATACCGTGATTGGACAACTCTTGGAGTATTGTGTTCTGTTCTGCTCACCTCAATATAGGAAGGATGTCGAAGCTTTAGAGTAGTTGCAGAAATATACCAGGATGCTGCTGTGACTAGGGAGCATATCTTATGAGGATAGATTGAATGAGTTAGGGCTTTACTCTTTGGAGTAAAGGAGGATCAGAGGAGACTTGAGAGAGGTATATAAGATGATACGTGGTTTAGGTAGAGTGGATATCAAGTGACATTTTCCCAGGGTGGAAATGGCTAATACAAGAGGGCATAATTAAGTCGTGATGGGAGGAAGGTATGGGGAGATGTCAGAGGTAGATGTTTTTAGACAGAGGGACGTGGGCGCATGGAATGCTCTGCCAGGGATAGCGGTAAAGGCAAATGCTACGGGGACATTTAAGAGACTCTTAGATAGGCATGTGGTTAAAAGAAAAATGGAGGGCAATATGGGCGGGAAGGATTAGGTAGAACTTGGAGTAGGAAAAATGTTTAACCCAATATTGCGGGCTGATTGGCCTATAGAATACTGTACTGTTCTATGTTTTACAGCTCCAGGGAAGCCATTACACTGATGTTGGTTGTTGAAAGCCATGGGTAGAAATAGAGCACAGGTATAAGGCTATGCTGTCAACAGCCTAATTGTTAAGTTTGCCATTAAACTTTAAAGCATGTCGAATAGTATGACAATAGTAGTGGTAAAGCTTTTCTAGCATATCCAATGTCTGCTGGCTCCTGTAAAGAGCTTGATGTACCTTGACCAATTTATCTGATAGACCTGAGTGTTCAATGCATGAGAAAGATCAAAGAATAGCACACTTATTGGCATGGAACCCCAACTTCATAATCAATAGAAGGCACATTGCTGGTTGTAAAATTTAGATCCTATCATCTGCTAAAATCCTAAAGCAAGAAGGAAACAAAGATGATTAACAATGCTTATAGGCATGCATTTCAAAGGATAGAGTCTAGGGAATAAGGCTATTGAGCAGCGGGCACAGGTGGACATATGGAAACTTATTATAATTATAATGTAAATATAGCCTGGATAGAAATTATATCTTAATATTCCTGACAATGGGATTTTCTGATGTAAAACAGAGGCCTAATCATGCACTGGAAATCAGCAAATCAGTTATAGAAGTAGTTACAGGTATGGAAAGATACTTTGCACTCTTCATCCCATGTTCTCGATATTATTTATTTATTTATTTATTATTATTGTTTTTTCCCCTTTAGTATTTGTACAATTTGTCTTATGCGCATTAGTTGTCTTTCATTGATTCTATTATGGTTTTTGCACTTAAGTATGCTCACCAGAAAATGGATCTCAAGGTTGTATGTGGTGAAATATACGTATTTTGATAATAAATTTAGTTTGAATTTTGACCTTTAAATAAAAATGGTAGAAAGAACAACATTTAAGGCTAAATAAGGAATAAAAGGGGCAGTCACAGTGCTAGGAGTGAGTTATAGGTTCCAAACAGTGAAAGAGAGACGTAAGAACAAATGTTTATGCATAATGCTGAGAAATGATCTCCATTTTGCTCTCTTTTTGCACTATTAACTTATGTTTTATATTTCTTATTGCAACTAAGTGTCTTGCACTGCACTCCTGCTGCAAAATAACAAATTTCACTGCACAATAAATCTGATTCTGAAATGTGTAAAAGTCAGTACTTGTTCAAGGAAATAGCTGTACAGAGCAGAGTAAAATGTGACACAGCATTGTCTTTTCTGAATATGAAGTATTCAGGTCTGCAGTGGTTGATAATCAGGCTGTGAGTAATGACATGAAATTACTTCAAAGCTGATTAAAAGGAAGTTTGCATTTCTTGTTCTGCATATTGGCCAATAAAATACAATATTGGATGTTAACATTCTTTCAGCGGTCCTGAAGAAGCAATTGCAGTCTTACTGAGGATATTTTAAATTAGACACTGGAAAATCACACAAGGTGCAGGATCCAACTGACTGGTTGAAAGATGTATGACTGCATACCTAATACATTTCTGATAACATTAGGAAATTATAATTAAAAATATTGTTTACTCTTAGAAATGCTGTTTTTTTTCCCTAAACAGACTTTTCTTAAGAAGAATTGCATCTGATAATCTCACCACCACCTGCTACAAACATCAAAGAGACAAGAAAAGCAATGATTTACAGGCTTACTCAGATCTTTCAGTACAATCATCTAAAATCTGAAAGACGACTTGCATCAGGCAGGTCATGTGGCTTGATAATGGGTTTAGGTAGACGCACAAGGCTGATTAGTTACATGTGACCTGTGTGTGTTAAACATAAGTGGAACTTGCACTGAAGTTCTGGTCTTGGACATGGCTATCGAAAATAGCACAAAATGGTAATAATATAATAATATAAAATACCACATGTAACCATGTTTTTATATCACCATGGTTCTGTCACCCTCACTGTAGGTAAACTAAACAGATTATACCAATTAGGGCATTTAACAAATGTTGAATGAAGGGGCAGATTTTAAGTTAATAGCTGAGTATTAGGTAAACTCTGACTCTAGGATTAATGCAATTAAAAATGGTTATTATAATTGGGATTATATATTAAAGAACAGTTTCTTGTATGTTGCATTTTATCTCAGTCTATATTACCATTCAGCATTTCAAATTCATAGTAAACTTTTGAGTTAGTACCCCTCAGATAATCTCTGAAACTGCATCAGAATGACAGAGTAATAGAACAATACAAGATGTATCCAGGCCCTTTGGCCTAATAACTCTATGGTATCCATTCAGTTAGTCCCAATTTCCTGTGCTTGGCCCATATTTCTCCATGTCCCTCCCTACTATGTACCTGTTCAAGAGCTACTTAAGTGATAACTACTTCTTCTGGCCGCTCATTCCATAGTCTTTTGTCATCTCAGTGTGAAATGGGTCTTGGGCAGATACAAATAAGACAAGATTTCCTTTTAACTTCTAAATCTGGACTGACCAGGTAAGAATAGCTTTCACTGAAACTGAGTTTTGTAGCTATGTGTCAAGACCACTTACGACAAGTTGTTGGTTGGATGGAAAGTGTGACGTGGTGCTAGATGATTGAACAATTACTAGTGCAACACTGTGGTTTAAGAAAGGAAGGGATAGACTGAGCAATTTACGGGTCAGTAAACCTGAAATCACTGATAGCCAAAGTACTAGAATACATTCTGAGAGGCAGTAAAAGTTAACATTCAGTGGAAGAATGTATACTCAGAGAGTGAACATTAATATTTTAAAGGAAGGCTGTGTCAGACTAACTATTATTTTTTTTCTCAAGGAAGCCAGTGGGATAGCACATTTGATTCAAAAGGATAATGCAGGTAACACAACTGATATGGTCTACATGGATTTTAGCAAGGCAATGGGCTACATGAGAGACTGACCCAAAAAGAGAAACTCCTTGGGATTCCAGAGAAAATCACAAACTTGGAGATTGAATTAACTCAGTAGAATCTCTCCACTAGTAGACGACCAGGATTAACTGATCTTTTATACTTATACTTTATACTTTATTGTCGCCAAACAATAATCTTTTGAAGATGGTGGGAGACTTATGCAATGTAAATTCATTGATCTTGATTTCACCATTTCTGTCATGGCACTGCCCACCCTATAGCTTGTCAACCATGCAACCCAGACTGCTGCTGTGTATTGCAAACTTGTGCACTCTGAAGCCAAACCTCTGAGACCTGCACTGCTTGGAGTCTTTCACCAAGGTCACCTGCAGCCTCCTCAATTGCTAGTCAGCAGCCTTCATTCCAGCAACCATGCTGTAGCCATTTTTAAAGCACCCCATGGGGCAATCAGTTTTTAGCAGATGGCCTGGCTAGAAGATGATTCCAGACATTGTTTCTAATCTGCTGCTTCATCCGTCCCCAGAAATATATTTTCCAGTGCACCAAAGAAAGCATCCTACGTGGATGTGTCACAGCTTGGTATGGCAATTGCTCGGCCTGTGACTGCAAGAAGCTCCAGAGTTGTGGACACAGCTCAGAATATCATTGAAACCAGCCTCCTCTCCATGGATTCTGTCTGCACTTTTCATTGCATCAGTAAAGTAGAATCAGAATCAGGTTTAATATCACTGGCATATGTCATGAAATTTGCCAACATGATCAAACACTATGGACACTTCTCCACTCTTCCATTGGATAGAAGATACAAGAGCTTGAAAGCATGGACCACCAGGCTCGAGGACAACTTCCACCCCTCTTTTAGACTATTGAATGGTTCCTTGGTTATCATATTACACCTTATTCGTGCACCTCACTTCCTTTGTAGCTGTTGCAAGTTGTTCTGCATTTTGCTGTTGCATTGGCTGGTGCGGCTCTGATGGCTGGAAGAGCCTATTCCGTGCTGTATCCCAATAAATAAATAAATAATCAAACAGACAGACAGACAGACAGACCAAAGGGTTTCTATCAAGTTGAAATAATGTCTAAGTGTTTGTAAGTCACAGGTGCCAGAAGTATTAAATAAAAACAGAATGTATTTTAAGTACTCTGTAGGTTATTTGGTTATTAATCTGAAATTTTAACATTACTTCTCTTTCTACAGAATGTTGCGCGACCTGTTGAAACTTCCACCAATTACTGTTTTGCTTACAAGCTACGAAATCAGTCCAGTGAGCGATTCACAATCCGGTACAAGGCAGCACAAAGCAGCCCTCTTGGTGGACATTTTTCAACCTCCCTAATCATTTATTTCCTCCATATGCCGCTACTGTGGCTGCAGTGTATACTGGAGTTACTCACCTAGGCTACTCCAACAGCACCTCATAAACATCCAACCACTTTCACCCAGATTGGGTAAGCAGGGAATGTTCCCCATTAAGCTGCTCACTGAATTATTTGGGAAACTTTTGCCTTTTTTTCATTGTAACTGTACCAAGAGCCTGGAACTCTCAAGGCAGAAGGATTGTTTGAGTACCTTCACTGGAAGGAGTGCAGTAGTTTGAAGTAGAGCTCAGGGGCAATAAGGATTGGCAATCAGATCAGATTTAGATTGATTTATTTATTACAAGTATGTACATCAAAGGGCCAGTTGGTGGTGTAGTGGCATCAGCACTGGACTTCAAGGCAGATGGTCCTGAGTTCAAACCCAGCCAGGTCCCAACCTGCGTGGATGAAGGGCCTGGCAATCTACTTCCGTATCTTGCCGTGAAAACCCTGTGGACCCTATGGTCCATGAGGTCACGAGGAGTCGGACTTGACTTAATGACTGAACAACAACATGTACATCAAAACAGACAGGAGAGTGAAATGAGTCATTTGCATTAACAAACAGCACACCCAAGGACATGCTGGGGCAGCCGCA
The DNA here is from genome assembly GCF_963921235.1 of Mobula hypostoma. Taxonomy (NCBI): domain Eukaryota; kingdom Metazoa; phylum Chordata; class Chondrichthyes; order Myliobatiformes; family Myliobatidae; genus Mobula; species Mobula hypostoma. Next base: position 189,981,960 of record NC_086097.1, read on the forward strand.
AATATTACCAGCAACTTACAGTGCCCACAATCTTCACTTAGTACCTGTGGAACGAGAAACAACGTTAGCATTTCAGGTCAAAAATTCTTCGTAGAAAACAATGGATAGTGCTCAGATGGATAGGATAGAGGAGAAACTGTTGATAGGCTAAGACCACAGCTGCTCTGAGGATAAGCTGTAAATGTGATCCTCCAGGTGATGGGGCAGTTTGAGGAAAAAATGAAAAGATGAGGGCAGTTAGGGTGTGATAATCCAAGCAAATGCACATAAAGGTTGTGAAATGTAATATTCCAGGAATGCTCATCAAGTCAGGATGTGGTAATGGAGAGAGAAAACCTGAGCTGATGGATGCCTTACACCAGAAATTGCCTGCTCTGATAAGAACAGAGAATGTGAGTTATCTGAAGTTGGAGAATTTGATACTGAGTGTAGAAGGCAGCATGTTGCCAGTCAGAAGATCCTCAGGCTTACATTGCTGCGGTCCACAAATGACTAGATATGTGAAAATTGAAGTGGTTTGGAGAATTAAAGCAGCAGGCAACAGGGAGCTCCGAGTACTCCTGAGGCAATCACCAGATCTACCTTTGGTTTCTCCCATGTTAAGGAGACCACATTGTGAACACTGTCCACTAGGTTGTAAGAAGTGCAGGTGAATTACTGCTTCACTTGATGGTTCCTTGATGGTCAGTAGGGAAGAGATGGGATGACAGATCTTATATATCCTGCCTTTGCATAACAATGGATCTTAAGAAGAGGAGCAATTGGTGAGCATGGAAACACAGACCAGAGAGTCATAAAGGGAAGGACTCCTTGAACTGTCAGTGGAAGTAAGAAGATGATATGTCTGTTAATCGATATTCTGAAGAATATAGCATTAAATGGAAAGTCAGGACCAGGAGCACTATGCTCTTGCTCATGAAAATCAAGAAAACTGCAGTTTCTTGGAATTTGAAATAAAAGATGCTGGGAAAGACTTCTGACAAAGGGTCCCAGACCTGAAAGGTTAACTCTTTCTCTTTCCACAGGTGCTCCCTGACTATTGAGTGTTTCTTAGATTTTCTGTTCCAATTTTTGGTTAGGCCAGTGCAAAATAGATGATATGAAGCCAAGGCCTTTATCACCTGTTAGAAAGGGTACAGAACATAAAGGTCAGGTGTCTGATATGCTGAAGTTTTTCTTTTAACATTATCTGTACTTTGTATTTACAGCATTTGCATTTTTTGTCTTCATTTACTGGTATTAAATGCTGACTTTACCAGCAATACCAAAATGTCAAGAAATGAATAAATGTAAAGCTAAAAAATGAAGATTTCTATCAGGTCTCTTAACATTCAGTGGCATCATCATCACTGAATCCCCTACTATCAACATCCTGAGGTTTACCATTGACAAGAAACTGAAGTGGTTCAGCCAAATAAACACCGTGGCTACCAGAGCAGGTCAAAGGCTAGGAATCCTGCAGTGTATAACTCAGCTCCTGACTCCCCAAAGCCTGTCCATCATCTACAAGTCTCAGGTCAGGAGTGTAATGGAATACTTGCACTCACCTGGATGAGCATAGCTCCAGTAATACTTGAGAAGCTTGGCACCATCCAGTACAAGGCAGCCCACTTGATTAGTACCCCTTCCACAAGCACCCAGTCCCTCCACCATCGATGAACAGTTGCAGCAGTGTGTACTATCTACAACATGCACTGCAACAACACACCAAAGTTCCTAAGGCAGCACCTTCCAGACCCACGACCACTACCATCTCGAAGGACGAGAACAGCAGACACCTGGGATCACCTCCATTTGGAAATCCCCCTCCAAGTCACTCACCATCCTGACTTGGAAACATATCACCATTCCTTCATTGTTGCTGGGTCAAAATCATGGAATTCCCTCCTTAACAGCACTGCGGGTGTACCTACACCTCAGGGACTGCAGCGGTTCAAGAAGGCAGCTCATCACCACCTTCTCAAGGGCAACTGGGGATGGGCAATAAATGCTGGCATAGCTGGCGGTGCCCACATCCCTTATAAATGAAAAAGAAAGGTATCCAGTGGTGAAAAATTGTGAGCATTAGGGGTTAGTTACAAGCTAGCCACTTTCTTAAGGATGAAAGGCCTGTGTTGCAGAATATCTCAAGAATGACATCGGGCATCATTAAGATTAGGTGGGTACAGCCAATGGATCTTAGTGCTGTCATGAAGCCAATAGTGCTGGCATACGCTCTTATTGTTTAGTGCCCTCTCACTGTGGAGAAGGATATGAGTTCTGTTAACTTGCATTAGTGAGTATCCAAAGCAATCTAATGCAAATATTCCCAATGTTGTTCTAATCCAACCTGTAAAGGTCAACACGCATAGAACAGATGGGTCTGCTCAGCAACTGAATGTGGGTGTTGTGTAAGTTTTTTCACCATTAGTACTTGTCTAAAGAAGCTGAGTCACCTAAAGCATTGAGATTTCTAATGGGGAAACGTCCATGAAGGACCTTTGAATGTATAAGTGAAGAATCTATTTCAGTGGTCTCTTCTCCCTCTCTAGACAGACTGCTCTGTTTGCAGTTTCCCTATTCTTCCTTTTTTGTTGCAAGTAGGGAGGAAAGGACAGCAATGCCACCTTATCTGGGGTAATTAGGTATTTCTGAATTCTGGAAGTTAGGATCAAATTCTTACCAAAACATCACTCTCCACAATTTCTATAATCTATGGCTGAAGTCATCAGTCAGCAGCAATGCTTCTTGGCAAGCACTCATAGTTCAGAAATATGATGTCTGAGTTACCTGCTGCTTTGAAATTGTTCCCTATACACAGCAATGAATCCTGTAATGTGCTTTGGGGATTCATACTCGATACCCCCCTCCGTTTTGAGAAACAGCTGTTCACCATAAGATTATTTTCTGTCTCATAGCCAATTTTGTCTTAAATTGTGCTGTTGTTCCTTCAATTAATATATGAAAAAAATTAACACCATCTGTCTTGTCTGAATATCAGGTATTTGGAGGAAATGTCTTCTATGCATATCTTTTATCTTATTGAGATACATATCCCAGTAGACAGGCTAATTTTAAGGCTTTGTAGTGTGTATAATATTGGAAGTGCTTGATAAAAGGATGACAGTCTTAAAGCAACATTTAACAATTGTCCCACATGGCAATCTGCTACCTGGGTTGCTATACTTGAGGGCAGTCCAGCCCATCCTCACAGATTTGATTTGACGCAAATGACATAATTCACTGTATGTTTTGATGTATCTGTTGTATCCACTCGAAACATCCATAAAATTTATAAAGGTACATCAAACTGCTGGCTTTCTGATCAAGGTAGATATTTCAATAAAAGATATCACAAAACTTGAGTGGCTACGACTGAGTTACTAAATCTGGACCGTGGCCTAAATTTTTCACCCATCCATTGTGCTGGTAGACATGTAGCTCAACAGGAGTTCTGACAAATGTAATGATAAACTCTTACTTCTGCCTAATTTTCTGAGGTCAGGCTCATTACCAGCTTTGCAGAAATGCTCGTGGCTGGAACAAAATCATTTTCTTAAAAGCATACTCAAGATTCTACCATCAATCACCCCATTGTTCATTGCCTAGACTTTCTGGATTGTTACATTTTGCAAAGGATTATTACATATACTCCCTAGATTCAATTTTGCAGGGAGTTACAGTACTGTGCAAAAGTGTAAGGCACATGTAAAAAAACTCTGTGAGATGAACATGCCTTCAAAAAATAATGAATTGGAAAGATCCTAAATATCAACAAGAAGAAATTTTCGAACGGAAAAAGGATGCAACCGTGACTGACAAGAGAAGTCAAAGCCAAAGTTAAAGCAAAGGAGAGGGCATACAGGGTAGCAAAAATTAGTGGGAAGACAGATGATTGGGAAGTTTTTAAAAGCTTACAAAAGGAAACTAAGAAGGTCATTAAGAGGGAAAAGATGAACTACGAAAGGAAGATAGCTAATAATATCAAAGAGGATACTAAAAGCTTATTAAAGTATATAAAGAGTAAAAGAGGTGAGAGTAGATATAGGACCGATAGAAAATGATTTTGGACAAATTGTAATGGGAGATAAGGAGATGGCGGAGGAACTAAATGAGTATTTTGCATCAGTCTTCACTTTTACAGACACTCAAGGGTGGCAGGGAAGAGAAGTGTGCACAGTCACAATTACGACAGAGAAAGTACTCAGGAAGCTGAATAGTCTGAAGGTAGATAAACCTCCCGGACCAGATGGAATGCACCCTTGTGTTCTGAAGGAAGTAGCTGTGGAGATTGCGGAGGCATTAGCGATGATCTTTCAAAACTTGATAGATTCTGGCATGGTTCCGGAGGACTGGAAGATTGCAAATGTCACTCTGCTATTTAAGAAGGGGGCAAGGAAGCAAAAAGGAAATTATAGACCTGTTAGCTTGACATCGGTAGTTGGGAAGTTGTTAGAGTCGATTGTCAAGGATGAGGTTACAGAGTACCTGGAGGCGTGTGACAAGATAGGCAGAACTCAGCATGGATTCCGTAAAGGAAAATCCTGCCTGACAAACCTATTACAATTTTTTGAGGAAATTACCAGTAGGCTAGACAAGGGAGATGCAGTGGATGTTGTATATTTGGATTTTCAGAAGGCCTTTGACAAGGTGCCACACATGAGGCTACTTAACAAGATAAGAGCCCATGGAATTACGGGAAAGTTACATACATGGATAGAGCGTTGTCTGATTGGCAGGAAACAGAGTGGGAATAAAGGGATCCTATTCTGGTTGGCTGCTGGTTACCAGTGGTGTTCCACAGGGGTCCGTGTTGGGGCCGCTTCTTTTTACATTGTACATCAACAATTTGGATTATGGAATAGATGTCTTTGTGGCTAAGTTTGCTGATGATACGAAGATAGGTGGCGGGGCCGGTAGTACTGAGGAAACGGAGAGACTGCAGAGAGACTTGGATAGATTGGAAGAATGGGCAAAGAAGTGGCAAATGAAATACAATGTTGGAAAGTGTATGGTTATGCACTTTGGCAGAAAAAATAAACGAGCAGACTATTATTTAAATGGGGAGAGAATTCAGAGTTCAGCGATGCAACGGGACTTGGGAGTCCTCGTGCAGGATACACTTAAGGTTAACCTCCAGGTTGAGTCGGTGGTGAAGAAGACGAATGCAATGTAGGCATTCATTTCTAGAGGAATAGAGTATAGGAGCAGGGATGTGATGTTGAGGCTCTATAAGGTACTGGTGAGCCGTCACTTGGAGTACTGTGGGCAGTTTTGGTCTTATTTAAGAAAGGATGTGCTGACGTTGGAGAGGGTACAGAGAAGATTTACTAGAATGATTCTGGGAATGAGAGGGTTAACATATGAGGAACATATGGATTGCATTCCTTGCAGTTTAGAAGAATGAGGGGGGGGGCCTCACAGAAACATTTTGAATGTTGAAAGGCATGGACAGAGTGGATGTGGCAAAGTTGTTTCCCAAGATGGGGGTGTCTAGTACAAGAGGGCATGACTTAAGGATTGATGGGTGCCCATTCAGAACAGAGATACGAAGAAATTTTTTTAGCCAGAAGGTGGTGAATCTATGGAATTTGTTGCCATGGGCGGCAGTGGAGGCCAAGTCATTGGGTGTATTTAAGGCAGAGATTGATAGGTATCTGAGTAGCCAGGGCATCAAAGGTTATGGTGAGAAGGCAGGGGAGTGGGACTAAATGGGAGAATGGATCAGCTCATGATAAAATGGCGGAGCAGACTCGATGGGCCGAATGGCCGATTTCTGTTCCTTTGTCTTATGGTCTAAAATTACTGTCAAGAACAGTAAACTGTAAAAAAAACACAACAAATCAATATTTGGTGTGACCACCAAAGTGCATCAGTTCTCTTAGATACACTGGTGTGCTGTTTTATAAGAAAATCAGCTGATAGGTTGTTTCAAGCTTCTGAGAATTTGCCACAATTTTTTGATACTTTGGTTGTTTCACTTGCTTCTTCCTCTTCAGGTAACCCCAGACAGCGTCGATGATGTTGAGATCAGGGCTCTGTGGAGGTCATTCACACAGTTGCAGAACTCCTGGTTGTTCTTTTCACTGAAGGCAGCTCTGCATGAGCTTGGCCCTGTGCTTGGGGTTATTGTCTTGCTGCAGAATGAATTTGGGACCGATCAGACACCTCCCTGATGGTATTGCATGATGGATGAGAATCTATTTGTACTTCTCAGCATTGATGATTCCATTAATTCTGACCAGATCACCAGCCCCATTTGCAGAAATACAGCCCCAAATCTGCTTCACTGTTGGCTGCAGACACTCATCCATGTAGCACTCTCCAGCTCTTCTACAGACAAACCTCCTTCTGTTCAAGCCAAATATTTCAAATTTTGACTTCTCAGTCCAGAGCACACGCTGCCATTGTTCAGCAAGTCAGTCCTTGTGTTTCGTTTCTACCTAGGAGGAATGGCTCTTTGGCAGCAACTCTTCCACGAAGACCATTTCTGACTAGACCTCTCTGGACTGTAAAGGGGTGTACTTGGGATCCAGTGGTTTCTGTGAGTTTGGAGCTGAGAGCCATGCTGAACTTTTCCAATGTAATTTGATGTGTGTTTCATGTGCTGCACTGAGTTTCCATGGCTGATTACTGCAAGCCAGCCCATTTCTTTGTGCGTCTTGAGAAATACATCTTCAAGCTCCTGCCTGCTGCAAAATCTCAGCTTGGGAGAGAACTTGCTGATGCAGGATGATCACCTTATGTCTTTTTGCTATGCTCAGCCTTGCCATGTGTAAGAACTGATGATTTGAAGGTTAAACTGTCACGTCTACCACACCTCATCTTTTAGTTTGGTTGTCCTTTGCCCAATGTGATTCCTTCTACACCAGTTTCTGTTTCAAATTAATCAGTTTAGTTCATCAACTCATTATGTCATTGATCATTAGCACCTGTTTGTTATCTTTGTTTAATCATGTACTTGGCTATAGACTGTATCTGCAAAGTAATTAGGTTTGTATCTGAAAAGTGGTCTATTAATAAAATACAAAAATTCGCTCACAAACAAGAGAAAGTCTGCAGAAGCTGGAAATCCAAGCCACACACACAAAAGGCTGAAGGAACTCAGCAGGCATCGATGGAAAAGAGTAAAGTTGATGTTTTGGGCTGAGACACTTTAGCAGGACTGGAGAAAAAAAGCTGAGGAGTAGATTTAAAAGGTGGAGGGGCAAGAGAGAAAAACACAAGGCGATAGGCGAGACCTGAAGGGGGAAGGATGAAGGAAAGAGCTGGGAGGTTGATTGGTGAAAGAGCTACAGGGCTGGAGAAGGGAGTCTGATAGAAGAGGACAGAAGGCCATGGAAGAAAGAAAAGGGGGAAGGTGACAGAGGGAAAAGGGAAGGAGAAGGGGGAGAGGGAAGAGGGAAAGGGGGGCGGTTGATTACTGGAAGTTTGAGAAATCAATGTTCATGCCATCAGGTTGGAGGCTACCCAGACAGAATATAAGGTGTTGTTCCTCCAACCTGAGTGGCTTACCATGACAGTGGAGGAGGCCATAGATAGACGTATCGGAATGGGAATGCAAAGTGGAATTAAAATGGGTGGCCACTGGGAGATCCCGCTTTTTCTAGCGGACGGAGCATAGGTGCTTGGTGAAGCGGTCTCCCAGTCTACATCAGGTCTCATTGCTATACAGGAAGCCACACCAGGAGCACCGGACACAATATATGACCGCCCAACAGACTCACAGGTGAAGTGCCGCCTCAGCTTTGGGGCCCTCAGCTTTTATTCTCCAATCTTGCCAAAGGGTCTCAGCCCAAAATGTCAACAGTACTCTTTTCCATAGATGCTGCCTGGCCTGCTGAGTTCCTCCAGCATCTTGTGCGTGTTACAAAAAATTCACTGTAAGATTTAATTTTTTGGAAAATGAATGTTCAGTTATCTAAAATTTGCTCTTTGCTATGACACTAATGCAGAATACAAAAAAAATCTGAACAACAGTTATATAAAAGATTTCTGGTGTGTAAGACTTTTGCACAGTACTGTAACTATGGGAAGTTACATTAAGTTAGAAGTACACCATTCATTTGTTTGGCACTTGAATGTATCCGACTTGGAGGGCTTATTGCATAAGTTCCAGCAGAATATCCCTGAAATGTCAGGGACAAAGAAGAAGATGGCTGAATAGACTGAATATTTTCCTGAAGACTTAAAATGGCTTCTGCATTTCCTGATTATCATGCTGACAATGCTCACGTATTCAGTATCAACTTCAATTCCTACGCGTACAGTACCTCTTGCATTCTGCAGGAGTTAAGTAATGATGGGAATTACAAAGGTCAAAAATACACTGCTAATAAGTTGCAATGAGAAAATTTGAAGCTTTATTTATTTCTATGACAAGCTGGACTTGCTGTTGTTGATTGAAGCATTTCTTCAAATCCTTTAGTTTTATTTCTGCATTCTGTCTTCGATTCCATGATATTTCCCTCACATAAAACAGCAACAAAATTGCAAAAAGGGATCTCTTTTAACCTTCATTTTGTTTTGTGAGGGATATAACAAATTTACATTTAATCCCTTTTGGCATATCATTTCATAAATATTCCATTCACACTAAAAACTGCTACTGTCTCTTTTAATCAATCCATCTCTATTCCAAGATAGGACTTGCAATTTTGTCCCTGGATTTAATTGACCTTTCTACTTGAACATGCTTAACAATGATCTCATTTGTAAACAAGTGATAGCAAACTTTTGTCAACATCATTTTTCAGAGTAATATAGAAAGCAGAAACATAAACATTTAGAATGTGACAAACTGCATCATATTTCTGTCTTATTTTAATGAAATTTTATCCTCAGGTGATGTTTTACATTTTTGTTTGTTGAATTCATTCGTGCTGGCATGACTACCAGCTACCACCATCCCCAGTCACCCTTGAGAAGGTGGTGGTGAATTAGCTCCTTGAAACATTCTGGTCTGTGTGGTGAAGTATTCTCTCATGTTGCTAGGTCAGACAATCAAGGATTTGGACACTGCAGTGATGCAGAAACAATATTATTTCAGATCTTGTTAACTTCTCTTTGTCACTGGATTGGCATCCGTGAAAACTTACACTTCATAGTGCCAGTCTCTGAGTTGGTGCAGTCATATACCAGGCACAATGATGTTGTCATATTCTTCATTATTATTATTCCTGCTTTTGTGCTCCTTTGTGCTTCTTCTTTTCCAGTGTCCCTTCTTGCTCAGTCTCCTCCTCTTGCAGGGAGGAAGAATGACCTCAATTAAAGGTAAGTGTACTTCTAAGCTGTAGTTGAAACACCTTACTGGCTACTCAGTAAGTAACATTATTAGCGAGCATGCTTAGCCAAATACAGGTGGCATCCTGACACCACTCTGCCTATTATTTACAGTAAGGCTTCCTTTTTGGTGATGAGATGCTATAATTGGGAGAGTTTGTCTCCTGAGTAGCTGGCCCACCCTTCTATTGCCTAAAAAACAATTGAAGGGTATGGAGTATATTTTTAACCCTTGCTCCTTTGGTAGCTTCTGTTTACAGTGGTATTGAGGACAGAATATCAACGTAGTGTTGTGACGATTGGCGTGCAGACGAATTAGCATCTTATGACTGTCTGGTTGATTAAGTGTGTGTATATGTGCATGCATGCTTGGTCTAAATGTCAGCATAAATCAACAGTATTTACATGAAAGCTTGTAATGTTCGTTTTCATCTTGTGATACCATGATGTTTCTTTCCATCAGTACTTCATGGTTTCTGAAATCACACAATGGAAAAACAGTATATCAGCCTTTTGCCAGGCTCCTCATATTTCCTTATTCATTCATTGTACATGGGTACAGCTGGCAATGCCAGTATATATTATATATCCCTACTTGCCTTTTAACTCTCAATGTTCTTAAGAACAACATGTAACAGTCTAAGGATGGCAAACTTCCTCCACTGATAGAAAGGAACAGAATTGGTCCACTTACTGATGGACATGGAGGAGAAAGAGATGAGGAAGATCTTAAATGGCTTTTTTGCATCTGTATTTACCATAAGACCATATATTATAGGAGCAGAAGTAGGCTATTCGGTCCATTAAGACTGCTCCACCATTCGATCATGGGCTGATCCAATTCCTCCGTCATCCGCACTCTCCTGCCTAACAATTGTGAATTTGCGGAATTCTACACCCTCAAAAGCAATAGAGGCAATCTCATCAGAGATATTGAAGGTACAATTAGCTGTTTTGATTTGCATAATAAGAGATATAACACTTATGGGGAAAAGGCAGGGAGATGAAGCTGAAACCACAGCCACATCAGTCAGAATCATATTAAATGGCGGAGCAGGCTCGACTGGTCAGATGGATACTCTCGCTGCTATTTTTTATATTCTTATTTACCATAAGACCTTTACTTGGGAGGTGGACATATAACTGACACAAAACATAGATTCTGTAACTTCTCTATGGATTACAGAAGAGGAGGTGCATAAGTCCTTGGAGCAAATTAAGGTAGATAACTTCCCAGGGATTGTGGGAGTGCAGAAATTTCAGAAGTCCTGGCAGAGGTATATAAAATATCCTTATCCACTTGTGAGGTTAACCATGGTTAAGGATAGCTAAGGTTGTTCTGTTGTACAAGAAAGGCTCTAAGAATAAGATGGGAAATTATAGGCCAGTGAGCCTGATGTCAGTAGTGGGTAAATTATTGGACAGAATATATAAGTATTTCAATAGACAGGACCTGAGCAGGGATAGACAACATGGGTATGTGTGTGGTAGGTTGTGACTAACCAACCTCATAGAATTTTTCAAGATGGTTACCTGGAAGGTCAATGAAAGAAAGGCAGAGGATGTTGTCTACATAGACTTCGACAAGGTCCCACATGAAAGGATAGTCAAGAAGGTTTAGTCACTTGGCATTCAGGATGAGGTAGTAAATTGGATTCAACATTGACTTTGCAGAAGAAGATAGAGAATGGTACAGGTCAACCTTCACTAATCCGACTACCTGTAATCTGGTTCCTTCGATAATCCGGCACTGATTATGCTTAATGTGATCCTTCTGTAATTCGGCATTTTCACTAATTCGGCACTCCTCAGGTCCCAATGGTGCTGGATTAGTGAAGGTCGACCTGTAGTAGATTCTCTCTGGCTATCCGTCCCACAGGATGATGATGGATCCTTTCAGTCAGTTAGAGGGGTTTGATATGTGCGTCCTGGGAGTGGCCGTACAGGCCGATCCTTGACAGGCACTGCTTGCCACATACTTGGCAGGTGAGACCTGGAGGGGCAGCAGGGGCAGAAGCTCTGTTGTGGCACTTCCTGTGCCTTTCCTCTGTTGCCTCGTTGAGCTTGTTCTCAGCAGTGTCCACACCTTTTCTGATGGCGTCCCTCCACTGTGAGCGATCTTGAGCCAGATCCTCCCATGTTGATGGGGCAATGTCAGCTTTCTTGTGGCTCCCGTGCAGAACATCCTTGTACCGTAGTCGCTGGCCTCCTCGTTTTCTGGTACCACTGGACAGTTGGCCGTACAGGATGTCCTTGGGCAGTCTTCCGTCAGGCATTCTGACAACATGTCCTGCCCAGTGCAGTTGGGCTGATATTACCAAGGCTGAAATTGCTGGCATTCCGGCTCGAGAGGGGACCTCGGTATTGGAGACCTTGTCTCGCCAGGTGATCTTCATCAGAGAACGTAGGTGACACTGCTACAGTTGGTCAAGCTGGCGTAAATATCTCTGATTGCACCATGTCTCACATCAGTATAACAAGGTTGATATGACAACAGCCCTGTATACCTTGCACTTGGTGACCAACCTGATGTTCTGTGACCAAACTCAATCTTTCAGCTGACCAAAGGCAAAGCAGGCTTTTCTGGTTCTTGACTCAATCTCCTCATCCAGAGAAGCTGAGGATGTTATTATGCTGCCCAGGTAGTAAAACTTATTGCTTCATTGACAGGTGGCCTGTGATTAATGGTGTGCCACACGGATTGGTGCTGGATCCATTGTTATTTGTCATCTATATCACCAATCTGGATGATAATGTAGTAAACTGGATCAGCAAATGTGTGGATAAAACCAAGATTGCGGGCTTAGTGGAAAGTGAGGAAGGCTATCCTGACTTGCAGCAGGATTTGGACTAGCTGGAAAAAGGGCTGAAAAATGTCACCTACCACCCCACCAGCCTTCGTGTCAAACATATAATTCTCCGTAACTTCCGCCATCTCCAATGGGATCCACCACCCAGCACATCTTTCCCTTCCCCCCCCACTTTCTGCTTTCCGCAGGTATCACTCCCTACACGACTCCCTTGTCCATTCGTCCCCCCCAACCCTTCCCACCGATCTCCCTCCCGGCACTTATCCTTGTAAGCGAAACAAGCACTACACCTGCCCTTACACTTCCTACCTCAGCACCATTCAGAGCCCCAGACAGTCCTTCCAGGTGAGATGACACTTCACCTGTGAGTCTGCTGGGGTGATATACTGTGTCCGGTGCTCCTGGTGTGGTCTTCTATATATTGGTGAGACCCGACGCAGACTGGGAGACCGCTTTGGCGAACACCTATGCTCTGTCCGCCACAGAAAGCAGGATCTCCCAGTGGCCACACATTTTAATTCCACATCCCATTCCCATTCCGATCTGTCAATCCATGGCCTCCTCTACTGTCGAGATGAAGCCACACTCAGGTTGGAGGAACACCACCTTATATTACGTCTGGATAGCCTCCAACCTGATGGCATGATTTCCCTAACTTCCGATAATGCCCCTCCTCCCCTTCTTACCCCATCTCTAATTTTTATTTTATTTTATTTCTTCTCTCTTTCCCTCTCACAATAACTCCTTGCCTGTTCTCTAGCTTCCTCTGGTGCTCCCCTCCCCCTTTCTTTCTTCCAAGGCCTTCCGTCCTATAATACTCCCCCTTTCTCCAGCCTTGTATACCTTTTGCCAATCAACTTCCCAGCTCTTAGCTTTACCCCTCCCCCTCCTGTCTTCTCCTATCAGTTCAGGTCTCCCCCTCCCCCTCCCACTTTCAAATCTCTTACTATCTCTTTTTTTCCTTTAGTCTTGATGAAGGGTCTCGACCCGAAACGTCGACTGTACTTCTTCCTATAGATACTGCTTGGCCTGCTGCGTTCCACCAGCATTTTGTGTGTGTTGCTTGAATTTCCAGCATCTGCAGATTTTCTCGTGTTTGCGTTTGAAAAATGTCAGGTAGAACTTAATGCAGGCAAGTATGAGGTATTGCACTTTTGCAGGACAAACCAGGTAGGACTTACACAGTGAATGGTAGGACACTGAGGAGAGCCATAGAACAGAGGGATCTACGTTTGTAGGAATACGGATCCATAATTCCTTCAAAATGACATAATTGGCAGATTGGGATCCAAACCAACATACACAAAATGCTGAAGGAACTCAGTAAGCCAGGCAGTATCTATGGAAAACACAGAATTCTGTTTGCTATTTCAATAACAATGGCAGCAACTATTTTTGTTCCCTGGTCCCTGGACTCACTATCTCTAAACAGTGAGTTGAGCTATTGGCATATCAGTGCTCCTCTACATGAAGCTGGAATCTCAGCATGTCTGTCTCCCATGGCACCCTCATGAACGTTACCACTGTCTGGCTGCAACTGCTTTTGTGCCTTCTGGGCTGACAATCTTCTTGAATTGGAGAATAGGATAGTGTTTGTAGTTGCCTAAACAGTGTAAGGTTTTTGAGAGAATAAATGAACTGCTGCGAGAACTCAGCAGGTCAAGCAGCATCTATGGGAGGAAAGGAATTGAACAATATGGGTCGAAATCCTACATCAGGACTGCATTGGGTTTTTGGGAACTGTGCAAGTCCCATTTTAGTGCGTGATAATGGGTGCAAACTTGACCTACGTTTTCTAGACACAAACAAGAGATCTGTGTTGCTACATTTTCTAGAAGGCATTTTTGCTGGGTTTTGTAATGGAGTGTGAGTAGTCTGACTGAGGTTAAGTGCTAAACATATTGCTCAGTTAGTACCGCAAAAAGGGTGAAATCCAATTAGTGGGCAGATGTTTCTCAATATAACTACTGGGCTGACATTTGGCTTTGCCCCAAGAAGAAACCTATATGGGCATTATAGCTCATTCTTACCAGTTTATCTTGCTATGGTTAAAGTACTGATTTCCATGTTAGAAAATACTTATAATTCTCATTTTCTCACATGATAAAATATGTAGCTGCCTGTGATAAATGGATATTAGCTACTTAATAACATTTTCTATTCAGTGATAGGCAATGTAATTCTTTGTTTATTTCACATGCTGTCAATCATGAACAGATATGTATTTTGTTGGAAAGGAAGCAACGTTTATTTTGCAACAAAATCCATACTGTGTTATAATTGTTAGCAGAGCAGAACGTACTCATTTTAAATAAATTACAACACACATACACACACACACAGGCTGAGTAACTTGGGTGATTATTTTGCAATAGGCAACATTTGGCTTCTCAGTTTTATCAATGGGCTGACCTTTGGCTTTGCCAAACATACATAACATGTGGTATGGGGAGGGCAGGGAGAGTGGATTGGAAAAGGCATTCGAATGTGGTGAGTGGAAAATGGTGAATGGTTAGTGAGAAGGAAACAGGTGTAAGGAGAGAGGGAGAGAGAGGAGAAAGATTGTGGTGAAGGGCAAATGGAAGAGAAGGGGAAGGAAGGGGAAAGAGAAGGGAGTGCGACATAAGGGATAGAAGGGGTAGAATATGAAGAAAGAGGAGAAAGGAAAGAAAAGTCATATATGCCTGTGAGAGACAGGGAGCAGGAAGTGAAAAAGTTCACTCGGAGAAAAGCAAGAGAGGGTGAATGTGGGTAATGCAGAGAGACCTGGAAAGAAAGGAGTTGTAGGCCAGTCCAAGTTGAGCATTAATCGGATGCTTTCTGTGCCATAAGTAGATGATTTTGCAGGCAACAATTAACACTGCTGGCTAATTCATTGATGCTTGGAGTGAGAATTTCCAGAAATCAGAATTCTGACAGTTAATGCAGAGACACCAAGTGTTTACAGTACAATGTTGGTGACATAGTAGAGAATGGGAGAGGGAAGAGATGGTGGGAGGTGGAAAGAGGTGTATGGATTGGGAGGAGGGTGTGACAGGAGAGCTTGAAGGGGAGGGAGAAGGCCTACGTTATGTTAGATTGGCCCATCACTACTCGACTGTAGCAGTCACCCCAATCATCTACTTCTTCTCCTAGAGATACAAAATGGGTCATGTCTATAGGAATGTGAGATACCATATCTCCATGAAAAGGAGGAGGCATGCAGATGGCATCCTTTGTGAGTGGCTGCATCAAGCTGCCTGATGGCCCTGGGTATGATACCACCCAGGAGTCACTATGTGATGAGTTTCTGCTTGCTGGTGTTGTGAAAGATAGAGTTGGCTATGCTGCTGAAGAATTTAGTTGGGCTGTGTCATATTCCCTGCCCTTCTTAGATTGGCTTTGCTATTAAACAGCTTTGACTCCAAGTTAGTCAGGAAGTGGTCTTCACAAGAAATCCCTAATGCCCTGTGGGAAAAGGTGTAGTGGATCCTACTGAATGTCTTCCCAAGTCAATACCACTTAACAAAATGAAAACCTTTTCACAAAGATGCTTAGTTAGTGATGAGAAAGTATCTCCATGTGAGATCTTACACATGAAGCCAGAGACTCAGTATCACTGTGATGCCTGTGAGATGGTAGACACAGGGATAAGAAGGTGATCTGTCACTTTTTAGGAAGAAACATTTTCCAAAAAAATTTGGGAAGATGGAATATGGTCTTTGCTGGGGTCCATCCTGAAGATCTCTATTACACAGGACTCTGGTCTAAAGTTGCTCTCAGAACACGGTACTGGGGCAAGTAACAGCTACAGCTGGGAGATTATGAACTTGATGAAAGGGACTCTTCAGTCTGCCTGAGATTCACTAGTGTCCTGCTGCAAGAAACCGTGTACAACTGGAAATTGCAGCTTGGCACATTCAGAGATGCAGAATTGTGTTGGGAAATAACGCAAAGTTTGATACAGCCATCATGGGGAAAGACGAGAGATTATGGCCTTCCCATCATTGCACAAAGAGACTAGGAATTACATAAAGATTTGTCAGATATCTAGTTCATGAAATGATAAGCACAAGAGATTCTGCAGATGCTGGAAATCCAGCATTAAGCTTGCAGCGTGTGTAGCTCATAAAATGCATGTGAAGGAAAAAACAGATGCCATGCTGATATAGTGTGAATCTTGTCAACAAATGGCTTGACATATCTTGTAACTCAGATGCTGGTATACAAAACTCACTGTATTATGCATTTCAAATCTTATGAAACTGTTTTGTGAAAATAAATTTTCATTGTATAAGAATACCGACATAACAACCCACACAAAGTAAGGCTTGATGCGTCAATTCACATAGATACCAGCGTTACGTTAAATTGCAAAGAATATGAGTGGACATAAGATCAACCTGGCAATATGGAAAATGAGCAGAGAGCAATGACATTAAATTCTTTGGATCAAGTAGTAAGAGAGAGAAAATGATTTTCTTTTAAACAAAATAATTAGTCAAGCATACTGTACACGAGCTAAAGAATGCCTCGAGCACTGTATCACAGAAAACAGCGGTGCTATGTTTTGAGATATCACTGAACTTAATTAACAACTAGACATCTGTTTTGCTTGTTGCTGATTGCTTCTTTGCTTGCAATCTGTAAACTATAATGGTCAAGTATTAATTTACCAAACAACTGGTCACAGAGTTTTTGTATACAAGTAAATGATATACATTTCGGCACAACATCAATCACATTGTACTTTGTAATATCCAAGCAAATTAGCAATTTCACATCAGGGTTTTAAATACAAAACTGAAACTAATCAGTTACCTCTCCATTCAAACCTGACTTGACACTGAACTGAAACATTAGCAGTTGAATGATAAGTACATGTAAATTTCAGAAGTGAAGTTTAAGGCTGATCATCAAATTTCCAACTCATACAAAGGCAGGATGCCAAAATTAAACTTTCACTAAATTAAATCAGATGTCTTCCAGGTATCTCTGCATTGCTACAATGCAGAAGCTCAATTTACATATGGGATTTAATTTTTCATGTAATAAGTTCTGGTGCACAGACAGCTTAAGATACTCTTATTATCTGAGGAGAACCACTTCAGTGCTACTTAGGCAATGTAAAAAGGAAGCATCCTGAGGACATGCTTACAGACTAAGGAAGTAAAAGTTCTTTCTTTTACTCTTTAGGCCACTTAAATAAATCATCCAAAAAATGGCTGATAGCTCAAATGGGAGAAAATTGCTTTGGTCTGATAATTGTCAATTCAAAGAATGAAGAACGTTTTTATTCATAAAGCAGAAGGCAGCACTTTAAAGTAGATATGCAAATGTTTGGGATTAGTTGGTAAATCACCATTCAAATTTAATACTGAGTGTTCCTTTAACATTCAGCCCATAGCACCTTCTCAGATAGTCAGTCAGATCACAGCTGATCTCCTAACTCGGTACCAAGTTCACACAATAATCCCATGACTCATGATTCACTCCGTTTCTAAAATTCTACTGTTTTCAATCTTGAAGACGCTCAGTCAGGTAAAAAATTCAAGAAATTCATTAATCTCTGGGTAAAGAAGTTTCTTCTCATATTTATTCCTAATTGCCAAGCACTTATTTAGAGATTGTAGCCTATATTTTTAGATGCAAAAGCAAAGGAAAACACCAGTTCTGCATCTACTCTGCCCAGCCCTTCTTCATGACTACATAAAGCCAATTTAAGCAATATCTCATAATATGCCAAAACCAGCATCACAGGAATCAATCTGGGTAAACCTGGTACTTATACACGTCACAGAGGATCTCGCCTAGACTGTACATGTCGGCTGTGTGGCGAAAAAAGCACAACAGTGCCTCTTTCACCTCAGATGGCTAAAGAAGCTTGGCATGAGCCCCCAGATCCTCAGGATTTTCATCGAGAACATCCTGACTGGCTGTGTCATCACCTGGTATGGGAACTATACCCTCAATCCCAGCGCACTGCAGAGAGTGGTGTGGCCAGGCCAGCGTAACTGTAGATGTGAACTATCCTCTATTCAGGATATTTACAGCAGCAGGTGCGTAAAAAGGGACTGGAGGATCATCAGAGCCTCCAGCCAACCAATGACAAACTGCTTCAGTTGCTTGTGTCTGCCAAATGGAACCACAGGACCAAACAGACTCCAGGACAGCTTCTTTCACCAGGCCATCAGATTGACCAATAAACAACACCTCAGGACATATTCCAAACCCGGACTCCAGCAACGACCATGGAGACATTCAAAGCGATCGCGCAACCACCAACTGCGACTCCAGCCTTGAACTCCAGGCCGGGTCTTTATGTGCTGCTGTTGTGACTCCCGTCTCCCCTTCCCCCACCACCACTCCGCAGCCCCGTCTTCCTCAGATCCCACCGTCAACTCCTGGGCCCTCAGAGGCTCCATCTTCCTCTCACCCCAACCCTCCCCTCTCCATTGACACCCCCAGCCTCCCCCCTCCCCCCTCTGATCCCAGCTCTCATCCGTGCCGGGTCTTTACCATCCCCTCCGACCTTCAACTGTCGGAGGCAGAACGCTCTGTTCTCAGTAAGGGCCTCACGTTTGTCCCCCTTCGCCCACACCTCAGCGAGTTCCGTGTTCGCCACGATGCGGAACTTTTCTTCCGCCGTCTCCGTCTCCGAGCCTACTTCTTCGGCAAGGACTCTTCCACCCCCACCGATGACCCCTTCTCCCGTCTTCATCCCTCCTCTTCTTCATGGACACCCCGCTCTGGTCTTCTGCCTGCTCTGGATCTCTTTATTGCCAACTGCCGACGGGACATCAACCGTCTCGACTTCACCGCACCTTGTCCCCATTCCAACCTCACTCCTTCGGAACGCTCTGCTCTCCACTCCCTCCGCACTAATCCTAACATTATTATTAAACCCGCTGATAAGGGGGGTGCTGTTGTAGTCTGGCGTACTGACCTCTACCTTGCCGAGGCGCAGCGACAACTCGCGGATACCTCCTCTTATTTACCCCTCGATCGTGACCCCACTAAGGAGCACCAGGCCATTGTCTCCCACACTATCAACGACTTTATCCGCTCAGGGGATCTCCCATCCACTGCTACCAACCTTATAGTTCCCACACCCCGCACTTCCCGTTTCTACCTCCTACCCAAGATCCACAAACCTGCCTGTCCTGGCCGACCTATTGTCTCAGCTTGCTCCTGCCCCACCGAACTCGTTTCTGCATACCTCGACACTGTTTTATCACCCCTTGTTCAATCCCTTCCGACCTATGTTCGTGACACTTCTCACGCTCTTAAACTTTTCGATGATTTTAAGTTCCCTGGCCCCCACCGCTTTATTTTCACCTTGGATGTCCAGTCCCTATATACTTCCATCCCCCATCAGGAAGGTCTCAAAGCTCTACGCTTCTTTTTGGATTCCAGACCTAATCAGTTCCCCTCTACCACCACTCTGCTCCGTCTAGCAGAATTAGTCCTTACTCTTAATAATTTCTCCTTTTGCTCCTCCCATTTCCTCCAAACTAAAGGTGTAGCTATGGGCACCCGTATGGGTCCTAGCTATGCCTGCCTTTTTGTTGGGTTTGTGGAACAATCTATGTTCCGTGCCTATTCTGGTCTCTGTCCCCCACTTTTCCTTCGCTACATCGACGACTGCATTGGCGCTGCTTCCTGCATGCATGCAGAACTCGTTGACTTTATTAACTTTGCCTCCAACTTTCACCCTGCCCTCAAGTTTACCTGGTCCATTTCTGACACCTCCCTCCCCTTTCTAGATCTTTCTGTCTCTGTCTCTGGAGACAGCTTATCCACTGATGTCTACTATAAGCCTACTGACTCTCACAACTAACTGGACTATTCCTCTTCTCACCCTGTCTCTTGCAAAAACGCCATCCCCTTCTCGCAATTCCTCCGTCTCCGCCGCATCTGCTCTCAGGATGAGGCTTTTCATTCTAGGACGAGGGAGATGTCTTCATTTTTTAAAGAAAGGGGCTTCCCTTCCTCCACTATCAACTCTGCTCTTAAACGCATCTCCCCCATTTCACGTACATCTGCTCTCACTCCATCCTCCCACCACCCCACTAGGAATAGGGTTCCCCTGGTCCTCACCTACCACCCCACTAGCCTCCGGGTCCAACATATTATTCTCCGTAACTTCCGCCACCTCCAACGGGATCCCACCACTAAGCATATCTTTCCCTCCCCCCCTCTCTCTGCATTCCGCAGGGATCGCTCCCTACACAACTCCCTTGTCCATTCGTCCCCCCCATCCCTCCCCACTGATCTCCCTCCTGGCACTTATCCGTGTAAGCGGAACAAGTGCTACACATGCCCTTACACTTCCTCCCTTACCACCATTCAGGGCCCCAAACAGTCCTTCCAGGTGAGGCATCACTTCACCTGTGAGTCGACTGGGGTGATATACTGCGTCCGGTGCTCCCGATGTGGCCTTTTATATATTGGTGAGACCCGACGCAGACTGGGAGACCGCTTTGCTGAACATCTACGCTCTGTCCGCCAGAGAAAGCAGGATCTCCCAGTGGCCACACATTTTAATTCCACATCCCATTCCCATTCTGACATGTCTATCCACGGCCTCCTCTACTGTAAAGATGAAGCCACACTCAGGTTGGAGGAACAACACCTTATATTCTGTATGGGTAGCCTCCAACCTGATGGCATGAACATTGACTTCTCTAACTTCCGCTAGGCCCCACCTCCCCCTCGTACCCCATCTGTTACTCTTTTTAATGCACACATTCTTTCTCTCACTCTCCTTTTTCTCCCTCTGTCCCTCTGAATATACCTCTTGCCCATCCTCTGGATCACCCCCCCCCGTCTTTCTTCCCGGACCTCCTGTCCCATGATCCTCTCGTATCCCCTTTCGCCAATCACCTGTCCAGCTCTCGGCTCCATCCCTCCCCCTCCTGTCTTCTCCTATCATTTTGCATCTCCCCCTCCCCCTCCAGCTTTCAAATCCCTTACTCACTCTTCCTTCAGTTAGTCCTGACGAAGGGTCTCGGCCTGAAACATCGACTGCACCTCTTTCTATAGATGCTGCTTGGCCTGCTGCGTTCACCAGCAACTTTGATGTGTGTTGGTTGACCAATAAACATTGATCTGATTGCATAGCTGACTGTACTTACATGTATACAAAACAATTATGTATAAAATCTTAGTGTTTGGGCAATATCCTCACACATTTCCCTTCCTTATTGCTTGTGCATAGCGACAGAGATGCAACATAAAGATTTTTACTCCCTCATGTTGTGAAATGGATGTAAGAAATAAAAGTCTAATTCTAATTCTAATTCTTAAAATGTTGAGTTTTAGCAACCTAAAGCAAGGTGAAAGTATTTTAAATTTATTTAGTACCTTATAGGCCCCTCCAATGCCACCCTCAAATTTGCTGATGACACACTCTGTTGGATGAATTACAGGTGGTGATGAGCCAGCATGCCAAAGTGAATTCAGTCACCTGGTTGAGTGGCGCTACAACAAGAATCTCTCACTCAATGTCAGCAAAACAGCTAATTGTTGTCTTCATGGAGCAGAAGGAAGGAGAACATGTGCCATTCTGCATGGTTGATCAGTGCTGGAGAGAGAGACAGCTGCTTTAATTTCGCGGGTGTTAATATAGTGGAAGACCTGTACTTGGCTCAATACATAGATGCAATTATAAGGAAAACATGCCAGTGTCTTCATTTTCTTCAGAGAGTAAAGAGGCTCAGTTTGTCACTGAACACTCTAACAACCTTCCACAGCAATTTTAATGCACAGGAACGTAAGAAGCTGCAGAGAGTAATGGAATCTACCCAATACATCACAAGCACATCACTTCCCACCATTGATACTCTTGACAGAAGGCATTGCCTCATAAAGGAAACATCTACTACCAAAGAACACCACCATCAAGATCATGTCATCCTTTTGCAACTACCATTGGGCAGGAGGTACTGAAGCCTGAACCCCTACAGCACCTGTTTCAAGAACAGATACTTCCTCTTAAACATTTTTTCTTCTTGAACCAACCAAATCAACCTTAATTACTACGGTTTAGCAACCCTATGCTCATTTCACACTAAAATCGTTTTTTATTTTGTTCTAATTGTGTTTTCTTGTAAAAATTGTATATATTTTGTTTATTTTATGTTTTTTTATTGTGAATGCTGCTTATATGATGCCTATGATGCTGCTGTAAGTTAGTTTTTCATTACACTGTGCATACATGTGATTGTGCACGTGACAATAAACTTGACTTTGATGTTATCCCAGGATACCTTGAAACATATTACTATCAAATAGTTTTATGCAAAGTGCAGCCATTAAGAGAAATTTGGATAGCTACATGGATGAGAGCGATATGGAGGCCTATGGTCAGGGTGCAGGTCAATGGATCTAGGCAGAATAATGGTTTGGCACAGACTAGATAGGTTGAAGGGCCTGGTTCTGTGCTCCAGTGCTCTATGACTCTGTTGTTTTGTGATAGATTTTCCAGTAGGTTTTGCTGTAGATGGTGAATGATCTTAATACCTTGTGGAAGTGCTTGGCTGAAGGAGTGAGGTTGAATTGAACATAGAGATATGTCCTTGTTCTTCTTTCTGTATCCTGAAGTCATTAATAAAGCAGTTAAAATAATCAATTCAGAATCAGATGTTGAAAATCAGAATTCTGCTGATGCTGAAAATCTAAAAGAATAACAAAAAATGCTCTAAGTTCTCCAAAGATTAATAGAAAACGCTCTAAGTACTCCACAGATCAGGCAGTGCCTGTGGAAAGAGAAACAGAGTTAATGTTTCTTCAGCAGACTTATGACTAGGAATGATATTGGCTGGGAAATCTTGATCTTTGTTGGTCTTCAACAATGGTAGCTATCTTCAGTTGTGCATGGAAAGACCTTTGAAGATCGAACATATTTCATTCAGGTCAGCTCTCTCTTCTCAGATTCCTTCAAAGTCCAGCAGATACAAGTCCAGCCTATCCAATCTTTCCATCACTGGAATCTGAATGACTGGAATTATTCAGAGTAGGAACATTTAGTGGCACTTGCAGGTTTCTGTGCACACTTCATTCTTTGATGGGTAACATTGCTAACTTGTTTATTGTAATATATTTTTGACTTTTAATTTTGGATGTAATAAAAATGGGTCAGTATCCTACAAAAACATATTACAATATTTTATCACAGCCCATAAATGTGAGAGACTAGATTGCCTTTTGGGGCCATAGATCCTACATCATAACATGCAGTTTGCAATATATTTATGACTTTTATATATGACTATAGGCTGTGTAAATTAGAAAAAAATGGATATTCTTCTATTACCCTTTTTGTCATAAGGCCAGGATTGCTGAATTCTTACATTTCTAACACAGCCAAATTCCTTCAAAATTCATACATCAATTACTAGGTAGAAGAGGCATCATTCATCCAGGAGTTCATAATATTCTTTAAGTTTAATAACTTCCAGGATAACATCTATATTCAAATTTTAAAATATTGAAAGGAAAGAGCAAATGGAAGCTTTGTCCTTTCAATGCAATTTGGAGAATTAGACCGTAGATTGAAACCAGTCCACCTGAGTCACGAATTATTTTCCAGCCACTTTGCCAGATTCTGTCAAAATGGCTGCATAAATTTGTCTCTATTATTTTGGTTAGCAGCTAAAATTTCCCAGGAAATACATCAAGAAGCTTATTTTCATAACACTGCAAACAGTCATTAATCCTACCTGTGTATCTTTGCTGTTTTAAGGGAACATGCAATCTCTACACAGACAACACCCAAAGTTAGGATCGTCAACACTAGAGCTGTGTGTTGGCAATGAGAATCACTAAACTCAAAGCTATAGTGAAACTGCCTACAATACTGCAATGTTTTAAGTCATCTTGGCTGTTCTGTGAATAACATTTTCATTTTACCTGTGTGAACAGTGCACTGAATTGACTGCATTGAAGTAATGTTCATGATCCTGTTATTGTATACCTTTATCAGTCTGAACTGCTGGACTGCATGGGTATGACATCTTTCTGGTCCACCCCTCTGAAATCCACATCACATATCTCCTCTTTTCACAGGTTCACCATCTCCAGAGAGCATCACTGGCAGGCTACTGTGTAATTTTGTTCATTGATGGCACAAAACCCTGAATGATGGTTTGTTTCAAGGGAACATTATATGTTACTTCTGAGTCAAGTTGAAATGTCATTTATTGCCTTTGCACCAATATCTTCCTTCAGATACGTCTAGTATGTGCTCCTTTCACACAGAATTGGCAACAGACACACAGTGTTTGCCTACTATTCTGAATCTGAATCTAGTTCTGTCACAACATGGTTTGGCTGTCTGCTCCCCGGAGTTTCAGTGACCACTGTATCAGTCATTATGGATAGAGATTATTTCCCATTCCACAGATTGTTTCAATACTTTGGTCTCTTCTTTTTCAACAAATCTTGCAACATCAAAATCTCTTTGACTGTATATTCTCTGTCCTGTCTGTTGCCTTGTGCTTCACCGCCTTTTGTTGTCATCTAACATTTCTCCCTGGCTTTGGATAGCTCCACAGATATGCATACCTATACGTAGCTTTCAGACTCATGAATTCCACAAATGATCTGATCTCCTTTGATGGGAACCCTTTATCACCAAACATTTTCAGCATTACACAGGATGAAGAAGCAGTTATGAGTTTTCCTATTTCTATGCAATGCTTAATCCGGTATCAGAAGTCCCTGGTTGACAACGTGTGATGGTCAGTTATTATATATGGTGGATTCCAGTTAATTGGGACATATTGACCATAAGACCATAAGACAAAGGAGCAGAAGTCGGCGATTCGGCCCATCGAATCTGCTCTGCCATTTTATCATGAGCTGATCCATTCTCCCATTTAGTCCCATTCCCCTGCCTTCTCACCATAACCTTTGATGCCCTGGCTATTCAGATACCTATCAATCTCTGCCTTAAATACACCTAATGACTTGACTTCCACTGCTGCCTGTAGCAACAAATTCCACAGATTCACCACTCTCTGGCTAAAAAAATTTCTTCGCATCTCTGTTCTGAATGGGCGCCCTTCAATCCTTAAGTCATGTCCTCTCGTACTAGACTCCCCAATCATGGGAAACAACTTTGCCACATCCACTCTGTCCATGCCTTTCAACATTCAAAATGTTTCTATGAGGTCCCGCCCCATTCTTCTAAACTCCAACGAGTATAGTCCAAGAGCGGTCAAATGTTCCTCATATGTTAACCCTCTCATTCCCGGAATTATTCTAGTGAATCTTCTCTGAACCCTCTCCAACGTCAACACATCTTTTCTTAAATAAGGAGCCCAAAACTGTACACAGTACTCCAAGTGAGGTCTTACCAGTGCCTTATAGAGCCTCAACGTTACATCCCTGCTCCTATACTCGATTCCTCTAGAAATGAATGCCTACATTGCATTCACCTTCTTCATTACCGACTCAGCTTGGAGGTTAACCCTAAGGGTATCCTGTACGAGGACTCCCAAGTCCCGTTGCATCTCAGAACTTTGAATTCTCTCCCCATTTAAATAATAGTCTACTTATTTATTTCTTCTACCAAAGTGTATAACCACACACTTTCCAACATTGCATTTCATTTGCCACTTCTTTGCCCATTCTCCCAATCTATCCAAGTCTCTCTGCGGACTCTCTGTTTCCTCAGCACTACCGGCCCCTCCACCTATCTTTGTATCAGCAGCAAACTTAGCCACAAAACCATCTATTTCATAATCCAAATCGTTGATGTACAATGTAAAAAGAAGCGACCCCAACACGGACTCCTGTGGAACACCATTGGCAGCCGGCAGCCAACCAGAATAGGATCCCTTTATTCCCACTCCTTGTTTCCTGCCAATCAGCCAACGCTCTATCCACATATGTAACTTTCCCATAATTCCATGGGCTCTTATCTTGTTAAGCAGCCTCATGTGCGGCACCTTGTCAAAGGCCTTCTGAAAATCCAAATACACAACATCCACTGCATCTCCCTTGTCTAGCCTACTTGTAATTTCCTCAAAAAATTGCAATAGGTTTGTCAGGCAGGATTTTCCTTTAAGGAAACCATGCTGAGTTCTGCCTATCTTGTTATACGCCTCCAGGTACTCTGTAACCTCATCCTTGACAATCGACTCCAACAACTTCCCAACCACCAATGTCAAGCTAAAAGGTCTATAATTTCCTTTTTGCTTCCTTGCCCCCTTCTTATTGGGACCACTATATTTCAGCTTTTTTACGTGGCTGCCCCAACTTGCCAAAGTTTCATGTAAATAGTTTAAAAAAGACAAACTCCATATAGCTGAGTCTTTCTCCATTTGAAGAAAGCTAATGGCATGTTGGCCTTCATAACAAGGGGAGTTGAGTATAGGAGCAAAGAGGTCCTTCTGCAGCTGTACAGGGCCCTGGTGAGACCACACCTGGAGTATTATGTACAGTTTTGGTCTCCAGATTTGAGGAAGGACATTCTAGCTATTGAGGGAGTGCAGCGTAGGTTCACAAGGTTAATTCCCGGGATGGTGGGACTGTCATATGTTGAAAGATTGGAGCAACTGGGTTGTATACACTGGAATTTAGAAGGATGAGAGGGGATCTGACTGAAACATGTAAGATTATTAAGGGATTGGACACGCTAGAGGCAGGAAACATGTTCCCGATGTTGGGGGAGTCCAGAACCAGAGGCCAGACTTTAAGAATAAGGGGTAGACAATTTAGAACGGAGTTGAGGAAAAACTTTTTCACACAGAGGGTTGTGGTTCTGTGGAATGCTCTGCCTCAGAAGGCAGTGGAGGCCAATTTTCTGGATTCTTTCAAGAAAGAATTAGATAGAGTTCTTAAAGATAGCGGAGTGAAGGGATATGGTGAGAAGGCAGGAAAAGGATACTGATCGTGGATGATCAGCCATGATCACAGTGAACGGTGGTGCTGGCTCGAAGGGCTGAATGGCCTACTCCTGCACCTATTGTCTATTGTCTATTGAATCGCAAATTAGGTGTTTAAATGAAATATGGAACAAATTAGAACACAACCAATATTACTATAGTGTTATAAAACTGTGCATTCATTCCTAATTGTTATCAATGGACGAATTTTATATGCTGTATGCTGCCGTGTTCCTTTGATTGACTGTAAATGAACAAAATCAGCACAGCCACCTAGTGGAGAGAATGGATAGCTTTCATTGTCTTCCTGAGTCAAAAAATCACTGATTTTAGTTCAGTGTCAGTCGGCCCAAATGAATAACTGAATAACATAATACAAGCGTATGCAATGACACCATTTAAAAACTGTTCACTCTGAGCACGATGTAGTGTTTAATGGCCACACTAGTGCACACGACTGAGGTTAGTTACAAACTGTTGCATCCTCCAAATCTTCATTTTTGTTGTAACATTCAAGATGATTGTTGATACCTTCAAATTCCTCATAGTTCCTAACTTGCTGAAGTTGTGAAATTGTTTCATTTTCACTCCTGGCCATTTAAAACCACAGTTAGCAAAACTGTTTTGTTTTACTGCTTATTTGTCACCAACTATCGGCGACAAAAGTCACTACTTTTTGAACATAAACACATGCAACTGGCACTACTTAAAACTATTTGTTTGGTTTAAGCACAATGTAGTGTCTAAAGGCCCAACAAGTAAATGTAACTGATGCTATTTAGAAACTGTTTGGCAACAGTGTCTTGTCCCAATTAAGCTGCATTGTGTCCCAATTGAATGAAGGAAATCCCAGCTAGTTTCTCAACTAACTTTAGTTCTTTAAGAGTTGTCCCAAAGAAGTGGCTGCCCCCATTAATTGATGGCCCAATTAACTGGAATCCACTGTATTTGCCAATTTTCAGACACTAGCTGACAAATTTCAAAGTATATTTTATTATCAAAGTATGTATACATTGTACAACCTTGAGATTCTTCTCCTAACAGCAACCAAGAAACAAAGAACCTCCAAATCAAACAAAAAATCAAATGAAATCAATCTATTAGAAAAATAGACTGTCTAACATTCAATGCGCAGAGGATAAAGAACACACCCTGCCCATAAAAATAAAAGAATAATATAACCCATAAAAAAGACCATCAAGCACCCAATATGCAATAGGAAAAAAGTAATACAAACTGCAAGCAAATAGTGTTTCAGAACTGAAGTTTGCAGGACAGCCCCATAGTTCAGAACGGCTGAATAAATGTCACGGAGCAGCGATCTTAATCAGTCCGCCCCTCACCTTGGAACATGACACTCTGGCCTTTCTGACACCTTGAACTTTTCAATTTGGTCCAGCTCCATCTGAACATCGGGGTCTGCCACTTCGAGTAGTGAGCTGAACTGGCCCGTACCTCACCTCGGGCCATGACACCCTAACCTTTTCAATCTGTCCCAGTGCTTAACTCTCTGTCCGAACAACGGGTTCTACTGCTTGGATACGCCAGGCTTTGCTGCTTCCATTTGGCCTGTAAGTCTCCATCTGCAGATTGTGCTCCATCACGCCCAGCGCCTGGACCCCGCAGCTTTGATTTGGTCCGTGCCTGATCTTTCATGCCATTCCATGTTCTCGGCAATGGACCCGCTGCCTTGCCTAATTCTTCCACCCATTGCAAGTCCAAAATGATGGTAAGCAATTCTACCACATCGAATTGCCTCCAAATTCAAAGGGAAGTTACAGACTGTTACTTGTGACTGTTTGCCAGAAGAAGTGTGGTTAACAAAGTATTTACTTGCTATCCTTGTTTCACTAGCTACCAGCCAGAAGTCATAGATATCGCCCTTTATGCCCATTATCCCACAAGTCATGCCATAATCCTTTAATTCTTAGCCCACCAACCCCTTGGCTTCTGATTTACTAACGGGAAGGTCGATATCCACAGTTGAACTTTTAACAGCTTTTTTGGCCAAACAATCAACCCTCTCATTCCCCTCAACACCTCTATGTGCAGGGACCCAGAAGAAAAAGACATAAACCAATTCTTTGAATATGAAATAAAATTTGAAGAGCATCCAGCAGTACATCTGACCTACTGCTAGAATGACCTGTTTTAAAACTAGTCGAAACTGAAAAAGAATCTGAACAAATTAAAACTTTGCAAGGACATATTTCCTTCACTCACTGTAAGTCCAAAATGATGGTAACCAATTCTGCTGTGTATACTGATAAATGGTTAGTAAGATGTTTCTTTATTGTTACCTGTACTTCAGGCATGAAAAACAGCCACACCAACATTCCCATTTAAGTTAACTTTTGATCCATCAGTAAAAATGATTAACATATCACAATAATTTTCCTTAATACATTGATGAACCAACATACTCTTAGGCATATCAGGATCTTTGGTCTTCATTCTCTTAGGTATCTGGAGGAAGGTCTAAGTTCAACGTCAAGAAAAAAAATAGATCCATCTTTTCAAATTACTACTCAGTTCATTTTCAACTTTGTAATGTTAACAATCTAGAACAATGCTCATAACAGTGTAAAACAATGACCCATAACCTCGTGTCTGCATTATTCCATTTGAGGACAAAGTAACTTATTAACAGGTACACCATTTATTCTCTGAAGAACACTGAATATAAACAGAAATTAAGTGGAATAATATGGAAGATGAGATTCTCATTAATAACTAGCAAATGTCAGGATTCATTCTGGCAGTGGGATTGAAAAATGGATATAGAAATTACTGGTACTTAAAACAATCAGTTTGAACCAACTTAAGCTTGCAGTGTTGCAAGTAACAGTCGAATATCCTTTAATTACTGATCCGAACAAAGGCATTTGCAGAGTCAGGTGCAAGACTGTGGAGGGCATTTTTATTCAATTTGGTTGAAATCAACCAACTATTTACTTGCATGCAAACTTGTACATTTAACAAATTATTAAGATATGTATGTACTGAGTTCTTACTTGTACCTGAGCATATATCCACTCAAGTTCTTGTCTTCTCAATTACAAACTTAATATCTCAATAGTTATTTTCTTCTCTAGCATTATCTACTCCCCTATATTTACCTACTCCCAGTACTCTCAATCGCTGTGGATTATTTCTCCAGTAGACTTCACATACAAGTAAATACATTTTACTTCACACATTTTCTTACTTACTTACTGCCCATTTAGGGCATTTAGGGCTGCAATGAAGGTCCTCCATCTCTGTCTGTCCATATCATCACAGACAGATAGAAATGGATTCTTCATTGCTTTTTCCATAACAATTTTGTTTTACCAGTCTAGGTTGTTAGCCTTGAGCTGAACTCCCAAATCTGGAGGACCAGTGGACCACCCTTAGTCTAGCCTCTATCCTTTGACCTGTGTGGCATGGGGGACCCTACCAAGAGCCGGAGAATAAAGCCCTGACTCCAGCATAGCAGCATAGCCCTCCAGGTTGTTGAGGTACGTAAGCCTCCAAACCCTACAACAAGGTTGTGGTCCTCTTGGAGGAGCCCCGGAATTGACAAAGACTAATCCTTGCATCACCAACAAAAACAACTATGGTCATGCATAACTTCCTCCAGTCTCCAAGCAGATGAGGCTCGATAGCTGTGTTTGGCAGCTCATCTAGGAGAAAGAAAACTCTGATCTCAAACCTCCATTGCCTTGTGGCTGTACCCACTCATGTAGCCCCTAAAGCAGTGCTCTGTTAAGTTTAATGCTGGCTGGCAACTCCTGCAATACCACTGGTGCCAAACTGTATATCGGTCTCTGCCATTCCTTTGGGTTCATCAGCTGCATGGAGCGGGAGAGCCTGTGACATGAACAACAGCTTGCCCTCCATATTGCACTGCCCTGGCTTGCGTATTGAACGTAAGCAAGAACGCAACATCCATCATAAACCTCAACCAACAGTGGGCCTCCTCCTCCTCCAGTGTCAGTGTTGTAATTGACAACCAGTTTACTGTTTTCTACTGCCAAAGTGAAATAGTAGTTGGTGTGAGGACACATTGAAGCAGAATATGGATCTGTCAGATTTATTTTATGCAAGGGGTATTAACTCACACGCCCCCCGATGATCCTGTGATTTCAATCACTCGGGCTGACATGAGAGCAATCATCAGGAGGGTGAACCCATGGAAAGCATTTGCGCCAGGATGGATATCTGGCTGAGTACTAAAGACCTGTGCTGATCAACTCTCTGGAATGTTCGCCGAGATATTTAACCTCTCGCTTTGGCAGTCCGAGGTACCCATTTGCTTTTAGCAGGTTCCAATTATACCGGAGCCTAAAAAGAATACGGTAACCTGCCTCAATAATTGTCATCCAGTGGCACTTACATCTGCTGTAATGAAGTGTTTTGAGAGGTTGGTGATGAAACAGATCAACTTCTGCCTGGGAAATGACTAGTATATGCTCTAATTTGCCTACTGCCACAGCAGGTCCAATGCAGATGCCATTCTTCACTCACCCCTGTGATATTTACCAGCTACTTTATTAAAGAAAGATACTCATTAATTAATTGAGCATTTATAACTATGATCCACCTGGCTGTATTTCATGCGGAGGTATAGTTATTCAAAAGTTCAGAGTTCAATACAGAATAAAATGCATTTATTATCAAAGTACATATACATAAAAAAAAATCAGTAAGTATCGAGAAAGTGAAAGGAAGGGTCCTTGGAAGTGATTCCATAAGTTGTGGGAACAGTCCAGTGATGCTGCAAGTGAAATTGAGTGGTTTTCTCCTCTGGTTCAGGAGCCTGATAGTTGGGGGGTAATAACTGTTCCTGAACCTGGTGTTGTGAGTCCTGAAGCTCCTGTATCATCTTCCTGATGGCAGCATCAAGAATAAAATGTGACCTGAGTGGTGGGAATCCCTGACGATGAATGTTGCTTTCCTGCAACAATGCTCCTTGTAGTTGTGCTCAACGGTGGGGAAGGCTTTACCCATGATGAATGGGCTATTTGTGCTATTTTTATCAGGACATTTAGTTCAAGGGTATTGGTGTTTCCATACTAGACTGTAATGTAGCCAGTCAATATACTCTCTCTGACACAGCTATAGAAATCAGTCGAAGTTTTAGATGTCATGCAGAATCTTCGCAAACTCCTAAGGAGGTAGAGGCACTTCCGTGCATTCTTCATAATTGCACTTACATGTTGGGCCAAGGACAGGCCCTTGGATTTTATTGATTATTTATTTATTATTATTTCTCTTTTTTCCTTTTCGTATTTGTGCAGATTGGTGCCTTTTGCACACAGGTTGTCCACCCTGTAGTGCGGTCTTTCATTGATTCCATTTTAGTTATTGGATTTATTGAGAATGCCCACAAGAAATGAATTTCAGGGTGGTATATGATGACATATATGTACACTGATAATAAATTTACTTCGAGATTTGAACTTTGAACTTTTTAGTATATGTACCTCTGCCTGAAAAACTGCCAGGTGGATCATAGTTATAAATGCTGAATTAATCATTGAGCTCTCTTTCTTTGATAAAATGGCTGGTAAATATCCCGTAGATTCACTTAGGTCAAGATTTATCATTGATGCTACACTCACTGATTTGGTTGAGATTAATGGTGATAGTACAGTCAGATGGCAGACATAATGGAATCAAAAATCTAAAATAAAACAAGAGAATAATGGAAATTATTCATCAGGTCAGGCTCCACCTCCGGAGAGAAATACAGAGTTATTGTTTCAGATTGATGACCTTTCATCAGAATCAGTTTATCAATTCTGCCGATAGGTCATTGACCTGAAACGTTAACTCCGTTTCTTTCATCAGAAATGGCACCTGATCTGGTTTGCTTTCATTGTTTTAGATTTCCATTACTTGAAGGTTTTTGCTTCACAATCAATATACTTTGTGGAATTTTGGCCTGATAATGTTGCAGTGCAGAAGTGTAGGGTAGATGTGCTCTCAGTTTCCACAATGCCCATCTGCAACATGCATATCCAACTACAACATTTCTGGGAATCATCTTACCACTAGTAGTACTGTATCTACAGGAGATACGGCATCAAAAAAGCAGCATACCTCATCAAAAATCCTCACTATCTGGGCCATGTCATCTTCTTGCAATTGCTATCGGGCAGGAGATACAGAAGCCTGAAATCCCACACCACCAGTTTCAAGAACAGCTATTTCCCTTCAACCATTTGGTTCTTGAAACAACTGACACAATCCTAATCACTAAACTTTATCAATACTCTTGATCATTCTGCACTAAAATGGACTTTATTTTTGTTCAAATTGTGTTCTTTCTTGTAAAAATTCTGTATAATTTATGTTTTGCTTGTGAATGCTGCTTATATGATGTTATGCACTGGTGAGGCTGTTGCAAGTGAGTGTTTCATTGCACCTGGCATATGCAGTATGTACTTGTATGTATGACAATAAACTTGCCGTTAACTTTGACGTATATGGCACTACCTACCTCAGATCTTGGTTGACTAATGCATCTCCATAAATGCTGCTGACAGTTAATATTTCCAGTTTTACTCCTTTTTGTTGTTGTTAACATTAGTTGGGAGTTGGTACAAGAACAGCAAAAATGTTCATTGCAGAAAGTTGAGAGTTAGACCAATGATCCCACACACAAGTGCACCAGATCATATCCATGCCTAAGAGTGAAAACTGAAATGGCTTAAATTCTTAGCAGATCCAACAGCACTTGTACAGCAGGAAGCTGAGCTAGTGTTTTCAAGACACAAGTCTTAAAAGGCAACTTCAGATCTGGTTCTTTCCATAGCTTGCCATTTAACCAGTTATATTAGCATTTAGTAAGTATCGAAGATAATAAAATAAACCCTTGCAATTTCAATTCTCTGTCCTGCTGCTACAACACCAGTGATCTTGAGTGATAGACGCACTGACGGTGCATAGTTCTCTGGTTCACACTGTCAAGGTTCACAAGCATCTGGGTTAGATACTGAATTGTCATTTCTTCATAAGTGGCAGGAGACAGTGAACTAGATTTTTTTTTAAGGCAGGAGGAAAATATTTAGGAGAGAAATGGAATGAAATTATCATGAATTACACTGGATGTAATGAAAAGCAGTTTTGGAAGTAAGAAATTGCAAGTTGGACATGAAAAGAAACCATAGGAAATGGTGAATGTAAAACATTAGTCTCACATCTTCCGTTTGTTATTTCAACAATGGCATTACTCTATTTATTTTAAAGTAAGCATTAAACTAGTAGATGACACAATTTAACAGTAATGTATTAAGTGCTTATTATGTTATAATTAGTTATAGGCATCCGTTAGTCTCATGAGACCATGGATTTGCGCCATGGATTTGCGCCTTGGAAGGTTTCCAGGTCGCAGGCCTGGGCAAGGTTATATGGAAGACCAGCAGTTGCCCATATAACCATATAACCATGCTGCAAGTCTCCCCTCTCCACGCCACCGATATTGTCCAAGGGAAGGGCATTAGGACCCATACAGCTTGGCACCGGCGTTGTCGCAGAGTAATGTGTGGTTAAGTGCCTTGCTCAAGGACACACACGCTGCCTCAGCCAAGGCTCGAACTAGCGACCTTCAAGTCACTAGACGAACGTATTAACCACTTGGCCACGTGCCAACACAAGTGCTTACAGCAATATCATTCAAGAGGGATTTCTAGGTTGAAGTTTTTGAAATCTAAACTAAAAAAAGACATAATATCTATTTCACTAATGTGAAAATATTAATTTCTATAGTATTTCAAAACCTCAAAGTGAGTATGTCAGACCATCACTCATCATTACGACATCATGAGCATCTGATTTACAATAGGGTTCATGTCTACAGGGGAGCAAGGCTGTGCTCATCTGAAAGAGTTTCACTATGGCCCCAATATTGCACCTATGTTGGGTTAATCACAACAACTTCCTCATCTTCCAGCATAATTATTTCCATTTTTGATTTAAGTCTTTGGCAGGTCTGTGTTGGTTTGAACCAAAGTCAAGTAATTTTATTAGGCCTCAGTTTTAGACTGATAATAGATTTCATTGGAGAATATAATTCACTTCAACCAATAGAAGACAAGTTATTATTTGTTATAAATCTGTGTGCTATGCTACATCTAGATCATACAGTACTGTATGTCAGATATAACCTATTATGTAAGATAATTATTAAAGAAGAAAATCAGATCAGAGAGTATGAAGAAAGTTAGCAGTGACCTTGTCATCTCTGCTTCTATGAAATACATGCCTATCAATCTGTGCCCTGGTCCTAGCTAAATGTACGATTCAATGCTTCAGAATGATGCCAAAGACAGAAAAGATATAAAAACGAGAAATTTTGCAGATGCTGGAAATCCAAAGCAACACTTACAAAATGCTGGAGGAACTCAGAAGGTCAGGCAGCATCTATGGAAATGAATAAACAGACGATGCTTCGGGCTGAGAACCTTCTTCAGGACTGGAAAGGAAGGGGGAAGATGGCAGAATGCAAGACATTGTGAATGCTGGGATATCTGAACCAAAAATAAAAAGGTTGTAAACACTCAATGTGTTAAACTTGTACATCTGCTACATCTACAGAATACCTCTGTACTACATTTACAGAATACTTTTCTTACCTGTTAATATTATTTTATGTGCTCTCAATGATATATGTGCTGTGTTTTGCACCTTGGTCCCCGAGAAGTGTTGTTTCTTTTAGCTGTATAAATGTGTACAGATAAATGAGAAAATAAACTTGAACTTCAACTTGAATCTATTCTGATAGAAGGTTATCGACTGTGAAGCTATCTGTGACTGCAGCAACTTGTTAAGAGTCAAAAATCACCAGAATTTATCAAGGTGATGGTGAAAAACAAACATGTAATTTAAAAGCCAAATAAATAAATTATCTTTAGGGCTTAAGTGTTCAGATGTCAATTTTTGTAGCACTTAGAGCCAATGAACATATTTTTGCAAAGTAATTCCTCGTGTCAAGATATAAAACATGCCATAAATTGAATAGCAACCATGCACACCGGTCACGTTAACATTGGCAGGGTGTACGAGCAACACAATCATCCATGCTATTAAAGGCAAAGAATATCAGCAAGATGAATGAGAGACTGCTTTTCTTTTCATGGGATACGATTTTGTTTTCTTTTCATACCATGAATGAATATCCAGGACATCTGTATGCCATTTTAGTCACAGTGTTAAACTATGCAAGTGGTAGAAAAACAAGCTGGATTTTCTTTTGACCAAATCATGTGTTACAATTACAGTTATTGAAAGGACAACAATGCAGGAATTCTTAGATTCTCCCCCACCTTTGATACTTCCTTTGTTCTCTCTAACTTTAAACTTAACCCCTCTCCTCCCCACGACTCTGCTTTCAAAACTTACTGATACTGAACGGCTCTAAAGGAAATTTGTTAGCTAAGCAAAATTAACGTTCCTTCTCTCTTCATTGATGCTCCTAATCCATTGAGTATTTCCAGCTGTTTTGATTACGGTTGCAGTTGGCCATGGACCTTTTAAGTATTTTACCGTAGAATTTTCCATGGTAGAGCAATGGAATAAAAACATTGTGCTCAGGAGGCAGATTTTACATGTGAATAGCCAAGAAGCAGACATCTATCACAATGAAACATTAAATATCTGAATATTAAGTTCAATGGAACAGTAAATGGAAGAACAAAAGAGATAAATGACCCAAAGAAAAAAAGTTAAGTGCATCCAGCTTCAACTTAAATTTAATGTAAATGCATTAAACTCTGTAAATTATTTAAAACATAAATGTACAGTGAAATAATGAAAATTAAACAAAGAAAAAACTTAACTGAACGTATTTCCGGTTAAGATGGTGCTACAGAATGTATGCAACAGCTCACTGGTCATTAAAATGTTAAGCAATCCGACTAAAAACATCACTAAAAACACCTTTTCTGAGGTAAATTGTGTGAAATTATCGCTGCAAACAGTAAGGGGGCAAGAGATGGCGAGGCGAGTTTGGGCGATGAGCCGAGAAGGTGTGTTGCAGAATCAATTTTGATGGAGTGAGCCATTCAGAGAGGAGAAGTCAGGGTAGAGGAGATTTGATGCCCATACAACTGGGCTGGGGTGAGGCTGGCTCGCTTTGGGCACTGAGAGAAATCGGGGCCAGTGCAAAGGAATTCCGATGACTATACAACTGGCCCAAGTGCAATGGGGGTCACTCTGGGTGCTGAGCTGATTTAAGCACCTTGAGGACGGCTGGGTGGCAAAATATGGGTCTGAAGTGAGTCACTGAGCAGCGTGGTCTAGGCCCTGAGCCCTTTGCAGTAGCCGAGTCCTCATGTAAGGTACGATCCGCTGTTCAGACAATTTAAAGGCCGGCCCAGATCAGAGGCAAGAACTGTTGTTTGGTCAATTTAAATGCCAGCCCAGATAGACCGAAAATACAGGGCGCTGGGATCTGAGATGACAGCCTATTTTGCTCGCTCTCCACAATGGTCACTCCTCTATCCATGGCGCTGAGGCTATGAAGACTGCCCCGGCTACAGTGCTCCATGTCCGCTAATATGATGAACAGATAAGCGAGGCTTTGGACCTACTCCAGGCTCAGATCTGAGGACTCAGTTAGGTTTGGAATGTTGGTGTTTGCTCCAATTGTTTGCATGATTTATGTTTTTTCCTTTTTCCTGCGCATTGGGTGTTGGTCGTTTATTTTTATTATTTTCTTTAATTGGGTTCTTTCGGGTTACTTGCTTTGTGGCTACCTCAATATTGTATAATTTTATACATTCTTTGATAATAAAAGTAAACATAGAAACATAGAAATCTACAGCACATTACAGGCCTTTCGGCCCACAATGTCGTGCTGACCATGAAACCTACTCTAGAAACTGCCTAGAATTCCCCTACTGCATAGCCCTCTGTTATTCCAAGCTCCATGTATCTATCTCAGAGTCCCTTAAAAGACCTTGAATTTTTGAATCTTTTTAACAGATGGTGAGAAATTCATTGAAGTGAATGCCAATAAATCTAAATTTAACGGCATTGTTTTATCTTCAATGGTGCTAAAGTGTTTTTGAAAAATATTTATT
The DNA here is from genome assembly GCF_963921235.1 of Mobula hypostoma. Classification (NCBI taxonomy): domain Eukaryota; kingdom Metazoa; phylum Chordata; class Chondrichthyes; order Myliobatiformes; family Myliobatidae; genus Mobula; species Mobula hypostoma. The sequence continues at coordinate 190,019,973 of NC_086097.1, forward strand.
TTTATTTATCAATTTATCAATTTTATTTATCAATGAGACCAAGAATGGGGCCTCATCAACTGTCATGACAGATCAGAGGCTTTGCCATCTACACTCAGAGAGCTCTGTAGTATGTTAGCCTTTACAACCAGCTAGGAACTACTGTGCTTTCTCATTGGAAGACTGCACCCGGGGCACATGGTAAAGAGTAGCGTGCTCCAAAGACACACGACCTATGAACTCACATCACTTACCTATCTATCAGCAGAAGATTTCTTTTACTATCTGAAAATCAAATCAAAATCCTGCAGATGATGGAAACCTGAGCTAAAAATAAAATTTACTGTGTTCTACAGATCCTGCCTGCTCTGCTAAGTGTTGCTGGCATTTTCTGTTTTAGTCCTTCAATTTCTACTCAGTTACATCTCAGAATGAGGTTTTAGGCTTCCCTCATCAACAAACCTCTTCATAGTTGTGCAAAGTCTGAACCAAATTATCCTTCCCTGAACTTACAGCTGAATTCCTAAGTATACTCCAAATTAGGATGACCATCACATTCCTGTACTTTAATTTACAATGTAATTCATTATAAATTAAATCTGACCTTTGCAAATACTGTACCGTACTTGGTTAATTTTCGCAATATTCCGACTAATCAAATCTACTCATAGCCACCTATGCAAACTATCATAGCTTTGTAAAAAAAACCTGTAACTACTATTGCTGAGTGGGTTGCAGCATATTTTAGAATGCTTGAAAATATTCTTCATGATGAAAACATATTTTAAAAAAGATTACGTGTACTTAGTTAAATTCACTGTGAAACACCATCCAATAGAATCAGAATCAGAATCAGGCAACACACATCAAAGTTGCTGGTGAACGCAGCAGGCCAGGCAGCATCTGTAGGAAGAGGTGCAGTCGACGTTTCAGGCCGAGACCCTTCGTCAGGACTAACTGAAGGAAGAATGAGTAAGGGATTTGAAAGTTGGAGGGGGAGGGGGAGATCCAAAATGATAGGAGAAGACAGGAGGGGGAGGGATAGAGCCAAGAGCTGGACAGGTGATAGGCAAAAGGGGATACGAGAGGATCATGGGACAGGAGGTCCGGGAAGAAAGACAAGGGGGGGGGGGACCCAGAGGATGGGCAAGAGGTATATTCAGAGGGACAGAGGGAGAAAAAGGAGAGTGAGAGAAAGAATGTGTGCATAAAAATAAGTAACAGATGAGGTACGAGGGGGAGGTGGGGCCTTAGCGGAAGTTAGAGAAGTCGATGTTCATACCATCAGGTTGGAGGCTACCCAGACGGAATATAAGGTGTTGTTCCTCCAACCTGAGTGTGGCTTCATCTTTACAGTAGAGGAGGCCGTGGATAGACATGTCAGAATGGGAATGGGATGTGGAATTAGAATGTGTGGCCACTGGGAGATCCTGCTTTCTCTGGCGGACAGAGTGTAAATGTTCAGCAAAGCGGTCTCCCAGTCTGCATCGGGTCTCGCCAATATATAAAAGGCCACATCGGGAGCACCGGACGCAGTATATCACCCCAGTCGACTCACAGGTGAAGTGTTGCCTCACCTGGAAGGACTGTTTGGGGCCCTGAATGGTGGTAAGGGGGGAAGTGTAAGGGCATGTGTAGCACTTGTTCTGCTTACATGGATAAGTGCCAGGAGGGAGATCAGTGGAGAGGGATGGGGGGGGACGAATGGACAAGGGAGTTGCGTAGGGAGCGATCCCTGCGGAATGCAGAGAGAGGGGGGGAGGGAAAGATGTGCTTAGTAGTGGGATCCCGTTGGAGGTGGCGGAAGTTACGGAGAATAATATGTTGGACCCGGAGGCTGGTGGGGTGGTAGGTGAGCACCATGGGAACCCTATTCCTAGTGGGGTGGCAGGAGGATGGAGTGAGAGCAGATGTACGTGAAATGGGGGAGATGCGTTTAAGAGCAGAGTTGATAGTGGAGGAAGGGAAGCCCCTTTCTTTAAAAAAGGAAGACATCTCCCTCGTTCTAGAATGAAAAGCCTCATCCTGAGAGCAGATGCAGCAGAGACGGAGGAATTGTGAGAAGGGGATGGCGTTTTTGCAAGCGACAGGGTGAGAAGAGGAATAGTCCAGATAGCTGTGAGAGTCTGTAGGCTTATAGTAGACATCAGTGGATAAGCTGTCTCCAGAGACAGAGACAGAAAGATCTAGAAAGGGGAGGGAGGTGTCGGAAATGGACCAGGTAAATTTGAGGGCAGGGTGAAAGTTGGAGGCAAAGTTAATAAAGTCAACGAGTTCTGTATGCATGCAGGAAGCAGCGCCAATACAGTCATCGATGTAGCGAAGGATAAGTGGGGGACAGATACCAGAATAGGCACGGAACATAGATTGTTCCACAAACCCAACAAAAAGGCAGGCATAGCTAGGACCCATACGGGTGCCCATAGCTACACCTTTAGTTTGGAGGAAGTGGGAGGAGCCGAAAGAGAAATTATTAAGAGTAAGGAAATCAGAATCAGGTTTATTATCACTGGCATGTGACATGAAATTTGTTAAATTAACAGCAGGAGATCAATGCAATATATAGTCTAGCACTAGCACAGAAAAATAATAATAATAAATAAAATAAAATAATAATAATAATAAACAAGTAAATTAATTACAGTATATGTATATTGAATAGATTTTTAAAAATGTGCAAAAACAGTAAAACTGTATATTAAAAAAAAGTGAGGTAGTGTCCAAGCTTCAATGTCCATCTAGGAATCCGATGGCAGAGGGGAAGTGCTGTTCCTGATTCACTGAGTGTGAGCCTTCAGGCTTCTATACCTCCTACCTGATGGTAACAGTGAGAAAAGAGCAAGTCCTGGGTGCTGGAAGTCCTTAATAATTGATGATGCCTTTCTGAGACACCGCTCCCTAAAGATGTCCTGGGTACTTTGTAGGCTAGTACCCAAGATGGAGCCGTCTTGCCTTCTTTATAACTACATCGACATGTTGGGACCAGATTTGATCCTCAGAGGTCTTGACATCCAGGAACTTGAAGCTGCTCACTCTCTCCACTTCTGATCCCTCTATGAGGATTGGTATGTGTTCCTTCATCTTACCCTTCTTGAAGTCCAAAATCATCTCTTTTGTCTTACTGATTTTTGTGCCAGGTTGTTGCTGTGGCACCACTCCACTAGTTGGCATATCTCACTCCTGTACGCCCTCTTGTCATCATCTGAGATTCTACCAACAATGGTTGTATCAACAGCAAATTTGTAGATGGTATTTTAGCTATGCCTAGCCACACATATTGACAATAGCTAAAGCAATGGTCAGCAACTTATGTTAATATTCTGAAGCTGTGCATATTTATAGCCTTTGTTCACTCAGTGTCACTGGCAAACTTTCAAAGGTTATTAATAAGTATGTTGTTCCAGTGAGGACAGACTAAAACAAAGCAGTTAGTTTATTTTATTTCCTGGTTTTAATAGCATCTTGGTCTCTCCTTAAGCAGAGTCTTGATAAAGGGTCTCGGCCGAAACATCAATTGTTTACTCTTTTCCGTAGATGCAGCCTGGCCTGCTGATTTCCTCCTGCACTGAATCATATACTGCAACTGCTTTGTGGCAATGCAACACTGTGACAGACAGCTGGCAACATTCTGCTGAGTTTTTAATATGCACTGCCCTGATGCAAACCCTGCAGAATGCTTACAGCCTGGCAAATTAATCCTTACTCTTTTGGTTAATGTGCCTGAAAGCTTTCATGAAGACATTGCAGTTATTGCCTTGAAGAGTGACAAAAGCTCTAATATCATGAAGTATTTAAAGTAATTATGATTTGTAATGTAAGTAGTCATTAAAAATAAAGTTAGCAGTAGCAATTGTTAACTTTAAAATAGGAATTGGGACGGGGTATCTTACAGGAATAATGCTGAAAGACTGTTTGAAGTGATAGATTGCAGGGTGAGTTGGGGTGAGGTGGGGAGGGTGAAGGGAGCAGGAGCTAGTATCAAGTTGCATGAATAAATTATTTTGTAATCAATGTAACTGACTCATGACATACAGAATTATCTGGCCTCAGGGTCATTTCTCAAACCGTTCAATTTAACTGCTGCCGAATAAGTGTCTTGACAAATTTTCCTATTTACCCATATCATTTGAAAGTTACATTTCAACATGACATCCCAAATAGGAATTATGTAGCCCCAACTAATTCCTTTCCTTTTTTGTCAATTTGAGGCTCTCTACCTTCAGGCATTGTTTTTTTGCCTCTGGTAATAAGCATCCTGAATATTAATGCAAAAGAAGAAAGTTTCTAAGATGCACACAAAGGTTGCTCCAGGGTATCTACCATATAAGCAGAAAGATAAATTAAACCTGACATCAATCACATGCAGCATTGGAAATCTGTCATTGAGGTGATGGTTTAAGTATGATACAAAGGACAGAGCTTTTGCAGATTAATATGTTTGATCTATATGGCAATAGTTTGCATCTTTCTGAACATTTGGATTTATGGTATCTTCAGAAAGATTGCAATGTACTAATAGTACCTGAGATTTTGCTATATGCTTATATAGTGATTTCAAAATCAAAGTCAGGCAAATAAAAACTCTCTAACTATTAAAATAGTGGGATATAGCACAGAGGGTATAAAAGTTTTATATGAACATTATTCAATATTTTAAAATTATACATGGAAATGCCAATTGTGAATATGAGGAAATTAAACATCTGAGCAGAGAAGTCAGTGTGCATGATGAGATATTATTACAACAGGCCTGCATCACTAATAAACAATAATTTTAATCAATAGGATTGACCAGAATTTTAACCAACATGCATGTTAAAGTACTAACATATCCACGATGTTCAAGAAACTAGAAGTTTCAAAATCCCCTGAATGTAACTAATAAATTTGCAGAACACCAGTGCAATGCTACCTTAATGGAAATCTGATAAACTTAAACCAGAGCTGCTGCTATTTCAACCTAACTTTAGTGACTGACTTTCTGTTTTAGCAGTACATAACATTTTAAAATAAAATTCACAATCAAAATCTCTTCTTCGGCCACATGTGAACTATGTTTACTTTTACCACACAGTCAGATATCGATAGTTTAGTATTGAGTACAAAAAGGCACATACACAAGAATTTAGGGACAGTTTAGTTTCTATTCATAAAATTATAAAACAACAATAGTCTCCTTACTGAAGAAGCAGAAGATTACTACTAACCCTTTTATGTTGTTGATGGCATAAGCTACTTATAATTATTTTTAGCCTTTATTAGTCTTGGAAACTCCTTAGCACCTAGGTCATTAATTCTGTTTCACTTCATTTGATTTATCAATTAGTCATTAAAATAGTGCAAATGCCTCCCCTACTTATCCACACACATATATCATGAAGTCATACTTCCCATTACAGAATCATAGAATGAATGAAACAGGCCCACCATGATGCCTCTCTACATGAATACCAAACACCTGCATCGGGCCAATAGGCATCTGCACTCTTCCTATCCAAGTGGCTCTTACATATTGTAATTGGCTCTGCATCTACCACCCCCTTTCGAAAATGATCGAACTCTTAGAAACAAGCTGAAAATTTACATTGGACTCCCATCCACAGTATTTATACCATTTTAAAAAAAGACAATGCAACAAATGAAAAGAAGGACCCTCCCCTCCATATCCTGTGGAAAATATCCAGGGCAGTGAATGGAATTCTTCCCAGTCTTCAATCTGCCACTCCAGTAACAACTCTGGCAAAATGCTAATTGACTAGCTATGAAATGATTTTTTTTTGCCAGGACAATGTGTTGAAGCACTGACTGAAAGAAAATGGAGTTTATTTCTATTCCTGGTGACCTCTTGGAGACAAGGGACAAGTGGCAAGCATCATTGGAAAATGAAAAACTCAATTGCCTTGAATGAACAAACTGGTGTTTGGAAACAGGCGAGTGGCATATTTAGTTAATTATAAGATGCGCCAAGCTGTGTTGAAGGCAACAGTCAAATTTCATAAAAGGATAATTGGCCGTCAGATAGTTTGCTTAGAGTACTGAAAGTTTGGCATTGACAAGGAACTAACTGCACCTCCTGTATATTTACTGCTTCTTGCTGTTCTGGAGTGTAAATAGGCCGGTTAGAATGCACTGGATACAGCCCATGGGATAAATGCTTAAATAGTGCTGGCCTAATAATTCCTGTCAGTGATAATTTGGGTATTGAGGAGTCTCATCAGCAAAGAATACTATGGATTGAATTGTACCACATGGAAACAAGCACTAATTCCATTTTATTTTCCCAACAATCCTATCAACTGTCCTCAGATTCTTCCACTCAAATATATACTTGGGGCAATTTATAATGTCCAAATACCCGAAGAACTCACATGTTGTTATGCTGTGGAAACCAGAGTCCCTGGTGGAAACTCAAGCAATCACGGAGTAAACTCCGTCCTTATGGAAGCGATGATTGGACCCAAGTTGCCAGAGTTGTGAGATAGTAGCTCCAATAGCCATCCCACTCTGCCACCCCTGTCTTTTATAATCTTCATTTACCTAGTAGCCTATTATTAGCATCATTAGGATTTTTATGAGTTTTCATTCCTAATGCTCTAAGGAAAGGAATTTCGGCATTTACTTTCCTGTTCAATGACAAATGCAATTCTTCCCATGCAGTTCGAATTGGAAAGTTAAGTTGGAAAAAAAAGGATCTACTGCTTGCCTCATCCCGGAAAAAAACTATCTATAAATAATCTGTAAACCTGAACCCGAAGAGGACCAATATTCTGGCGGGAAAGTTTAACAGAGCTGTTAAACTAATTTGACAGGGGGATGGGAACCGGAATGACAGAGCGGAAGAAGGGGAAAACAGAAATAAATCTAAGATAGTGAGCAGTAAAGATGTCAGGAAAGACAGGCAGGTGATGGGGCAAATTTGTAGCCATTGGGATGAGTTGCAGTGCAATAAAGTTGCAGTGAAATCAAAGCGAAAAGTACCAAATACTGGTCTGAAGGTGTTATACTTAATTGCACGCAGCATAAGGAATAAGGTGGACGATCTTGTCGTACAGCTACAGATTGCAGGTATGATATTGTGGCCATCACTGAGATGTGGCTAAAGGATGCATGTCTCTGGGAGCGGAACGTCCAAGGTGTATTGGAAGGACAGGAAGATAGGCAGAGGGGGAGGTGTGGCTTTATTCTTAAGAAATGATATTAAATCATTAGAAAGAGGTGATATAGGATTGGAAGGTGCAGAATCTTTATGGGTTGAGCTAAGAAATCGCAGGGGTAAAGGGACCCTGATGGCAGTTATTTATAGGCCTCCAAACAGCTGCAGTGATGTGGACTACAAATTACAACAGGAAATAGAAAAGGCTTGTCAGAAGGGCAGTGTTATGATAATTGTGGGGGATTTTAACATGCGAGTGGATTGGGAAAATCAGGTCGGCACTGGATCTCAAGAGAGAGAATTTGTAGAATGTCTGCGAGATGGCTTTTTAGAACAGCTTGTTGTTGAGCCCACTAGGGAATCGGCTGTACTGGATTGGGTATTGTGTAATGAACCGGAGGTGATTCGAGAGATTGAGGTGAAGGAACCCTTAGGAGGCAGTGATCATAACATGATTGAGTTCACTGTGAAATTTGAAAAAGAGAAGCCGAAATCTGATATGTTGGTATTTCACTGGAGTAAAGGAAATTACAGTGGCATGAGAGAGGAACTAGCCAAAGTTGACTGGAAAGGGACATTGGCGGGAAAGTGGCTGCAGTTTATGCGAGAAGTGAGGAAGGTACAAGACAGGTATATTCCAAAAAAGAAGAAATTTTCGAATGGAAACAGGATGCAACCGTGGTTGACAGAAGAAGTCAAAGCCAAAGTTAAAGCAAAAGAGAGGGCATATAAAGGAAGCAAAAATTAGTGGGAAGACAGAGGATTGGGAAGTTTTTAAAGCCTTACAAAAGGAAACTAAGAAGGTCATTAAGAGGGAAAAGATTAACTATGAAAGGAAGCTAGCAAATAATACCAAAGAGGATACTAAAAGCTTTTTCCAGTATATAAAGAGTAAAAAGACAGGTGAGAGTAGATATAGGAGTGATAGAAAATGATGCTGGAGAGATTGTAATGGGAGATAAGGAGATGGCAGAGGAACTGAACGAGTAGTTTGCATCAATCTTCACTGAGCAAGACATCAGCAGTATACCGGACACTCAAGGGTGGCAGGGAAGAGAAGCGTGCGCAGTCACAATTACGACAGAGAAGGTGCTCAGGAAGCTGAATAGTCTAAAGGTAGATAAATCTCCAGGACCAGATGGAATGCACCCTCGTGTTCTGAAGGAAGTAGCTGTGGAGATTGCGGAGGCATTAGTGATGATCTTTCAAAAGTCGATAGATTCTGGCATGGTTCCGGAGGACTGGAAGATTGCAAATGTCACTCTGCTATTTAAGAAGGGGCCAAGGAAGCAAAAAGGAAATTATAGACCTGTTAGCTTGCCATCGGTGGTTGGGAAGTTGTTGGAGTCGATTGTCAAGGATGAGGTTACAGAGTACCTGGAGGCATATGACAAGATAGGCAGAACTCAGCATGGATTCCGTAAAGGAAAATCCTGCCTGACAAACCTATTACAATTTTTTGAGGAAATTACCAGTAGGCTAGACAAGGGAGATGTAGTGGATGTTGTATATTTGGATTTTCAGAAGACCTTTGACAAGGTGCCACACATGAGGCTACTTAGCAAGATAAGAGCCCATGGAATTACAGGAAAATTACACACTTGGATAGAGCATTGGCTGATTGGCAGGAAACAAGAGAGTGGGAATAAAGGAATCCTATTCTGGTCGGCTGCCGGTTACCAGTGGTGTTCCACAGGAGTCCGTGTTGTGGCTGCTTCATCAACGATTTGGATTATGGAATAGATGGCTTTGTGGCTAAGTTTGCTGAAGATACGAAGATAGGTGGAGGTAGTGCTAAGGAAACGGAGAGTCTGCAGAGAGACTTGGATAAATTGGGAGAATGGGCAAAGAAGTGGCAAATGAAATACAATGTTGGAAAGTTTATGGTTATGCACTTTAGCAGAAGAAATAAACAGGAAGACTATTATTTAAGTGGGGAAAGAATTCAAAGTTCTGAGATGCAACGGGACTTGGGAGTCCTCGTACAGTACACCCTTAAGGTTAACCTCCAGGTTGAGTCGGTAGTGAAGAAGGCGAATGCAATGTTGGCATTCATTTCTAGAGGAATAGAGTATAGGAGCAGGGCTGTGATATTGAGGCTGTATGAGGTGCTGGTGAGACCTCACTTGGAGTACTGTGGGCAGTTTGGTCTCCTTATTTAAGAAAGGATGTGCTGACGTTGGAGAGGGTACAGAGAAGATTCACTAGAATGATTCCGGGAGTGAGAGGGTTAGCATATGAGGAACGTTTGTCCACTCTTGGACTGTATTCCTTGGAGTTTAGAAGAATCAGGAGAGACCTCATAGAAACATTTTGAACGTTGAAAGGCATGGACAGAGTGGATGTGGCAAAGTCGTTTCCCATGATGGGGGAGTCTAGTACGAGAGAGCATGACTTAAGGATTGAAGGGCGCCCATTCAGAACAGAAATGCGAAGAAATTTTTTTAGTCAGAGGGTGGTGAATCTGTGGAATTTGTTGCCATGGGCAGCAGTGGAGGTCAAGTTATTGGGTGTATTTAAGGCAGAGATTGATAGGTATCTGAGTAGCCAGGGCATCAAAGGTTATGGTGAGCAGGCGGGGGAGTGGGACTAAATGGGAGAATGGATCAGCTCATGATAAAATGGCAGAGCAGACTCGATGGGCCGAATGGCCGACTTCTGCTCCTTTGTCTTATGGTCTAAATTCCCAGAAAAGCAAATATGTACATATACAGTAGCTGAAAAATACACATCCATTTTCCTCGGCTTTTTGAGCCATAGAGCCATAGATTTGTGTAGCATAGAACAAACCTTCCGGTCTACCACAACCATGCTAAACTACATGCCTATCCATGCTTCTCCCAATTGCCACATCCCTCTGTATCTCATTCATTCAAGTAACTGTCCAGGTCCCTCTTAAAATGGCATTACTGTTCCTGCTTCCATCACCTCCTTTTATTCACATCCTTTCAGACCATTTCTGTAGTCCAAGTGCAGCCTAACCAATGTTTTGTATAACTGCAACATAATGTATGCTTAAAGTTCAAAGTAACTTTGGTATCAAAGTACATATATGTCCAACCCTGAGATTCATTTTCTTGTGGGCATACTCATTAAATTTAATAACCATTACAAGATCAATGAAAAACCACATCAACTGGGTGCACAAAACACAAATTGTACAAACAAATACAAAAAGAAAGAAGAAACATTATTAATAATAATAAATCAAATATATTATATAAATGTGTGTGTGTGTGTGTGTTTGTGTGTGTGTGTGTGTGTGTGTGTGTGTGTGTAAGCAATAAATATTGAGAACGAGAGATCAAAATTCCTTGAAAGTGAGTCCACAGGTTGTGGGAGCATTTCAGTGATGGGATAAGTGAAATTATCCACTTTGGTTCCAGACCCTGAATGGTAGAAGGGTCATAACTGTTCCTGAACCTGGTGGTGTGAGTTCTGAGGCTCCTGTACCTTCATCCTGTTGGCAGCAGTGGGAAGAGGGCATTGTCTAGATGGTGGAGGTCTCTGATGATGGATCCCACTCTATATAGATGTGCTCAAAGGTAGGGAGGTTTTACCCGTCATGGACTGGTTCACATCCACTACTTTTTGTAGGATTTTCCATTCAAGGACATTGGTGTTTCCATACCAGTCTGTGATACAGCCAGTCAATATACTTTCCACCACACATCTATATAAATTTCTCAAGATCTTAGATGTAATGCCAAATCTTTGCAAACTCCAAAGGAAGTAGAGGTGCTGTTGTGCTTTCTTCATAATTGCACTTATGTGCTGGGCCCAGGACAGGTCCTCTGAAATGAAATTAAAACAACTGACCCTCTCCCCTCTGTGCCATGCCAATGAAGGCAAGCATACATCATGTCTTCCTCATCACCCAGTCTGCCTGCGTGACCACTTTCAGAGAACAATGTTCCTCTACCCAAAGTCTCTCTGTTCAACAAAACTTCCGTGAGTTCTGCCATTCACTCCTTATGTCCTGTCTTGGTTTATCTTCCCATGAAGCATCACTTCACACTTGCTTTAGTAAAATTCTATTTACCACTTCCTTGCTGCTTTCCCAGCTCATCTATGTTCTATGAGAAAACCTACCTCATTGTTCACCATAACACCATTCTTGTTGACATCTGCAAACTTACTAATCACACCTCCTATATGCTCATCCAAGTCATTAAAGTGACAAACAACAGAGGACCCTGCAGTGACTCCTGCAGCACACCGCTGCTTCCCATCTGAAAACCTGTCTTGCATTACAACCCACTAAGCACTTTCGTCAAGCCGATTTTGTTGCAGATTTGCTAGCCTACCATTGATCTCATGTATTTTAACATTCCACACCAGCATGCCATGTCGAGGCTACCGTTAAAATCCATGTAGATAATGTTTCCAGCCCTGCTATTGTCAAGGCTCTTCGTCACCTCTTCAAAAATCTCAGTCAAATTGGTGAGACAGGATCTCCCTCGTACAAAGCCACATTGACTGTCCTTAATCAGATAAATTTTGTCTCTCAGAATCCTTCCCAATAACTTTCTCACCATTGATATAATGCTCACCAGCTCTAGCTCTCTAGTTTATCCCTCTTGCTCTTCTTAAATAAAGGCACAACATTTGCTCTTCTCCTGCCTTCCAGTACTTCACTTGTGGCTAACAAAGATGCAAGAATCTCTCCCAAAGCACCAAGAATCTCTTCACTCTTGGATGCAAATATGTAATTTTTGTGGTCCACAAGAAATGTTTGCCCACTCACTTTTTATAGTGCTGTTAGGTTAAGTGAATAGTGGTGAGATCCTGATGATATAAAGAGTTACTGATATAATGGGGAATGTTTTGTACATCTTTGTGATTTAAAGTAGTTGCCTTTAGAGCTGTATATACTAAAACATACAAGCTGGGAAACTCAATACTTGTCCAGAATATTTGTGTATTTCTCTTCAAATGTTTGAAAGCAGCAAAAATTATCAGGAATACAAACCTGATAATCTTTTCCCTCTTGAGTTAAACCAATCAAATATTTCAATTCATTTTAGGTACCTATCAATAAAAGAATTGTACTCCCACCAGGAACAAATCTGTCAACTTCAAATTGACAAGGGATCATGCAGGATATGAAGAGCACTATCAGTTGCACTGGGCTATTTTCAACATACATCCAGTAATATACTCATAGCAGAAGGGAAATAACAGGGTTCTAAATCTTTTATCATTAGAACCATTTTGTTAGTTTATATAACCGTCCTCCAGTCATTGAAGAAACACATATTGGGGAAACTGTTGATTATCTTATTTTGTTATTTATGAGTGCTGACAGTTGATCATGGGTTTATCATTAGAACCATTTTGTTCGTTTATATAACCGCCCTCCAGTTCTTGAAGAAACACATACTGGGGAAAACGTTGATCCAAGAAGGCAGAAACCTGCAGGTGCATGAGCTGCATTTGTAATGATATGGCATTCAATAATTTCTTTGCATAATGACTGAAAATAAAATACCACAAAATATTTAAAGGAATGCTTTTAGACCACTAACAATGTTTTTTATAAATTACAAGGTAATCAATGTTGCCCAATTATCTTATTCTGGATAATATATTAGCTGTTCACAGCAGGCAAAGATTATAGTTGATAAATCCAATGTGCACACATGTGTGCTATAAATAGAAGCAGACCCTGGTGCATTGTGCATCAGCTATCACATCGAAGCAGTTCAAGAATGATCAGTGCTTAGCACAACAAGATCAGCATCATAATTAACTTAACCTGTAGCCTGAGGCAGTGAACTTGTTAAACATTTACTACTGACATTATCGTTGATCTGTGTATCTATATTCAAAATCACCTGCATTATTGTTCAATAGTCTTTTTTCATACAAAATCTCTTCATTTTAAATCAAACTGAAGACCAATTTGCAGAAAATGTCTTGATTATTCAACTGAGAACACAAAGACAACATCCTAAATGTACTCAATACCAAATGGTGTTTAGTTTCGTTAAAGAGAGAAGCAAAACACTCATTTTGTTTAATTTTTCAACGCAAATTGAATGTGTACTAACATGTAGAAATTTTGTGTTAGAAATTACCACTTCAAATTTCAGGATGGCAGATTTCCCTGGAGCTCTCACAGCTGCTCGCAAACCAATGTGGCTCTTATCAAGTATGGCATCAAACTCCTTTCTTTTAAAATCCGACTTGGTGCTTCTTCAGTTTCAGTAACACAAGGCAAAGGACACAATGCTGTGTTTGTGTTATAGTGAATTAGAACAAAATTTGAATTAAAGTACAAAAACAAAAAAAGTTGAACATTGGAAAACTGAAAGAAAAAGCAGCGAATTTTGGCATTCTCAGTAAGGCAAAACAGTGTAATGATATTTGCCATTCATGTAGCTCTTACAGTACATAAAACTCGTAATGAATTAAGCAAACAAAGAATGCTTAATCAAAAAAAAATATTTACAATAGAACTCTAATACAACTGAAATAATAAATACACCAGTTGGGCCTTGAGGACTTGAGTTATAGGGAAGGTTGAATACGTTACATGTTTATTCCCTAGAAAGTAGAAGATTGAGGGGAGATTTGATAGAGATACAAAATTATGAGGGATATAGCAGGCATTTTCCACTGAGGTTACCTGATCTGACAACTAGAGGTCATGAGTTAAGGGTAAAAGGTGAAATGTTTAAGTGGGAACATGAAGGTGAACATCTTCACTCTAAAGGGTGGTGAGAGTGTGGAACTGGCAGCCATTGCAAGTGGTAGATGCATGGTCAATATCAACTTTTAAGTGAAGTTGGGATAGATACCTAAATGAGAGGGCTATAGTCTGGGTGCAGATCAATGGGACTAGACAGATTAATGGTTCAGCACGGACTAGATGGGCCATAGGAGGGATACTGCCAATACAGGCATAGTGTAAATCATGAATAAAAGATGCAAATGGAAAAGTAATACAACAATCAGGGAGGAACTTTATTCCATGTATAATGTGGGCAAACCCAATTAGCAGTTTTAGCATGGAAGATTAATTCAGAGTTTCTAAATGATTATGTTGAGAAATCGATGAAAGAACGTGTCCCTCTAGATCTAGCATTACAGAATGAGAGAAGTTTAATCGACAATACACACAAAATGCTGGAGGAACTCAACAGGTCAGGCAGCATCAATGGAGAAGAGTAAACAGTTGACATTTCACACTGAGACCCTTCTTCAGGACTAATTAAATGGTGGTCTGGTAGTTAAGGGCCCTTTAGGAAGAATGAATATAATAAGATAGAATTTTATATAAAAAGTGAAGTCAATCCAAAAGCAGAGTCTTAAATCTGCATGAAGCAAACTATGAAGACATGAAATTGGCTTTCATAGATTGAAAATCTACATTAAAAGGTGTGATAATAAATAAGTATTCATTAACTTTTAAAGTAGTAACAAAAAGTTCACAAGTTATATATAACATTATTTGGCAAAATACAGGGAATGTGGAGCAGCAGTGACAATGAACAGAAGATAAAAGTAGTATTCTATCAAAGGAAAAGGTGTAAGTTGTTATCAAACAAAAAAACCTGAGGGCTGTAAATTCAACAAAGAAGGAAAGGGAAGTTAGAACTAGAGCTGGCTACAATGAAACATAAGACTGCAAGAGCTTCTGTAGACATGTAAAGATTAACTGAACTTAATGTGGGTCTGTTAATTGGGAATCAAGGATGGAAAAATAAGTAGCTATTTTCTGTCTCACTTCATGAAAGATGACAAGCATAGGATTCTGGAAATAGTCGAATGCTACATATTTAGAATGAGCAAAGAGATTAACATTAGTGAAAATAAATAGCATGAAGGAGTTAATCAGCCTGAAAAGCAATAATTCCCTTGGCACACTAGGGTTTTGAAGAGGTTAGCTATTTTTTAAGTTGTCAGAATCATTTCCTCAGCCAGAAGGTAGCAAATGCAACTCCAGAGGGAAGTAAGAGAGAACATGACATCAGTAGTAGGGGAAATAGTGAAATCCATTGTGAAGGAAATGGTAGAAGGGCCCCTGGAATATAACAAACCCGCAGGAATTTTTTAGGTTGTAACTGATGGAATGGTAAAGGGTGAGCCAGCTGAAGATTTATATCTTGACAAGGTACAACACAAGGTAATTCAACAGACTTTGAGTGCATAGTATTGTGCCTGGTAAGAAATGCTCTTCAACAGAAAAGCCCAGGAAAAGTAGTACAAAAAACCTGAGGTACGGGCATAGCCAGGCACGCTCATTTCTAATTGCAAGGAACTTTTGGACTATTCCAGTGGTGTTTAGTATTGTGGCTTGCTGAATATTTACATAGATATTACTGTGTAACCCTAATTGTTTAATGCTATTGTGTAGTGCCTTTGGGATGATACCAGTTGTAGATATTACTATTGGGACAATGTATACCTTGGTCATGTTCCAAAGTCTTTCAATTTCCTCTTTTAATTCAGCATATTTCTGGTGTTTTTTACTTATTGAATTCTGTAAGTTATGTGCGTTTGAAATGGATATATCTATTAAGTAAGTTGTCCTTGATCATCTATCCTGTATTTTTGTTTCTAGACAGTTATTATGGACTGTCCTATCTAAAATAAAGGATCACCATAAAATAATTTGTGGGATTCTGACTCTAAAACTGGATCAGGCTTTCATTTATAGTAACATGTGGTTTCTTTTATGAGTTTGTATTTTAAAGCAAGATTTTGATGAGTGATGTTTGCCACTTGATTGTGCCTGTGTAAGTAATCAAACTGAGTTAAATGGGTTATTATTATCTCTTCTTTTCTTTTCATGTTTGCACAGTTTGTTGTCTTTTGCACATTGGCTATTTGTCCATCCTGTTGCCTACAGTCCTTCATTCATTCTATTGTGTTTCTTGAGTTTACTGTGAATGCCCACAAGAAATTGAATCTCTGGATTGTATGTACTTTGGCAATAAATTTATTTTGAATTTTAATCTCTTGGAGTTGGTTAATATAAGGAAATCAGAAAGCAGGTATAGCAGGTATAGTTAAGTCATTTTTTGGCTTGAGAAGCTGTGACCAGTGACCTGATGCTGGAATCCATTTGCAATCCATATCAGTGATTCGGATGATGGTAAAGTACAAATGGTCAAAGACTGAGAGGTACCGTGGGGTATTAGAAGGGTGCTGAGATGCTTCAAAGACATTTGAAAACCCTGCTTTTGGAATGATGTTGTTAAAACAGAAAGAGTCTAGAAAAGATTTGCAGTGGTGGTGCCAGTACTTGAGGGACTAAGCTATTTCGAGTGGTCGGACAAGCTAGAACTTTATTCATTTGATTGTTGGAGACTGGAATTGGAATTGGAATTGAGTGTATTATTGTCACATGTACCAAGATACAGTGAAAAACTCGTCTTGCATACTGTTCATACAGATCAGATCATTATGAAGTGCATTGAGGTAGAACAAAGTCAATTTATTTTATTTACATTTTAAAATTTAGTTTCTATTGTTATTACATGTTGCAATGTACCGCTGCTACAAAACAACAAATTTGTCAGTGATATTAAACCCGATTCTGATTATTCCTTGATTCTTTGAATTCAAAGGTTATTGATGTTTGTAGATCTACAGATATATGCTTAATTTACTCATAATTTATAAGTAATTGGGGGATCAGTAGTGGACAGAATCAGCAGGTTTAAATTCCTGGCATTAACAGATTGGATGACCTGTCTTGGACCCAGCACAAAAGTACAATCACAAGGAAAGCACACCAGCATTTGATCTTAAGGAAAGCATACGAGTTTATCACTGAACGCTGTCAAGAACGGATCCTGACCCGGATCTGGGCCATACCCTCCACATATCTGGACCTGCCTTTCGGATTTTTTGCACTACTTTACTTTCTCTTTTCTATTTTCTATTTATGATTTATAATTTAGATTTTTAATATTTACTATTGATTTGTACTCCAGGGAGCATGAAGAGCAGAATCAAATATCGCTTTGATGATTGTACGCTCTAGTATCAATTGTTTGGCGACAATGAAATATAAAGGATGTGCCCTGTGGGACTGTGCACCTGTATATGTTAGTTTTTGTCTTAACCCCTTTTGCGTTCTGTTCAATCTTGTCGACTTTATTTTGACTGGCATGGGTTTTCTGTGCACTGCACTTATTTAAAGCAGACCCCAATTAGCACTGATTGTGGAGTTCTAGTGTGTTTTAAGAAGGATTCATCTCGTGGAGTCACTGAGTCAAATGTTCAGTTTGAGTTTTGATGAATAAACTTCTGTTTCTGTCTCAACACGGGAGTCTGTTGTTCCTCGCACCTGGGTTCAGTCATCTGTCAGCGCACACCGTGACAGAAGGACCTCGCATCATAAATGTACCCGTGGAGGTTCACAGCAGCTTGGACATCAGTCAGCTGGAGGTGAGGGTGCCTTCTATTCTCAGTGTCTGCTCTGAGTTCCGAGTTTCTCTAGTCCATGTTCCGAGCTTGACTTGTCTATGTTCAAGGCCGTCAAGGTTTCCTGAGGACTATTCCAGGCTTCTGAGGACTATTCCATTTTTTCCAAGAACTATTCCTTGTTTTAAAGACTATTCTTTGTTCCTGAATTTGATGCTATGTTCCTGAGTTTGATTCTATGTTTCCAAGTTAAATGCAATGTTATAAGCTGTTTTCTTTCCCGAGTTTTCCAGTTGTGTCTCCAGAGCATCAGGCCTGTCTCAAAATAACCAGGTGTGTTTTGAATTTACTAGCCCTGTCTTAAGGTCCCAAGGACTACCTGGATGGTCAGGTGTCGGCCTTAGGGAGGGAGGTACCATCATATGCCCTTCGGGCCTGTTAATTGGTGTCTTATTTAGAATTGTTAAGCCCTTGTGCTTTCTGCTGAATCTTGTCAAATTTATTTTGACTGGCACAGGTTTTCAGCATACTGCACTTATTTAAAGCAGGTTCCCTAATATCACTGATTGTGGAGTCCTTGTGTGCTTCAAGAAGGATTTATCTTGCAGTGTTGCTCGGTCTAGCCACCTCCACACCATTGACAGCACTGCCTTGTGAAGGCAACACTTTTCATGAAAGATCCCCACCATCCACGTAATCCAATTTCTCGCAGCTTACGTTGGTGGAAAGTACACAAGCTTAGAGTCTCACAACACCAGTTATAGAATAACTGCTTCCTTTCACCTATTTAGTTCTCGAACCAATCGGTAAAAGCCGAATCAATACATTTTAGCAACACTTTGATCACTTTGCAATGAAATGGACTTGATTATTTTTTGTTCTAATGCTGTTGCACGTTAAGTTTTTGCATTTCACCTGTGTATTTGTGCGTGTGACATAAACTCAACTTGACTTTGACTTTGTAATTCCTACTTGATACTGGATTGGGGGCGAAGTTTGGATACTTTCTCTTGGCTTCATCTGAAAGAACTTCCATCTAGAAAGTCTTGATCTAAGGCTGTCTACATACACTCACTAAACTGGAATATGCAAGGATATCTCTCTGGGGTTCCCACCTTCTCCAAAAGGGCAGCAATCATAACAGTGCCCAAGAAGAGCAGGAAGAGCTGCCTCATTGACCATCACTGGTAGAACTGACACCGACTGTGATGAAGTGCTTTGAGAAATTGGTGATGGCTAGAATTAATTCCTGCCTGAGCAAGGACCTTGATTTGCCTACTATCTATGGCAGAAGCAATCTTACTGGCTCTGTACTGGGCTTTGGACTATCTGAGCATCAGCAATACCTATGTCAGGCTACTGCTTATCACCCTTTGTCATTCAACACCATAATCCCCTCAGTACTAATCAACAATCACCAACTAATCAATGAGGACATCATCCAAAGGTGGTGCCTGATGAAAATGGCATCCCCCACCACCCAAACATGTCCTGTACTCATTACTACAATCAGGGAGGAGGTGCTGGATCTAGATGACCCACACTCAATGCTTTAGAAACAACTTCATCCCCTCTGCCACCAGATAACTTAATGGCCATGAACTCTAACCCCTTTTGCTTTATTTATTTAGTTGTTTGTTTGTTTGTTTATTGCATATGGTGTTGTCCACACTGTACTCCTGCCGCAAAACAACAAATTTTATAACTTCTGACAGTGACAATAAACCTAATTCTGATTCTGATCATAATTAGCTGAAAATTCAACTGAACTGCTAAGTTGTCTGTGTCAAGTCTACCCAGTGCTGAATTGTCTGACAGGAGGGTGTTTGGTGAGGCTCATGCTGGCAATGAATTTTCTTATAAGACCATAGACCATAAGACAAAGGAGCAGAAGTCGGCCATTTGGCCCATCGAGTCTGCTCCGCCATTTTATCATGAGCTGATCCATTCTCCCATTTAGTCCTACTCCCCCGCCTTCTCACCATAACCTTTGATGCCCTGGCTACTCAGATACTTGTCAATCTCTGCCTTAAATACACCCAATGACTTGGCCTCCACTGCCGCCTGTGGCAACAAATTCCATAGATTCACCACCCTTTGGTTAAAAACATTTCTTCACATCTCTGTTCTGAGTGGGCGCCTTTCAATCCTTAAGTCATGCCCTCTCGTACTAGACTCCCCCATCATGGGAAACAATTTTGCCAGATCCACTCTGTCCATGCCTTTCAACGTTAATGTTTTATTTTGCTTTATTTTTATGTTTTATTTGAAAATCTAATAACCACCATGTCACTTTCCAAGTAATCTTTTTCTAATGAAAGAACCTTAGGATGACCAACTGCAGTAAGATTATAGGTAGGACTCTTTGGTCTGAATGTGTCAGCACAAATCAGCACATATTTACATCTGTGCTTCAATAATACATTTTGATGAATGTAGCCTACTTCACTCTCACAGTCCAACTTTCAATTACTTGTATCCTTGAATTGTAATTATTCAGGACCGATGTTCTTTGAGCTATGTTCCAGCTGGCACAACTGCACATTTATTTGAATTGTAACCTACCAACCTTATAGATAGATAGGTAGATAGATACTTTATTGATCCCAAAGGAAATTATAATGTCACAGTAGCATTACAAGTGCACAGATATACAAGTATTAGAAGAGAAAAAAGAAAGAATAAAAAATAAGTTACCTCAAATAGTCTAACAGGAAGGGTTCATCACTTCCCTGGCTATAGGTTGACTCACTAAGGGTAAGAATGACCTCATATAGTGCTCTTTGGAGGAGCAGTTGTCTTCACCTATTACTAGTATGATGATGTTAAGATGGCGTCGATAACTGGCGACTCTGCGCGTGCTCTCTCAAGCAAACTGCCCTCTACACTATCCTATACCCAGGAAACCCTTCTAAACCTCCAATCTGCTACATCTAGCAAGATCAAGATCGACAACACCCTGGTGAAGCTACTGACCCAGCTGGAGACCACTGCGCCAGAATTGCTTCTTAAACTCCGGACCGCACCTGCACCCGACCAGCGAGGCCTGGTCCGAGGCCCACCACGTTCTCGGAGACCCGCGGCCTGCTACCGCGCCAGAGAGCTTGGAGACATGGCCCATTCCGACCAGCACCTCTCCAGAGCAGACGACCACACAGAAGTGACGGCGGAGACCTCAAGGTGCCCCAGACGCTTCCCCGGAGCAACCACCGTAAAGCCCCATTGGTGGCCATCCACAGCTGCCGGAAGTGTGGCCTCCGCCGCTGACTTCATAAATCGAGCCCGAGGCTCGGCTGGAGTGGAGGCTTCTGCAACCGTGACTCGGCTTACGGACTTGTTTCAACCAGGAGCCCGACCCTCTGGGATTAAGTGTCAGCTTCGGGGCCTGACCCAATCGACAGCCCGGTCCCCGGCAGCTGGAAGTGGCAGCGAAGTCTCCCCCATCACTCGGCCTGACCCGGAGTGCCCGACGATGCGACCCGCCGATCGATCCCCGCGGGACGCGTCCACCAACCTCAAAGAGCTGACAACAACACACTGCATCGATGGAAACCTGGAAGGATGCACTATTTACCAAGGAAGCGTGGGAAAAGAGCTGGGCTGCTGGTCAGATTGAAGCAGATTGAAGCAGAGGCTTCAGGGTCCCTACGACCACCATCCTACTAGCTAATGTGCAAGCCATAGAGAACAAGGTGGATGATCTTAAAGGGAGACTCACCTACTGCAGGGAGGTGCAGAACTGCTGTGTATTCTGTTTCACCAAGACCTGGCTCTCCCCTGCCACCCCTGACTGTGCCATCCGACTGGAGGGATTTTCAATCCATTGGATGGACCGCACGGTGTCTTCGGGCAAGACAAGGGGAGGTTGTGTCTGCCTACTGATCAACACTGCGTGGTGCTCGGACACAGTGGCACTGACAAGCTCCTGCAGCCCGGACCTGGAACACCTGTCGGTGAAGTGTTGTCTCTACTATTTGCCACGGGAATTCACCTCAGTCATACTGACGGCGGTCTACATTCCTTCCCCCAGGCAGATGTGGAGTGTGCTCTGAACATACTGTATGCCAACATCAGTGAACTTGAGACCAGGTATCCAGAGGCTTTGCTCATTACAGCCGGGGACTTTAACCAGGCCAACCTCAGAAAGGCGCTGTCAAAGTTATACCAACATGTCTCCTGCTCCACTAGAGGCCCGAATATATTTGACCACTGCTACACAGCAGTCAAGGATGTCTACCGTTCCGTCCCACGACCTCACTTCAATAAATCGGACCAACAGGCTGTACTCCTCCTCCCAGCTTAAAACAGAAACTGAAGTGGGAGGTCACGGTGTCAAAAGTAGTGTCGTGTTGGACGGAGGAAACAGATGAGGTCATCCGTGACTGCTTTGAATCGGTGGACTGGTTAGTATTCAAGGACTCAGCAGCTAACCTTAATAAGTATGCCTCAGCTGTCACGGACTTCATTTGGAAATGCACGGAGGACTGTGTGTCTCGCAAGACGATCCAGGTATTCCCTAACCGGAAACTTTGGATGAATTATGAGGTCAAGTCCCTTTTAAAGGCTAGAGCTGCGGCTTTCAGGTCCGGGGATACCAGTCGCTACACGGAATCCAGGCGTGAACTCCGGAAAGCCATTAAGGGTGCCAAGAGGCAATATCGAGCCAAGTTGGAAGCCCAGGCTAACCAGAGGGATGCCAGTAGACTATGGCAGGGTCTAAATGAGATCACTGGGTGCAAAGAAAAGGCTGGGAATATCAATAACTGTGGCGATTCTCTTCCTGACGAATTTAACGTATTCAATGCAAGATTCGAACAGAAGAGGAGCGTCCTGCTCCCTCCGGATGAACCGGACCTGGTGGCATAGAGATTTGTCATCACCAAGGAGGACGTTAGAAGGGCCTTCCTGAAGATAAATCCAAGGAAGGTGACAGGCCCAGATGGCGTCCCAGGACGGGTTCTCCGGGCCTGTGCAAGTGAGCTAGCTGGCGTGTTTGCTGACATCTTCAACTGCTCCTTGCTTCAGTCTAAATTCCCCTCATGTTTTAAGAAGGCAACGATAATCCCAGTGCCGAAGAAGAGCAAGGCATGCCTGAATGACTGTCGACCTGTGGCTCTGACATCAATTGCTATGAAGTGCTTTGAGCGATTGGTTATGGCACACATCAACCACAGCCTACCGGTCAACCTCGACGCTTTGCAATTCATCTACCAGAACAACAGGTCAACAGCAGATGCCATCTCCCTGGTCCTACATTCCTCCTTAGAACACCTGGAGAATAAAGACACATTCGTAAGGCTCCTTTTCAAGAGAAACATTGCCCAGAATTGCTAGGATTTCCATAGGGTTCTTGTTTCTACCACAGCCTCTAGTGTGTCCAGTTTGACTCCTATAACAAAGCCAGCCTTTCTAATCAGTTTATTGAGCCTGTTGGTATCACCTGTGTTGATGCTATTACCCCAGCACACCACCACGTAGAAGATTGCACCGGCAAAAACAAACTGGTAGAACGTATGAATGAGAGGCCTGCATACTCCAAAGGATCTCAATCTCTTCAGCAACTCTACCCCTTCTCGAACACAGCCTCTATTTTGGTGCTCCACTCAAATCTGTCATCCAGGTGCACCCTCAGGTACTTGTAGGTCCTCACATCACATCCATGTCCTCACCATCAATGGTAACAGGGAGTAGTGCAGGCTTAATCTTCCTCAAGTCCGTCACCATCTCCTTTGTCTTATGATATTTTGTTCACTACATTTTATAAACAATGTACTCTAAACCCCAATTTAATTGCTACACCTTGTTCTCCGTATGCCATTCTTCAGCCTCCTTGAACCTTAGGCTTTTCTGGAATGTTACAACTATTTAATATGCTTTGTTCTTCTTATTTTTTTATTTGCTACTATTGACTCCTTAGCACAACTTTCAACAGACATAAATCTCTCCGATCACGAGCATCAGACTCCAGGCTTTTTCACATATTGTTGTAGTGGCAGGTAAATCACAGATGATGCAAAGAGGCAAATACTGCAACCTGTTTTTTTCTTCTGTACTGTGATACCTTGCATATAATATATCCAGAAATTTGCAAGGAAATGATCACATTTCAAAGTCATACATAAATCTGGCTGGTATGACATTTCATACCATCAAACAGACATTAAAAGCCATAGTTGAGTGATATATAAGTGCAGTGCTGCTTTTCTTCAGCACAACAAATCTAAAAAGGATCAGCTGGGTCTATTGAGGAATATAGGGTAGCAAGAAAGGAGCTTAAGAAGAGGCTGAGGAGAGCAAGAAGGGGACATGAGAAGGCCTTGGTGAGTAGGGTAAAGGAAAACCCCAAGGCATTCTTCAATTATGTGAAGAACAAAATGATGACAGGAGTGAAGGTAGGACCAATTAGAGATAAAGGTGGGAAGATGTGCCTGGAGGCTGTGGAAGTGAGCGAGGTCCTCAATGAATACTTCTCTTCGGTATTCACCAATGAGAGGGAACTTGATGATGGTGAGGACAATATGAGTGAGGTTGATGTTCTGGAGCATGTTGATATTAAGGGAGAGGAGGTGTTGGGAGTTGTTAAAATACATTAGGACAGTTAAGTCCCTGGAGCCTGAAGGAATATTCCCCTGGCTGCTCCACGAGGTGAGAGAAGAGATTGCTGAGCCTCTGGTTAGGATCTTTATGTCCTCATTGTCCACAGGAATGGCAGCGGAGGATTGGAGGGAGATGAATGTTGTCCCCTTGTTCAAAAAAGGTAGTAGGGATAGTCCGGGTAATTATAGACCAGTGAGCCTTACGTCTGTGGTGGGAAAGCTGTTGGAAAAGATTCTTAGAGATAGGATCTATGGGCATTTAGAGAATCATGGTCTGATCAGGGACAGTCAGCATGGCTTTGTGAAGGGCAGATCGTGTCGAACAAGCCTGATAGAGTTCTTTGAGGAGGTGACCAGGCATATAGATGAGGGTAGTGCAGTGGATGTGATCAACGTGGATTTTAGTAAGGCATTTGACAAGGTTCCACACGGTAGGTTTATTCAGAAAGTCAGAAGGCATGGGATCCAGGGAAGTTTGGCCAGGTGGATTCAGAATTGGCTTGCCTGCAGAAGGCAGAGGGTCGTGGTGGAGGGAGTACATTCAAATTGGACGGTTGTGACTAGTGGTGTCCCACAAGGATCGGTTCTGGGACCTCTACTTTTCGTGATTTTTATTAACGACCTGGATGTAGGGGTAGAAGGGTGGGTTGGCAAGTTTGCAGATGACACAAAGGTTGGTGGTGTTGTAAATAGTGTAGAGGATTGTCGAAGATTGCAGAGAGACATTGACAGGATGCAGAAGTGGGCTGAGAAGTGGCAGATGGAGTTCAACCCGGAGAAGTGTGAGGTGGTATACTTTGGAAGGACAAACTCCAAGGCAGAGTACAAAGTAAATGGCAGGATACTTGGTAGTGTGGAGGCGCAGAGGGATCTGGTGGTTCATGTCCACAAATCCCTGAAAGTTGCCTCACAGGTAGATAAGGTAGTTAAGAAAGCTTATGGGGTGTTAGCTTTCATAAGGTAATGATGCAGCTCTATAAAACTCTGGTTAGGCCACACTTGGAGGACTGTGTCCAGTTCTGGTCACCTCACTATAGGAAGGATGTGGAAGCATTTGAAAGGGTACGGAGGAGATTTACCAGGATGCTGCCTGGTTTAGAGAGTATGCATTATGATCAGAGATTAAGGGAGCTAGGGCTTTACTCTTTGGAGAGAAGAAGGATGAGAGGAGACATGATAGAGGTATACAAGATACTAAGAGGAACAGATAGAATGGCTAGCCAGCACCTCTTTCTCAGGGCACCACTGCTCAATTCAAGAGGACATGGCTTTAAGGTAAGGGGTGGGATGTTCAAGGGGGATATTAGAGGAAGTTTTTTTTACTCAAAGAGTGGTTGGTGCGTAGAATGAACTGTCTGAGTCACTGGTGGAGGCAGATACACTTGTGAAATTTAATAGACTACTAGACAGGTATATGGAGGAACTTAAGGTAGGGGGTTATATGGGAGGCAGGGTTTGAGGGTCGGCACAACATTGTGGGCCAAAGGGCCTGTACTGTGCTGTACTATTTTATGTTCTATGTTGTTTAGTATTCTGGATTGGATCAGGCCAACCTAAGAATTCAATCAAGAATTTTCAATTATGTTCCACCCCGTGATTTCTAGTCAGTTGCCTGTAATTACTATCTGAAAAATGTATGGGATGAATTGTTTTGGTATACCGTGGGAGAACTAAGA
The DNA here is from genome assembly GCF_963921235.1 of Mobula hypostoma. Lineage (NCBI taxonomy): Eukaryota > Metazoa > Chordata > Chondrichthyes > Myliobatiformes > Myliobatidae > Mobula > Mobula hypostoma. The sequence continues at coordinate 190,045,757 of NC_086097.1, forward strand.
GCAAGTTGGCAAGGAGGCAACTGATCTTTTGTCGAACATCACACAACTCTAGTCCGAAGATGGCCTCCCCTGCCTCAAAAACAATAAAAATTCTCCCACTCCTGCCAACCATTTAGTCCATCTCAACTCAGGCATTGATCCTCAGTGTACAGCTGCTGGCCCCTTCTCTATTCCAACCCTGAATCATCTACTTTCAACCTCAAAAATATGCACAGCCCTTATGATCATGTGCACTAGTACAGTACACTTGCATTTCAGATGTTTGTTTTCTGGAACGAAAGATGCATAAAAGTATTTTGTTCTCAATTATAACTCCACACAATGGAAATCACGTGTGTAATTTATCTGGACTGAATGAAAAATTCAATAATCTCCTGCTGCGCAATCCTTTAGTTCCTCAAGTTTATTGGTCATATTAGAGGAACAGACTCTTAGGAACTCATGCAGTTTAGCCTGTTTAATTTACTTCCATTAATGTGGTCAAATACGAGCTCAGTGTAATCCTGTATAAATAAACCAGTTATATTTAATTCAGTCATAATGTTGAATTTAAGCTTTGTAATAGTTAATTCATTGACTGTTCTGCAAAGTAACTGCTACATATAAGTATTAAATAAAGATACTGTGGCGACCCACTTTCTACGCAGGCGAACCGGCTCGAAAATGGCGCACGTGTTGGCAGAGAGGCCAGCCCAAAAAATGGCGCTGGGCCTTCTTCACTAGCAAGGGGAGAAAGCCCACACTTGGGAAGAGACTTTTGTAATGCACCTTTGACGTCATTTCCACCCAGAAAGGGCGGGAACGGAACTGCGCAAGAGCCAGTGCCGCGAAGTTCGAGTAAACTAGTCTCGAGTGCAACTTACAGATTGCGTGTTGTTATTTCTAGCTCTGTGTAGCACATCGCTACATTGGTGACCCTGATGGTCCAAACGGGATTTGGACCAAAGATGATCGACTCTTCATCTGTTCACGCAGTTTCGCTAAAACTGCCAACTTTCTGGACGCTGCGACCACATGTGTGGTTTGACCAAGCAGAAGCCCAGTTCCAGATTCGGCAGATATCTTCGGATTCCACACTTTACTATTACGTGGTGAGCTCCCTCGACCAGGAGACAGCCGCCCAGGTTGAGGATTTCATACAGTCACCCCCAGAAGAAGGCAAATATGCAGCATTCAAAGCGCTGCTCATAGGGACATTTGGGCTCTCACGGCGTGAGCGAGGTTCCGGCTTGCAGTAGTCGTCAGGAGCATCTGTCCCACCTCTGCCAGCTGTACTCCCGCCTGAGTGATTTCAGCCTCACGATCAACCCAACCAAACCCTTAGCAAGGGCCTCACTTTTGTCCCCCTCCGTCCATACCTCAGTGAGTTCCGTGCCTACCATGACGTTGAACTCTTCTTCCGTCGTCTGCATCTCCGAGCCTACTTCTTTGGCATGGATTCCCCTCCCCCTACTGATGACCCCATCTCCTGCCTTCAACCCTCCTCCTCCTCATGGACACCCCACCCGGGCCTTCTACCTGCACTCGATCTCTTCATCTCCAACTGCTGCCAAGACATCAACCATCTCAACTTCACCACTCCTCTCTCCTGTTCCAACCTTACTCCCTCTGAACGCACTGCCCTCCACTCTCTCCGCACTAATCCAAACCTCGCCATCAAACTTGCTGACAAAGGTGGTGCCATAGTAGTCTGGCAGACGGACCTCTACCTCACTGAGGCCAAACGGCAGCTCTCTGACACCTCCTCTTACTTACCCCTGGAACAGGATCCCACCAGAAAACATCAAACCATTGTCTCCCGCACAATCACTGCCCTTATCAACTCCGGAGACCTTCCATCCTCAGCCGCTAAACTCATTATTTTCACATCCCGTACCGCTCGGTTTTACCTCCTCCCAAAGATACACAAGCCTGACTGTCCCGGTAGACCCATAGTTTCTGCCTGCTCCTGTCCAACCGAACTTGTATCTTCCTACCTGGACTCCATTTTGTCACCCATAGTTCAGTCCCTCCCCACCTACATCCACAATACATCCCATGCCCTCCACCTCTTCAATAACTTCCAGTTTCCCGGTCCCAACCGCTTCATTTTTTACTATGGATGTCCAATCCTTATACACCTCCATTCCCCATCAAGAAGGCCTCAAAGCCCTCCGCTACTTCCTGGATAATAAACCTCACCAGTTCCCCATCCCCACTACCCTCCTCCGGTTGGCGGAACTGGTTCTCACACTTAATAACTTCTCTTTTGGCTCTTCCCACTTTCTTCAGACTAAGGGTGTAGCTATGGGAACTTGCATGGGACCCAGCTACGCTTGCCTCTTGGTTATGTGGAACAGTCTGTGCTCCAAACCTATTCTGGTACTGCTCCCCAACTTTTCCTTCGATACATTGATGACTACATTGGTGCTGCTTCCTGCACCCATGCTGAGCTCATCAATTTCATCGACTTTACTTCAAACTTCCACCCAGCCCTCAAATTCACTTGGTCTATCTCTGACACTTCTCTCCCCTTTCTCGATGTCTCGGTCTCCATCTTTGGAGACAGACTGTCCACTGACATCCTCTACGAGCCCACTGACTCTCATAACTATCTCGACTATACCTCTTCCCACCCCGCCACATGCAAAAATGCCGTTCCCTATTCCCAGTTCCTCCGTCTCTGCCACATGTGCTCCCAGGATGAGGCTTTCCGTTCCAGGACATCTAAAATATCCTCTTTCTTTAAGGATCGTGGTTTCCCTTCTACGGTGATCAATGATGCCCTCACCTGCATCTCCTCCATTTCCCGCACTTCGGTCCTCACCCCATCTTCCCGCCACCACAACAGGGACAGAGTTTCCCTAGTCCTCACCTACCACCCCACCAGCCTCCGGATCCAGCACATTTTCCTCCGCAACTTCCGCCACCTTCAACAGGAGACCACCACTATGCACATCTTTCCCTCTCCACCCCTCTCCGCTTTCTGTAGGGATCGATCCCTCCGCGACTCACTTATCCGCACGTCCATCCCCACGGATCTCCCACCCAGCACTTATCCCTGTAAGCGTAAGTGCTACATCTGTCCCTACACCTCCTCTCTTGCCACCATTCAGGGCTCCAAACAGTCCTTCCAGGTGAGGAAACACTTCACTTGCGAATCTGTTGGGGTCATCTATTGCATCCGGTGCTCCTGGTGCGGCCTTCTCTACATCGGTGAAACCCGACGCAGATTGGGGGACTGCTTGGTCGAGCACCTCCACTCCGTCCACCACAACAGACAGGATCTCCCGGTAGCCACCCACTTCAACTCTGCTCCCCACTCCCATTCAGATATGTCCATACATGGCCTCCTCTACTGGAATGATGAGGCTAAACTCAGGTTGGAGGAGCAACACCTCATATACCGTCTAGGTAGTTTCCAGCCCCTTGGTATGAACATAGAATTCTCCAACTTCCGGTAATTCCCTCCCCCTCCCTTCCTCTATCCCTATTTCACATCACCTCCCTCATAGTTCTGCCTTCTTCTACTACTGTGCATTGTTCTCCTGCCAATCACCTCCCTGCTTCCTCCCCATACCCCTTTGTCTTTCAAATTACTGTTTTTTTTCAACTACCAGCATTCTTCAAACCCTCCCCAAAGTTCTTCCTTCAGTCCTGACGAAGGGTTTCGGCCCGAAACGTCGACTAATTTTTTCAACTGATGCTGACTGACCTGCTGAGTTCCTCCAGCGCATTGTGAGTGTCAACCCGACCAAATGCCAGTTCGGACTGGACACCATTGACTTCCTGGGGCAAAGACGGGGCAACCCCTCTGCCTGCCAATGTAGACACGATCCGCCACTTCGCCCAGCCCAACACAGTCAAAGGCCTGCAGGAGTTCGTTGGTATAATGAACTTCCACCACCGCTTCCTCCCCTCAGCAGCCCGTATCACGCGTCCTTTGTTCACCCTGATGTCGGGTAAAGGCAAGGACATTACTTGGGATGAAGAGGCTACGGCCGCTTTCGTTAAAGCCAAGGAAGCCTTGGCAGACGCCGCGATGCTGGCGCACCCCAGAACAGATGTTCCAACCGCCCTCACAGTGGACGCATCCAACACAGCAGTCGGTGGGGTGCTGGAGCAACTCATCGAAGGGCGCAGGCAACCCCTGGCGTTCTTCAGCAGGCACCTATGGCCACCCGAACTCAAGTACAGTGCCTTCAACCGGGAGCTGTTGGCACTATATCTGGCAATCTGGCATTTCAGGTACTTCTTAGAAGGCAGGCCGTTCACCACGTTCACGGACCACGAACCATTGACCTTCGCTTTCACGAAGGTGTCTGATCCCCGGTCGGCCCGCCAGCAGCGACATCTGTCCTACATCTCCGAGTACACGACAGACATCCAGCATGTCTCGGGAAAGGACAACGTCGTGGTGGACACACTCTCCAGACCAGCTATCCAGGCCCTGTCCCAGGGGATGGACTATGCAGCACTGGCGGAGGCGCAGCAGGCAGACGACAAGATGTCCAGCTACAGGACCACAGTGTTGGGTTTGCAGCTGCAAGACTTCCTCATAGGCCCAGGTGAGAGGACCCTCCTGTGTGACGTGGCTACCGGCCAACCTCGCCCCATCGTCGCGGCAGCCTGGCGGTGGCGAGTTTTCAACTCCATACACGGCTTGGTGCACCCACCTATCAGGACAACCGTCTGGATAGTCTCCAGCAAGTTCGTGTGGCATGGACTTCGCAAACTGGTCAGCGAATGGGGCAAAACGTGCACACAGTGCCAAACAGCCAAGGTGCAGTGGCACACCAAAGCCCTGCCGCAGCAGTTCAAACCCACCCGCCGGAGGTTCGACCACATTCATGTGGATATCGTGGGGCCCCTGCCAGTGTCACGAGGAGCAATTCCTGCACCCGAGTGCCTATTGCAACCTGGGTAGCAAGCTTCAGGATACCGGCCCACATTACCTCCAACAGAGGCGCCCAGTTCACCCCCAGCCTGTGGTCGGCTATGGCCAGCCTGTTGGGAACACAGCTACACCACACAACTGCCTACCACCCATAGTCGAACAGACTTGTGGAACGCTTCCACCGTCACTTGAAGTCGGCTCTCAAGGCCCGCCTGAAAGGGCCTAACTGGGTGGACGAGCTTCCCTGGGTCCTGCTCAGAATCCACACAGCACCCAAAGTGGATCTGCACTCCTCGTCAGCCGAGCTGGTGTACGGCACACCCCTGGTTGTCCCAGGAGAGTTCATACCAGCCTTAAGGGGGCAAGAGGAAGAACCCGCAGCAGTCCTGGACAGACTGCGGGAGAGGCTCGGCAACCTGGCCCCCGTACCGACTTCACAGCACGGACAGATCCCAATCTGCGTACCCAAAGACCTGCAGAACTGTAAGTTTGTATTTGTACGAAGGGGCGCACACCGGGCACCACTACAGCAGCCATACAAGGGGCCATTCAAGGTGATCAGGGACAATGGGTCCACGTACGTTCTGGACATTGGGGGGAAAGAGGAGGTTTTCACGGTGGACCAACTCAAACTGGACCATGTAGACTTGGCGCAGCCGGTCGAGGTTCAGGCACTGCAGCGAAAGGGCAAATCACCCAAACAGAGACTGATCCAGACTGTGGACATTGGAGGGTGTATCACCGGTTCACGGGGGGGGGGGCGGGTGGGTATGTGGCGACCCACTTTCTATGCAGGCGAATCGGCTCACAAAATGGCGTGCGCGTCGGCAGAGAGGCCAGCCACAAAATGGCGCTGGGCCTTCTTCTTCACCAGCAAGGGGAGAAAGCCCGCGCACAGGAAGACACTTTTGTAATGCACCTCTGACGTTATTTTCACCCGGAGAGGGCGGGAACTGAACTGCGTAAAAGCCAGTGCTGCGAAGTTTGAGTAAGCTAGTCTCGAGTGCAACTTACAGACTGTGTGTCATAATTTCTAGCTCTGTGTGTACCATATCGCTACAATACAATGCTGGGAAAAAAGTCTCTGTGGGAAGAGAATCAGACTTAATATTTCAATTTGGAGGCCTGACTTGATGAGTATTTCCAGTATTTTCTGTTTTAGTTTTAGATTTCCAGCGTCTGCAGCTTTTTTGATCTTCACTTACCCTAAAAACTATGCATCTGTCATTTCCTTCAAAACATGGCTTCAATGGAAATAAGAAATGGGAGCAGAATTAGGCCATCTGGCCCATTGAGTCTGCTCCATCATTCAATCATGGCTCATCCGTTTTTTTAATCTTCTCCTTAACCCCAGTTCCTGGCCTTCTCCCCGTAACCTTTGATGCAATGTCCAATCAAGAACCTATCAATCTCTGCCTTAAATACACCCAACAGACTGGCCTCCACAGCTGCACGTGGCAACAAATTCCACAAATTCACCACCCTTTAGCTAAAGAAATTTCTCCACATCTCTGTTTTGAAAGGGCGCCCCTCTATCCTGAGGCTGTGCCCTCTTGTCCTCGACTCCCCCACAATGGGAAACATCCTTTCTGCATCTACTCTGTCTAAGCCTTTCAACATTCGAAAGGTTTCAATGAGATCTCCCCTCATCCTTCTGAATTCCAGCGAGTATAGACCTAGAGCCAAACGTTACTCGTATGATAACCCTGTCATTCCTGGACACATCTTTTCTAAGATGAGGGAACCAAACCTGTTCACAATACTCAAGGTGAGGCTTCGCCAGTGCCTTATAAAGCCTCAACATCACATCCTTGCTCATGTATTCTGGACCTCTAGAAATAAATGCTAACATGGCATTTGACTTCTTCACCGCCCACTCAACCTGCAAGTTAACCTTCAGGGTGTCCTGCACAAGCACTCCTAAGTCCCTCTACATCTCAGATTTCTAGATTTTCTCCCTGTTTAGAAAATAGTCTGCACATTTATTTCTACTACCAAAGTGCATGACCATCTATTTTCCAACATTGTATTTCATTTGCTACTTTCTTGCCCATTCTCCTAATCTGTCTAAGTCCTTCTGCATCCTACCTATTTCCTCAACACTACCTGCCCCTCCACCAATCTTTGCATCTGTGTTTTGTCAGATGAGGATTTTTAAAGTTTTAAGTCATTGGAAATCCATTTGGATTTTATCAAGAAGAAGTAGTGGATGTTGATAGTCAGGTCATTAAAAGGTACGGCGGCGGGGGGGAGTGATAATATAGCAGCTGAGATGAAATGGCAGAGAAGCTGATGGGCTGAATGGCCTAATTCTGCCCTTTTGCCTTATGATCTAAGAAGTTTCAATAAATAGCTCTGTAAGAGGGATTATTGCCTCTCAAGGTAGTTACTATTCTGTAACTTTTTAAAATGTATTAATTTCATAAAATATGAATTTAACTGATTGTGTACAACTGAGAAACTCTGAAATGATTCTGGGAGTTCAGTTTATTTGGGCAGATGCTCAGACCATACATTCAGCTTTCCCAATTAATGTTCAAAATGACTACTTAAGTAGAACATATACTCTAAGTCATTAGTCAACCTATTTAAGGATTTTAGACAAACTTGATCTGTAATCAATGGCTGATTTTGTACAAGAGATCTCTACAAATAAAGTTGTCAATGTGGAATTACTTTATCATGATTTTTGATTTTCTGATGCCTAGATATTCAACATTATTGCTTTTATCAGCACTAAACACTCTGCCTACAGATTAATGAACCACAACTAGCATAGATGTAAGCTCCTTAGCAAGGAGAGGTCATTCTACACTGGACCACATCTACTGATGTTCTATTTTCAGATAAGTGAAACAGATGGATAGATTATTTTCTAAAATATCATCAAATATTATTTATGCATTATCTCAAGCTGTATTCTTACGTAATATTTATGAAAATGTAAATACAACATCTTAATATCCTTTGATAAGCTCAAGAAGTTGTTACATACTTTAAATGAATAAAATAATTTTGAATCGTTCACTCAAATGAAAAGATTTTGTATGTATTGAAGTATGCCAACTTGAGGAAAAAATTAACTGGTAACAGAATTTCTTAACGACCAAAGGGACACCATTAGTGCTTTTCCTTGGAATGTAAGATGAATAGAATAACAGGATTCTGCTCAGCTTATGTTCCATTGGTGCATATTAAAGTGTTCTGGGCTTTCCCTAATCATGAAACAATAATAAGGTTCAGTCAAAATTCAGTACAACGATACAGAACATGACTCAGGACAGCCAATTAATATAACCATATTATCATATTGTTATAGGAAATCACTCTGCAAAGGAAATAATAGCGGAGTCTTTGGTTATCAATTGATGTTATACTGCAAGATAGTAAACTTTTGCTTTTATTAAGTCAGCAACTGAAAACTAAACATTTTTAAATAATTTATTTCTACTTTAATGAAGTTCATATATAGCATTATGTTCAAGGTAATATTGACTCCTGACATAAATCATACCAGCTCTACAATTCAAATATGACTCAAAGATTTAATGAGCTGAAAAAGTTTTTGATTTATAGCCTCAAAATAATTGGCTGCAGCTCCATGTGACAAGACTATATGTATGATATGATGAGATTCAAATGTAATTCATAGATACAACATATTAAATTATCTACCAGTATGTTTATTCTCATGGTGCATAATTTCCTAACAAAGTATTATTCCAAGGTTGCATTTTAAGCACTGGTCAGAAAGAAGTCACTGCATCTGAACAATTGTTCACCTGCAGACATATCGTCTCTATCCATGCCTGTCATATTGTTGTATACTTCTATCATGTCACCTCTCAGACTTCTTTGCTCCACAGAAAAACAAAAACCTTAGCCCATTCAGTCTCTACTGATAACTCAAGTCATCCAATCAGGCAACATCCAAGTGAGCATTTTCTGCATTTCCTATAGCTTCCTATAGAGTGGTGACCAGAAATAAATATGATATTGTTTTAGTGTATTTGTCATGTACAACTCCAAATTAATAATATAACAGCTAAATTAAATATAGTTAGATATGCAGAAAATATTAATTGTTCAGTGACAACATTAATGCATGGACTTCAGGGGGAACCAGTTCCTATAAGGGTGAAAGACAAGGATAAGAAGTAGATGACAAGAGAGATCAATGGCTGGACAAAGAGAAAAGGAAGCTTACAGCAGGTACAGAGAACTAAAGACAAGGGATGCTCATTAATAGTATAAAAGTTGTGCTTTAAAATAAAATTAGCTAAGCAAAGAAGGTGATAAAATGTCACTGGCAAAATGGATTACAATAAATCATAAGGTAATCTGTAAATATATTAATGACAAAAGAATAACCAGGGAAAGAATGTGGCCCATTAATGACTACAGGAGAAACCTGTGTACAAAGCCAAAAGGTATTGAGGTCCTAAATAAATACTCTTCATTGGATTGTTTTACAAGAGAAATGGCCTTTGTAATTGGAGAACTTCACAAAGAGAAAGATAAAAATCTCGTTCAAGTCTCCATAAATAAAGAGGAATTATTCCATGTCTTACTGAGCTTAAATGTGAATCAACCCCCACAGGAAAATTAGATTTATCCCAGGCTCTTGCAAGAGACTGCACTCTGACTGAAAATATTAAATCTTTGCTGACTACAAATGGGGCACCCAAGGGAAAATGTGATTCCCTTTATCAATTTGGGCAGTAGGAAAAAGCCTAGTAATTAGGGGCCTCTCTGCCTAACATTAATAATAGGGAAGTTAATGGAAAAAAATTCTGAGAGGCAAAAATTAATGATTACTTGGAAAGGTAAGGACTAGTCAGAGATTATCAGTATGGCTTTGTCAAGGGCTGATCCAGTCTGAGCAACTTGACTGAGACAGCAGAGTGTACTAAGGATCGTGCGGTCAGTGTGGGTTACATGGAATTCATAAGCCTTTTGACAAACTCTCGCATAGGACAATGGTCTAAAAGGCTTGGGATACAGAGCAATTTGACAAACTGGCTCCAAAATTGTTGTGGCAATATGATTTTGATAATAAGTTTACATTGAACTTTGAACAGAATATGATCATAGGGAGTTGTTTCTGTAATTGGATACCAATGGAATTCTGCAGGATCAGTGCCAGGACCCTTGATGTTTGCGATGTATATGAATGATTTGCATGTGAATGTAAAGAGCATGATCAATACAGTTGAAGATAACACTAGGGTTAGTAGAGTTGCTAACAGTGTGAAGGTACTCTAAAGTTACAGAGACATTTTGGTGAAATTGGCTGAGAAATGACAGATGGACTTTAATCCTGATAGATATGAGGTGATGTGTTTTGGGAGTACAAGTAAGGCTAGACATAAACCTGAATGGTGGGGTCAAATGGATTATGGGGAAATAGAAGGACCTTGATCCTTGAAGGTGGCACCAGAAAATAAATGGCATAGTTAAGAAGGCATATGGGATACGGGCCTTCATTGGTTAGAAACCTAAATTCAAGAGCATGAAGCTTAAGTTCCAATTTTGTAAAACACTGGCCAAACTTCAGCTGGAGTCGAAGAGTCATAAAACTCTACAGCACAGAAACAAGTCAATCAGCCCTCCTAGTCCATGACAATCTATTAAACTGCCTATTCCCACCAACCTGCACCACACCGTAGCCCTCCTTTCCATGTATCTGTCAGAATTTCTCTTAAATATTGAAATCAACCCCACATCCATCATTTCTGAGGGCAGCTTCTCAATCTCACCACACTCTGATGAAGTTCTCCCTCATGTTTCCCTTAAACATTTCACCTTTCACCCTTAATCCATGACCTTTACTTGTAATCTCACCCAACTTCAATGTGAAAGGCCTGCTTGTATTTACTTTATCCCTACCCTCATAATTTTTTATAACCCTATCAAGTCTCCCCTCATTCTCCTTCACTGTAGGGAATGAAGTATTGACCTATTTAACATTTCCCTGTAACACAGGTCCTCAGGTCCTGGCAGCATCCTTGCAAATTCTCTCTACACTGCAGTTAAAGAATTGGATGAAATTCTTGTCACCACACTATAGGAAAAATGTGGTAGTGCTGAAGGGGAAACAAAGATTCACCAGGATGCTGCCTAGAATGAAGCTCTTGGCTGGAAAGGAATTAAAATTGCAAAACAGCTGACCGCGATGAGCCAAGGACAGTGGAAGCAAGCAAAACAAACCTCTATTTTTTCGCCATATGATTGAAGGAATGGTGACTGCTATTTTGCCAGACTCTTCTTGTAGCCACCATTTTGTGAAGTGGTTCTTGTTCAGTGATGGTCTGAGCAGAGAAA